>NC_062278.1:197924437-199141122 GCF_902655055.1 Lutra lutra | reverse complement strand
AATGAACTATTGGGATTTCATCAAGATCAAAAGCTTTTGCACAGCAAAGGAAACAGTTAACAAGACCAAAAGACAACTGACAGAATGGGAGAAGATATTTGCAAACGACATATCAGATAAAGGGCTAGTGTCCAAAATCTATAAAGAACTTAGCAAACTCAACACCCAAAGAACAAATAATCCAATCAAGAAATGGGCAGAAGACATGAACAGACATTTCTGCAAAGAAGACATCCAGATGGCCAACAGACACATGAAAAAGTGCTCCACATCACTCGGCATCAGGGAAATACAAATCAAAACCACAATGAGATACCACCTCACACCAGTCAGAATGGCTAAAATTAACAGGTCAGGAAATGACAGATGCTGGCAAGGATGCGGAGAAAGGGGAACCCTCCTACACTGTTGGTGGGAATGCAAGCTGGTGCAACCACTCTGGAAAACAGCACGGAGGTTCCTCAAAAAGTTGAAAATAGAACTACCCTATGACCCAGCAATTGCACTGCTGGGTATCTACCCTAAAGATACAAACGTAGTGATCCGAAGGGGCACGTGCACCTGAATGTTTATAGCAGCAATGTCTACAATAGCCAAACTATGGAAAGAACCTAGATGTCCATCAACAGACGAATGGATAAAGAAGATGTGGTATATATACACAATGGAATACTATGCAGCCATCATAAGAAATGAAATCTTGCCATTTGCGACGACGTGGATGGAACTAGAGGGTATCATGGTGAGCGAAATAAGTCAATCGGAGAAAGACAACTATCAAATGATCTCCCTGATATGAGGGAGAGGAGATGCAACATGGGGGGTTAAGGGGGTAGGAGAAGAATAAATGAAACAAGATGGGATTAGGAGGGAGACAAACCATAAGTGACTCTTAATCTCACAAAACAAACTGAGGGTTGATGGGGGGAGGGGGTTGGGAGAGGAGGGGTGGGGTTATGGATATTGGGGAGGGTATGTGTTATGATGAGTGCTGTGAAGTGTGTAAACCTGGCGATTCGCAGACCTGTACCCCTGGGGATAAAACTATATGTCTATAAAAAATAAAATAAAAAAAAAAAGAGGCATGAAGAAATTTAGGCAAGTAATGATATGCATGCTATCTTGATTTTTATATGTGCATCCATGTCAAAATTTATCAAGTTTATATATTAAATAAGTGCAGTTTGTTGTATGTCAATCATACCAAAATAAAGTTGTTAAAACTTTAATAAATTCTTTTTAAAATTATTAAATTTAAAAAATCTGGCAATGACTAAAACAACATAGTAGCAACATTTTACTGAGCATTTACCATGTTCCAGTTGCTATACTAAATGCCCTTAATATGTTCTACCACTTAATTCTTTTGAAAAACTAAGGCAGGTATTATTAAAGGGGGTTTGAGACACAGAGAGGTTATACATTTTGCCTAATGTCACATAATTAGAAAAGGGTAGAACTGGGATTTGTTCCAGAGTCAACGATCTTAGCGACAGTACCATGAGGAAATAAATTCAGAGAAGGTCACACAGACCTAGGGATCCATCCTAGATCAGTCTGACTTCAGAGCACAAGCTCTTCACCACTTCATTATACTGCATGCCTTGCTGGAAATACCTTGCCAGAGACATAACAGAAACAAAACCTGTGCTAATTAAATGTGTACTTCCTGGCCTCTATAGTCAGCCCATATGGGACCCATGTTCATCCTTCCTCAGCGTTCACATAACCAACAACTTTCACATAAATGAATGAAGTGAATAAACCAAGGCTACTGCAAATTTTCCTAATGTTAAAAAATAGAAGCAGGGGCACCTAAGGTGACTCAGTTGGTTAAGAGGCTGCCTTCAGCTCAGGTCATGATTCCAGGGTCCTAGGATCGAGCCCAGTATTGAGCTCCCTGCTCAGCAGAGAGCCTGCTTCTCTCTCTCCATCTGCCTGCCGCTCTGCTTGCTTGTGCTCTATCTCTCTGTCAAATAAATAAATAATAAAAAATAAAAAAAAGAATAAATTAAAAATAGAAGCAACTGAAGTTCCAAAGGAGTTTCAGAAATTCACCTAAAACCACCCAACAAATGAGTAGTGGTGAAACTGGAAGTCAAACTCAGGTTGGCGAACTCCAGAGCTGGATGATTTGTGGCTTTCCGAAAGGGATGCTCAAAATCTGTCTGTCAGAAAACTACACCCTCTAAGATGACCACAAGTGGTTTAGAGGTGTTGAAGGGCTGCAGATGAGCTGAGACAAGCTTACAAAGGAATGTGGGTGTCCTGTTCCAGGGACACACAATAAATGCTCAGCAATCCTTGTCTCTGAAGACAATGCATTCCAAGCTCCCAGCCCTCTTGAACAGTGGAGGGGCTCTGCTATTCAGCTGTCCAGCACCCCTGTTATCTCAAAGTTAACTATTTTCCTTCATAATTCAGTGGAGACTGATAACTATTATTTCCTTGTCTAACACATACCTACATGTGCTCTGGTTATATATAGGTTGTTAGGAATTAGGATGGACATTTTTTTAGCTCAACTTTACCAAGGGTATTTATACTCAGAATTCTAGAACCATCCCAATTACCTCAGAAAAATTAACATATGGACTGGGTAAGACAAAGAAAAATTTTTGTTTTCCCAGACTGTGATCTGGGAAAGAACAGATAGGATCACAGGGTTTGCTGACCTGATTAACAAGGAAAAGCAAGTTGAGGAGCTTTAAGAGATGAATGCTATGCAAGAAGGAAAACAAGTAAGACAGATAAGAGTTAAGAGAGATGAAGAAGTCAGAGACTGTGAATAAAAATATCTGGTATATTTATAAAATCTCTAAACCCACATAGGACTGCTGGTTGTTCTCCAATAGCCATTCTCCCCTTCTATACTTATGGAATTTTCACTGGCCTGTAGCCTTTCAGCTAATGGACAACATTTTCTAGCCTTGCCACAAACTGGATGTGGCCACATGACTAAGTTTTAGCCAAGGAAATGAGTGCAAGAGTGATATATGCAGCATCCAGACTGCTCCCTTGGAGGAAAGGAATATGTTCTTTGCTTGTCTTCTGTTCTTCTGGTTAAGACACAGACTGGACAGGGAGCTGGAGCAGCCATCCTGAACCACGAGATGGAAACCATCATGTGCTGAGGAGGGCAGTAAGATAAAAGCAATAAGAGAGAGGAAGCCTGGGTCTCTTTCACTGTCAAACCAGCAAAACAGTTCTTTGTGATCTAAATAGATTTTGTTTTTGTTTGCCATATAGACCTTGATGTAAGGAAGAAGTAAACTTCTATCTTATTTAAGCTACTGGATTTTGGGATCTCTCCGTTACAGCAGCCTCATCAGAATTTTAACTAATACATCAGATCATATGAGATTGATAATCAGGACAATGATATCAAATATACTGATGGAAAGGAGGATTTTATTTCATTGCAACAAAATTTCTGGAAACACCTCCTCCAACTACCACATGGTATAAATTCAAAGAGAGATCAAAGTGTCATTTATTGCCTTAGACTTAAAAATCTAGAAAATTTAGTCAAGTTGGGCTGGCTCAATTATTACTTGCAGCTTCTTTCTGATGGCCTGAAATATTATGCTTCAAATGTGGAATATTTGGGGGAAGGACTTCCCAATTCTGAAAAGCACAAGTTCCTCTAGTCCCTTAATCCCACTTCAAAAATATGTGGCCCCAATACTTCACGTCAGACCTGTTGGCTCCTTCCTTTGCAAAGACTAGTTGTTACCTTAAAATCACACTGGATCGTATCAGTTCTCCCCTCCCAATTTCCTTTTCTTAAAGCTTGGAGCCTCATCATATCACAATGAAGTATTGTAAAAATATAGGATAACAAATGTTTTCCTCTGGGTTTGGTAAATTGGAATGGGGTAAGGATTGTGCATTTACACCCAATTTACTTCAGACCATATTACCTGTAGAGTAACTTGTGAGTTCTCAGATAAAAGCAAATAAAGGAAACCACGCCAAAGTAAATGAACACTTTTCAATTCCTTTCATATATTAAATACTGATATATCCCCCCAGAAATACAAAAATGCATAGCATCATAGTCTACCTTCACGCAAAATGCAGTATATACTTTCTTCCATCACTTTAGAATATGCCTCCTACCAGTATTTCTACTCCTGGGAATATAAGCAAGAGAAATGTGTGCGAATGTTCACCAAAATACAATTCACACTATTCACAATAGTCCCCAGATGGAAACAGCCCAAATGTCCATGAAAAGCAGAATGGATAAAACAAACATTAAATACTCAAATAAGGGAATACTAAAAGGGAATGAGATCGAATTGACTACAAGTACTCAAAACCATATGGATGCATCTCACAAAGAAGATGTTGCACACAAAAAAAGGAAAAGAATGTATACTTTATGATGCCACTGACATAGAGTTCAAAGCCAGGCAAAATTAATCTGTAGTGCTAGAAGTCAAATAGTCATCTTTGGGAGAATTAACGACTGGGAAGGAAATGGAAGACTTCTGAGTACACATCGTATTCTTTTGTTTTTTGTTTGTTTGTTTGTTTGTTTTTGTCTCGAATATGGGTGCTGGTTACATGTGTATGTTTACTTTATGAAAATTTACCAAGGAGAAATTTATGATTTGTATACTTTCAGGCAGGCATGCTATACATCAATTTCTAAGAAGATTTTTTAAAATACATGAATCCAAAATACCAAATTGGTTATAATACCAAAAGCAAAGTGAGAAGATTATTGAAAGCCTCCATTTGAAACACTTCTGAGAATAAAGAATACTATGGACATATCTATAAAAATGGGTAAGTTACCTCACAGGAGCAGTAAGAAATGCTACAGAGAATAGGCAAAAATGGAAAAGCAGGTAGGACTACCTTCTAGGAAAGCCTGCTAACAACATATGGGTCTAATGCCAACAACATAAAATTTTAATATCAATTGTGTTACCTACAAGCAGCAATGTTCACTCTTTCACCATTTGGTTGACTTAGAACCCATTTTTTTTTTTTTTGCAGTGGATATTAAAAGAAGGTGATATGTATTTTATTCAGGTTATCCGTGGAAAACCAGAGTCTATTGGGCTTATCGATGCCCAGCACACTGCATTCAAGTTCCTTATGTGCCAAGTGATGAAGATGACTCAGTTCACAGGAGCCTAGTTTAATTTCTCTATACAGCAGCCCCCTGTACTAAAGGTTGTGCAAATAGAGCGAGTGGCTGGTGAAGTTCAGGCTGCCTCTTTGGTGTTAAACACCAATCAACTTCGCATAGAAATGCCCCATCCTCTCTGTGTGTCTCCTCCCTCCCCCTCTTCTTCATGAGGCTCCAACTCCATCACCCCTCACTTGGCTCATCCCTACAGCCTCCTAACTTGCACCGGTGTTTCGAACTGACTTTGGCTCCAATTTAATCTTTCACGCTACAGAGCTACCCTCCTATTATACTGTTAAAAGTATTCCACATTTCCCTCAGGCCCCAAATTCGCACTTCTAGTCTCACCTCCCCTGTGCTCGCCCCTCTCTATCCTTGAAGCCCCAATAATTGCTTGCCCTTAGGACGACCTGCCATTCTCTGCATTCACCACCTGTGTTTATATTTCTATGTCATGGGTCATATTGTTTGCTAAAAAGCAAATGTTCCTGTCCATTCCCTGATTATGGAAACCCTGCTTATGTTTCACGATTCAGATCAAATTGAATCTTCTTTATGACCCCCTTCCTGATCCCCCAGTTTGGGAAACCAAAACAAAACCAGAAACTATTTTCTTTCTTCATCAATACTTCATTCTTCTAAGTGTGCCCAGGTCTTTTTACTAAAATGTGGAGCTTTTGTGAGTGGATACTTTTTTATTCATCTTTTTATTCCCTGAAGCACCTAGCACAGAGTTTCCTACATCTTAGGCACTTAGAAAAGAAATTAGAAGAAAGAAAGAAAGAAAGGAAGAAAGAAAGAAAGAGAAAGAAAGAAAGAGAGAGATAGAGAAAGAAAGAGAGAAAGAAAGAAACAATGAGCACCTGTTGTGTGCCAGGCTCAGTGCTAGGTGAATCTGTGTGGTAGGCATGGTCACTCCCATTTTCTGTGGTCAAAGCTGGGGCCAAGAGATTAAGTAATTTGCCAGAGACCATGTGGTAATGATAGATTGGAGATTAGAGCCCTGCACTGCCATCTGACTCAAGGTTCAGTCCCTCCCTCTGCGAACCAGTGTTCCTATACAAAGATATATGGCGCTGGACCAATCTAAATATGCAGGAAGTGCTGGCTCCCACATTCCAGTTTCTCAAATGAGAAAATAGTCGATGTTTTCTCAAGTTATAAAATTTTCAGTTTGCTTTAGGCTAGTTCAAGTGTCATCCATTCCTTGGGTCTGTGGTCTTTTATTTGCTATCTGCCTGAGAATCTGTCCTCTTTACACACTTTTATTTTTGTTCCAGGGCTCATTTTGCCTAGAATTCAGCTCCCTGTCTTTTCTCAAATTCTGATGTAAGAGTTGGCATATATACCAGGAAGGTTCCTTGTCCTCTCCACTGTCAGTCTTTCTATTCCCCTCTCAACAATGGTCTGTGCCTCTCTTCTTTATTTTGTACATTCTGATGACTTCAAATGTAAGCTTTCTCAGAGCCAATGACTGAGAAGGAGAAGGAGCCCACTGACTGGTCACTCACCACCATCAGAGATAATAGTGCTTCTGGGCAGCCTGAGATTCTAGCTGACTTTGTCAATGTGTCAACAAACCTCAGGACTGCCCAGATAACCAAGGACTTATTCTTCACCTTGAAGACAACAGCAGTAATAACACCAATAACCAACTGTATTTGTTTCCTACGGATGCCATAAAAAATTACCTCTGCAGTGGCTTACAATGACAGAAATTTATTCTCTCCCGGTTCAGGAGGCCAAAAGCCTGAAATCAAAATATTAGCAGGGTTGGTTCTTGTGGAGACCCTGAGAAAAAAATCCATTTCATTCCTGTCTCCTAGTTTCTGGTGATGGCCGGACGTCTTTGACATTCCTTGGCTTGTGGATGCATCACTCCAATTCTGCCTCCATCTTCATATGACCTTCTCCCTGGTGTTTATTCTCCTTTTCTGTCTCTTATAAGAACACCAGTCATTGGATTAAGGGTGCACCCTGACCCAGAATGGTCTCATCTTGAGATCTTCAGCTAAGGGAAAGATGCAAAAACTCTTATCCCAAATAAAGTCACATTCTGAGGTTCCAAGTGGATATATTGGTTGGGGGCCACTATTCAACTCAGCACTGGTTGAAAGTTTACTATGTGCCAGGCACTATTTTAAATAATGTGTATTAAGTCATTTTATTTTCATAATAACTAGAAGAAGTAACCATCTTCCCATTTTACAGATGAAAAAGAGAAAGACCTAGAGAGGTCTAGTAGTTGTCCTAAGAACCCACAGGTGGTAAAAAGTAGAATTAGTATTCTAAGTCAGGTAATTTGACTCAGGAATTCATGTTCTTCACACCAGAGTCAACTGCCTCAGATGCATTTACCAGATTCAAAGTGCCTTAATTAACAGAGGGGACCACTTCTACAGATTGTTAATATAAGACCATTAAAATCACATTAATACAAGAGCCGTATATTAAACAATGTTGGGAAATACATAATGTATTCACTATTGCAGCTTATTTCCAATCATGACATCACCTAAGTGATCACAGAATTCTTTCCTGTGGAACCTGAAGATAGCTCAAATGTTCCACATACTGCCTAGCTGTCAGATCAAAGTGGCACTCAACATGAAACCTCTTTGCCATCTTGGTTCTAGGATCTCTCATTACAATTAAAAAAAAAAAAAAAGAAAAAATGAAGAGAATGGAGGGATGAGGGGCTTGGTCTCCTTTGTCTCCTTCTAGCCTGCCTTCCCTTTGGACTTTTATTTGCCTTCCAACTCTGACAGTGCAAAACTGGATCAGATCAAACAGCATGGGGAGCCAGACAGAAGCCCAGGCTCAAAATCCAGATCCCACCAGACTTTGTTTGAAATTCAAAGACTGCAGGGGCTGCCAGCAAATTCTTGGAAAAGCTCTGGACTTCGGAAGAAACTTTGCTTCAACCTCTAAGAAAAAATGCTAGATAATGATTTTTTTAAGCCAACAACGGGGGCTGGTGTTGGGATGAAAATGCACGTGGTAACAGGACAGCAGGTGTACTGGACTGAAAGAGCCTCTGTGTGGCTTCCCCAGAGCCCAGGCTTCATTCTCAACATTCCCTATGATCAAGCTGCTCTTTACATAAACTTTGCTGCAGATAATGGCATTTGCTACAGCTCCTTAGAATCAATTCTTTCCCAGTTGTCTTTCACACACACACACACACACACACACACACACACACACACGGGAATGCACTGAGAAAAGACATAATGTGTTCCAAGGAAACATTATTTCCCAGGTTGTGTGCACAACTTAACAAACTTGAGGATCTCCAGAGTTCTATACTTTGCTTCACGCCATCATTATGCAAGGCACACCAATAACTAGACTCCAGAGCTTTGGGTTTAGACCCTTTGCGGAGAATGTAGTATTTTCACTGGAAATTAGCTTCAGCTTTAACCTACTCATTTATTAAAACCTACTCCTTTATTAAGCAATGTTTAGTCTTCACTTAAAAATAACTGATATAGGGGTACCTGGGTGGCTCAGTGGGATAAGCCTCTGCCTTCGGCTCAGGTCATGATCTCAGGGTCCTCGGATCGAGCCCTGCATTGGGCTCCCTGCTCGGCGGGAAGCCTGCTTCCTCCACCAGCGCTCCCCCACCCCTGCCGCCTGCCTCTCTGCCTACTTGTGATCTCTGTCTGTCAAATAAATAAATAAAATCTTTAAAAAAATAACTGATATACCGGAATGTACTTTATAGTAATTACATCATAAGAAAAGTCACTGATAAAAATTATCCACTTTACTTCATAGATATGCATTTTTCATTGAAATACTACTCTCTCCTTTTTTCTGGTGAGAAAAGTAAGGTCCAAATTGATCACACTGCTTAAGGTCACACAGCTACTGAGCCATGGGACAGGGACAAGGACGAGGCCTCCTAGCTCCAGTTCTATTCCTCGCCACCTCAGTGTAGCCACCCAACCTCACTCCAAGATAATCTGCACAGTAAAAAATCCTAAAAGAACCCATAGCAGCATGAATGAAGTTTTAAGGATATGGATGCTTTTGAATTATCTACTTTTTATGGCTGAAGTCTCTGCATGACGTCAGAAATTCAGTCTGCATTTTTGTTTGTATTGAACCCCCAATATTTAACGTTCTATTGAAGTAGTAATAAATTGATGATGGCATAGAAATTAATTTCAAAACTACTCAATAAAAGTAGGTCCTGAATTTTCCTCCAGATTTTTTTTCCCTGTAAATGACTGACAAGTTCATGAAACCTTGACAAGATTTCTCAAACTCAGCACTATTGACATTTGGACCTGGTAATTCTTTGTTATGGGGGCTTTCCTGGACAGTGCAGGATGTTTGTTAGCGTTCTCACTTCTTTCCTGTAGATGCCAGTACTATGCCCTCCTGTCCCTCCTCAGTTGTGACAACCGAAAACATGTCCCCAGTTACTGTCAAATGTTCCTGGAGGGCCTTCTAATAATCCTTGGTTGAGAACTACTAACCTTTGGTGACAGCATGCCCCTTGTTATTCATGACATACAAAACATGAGGAATCCACTGGAGGCACATTAAAAGACAACATATAGGAAGTTCTCAGAAAATGTAAACTGATTTGTTATCACCTGATCTGCTTATATCAAATATTATTAGCATCAAATACATTATACTGTGTGAAATAAGCCTGTCACAAAAGGACAGAATGCTGTATGACTCTACATAGGAGGAACCAAGAGTAGTCAAATTCATAGAGACAGGAAGTAGAATGGTGGTTTCCAGGGACCAGGGTGAGAAGGAAGTGAAAGTTATTATTTAATGTTATAGAGATTCAGCATGGAGAGATGAAAGGTTCCTGAAAATGCGTGGTGGTGACGGCTGTACAACAATGTGACTGTACTTAATGTCACTGAACTGTATATTTAAAAATGGTTAAAATGGTAAATTTTATGTTATGTGTATTTTACTACAAAATTTTAAAAAATGGTTAAAATTCTTTTTAAAAAGTCATCACAAGACCTAACCCCATAAAGCAAAAACACCTAGACATGCTTCGAAACTCCCATAGGAGAACCCTGGTTTTTTTGGTTATTGCCATTGTGTTTCTTCTTATTTGGGGGGGAGGTGGGAAGAGGCTGTTTTGTTTTGAAAATAAACCCCATACCTAAGGAATCCAGAAACTAAGACAATCTTCCTAATTCCTGACCAAGCTTTCCCAGCCAGAAGCTAAAGCAGCAAGCAGGGCTCCAGTGCCTTCTGCAGAGCAGTGCATATGCATGCATCAGGCCACAGGCCTCAGGGAGGCCCCCTGATTTAAGAGCCTTCTTTGTGTGAAACACAGCAAGTCCAGATCCCAGAAGGACTCAGCCTGTGGGCCACGTCAGCCCAGAGCCCTTGCAATTGCCAGGATGCTCTTGACAAAAGACGGTCTGGTACCAAGCGGCAAGGCCATTATTTTCATTTAAACCATACATGTCATGTCCTGTTTGTGAGAAACACGTTAAACAACTCAGAAACACATTCACCATGGGCTCCAAAGTGGGATTCACATTCCTATGGGCTGGCGTACTATAAACTGCAGGGGGAGGCTACTGGGGTGGTGGGACGGCTCATCCACCCTTGTTTTAACAGAGGGCCCCTCCCCAAAACTCAGCTGTCCACGAGGACCTTCTTTTCATTGTTTGATGGGAGTCTTACAGTTTTCTTCAAGTGCCCAAAGCAAAAAAGCCAGGTTATCTATGGGAGCCCAGAACTTCGGATTCCTTTAAGATTGTCTCCTAACAATTTTTATTTTCCTTAAAAAAAAAAAAAAAAAAAAAAAAGAATAAGAATTCAGCCCCCGCAAAAAAGAATAAGAATTCAGCCCCCAAAAAATATCCCAGAGAAGTTGACTTGCCCTATTTCCATCTAAATTGTAACAGCAGATGATACATCTATCATGACTGAAAGACATTTTGGAGATGTAAGCCACCCCTAATAAACCCAAAATCTGTTCTCCTAACCCACTCCATCACAAGAGCATCTTAGATGGAAATGCACTCACCTATAACAAATAAGATGAGAAATACCTCATTCACCGATGAAAGAAATAACTAATAAACATGGAGAAGAATAATTCAATCAAGTGTAATTTCAACTTATCCTGCTGCTCACCTAGTCACCAAACATATAGTATTTATATGCAAAACCCTAAGAAATACATTAAAATTAGTACCCAACTCTAGGCCTTTGGCCAAGTCAAATAATAAACAGTATAATAACTATGTCTGCTTTCATGCCATGACATTTCTTTACAGGGGAAAAATTTATCATTTAAACTATACATATCACATCCTGTGTAAGTTTTTAAAAAAATGAACTATTTTCTTTAAATGTTTAAAGGCCGATTAACTATAAACAAAAATTGAAACAAACATAATCAAAGTCCTGTAGAATCCATGAAGACTATTTTGAAAGGAATCACATTGTTAGTTAGAACAAAGGTGGATCTAGCAGAATTCTTAAAAGCCAAAATAATACCTTCCCAGTTGTGAAGGTGAATGCTAGGATGCCTTATTTCCCTTCCTCAAACTGACAGCTTTCTTGTTGGAGTATACAAAAGTTCTGCAGCAATTTCAATTTTACTCTGGCTTTATGTAAAAAGATGTCCCCTGGCCTTTTAAATGCAAGTAGTCAATAATAATGTACTTGGCCATCACCCCCAGCAGGCCGCAACATCCTGTTCTTGCCTCTCTGGCAGGTCCGTCAAAGGAGAGATGGACATCACGCCTCTCAGAAAGATGAAGATCATGCTCTTCTTGGCACTACTAGAAAAGAACTTTATCTTTGCCTTTATTACAAATGCAAGAGGATGTCATAGGCAGAACTGATTCTCCTGATATCAGTAATCAGCATCAAAACTGAACTTGGGCCTGTGGTTCAGTTAAGGCATTCTGGTATTTTGTGTGTGTGTGTCGTTGGATGTCAGCCTAAGAGGAGACTTGGTTGAGCCTAACACAGCTGTGATATTCAGTAATAGCTCTTTTGTTTGAGTGATCTTCTCTGCCATACTCCACCCAAAGAATGGCTTGAAAGAGAGGAAGACTAAAGAACTCACTCTGTGGCTCAGGAAGAATTTTGTGGCTCATTCAATATAGAATGCCATTCATTCTTTATCAGCTAATTCATTTAATTGGCATTATGCTAAGTGCTGAAGATACAGCAAAGAATAAGAAAAAGTCCAGGTTCTCCCAGAGCTTACATTCAAACATAGGGACATTCCAAAGTGGACAATGAACAAATAAAGTACATGTAGACAGATATAGATGTATCTACAGCAATTTCAATTTTACTTTGGCTTTATGTAAAAAGATGTCCCTGGCTATATATGACACACAAATAGTGGTGGTGAGTGTTACAAAGAAAAATACCTATACCCTAGAGAAATGAAAACATATATCCACATAAAAACTTGTTCACAAATATTCATAGCATTATTCATAACAGCCAAGGGTGGAAACAACCCAAATGTCTATTAACCGATGAATGGATAAACAAAATGTGTTATATGACTCAATAGAATATTATTTGGCAATAAAAAGAAATGAAGTATTGATATATATTACAATAAAGACGAACCTTGAAAACACCATGCTACAATGAAAAAAGCCAAACACAAAAGGCCACATAGCGTATGATTTCATTTATATGGAATACCCAGAACAGGCAAACCTACAGAGACAGAAAGTAGATTAGTGGTTGCCAGGGGCTGGGGAGAAAAGGTAATAGAGAGTGACTGTTTAATGAGCATGGGGTTTTAGGGGTGCTGAAATGTTCTGGAATTAGACAGTGGTCATGTTTATATAATATTGCAAATATACTGAAAATCACTGAATTGTATGCTTTACTTTGTTAAAATGTTGAATTTTTTGTTATGTGAATTTTATTTGAAGTTTTAAAATATTTTTAAAATGTAGGAATAATAGAGCAGACTAAGAGTGCAGATAGTGCCAGAAAAAGTGCTATTTTAACTAATTTTATCAGAAACGTCTTAGTTGACGCTCAAGCAGAAACTTGAATATAGTAAGGTTACATGCCAAGCAAATATTTGGGGCCTTTGTTCTCTGCTGTTCCTCTCTTTCTCTTCTTCTCCCTTTTCCAACATAAGACTTTTCCTTTTAACCATTTTTAATTATAATATTATGTGACTGTCACTGCCATCTACTTCTAAAAAGTTTTCATTGCCTCAAACAGAAAAGTGCTATTTTTCTTTTAAGGCTACAATTGGGCCATTGATACCAAAAAAAAAAAAAAAAAAAACCAACAAAAAAAAAACAAGAAAAATGGTTTTACAAGAGAAAAGGTGAGCAGGGTGTGTACGTATGTCACTGTTTTGTTTCTCTTCTGTTCAATAAATGATTAATGATGATGGTAGTGGTAACTGTTTAATATGGGATACTCTGCTGTGTTGAGAGAAAATGGTGGGGAGGTCAGGGAGAAAGGGATATCTGGCAAGATCAGCCTTTTGGTGGGAAAAGTCCTTCCTTCATCATGCAACATTTGATTTTCAAATATTTATTTCAAATATTTATTGACTCAGGGAGACATGAGTCATGTCTGAAATATCCATGTGATGCCCCATATCTGTGTGCTTTACAGAATGAATAGCCACCCAACAAAATGCAGGTCTAAAAAATCGACCTCCCCCCTAAAAAATAATAAGAAGAAATTTTAAAAAATTAAAAATCCCAACTTCTGTTCCCTGAATAGTATATAACTTCGAAAAATATAACAGAACTATTTTTCCAAATTTTGGCATCAAATCATAATAATTCGCAGAAAGGGCAGTGCTTTTTTCGCTTAAAACTAATTTGTAATATATGTATGTTCACACGCACACACATGCACACACACACAATAACTAAACTTCTACTTTAAAAAGGAAACTTGTTACTTTAAAAGATAAAGAAATGTAAAGATGGCTAAAATTTTAGCCATCTAATTATTAGCTGAACTAATAAAAGTTGGTTCCTATTAAACATAGCATTCTCAGCTTTATTTTCTCATAATGTCATTCTTATTCTGGTCTGTAATCCAGTTTATATATTATGTGTCTTTGGTACGAAGGAATTTAAATTTACAATGCTGGTAAGAGAAATGGATTTATACACTCAAAAATATAAGCTCCTATTCAACATACTTAAACATACTTAAAACACTACTGATAGTCAGCTGCCATGAGGCAAACTATGAGCTAAACAAGTCTTCGAGCAAAAATATTGAAAGGAGGCTGCAGCGCTTGTCATGAAAGCACACTGATGCTCACAGTGAAACTGAAGATCGGCATCTTGGTCCTGTTGGAAAGCACCCCAACTCCAACAAACAGTGTGTCCTATTTGAGAGTACTCTGATTCACAAAGTGAGACAGAACTCTTTCATTCAAAGAACAAATCTCCACATTATGCAACATGACAAAAGTACTCTGCAATACAACTAGGAAAACACCAGAAATAAAATTGCTGCATGTTCTCCTTTAAACCAGGGACATCATATAGCGGTCAGGACAGGCAGAGTTTAGGCCAGCCTCACTACCACTCCGTGCTTCAGAGCTTAGGGGCTGGATCCTGATTTTCTGGCATGCAGGACCTACATTCTCAATCCATCCACTTGCTGTGGCCCCAAACTGCTAGCTTTCCCACTGCCCTTCCATTCCCTCTGCCCAGCCCCAGCTCCCCTGCTGGCTGCAGCGCTGCATTTCTGGCTTTGCGAAGAACTAGCTTGCCACTCTTATAGCCCCAAGGTGCCCTCAATGCCTTACCATGTTGCACCCAGCAATTCTACTAGTTGGACATGGCCATGCACTTCTTCCAACAAGCCCTCAAGCACTGACCACTCTCCAACTGCCTCAGGCTCTCTCACACTCTCTCTTCTGATGTCCCTATTTCGAATAGAGACACTTGCCATTCTCTGGGGGTACACCACCTGGGCTGCTGGAGGAAAGCTACAGAACCTCTCAGCTGTGTGCTCACTATGCTTTGCTCTACGGAGTTATTTCACCCATGAAATAATTTCTTTTTATTTTTCTCCCCTCTTCTTTTTCCCTTCCACCCCAGCCCCACTCCCACCCTTGGAGTAACTTGAAACTGTTTTAGAACACCTTCATTCCTGCAGAGCTTCAAACAGCCATGCGGCAAGGTCTAGAAGTATAGGGGCTGCTGAAGCTGTCTTCGCTGTTGTCCATGCCATTGGGGCAGGGTGTAGAATGACCATAAGTCTCCAGGCTCCCTACCACGCCAGCCTAGCCAGGCTGCTCCTAATGAATAACAAATGGGCCTTCCCAATGCATTTGCTCAGGACAAGCTGCCATTACAAGCCCTTTTGTTTTTTCAGTGTTGCGGTAATGTATCATCTTGCTTGGCTGGAAGTCATCTTTGAGAAGGTCACCACAGGTACATGCCGCCCTTCCCTTGGACTCCTCTCCCACCCACTCACACCCCCGCCACCATCCCCGCTATAAAGGAAGTCTGGTTAATGTGGACAATGCACTCCACACCTTTGTTCTGACCCGGGGAACCAGAAAATCCAGGACTCCACTCATGGGCCTGCTTATCAGCTATAAATGCTCCCCACTTTGCAAGAGAAGTTTGGCAAAAGATGGTAGATCTTCAGCAAGGTTAAAGGATAAATCACAGGGACTACAGGGGATAGCACTGTGCTTTGGAAATCGACTTGGAAATGGGGCAGGGAGAATGCCCTTTATCATGAAACTGAAAAATCAGATCTCAATTCAGAGTAGGAAAGGTTCTTTTCCAAGCCTCCTACTATTCATCTTCATTTCACAGATATTTAGAGCATGTATTATGTTGCTATGGACAATTAGCCTTTTATCCAATTTTACTTGAGAGTTTAACTCTCCCACCCGAAGGTTTTAATTATACCCTCAGCCCCGTACTTAGGCCTCAGTTCCTACAGCTGGAAATCTGCCCCAGTGATGTTATAACCTTGTTAATGTAACAAAAGAGGAGTTTACTTAAAACTGGACTGACTATGGACGTAAGCCAAATTTACTTGAAAGAGGAAAGAGTCTGTCAAAAATCCTATAGTAAACACGGCAAAGCGGTTCTCTCATTGCCTTCCCTTAATTCATAGCGACAAGCAATTTACATGTAAGTGGATTCATATGCTCTACCGAGAGGCCTCCTCTCCAAGCCCGGCTGGTGTGTGCTCCCCCCGCCAGCCCCCGCCTCCCCTTTTTCTTTTCTTGCCTCCCTTTTAGTTTTTTTTCTTTCTTTCTTTCTTGGTATGTGGAGTAGGCTGTTCTCCTTAGTGCAACAGCATAAATCCACAATGTTTTAATCGCCCCAAAGCATAATTAGAGCCCTCTAAACATTTACCAGACCAGTCGCTCTGAATAAAGGCAGTCGAAATTTCCAAAAGCTACTCTTAGACCTGACTGTTGTCCTGTCAAATACACACTTTATATTCTGTTGAAGCCTGCTTATAAAGAACGAAAAACTCTCCTGCTAACGAGGTAAGAGTTGTAAGCTTTAAAGTGGAAGTTGTTGGTCACATACCAGAGCCCACGTTTTTCTCTGTTGCCAAAATCCTGCAGGGTTTCTTACCTTCTGCTGTTAATTAGATTACCTTTTTTAAGTCCACACACTAACAGAAAACATACATTAGACTAAACAAGAAATGACAACAAGGAAGCGGCTGAAGGGAGAGCCTTCTGAGAAAACATGAAAGAAAAACATCATTCTTAATATCACTGGATAAAGAAAAAAAGAGACTGCAGGTAATTTCAGCCTTCAAGGGGCGGGGGAGGGATCCTTAACATTTTAGAAGCAAAGACCAAAAAATTAATTCCCCCCAAGTAGAACGCCAGGAAGGGGTTTACTTCAGTTACATTATTCACAACTACGATCTTTGACAAAATCCATCCATGGCAAACAACTGGCTAGCACTCAAGTTTCTTTCATGCGCACTGAACGCTTAATTAGTTCTAACTAGATCAAAAGTTGTTTTTCCCCCTTTTGGCATGTATCTGTATCATTTCTGTGCTATTTGGAAGCTGCTAGACATCAAAGGCAGATCCATCATTCTTGGGGAACCTCCATTCCTTGGAGGTGATTCTGATGTACCCCCTTCTTCCATGCTACCGGATGTCATAGCAGCCACGGGCCACTCTGGCAGGGCCTGGTGGCACCCCAAGCCATGCACACAGCTCCTTCTCACTCCTCTGAGAGCACCCAGCACCGAATGGACTAACTGTTCCTAAGAATGCCCCTAGATAACCCCAAACAAACCATTACTATGTGGAATCACGGTAAATCCCTCAAAACGGA
Organism: Lutra lutra; assembly: GCF_902655055.1. Lineage (NCBI taxonomy): Eukaryota > Metazoa > Chordata > Mammalia > Carnivora > Mustelidae > Lutra > Lutra lutra. The sequence goes on along the minus strand of NC_062278.1, from coordinate 199,123,674 downwards.
GAACCTGTGAAACAAATCTATGTCTGAGGGAATCCAAAACTTAGCATCATTTAGGCCATTAACACCCCCATGATATTGGGACCTATTTCAAGGACTCCAAAGTTACCCTTTTCTTTCCCCTTTATTTTATTTTGGAGGGGGGTTCCTTTTTGCCGTTCATTCCAAGATCTTTAGTTTTAACTGGATTAGCAAATTTATAGGCAAATCAACTACCCACTAAGAGCCTTCTACTTATAGGAGAGCTTTGAGATTATAAAGACACAGGCAGAAGGCCAGGGTTAGCATCCCAGCCCTCCTCCATGTTAGCTGTATGGTTTAGGCAAGTTTACTTAGCCTCTTCGACCTTCAGTTTCCTTCTCTGTAACCTGGAAAGAATATCTTCTTCATCAGGTTATACAAGAAGTAAGATGGAAAGCACTGAGCTCTGTACCTGTGTTCTGTAAGCCACATATGTTTAAAGGACATGCTCAGTAAGTGTTTGACACTGCTCTAATCCAAGTAACAACTATTTGGCAAAGATAGAATTGTAGTGTTGCTTGGTCTGGTTTTTTAATTATGAAGGTGAGCCTGTTTCAAGGTCCATTTTTTAATTTATAATATGTGCCAGGAACTCAACTAGGAGCTATTTACATAGACTATATCTTCATTTGTCAGAGTGGCACGATCTACGGGCTCTACATTCTAGCTTCTTCTGAAGAATATGAGAGAAGTCATGTGCCCACCTCAAAGCTACTGACAGAGGCAAAGGTCCATGGAACGCCATGTCCCTTCACACAGGTGAAGTTGTTTGGCATGTACCCTTCCTTCTGCTGGAATACAGATGTGATGGCTGGAGCAACAGCAGCTATTTTACAATATGAAGTCAAAAGCTGACCACATCAAAGGTTAAGATAGGATGGCAATAGTAAAAATACCCTATGCTTTCTGGACTGCCTACCTCTAAACTTACATTATGTGAAAAAACAAATTATTCAATTTGGGAGTATTCTGTTGGGGCAGGCAAGTACAACTGCAGCTGTTACCTACCCCTGATTTCTCTTTGGCTTAGAAGATGTGGCTACATAGAAAAGAGGATTTCTGGGCACCTGCACATTTGCCTGGGCCTATTTAAGGAAGGATTATATGGCAACCTGAGATGCATAATATCTGCTGCCCAAACTTGTCATATTTCCCTTTCTAGCGGCCCGACCACATGCTGCAGGATCACACAACACAATTACTAAATCATGGTTTTATCACTGTCTGTGATATTTTGGCTTCCCTTGGGTTCCAAAATATTATGTTTAAAAATCTCCATACTTGCCCTTGGTTGTGTTCCAAAAAGAGAAGACATTACTGGCGAGCATGTGCCTTCCTAAGAAGCACTGACGAGAGTACATCTTGAAGTGAGCACATTAATGGGTGTCCTTTAAACCCTCCACTTCCCATTTTCCCATTAGAGCCTCCTTAATTTAGCACCCCAGGATTCTACTTAAATTACCTTCTTAGTCAGGATTAGGGGAGCAAAAGGAGACCACAGGGCCCTGACCCTGACAGTTCAAATTGTCAGCGCCAAGAGACTGACACACTTTTCTCCCCACTAATCCCACACTGCATGGCATGGTCTCAATTTTGGAGAAATCCGAATGCGTATACACTTAGCCAATTCCCAAGTGATTCAGATAAACTTAGTACCGAATAAGTGAGGCATTTATGTATCTTGAATATCTCTACTTGCTCAATGCCAGGCCCTCAATATTTCGATAAAGTGATGACAGGAAGAACACAGAGAACAAAAAGTGAAAGCAAAGAAAATAGTCTAAGTACATGGGAAAACGATGAGCCTCTAGAATTTATTTTGTATATTTGAGAGGAAATATATGTTCATAATGCAATTTTCAAAAGTAGATTTTAGAGACAAGATTGGTTTTCCTTCCCTTTTTTGAGGAAACCAAAGTAGATTTGGGCTCAGAATATTCAAGGGCAATTTCTAAAAGCCACTCGGAATTGTCTTCTTCCTGAATCTGCCAAAAAAAACTGCACCAAAAAGAACTTTCTGTCTGTAGCAGCACAGTCAAATAGAAATATAATATAAGCAAAATTTTCTAATAGCCACATTTAATATGTAAGAAAATATAAGTGAAATTAATATTAATATTTTTATTTAAGCCAATATATCTAAAATATTATTACTTGAATATATAATCAATATAAAATGTATTAGAGATAGTTTATATACTTTTTTTTCCACACTAAGTTTTTGAAATCAGGTATTTATTTTATACTCACAGCACACCTCAATTGGACCTAGTCACATTTCAAATGCTCAATAGCCACATAAGGTTCATGGCTCCTGTACTGGACACTAGTCTATAGTACTTATCCTGTAAACACACACGCACACGGTCAATGGCACAAAGACTGTCATTACAGCAGAGTAACGTATATTTTTTTGACACCTCATGCCCATCCCATACAATTACATACATACAGCATAGCCATTGTATAGCTTAATCCAGATGAAACTGCTGAGATGCAACCATTCTTAACCTATAAATATGGCAATTTCATATGGTTCAACTTAATATTTTAACCCAAAGAGCTCATGAGAGGGTTCATGGTGAGATTCAGAACTTAGGCTTACAGCAAGCCTCCAATAAAATCACTGTCTTGAGTGGTCGCTGATTGCAGAAGTATGGGCCAATGACATTTCAGGTCCAAGTGCAGCAATTCATTAGCTGCTAAGTTGTTTCCTCTTTTCTTGGCCAAAACACAGTTCCTATGAACCTGGCTGAAAGATAATATTTGATCAAAAAGTAAGGCAGTGGCCACTGATAAGTGTTACTGGCCACCATGTGCAGCTCGAGGTCTATGGCTGCAGACTCCTGGAAGCATATCACTTAGAAGCCTCAGAAGCCCCTCAAACTCAGTCTTTGCAAAACCATAACCTCCAAAACCACCACCATCACCATTGTCGTCATCATTGGTACTATCATAATCACCGTCATTGTCTTCACCGCTACTGTCACCAACACCATGACCATCACCACTGGGTCATCACCACCCCAACAATCACGGTCATCATCATACATCATCACTACCAAGAGCATTATCACCATCATCACCAGGCCTATCTATATAAGTCCTTACTTAGTTCCTTTACCCACTTCCCTAAGACATCTTCACTCTTTCACCCAGGGAACTCCTATTCAATCTTTAAGACCTCGTTTAAATATCACCATCAGAGTTCTTCTCATCTCACAGGCTAAATGAATTGCTCTCTCACTTCTGTGGAACCACTGAAAAAGTCCTTTGTACATGTCTCAGTTATACCATAATGACACAATTATGCAATCTTCTCTCCCAACTTTCAGTTCCTAGCACTGGGTCAGGTACTAACTCTAAGATTCAAAATAAATATAAATTGGTTGAATTCAGATGAATAGGTTTCATTACAAGGGCATTCACCATGTAGACATTCCTTGGATGCTGAGCTAAAAAATGATTTTGAGGCTGTAATCTGATATTTCCAATGATTCTATATATATTTTGCCTTTAGACAGATTGTAAATAAATATGGACATGGGCCATAACTTCTGTGTCTTTGTAGATTTTACAGCACTGTGCAGAGTCCCCCACTTTTAATAGCTTTATTGAAATATAATTCACCTATCATACAGTTCACTCATTTAAAGTGTACAGTTAAACGGGTTTCTGTATATTCAGTTGTGAAACTATCACAGTCAAATTTTAGAAAATTTTCATTATTCCCAACCAAAACGCATACCATTACTAGTCACCTTTCATTCCTTCTCCTAACCTTGGGCTACTACGAAACTAATTTCTACCTCTGTGCATTTGCCTATTTGCATATAGACTGGATCATACAATATGCAATCTTTTGTGACTAACTTCTTTTATTTAGGATGATGTCTCCAAGGCTCTTCCATGTTGTAGCATCCATCAGTACTTCATTTCTTTTTATTGTCAAATATCATCCCATCTATGGATATACCTCATTTTGTGTATCCATTCATCAACAATCCACCCATTTTGGTTGTTTCCACTTTTATCATATTATGCGTAAGATAGCTATGGATATTAATATACAACTTTTTAAATAGATGTATGTTTTCATTTCTTCTGGGTATGTACCTCGGAGTGGAATATGGATGTCTATCATATGGAAACTGTGTGTTTAACATTTGAAGGAATTACCAAACTGTTTTCCAAAGTGGCTGCACCACTCTACAATCCCATCAGCAATGTGTGAGGCTTCCAGTTTCTCCACATCCTCAGCAACACTTGTTATTCTCTATTACATTAGTTATCCTTGTGAGTATGAAGTGATAGCTCATTGAAGTTTTGATTCATATTTCCCTAAAATTAATGATGTTGAGCTTCTTTTCATGCATTTAATGGCCATTTGTTTATCTTCTTTGGAGATATGTCTACTCAAATCCCTTGCCTTTTTTTAATTGGGTTATTTGAATTTTTATTAAGTTGTACAAGTTCTTTATATATTCTGGATACAAGTCCCTTATGAGATATGATAGCAAATATTTTCTCCCATTTTGTGGATTGTCTTTTCTTGATGGTGTTCTCTGAAGCACAATAGTTTTTCACTTTGATGAAGTCCAATTTATCTATTCCTTTTTTAGTTGCTTGTGGTTTTGGTGTCATATTTAAAAAGGCTTTGTCTAACAAAAGGTCACAAAGATTTATACCTATGTTTTATTGTAGGAAATATTACAGTTTTAACTCTTACATTTAGATCTGTGATCCATTTTGAGTTAATTTTTGTATATGGTATGAAAGAACCTTTCACACAGCTTAGGGGTTTTGGAAATAAATAGTCCATACATTTTCTTTATATGGATCTCATAACACATTACCAATAGTTCCTCTTCAATGGCAATTAACTCAAGTATGCTTTCTCATGAGCATTTTGAAGAGACCTGGCATTCAAGATGTTCTAAGAATTTTGTACAGGGAGAATCTAAGAAAGCTAAAAAGACTATTCATCATTGAAACATTGATAATGTTGGGAAAATTCCTCAAATTTTGATTTTATATTGTCCTTTGATATTTTCCTTTCATTGTCTTGAGTGATTTCTATATTCTGAATACTGAAAATTCAGTAGATGTTTATGGTTTCTTGGTTTTTAGTGTTCTTTCTTCTCCTTCCTTATCTCCCTCCCCACCTCCCTCAGTTCCTTCCTTCTTCCCTTCCTTCCATTCTCTTTCCTCCTTGCCTTTTTCATTCATCCTTCCTTCCTCCTTCTCTCCTTCCCTCTCCCCTTCCTTCCTTCCTCTCTGCTTTCCAACTAAAGTGTAATCTCACTGAAAATACCTTCTATAGATCTTGATTGTTTTCAAAAACATTTATCAGCGACTACTCCCCACCCCATGCCACACACAGTGCCTAGAACAGGTCCTGGCAATAAATGTTTAAGGGTTTAATTTGAACAGTCAAATCCTATCCCTGAGTTCCAAACCAAACTATAAGGATTCCCTTCACCACAATGGCTGTACACACACTGTTCTATCCATTATCAATTAAAAAACATTTATTTTATAATAATTGAACAAAAAGCATTACTCCATGTAAATGAAAAATATCAAGAGAAAAAATAATAACTGTACAATCATGACATGTAAATTCATGCATAGGAAAACAGACTAGGAAAAAAAGATAATTCAAAATGTCAAGGCTTTTCCTTGAGCAAATTATTTCTTCTTTCTGTTAGCCAACATTTGTCATAATATGCACATTTAATTTCTATTTTTTAAAAAAGAAGTCTCTTTCAAAAAATTATTTATTCTTGATTTTTCAGATATAAGAGGGATGTAACATCATTGCTACCAGTCACTTGAAAATGTTACCTAAGAGAAAGCATTTTTATAATTACAAAGTCCTATACAAATATGACTTACTACTGTTATGTTTAATAATAATATAATTCAATCTGTTATACTGTTAAAATATCTAGCACTTATAGAATTTTTGGTCATTTAGCACAGATAATCTTCTGTATTCATTTGCCATGAGGATAACATACCTCCTTCTCCCCTGCCTTACTGATCATGGGTGCATTTCTACATATTAAAGATTAATTTACTAGCTCCTAAACCTTTAAATGAAGTAGCCTCTACACCTTTAGGGCTTATCAGGAAGCACATGAGTTGTGTGCGGAGGCCATGCACAAACACATGTGCAGAGTCAAGCCCTGCATCTCCAACAGGCAGGCTCTGCTCCTGCTGGTGGGGCAAGATGGCCATAATATGACCTGTGTCTAAGACGCTGGAATCCAGCAGATGCTCATGCATTTTATTCAGTTTGTTGGCTGGATTTAAGAACTTTGGAACCTGTAGTTGATTAGTTCTGCTCTGGGTGCCACTGAGGCCCAGGGGAATGAGGCTAAGAGGGTTTCAGGAGACAAGGGCATAATTCAGTCAGCCTACAAAAAAAGGAAAGAAGCAATCTTGGCAACAGAAGCCTGCCTTCCTTCCCTCCCGGATGATTTTGGAGAGCCCTTGTTCTTTGGACTTTGACGTCAGAGGCCGAAGCTTTCCTGGTCCTTCACTGGCTGCTGCTCAATAAAAACACCATCCCATTCCATCATTTTGATCATCATTATTTCCTCAGTTAATAAAACTTAAAGAAAGCATGTTTTCAGAGATAGCTGCTAAGGGGCAGAGGCCCATTTTGGCTGAGGTCAGCCTTGGCAGAAGTGAACTCTTTTTTTCCTAAGGTTTTATGCTCTTTTGGTAAAATCATATTGTTTCAAAAATTAAAATAATAAAACATTAGTTATGCAATGGAAAGTGGTTCAAGTTTGCTGCCACAAATTTTCAGGTATACACTTTTAGTTGCATTAAAAGCTACACTCCAAGCTGGTGTTTTAAATATTTTTTAAGCTCAATATCTCCCTGAAAAATTCCAGACCAGTTCTGGGAGTTTCTTTTGCTGTGCATTTTATTTTTTAAAATCCTGTCTTATTATAAATATATTATTACTAATACCATCATCAAGGAAGGGCAAGGCTGAAAATTTCATATCCAATTATAGTTGACCAGTGTGAAGGTAAACCACATGACAACACACTGTGGACACAGCATCTCTAATGGTAGCTTAAAAAAAATGACTTAGGTTAGTAGCCAACTTTCAATGGCCAAATGTTAAGAAGAAGGTGAGAATAAAGGGAAAGGGGGGCTCTATCCCTGATGGAGGGAAGCTATTTGTTTTGAGGCAAGGATAAGGCTAGGAGTCGAGGATGTTGTGGTGGAAGATACGCTATCATTGCATCCTTATGGGAGTGATATTTTTGAACCCCTTCCCCCCATATAAATGAGCACTTCCAAGACAATCTCCCAGAGCTGTTTTGGAACAGAATCCAATCTGTTCAACTACTGAGTTGTTTTTATTGGTCATTTGAATATTGTATTTGATTGTAAGTCCCCTATGAAACACTCTTCCTTTCCCCCTTCTGTATCCCTTAGGTCTTGTGTGCACTGTTCCTCCCAATCTCCATGCTTCCTTCCAATCTGGATTAGATGTCCCAATACCCCCAGGACCTTCCTTATCAGAGTACTTACTCCATTTTCCCATCTTCCTCATTAGTATGTGAGTTCTCCTAGGCAGGGACCATGTCACTAGGGCCAGACTCAGTGTCCAGCCCATAGAAAATGTCCAGTGACTAATTGTGGAAGGCATATATAAAGAATATACAGAATACCCAAAGAAGATGGATTAGAATAGTGAGGGCCCTCTAGACCTGTTACAAAAAGAGGAAAAGAAATAACAGGTACTTTCAGATGGAGATGAAATGATTCTGCAGTATAAAGGGCACCTGGGTGGTTCAGTGGGTTAAAGCTTCTGCCTTCGACTCGGGTCATGATCCCAGGGTCCTGGGATTGAGGCCTGCATTGGGCTTTCTGCTCAGTGGGGAGCCTGCTCCCCGCCTCTCTCTTCCTACTTGTGATCTCTCTCTCTGTGTCAAATAGATGAATAAAATCTAAAAAAAAAAAAAAAAAAAAAAAAAAAAAAAAAAAAAAAAGGTATGAGAGAGAAGACAGGAGAATAACTTTAAATACTCGAAGACTATAAAGATGGATTAAATACCTAAGTGGCCTCAAAAAGGAAAATGTAAAAGAACCAAGAGCAAGAGGATAAGATGAAAAAGAAAGTTATTATAGTGGAACAAAGGCAAACATTTTAAGAAAGAGTTTTCTGAAAAGAGAATGAGTTTCCTTAGAACACTCATGTAGATTTATTAAGACTTACTAAGTAGTATAACAGTTTTATATGTATTAACCCATTTAACCATCAGAGAAACCCCATAAGGCAGGCAATGTCATCTCTATATTTGATCAAGGTCATAGTGCAAGCAGAGTGAGTGGTAGGGGCAAGATCAAACCTAAGTCATCTGACCCTTCAAAGTCCAGGTGCTTGGCCCTTATGCTAATGCATTCCTCATCATCTTTTGATACTGGGCAGATACTAAAGGACCCCTTCCCAGAGATGATACAGAGGAGTTAGGGAGCACCACCAGAAGAGATAACAGGCTAGGTGATATAAAACAATTTGTTTCCATGACAATACTTATTGTCACCTCTTGGTCTTGCTTGGCTCAAGGTCAACAAAATGTAATGGACATAAAGTCTGTCAACCAAAATGTAGTAGACATAAAGTCTGTTTTCATGTGGGACCCTAGCTTTGACATTTCTCCACCCTTTTGGAACCATTTTCTCCCTGCCTTCTACTGCAGTCAGCATTGGAATGCTGCCAAATCCCTGGCCCAGCTGTCATGACTCCTTGAGTCATTCCCCCCTAGAGCAACCAGATGTGAATGCCAAGCCCAAGACAAAAATCTGGCTCAACATAATGATGTCACATTGTTACCTAGTAGAGAGAGAGAAGGGCACAGAGGATGTTTGGATACAGAAGCTATCTCACTGCTCCCTCAAATCACCAAGGTTGGATGTACAATAGATATTCCACTGGTCAAAACATCAAGACTAAGCTAAGCTCCTGGAAATCAGGGACTAGGTCTGAGTCATGACTGGATCAGCATCTAGCACAGTGGGAGGTCTCTAGTTATTGGTCACTAAATGATGGTTGAATGACAGTTAGTGCTTGAACATCACAGGGGCTAAAGCACCAACTCCCTGAAGAGTCAAAAATCCTTGTGCCACGTTTGACTCCCCCCAAACTTAATAACTATTAGCTCACTGTTGACTGGAAGCCTTTCTGACAACATAAACAATTAATGCATATTTTCTGTTTTATGTATTATATGTTGTATTCTCTCAAAAAGTATGCTAGAGAAAAGAAAATGTTACTTTAAAAATCATAAGGAAGAGAAAATAGAGTGTATTTATATAAAAAAATCCAGTTCAAACTGTGTTATTCAAGGGTCAATGGTAATTAGTGAACAAAGACTCTAAAATAACTCTGCAGGAGTTAAATTTTTGTCCCAGTGATATGGGGGCTTCTGGGAACAAGCAGATGTGATCATTAACAAAAAAAAGTGCCAGAAGCTGAATGGTTATCTTCAGGACTCACCAGAGATTCAGGAGTTTAACCTCATTACAAAGAAAGCTTAATTTTAATTTTATTCTCTACAGAAAAGCTACCATTAGTCAAGACCCAAGAACCCTTAGGTGTAAAAGATGTGACCAATCATGTTCATGTTCACACCATGCAAGTTATTATTTCTTTAAAATCCTGGAAAGTTACCTTTCAGTAAAGAAGTTGGAAAGAGACGCAATCAAGAAAAGGCTTTCCCTTCCAGTTAGTGTAGAAATGACAATAACTGCTAAGAGATAACAAATACTCCACCCAACAAGTCAGCCCTGGGAACACTAAGACTTAAGCATAAGTCAGGGAGAAGAGAGCTGAAAATCGATTAAGGAATGTGTCAAGTGGTGTAAATCCTTCTGATTTCCCTGTATAATACCACTAAGTAGTCCACGTTGCTGTTTTATAGCAATATTAAAACAAATTAAAATTTAAGCCTCTCACATTTGGATCCCAGGGAATTTCAACTTTATGGGGAAAGGCCTTCAATACAATTCTCGTCCACCGTAAAGTATTTGTAATTTGGTGTCAAAAATGTTTATCAGAAAAAAAGAATATTTATATTGAAATATTTATGGATGAAATAATATAATGTCTGGGATTTGCTTCAAAAAATACCGGGATAGTCATGGGGAATTGCCAGATAGAAAGGAAACAGGATTGTCAATGACTGAATAATTACTGGGATTAGGTAAAGCGTATATGGGGGTTCATTTTGCTTTTGTATATAATTGACCTTAAAAAAAAAGTTTAGCAGTATTTTATCTAAATGCATTGGGCCACCAGTTAAGAAAGAGATGATTCTCAGGGATATTCTTCTCTGTTCCATGGAGGTGCCCCTTGCTTTTGAAGGAAGGGAAAGTACCACTCATTACACCAAACTTACAGTCCTATCTCATTTGAGGGTTTGTTCAGGTACCTGCATGGATCCCACGTTAAAGGCAGGGTTCTCAAGGTACCTTATTTTAAAAATATAACTTAGTAAGGAATTTTTGTCTTTTTTTTAAGGATTTTATTTATTTATTTGACAGACAGAGATCACAAGTAGGCAGAGAGGTAGGTAGAGAGAGAGGGGGAAGCAGGCTCCCCGCTGAGCAGAGAGCCTGATGCAGGGCTCAATCCCAGGACTCTGGGATCATGACCTGAGCCAAAGGCAGAGGCTTTAATCTACTGAGCCACCCAGGCACCCCAGTAAGGAATTTTTAACTGGCCAAAATTCTTTAAAATTCTTCTCTCCTTTAAACATAGGCATTTGGTAAATTCATCTTTCCAAATGAGAAGCTTATCTGACTTCCCTATATTCTTCACTGAAAGACTTTCTGAAGAAATGAAAGTCTGCATAGGAAACCTTTGGGGAAGTTTAGAAAACTGCTGCTCTAGAACATAAGATGCAGAGGTCGCCCATACATGAGAGTGGATCACATTGAAATCAGATGCATCGAACTCAAGAGCCTATGTCCCTGAAGAAAAGAAAATGGCTCTGAATGGTGACCAAGTTTCTAGTCTACCCCACGAAAGACTGCTAGATGAAGGGGCACTTGGGTGCCTCAGCTGTTAAGTGTCTGCCTTCAGCTTGGGTCATGATCCGAGGGTCCTGGGATCGAGCCCCATATTGGGCTTCCTGCTCAGTGGGAGCTGCCACTCCCCCTGTTGTGCTCGTGCTCTCTCTCTCACTCTCTCTCTCTCTGTCAAATAAATAAATAAAATCTTTTAAAAAAATAAATAAAGACTGTTGGATGACATTGTTGAATGTGGAAAGAACTCCTTTCTATACTTTCTAAATCTACCTGGTCTGGTGCCACGTGCCTCCAGATGAGAGAAGGCCTGCATGCTAGACAGCCCAGTGTTACAATGCTACTGGTCCCATTACCACACTGGCTCGAGGTCCATGTATCCCAGAAAGGGACTGAGCTGCTGGTCCACAGTGAGAAAATATAAACATAATGCAGGCTATGACTAGACGAGCTCTTCTCAACCAGGGCTGATTTTACTTTCTAAGGGGCTCTGGCAATATGTCTGAAGACACTTTTTACTCCCAACTGGAGGAGGGGATTGCTCCTGGCATCTAGTAGTTAAAGGCCAGGGATGCTACTAAACACTGGACAATCCATACAGCAAAGAATCATCCATCCCAGTGTCAATAGGGTTGTTGCAAACCCTCAGACTAGAGCTATAGTTGCTACAGAAATCCTCTTACAGCCCCCGTGCTTGCATGGAGGAATAAAAGTGCTAGGGGAGCAGAACACAGAGGAGGCAGGAAGAAGGGAAAGCCAGGGGTATGCATCTCTACCACTCCCAGAGCCAATCTAACCTCCATTGTGTAAATGCAGATTCCTGTGGGTCTGTTGAAATCTTTCACTTCTCTCCTGGGGCTCCACTGCCAAATTCCTAAGACAAGCTCTCTCCCTCCAGAAGACTGCACCACTTCCCAAATAGTATGCCCACACCCAAATCTATCCTCTGTGCAAAAGCTAGAGACAGTATGGTGTGGTGGTCAAGCATGTGGCCAGACTACGTGACAATCCTTAAGAGGTTCAAAATCACCACTGTTATGTGACCTTGGGCTAGTTACTTAACCCCTCTGTGTCTCTGTTACTTCAAATATAAAATGGAGATGATAACAGTACTTATCTTAGAGGGTCATGTGAAGATAATGATTTGTTTCGTGAGTGAATGAGTCTACGATTGAACAAATGCCTGAGTCCATGAGGAGTGCTTAGTTGTACCTCAGGCTAGAGTGCTACATTTAGAGCAGTTGCTTCTCAAAGCTGCAATGCCTTTAGCTTTATGGAAACCCCAAATGCTCTAAACTTAGCTGAAAGGAGGCTACCCATGGCCTGGAGGCAGCTGACTTGTGCTCTGGCCAGGACGTCCTAGAATGCTCTCTTTCCTTCTATCTCAAGAATCTCTTCCCTCCTCAGAAGGCCAACAGCCCCAAGCCTGAATTGTTTTCCCTTGTATGTGTCAGGAGCAGGAGGCTGTTTTCACTAGTCCTAAGACTGAGGCTGACTCTGGGTACATCAGCCCCACATCCTTCTGGGGCTGGGGCAGCAGCCGTCATTCATATTGAAGGGTCATTTAGAAGTCAAGTGTTTTTAGAAAAACCACAGAATGGCAGTTTTGTTTCAGTGTTTTGACTTAAGCATCAAACAATCTGCTTCTTTTTCCAAAATTACTTAATATGGGAAATGTAAACATTTTCTAACAGCACTTTCTCAAATCATCCTAACAAATCTCACACATATGACCATGACACCATGGACTTCCCCACTGTACCAGTCTGGGTCTGGCTGAAGACAGAATTCACCACAGATGGGTCCAATGAGGAGACTTCAATGAAAGGTCTACAGAGGAGAGGTGGGCAAGGTTAATAAAACAAGACATGGTGAGGCACCCAGAAACTGGCAACAGTGGGCAGCCATTTCCTTGCCTTGGGCTGAGGGGCAAAAGGAAACATGAGTTAATCCCAGCTAGCAGAGCAGGGGATGGGGCATTGCTGAGAGGGAGCTGTAGTCATGAAGAGAAGTCCCTACCTCCAGACACATGACCACAAAGCAAGAAGGGAACAGGAAGGAAACTCTCTAGCTTTATTCTCCTCCCACCCTCCCATTTCCAGCACCTCCTATTGGCTTTGAACCCAATCAGGAGTCAGACAGCAAAGGAACTCCAGAAATGCACCCCAGGGTGGGCAGCTTCCCAGGGCACAGCCTCCCCTCCCAAACAATGGCAGGAGGTAGGAAAGAGCATAAGGTTGGCCTACCCAACCCCATGTTGCCTTAGAATAAAGCCTTAGATGATGGAAGTCTTAGAAATGCATCAAAGGGAAAGTTTTCCAAGAAAACTTCCAGAGATAGAGCCAAGAGGAAAAAGAAGCTCCAAGCTCAGGGCTCATGAAGTGAACACACAAACACCAATTTCAAAACAGAATGAAAAGACAGCAATTTAACTTTTATCATAACTGCATGCTGGCACTAGCTCCAGTGCCCTCTGCAATTCTCTCCAAGTAAGCGAAGTGCAGGGTATGAGTAATAACAGATTCTCAAAGTTGGCCACAGCCTTCTGCAGGTTCAAATTAAGATCCCAGGGATATTGGCTTAACCCAAAGATCAAGTCAAATACTGCACTTCAATTTTCACAATCCGTTGGTTCCCAAATGCCGTGACTGGAAAACCAAAGACCTCGGCCATACTTGATTGGCGGCTTGGCTTCAGGCGAGTGTTCTCAATTGTTTTGCTGCTGGTGAACTGAGTAGTTTCCTCTCAGAATCTCATTCTCCAGGCAAGATTGCCAGAGCCAGGCCCTTATCTCCCCAAAAAATGTATGCACATGTATGTACACAAATACAAATACACACACACACACACACACACACACACACACACACACACTCCTTCCCAGGTGCTTGGTCTGCTTCCTTCCCTAACAGTCAAAATTAGAATCTAGCAAGATAATCATTATGCTGAGAAAATCCAGAATATATTTTGGAGGGTACCAGAACATGGGTAGGAAAGGGAGGAGGAAGAAGGGAGAGGAGAGAGGATGGTGGTTAGAAGTAAAGGAAAGAAGGAAGAGGAAAAGGAAAAGAAAGGGGAGGCTGGGTGGAAAAAAAGTCAGGAGTGGCCATGGTAGAGGGAAAGGAGGAAGAGGTAGCTAGCAGGAGGCAGAGTGTAACTTTCATCAGCATTCCTTCATTCCTTCAACACACTTGTATTAAATGCTTTCCAGGGATCCAAAACATTCAAAGCCTTCCCCACCTCCATACAATGCCTTGCCCTATAACCCTATATGTCTTCACTGACTTGGAGCCTTTGTAATGTCCTCTTCCAGCGAGGATGAGGATCTTGATATTTACCTGTTCACCCTCCATATCTTAGGGCTGGGCTTCCCCGATCATATCTGGATTACATTTTACCTATGCCAAGAAGATACTACAAGAAGGCAGAAATCCTTCTAAGTTGGGAGTCCTTCCAAGTCCTGCCCTTCACAGTTCTGGCAGGCAGCTGACATCTGGGCAACAGTGTATTTCCCACTGATGCCCTTAGTCTCTACTCTGACATACATTCTTTAACCTTTGCAGTGTCCTTCTATCCTTTTTGCCCTAAACAACCATTGCAAGAAGTGTTCCCGAGCAAAAGACCTAGCGACCCAGAGGGATGTGGTAATGGAGGGAACAAATAGAAGGGAGAAACAAAGGTGGAGAGAAAGGGGCATTGATTTATAGAGCTGACTAGAGGACTAGCTCATTGAGAAATGTCCAATTTCATACCTTCAATTTATAGTTGGGCAAACAGGGAGACATAAGACAGCCACAGGTTAAGAAATGATGGGAACACCAGAGCTAGAAGGATTGCATGGTCTGTTGACCAGTTGGCATGGATGGATCAGGTCTTTTGTATCTTAGTGAGGATTCATATTTATAGGGACCACAGTCTCCTAGGCATTTGGATCTGAGACCTGTGCCAATTCCACTGGCATGAACCTCCATGGTGAGCTGGTCTACAGTCCCAAGAAAGCGAGTCAGAGTCAAGAATTCAGTCATTTACACTAAACAGAAAATCCCCAGGCCTTCAAGCCATCTGGGTCAAGATCATGATCCTGAATGGGGAAAACATATCCTGTATGAATTCCCTTTGAAAATAAGTCAAATTAGGGCGCCTGGGTGGCTCAGTGGGTTAAGCCTCTGCCTTCGGCTCAGGTCATGATCTCAGGGTCCTGGGATCAAGTCCGGCATCGGGCTTTCTGCACAGTGGGGAGCCTGCTTCCCTCTCTCTCTCTGCCTGACTCTCTGCCTATTCGTGATCTCTATCTGTCGAATAAATGAAGAAAAATCTTAAAAAAAAAAAAAAAGAAAAGAAGTAAAATTAAATCAGAGATGAGACCCTATAAAGCTTTTCTCTCTTCCCAAATTTAAACACACATTCTTTAAAAAGGGAGGCTAGTTATGGGTTTCTCAATGCTCACTATTGGCATGTAGAGGTGGATCATTCTATAATGTTATAGAGGCTGTCCTGTGCACTGTAGGATGCTTAGCAGCATCTCTGGTCTCTACACACTAGATGCCAGTAGCAACTCCCCTTTAATTGCGACAACCAAAATGTCTCCAGACTTGGCTGAATGTCCCCTAGGGGGCAATATTAACCCCATGCTGAAGCACACTGCTTAGAGAATCAGACCACTAATGGGGTCATCTGAGTCCAAAGCTCTGTTCACAATGGGAGAGAGTGGGTCGGGCTGGCCTCAGCTCACTCAGCTATAACTTGCAGATTCAGGCTGTGAACTCAAGTCCCAAGAGCCCTGCTCACTGGACCAGAGAATTCTCATTGCAGGATCTGATGTATGACCCTGGCTGTACTGTCTGGCCCTTGGTTTCTCTTTGTGTGATGTAGCTGTCCCATCCATTGCCTCCTGAGGCTAAACCTGGCAGCACCCCCCACAGCATTAGATCAAGTACTTAAAAAATTCCTCCAACAGGATGTTGCTCTTGGACTGGGAGAAGGACCACAACTGTCCCCTTTGACTTGCCATGCTTTATGAGATTGGAAGATCTGTACATTTCTCTTTCCCTGTTCTTAATGGTTGACCTTCCCTCGACCCCATGGAGCTGCTGTGAGGATGGAGATAACATAAAGTATGGTGGCTGGAATTATTTAAGCTCTACAATTCATAAGCATTCAGATTATTTAACTGCTGATTATGATTATTTAAGCTGAAAGATTACACCACTTTAGCTCAGAAAATGTTTGTATTTCCATTAAAAACCACCAGGCCAAGGGCCCTTTTGACTGACATTTTTCACTATTAAAACTATACATACAGTGCATGTTTTTGGTGAGAAGACAGTGTGTCCCTTATTTTGTTTTAAGATAAGGAAGCTGACTTCAAAGGCCACTTCCAACTCGCTAGCTCTCTTCCAATCCTCCCTCCGAACATCATTCCAGCCTGCTATCTTGCACCCCAGAAGCAAGTTGGAAGAAGCACCCATCTGCCTATTGCCTTCTACTATTTAATCAAAACCAGTCCTGCAATTCCTACACTTAAAATTCTTAACAATGACATCTAAGTTCTTCGCTCAGAGACGGTGTGCTCAGTGGTAAAGATCATGGACTATAGTGTTAAACAGACTTGCATTTGAGTTCCAGGTGTCTGGGACTCAGTTTCTGCATCTACGTAGTGGGAACAATAACATTCACAGGAGGTGGCAGCAATGTGCCCCTGCCTGACAAGTAATGAGCACTTAATAAAAGTTTACTGGCAATAGTAATTCCATCACCCAAAGTCTTACGTGCACTGAACAGTATATATGTCTAGGCTAGTTTAATTCTCTGAAGGCATGTGAATCAGAGATAATATATTCCTTGAGGCAAGGAGAGTGAAGGGCTCTTGATTCTACCCGACATGCAATTTAACCAGTAATTTTTTCCCTGTAATGATTTGTGAAACATGTTTTTGCTTGGCTAATACATTTTACATCTAAAGAGTTTTAAGAAAAATAACACAATGTATAAAACTACAGAAAAATTCTATTGTGGTCCTAATAGAGAAGACTGTGTCCTAAACCAAGCAGTCATTTTGGCTTTTGGCAAGTTTCTGCATTTAAACACAGTTTCTCAAGGGAAGCACAAAGTAGATTTTGGCATCTCCTAAGTGTCATCCACATTTCAGGTCATTTGTTTAGTGAAATTATGGCTAGAATTCCTCATTGGAAGCACTATGATCACCCTGTTGCTCCCTACCTGGGGATGGAAATTCCCTCCATAGCAAGCAGAACAGGTGTTTTTTGCTAGCACAGGAATTGCTGACACACCTTGGGAGCTGCCTTCAAAGGCTACAGAGTCTTCCTTCCTCCTTTCTCCTTTCTGCTGACTGAATGTGGACAGGATGGTTGCAGCTAAGACAAAAGTCTTGCATCGGGGTGAAAGCCATATGCTGAGAAAGGCAAAGCATCAAGACAGGAGAAGCGGAGGTCCCCAGTGACTACACGGCTACTTGTATGAGCTCCTGGAAAGTGAGGTTTTCTGTTCCTTGCATCTAAAGTTAATTAGACCACTCCACTATTCTAAAGTTATTTTCGTTGCA
This sequence comes from Lutra lutra, assembly GCF_902655055.1. NCBI lineage: Eukaryota > Metazoa > Chordata > Mammalia > Carnivora > Mustelidae > Lutra > Lutra lutra. Next base: position 199,106,036 of record NC_062278.1, on the reverse strand, counting down.
GTTAAGTTTTACTTACGCACTCTAAGCTTTGTGTACAGCAGGTCTTTTCCACTAAAGGCACTAACACACCAACTTCAGGGTTACAAGAGAGAAACAGAAATCATGAGTGATAAGCATTTATGTGACTGTCTGAAGCACAAACCACAATTGATGTTGGATAAGCAGTTCTTAATGACATTTATTTTCCCTCTCTCTGTCACCTGTCCTCAATCAGAGCAGGTAACCTGGAAAGCTGTGATGAGCTTCATCACTAGCTGATTCCATTTACTTTTCAAACTGAGCCGGTGGTAAATAGAAACAACCAGACAAATTAGGACATTCTACAACACATTACCATGGGTATTTAATATTTTTTAAATTGGACATGTTGAAGTTTTTCTAAACAGACTGTTAGATACAGAAAGGATTTCATTGTAGCTCCCCTCAAAATGCTGAAAGCATTAGGGCTAATTTGGAATTTGAAGATAGGATCAATATATGTGAACTATGTGTTTACCTAACATATTAACATGCAACATAACATTATATATTCACTCACACACATACATACATATGCACATACGTATATGACATTTTGCCACTTAAAAATCACTTTTTCGGGGCACCTGGGTGGCTCAGTGGGATAAAGCCTCTGCCTTCAGCTCAGGTCATGATCCCAGAATCCTGGGATCGAGCCCCACATTGGGCTCTCTGCTTGGCAGGGAGCCTGCTTCCCTCTCTTTCTCTCTCTCTGCCTGACTCTCTGCCTACTTGTGATCTCTCTGTCAAATAAATAAATAAAATATTAAGAAAAAATCACTTTTTCGTAAGTGCATAATTTCGTTAAATCCCCATAGCATCTCTGTAAGATGGTGCAACTGAGTTTATTAATTTTAAGTAATGGATGCCTTCAAAACTCCCCTCCCAGGCTTCATTTATCCTGTCCAAATTGCCAGGCACTTAGGATTCCTCTCTAAAGAAATGTGATTTGTCTTTTCTCATGCTGGCATGAAATAAAGAATAAATTGATTTTATCATTTTCTGCACACCCTGCCTCTCCTTTGAAGGGTACTTACCTAATAAGTAGCTCTCTCAAAACGGATCCTAGATCAAAGAAGCCAAAAGGATGATGCCTTGGAAGAAGCGGCTGCCTCACCTCACTATAAACTTCCTAAGATAGCTTAGTATACACAAAGGCTTCTGAGGCTATCTGGAGAAGATGCCTAAAAGGCAACAATACTGAGTAAATTAAGATGGATCTTACATCATCAGATGAGTTAAAAATATAGAGGTTTTCTTAAAATCTTTATGTAACACAAGCACCAGAAACCACCACAAGTCTGAAATACACACTTTAAATCATGTAACTATTAACCAGCTCTCAAAACCCTACTCATTCTGTACTTAATACGAAACTAAACTTATCAGTCAGCCTGCCTATCTGCCTATTAAATTACTATGCTAGTTTAAATCTTCTGAGCAGGCACACACAGATAGATTTTAAGTACTATATCTCATGGCCTTCAATTCCTTTTAGCCACAGATATCAAGTTCACCTGTCACAAATTAAATAATTGAGCTTTGGTTATTGAAATGTAAGCTTATTAACCAGCATTAATAAAACCAAACATATAGAATGATGCTCTAAGTATTATTTTAATAAAATTCCTTTTAAATAGGAGCAAATGTAACAAAGATGAAGCATTAGGAAATGTTGTAGCAAGAGGTTTTAAATATTTTTTTAAGTAAGAGAATAATCTTATAGGGGCACCTAGGTGGCTCAGTGGGTTAAAGCCTCTGCCTTCGGCTCAGGTCATGATCCCAGGGCCCTGGGATCAAGCCCCACATCAGGCTCTCTGCTCGGTGGGGAGCCTGCTTCCCCGCCCCCCTCTCTGCCTGCCTCTCTGCCTATTTGTGATCTCCATCAAATAAATAAATAAAATCTTTAAAAAATAAAAAGAATCTTATACAAAAAGGAAAGTGAATATAGTGCTCTTCTATGAGAATACAGGGTTGGGGCACCTAGGTGGCTCAGTCTGTACAGCAGCTCACTTCCGGTTTCTGCTCAGGTCATGATCTTAGGCTCCTGACATTGAGCCCCACATCAGGCTCCATGCTCAGTGGGAAGTCTGCTTGAGATTTTCTCTCTCTCCCTCTGCCTCCCCTCCACTGGTGTGCATTCTCTCTATCAAATAAATAAATATTTAAAAGAAAAAAAAAAGAAAGAAAATGCAGGTTGGGGACTGTCAGTTCCTTCCAGTGTCAGAATAATGACAGGCAATTAGGATACTAACCAATAAAAACCAAACTAAATGGGGAGGTGTTGGGAGGAAGAATCCCATATGAAATACAGTCAAAGGCTCTCCTCTGACCTAGGTCTCTAAAAGGGTTCTCAGTCTAGGAAATTACATTGAATTTTCCATGTTCCTTTTTCTCCCAAAGACCTACAAGGGTCCTTACCTTTGGATTAGCTTTCTAAGTGGGATTCCAAATTTCCTTGGTTATAGGAAAAAAATATTTTTCTCATCTATCTATTCATTTATTTGCTTATTAGTTCATTCATTTCCTCCACTCATTTTACTAAAGTGCAAGCTTGATCAGGTGGGATTTTTCTGTTTGTTCACTTAGAACAACCCTTGCCACATAGTAGGTACTCAACGAATATGAATTTTTGTGCTAATTCATCCTTTCATTCCTCAAAAGTTTATAAAATGCCTACCACATGACAGGTTCTAGATATCCAACATTAAAAAGAAATTACACTATAAATAAAATAAAACCAACTCATGAGAAATCTTTAAATTAGAGGAATCAAGCAATATTTTCTCATTCTAAATTCAGTCTAAATTTAAACTAAGAAGATAATTTCCTACACTGCTCCAGGAGAATGAGAGGGAAAAATGCAGAAGTTTATGGCACATGTCCTAAAATGATGAAACACAAAACAAAACACCGGTTATAAATGAAACAGCTGGGTTGTAGGGGTAGTTATCAAAAGGTAGCATGAGGGATCTTTGTAATGATGGAATAATTCTATATCTTGACTTTGAAAGTGGTTACAAAAATTTACACATGTGATGAAATTGCATATAACTAAATATATACATAAAACAAGTGCATTTAAACCCAGAGAAATCTGAATAAAGTTGGTAAATTGTACCAATATCCATTTCTTGGTGTGATCCTATGCTATAATTTATAATTATTCAAAATGTTACTATTGAGGAAAATGATTTCTTATAACATATAAATGATAAATGATTTCTTATAACTGCATATCAATTTATAATTACTTAAAATTAAGTTAATAAAATAGAACAGCAGAATGCTTATCAAAACATTCTTTATATTGGCAAAACATTAAAAGAAAAACCAAGACAAGTGGGAATATTACACAGAAAGCCATTTCGGTTCCATATAAGTACCAGTGAGGTATCTGCAAGTGCCAGTGGGAATGGTGTTCACCAGGGCCTGGTGAATTCCCTAGTAGTAATTCCATGGATGGGAGTCTGGTTTATGCACGCTGGGAGGCTGGACCCAGCTGCTTTCCAATTTTAAAACTCTGTGACATTTGATTTTACAACGAATTTAACAGACACCACCTTTCATTTCAAAAGCCCCTTTTATGTTTCAAAGCACTTTCACACATGCTGATCTATATTCATTTTCAGTTCAGTATTTTAAAAAAAAATCCTGTCTGTACAACAATTCTATAGAGTAGGCAAAGGAGTTATTATCACCTCCATGTTACTGAAGGGAAAACTGAGGTAACCAGGTAGTGATCTCCTTCAATATTATGGGTAAGTTAACATATCCCAGCTCCTTTCTCCTGACTCAAGGCCCCACCCCTGCATCCTCTAACACCATACAACCTCTCCCTTCCTACACGGATTGGGAATAGCTAGACTTTGCCTAAAATTGCTTACAGGATGCCTGCCAAGTTGAAAGAAAACCAATAGGGTGCCTGGGTGGCTCAGTTAGTTAAGCATCTGCCTTCGACCCAGGTCCTGATCTCGGGGTCCTGGAATCGAGCCCTGTGTCAGTCTCCCTGCTCAGTGGGAGAGTCTGCTTCCCTTTCTCCCTACCCCTACTGATGCGTTCTCTCTCTCTCTCTCACTTTTGCTCTCAAATAAATAAAACCTTAAAAAAAAAAAAAGAGAGAGAGAGAGACCCAATAATGCTTGTCACAAGTGACAGTAAATACTGACAGGGATATACCCATCTGAGTTTTTCCACTAACTTATGTTGACTCAGTTAATGTCCAGTAACCAATATGTCAACTCAGCTTAAAAATCAGGATTGATCAAACCAGTTGGTTAACTTGAACAGCCCAGGAGGCTCCTGAATCTAATTGGGATTTTTGGTCAATATAATTCCCCATACCTGTGTCCCCATAGTCCTGGGAAGGAGCCCATAAGTTGGGCTTCTGGGCCAGTTAAATAGTGAGTAGGGTCCATATTGGGCTCAATGAAGCAGGGCTTTGTTACTTTTACCAAAGGAATTAACAGAAGAATTCTGTATTTATTTTGCAGTGGCAGAAGATTAAGCACTTGAGCAATAATGTGGCAATTCACCAAAAGAGGTCTTAGTTAGGTGCTATCTGAAATCATGAAATTAAGTGGGAAAACATACACACGGAAAAGGTTTATATGTTTAAGAAAAATAAATCCAAATTTTAGATAAATGATACTCTTCACAAAGTATACTAAACAAATGACATATTTTCATTGGCTGATAGCGTCATTTACGCACATATATCATTTCCTGTGTGCCAAGCCCTCCTGAGGGGCTCTCCTCTCAAACACTCCATGAAAGTCGTTACAGAAGGAAACAGAAAGGCCAGCGATGTTAAGGTCATTTCCCCTAAATCGCACAGCCGCCAAGTGGAAGCAACAGGATTTCAACCTAGATCTGATGACTCCCAAATCGGTGTGCTTCACTGTTACTCACTCTCTCAAAATGCTGAAAGTATATGTCCTTTTTATAAACAAGACATAATGGACATTTCCTTAAAAAGCCGTAATAAATCACTCCAAGAAGAACAGAGTTACCTTGGAGATAGCTGGAGAACAATGAGAGAAACTAGGCTGAACTTCACACATCACAACACACAAGGGGGCAGAAGTGGGGCTGGTGAATGGAAAAGAATAAAAAGCCTGAAGGAATCAATGTACTGCTATTGTTAATAAATTATTGTTCAAGCTGGTAATGTCAGAGATGTTTGAAATACTCTTTCTCTTAGCTACATAAAATCCAGTCTTTGCATTCAATCTATTCACTCATTCGATAAACAATTATTGACCATTTACCATATGCTGGGCACTGTTCTAGGCATTATGATAACCACAGTGACTCAAACTGATGAAAGTTTCAGGCTTGGTGGAATGCACATAAGCTCCATGAGAAAATAAGACAGTAGAAAGGGAGGTTGATGTAGAAGATTTCAGTTTTAATCCTAGCCAGATGGCCTTAAGCAAATTACTTGAAATCTCTCTGAATCTCAGTTCCCTCACTTCTAAACTGAGGATAATAATATCTGTTTTTATTATGTATTATTTATTAGGAAAATGCAAGTTTATGTATTAAAAAAACTACTTATTCTTTGGTCTTGGAGAAACTGAGGTAGTTGACAAGGAATGAAAGTTTTGTTCTCATTATTAAATCCTTCAAAATATTTCATTCCATATTTTCCATGATCTAAGCTTTCTGGGTTTAATGTTAACCATGTGTAAGACTTATGGGGTCAGGATAAGGTCATGCTTCCATACCTAGCCACCAATTTCAAAGTCTATGTTACAGGCTTAAAATGCCATAATTATGTACATTTCCCTTACTGTGGAAGGAAGTTAAATTATATCTTAGTGATTATTTCATCTTAACTTATAGAGATAGATGCTGCTTCTTGCCTACTTCTTTAGGAACAGATCCACAGCCAAGTGATTATTTCTAAAATCTTTGAGCAATTTTCTTCCCTATGTTCTTCCAGGGTGATATTATTTTGTTTTAAGAATGAAATAAGAGCTAGGTGGAGATGGGTGTGTCACAGGACCACAGGAAGTATCATTGCCCAGCATGAGGTCACACTTTATAGATTAAATCAAAGCAAGAGATTGGTTCCTGTCTCCCCCTACCCCTCACCTACCCTACCCTGGGGTGAGGGGGAAGAGGTAGCAGGGGGATTTCCAAGTCTGTTTTTATCAGCCCAGCAAATCAGAGTCCTTGCTTTCTAAACAAAGAGGTGCCAACCTTGAGACTCTATGAAAGCCAACACAAGCTACGCATTGTACACATGTGAAAAGAATATAATTAACAAAGTTATAGTCACAATTAGGAAATACCTCCTCAGAAAAGTTTCCACTTAACTCTGAGCAGCACTCAAATTACTATTGTGCTTAACGAGGCTTCTGTCTCTTGGCCAGCTCAGACCTTTGAGACAAATCTAAGAATAACAGCGCCGTCCGCAAAACACAGACGCACAAAATTTAATGCTGGATTTTTTTTTTTTTTTTTGAATAACAGATATGAAAAATGTGCAAATTGGGACATGGAAGCTATAACTAAAAAAAAAAAAAAAAGAAGAAGCATAGTCACGGAAATGAATAGTTAAGTGCTGGGCAAATTATTCTTTCTTCAAAATCTTTGTCTTTTCTAGCCTTCCTTTCCCCATCCCTGAAGAAAAGTTAGAAAAGAAAAACCAGGAAAACAAAAATGGGTACTCACTTCATCTCCAGGATCTCCTCCAGCTGTTTTCTCCTTTCTATCCGGAGGTTGGCCAAATGGGCTTCTTTTTCAGCTAGAGACTGCTGTGTGGAGGCCAGGCGTGCCTTGGTGGCATCCAGTTCCTGTCTGGTCTTCTCCAATGCACTCATCAGTTCCTCTATCTGAAAGGCACAGGGAACATGGTGTGTTATTTCTCCTTCATTCAAGCACCAGGCCTTCCTTGCTAGCCTGTATTCTGATAGACACAAAGGAATCATAGCCATCCTTGAACTGGGCACTGTATCTTAGAGTCCAATCTTTCTTTGTCACTGGTTGAAGATAAATGTTTCAACACAAGAAATGTCCAAATTTCTCCAGGGTCCTCATTCAATTGGATTATCCAATAACCTTTATAGAAACTATTTAATATATTTATTGGTAGTGGAAGGTATCTGGCTTGACCCAATTTCAACCTGTGTTTGGCAAAAATCTCAGATACTGCCTCACAGTTGGCGGAAGGCAACGCTCAAAATGCATTTGCCCAGCACAATATACTTTTGTGTGTAGGCCCCAGAGTATTCTGACAGGAAGTTAATCTACGTGTTTCAGATTCATTCATGTTTTAACCTATCCAAGTGTTGTTTGGCAAAAGCAATTTGATGTCCAAGGGGCCTCAGGAGCCCCCTCTCACCTCACCTCCCTGACTCACATTCAGGAAGCAAGGTTTGGCCAAAGGTAAACAGAATTCCAGCCACAAAAGGTTCAAGTTTGGTTTGCCCCTGAAGTTTGAGAGGGTTCTAAACTTGAAATAAATGACATGTAACTTTTATAGGGTGCTAATACACCATAGAAATAAGCCAGACTATCAGATATCTAGGATTTTTAGCCAGGTCCCAAAAAACTGGACCAGGGAGCCCCAAGGCAAGGCCTTATTCTCCCTAAACCATTGGGGGCTTTTAAAAGCCAACACACAACAAAGAGTGCTGGTGTTTACGGTTCTGTTCCAGAGACTTCCGTGGAGCGAGCCAGTGAAATGCCATCCTTTGCACAGATGCAGGCCGCATCCACCCTACTGATTTAAAACCACGGTTCCAGGAAGTTTCTAGATTGATATTTGGGTTTCTAAGCCACCCTCCCATTTCCACCTGAACTTGGCAGAATGGGATCATCCATCACTAAAGTCAACAGAACACCCTTCAAAATGTGTCAATGACATGTTAGGTGCCAATTCATAAAGACTTTCTACACAATTTCTTCAGTTTTACATGGAATTTTTTCAGAATAAGCATTATAGTTCACATCCAAGGTAAATTGTATGCTTTTAAGATGCAGAAAACCCTCCATTTTTCCCTGATAAAAAGAGGAATTTGATGACCGTATAATGTAAATCAAAGCCAAAACCAAAAACAGTTTAAAAAGCAAGGAATATGAAGGTTAACCATGAAAGTCCCAGAACCACACCTGCCTAATTGTAGAATAAGTAGCATTATTTAACTTTAGAAATATACAAAATTTTAAAAGCAATTATAATATTTATATCTCATATAAATTTATAGAATATTATAAATATGACTAGCAGCCCTTCGACAAAGCAATGCTTGGTGAGCCTGAAACAGGTATCTTTCCTCTTCTCCTCCCGCCTATTTTTGATAGCAGCATAAAAAAATATCAGAATTATGGTCATTCTAAGTGCCAACTCGGATCCAGTTTGCCTAACCCTCTATGGGATGGACTGTGTCCTCATGACCCCATTTCCTTTCGTAAATTGTTCTCTATTCCAAATGCACTATTGATCTCAGAGAAGAGGGAGACTATCCAGGATTCTCTCCTGCTAAATCCCTCTCTCATTAAGTTGACGCTGACCTGTCTGTAATCCACAGATACAGAGCCACTCAACTGGCTTTCCCAGTGCTTAGTTCACACACCACTTTACTGCTTGGGGCCAGCCCCAGCTAGTTTTGTATTAACCCAACTTTAACAATTATACTTTAGAGTTTAATGACTTGTAGTCTTCCCTGGTCATTTCAGCAATAACCACATACAAAAACCTGGGCGCCTAAGAAATACGGTCCAGAGTTTTACTGATGGAGATGACATTGGCTTCTAGCATCAGTAACTCCTAATATGAGGTAAGACTACTATTCTCAACACCTAGCAAGCAGAGCCTCCAGTAGTTTCCTAGGCCAAGGCCTAAGGCTCCTCCAAATTCATATACCCCAGGCCAGGGAGTATTGTATACTGAGGACCACTGGGGTCACTGGCCTCAGATACATAGTTTTAGTCTTCACAAAGCCACTGTTTCTCTCTGTGACTTTGTACTAATGATCACTTGATTCTTTGAGTCTCAGTTTCCTACTGATGACCATGATACCTCCGGGTTAAACACCTAGAGTTCTGAAAACTATTTCCTTCGCTACCAAAGCAGGACCATTAAAAAACAAGAAATGTTTTCTCTCTTGTGGTGGCCATTAGGGTGGATTAACAATATTCCAGTTCTCCTCTGTAGGGGCACATGGTAGGGCCAAACCTCCCCACTCTGTTTTAATTGGGGTGAGGCTTTGGTCAATAAAATCATTGTCATTTTCAGGTAGAAGCATTTAAGTGCTAGTACTTAAGCCCAACCTTCCCTTTTCCCTGTGATAACAGAAGTGTGTTTCAGATGATGTCTCCTTCAGCCTGAGTCTCCCAGTGACCACAGTGAAGCTCAAGGTCAACCCACATCACATAAGCAAGGTATAAATCTCTCTTGCAACAACTACACCATGAGATGATGGACTATCTGGCTGTTACCCCAGCCTGGCCTGGGCTGTCTTGACTGGTAAACAGTACACTTATTATCAAGTGCCCCAAATCTGCCTCCATCTCCCCACCAGTCCCCTCTCATCAAGAAAGAAAATTGCTTTTCACTTTTGCTATCCTGTGGACACTCTATACTTGCAAGCCATTGGTACCTTCCTTCTCGCCACATGTCTTTTTTTTTTTAAAGAAAGATTTTGTTTATTGATTAGAGAGAGGGAAAACATGAGCAGAGGGCAGGGTAGAGGGAGAGATACAGGCAAACTCCCCGCTGAGCAGGGTGCCTGACACAGAGCTCAATCCCAGGACCCTAAGATCATGACCTGAGCTGAAGGTAGATAGATGCCTAAGCCACTGAGCCACCTAGGTGCCCCCTACATGTCTTTTCTTAATGTACTGTTTGCGCAGCCAACTTCTTTCCCTCACTTGATATAACATTTTAGCTGACTGTGTATATGTACCTTGTGCCTTAAAAAACACCAGATTAGAATCTCAGCTCCATCACTTACTATGTGACTCACACAAGTTCCTATATCTCTCTCAGAGTCACTTTCCTTACCAGGAAACAGGGGACCATGCTGCTTATTCTGTTCCATATTTATGGGCATTAAGTGAGATGATGTAGCCCTATATTTATATATATTATTTATTCTTCTTCTAACTTATGTTAATAAAATGATTTTTCTTCTGATAATGAGAATAAAGTACACTCATCATACAAATTATAAAAGACAGATATAAAAATTTAAAATTTCTCTTTTTATTTAAGATTAAATAATGACATTCTTTTTCATTAAGATCACCCAAAATCCTACCACCTGGAAATAAACACTATACACATTTGGTTATAATTTCTCCTTCTCTCTCCCCGCCCCACACTGTGTGTGTGTGTGTGTGTGTGTGTGTGTGTGTGTGTGTGTATGAGAGAGAGAAAGACTGGGATGCTATACACAATTTTCTAAATAGTTTTCAATAAATGTATCATGAGAATTTTCCCCTTGTCATTAAATAGTCATTTGTAAACACAGTTTAATGGGTAAGTAGGGTTGTATCCACCCACCATTTTCCTAAAACCAACTCTTCCCTTGAGTCCTATAAAGGTCTCTTTTAGACTGAAAACCTAGTTCCCGTGTTTCTTTAGTAAATTCTTCATCTTCCTGCAGTCTATAATTGGATTCTTCCTCTTATTACTCTGTCCTAGAGACATTTTCTTCATCCATGTGGATTCTTAGCAGGAAAATGAGGTCTGTCTCCACACTTCTCACCTATATACAGATTGCTTTCAAACTTTATCTTTTACTACCTTGACCTCTTTCACATATACCTAACCACCTGTTGGTCACTTCCATTTGGATGTCCCAATATCACTTTAGATGTAAGATAACCAAAAGCCAACTCATGATCCATATACACCCACCTAAACCAAATCCCAACCACCCACTTCTTGCTCTCCCAACCTGTCACTCCCTACACTCCCTAACACATCTACAGGTCCAACACCCTGACCTTTACTCAGTTACTCATGTTTAAGACCTCAGAACCTCATCTGTCTCCTCTCCTTCCTCTTTTATTTTCTATTCATCATCAAGTCTTATAGCTCTATTTTGGAAATGCTTCTCAGATCCACATTCTTTTTTTTTTTTTTTTTTTTGAAGATCTTATTTATTTATTTGAGAGAGAGTAAGAGTACAAGTGGGGGGTGGGAGGAGAGGGAGAAGCAGACTCCCCACTGAGCAGTGAGCCTGATGTAGGGCTCAACCCCAGAACCCTGGGATCATGACCTGAGCTGAAGGCAGACCCTTAACTGACTGAGCCACCTAGGCATCCCCATCATTCTTTTCTTTTTTTTTTTTAAAAGGATAGCTTTTTTTTTTTTAAGATTTTTATTTATTTATTTGACAGAGAGAGATCACAAGTAGACAGAGAGGCAGGCAGAGAGAGAGAGAGAGAGAGAGAGAGAGAGAGGGAAGCAGGCTTCTTGCTGAGCAGAGAGCCCGATGTGGGACTCGATCCCAGGACCCTGAGATCATGACCTGAGCCGAAGGCAGTGGCTTAACCCACTGAGCCACTCAGGCGCCCTACCCATCATTCTTTTCTATCACTACTATTGACAACTTAAGCTTAGGTCCCTTTCTCTCCCAGATTTCTGATGGGGTTGAAAGTGTGTGTGTGTGTGTGTGTGTGTGTGTATTCCTAGCCTTTGCCTGTACCCCCTACCCTAAATAAGGACATGGCTTTGCTTGATCAGCTTCTCCCCATCATAGTGTCTCTCTCAGGTCCATTCCTGGATTTTAGGACATGGAATTAACCAATGGGTAGCAAAGTGAATTTGAGAAACACAAGTGCAAAGGTACAGAACTTTGAAGCACAGCCTATGATGATCTATGTGACAAAAAGTGGGAGAAAGAAGTCAGAAGGGAAAGAGGAAAAATGAGCCCTGAGACTGGGGACAGAGACAGGTTTTTGTTTTAAGGGCAGGATAAGGAAATTGTGAAGAAGAGAAAAGGGGAAGGAGGAAAAAGTTGAGAGGGGCTATTCCTGGGGCCCCTTCAATGTTTTCCTAAGACACAAATTGAAGAATTAGACTACCCTTTTGATTTTTGTCAGCTGTTTTGACTATGTGTGTTTGAAAGTATATTTAAACTGGGCCCTATGGATCTGGGATTCAAAGATGTCCCATAGGATTCACTGTCATAACTTATCTCTACTGCCAAGACACTATACCTAAACCACCAATATTTTGTTAAAAATATCACTGGCCTAACTCCATCATCTCACAGAGCTCCCAATTACCAACAGTAGTAGTTTTCAAAATGTGTTCCTTGAGCACCAGATGTTCCCGAGTGCATCTAAGGTCAGTGGCATGAGACGAGGAGTGTGAATTAGCAGAGAAGTTTTTCACCATCCCACACTCACAGGGAGTTGTTCTACTTCTGTTTGACATATAGAATTCTACTCAGGATTTTGAATTTTTTGAAAGAAATTAACATATTTTAAAATTCTGAGAATGATTAAAGCACGATTATGAAGCCAGACTGTACTAATCACACCTGTCTTCCCACGTATTAGTCATAGAACCTGGGAAAAGGTCTGAATATTCTCATCTGGACAATAGTACTTCTCATAAGAGTTACTGCAAGTATTAAATAAAGCGATTAAATTAAATTAAATTAAATAAGTGAGTGTACAGTTCTTAGTGCAGACACTGGCAAATATGAAAACAGAAGAGGCAACACAGCATAGTGGTTACAAAACAGAATTTGGGAGCTAGCTTACCACTTACAATCTGTGCCACTCTGAGTGAGTTACAAAAGTTCACTAAGGTGGGGCGCCTGGGTGGCTCAATGGGTTAAGCCGCTGCCTTCGGCTCGGGTCATGATCTCAGGGTCCTGGGATCGAGCCCCGCATCGGGCTCTCTGCTCAGCAGGGAGCCTGCTTCACTCCCTCTCTCTCTCTCTCTGCCTGCCTGTCTACTGTGATCTCTCTCTGTCAAATAAATAAATAAAATCTTAAAAAAAGAAAGTTCACTAAGGCTCAGGTTCCTCATGTGTGATGGGAGAGCAATAACAGAACTTAGCTCACAGGGTTTCTGTAAAGATTCAATGGGTTAACATCTGTGACCCTCTAAAAACAATGCCTAGGACTTGGTGCCGTAGAAATGTCAGCTTTTATTTATACAGTGCCTGGTAAGTATTCAACCCATTTCATGTTTATTACTGAATTCAAATATTGTGCTTCTTGTCACCTATCTGCAAATGCATATGCATGCATACACAAACACATATACGCATGCACAGTCCTGGATTGCCCCACAATGACCCCCCTCGAGTTACCAAAATCACCCCACCTTTAAGGCTCTGTCACAGAACCCTGGATTCCTTTACAGCCCTGACACTCCTTCCAGTGTCCATACTCAATAAATAGCTGCAGGATGGCAGGAAGGGTACAGTGATTAAAAGCTGGAAAAGCACATACCTGGATCAAGTTTTGGTTTCCCAATAGGATCTCTATGACCTGAGGCCAAGCTTAACACAGTGCTTCTTAAACCTGGTTGCACATTAGAATCCTTTGGCAAGATAGTAAGAATTCTGATGCCATGGTTGCATCTCCACCAATTAAATCAAAATGCTGGAGGGTGGGAGTCAGGCTTTTGTATTTTATTAAAGAGGCAAGTGATTCCTAAGTGATTCCGAAGTGAAGCCTAGGGTAGGATCCCTGGACATTACTGACCTTTCTCTAAGCTTGCAGTTCCTTCCCTATAAAATGGGGAGGAGATAGAAACTACTGCACAGCATTGGCACAAGCATAAAGGGAAACAATACACATAAAGCATCCAGCCCTTTCTGCTGGACACCCTGGAAGTGTCTATGACAGTTACCATTGTCCCTGGGAGGGGTTTCTAGCCACATTACCTCCATCCAACCTAAGTACCAAGAACCAATTCTTACTGTCTACTCTTGACTTTCTACCATTTAATTAAATACCACTTCACATTTCTGCACAACTTTTCACGTGGATGCTAAGTTGCTACAACTGGATCGTAATCCCCTGGAGGGCAAGGACCACACTTCCATCCTCTTTGGAAGCCCCTTCAGCCCTTGACTCAGTAAGTACATGCAGGATGGCAGGAAGGGGAGTGCAAAGGCGCGATTCTGAAACACCCTCCTTTGACTCACTTAGTGAAATGACAGATGAAGTATGAGTCCGAACCTGATACTTTCCTACCCCATAAATCAGTGGTTACCTTGCCATCCTCACCAAACACCCTTCAAGGTCTTGCTCTCTGTTTTCCTCAAGCACCTTCTCCTTGGTATGGAGATGAGGGGGCTCAGTTACCCAGCTCCTGAATGCAAGGGGGCCCTACATTCACTGCCAGCCCAGCAGCCACTAACAGCACCCAGAAACCATGAGTTTCAGGATGGCACAATAAAAATGTCCCAAGCTTTGATCTGGGGTATAAGCAAGGAGCTTTTAATCCTACTCTGCATTCCACATGCTCTGCCCTGGGACCTGGGAAATATGAACTCCCTCCTCCTTTAGCCACCACTTCACAGGACATCTCCTATGTGTCAGGTACTCTGCTGGACACTTGTAGTAGGCTCATCCTCAGAAGCTTTCTGGTTTGGCAGACAAGTTTAAATCAAAAAACTATTTAATCACAATTGTGATTCCAAAAAAAAAAAAAAAAAAAAAAAAAAGAGGCTAAGGATGCCTGGGTGGCTCAATCAGTTAAGCTGTTGATGCTTGATTTTGGCTTGGATCATGACCTCAGGGAACTGGGATCCAGTCCCACATCATGCTCTGTGCTCAGCAAAGTCTGCTTGAGGATTTCTCTCTCTCTTCCTCTGCCCCTCTCTCCACTCGCTGTCTCCCTGTCTCTCCCAAATCAATCAATTTGTTTAAGCTATTAAAGAAAAGTACTGAGTAATGAGCAAGAGTGAAACAAGACCCAGTCCTGCCCTAGACCCCATGGTCCACCTCCCTAAATCAGTTCAATGGAGTAGCTTGTTGAAGAGAAAGGAAAAAATGAGTGCTGTGGGGACTGTGGGGACCTGTGGTCCTGTGCATTAGAGAATCACAATGATTATGAGTCAAAAACCATTTTTGAGAACCTCAGCAAGAAATCAACATATTTGTCTTGATTTAACATAGCATTTGCTTCTTTCAGAGGTATATCTATTGGTTATTTACCAGACAATAATATTTCTGAGGGGGAAAAAAGTTTAGAAAACCGTCTAATTCTTAAAATGCCACCTTCAATGAAAACAGAATTCACAGCAACCTCAGAAATCTTTTATAAGACTCAAGATGTTCCAATTTAAAATAATTTCCTAAAGGTCCCCAAATACATTAAAACTGAAATTCTGATACTCTAGAAAGCTAAGATTACATTTTAAAATACATCAGCTTGTTGTTACAAATACAGAACATAATAATTAAAGGTTTCTTCAAACTAGATATCTGGGATGCCTGGGTGGCTCAGTTGGTTAAGCAGCTGCCTTCGGCTCAGGTCATGATCCCAGCGTCCTGGGATCGAGTCCCACATCGGGCTCCTTGCTTGGCGGGGAGCCTGCTTCTCCCTCTGCCTTTGCCTGCCATTCTGTCTGCCTGTGCTCGCTCTCTCTCACTCTCTCTCTGACAAATAAATAAAAAAAAAATCTTAAAAAAAAAAAACAAACTAGATATCTATTAGGCCACACAAATTTAAAAAACACTTAAATAATTGTGTGTCATTTCTGATTTTACAAGTCATTCCATGTGGCAGATCATAAAAACTGTCTTATAAAATGGTTAAATTACCAGGACTGTTCTATTGCATTTGAATAATTCATAACTCCATATACTTTAAGAATAATGAAGCTGTTAAATGAATTTCTAAAGAGTCTAGTGCTTACACCCAGTTCTGGAGAAACTTTCGGAACTTTTAAAGTGAACAGCAGAGCCTTAAAACAATAAAATAAAAAAACCTGTTTAAGACCTTAAATCATTAACATGTGTCGACTTAAACTTACACATACATTTGTGTTGTTTAACTAAATATTTGAAAACCAGCTTCTCTCTCAGTTATCTGCCAAGAGCCCCACCCCAGGTTCTGCGTGTCTCTTCCCGACACGGGGCAATGTCCTATGCTTTTCATGAGGCTTGCTTGGCAACAACTGATCTTCAAATATTTTGATAAAACAATTTTTTTTCTTAAATCATACGTCAGTATTGAGTTAGTGCTATTTTGCGTTAATGATTTGGAATTTTTAAACAGTTTTATAAACCGTGTATTAAAAATGCATGGTCCCTAACAAATAGCATGGAGGACAAGGGGAGATGGAGAGGAGAAGGGAGTTGAGGGAAATTGGAAGGGGAGGTGAACCATGAGAGACTATGGACTCTGAAAAACGATCTGAGAATTTGAAGGGGTGGGGGGTGGGAGGTTGGGGGCACCAGGTGGTGGGTATTGTAGAGGGCACGGATTGCATGGAGCACTGGGTGTGGTGCAAAAATAATGAATACTGTTATGCTGAAAAAAATAAAAAAAATTAAAAAAAAAATGCATGGTCCCTTCTGTCTTAGCCTTCACCATCCATTCTGGTTTTCTGTCTTTACTCATCCTGCGTGCAAGAGGACGGTAGTTTTCAGTCTGCACCAGAACACACAGCCAGTGAAATCCCCATATCCCAGGTTATAGCCAAACTGGAATGTGAATTGGTCCTGTGGGAATAGCTGGGACCTGGCCCAGGTCTGCTTTGGGCACAGAGAAGGTCACCCAGAGATCAGAGGGTGAAGATAAACGCTGAAACCCTCCATCCTCAACAGTAAGAATTTCGAACTTCTCAGACAGTGATGCTTATGGCAAAGAATCTGTTAAAACGAGGGCTGCTAATCTTATTTTTCCAATTACTCTTATCTGACATTTCTATCTGTACCTCCTTCCCACCTTCCCAGTGCTGCCTTAGAGTGACACCTTTTGGAAAGGTTGAAACTGAAAATTCCCAGACTGCTTTCTGCCTGGACCTGACCACCCTTAAGATTGTGTTTGGGATTTCCTCCCTCCTCACTAAAGTTTAAGCATCTAGGAGATTTGCTTCAATATGTCACCTCTGATCCTTCAGCAGCAAACAAATACCCACATCAAGTGAGTGTGTTTGGACTCAAGCTCTTTGATTTTGACTACATTTTAAATTCCCCCTTTTCCTTCCTTTCTTCCCAGGCTTATTAATAAAACTTCAGACCATAATAGAAGATGGATAGTGAAGAAATGTGTAAACTACATACATCTGACTTAGACTCTGTTAAATCAAATAGTGTTGGAACACAAATGAATAAAAGTTTCCCCACAATGCCCTGAGCACTCTTTATTCCAGATCAGACTAGGCTCAGTGGAAACTCCTTGACAAAAAGGCTGTGTAGATGACCTTCTGTGTATGTTTGCTGTAGGTACTCCTTGAACAATTGGGAAGCATTCTTTACTTTGCCTGTGCACTGTTCACAGCATGGCAAAGAGCTAGTCTTTTCCCTAACAGTCTAGGAAATTCTTGGAAACAGGATAGCTAGTGGTTAAGACTATGGACCCTGAAGCCAAAAGGCTTAGTTCCCAATCAGGATCCAGCCATGTGCGGGCTATGTGACTCCGTAAAAGATTCTTGACCTCTATTTACATGAGTTTGTTTTCTGTAAACTCTGGATAATAACTGCAGCTCCTGGGCTCCTTGCGAAGAACCCCTGAGTACAGCAGTTACATACTGGCACATAGCAAGCACGCAGTAACCTGTCATCATTATCAACAGTGATGTTAGTTGACACACCGGCGCTTAGCCTTCAGCCTAGGAGAGGATAGGTAAGCAAGACAAAGTTACAATTTCCATTTTCTTCCATTTCTCAGGGATACATATTTTTCATTTTCAAAGGAAAGGTGAAATTTTTTACGGAATCAATAACAAACCAAATAAATCACTCTCCAGTATGTGTTGTTCGTATTTTAGTCTAAGTTAACTGAATTCCAAACACAACCATGAAGGAACTCGTTAAGACATTAGAGCAGTAATATTCAATAGAACTTCCTATGATGATGGCAAGGTTCTAACTTGCTCTGTCCTATACACCTGTCACTAACTACATGTGGCTACAGAGCACTGGAGATGTTACTGGTACAACTGAGGAACTGAATTTTTAATGTAGTTTAATCTTTTTTTTTAAACAATTTTATAGGATTTTTAAAAGATTTTATTTATTTATTTGACAGGGATCACAAGTAGGCAGAGAGGCAGGCAGAGAGAGAGGAGGAAGCAGGCTCTCTGCTGAGCAGAGAGCCTGATGTGGGGCTCCATCCCAGGACTCTGGGATCATGACCTGAGCCGAAGGCAGAGGCTTTAACCCACTGAGCCACCCAGGTGGCCCCAATGTAGTTTAATCTTAATTAAAATTAAAACGTAGGGACACCTCGGTGGCTGTTGGTTAAGCGTCTGCCTTCAGCTCAGGTCATGACCCCAGGGTCCTGGGATGGAGTCCCACATTTGGCTCTCTGCTCAGCAGGGAGTCTGCTTCTCCCTCTGCCTACCACTGCCCCTGCCCCTGCTCACGCTCTCGCTCTCTCTAACAAGTAAAATTTTAAAAAATTAAAATATAAATAGCCAATTCTAGTGGCCACTATACTGGAAAGAGACAGGACATCTAAATTTTACAACTTTATTGTCCAATAGTGTTTAGAAATTATTTCAATCTTTAGGGCGACTGGGTGGTGCAGTCAATTAAGTGCCTGAATCCTGGTTTTGGCTCAGGTGGTAATCTCAGGATCGTGAGATCGAGCCCCGTTCAGGCTCCAGACTCAGTGCCAAGTCTGCTTAGGACTCTTGCTCCCTCTGTGCCCCACTTCCCCTTCCCACCTCTCTCTCATTCTCTTTCAAATAATAAATAAAGTCTTAAAAAAATTATTTCAGGGCGCCTGGGTGGCTCAGTGGGTTAAGCCGCTGCCTTCGGCTCGGGTCATGATCTTGAGGTCCTGGGATCGAGTCCCGCATCGGGCTCTCTGCTCAGCAGGGAGCCTGCTTCCCTCTCTCTCTCTCTCTCTCTGCCTGCCTCTCCGTCTACTTGTGATCTCTCTCTGTCAAATAAATAAATAAAATCTTTAAAAAAAATTATTTCAATCTTTGTGGAAAGTTTATCTCTTTTGAATATATGAGAAAAACTTTTTAATTTCTTTAATTTCATTAGAGTTCATGAATTACCATTTTATCCATGATTCCACTTTAGGAATTTATTCTAATGCTATCATAAGGTATGTTGCCAGAGGAAATTATTCTGAGGACATGTTCATCATAGCCTTGTTTATAAAAATCAGAATAAAAATTTTGTTAGTATGGACATATATACACAAATGTATGCATATATACACACATATGTACACTCAACTTTCACATAAATGAGTTAAATAAATTATAATGTGTATGTGTATGTGTAAGTGTTGCAAAGAAATTGGATAGTAAATTAGAGGCATCCAATTGTTGAGAAGTTGGACAGATATTAAACACTAAGTAGAAAGACTGAATGTAAAGGAAAGAGGTTCATGAAATCCCAAGTGAGAAAAGCAAGTAAATAGGAAATACAATACAATCCCAACTATAGGTGGGTTTTTAAATGCATATTCACAGAAAACAAAAAGATTAGAAGGAAACATCAAAGGAAAAATATCAAAATATTAACAATGTGTTTGTTTCTAGGCATGTTATTTCAGGTAATCTATTCTATTTTTCTTTGCACTTTTGCTGCAAATATAAATTATTAATGTAAAAAAAAAGAACTTTTAAAAAATTATAACCAAGGAAAGTCTGCATAGGGTGTACTTCTGCTCCCATGGAACAAGGGGTTGCTGATAAACCAGCCTCCAAAGGAGAGTTACAAAGCACAAGTCCAGAGCAGAGCAAGGCCCTCTGGTGGCAGTTACAGTGGCAGCTACAGTGGCAGCTACCCTCAGCCAAAATAATTTTAACTCAGGCCACACTTCCAGGCACTGCTGCTTTGCTCCTGACACTCATTTAGATTTATGCTGATTATAATCCCCGGTCACCAGGGAGTGTTTGAGTGTTGGTGACTCCAGAGCTGTCAACAATCATTCCTGCCACCTCACCCTACCCCACAATGCACTTGAATGTTGCTCATTTCATTACTGTTCTTTGATAAAGTTCCTATGGGTTTTGGAAGTCCAGTATGGTTGTTTGTTTGTTTGTTTGTTTGTTTTGTGTTTGTGTTTGGGTAGCATTTTATGATTTTGTTATTATTATTTTGTTTCTACATCTCTCAAAATTAGTTGTCAGGCCCTAAAAAGTCACAACCATTTGTTCGTGCCACTAAAGCCACCTCTATTAGCAAGGTATATTCATTACCATTCAACAAATCAGGGCGGTGTTCTCAAACAGGCTACTTTCTTGTGATGTAAGGGACAGTTCTGGGGCATTTCCAAGGAGGAAAGATGAAAGAAGGAGACTTTTTTTACTCTGAATTCTCCTACTGGCTTGGCTTTGCAGAGGACACCTACCGATTATAACGAATTTCAATCAGCCCACATCAAGCCTGACTTTCCCGAGGCCCTCAGGACCCTTGCATCAAAGTTCCATCAGCCTTGAGCAATAGCTAGGGGCCTCTCTGTATGTCAATTTGGCCTTGATCATATGGAGTCTAATGCATCCTTGATCCAACCACCAGACCCAGTATCTTCTCAAACACACAGTATACGATCAGGAAATAATTATGGGACTTGATGCCAAGAGGGAGAAAAGAAGAGATGGAACTATACTGTAGAAAGGTAATCATTATGTCAATCAATATGGTTTCCTGTAACATACTTGGTCCTCACATACTTCTAAAGAATCAGGCCATTTAACTCAAGCTCAGAAAAGGTAAGGGATTTACCTAAGAATTGCAGATGGCTTACTCTTTACCAGAATGTGAGTGTGATTGTCGAGTACAAATATAATGCGACAATTGTTAGAGGGGGCTATCCTGAGATGATGTGGGCCATGAGACCCTCAACAGTAAAAACAAAACAAAACAAAACAAAACAAAACCTTGGCTCGTTCTCCTCAGTGTTCCCAGGCCTGAACATAGCACCTAGTATACAACCAGCCCCCACAGGTACATGGATGAACATAATTTAATGACTAGGCCTGGGTCCCATTTGAATAACTGGAGTAGAGTATTCACTACAGGCATTGATTTCAGCACTGTTCCAAAATATCTTACTGGATTTTTACATTAATTTTCTATTATTATGTAACAAATTGCCACCAATTTGACAGCTGAAAGTTCTGTAGGTCAGAAGTCCAGGCAGGAAGTATGTATGACTGGTTTCTCCACTCAGGGCCTCACAAGGTTTAAACTGAGATATGGCAGGCTGCATTCTCATCTGGAGCTCAAGACTCTCTTCCAAGCTTATGCAGTTGGAATAGACTTCAGTTCCCTAAAGTTGTAGATGTGAGGCCCTCTTCTCCTTACCACTTCTAGCTCCTAGAGACCACTTGAATTTCTTGTCTCATGGCCCACTCAAATCTTTAAAGCCAGCAAAATGTCCCTTATATCAAATTTTTCTCATGCCTTGACTCTTTCTCTTCAGGAATAGCCCAGTCCCTTTTAAGGGTTTCCTAATTAGATCAGGCCCATCAAGAATAATCTCCCTTTCCCAAACTCCGCTATGTCATACAGCATACCTAATCACTGTAAAAATATAAAATTGCATTTCAAAATATATGTGTCAAATATGGGGAACTTCTTTAACATGATAAAGAACATTTACCAAAAATAATCCACAGCTACCATCGTACTTAATGGTGGAAGACTGAATGCTTTCCTCTAACATCAGGAGCAAGACAAGGTATTTTCTCTCAACCCTCTTATTCAGCATAATTCTTGGAGTTCTAGCCACTGTACTAGCAAGAAAAAGAAATAAAAGATATAACAATTGGAAAGAAAATAATAAAACTGTCATTACTTGTTAATGAAATAATTATCTATGCAGAAAATCCTAAGGAGTCTACCAAAAAAAAAAAAAAAAAAAAAGCCTAGGACTAACAAATGTGTCCAAAAATGTTGCAGAATAAAAAGAATAAAAGATCAATACACAAAAATCAATTGCATTTCTATATAATAGTAGACTGTAGAAACCATAATTAAAAAACTAAATACCATTTATAATCACCTTAAAAAATGAAATATTTAAGTATTAAGTTAAAACAGGTACAGGTTTTCTGGGGGTGCCTGAGTGACTTAGTCTGTTAAGTGTCCAACTCTTGATTTCAGCTCAGGTCATAATCTCAGGGTTGTGAGATCAAGCCCCATACTGGGGTCTGTGCTGGGCATGGACCCTGCTTAAAATTCTCTCTCCCCCTCCCCCTCTCCCCTTTCTCCTTACTTGCATGCATGAGTACTTTCTTTCTCTAAAAAACAAAGGAAAAAAACCCAAAATAACAACAACAAAGAAACATGTACCAGATCTATATGCTGGAAATTGCAAAATTCTGATGAAAGAAATCAAAGAAAATTTAGATAAACAGACTACCGAAGGATTATAAGACTAAACATAGTATGTCAACTATTCTAAGACTGATGTGTAAGTTTAATGTAATTCTAACAAAATCTCAGCAAGTTTTTTTTTAAAGATATAGACATGTTTATTCTAAAATTTATATGGAAACACACAGATTCTAGAATAGCTAGACAAAGAAGAATGAAGTAGGAAGAATCATTCTACCTAATATCAAGGCAACTGTATAGTTACAGTAACGAACACAGGTAATATCGGCAGAGGGATAGACATACAGGTCACTAGAACAGAAGAGAACACACCAACAGACATACATGAAAATGCTCAAATGATGTTTGATAGAGGAGCAAAAACAATTCAATGCAGTAAAGATAGATAGGCTTTTCAACAAATAGTGCTGGAATAATTGGACATCCAGAGACAAAAAAAAAAAGAACATTGAACTAAACTACACTAAAGTATTCAACAGTAAAATTTCTAATACAATTCAAAAATAGATAAAAGACACAAACAAACATTTTGCTGAAGCAAATATAGAGATGGCAAATAAACACACACAAAAATGTTCTACATCATTAGCCTTTAGAGAACTGCAAATTAAAACCCCAATGAAATACTGCTATATACCTATTTGAATGGCTAAAATAAAAAGTAGTGACATTATCCAATGCTGGGGAGGACAAAGAGAAAGTGGATCCCTTGTACATTGCTGGTGGGAATGTGAAGTGGTGCAACCACTTGGGAAAACAATTTTACAGTTTTTTAAAAAAATTTAGCACGCAACTACCATGTGACCCAGGAATTGCATTCTTTTCATTATTTACTTCAGAGAAATAAAAACTTATGTCCATATAAAAACCTATATATGACTGTTCATAGGAGCTGTATTACTAATAGCCCAAAACTGAAAACAACCCAGATGTCCTTTAACTGGTAAATGGTTAAACTGTGGTACAGCCATACTGCGGAAAACTACTCACCAATAAAAAGGAACGAAGTACTGATACAACCAACAATCCAGAGGAATCGCCAGTTAATTATGTTAATTGAAAAGAGCCAATCCCTAAAGGCCACATCCTATATGATTCCATTTATTCAAGGTCCTTTAGATGACAAAATTATAGAAACGGAAAACAGATTAATTCTTGCCAGGGTTAAGGGATGGGGAAAGGGGATAAGTTGAGTGAAGGTATAAAAGGACAGGGTGAGGGATCCTTGTGGTGTTGAAAGTGTTCTGTAACTTGCTTGGATTAGTGTCAGTATCTTGGTTGTGATATTATAGTACGGTTTTGCAAAATGTTATCACTGGGGGAAAACTGAGTAAAGGATATAAAAGATCTCTTTCTATTATTTCCTAAAACTGTAGATGATTCTACAATTATCTAAAAATTAAAGGCTAAGAATATTTTAAGTGCCTGTCATATATATTAGGCTCCCACTTCAGCTGGGAAAAGGACAGCAAAAGCAAATACTGGAGGAGGCAGGAAATGCTCCCATAAGGTCACAAGGCCATTCCCATCATCCTGAGGAAGAACAGTCTCCAAAATGTCATAACTATGAGGACGTCAGCAGAGAATGCTCTTGTCCTAAATGTCTTCCAGTCCTGAGGACAACTACATATGCAGGCACAACCTTAAGCATTCAAATCAATGGCTTGACACTTAACTGACTCAGGATGTGAAAGTGACTTCCTTAAGAGTCAAGTGATAAAAATGTCATAACTGTGGTCTCCTTTTTATAAAAGAAACAAACCATCATACACACACACACACACAAACAATTTTAAAATACCATGTTCAACAACAGCTATCAGTGCATCATAGACTAACTCATAAAGGCCATCGGCAGGTACCGGTTTCCTTATAATTATAATCTAGGTAAGTTTTTAAAAAAGTCATAGTAAAGCCTCATTATCCTCAAACTAAATACATCCTCCAGACTTCTGGCTTGGTTAGCTCCTCAGTGGGAGGAAAGCAAAAACCAGACATGAAGTGCCAGAATGAAATCTTCTGCTTCAATTTCTTCTTTATTTAAAACATTTTATAGGGCTTTATGTTGACCCTGTGGCTTCAGGAGAAGGAAATCCTCCCAAATGTGTCCCTGGGGCACAGCATCCCCCACAGCGACTTGGCTCCCTCCTCTCAGAGCGATTACTGCTACATGGAAAAAAAACAATTCTTAATTGGTTAACTTTGGGAAAACTGCTTCATAAAGGGAAGACTTGGAACAAAGACGCCCACCCAAACAGCCAGCTCTCTCCACATACAAAGTGACTGGGGATGAGTTTGAGAGACACCACGTAAGCAGGGCTGACAGACAGAATAAAACTGTACTTTCAAGCTAGATGGAGGGTTTAATCCACTTTCCTTCCATCTCTAAGTGGAATTAAGTATCCACCGAATCCTAAGAGCAGATCCGCTCAACTGTGCCCCTCTTCCAGTCCTCGAAGTCGTCCATGTACTGCTCAGCATCCTCCCTGCACTCCAGAGACTGAGACTTTACTTTCTGGCCATCCAGCTGAACTAATGAGAGTGGGGTTATGACACTGGACTCCCAGGACCAGTTACTCTGCTTCTCACCTGGCTTTGCACCGGAAATTGCCCCACAGCCCCAGCTAGGGGCTGTGTATGGGTCCCAAGGGAGCCCCGCAGACAGTGGGTGGATGGCAAGGGTCAAATCCAGTCCATTCCTATAAAAACAACCAAAGTACACATCCTGCCGAGCATAATTTTCATGCTTAAAAGCAGCAACTTTTGTTTTTCTCGATTACCTGGACACAAGGGAGCATTCACTGTTAATCTGAGCAGAGACAAAAACTACTTAAATCTCAATGTGCGACACTTTGTTCTTCAAAACTTCACAGTTGTGACGGAAATTGCTCTGTCGACAGGACAATTTATACTCATATATTAAATGCCAGGCTTCACCAAGTACTTGTATCAAGGTTTGGAAGTAGATGTCTATGCTTTCTCCATAAGACGTTTTCTATAATGTATGCCTTTGAACTCTATTTTCAAAATAAGTGATTCTCCAAGTAGCTCTTCTCAGATTAAAAACAAAAAACAAAAGAACAAAAAACACCATTTTCATTACCAATATGAGATTACAGTCTAGTCCCATATAAAATGATTAAACATAACCCTGAATCAAACATAATCCTAGTATTAAATAGTCTCAAGACAAACATAAGTGAAAACATTGGGTTCCTTGCTTGAATGCCAAATATTCACTCAAGGGCCTGATTGCTTCAGCTGGGACTTTTTCTCCCCTGTATGATTTCTCAAATATGTAAATTACTTTGTTTAAAAACTACTTCTCCTCTCTTTTCTTGCAGAATTAGTACTGTTATAATTATCTCTAAGGAGATCATGGTATCTCGACTTCACAAGGAGAAACAGCCTTGGTATTTAAAATATCTAACAACTATACATAGATGGAAACGAATACCCCATTTTGATGGGTCACACTCAGTAACCTTAGAGGCGCCTCTATCTGGGCAATAGTTCCTTTTGGACGAAACACAATTAGGCTGTGTAATGTGCTGAATCCCTTCAGATAAACCGTTGTGCGCACAGCCGGGCCACTCTAGCTGGCTTTAAGGCTAGGGCTGTCAGGCCCACTTCTCTGGTTAATGTCAGTAGCACTATGTATAAAAGGTGACTCCAGTGTGTACAAATGTTGATCTTTAGGGAAGTCATGCCTAAACTCACACACACATCCCCTCTTTCGTCCACTAGGTCAACGGCAGGAACAGACGGTGACCCCGCAAGGGGCTTGCCAGGAGCAGAGTCTTACTTGTCAGGTTACATTTCCCCCAGGGACTCCCCTGCCTGAGATTAATCCATAATCCTGTTTCGTGTTTAAAAAACTCAGGTTCTAAAAGCCTGCCTCTGAGACAGTTTCAGAGGCGACAGGGAAATGTTCTAATACACGGTAACAAATTAAGTGCCAATGCAAGTAAGCATAGAAAAGAAAGGGACTGTGTGGAGTAGGTGCCACAAAATGTTTGGCCCTGTCTAAAACCATTTCTTTAAGGTTCCAGAATAGACACTAAAAACATATCTGAATGGCTGGAGTACCTGTAGGTTAAAAAAAAAAAAAAAAAAAAAACAAAGTTGAAACCATCTATGGTTTTTCGGCTTGCTGCTCAAGTTAAGTGAAATAAAGATGCCCCCTGATGGAAAACACAGCCGAGGTTCTGAAGAAATATAATATTCGCTGATGTGACTTCCAAATTAAATTTCATCTGAATACCAAACAGTAAGAAAGCTCTCAGCTCTGAACAATCCTATTTTTATTACATCAAAATTGTTTCTTCCCTTGCCAACCTCATTCTACCCCTTTTTGCTACAAAGTTAATGTCCAGAAAGAGTCCTTTTACAACTCTAGCAGACCTGACCAAAAAAAGCAGCAATCCCCAGTGCTGTAGAAACCATCACGAACATGTTCTCATCTGGATGATTCGAAGAAGTAGAACTCACTCCATACTATGGCAAAGAAAGAGAACATCCAGGTGAACACAGTTCTGGACGAGATGGCCCTGTGTGAACTCCTTGACACTTAGGAGCACTGAGATGTGGACAGAGACAGCTGGTTTGGTGGTATCTTCTGTTCCAATTCAGAGATAAGAAAAGGCATGGTAGCTAATAATGCAAGTTCCCATTTTAATTTGTGACTCAGTCTTTGATTAATTCCTTTAACTTACAACATTTGGCAACAATGCTGACCTCTTCAAAGGCAAAGGTGAGGGTGGAAAGATCATTTTCTACCCAGATGCAACCTCTCTAATGTAAGAAAAGCAGCTCCGGTTTCCAAAGGTTAAGAAAGGGGAGACAAATCACCAACCTTGTTGCTCAGTTTGTTGCTGCCTGTGTTGGGGGGGGAGTGGTGGGGGTGGTGTGTGTGTGTGTGTGTGTATGTGTGTGTGTGTGTCTGTGTGTGTGTGTGTGTGTGTCTGTGTGTGTGTGTGTGTAGCATCCCTCCTGCCCAACCCCATCAGTCCCCCAGTGCATGTTTGTACCTTCAGGGATCAGTGAGGGTGAATTACCACTTCCATTTTTTGTACTATGGGTGGAGAGAGCCCAAACCCTACAATTGAGCAAAGGAATTTTTACACATACAAGCACTTCCAAAATCAAAATATAGTTTTAAAAGAGGCAGTGTGGTTTCTATTGCCTTGAAAATAAAACTCCTTCTCCTGACCGACAAGGGCCCTGTTTTATCCAGCCCTTGCTTGCCTTCTTAACGACATCCCATGCCACTCTGGCCTTCCCTGGAACTTGTAGAATCTGGTCTTTCTCCTCTACCATGCCTTTTTTCTCCCCCATCCCTTCCAAACCCTTCAACCAACAGGCATCTTCTCATCTATCAGGTCTCAACATAAATGTCGCCACCTCCCAAAGGCCCTTCTGAATCCCCTTAGATAAAGTTAGTTGCCTTCCTCCCACCTGTCCCTAGTATTCCTCATCTCAGCTTCAACTTTGTTTCCTTCCAGCATGTATTACAATAAATTACTCTACTTAATAATTTCTTTGTACATATCTTCCCATTTCCCCTCACGAGGGTCTTTGCCTCATTCTAACTTATTCACCAAGTTATCTGTAATTCCCAACTGGGGTCTAGCACATGGCTGGCACTCAATAAATAATCACCTAACTCATAACTAAAATTAGTAAGTCATAACTAGAATTAGTAAAAACAGTAACACCTGACAGTCACACCAGTGGTTTGGAAAGAGGGTTCCCCAACCAGCAGCAGCAGCAGCTTCAGTGGGGAATTTGTGAGAACGCACACTTAATAGCATCCTTTTCCCTGTCCCCCTGCCTCCACCTATGGAATCAGAAACTGTGGGGTATGGCCTAGCTATCTGTGTACAGCAAACCTGAAGATAGATTCTGGTGCAACTTTAAGCCTGAGAACTACTGGTTCACACAATATTCTCCATTTTCCAAAGAGCATTTAAGCACTGATGTCACTGACTTGCCTCTATTTGAGAAAGAAAGAATTAGCACATTTTCACAGGAGATAAATCTTTGTAAGCAAACAGTGACTATAATCATTCAACCCAGAAAAATCTCTAAATTCATAAGTAGCTCTGTGTTTAGGAGAAAGTCAGTAAAAGAAAACCAATGCATTTGCAGGATATCCTTCCTCATTTCTGTTCGTGCAGACAGAGGGATCAGGCTGAATGTCAGGATGCTGCAGGCAAACCAAGGGTGTGGGACTTCTGCCTTATCCGTAGTGATGGCCCAGAAAGGGGCCCAAGATGGTAAGGACTCTTGCCTCTCGAACTCCACCTTGATGGTAAGGCTCTTGACACAGACCTTGCTCTGTCATCTTTGCACCGTGGCCTGACCTACTATCTAATACACACTGGTCACTCAGAAAGTGTCTGCAGAAAAATCAGTGATTCTCGTGTCATCTGTATATCTGGGGAGAACAAACAAGAAGGCTTTGCTTATTGAATTTACTAATGGGCTAATTGCCTTTATATAAGAAAAGTGGTTCACAAACACAAGAGAGCTGGTGGGGGGTGAAGAAAAAATATGAGACTCAGAGTCAAGAAAGATCCAGGTTTAGGGGTGCCCAGGTGCTTCAGTCAGCTACCCATCCGAGCCTTTATTTCAGCTCAGGTCATGATCTCAGGGTTGTGAGACTGAGCCCCACATCAGGCTCTGTGCTAGGCATAGAGCCTGCTTAAGATTCTCTCTCTCTCTCCCTCTGCCTCTGCCCCCACTCCCCTTATCTTAAAAAAAAAAAAAAATCCAGGCTCAAATCCTGACCATTTGATGCTATATGTCTTTGACCAAGGTACCTGACCTCACTGAGCTTCCCATTCCTTAACTGGACATAGAGATATACATCCTGCCACACTGGGCAGTTGTAGGCATTATATGAGGTTGCAGGGTAAATGTCCAGCACAGTATTGGGCATCATTGTCATGAGCCATAATATCACTATCGCTTACTTGTTTAATTGGGGAAAATGGATCAGAATTCTGTGCCTCTGACATAGTGTGTATTCTGGAAACATTGAATGTAAGGGAGTTAGAGAATTATATTCTTGCCTATCCCATAGCTTTCAATGTGTAAGGAGAGATCCATCAGTATAAAACAGGAGGCAACACAGGCACTGACGTTGGGTAGTTAATGGCCTGAATCCTTTCTCTGCCACTTACCAGCAGTGTGACCTTGAGTAAGCCACCTACCCTCTCTGGGCTTCTGCCTTTGTAGATTAGAGATAATAATATACATCACACAAGGTCGTAATGAGGCCTGGAGATTAAAATGTCCATGAAACACTCAGCCCTGTGACCTGTCCTTAGTAAGCACTAGACAGATGATAAGTATTATTCACTAAAACAACAATAAGCAGGACAGAATTCCATATCTGCTATAGAAAAGGCATGAGCAGAGTGTTAGAGGCATAAACAAGGAGAAGATACATTTGGTAAAGCAAGACGGGGGAAAGAGAAGTTTCTCGGAAGTGATGGTATTTAGACAACGTCTTAAAACAGGAGTCACAAACCTAAACACCAGCAGGGCAGAGCAGTTATTAACAAGGAGTGATACTGGCCAGGCAGGGAAAATGCTTCTTAGCTGCCACTAATTTCTACCAGGCAAAAACACAGGTTCTATATGCTAGATCCTCTAAACCAAAGAAGAAAAAGTATCTGAATTTTTCTTGTGAAATGATATTTTTTAAATGGTGCCTCAATTAAAAAAAAAAAAAAAAACCTATCCGAATTCACAAAATACATTTGTTGGCCACGTGTAGATCACTGGCTACCAGTTTTTACTTTCTATTTTATTTTATTTTTAAGATTTTTATTTATTTATTTGACAGACAGATCACAAGTAGGCAGAGAGGCAGGCAGAGAGAGAGGAGGAAGCAGGCTCCCCGCTGAGTAGAGAGCCCAATGCAGGGCTCGATCCCAGGACCCTGGGACCATGACCTGAGCCGAAGGCAGAGGCTTAACCCACTGAGCCACCCAGGTGCCCCTATTTTCTATTTTAAAGGACAGGTAGAATTTTGTCAAGCTGGAGAGTGGCAAGATCATCCTAGGAAGAAAATAGTCTGAGCTAAGGTGGGGGGAGGAGAGGGTGGAGTGGAGGAAGGGGGGAAGGCCAGGGAGATTTCAAAAGCAGAATACTGCTCCAGGAGACTGAAAGGAAAAGGATGAGGAAAAGAAGTGCCAGGAAACAAAAAGCAGGTGGAGGTTTTCAGGGAGAGGTAAGGGCCGGATTGACAGGGTAGGTCTGAGAATACAGACACGGAGAAGGAAGGACTTTGAAATGAAGAATAGCAAACTTACCAGGCCACTGTCTTCCTTTCTTTGGGCTTCAATCTTCCCTTTTGTATGATGAGCTCCTGAATCAGATGAGTTCTAAGCTCCCTTCTGGCCCTCTCTGCACCACTCAGGGGCACCACTGCAATTTCCCCACCTGGGGGACACCATAGGCATCTTCTGTGATCTTGGCTGTAGGGGATGTGACTGTAGCTCACCATCAAGAGGAAGAGGTTCAAGGTTTGCCCAAGCACCACCTTTACTAGCCATAGAGGACAAGCTGTCCCGAGCAACGCAGAAGCAACAAGAGGCCTTAAGTGTAAGACCAAATCCCTAGATAAAGCAGTAATTCAAATAGCAACACAGTCACCTTCACTAAATAAATATCTGCTTTGGGCCAGATGCTGGTCTAGTTACTGAACAGAATTATCTCATTGAATGAGGCAGGTCCACTACTATTCCCATGTTACAGGCCTAGAATAGTTAAACAGACCCAAGGTCCAATAGCTAGAAGTTGCAAGACTAGCGGTCAGGCCAGGGAGTCAGTCTGACCCAGTGCCCTCAGTCAAAGTGACTGCTTTCTAGAGTCTTTCAAATCTCTAACTTGGCCCTGTGTTCCTTTCAAAATGGTGCCAAAATTCTGTGGCAGGATAATCCAAACAGGAATGTTCATTAGTGATGGGTGCATCAAGGAAGGTTTAGGACTAGGATTCCTTCTCCTACTCCAGAGAGGGTGGCCCAGGAGGGTTTGAGTCCTGGAGAGTTTTGTACTTCTCCTGACACAGAGGTGACATAAGAGATTTAGTTTCCAAAAACCTGGATTCTCAGTCTGAGGAGTCAAGTTATCACAATGAGTTTGAATGCTTGGCTGGACTTTAGAGATGTGGATTCTACCTTGGGTGACTGAGGGGGTACTAGATTTCACAAGGCAAGGCAAAGGCCTGCATCACACCCCAAGCAGCTCTCTAGAGGAGGGAGAAAAGAAGCCCAGGACCAAATGCTAAGGGTAAGGGGTTCAGGTAGCCATGGGAAGGAACTATTAGCAACTACCTTTGGCATGGCCCCTGAACACCCCAGAGGCAGTCACCTGAACCAAAGAACTGAAGCCTTGCCTCAAGCACTCTGGGTGCATAAGTTCAGGGTTATTATTAGAACCCTGAGGGAGAGAGAGGGGCCCTTTGTTGCCTGAGATTTTATTTTCTGCTAAGCATGGCTAGGGGGAAGAGTTTGTGACCTAACAATTAATTTGACTGGAAAAAATAAAATATTGTTTTTGTACCCAAAGGTTATGAGGTTAATTTGGCCATTTATATTTATTTACATGGAAAATACTTATATATATTTTTTAAGATTTTATTTCTTTATTTGACAGACAGAGATCACAAGTAGGCAGAGAGACAGGCAGAGAGAGAGGAGGAAGCAGGCTCCCTGCTGAGCAGAGAGCCCGACATGGGGCTCAATCCCAGGACCCTGGGATCATGACCTGAGCCGAAGGCAGAGGCTTTAACCCACTGAGCCACCCAGGCGCCCCTGGAAAATACTTATATTGAGAGGTCTTCATATGTTTGATAATTTTGCCCATCTGATTTATAGAAAGCCTTCTCTCTCTTATGGACATATACACTATGTATTTTTACTGTTTCCTCTTTAAATACTCTATTTTTACGTTGGATCAACAGCTAGTCCAAAAGATAAATATAAAAACATATTTCAAAAAAATTAATGTATTTTTCTATAATTAGAGACATAAATATTTGTTTCTATCTCCACTTAAAACAAGAGACAAACCAAATATTCTAGTATTTTTCCTAAACTCTAATATCAATACCCAATAACAAATTAATAAGTACTAATACGAATTAATAATTACATGGCTTTTACCCTGTACTATGCATTGATCTAAGGTATATATGAATAATTTTTTGCCATTCCATTTTTTTTAAAGTTTTTTCTTTTTTTTTTTTTTATTTGACAGATCACAAGTAGGCAAAGAGGCAGGCAGAGAGAGACAGGAGGAGGAGGCAGGCTCCCTGCTGAGCAGAGAGCCCGACGCGGGACTCGATCCCAGAACCCTGAGATCATGACTGGAGCCGAAGGCAGAGGCTTTAACCACTGAGCCACCCAGGCGCCCCTTGCCATTCCATTTATTTCTTGTGACACTCTTGAGTAATCATTCCCATTTTATAGATAGAGATATTGAGGCACAGAGAGGTTAAGTAATTTGCCCGTAGTCACACAGCTAGTAAGTGGCAGAGCTGGGATTTGAACTCAGGCCATGATGTCCCAGAGTCTATGATGACCACTAGAGTAATTTGCTTCCTAGCATCTGTTATAAGAATTGAACCTAGAATATTAAGCATGTTTCAAGCTCTCTATAAATTCATTCATTAACTCAAAAGAACTTATTATGGCACTATGCCAGGTATGAGGGATTCATTCCCTGCACAGTCTAGCAAGGAACTTGCTCTTAATTTTCTCCCTCCTACCATCCCTCATGTCCCTAGGAAATTACTACAGACTTGGTTTCACAACTTCATCCAAAAGCTCACACGTACCTACCCCAGTGATGTAGCTGAGTCTAATACATGACATAATGGGTCTAAAAGAAAGCTAAATTTTACAAATTTAGCAAAGCAAACCACAAATATTGATCTCAAAACCCAAAGATAGCAGGAGTTGGTCCAATTAGAAATAAACACAAATTGCTAAGACATGGAAGCATGGAGATCTAGAAGGCTTGAAAGATAACATTTGCCACTATGAAGGGATTTCTTTTGCATTCATAGTTCCCAAGCTGAGTGTGGTTTACAAACAGCCTGGAGTTAGAGACCTAACTGTAATATTCCAGTAAGGGAAAGAGGGTTGACTTCATCACAAGGCAGGCCCTGCTGATGGCAGCCTAAGACTGGAATGTGCAGATAATTATCTTTAAAGCTAGTCAACGGCTATATGTCTCCTATAATATCACCTTTAAGATCAAGCCAAGACATTCCAGTCTGAATCAAGGTTTATTTATAAAAGGATTTAACACTTTTAGATCCCATATTGCTTGGAGGACCACCAATTTCCATTCCCAAATATCCAATTTCTTCGATTTCACAGAGCATGAATGAGATTTCAGGTTACCATATGTGGAGGGAAAAATTTAAGACACTAAAATTCCTTTTCTTCAATGAGGTGAATTTCTTTGCTAATGCCTCCACAAAATAAAATCACCATTAGGGGACTGAAAGCAGAGAATACCATACGTCATAATGCCACATTCATGTAGATACAACCAAATTTTCAGGTAATTCTAGCTGAATGGTCTCTCTTGTTCCCCTCAAACTTGAAAGGTCAAAGGAGCAATTTGATTGTGGGTGTTCTACGTTGGCCACAGACGGGGGAAAGAATGGCCCTTCTACCAGCAAGGACACCGAATTTAGAGGGATGCACAGATATCTAAGGAAAGAAAATGGACCCCCATAAATTAGCATGACCTGCTGGAGGGAACCACTTAATCTGAAAGATTGTAGAAGGTCCTTCATTGGTGGTGTTAGGGAATGATCAGATATCCTTTTTGAAGAACTAGCATAAACTGGCTTAAACTACAGCAGAGTTGGCATAGTATGCGGTGTGTACTGAAAAGTGATAGTACCCACTAGGGACAAGAGAGGCAAGCAACCTCAGAGGAGATAACCCAGAGCTCAGTATTTCAGCCCTACATAGTTATTTGATAATTGCACATGCTAGAAAGAAAGAAAGAGAATGATAACCAGGAAGGCCACCAACATAAAAATCAATGTAATTTTTTATAAACATAGGATTAGTTATTTGTTGACATTAAATAATTTTAGTCATTTCATAACCAAAAATAATTCGGAGATTAAGCAAGAAAGAAGTGAAAACCATTTAGGTTGAAGAATGATCAAATGTCTTAACTTCATTACCACTAATAGGCATTAATAATTATCTACTAATTAATAATACAATATTATAATCACCTGTTAATAAATACCTATTAGTGGGTAGTAATATATATGCATGTGTGAGTGTATATCTATTTTTTATATGAGACTCCAACCCTCCTGATGGTCATATCTATTATTCTCAATTAATTAAGGGACATTCTGGTTTTCTAAAACAAAATTATGTACACATATATAGATCTCATACACACAGCTAGAGAAGGCTGTTTAGAAAACTATGTCAGAGAATTAAAAGTAGTTTTCTTCAGCTGTGAATCATGGATACTTTTTTTTCCTAATTCTCATTATTAAAATCCAAAATAGCTTTATCAATTCTTTGACCTCAATTGTCAAATAATACATGATTAGACATTTTTAATTCTGGAGGGAAAGTATGAGACTGAAATAAAAGCAAAATAAAAACAAAAACACAACTCCAGGAGTGCCTGGGTGGCTCAGTGGGTTAAAGCCTTTGCCTTTGGCTCAGGTCACCATCCCAGGGTCCTGGGATTGAGCCCCGCATCGTGCTCTCTGCTCAGCGGGGAGCCTGCTTCCTCCTCTCTCTCTGCCTATCTCTCTGCCTACTTGGGATCTCTGTCTGCCAAATAAATAAATAAAATCTTTAAAAAAAACAAAAACAAAAACACACAACTCCAGGACCCAGAGAACCACTGATGACCATATTTATGGCTTTCCAAACATCCTTTCATCTATGCCCACAGTTTCTACAATAATCAATCATACCATACATATTGCTTTGTGGCCTCCCTTTTAACTAAACAAAATACAATTGACATCTTCCTATCAGTAAATATTATCTAGCTCATTCTCTAGTGGCCACAGTGTAATCTATCACAATTCCCTCCCAATGGGCCTTGAGGTTGTTTCCAGGTTTTCAAATTATATAAATAACTGTACAGAAATGATCTCTGAACATTTTCTCGACTCACGATTCAGTTATTACTTAAGATAAACTCCTGCAAGTGCACTTGCTAGGTCAAAGCGCTTGCTATATCTGTAAGATTTAGAATACACACCAACAAATTGGCCTCCTAAAAGACTATACATATCCCAGATGAGAGGTATATTTTATTTTCCTCTTTGTTTCTCTGTATTTTCTGCTGATATTTTCTGTAACTTACATTTTGCTTTAAAATTCCTTGTGCAAAGGGAAAAATAAGTAATTTATATAAAAAAAAATAAATAAAAGGAAAAGGGACAACTGGGAGGTGACTTTTTCCAACAGAGAACTGTGAACCATAGGACAGGTGTTGCCTAGAAAGAAGATGGGGACACAGGACTCTGACTTGACACTACTGTCCATTAAACTCCTCCAGCTCACTCCCCTTGCTCATGCCCACAATGCTGTCTCCTTTCTATAGGGGAGAGCAAAGTAATCTGCAAGCCTGAGTGTCCAGTGCTTTTAAACGATCCTAGTCATCACTTCACTTTAGGTTTTCAAAACCAAGACAATGGCTCTCCATTTTTCCTGGAATATTTCCCTTCAAGACAGAGATTCAGAAGAATCCTCCTTAGGTTGAGTCAAGACTTTCCAATTCCCTTCCCTCATCCTGAAACCAATAATACACTTGCCTTTTTCTGTTACCTGATTGGTGTTTTTTTTTAAAGAGTTTATTTATTTATTTGACAGAGATCCCAAGTAGGCAGAGAGGCAGGCAGAGAGAGAGGGGGAAGCAGGCTCCCCACTGAGCAGGGCTCGATCCGAGGACCCTGAGATCATGACCTAAGCCGAAGGCAGAGGCTTAACACACTGAGCCACCCAGATGCCCCCTGATTGTTTTTTTAAAGAAGATACAGACCACTGAACCTAGTGGCTGGGGAGCAAGAAGACTGGATACTCATCTAAGCAAAGTCTCCAAAAGTGATACATTTAAAAAACACATTCCCTTAATACTTTGTCATAAAGTTTGTTCACTGTATGATACAGAGAAGATACAGCAGGAAAAGTAATCTTGAGATACATGCAGAAGTTATTCCACAACTGAGAGTCCTTTTTATGGACTAGCTTCTTACCAACAGAGCCTTGGGCTCCAAACTCTCTATTTTAAGTCTCATTTAGGGAGAAAAGGAGGCAGGGACTAGGTCTCTTCTCTTTAAATAATAAATTATTCTTAACACCCTTTACTGGCTAACAATGGAATAGAAGATCAGAGAGCTCAGAGGCCACGAATATCTGTTTGCTTCAGAGGTAATCTTTAACATTTGAAAATATCATCAGCTTTTCTCTTTAGAGTGGAAACTACGTGTGCCAAAATCTTCTTTCTGCTGATACATACCTGAATCTCTTACCACTTCTAGAAAGCCATCACCCTATAGTTCTTTCCTTCAGACATGAGGTCCGAGAAGATCATGAATTCCCCTGCAAGTGACTTGTTGACTAAGCTTTACCTCAGGCCAGGAGACATGATCTGTTCATTGACTGAAGCATTTGCCAACCCGGAGTTGTAAAACATACAAATCTAGACTCACAAAGGAAGCAGCTACATGTTAAGATGATTTTGAGGACTCTCTCCAAGTTCATCTAAAAAAACTAGATACCCATTATTGGAAGGAGAAAGGAAAGGAACCAGATAACATTCTTGCTTCCTGGAGGTGCTTTCTTCTAAGCCCTACCAGTACCTGCAGTCTTCTATTTGGGAACATGATCCATTTTTGGACATATATATATGAAAATAAAACAGGTAAGATAGAACCAAAAACAGTTAAAATGTCAAATGACACCTTGTTGTAATTAGATCCAGATCCAGTTTCTTATGAAACATATACAGCTGTGCCATATTTCAAGCATGCTTTCACCTTCAAATTGTTCCTGATTAAGTCCCATGGGCACTTTCAAGACATTAGTAATTTCCATATTTGTCTTAACTATATCAAGGATATACACTCCATGTTCTTAACTATTATTTTTAGCACTTTTTAAAAAGATTTTATTTATTTATTTGACAGACAGAGATCACAAGCAGGCAGAGAGGCAGGCAGAGAGAGAGAGGAGGAAGCAGGCTCCCCACTGAACAGAGAGCCTGATGCGGGGCTCCATCGCAGGACCCTGGGATCATGACCTGAGCCGAAGGCAGAGGCTTAACCCACTGAGCCACCCAGGCGCCCCATATTTTTAGCACTTTTTAAAATAAAAATAAAATGAGATTAGGAATTTCATATAATAATGCAATCATTGCTGTACCAGCAAAGATTGTGATGTTCTTGTCAGCTTACAGAAGACATTCTCCAAGAACAGACAAAAAAGATCATTTTAACTAATCTAAAAGGAACAAGTGTAAAAGCGGTACATAAAAGGCTGTTGTAGAGGAATGTAAGATAAAAAATCAAACACAAAAAGAGGAACTACTTATATAAATTTATAACATGTCTTGGTTTTATGAAATAAATTACTAAATTTAAATAATTTAGGCCTTTTGTTAAATTTTGCCACTTCTGTAATTTTGATTCTGAGTTGAATTGGTTTGGATTAATAAGAGACACACAATACTTGAGCTTATAAGGATGTGTGATAAGATTTCACTTATTCTTACTGATGTCAATATACCTAGTTATAGGTAACATCTTACCTATTTTTGGATTGGCTGAGGGGTAGAAACAAGATAATAACTCTCATTAGAAATATATGTACTCAGAAAGACATTAAGCTTTAATGAAGTTATTAGAGAGAACTGATTTTTAATTTACTGGGCCTATCCAGAGGTTTGGTGTTTACTTCTTTACTCATTGCTGTAATGCAGATAGGAAAAATGCTAGATAAGTAAATTCATAAAAAATCAGAAGTTGGGGGCGCCTGGGTGGCTCAGTGGGTTAAGCCTCTGCCTTTGGCTCAGGTCATGTTCTCAGGGTCTTGGGATCGAGCCCCGCATCAGGCTCTCTGCTCAGTGGGGAGCCTGCTTCCCCCTCTCTCTTTGCCTGCCTCTCTGCCTACTTGTGATTTCTCTCTGTGTCACATACATAAATAAATTTTTTTTTAATTTTATTTTTTATAAACATATAATATATTTTTAACCCCAGGGGTACAGGTCTGTGAATCGCCAGGTTTACACTCTTCACAGCACTCACCATAGCACATACCCTCCCCAATGTCCATAACCCCACCCCCCCTCCCCCCATCAACCCTCAGTTTGTTTTGTGAGATTAAGAGTCACTTATGGTTTGTCTCCCTCCCGATTCCATCTTGTTTCATTTACTCTTCTCCTACCCCCTTAACCCCCCATGTTGCATCTCCTCTCCCTCATATCAGGGAGATCATATGATAGCTGTCTTTCTCTGACTGACTTATTTCGCTAAGCATGATACCCTCTAGTTCCATCCACGTCGTCGCAAATGGCAAGATTTCATTTCTTTTGATGGCTGCATAGTATTCCATTGTGTGTATATACCACATCTTCTTTATCCATTCGTCTGTTGATGGACATCTAGGTTCTTACCATAGTTTGGCTATTGTAGACATTGCTGCTATAAACATTCGGGTGCACGTGCCCCTTCGGATCACTACGTTTGTATCCTTAGGGTAGATACCCAGCAGTGCAATTGCTGGGTCATAGGGTAGTTCTATTGTCAACATTTTGAGGAACCTCCATGCTGTTTTCCAGAGTGGTTGCACCAGCTTGCATTTCCACCAACAGTGTAAGAGGGTTCCCCTTTCCCCGCATCCTCGCCAGCATCTGTCATTTCCTGACTTGTTAATTTTAGCCATTCTGACTGGTGTGAAGTGATATCTCATTGTGGTTTTGATTTGTATTTCCCTGATGCCGAGTGATGTGGAGCACTTTTTCATGTGTCTGTTGGCCATCTGGATGTCTTCTTTGCAGAAATGTCTGTTCATGTCCTCTACCCATTTCTTGATTGGATTATTTGTTCTTTGGGTGTTGAGTTTGCTAAGTTCTTTATAGATTTTGGACACTAGCCCTTTATCTGATATGTCGTTTGCAAAT
Organism: Lutra lutra; assembly: GCF_902655055.1. Lineage (NCBI taxonomy): Eukaryota > Metazoa > Chordata > Mammalia > Carnivora > Mustelidae > Lutra > Lutra lutra. The sequence goes on along the minus strand of NC_062278.1, from coordinate 199,066,346 downwards.
ATCTTCTCCCATTCTGTCAGTTGTCTTTTGGTTTTGTTAACTGTTTCCTTTGCTGTGCAAAAGCTTTTGATCTTGATGAAATCCCAATAGTTCATTTTTGCCCTTGCTTCCCTTGCCTTTGGCAATGTTCCTAGGAAGATGTTGCTGCGGCTGAGGTCGAAGAGGTTGCTGCCTGTGTTCTCCTCAAGGATTTTGATGGATTCCTTTCTCACATTGAGATCCTTCATCTATTTGGAGTCTATTTTCATGTGTGGTGTAAGGAAATGGCCCAATTTCATTTTTCTGCATGTGGCTGTCCAATTTTCCCAACACCATTTATTGAAGAGACTGTCTTTTTTCCACTGGACATTCTTTCCTGCTTTGTCGAAGATGAGTTGACCATAGAGTTGAGGGTCTATTTCTGGGCTCTCTCTTCTGTTCCATTGATCTATGTGTCTGTTTTTGTGCCAGTACCATGCTGTCTTGATGATGACAGCTTTGTAATAGAGCTTGAAGTCCGGAATTGTGATGCCACCAACTTTGGCTTTCTTTTTCAATATTCCTTTGGCTATTCGAGGTCTTTTCTGGTACCATATAAATTTTAGGATTATTTGTTCCATTTCTTTGAAAAAAATGGATGGTACTTTGATAGGAATTGCATTAAATGTGTAGATTGCTTAAGGTAGCATAGACATTTTCACAATATTTATTCTTCCAATCCAGAAGCATGGAACATTTTTCCATTTCTTGTGTCTTCCTCAATTTCTTTCATGAGTACTTTATAGTTTTCGTGTATAGATTCTTAGACTCGTTGGTTAGGTTTATTCCTAGGTATCTTATAGTTTTGGGTGCAATTGTAAATGGGATGGACTCCTTAATTTCTCTTTCTTCTCTCTTGTTGTTGGTGTAGAGAAATGCAACTGATTTCTGTGCATTGATTTTATATCCTGACACTATACTGAATTCCTGTACAAGTTCTAGCAGTTTTTGAGTGGAGTCTTTTGGGTTTTCCACATTTAGTATCATATCATCTGCAAAGAGTGATAGTTTGACTTCTTCTTTGCTGATTTGGATGCCTTTAATTTCCTTTTGTTGTCAGATGGCTGAGGCTAGGACTTCTAGTACTATGTTGAATAGCAGTGGTGATAACGGACATCCCTGCCGTGTTCCTGACCTTAGCGGAAAAGCTTTCAGTTTTTCTCCATTGAGAATGATATTTGCGGTGGGTTTTTCATAGATGGCTTTGATAATATTGAGGTATGTGCCGTCTATCCCTACACTTTGAAGAGTTTTGATCAGGAAGGGATGCTGTACTTTGTCAAATGCTTTTTCAGCGTCTATGGAGAGTATCATATGGTTCTTGTTCTTTCTTTTATTAATGTGTTGTATCACATCGATTGATTTGCGGATGTTGAACCAACCTTGCAGCCCTGGAATAAATCCCACTTGGTCGTGGTGAATAATCCTTTTAATGTACTGTTGAATCCTATTGGCTAGTATTTTGGCGAGAATTTTTGCATCTGTGTTCATCAAGGATATTGGTCTGTAGTTCTCTTTTTTGTTGGGATCCTTGTCTGGTTTTGGGATCAAGGTGATGCTGGCCTCATAAAATGAGTTTGGAAGTTTTCCTTCCATTTCTATTTTTTGGAACAGTTTCAGGAGAATAGGAATTAGTTCTTCTTTAAATGTTTGGTAGAATTCCCCCGGGAAGCCATCTGGCCCTGGGCTTTGGTTTGTTTGGAGGTTTTTGATGACTGTTTCAATCTCCTTACTGGTTATGGGTCTGTTGAGGCTTTCTGTTTCTTCCTGGTTCAGTTGTGGTAGTTTATATGTCTCTAGGAATGCATCAATTTCTTCCAGATTGTCAAATTTGTTGGCGTAGAGTTGCTCATAGTATGTTCTTATAATTGTCTGTATTTCTTCGGTGTTCGTTGTGATCTCTCCTCTTTCATTCATGATTTTATTTATTTGGGTCCTCTCTCTTTTCTTTTTGACAAGTCTGGCCAGGGGTTTATCGATCTTATTAATTCTTTCAAAGAACCAGCTCCTAGTTTCATTGATTTGTTCTCTTGTTTTTTGGTTTCTATTTCATTGATTTCTGCTCTGATCTTTATGATTTCTCTTCTCCTGCTGGGTTTAGGGTTTCTTTCTTGTTCTTTCTCCAGCTCCTTTAGGTGTAGGGTTAGGTTGTGTACCTGAGACCTTTCTTGTTTCTGGGAAAGGCTTGTACCGCTATATATTTTCCTCTCAGGACTGCCTTTGTTGTGTCCCACAGATTTTGAACCGTTGTGTTTTCATTATCATTTGTTCCCATGAATTTTTTCAATTCTTCTTTAATTTCCTGGTTGACCGATTCATTCTTTAGAAGGATGCTGTTTAGTCTCCATGTATTTGGGTTCTTTCCAAATTTCCTCTTGTGATTGAGTTCTAGCTTCAGAGCATTGTGGTCTGAAAATATGCAGGGAATGATCCCAATCTTTTGATACCGTTTGAGACTTGATTTAGGACCAAGAATGTGATCTATTCTGGAGAATGTTCCATGTGCACTAGAGAAGAATGTGTATTCTGTTGCTTTGGGATGAAATGTTCTGAATATATCTGTGATGTCCATCTGGTCCAGTGTGTCATTTAAGGCCTTTATTTATTGTTGATCTTTTGCTTGGATGATCTGTCCATTTCAGTGAGGGGAGTGTTAAAGTCCCCTACTATTATTCTATTATTGTCGATATGTTTCTTTGATTTTGTTATTAATTGGTTTATATAGTTGGCTGCTCCCACGTTAGGGGCATAGATATTTAAAATTGTTAGATCTTCTTGTTGGACAGTTCCTTTGAGTATGATATAGTGTCCTTCCTCATCTCTTATTATAGTCTTTGGCTTAAAGTCTAATTGATCTGATATAAGGATTGCCACTCCTGCTTTCTTCTGATGTCCATTAGCATGGTAAATTCTTTTCCACCCCCTCACTTTAAATCTGGAGGTGTCTTCACGTTTAAGATGAGTTTCTTGTAGGCAACATAAAGATGGGATTTGTTTTTTTATCCATTCTGATACCCTGTGTCTTTTGATTGGGGCATTTAGCCCATTAACATTCAGGGTAACTATTGAGAGATATGAATTTAGTGCCATTGTATTGCCTGTAAGGTGACTGTTATTGTATATTGTCTCTGTTTCTTTCTGATCTACTACTTTTAGGGTCTCTCTTTGCTTAGAGGACCCCTTTCAATATTTCCTGTAGAGCTGGTTTGGTATTTGCAAATTCTTTCAGTTTTTGTTTGTCCTGGAAGCTTTTAATCTCTCCTTCTATTTTCAATGATAGCCTAGCTGGATATAGTATTCTTGTCTGCATGTTTTTCTCATTTAGTACTCTGAATATATCATGCCAGCTCTTTCTGGCCTGCCAGGTCTCTGTGGATAAGTCTGCTGCCAATCTAATATTTTACCATTGTACGGTACAGACTTCTTTTCCCGGGCTGCTTTCAGGATCTTCTCTTTGTCACTAAGACTTGTAAATTTTACTATTAGGTGACGGGGTGTGGACCTATTCTTATTGATTTTGAGGGGGGTTCTCTGAACCTCCTGGATTTTGATGCCTGTTCCCTTTGCCATATTGGAGAAATTCTCTCCAATAATTCTCTCCAACATACCTTCTGCTCCCCTCTCTGTTTTCTCTTCTTCTGGAATCCCAATTATTCTAATGTTGTTTCGTCTTATGGTGTCACTTATCTCTCGAATTCTCCCCTCGTGGTCCAGTAGCTGTTTGTCCCTCTTTTGCTCAGCTTCTTTATTCTCTGTCATTTGGTCTTCTATATCGCTAATTCTTTCTTCTGCCTCATTTATCCAAGCAGTGAGAGCCTCCATTTTTGATTGCACCTCATTAATAGATTTTTTATTTCAACTAGGTTAGATTTTAGTTCTTTTATTTCTCCAGAAAGGGCTTTTATATCTCCCGAGAAGGTTTCTCTAATATCTTCCATGCCTTTTTCGATCCCGGCTAGAACCTTGAGAATCGTCATTCTGAACTCTATATCTGACATATTACCAATGTCTGTATTGATTAGGTCCCTAGCCTTTGGTACTGCTTCTTGTTCTTTTTTTTGTTGTGAATTTTTCCGCCTTGTCATTTTGTCCAGATAAGAGTATATGAAGGAGCAAGTAAAATACTAAAAGGGTGGCAACAACCCCAGGAAAATATGCTTTAGCCAAATCAGAAGAGATCCCAAATCGTGAGGGGGGAGAAAGGGGATAAAAAGGGGTTCAGAAAGAAAAAAAAAAAGAAACTATTAAAAAAAGAAAGCCGATAAAAAATATAAAAAGGAAATATATATATATATATATTAGATAAACTATTTAAAAAACGTTAAAAAAGAAAACGGTAAAAGTTAAAAAAAATTAGCAGAAGAAGAGAAAAAAATTGAAAAAGAAAAAAAAATTAAATTAACTGCAAGGCTAAAGAATCATGGGGAGAAAGCCATGAGTTCCATGCTTTGCTTTCTTCTCCTCTGGAATTCTGCCGCTCTCCTTGGTATTGAAACTGCACTCCTTGGTAGGTGAACTTGGTCCTGGCTGGGTTTCTCGTTGATCTTCTGTGTGAGGGGCCTGTTGTAGTGATTCTCAAGCGTCTTTGCCCCAGGCGGAGTTGCACCGCCCTTACCCAGGGCTGGGCTGAGTAATCCGCTCGGGTTTGCTGGGTTTGCTTTCAGGAGCTTTTGTTCCCTGAGCGCTTTCCGTAGAGTTCCGGAGGGCGGGAATGAAGATGGCGGCTTCCCGGTCTCTGGCCCGGGGGAGCCGAGAGCCCGGGGCCCCACTCCTCAGTGCGCCCTCAGAGAACAGCGCCCAATTACTACCGTCACCCTGGCCTCCGGCCGCGCTCCGAGCTGACCGAGCCTGCGACCGGTTCAAGGTAACCCCCGAGCTGAGAGTCACTCCTCGGCTCTGTCTCTGTAGCCGGCTTCCCCGTTCTAATACCTGTAAGCTCTGCAACACTCAGACACCCCCGATCCTTCTGTGACCCTGTGGGACCTGAGGCCACGCTGACCCTGCGTGGGCTTCACCCCCGTTAAGCCTCTGGAGCGATGTCCCTCAGCGGAACAGACTTTTAAAAGTCCTGATTTTGTGCTCCGTTGCTCCGCCGCTCGCCGGGAGCCGGCCCCTCCCCCCGCTGTCTATCTTCCAGTCGCTTTGGATTCACTTCTCCGCCAGTCCCACCTTTCAGAAAGTGGTTGATTTTCTGTTTTCTAGAGTTGCTGTTCTTCTTCTCTTCGATCTCCCGTTGGATTTGTAGGTGTTTGCAATCTTTAGATAAGCTATCTAGCTGATCTCCCGCTACCTGAAGTAGTCTCAGCCTGCTACTTCTCCGCCATCTTGACTCCTCCCCCCCAAATATTTTTTAAAAAATCAGAAGCTATAGATTATTCCAAAAACCATTTGACTATTTTTTAAAAAATCATTACATTTTAGATTATAGGATAAAAATAAATTATCACCAAATTTCTTCCAAATAGTTCATGTCTTCTAAATAAGACACACATATCCAAAGTATTTGCATAAGAACATCACAACCCACTCACAGCCACTGACCCAGAGCATGAATTCCACCTTAAGGTCAAGCCAGGCAATTCTGAAAGAAGTGCTAAACCCTCTAACCACTGCAAACCCATTCCATTCGCTGTGGCAAAAGCACGGTGAGTATTTTGGTCCCAGTGGCCTAGAAGAATGAGTGTACTTCATAAAGCACCCAATTTATTCCCATAAAATGCTTGACATGCCAGTTGACTTTGGGCTCATTTTACACAAAAATCAGGTTTTTGGAAAGATTTACTCTAGGGTTTCCAAATGTTTATTGCCTCGCTGACAGATTTTTAGACTGGCACTTGTAACAGGTGATTTTTCACACCACTAGAAATCCAGAATATGATTCCAGAACATTGGGCAAAAACTGTCTCTAAGACTTGATATTAAATCACACTAATTCTAGAATCTATGAAAGCAGAGAAATACTTCTTAAATTAATAATCAGATGTGAGATAGTACAATATCATCAAAAGTTATACACTTTATAAAGTCTATGCCTCTAGTATTTCTCTGTTCCTCAGGTATACTGAGCTTGTTCTCCTCAGTGACCTTGCACTTGCTGTTCTTGATGCCTGGAGTCTATTCATCCCAGTGCTTTGCAAGGTTGCTTTCTGCTCATCATTCAGCTTCAGAAGTAGCCCTCCTCCCTCTCCACACCACATTGTATATAATATTGTCTGGTAATTTCCTTCATAGTAAATATTACAATCTCCAGTTGTCTTGTTCATTTTTAATATATTTCTTATTAATGAGAGCAGGGCCTTTCCTTTCTTATTCACAGTCACTTCCCTAGTACGTGGCAAGGTAGATACTAAACATACATACACACACACACACGTATATGTATATATGTATAGACATAATCAATGTATGCTAAATAAATAAGTAAAAAGTTTAATTAATCCAAAGTACTAGGGCTTTTCATGGAACTATAGTTCAAAGCCAATAGGCTTCTATTACATTCTAAGTACTTCATTATTGTAAAAACAAGCTATATTCCAGAGGAGATATATTGAGATTAGGTTCATAGTCTGCAGAATGAAGGTGATTATATTAATTTACTAACTTCCAAAGTTCTATCATGAAGATACCCTGCTGTATTTTTTCTTCCATGATGTCAATGCTTTAAAAATCGTTTGCTTTTCAGAGCGCCTGGGTGGCTCAGTCGTTAAGTGTCTGCCTTCGGCTCAGGTCATGATCCCAGGGTCCTGGGATCAAGCCCTGCTTTGGGCTCCCTGCTTGGCGGGAAGCCTACTTCTCCCTCTCCCACTCCCCCTGCTTGTGTTCCCTCTCTTGCTATGTCTCTCTCTGCCAAATAAATAAATAAAATCTCAAAAAAAATTAAAATAAATAAAAATAGCTTGCTTTTCAAATAAACTTAAATTAAATTGGAAATATGCCCTTATGAACTTTATATCAGGATTTTTGAAAGATAAAAAATGACATGTAGAAAAAAGTGTATAATGAACGTTCACAGCAACTTTTTTCATAATAGCCAAAATGTGAAAACAACCCAAATGTCATCAACTAATGAACAGATTAATTAAAATGTGGCATATCCAAATATCTATACAATGAAATTATTATTCATTCATAAAAATTAATGAAATAGTGACATATGCCATAACAGGGATGAACTTTGAAAACACTGTCTTAAGTAGAAGAATCCAGACACAAAAGGCCACATAGTATATAAATCCACTTATATCAAATGTCCAAAACAGGTAAATCCATGGAGACAGAAAGCAGATTGGTGGCTACCAAGGACTGGGGTTTGGGAGTGGAAATATAAAGTAATTGTTTAAACTGTACAGTGTTTCCTTTTGGGGTGATAAAAATGTTCTAAATTTGATTACAATAATGGTTGCACAACTCTGTAAATATACTAAAAATCACTTAATGGCACACTTTGAATGGGTGAACTGGATGGTATGTGAATCATAGCTCAATAAAGTGTCAGATATATACATATACATATATATGTATACATACTTGGCATGTAGGTACCAATTATATCTTTGGAGATGAAGCTGGATGATTAATTCTCATCTAGACCTGAAGTCTACAAAAAAACATACTATCTGCTTATCCTGGGATGCATTGCTTAAGGAAATGTCAGCTAAACAGATAAACTGAAATTTCAGTGACCAATTATAAGATTATTTTTAGCTCAAATAGATTCCAGTCAACAGTGGGAATGGCATGTGTGTGTGATGTTTACTCTGAGCAATCATTTAGGTTGTTATATAATAGCTTCACCATCTTTTAGTACAGGCCTCACAGTTCCAGTGGATCTCTTTTATCTGGACAAGAAGATAGAGTAAATTATAATTTGGTAATAAATTATAAGAGTAATTTATATGCCAAGTCTGAAATTGGCAACAATCACTTTCATTGACCAAAATTCAGCAATATGGGACACCCCTAACTACAAGGGAATGTGGAAAATGTAACCTATCTGTGTGTCCAGAAGGAAAAGGATTCAGGTTTTGTTGAGATGTGCAGCAGAGACTTAGCACAGTTTACTACCTAAAGGAAAGACAGATTTGGGAGAAGCCTATGAGCATCTATTTTGTCACACACACTGTTTCTCCAAAGATGCTCCCTCTTAATAAATAATTGCTACCAATTAGAAAATAAATTGGTAAAACTTACTTTAGAAAGAAACTTGGCAACATCCAGGAAAGTTGAAGATATGTGAAACCCATGATCCAATGCAGAAGATGAGAAAGACCTGGCCAGAATATTCCGCAACTTCTTTTATCCTGTGAACCTAGACTGGCTTTGTGACTTCTTTTGACCAACACACTAAGGTGGAAGTGATGCTGAGTGCACTCCAGGGCCTAGGACTTAAAAAGCCTTGCATCTTCTGCTTGGATGGATGCCTCAAGAATGCCGTGCTGTGAGGAAGCTTGTCTGTTCCACTGGAGGATGAGAAGCCAAATGAAAGTCTGAGGTACTGTTGCCCATAGATGGCCAGACATGTAAGTGAGACCATGCTGGATTCTTCAGCCATTCCAGTCATCATCTGATCACAACCAGATATGAAAAACTAACAGAATCACCCTGTCTACCCTTAGACTTGTGTAAATCATTATTTTAAGCCAGTAAGTTTGGGGTGTTTTGTGACACAGCAATAGATAACTGATACAGCCAGGAATTTCACCTCTTTATACTACCAATAAACTCTCACACTTTAACCCAAAGAGAAATGCTAGGAAATGTCCACATGGCACTATTTGTAAAAGAAAAAAAAAAAAAAAGGAAAAAATAATATGTCAACACTTACCAAAAAATGTATATTTAATGTATGGTTTAGACATCCAATGGAATGCTATATAGCAATGAAAATGAAACAGAGCTACCATTATTAACTTGGAATAAACTTCAAAACATACTGGGGTGTCTGGGTGGCTCAGTAGGTTAAGCGTCTACCTTGACTCAGGTCATGAGCTTGGAGTCTCAGGACAGAGCCCCGAGTTGGGCTTCCTGCTCAGTGGGGAGTGCGCTTCTCCCTCTGCCCCTCAACTGCTCATTCACACACTCTCTCTCTCTCAAATAAATAAATAAAATCTTAAAAACAAAACAAAACAAAACAATTTTTCCCCAAAACATACTATTGAGAAAGAAAGTGAATTACCCAATGATACACATTTATTCAATCATCCAGAATTTATAGAACACTATGTAAGCTACTGTGATAAAGCAGTTATGAAAACAGACCCAAAAAAAGAAAAAAACAAAAGAAAACAAATGAGCAAAATCCCTGTCTTCAATGAACTTGCATTCTACCGAGGGATACCAACAATAAAAAAGAAAATAAATCAAATGTTTAGTAACCTATATGGCAAAAAATACAAAGAAAATAATGACAAAGGGAAAGGAGACAAAGATTAAAAGGGTTTACAGTTTTAGATGGACTAGCCCAGGAAGGGCCTAAGGCAGTCATTTAAATAAAAACATGAGGTAAGAAGGAAACTGGCCATCTGGATGTTAGGGGAAGGGCAATCTAGGCAAAAGGTAACTGCAAGGGCAAAGGCCGTGATGCGGAAGTAAGACAGGTGTTGCGGAAGTAAGACAGGTGTTTGCAAGGAATACAGAGGAGGACAATGCATAATTGGCCTATTAAGTAAAGAGGATAGTATGAAACAATTCATGTTGCATTTTAAGAATGCATAAAATAATGTCACTTACTACTTATGAATTCATAATGTCTAGTAAAATTATTAAAAAGTCTATTTTGCTTAGAAATAAGTACATATGTCAAGTAAGTATAAAAATAAGCCTGAAGGGACGCCTGGGTGGCTCAGTTCATTAAGCCTTCGGCTCAGGTCAAGATCCCAGCGACCTGGGATTGAGTCCCACATGAGGCTCCTTGTTCCGTAGGGAGCCTGCTTCTCCCTCTGCCACTCTGTCTGCCTGTGCTCACTCCCTCTCTCTCTCTCTGACAAATAAATAAATAAAATCTTTTTTTTTTTTTTTTTTTTTTTAAAGATTTTATTTATTTATTTGACAGAGAGAGATCACAAGTAGACAGAGAGGCAGGCAGAGAGAGAGAGAGAGAGGGAAGCAGGCTCCCTGCTGAGCAGAGAGCCCGATGCGGGACTCGATCCCAGGACCCTGAGATCATGACCTGAGCCGAAGGCAGCGGCTTAACCCACTGAGCCACCCAGGCGCCCCTAAATAAATAAAATCTTAAAAAAAAAAAATAAGCCTGAAAAGATACACATTGAAATCAGGATAGGATTCCTTTTGGGGAACATGAGGTAAATGGGATCAAGACAGGCTATAACAGTATATCTCTTTAAAAACTGTTAAGCAAATATGGCAAATTTTATTTATATACTCATTTATTAAGTAAAATATATTTAATGTGGGAGTTGGGTAAATGCATTTTAATTACAATATTCTTTGTATTTTCTAGGATGTTTGAAATATCTCATAATTGGCTTTAAAAGGAAATAAAGTAATAAATATTTAATCAACAATCAGCAATTGCTTAAAGGAGACATAGTTGGGGACACACACACATACACATAATAAGTGAGAAGGATATTTGCAAACTGTCCAAAAACTCAACAGCTATCTGGGTATGGACTTCACTAAGAAAGACATCCTATCTATCTCGAAGTAATAGCTACCACATACTTCTCATAGAGTATTATGTAGGATTTAATCCATATTTAGTGAGTGTAGTTCTGTTTTGATGATGGCAAACATGGCTTCTGCTTTAATCCTTCAGTTCCTCTGTATCTGCTTCTAATATAATCTCAAGGAGCAGATGCTTGTACAAAACTGGACAGGAAGAGAAGTTAATAATGATAGTAATAATGACAATAATAGCACTAACATTTACTGAGTGCTCAGTACTCTCCTCATTCTTTGAGGTAGGCATTGTTTACTACTTCCATCTGAGCACCAAAGAACAGAGGTGCAGAGAGGTGACTGACTTGCCCAAGGTCACATGGCTGGGCTGTGAAGTGATGAGCCAGTCTTCAAACAGAGCAGCCTGTCTAATGGCAGAGGTGGAACTTTAACCATTAAACTCTGCTGGTAATGAAGAAACCTTGAGCACGCCCTAAAGCTGCTCCCACAACTGGCCACTTGTATATTAAAGTTAAAGCCAGCTGTGAATATGTTTGTGTGCCTGGGTAATAAATTATTAACTGTATGGTTCATATTTGCTTAACTGATGGGATTATAGGCTTCAGTTGAATCAATGTGAACCTTGATTACCCACCAACATGAATTTGAAATCTTGCAGACTCTTGTAAATAAAATTGCATCCAAAGTAGTTGTGACCTTTTAAACTCTTATAAACACTGTCATCCTTAAGATGGTGTTTGGAGAAGTTGGAGGCAGAATCCAACTTAGCTCTGAGAAATGCGTCCTGATTTTCACTGAAAACCAAAATCATTTCCCTAAAGGCTTTCTTACCACATGTGTCAGTCCTATAGAGCTGTGTAGGCCAAGTTTGGAGGTTGCCTCTCAATCAACAATTCTCAACATGGAAGGCCCAAATTCTCTGTTATTGCAAACTGAATGATCAAAACTGATTATGGTTTGGTTTTTTTCTTTCTTTCTTTCTTTTTTTTAGATTTACTTATTTATTTGAGGTGGGCGACAGGGAAGGGGCAGAGAGAGAGAGAAACTCAAGCAGACTCCATGTTGACCATGGAGTCCAACATAGGGCTCAATTTCAGGACCCTGAGATCAAACTGAGCTGAAACCATGAGTTGGATGCTTAACAGACTGCATCATGCAGGTACCTCTGAATATGGTTTTTAAAAAAAGCAACATGCTAAGACCAAATGAATACAACACAAAGGCATCTAAGATCATGAAAATCAAGCCTGAAAAATGTAAATAATTATGCTTTATCTTTAGCCACAAAAAAGAAAAAGAACTAGCATACCACTTTTCTACTGGTTTTGTTTAATAATGGGAGATTAAGTACGTATGCAGTTCATATATGGAGAAGACTATTCTTCATAAATGGAAATAATTGGAAAATCATGTTTGCTAGGAATTACATGCAGTTGGGGAACATCAACAGTATTTGGTGGGATATCGAAAAAACAAATTCAGTGATGGCTAATCACATATTTCAGAAAATTTTTATTATTAATTCACTTAAGATTTTCTCTCGTTAAAGCAAAGCTCTGTTAAATAAGATAAAAAAAACACACCTCTGTCCACCTCCTTGCTAAATTCTAACAATTGTATAGTACCAATTCAAAGGTATTATCTCATTCTACACATTAGCTCACACAAAGAACATTTATTCACAAGCCTTCCCAAACACACCTCATTTACTCAAGTTAAATAAATGAACTAAGATTTTCTGTTAACTGTCCCAGAATGTTTCTGATCCATATAGTTCAAATCAGTGACTTTCAGATTAAAGCTGTATTTAAATTATTTCTATTACTAGAGGCAAAGTAAATTCAATGCCCCCAGAGTGATGTTTCTAACAAAACCAACTCAAACTTTGCTTCACTAAAATATAGCCAACAGGGAGAAAAACACCGTAAACATAGTAATTATGGTAAGATAATCAAAGGCCTCCACACAGAAAAAAAAGTTGTCCTAAAAATGTCACTTGTGGGTTTTGAGGCTTTGGAGCCTTGAAAGAGACTTATTTTAAACAGAAGTCGAGAGGAAGCAACACATTTTGGATCTTTCTCTGTCTCCTCTCCCCTTTTTCTCACTCTTGGGAAGGAGAGAAGATACAAGATTTAAAAAAAAAAAAAATCAAGCAGCTCTTCTCTGTCATCACCACCCACAACACCCCATTTTGTGTCTTCTTTTTTTTTTCTACAGTGGCATCAAAACATCCCCTTTTTACTGAGAGTTTCTTTCCCCTCAGATTTCCCTGGCTTGTAATTATAGTCACAGGGAGCTCCTGCAAGGCTGTCTTCAGGATCTTTCAGCCCTCATACATGGAAATTTCTGGCTGAAATTGACTCTATCCTCTGCTCTTTAAAGAAACCAGCAGTATGAACTAACTAAAAAGATTCAATTTGAATAGACATTTCTCCAAATAAGATATACAATAGGCACATGAAAAGATGAGCTAAATCACTAGCCTTAGGGAAGGACAAATCAACACCACAATGAGAGGCCACTTTCCAAAGACTGAAAGTATTCAAGAAATTGTGGGGAAACTGGAGCCCTTGTGAATTGTTGGTAGGAATGTACAATGGTGTAGCCACTGTGGAAAAGTGTGTCAGTTCCTTAAAACATTGATTGTTGAATTGCCATACAACCCAGAAATTCCACTTCTGGGGATATGCCCAAAGACCTGAAAGCAGAGACTCAAACAGTGTTCATGACAGCATTATTTATAATAGCCAAAAGGTAGAAACAACCCAAATAGATAAATAAAAAATATGCTCATATATGCAATGGAATAGTATTCATCCTTAAAAAGGAAGGAAATTCTGACACACATTACAACATGGGTGAACCCCAAAGACATTACACTAAGTGAAATAGGCCAGACACAAAAAAGACAAATATTATATGATTCTGCTCATATGAAGTACTTAGAGTAGTCAAAATCATAGAGACATAAAGTAGAATGGTGGTTGCCAGAGGCAGGAAGAAGAGGGAAATGAGGAGTTATTGTTTAATGGGTGCATGCAGAGTTTCAGGTCAGGAGATTTAAAAAAGTTCCAGAGATGGATGGCGGTGATGGTTGCACATCAAAGTGAATACACATAACTAAAGTCACAAAACTGTACACTTAAAAATGGTTAAAGTGGCAAATTTCATGATATATTTTACCACAGTATAAGAAAGTTGACTCAGAGGATATAATTATAAACACAGAATGGTTTTCAGTCAACCATTACTTTTATGAATCAACAAGCTGCCATTTTGCATTTCCACAGTAGGCTATAAATATGATGGTTCTGGGTTGCAAAGGCTCTCCTTCAGTGCCCTTCAGTTCAGAGGCTAGACTGTGGTACACTGAACCACAGTCATTCATGCCTTTACATTCTCTACTGCTTTAGGAAGAAGGCACTATCTTAAGACAAATGAATCACATTCTCCTGATGCACTGATCTTAGCAGACATCACTAATCAATCATAGCACTGCTCGGTGCAATTTCATAACCCTTCCTAACATGCAGTTCAGAAAGAACTACTTGTCAAAATGAAATCTATTTGCCATAGTGGTCTGGATGGCAATCTAGCTATTTTTGCCCAAACTAAAATCTTACACATTAAAAAAAAATAAAACCAGTTACTATTAAGCTAAGGATGCCAAATAACAGATGTAAGAAGACAAGTTTGCCCCAATCTCTGTCCATGTCTTTTCACTCTCCCAGATTCTGAAACATACAGGACCAGGTACAAGAAAAGCAACTCAATACAAGCAACTCAAGTAACCAGAGAAAACGAGATTCTTATAGCCTAATAATAAAATGGGGTTATGTCAGTATAATAAAATCTTTCATTATGAAAGCCCTCATTACTTTCTAGAGCAAAGGTTGGCAAACTTCTTCTGTAAAGGGATAGTCAGTAAATATTTTAGACTTTGCTGGCCATGCAGTCTCTGTTGCAACTACTCAACTCTGACCTGGACATAAATGAATGTGCATGGCTGTGTTTACAAAAACTATTACAAAAACAGGTGGCAAGTGGGATTTGGCCTGTGAGCCATAGCTTGCCAACCTGTATTTTAGATATTTTATCTTCGGTCCAGATGTCATTAGGGTCCTCTTTCCCCTTTCCTTTTATCCACTTTCAGAATTTAAAGCCATTTCTATCCTGACCTGAGCACTGACCCTTCTCCCCACAAATAGCTGAATGAAGGAAAACTGGCACAGAAAGCACAGAAGTAAGCAGGAAGTGGAAAGGAGCAGAGAGAGAGAATACAAGAAGTGTGCTATCTTGTGTGGGGGGGGGTATGTAGAATTGAGAACTAAAAGTCAGTAACTAAGGCCCTTCTCCCAGTGGAAGGCTGGGGGTAGATCAGTAGAAGGGAGAAGCCACTCCCCAATTTCCATCCAACCACAAAAGCCAGATGTATTAGAACATGGGATTCAAATCCACCCAAAGCAAATCCTCTCTGGATGTGGTCTTGGATTCTATGTGTAAGCTTGACATGACTAGGACCCCATTTGGTTATGGTCTCTACTATATCTTGCTAAGGGTCATACAAAAAAGTGATGTCCTTATGTCTTCACTCTGGAGACTGGTGCAAAGCAAGTTCAAAGCTAACACAAACTTACTGCATTCATTGCCACTTCCAACAAATTCTGCTCAATAACAATCAGATACAGCAGGGAAAGTATGGAGCAGGTCAGAGCCAAGATAGCTCATTCTTGGACCAGTTACTGTAGTTCACTGATCTTGAGCAAGCTAGTTAAGGTCTATTTTTTAAATCTGAGTGGGAATCCAAATGCTGGTTCTATACAAGGATAAACAAAGAAACGTATTCCAGGTGATCTGCGTTTAGACTTAGACGGAAAGATAACATCTAGTAAAAAGAAGAAAAATCCCTATTCCAGCAAATATCTCGTGATCTGTCTTTAATACAGGGTGGGACTGAAAGAGATAAAGATACTTGGTTGAGAAAGACAAGAATGCAGGGGAAGAGTTAGGGAGAAAAACTGTGACTTGAGAATGGAATTATGGAAGCACAAAGATCGAACATCTAAGTCAGTCTACGGGAACAACATATAGCTTCTTGGAGAATGTGGCACATAAGTGGAGGAATGTGAGAATAAGCAGGAGGTTGTTGGGGAAGGTAAGTGGGAGAAGGGGCATTCTAAACATGAAGAGCCACAGGGACCAAAGCTCAGGGAAGAGAAAGAAGATTCACTGTGTGTAGGGAGTGGATCTGTTCAGTGTTACCAGACTCTAAAACTGGATGCAGGTTCTGGTACAAAATGAGGCTGAGGCTTGGGAAAGACAAGGGAGGGCCTTAAATGTCCCAATAAAAAGCAGGGAGTGTACTCTGCAAGATGACCAAGATGTTGAAGGTATTAGCTAAGGCAGTGATGAGGAAGTATAGAAAGTTAATCAGAACACAGTGAGGCTGGACACAGAGGGGTCAGTCAGGAAGCCATTGCATAATTCATGCAAGAGAAGATCAGAACAAAGGCAGGAGATAGCAGGGATGTAGAGGAGGGTAGATTCAAAATATATTTACAGGCTAAACTCAGCAGGACCTGGTGATCAATTAGAAGTAAGGATAGTGGTATACAAGGAAAGGGAGGACTCTGAGTGAAAGAAAGAGTGACTCTCAGATTTCTGGTCTGGACAGGCCACCCCAATATGATCTTTCCCACTACAGAGAGAGTTACTCTCCCAGGAAACAGGCAATCTGGGGAAAGTTCTCAAGAAAAAAAGATGTAAGGACAAAGCCAAGTTTGGAAATACCCTGGTAACAAGTACTGGAAATCATAATTACACACATATAAATAAAAGGCCAGTAGAGATGAAGGGGTAAAGGATGCCACCATTAAATCAGGTTTCACTGTACACAGTAGTATTTCCACAATGTTTCTTCAATATGTTGTCTGAAAAATACACAAAGCTATAAAATGTATATCACATGTGTGTCTGTGTGTTTTACAACCATACCATGCCTCAGATGAACACTTTCTGTCCTGTAGTATTTCATTAGACAGTGTGTGTAAATAGTAGAGGAAATTTTAGTAAGTATATATTTCAAACTACTCATACAGAAAAAAGATGTGAGTAGGTGGGCATCCATTTACCATTTAGGTTTATAAATTATTGTTATTCTTGTAACTTTAAAAATATTTTCAAGTCTCACAAAACAAACTGAGGGTTGATGCGGGGAGGGGGGTTGGGAGAAGGGGGGGTGGGCTTATGGACATTGGGGAGGGTATGTGCTATGGTGAGTGCTGTGAAGTGTGTAAACCTGGCGATTCACAGACCTGTACCCCTGGGGATAAAAATATATTATATGTTTATAAAAAATAAAATTTAAATAAAAAAAAATATTTTCAAGTAATCTTAAATACTGTACATATCATTAAACAGATGCCGAATTATTAAGGAAAAATGACATGGAATTGCTGGACACTTAACGTATCACAAGTATCAGGTAACTAAATCCAAAAGGGCATGTAGGGTAAGAAAAAACACAAATGAGCAGTGAAAGGTCCAGAGGCTTAGCAAAAACTGTTCCCTGAGAGTAATTCAAGGACTACAAACTGTATCTAAATTCAAAACAAGAACCAGGGTTCTGGCTTCTACACTCCCACTGTTCCCCTAATGGAACATTTTATAAAAACAAGAACAAAAATCCCTGCAAACTGGAGGATACACAAGGATTTTAAGTCGTTTATCAGGGATTGAGATAAATTACTCTCACAATAGACTCCTGATCTTCTAGTTCCATACTGTGGATACAAGCAAAACTCAAAGTTGAATTCTGACTCTACCACTAGTTAATCACACTGCCTTGAATAAGGCATTTTCTTTTATTCTCTTACTTTCCATCTCTACATCTGAAATATGAAGAGGGTGGACGAGATCACCAGGGGGTGGACACAGCCCATGGTAAGTCCTCCTACATGTTTCTCCTCCATAGTATTCAACAAGCTTATGGTTATTTTCTTGCTCAGTGTTGGTCTTCACACCTAGAAGACAGCTCTATGAAGATGGGACTCTTACCATCTTATTGATTCCAATGCTTAGTGCAATGCCTGGCACTCAGGAGAAGTTCAATAAATATTTTCAAGTAACTTACACCAGGAAACTCCCCAATTCTCTTTTAAAAAAATGTTTATAGGGGAACCTGGGTGGCACAGTCAGTTAAGCGACCTACCCTTGGTTATGGATCTCAGATCCTGATCTTGATTTTTGGATCTCAGATCCTGATCTCAGGATCTGTGATATCTGGCCCACACTCAACATGGGGTCTGCTTGAGATTCTCTCTCCTCCCTCTGCCCCTCCCACTAGTGCTCTCATGCTCTCTAAAATAAATAAATAAATCTTTTTAAAAATTAAATTAAAAAATGTTTATGTAGTTAATAGCAATGCCAGGTTAAAATCCAGATCTCCCTAATACAACCCCAAGGAATGGAGGACAACTCAGTTCCAAGCTGGATCCCTGTCCATCCTCTCTTTGCTGTGAGATCATTTGGGGACTTGTCTCATCATAAGCTTTCCCAGCTGGTTCCTCTCTTACCAGACCCTCAAGGGCCATGTTCCTAAACTGCTCTCCAGATCTTCCTGGTTGTTTAAAA
The DNA here is from genome assembly GCF_902655055.1 of Lutra lutra. NCBI lineage: Eukaryota > Metazoa > Chordata > Mammalia > Carnivora > Mustelidae > Lutra > Lutra lutra. The sequence continues at coordinate 199,048,055 of NC_062278.1, read as the reverse complement.
AGGAACTATCCCATTTATGTTTGTCTCAGAGTTTACATGAATAACTATAAAGAGGTTGAGACTGGCTTTCAAAAATGGCACATAATAGGGAAGTAGCGTCTCAGAACTAGACCTTGTCTCTCCCAATTCCTCCCCCTTCTTAAAGATCCTTATGAAATGACAGACCTCAGGGAGTTCCACCATCCCCTTGTTCCTGTGGTTGAGAATCAACCTCTGGTTCTCTTCCCATCTCCTTGTCTAGGGCCCCTCTTCCTTGGCCAGCAGAGGGAGGCTTCCACTCTCATCTTCTTGCATTATTCCTATCCACTGATCCTTGATCTCTTTCCCCTCAGCCTCAGGCCCTGCGGAAATGACTGTGGCTCTTTCAAAGGGGAGCTCCAGATTAGAATAAACAAACAACTCATCCTAAAACTCGCTGCTCAGAGCTGGCATCCCACTGTATACATTCTCCAAGTCTCCAAGGCAAGAATTCTGCACCTGGCAAAAGGCACTGTCCTGGTAAGGGGCTCCAAGCCAGCCCTGCCCAGACACCTCCACTCCCTCCCCGGTTTCTCCGAGAATTTTCCTCTTGTGACTAACCCTGGTTGAGCTGAAGTTTTGCCTACTTTTTTCTGATGACTTTGGGTCTTCCCTACATGGCCACTTTTATTTCACTCCAGTTCCTCCAGTGTGGAATTCTTAAATCTTGCTTTCAAATAGGCAAACAAAAAACTGGACAAATCTAATAAATAATACATAGGGATACAAAATTGGGCAAAAAAGTATAAAGGAAAGTAAGGCAATGATTACCACAGAAATTAAGAGAGTGGATATTTTGGGGGGAAGAAATGAGTTGTTTTGAAAAGGATGAGGGATTCTGGGGTAACTAGAAAGTTCTGGGTTCTTTCATGAGTGATGGATTTAAAGGTGTTATAAATTCATTAGCTATACATGTACGTGTTGTAGCTGTTTTCTGTATTTGCGTTATATTTAATAAAAATTGTTGCTTTCTTTTTTAAGCTCCCAACCTCTTTGATTCTACAAACTAAGGATCAACTGGATTTCTGTAAATAGAGAAACATACTAGTCTCTTTCCATGTTCTTGTGAGTTCTCATCACTGCAATAACTGTTTCCAATCCAACTTCCATCTGCTTGTCTCCATTCATGAATCAAAGCAGATCTGTTTGAAGACAGAGAGTATGTCTAAGGAAAGCTAGGCCTCAGAAAACTTTGGATGATGAACAACCTAAGGGAAAGAAGAGGCCTGAGTTGTTCCTAGAAATATAATGTTCCTTTTCTTTTATGTCTGTTAGAGTTTTTTTTTTTTTGTTTTGTTTTGTTTTTTACTTTTTACTCCTTTATTAACATATAAGTATTATTAGCCCCAGGGGTACAGGTCTGTGAATCGCCAGGTTTACACAGTTCACAGCACTCACCATAGCACATACCCTCCCCAATATCCATAACCCACCACCCTCCCCCTACCTCCCTCCCCCCAACAACCCTCAGTTTGTTTTGTGACATTAAGAGTCTTTTATGGTTTGTCTCCCTCCTGATCCCATCTTGTTTCATTTTTTCCTTCCCTACCCTCCAAAACCCCTAAGAATTACTATGTGCAGAGAAGAACTTATTAAAGCAGATGGGGGCAATAATGATGTTATTATTATGATATCTATTGTTACCGCGTGCCTAGGACTAAGTATTAAGTGATCTTCATCAAATTTAATCCTTACTGCAGAGAAAGGGGAACCCTCCTACTACACTGTTGGTGGGAATGCACCCACTCTGGAAAACAGCATGGAGGTTCCTCAAAAAGTTGAAAATAGAGTTACCCTTTGACCCAGCAATCGCACTACTGGGTATTTATCCTAAGACGCAAAGATAGTGATCCAAATGGGCACATGCACCCGAATGTTTATAGCAGCAATGTCTACAGTAGCCAAAGCATGGAAAGAACCTAGATGTCCATCAACAGATGAATGGATAAAGAAGGTGTGGTATATATATATGTGTGTGTGTGTGTGTGTGTGTGTGTACAATGGAATACTATGCAGCCCTCAAAGGAAATGAAATCTTGCCATTTGCAATGACATGGATGGAACTAGAGGGTATTATGCTGAGCAAAATAAGTAAATCAGAGAAAGATAATTATCATACGATCTCTCTAATATGAAGAATTTGAGAGACAAAGAGGGAGGTTGTGGGGGGTAGGAAAGAAAAAAATAAAACAAGATGGGATCAGGAGGGAGATAAACCATAGAGACTCTTAATCTCACAAAACAAACTGAGGGCTGCCGCCGGGGAGGGGGTAGGGATAGGGTGGCTGGGTTATGGGAGTTAGGGAGGGTATGTGCTATGGGGAGTGCTGTGAAATGTGTAAGCCTGATGATTCACAGACCAGTACCCCTGGGGCAAATAATACATTGTATGTTAATAAAAATAATTTTTAAAAAGATTTAATCCTTACAATAGCCCGAGGAGATAGATACGATTTTTCTTAATAATTCTATATGATGTGTAGTGCTCTCCCTCTGAAAAGCCAACTGATGCTCAACTCTGGATCTTTCCACATGCTATTCTCTCTACCGACAATGCTTTCCCCCAACATTTTACCTGACTGGCTCCTGCTCCTCCTTCAGGTCTTATCTTAAATGTTACACACTCCTCATTCCACCACTGGTCTTCTTTCACTTTCTGGTACCCTTTAAAAAATATTTCTAACACATTCAGCATTCATAAAAGCAACTGTCCAGTTCCTCATTTCCTGATCACAACTGTGGTAAAATCTTCCAAAAGTGATAGATTATCTGGATGACTGAGCCATCCTGGAATTCTTTTCAATAAATACCCAGCTGGAATAAGGCAATCTATCTTGAGACACACATATATTTTGACAAGGAACCATGAAAAAGCAAGTAATTGATACATAGACCTGGCCAAAAAAAAAAAAAATGACTCTTGTTAATTACTATAAAGAATAAAGAAAATAATGGTGCCAAATCCCAAGTGCCAACCTTCAGGTTGGGAAGGGAAAAAAACTTGCCCTCTGTGCAAAGATAAAGCCAAAGAAAAGAATCTTAATTTCTCAGCAAAACAGCTATACATGGGTTTTGGTCAGGTCATGTTTTATTTGCAATCTTTAAGCAATAGTAAAGATGGCAAACAAAATGCTTCAGACCGGAGAAGAAAGAATAATACTAGCTGCACACACTTAGTCCAGTGAGGAAGCATACAGAGCATTTCTAGAATTTATTTCATAGTTAAAATTTATGTTTAGCTTGGTTTTGTGGCTGCCTCTGTAGCCTGTATGTGCAAGGCATTATAAATACTATTCAGGGGTCCTGCCTCCCTCCCACACCCCATAGCATCAATCAAATTAACCAAGTAGCCATCAAAGTACTTTTGGAGGGTGCTCTGTGGCCCAAACCGGCTACAGGTAAACCACTTGGCCACAGGAGCCATTCCATTTCCTCCTTAGTCTCCTCGCTCCCATGGCCTCCAGTCTGGAGACAGCGTCCAGCCTCTCGATTTACGGGAACCCCTTGCCCACCTCCTGCGCGTGGGTATGCAAGGCCATATTTAGCTCAACCTACCCGTAGTTCACTTCACCCAACCAGGTGAAGCCAGACACCAATGGAGCACAAAGAAGAAAAGGCTTTCTGTCTCAAGTATCTGTCTGTGTGAAGTTAGTGGCTTTTTAAAGGTTACCACTTTGGTGCCTACGCGTCAGATTCTTTGGGTGTTTAATTTAGAGGTGGAAAATATAGTCATCTAATGCCAGCAAGCAGAATTAAGAAGGTTATGATGTTTCAAGTAGAAAATAAAACAATTTGGGAATGGATATACACGTGTATGTATATATATCTATAGGCATGCATATATACCATATGCGTGTGTGTGCTCAAACAATGAGGATATGGCTTACTGCCAAACATTAAGAAAAGTTTTAAAAATTTATGATGCTTGGAAAAAGCATATGAAGACATAAATCTTAGATTTTCCTCCCAATCAAAGCTAAACTACCAGAACAGGCATGCAAAACTTTAATAATGTATAACCCAAGGAAATGAGAGTTTAACAGAAAACCTAAAATTAACAACGGCCTCAACAATCATATCAGAAAATGACTATTTAGTCAATGTTAACTACAGTATTGGTGACAATGGCAAAAGTGATTTTGTCTGTCACTTCCTGAGCACATTCCATGCATGAAGAATTGAGATTCAATTGACATTGAGATGTCACTGATTCATTCAAACGTTGTGAGGTCATCAGTCTTCTTGTCCCCTTTATAAAGAGGAGAAAATTGAGGCACAGCAACATTAAGAAATCTCAGTGTCACCCAGCCATAAAGTGGAGGGAGGGGGCCTAGATTACAGGCCCGTGTAACTACAGATTATAGAATGAAAAGTGATGGCCATTGATATGCAGCCTCCGCTATGAAATGGGAAGTGGGAAAGGAACAAAAACTGAATCTAGAATAAAAAAGAAAACTAGGAAGAACTCAGGGAATTTTCTAGATAATTTAGGCCTCCAAGGAGTCAATGTCATCCACAATTACGGCATAATCCATAATTACGGCAACAAAGTTTTTGTGTAGTCATAAATGATTTAGCATCATTCATTGTACAGAATCAGTCATTTGAGAAGTTGGAAACTCAATCAGTGTATTAGTCATATGATTCCTAAAAACTAGCTTGCTTTATTTCAAAATTGAAAAATGTGGCCTCAGAAAAAAAGGTCATTTGACAAAATACACCAAAACTTTCCCATCTCCACGCAAATTGCACATTATCCCTAGTCTAAGGAGTCACCTTGGAGGCTGTTACTTATTCCAAAGAGCCAAGCTTTTCTCCAAGACAATTGGGAAACTAGCCTTTGGAATCATTTCCAAAGTCTGGCATATTCTTGTGACAAAGCAGCATAACTTGCCAGCAGCATAACTTAATAGTCTAAAATTGTCTTTTAGAACCAAGTGTGGGGAATAAGGCTGCTGATATAGCAAACTCTGGTTTTAGGAAAGAAACTTGTGCTGTGATTACAAAAGAGTAAGGTCTCTTGTGTGGCTTTTGAAATGGCCAGGGGAGCTCCAGAAAGCTTTTGAGTAATCACTGCCATGCAGGGAAATACACACGAGTTCCACTGGGTGATGGCTGAGAAGGGAAGTATGGATTTGGAGATGACAGTGTCAAAACTAGCCTATGTAAGATGGTGGCAATGATGCAGCCATCACACTCACACTGACTCAGTGCTCCCTCCAGGGTGCCTGGCACAGAGCAGGTACCCACTGAACAGTTAATGAATGACTCCAAGACTCCACCCATGTGTCAGTTAAACAATAAACAAACTCATTCCTAATGAGAAAAATCTCCACTCTTTACAACAGTTATCACATCAAAGACCTGAACACTCACAATGGTATGGCTTCACTGCAGAACTAAAATAGGAAGAAAAACCTGCTCTAAGGGTCTGCTGCTCATTTTGCCACCTTTTTCCAGATGTTTCCAGTCTGCAGGCTATGTTTCCTAAATGTGTGCATACAGGGTGCCTGCCACACAAGGCAGTCGCTCTGAGGGCAGGATGGAATGAGGTTTCCTCTGGCCCCCTCACTATGCTGTCCAAGCTGCTCTCAAGTGCTTATCAGGCACTTCAAGCAGCTTCCAATGAGGACGGCTCCCTTCTGCAGCTGAAGGAAGGAAGAAAAATAACCAGGGCACATCTTCACGTGCCAATAAGAATGCCTCTTGCAGGAAAACCCTGTTCAAAGAGACCTCATGATAAGATCTAGATGATATATCCTCTATTGTCTGATTATTCGGCCATTTATTTATCCCACAGTTATTAATAATTAATAAATGATTATTATCTTATTATCTATTGGCATTGAAATAGCAGCATTAAAATATAGACCATCACTCCCAAGGAGGTCACTCTCAGTTGGAACACACTCCCCCTGCTCTCTCCGAGCTCCCAGCATGCACTGCTGCCTGGGTGGGCAACCCTCTTTCCTCCGGGACACAGCTCCCCAGTTCCTCATTCTCTGTGCCAGGCAGCAGCTCCCAATCCACAGAAATGCTATGGGAGCTTATTTTCCATTCTGCTTACTTACCATAATTCATTTATTCAGTTAGTCAAAAATATCTATTAAATGCCTACGTAGGGCCAACCCTGTTCTAGTTGCCTTCACCTCTGAGCAGTTTGACCCCAGTACTTCGGGAATCCATGTATGAACCACTCAGTGGAGCCCTATCTGAAGTCACAGATATCCATTCACATAACATTAGCGGTGTTTGCTTTATAATTTGGGGGCACATGTGAGTATTTTTTATCTCTTTGTCACATGGAACTATAATTGTACCAGATGATGGAAAAGCCCTTGCAGAGGGTCACTGCCTCTTGCATAAAGAATGCTTGTGAACAGTTTGGGTGAAATTCTGCCAATAAATGCAACAGTGGCAAAAAATGGTAAGTGATTTCAGATATAAGTAATTAAACAAAATAAACATCATAAGTAGACATCTTGGCTATTTTATCTATACTTCCTGTAAGTTTATATATTCAAACTTGAAAAATTTTTGTGAAATTTTTCTTTGAGAAATAGTAGATGGCTATATAATCAGGGTACTTACATTTGAGTATATACAGTGACATTTCCTGACTCATAAATGATGGAAGAAAGTGCTCATCAGAACCAGAGAAAGGGCCCAGCCCTCAACCTGAAGACATTTGCAGGGAATGCCAACAAAGCTGCAGGAACTGGCTTAGGTAGAAAAAGTCAGGCTGCCTTTGCTTAGAATGTTCATCTTCTGAACTTACACTGCTGCCTAGTCCAACCTATTAAAAAAAAAATCTCTTTGGGTTATATTCCCCCATCTCTTAGTATGCCTTACATTGTGATTATGTCTTTATGATTTTTTTCTATCTGGTGAGGGAGAAACAAGAACCTGGTCCTAGAAACCCAAGGGTTTAGTATAAAACCTGACACAAATGGCTGTGGAATGAATGAATATGTAAGTGAAATTTGGCTTTCATAAGCATTGAAAACACAGAGATATGTATGATCTTATTTTTATTTTTATGTGGGATAAACCAAGCCTAAAGAATTAAAAACATTATAAACCCTGTTAAAACTGAAAAGAGGGTCCTCCTATTACCTATAATATACCTCCTAGACTTCCTAGCTCCTAAAGATGCACTTTTAACTACCACCTTGTGTCAACACATTGGATTCTAGTGTACATGTGGCAATTCCTGTGAAGTGAAACTTCACCCAGGCGACCAAGCCACAGTCTAATATGTTCCTAATCCCTCATTTAGAGTAAGGAGCAAAATAACCTTGAAAGATGACTAAAAGGGTAAAGCCATCATTAAGCCAAGTGAAGAGAGGTGCAGTTCATTCAGAAATTACAGGCCCATTTATGATCAGACTCAGGCATCCAGGAGACATACCTACATTTCAAGGTTATATTGTTCAACTGTTAACATGTTCAAATTTGCAGTTTTCTAATTTCTCATAAAGATCCTTTCACAGCCAAAAACTTACAAGCAAAATAAAAACAAGCCTGCTGGTAATGACACAGGGACACTCTGTGCTTCATTTTCAACCCGTATAATTGATTTTGACAGCACAGCAGGAACCTAAAGCGCTATAGTCCACACTGCCCAAGAATGGCTTTAGCAGGAAAAGGGCAAAACTGTGTCCAAATGAGAACTAACAACGGATACCTGAAAAAAAAAATGCAACCTTATATTTAAGGCTAGAATAATTTCCACATCTTCCTCTAAAACATTCTTCATCTAATTTGGATTTGGGGCATAGCATTATGTGAGTTTATAACCAGAAGTCAATGTAGATCCCAAAGTCAAAAAGTGATAGAAGGAAATAGCACTATACCTTTCATAAACATTTTTCAAGTTTGCTTCACATCAACTTTTTTAATGAGGTGCAATTTTTAAAAGGTACATCAGAAGTAGAATTTTCTTGGTCAATCATTCTAACACAACTGCTATTTAATCAAGTGGCAGGCACAAACCCATTGCAAGATGCTCGGGTGAATTCTTATTCAGCAAAGATAATTTTATGCTTAATAAAGTGTCACTACAGAGTTTTTTCAACCTCAAACTGTAATCAAAGAGTTGATTGCATATCTCAGTTATTAGCACTGTGAATTGTCTAGATCAGTATTTACCCAAGTTTTGCAAAATACTAACTCTTTGGAATGTTAATAGATGTTCCAGGAAAATAATCTTTTTGTTAAATGATTGGAGAAATTTTGGATTAAAGAACATTAAACATGACTACAGAACTTCTCAGAGTTTTACTATGCTAATATGCATGGTGGCTCTCCAAGTGAAGAACAGAGTACATATTATTTTCCAGAAGCATTTGACAAATGGAACCCTTTCTTCTAATGGTATCTCATAGAACTTCACTTTGATAAACATGCTTTGGGAAATGCGAACCTAGATAGTATCAACCCAGTTTTTGTCAAATTAGTCTCTTTCCATTTTCCCACAGTTCATTATGACCCACATAGTGGAGGGGGGGAAGTAGCCTCTATGACACAGTGGCTTATTAAAATAATAGTCTATTTCACCAACAATTACAGTTAAAAGCCACATAGCTTTTGCCCTTGAGAAAGAAGTCTGTAACCCAGGTGGCTCAATTCTGAGGAGTTCCTGCATTGTGTATCTTGTGTCCAGGCTGTCACTGTTTTAATCTTTATCTTTTACTTAAAAAGTAGCAACTGGTGGATGTGTTATTATAACCGACTATTCTGAAGAAAGAAAACATAATGTTTTAGCGCACAGTACAAAAGTCTTCTCAAAATGGTAGGCATGGCATTTCAGATAGAGAACAGAAAGAGTTTAGAATAAATGATACTTAGAGACAAATAACATATTACAAGGCTGGTATTGAAGAAGACCAATGGATTCCCAACTGGAGGATGTCCTTGACACTGAAATGAATGCTCCATTAGGGTAGCAGTTGGCCATGAGTTGTCCTCTTGGATAGTACCTTTAATCATCACAGGCAGGCACCCTCCAGTTAGTCTCAGGATGCCAGGATTTCAGAGTTGAAAGGGGCCTTACCCCTTGTACAAGTCCCTTGTTTTATAAATGAGAAAACGGGCTCAAAGAGGAAAAACAACAACAACAAAAAAAAAACTATGTGCCAAAGGTCACATGGCTAAATTAGTGATTGAGCCTAGCCTACAACCGAGATCCCCAATTCCCTGGGTACTCTCATCCCCACTCACTCAGAACCTTGTATTCCATGGAAGAACTTTGATTCGGATAGCCCTCTGGAAGATTCTGCTCTGGCTTGCCAGAGCCAAGGCTCCAGCTGTAGATACATCCTCATGGTTACCTCTTCCCAATGGTCTTCTTCTATTCCAGAGCAAGCAGCCACCAAGGAACACATGCAGAGCTACTCAAGTCAGATATGCCAGGGAAGGACATCTTTGCTCAGAAGAAAAGATCTTGAAATATTCAAGGGTAAAGAATCTTGTCTTACCAACAGTTAAATCCCAGCCATAGCACAGTACCTGGTATACAGAAGTCCTCAAAAAACATCAGTGGGACTACTTCAGAACTCAGGACAGACTTCTGCATGCCTTGAAGAAACATTTTAGTCTATTTCGTTAGTTAAAAGAAACTTATCCACTATCACATAAAATTCATGTGAAGCCTCTTTGCCCAAGTTTATACAACCTAATTTTTTCCATTTTTGGAATAGTTTGACCACCATTTTCACTATTGCCATAGTTACTGGGGCTAGTGAGCATACAAAGAGACAGTTAACACAGGAGAGAGGGGTTTCCCACTCAAGATTGAGACCTGGGAAAGAATGCCAGTTCTTTCTCTTGTTCACATCACCAAGTCTCAATCTTCTCAACTGTACAATGGTTCCAAAGATGATAGCTACCTCATTCATTTCTTGGGAAGATTGAACAAGTCAATATATATACAGAGCTACTTGGCCAACTAAGATTGGTTTTTAATAGCTGTTTGTATTTTTCTTAAGGTTTTATTTCTTTATCTTCCCACAGAGAGAGAAAGAGTCAGTGAGCATACAAGTAGACAGAGTGAGAGGGAGAAACAGGCTCCCCATTGAGGAGAGAGCCTGAAGTGGGGCTCCATCCTAAGATTCTGGGATCATGATCTGAGCTGAAGGCAGACATTTAACCAACTGAGACACCTAGGCATGCCAACAGCTGCTTGGATTGAAGAGAAGTATGAAGCTGGGTAGGTAAGAGTCCTGAGATCAGTGGCGTGTGCCTGCCATGATAAACAAAGAGAGCACCACATGCTTATCAGATACTCATTAGAGATGACATGGTATGCTGCCCAGATTCCTTTTCAGGACTAAGGCATTCCTTCCCCAGCTGCTGTCATGGATGTGCTTTCCAAGGTTTTGCCCTCCCCTGGGGTTGACCATATCCACTCACTTGTTGATGAGATGTAACAAAGGCTCAGCCTTCTTATCTCAATTGGGGTCAGCTCCCTCCAAATGGCCACCCCAACTCCAAAGGGTACGGATGGGAACTGCTGAGTCTCCCTTGCAACTATGTTGCAGTTTAACTTCTCCAGTGCCTCCAGCTTCTCTCCCTTCCTGAGAGTATCCCCCACCACAGTAGGTCTCCTGCATGTTAATCTCACTCTCAGTTTCTTAGGAACTCAACCAAAGACATTACCCTTGGAATAGTTATTTGCTCAATAAAAAACAGCAGCTAGTATTCTAATTGTTGACATATTTAAGCAACCTATACTTCTTTTCCATGAAAGGAGACTTTCTGAGTTCCTTTACAGGTGACATCGTTTTATTGGATGAGGAAAGTGGCAAAGATATAAATAACTTAAACTGATCTTTATTTAGCATTTAAAAAGTCCTAGGCTACGTAGTCTGTTCCCACAATTTTATTCGCCACCGATTTGCTACTTTTTTAGTGATTCTAATTGTAAAGACATAAAAGAGTCATAGAAGATGACAGAATACCCTGTTCATTAGCTTTGCATAAAGCTTAGTTTCTTGTTAGGAATCATTTCATGTCATCTTAAATGGCCAATCTAATATCCATTGCTGAAAGAGCAGAGGCCCAAACGTGGGGCTTATGGGTTAATGGTTCAAATCCTACTGAAGGTAGACATATCTTATGGAAACAGTGGGCTATACAAAGCACACTGGACAGGGAGGCAAAAGCCCTGGGATTTGGTCTCCCCTCTGCCAATAACTCCCTCTGGAAACTTGGGCCATTCATGTGCCTTTTCTGGGCCCTCCTTTCCTCATCAGCAAAGCAAGGGGCTTGTATTAAATAAAATCTAAGGTCCTTTCTAAGTAAGAAAAACTTACGATTGTTTAACCTTGCAGGGTTTTTCCAGGCAGCATAAATAAGATATAGAGGGAAAGTGTAATACCAGAGAAGAAATTAAAAGTGTCATAAATTCAAATTACTAACTTCCCAAATGTGTATTACAGGAGAGACTATTAAATGACCAGGAACAGATTTTTATATTTGTATTTTCCTTTTGCAAGATTTCCATCTAAATCATTGCCCATGTCATTGATTGTCATTTCCTTAATCTGGAGTGTTTGAATATACAGCTTAGCAATGCTTTGGACAAGCCATAAGTCAAAGTTAACATTTTTAAAAAACTAACCATGCCCAGGTCTCTACCTTGCATAGAGACATGCTGAAATACCAACACCCATTAGAAAGAGGTTATTGATGTTGGGGTGACATGCACTGTGATTTGCAGGTGCCCCCCTGGCTAACCTCTGGTAGCCATATCTCAGGGTAAACGTGCCATAATTACCCTGGCCAGGAAGAGCTGGTTTAACTGTACTGGCTCTTTAGATATATGTTGAACGTGACTGCCCTTTAGGGATTTCCAGAGTCCATGTGTGTGAGCTATCATGTGAATTCTACTTTTGACAAAAAAGTAAGGTATGCTATCAGAATTTTTTTTTCAATCCCCTTGCCTTCAAAGTGTGGGTTCCTCAGTAATACCTTCATTGTATCTACTTTGAAAATTATACCACACCACTATAGATTCAAGTAGAATGGAAAGATGTACAGATGCTCCCAAGCACACAACCTAAAGGTCTCATTTCTCAGTGGTTTTTAAAGCACAACTTCTGGTCCAGAAACTTTTGCCTGGGGAAGCAATTTTTTCAGTTTCCAAAAGCTGAGCTTTAGTCTGTCCTTCACAGGAAAGCTTTGCCTCCTCAGAGCTTTGCCTTTAATGAGACCTAAGATTGCAGATGAGTCAATGGACCACTGTCTGAGGCTCAGTTTCCCCATCTATAAAACAAAAACACACAAACTTGCCTCACCCAATCCTCAAGGTCAATGGGAGGATCCAGTCTGAAGATCATCCCATGGAAGCACTTTGAGAAGCACCCAGGGCTCTAGCTAAAATGTGTGGTTTTTGTTATTGTCTAACCTGACCATCTGCAGTAAATTTTAAAAAACATATTAAAATGATGTCTCCAGTTTATGGCCCAAGCCTCACCTCAAAGTAAGCCCAGAGGTCAGAGTTAAAGGTAAACAGAGGGGATCCTGGTGGCTCAGTTGGTTAAGCATCTGCCTTCAGCTCAGGTCATGATCCCAGGGTCCTGGGAGGGAGTCCCACCTGGCACTCTCTGTTCAGTGAGGAGCCTGCTTCTCCCTCTCCCTCTGCCTGATGCTCCCCCTGCTTGTGCTCTCTCTCAAATATATAGGTAAAATCTTAAAAAAAAAAAAAAAAAAAAAGAAAGTAAACAGAGGAAAGGCAGGTTCTACAAAGCAAGTCCCTGCTCTTTTCCTAGAGCCGAGGCACGCCTATGATCACTTCTAAATCTCACTAGAGAACACAGGGGGATGCACGCTGCCTTTCCCTTATCAATTTATATTTCAGGGACCAAAAAGAGAAAATGGAATTATATCTAAAAACTAGTCTGATCCTCTTTAGGAACCTCCTTTGAAATGAACAAGAGATTACCATATTATTCCAGCAAGATTCCTTTCTCCATCCTCCATCCCCTCAAGCTTTGTCATTCCAGAGCATTCAGGACTCTGCTTCCATAATAACAATGATTTCATTTGACAAATATGTCACATTTCATTCTGTAGGATCTTCAGCCTTCGACAAACAAACATTCACTTTGCTGAGGACTAAGAGCCACTAATGGAGTGAAACCTGAAAACCCTTCAGAAAAGAATAATGAACCTCACTCTGTCTCCAGGGGGTAATTTAGTAGGTAGATTAGGCAACACTTGATTAAGGGTAAACCTCTCCTTTCCATAGAAATATATTGTGTCTGTATAGAGGGGCTGTATGAAGTGGAGGATTAGGTCACAAATCCTCAAGAAAAAGCAGAAGACGTTTCTCAGAAGAAACATGCGAGTTACGGCACATTTGGAAAAACAAGTAATACTTTATTGGAAGGAAAGAAGAAAAACCCCACATACAACAGTTTTATTTACACGATTTCACTTAGCTTCTTGGAATGTTTCTAACAAATGGTTAGTTCTCAAATACATTGCGCAGGACGCCTTGTCACCCCTGACAGTCTGTGAATTACTACAAAGAGTAACGACTCAACTCAAGGCTACCAGAACTGATTGTCAAATAAGAATTTCTGAGACTGCCTATAGGGAGCTGCTACAACAAAAAGTCGTCTTTGGCTCATGAGGGATGAGAGTGTGAAAGAAAAACAAATGTCAACATAAATCCCCAAGGAAAGAAAGCACTTCTGTACTAAACCTCAGTCCTACCCTCCAATGTTCTGTGTCCTCTGTAGACCTGCAAGTACTTGAGTATTTCTTGTTGTCTGAAACCGTGAACAGAATCTGGAAATGCTGGATATAGCTCCATCCACATTTCAACAACAAGACAGAATTTATTCACAGTTTAATGGAACATCCTAATCTCTACCCATCAACATAGAAAATGGCAAGGGAAACAAAACATCTCACAGTGTTAAAAAGATCATACTAAATTCTAAAGCAAATTTGAACAAATGTGGATTTTTCTTTTAAACCTGTGTTCAGACGACTTTTCCCATCTTTCCATATGTTAAATAAGATGGCTGAAATGGAGCCTCCCTAAATCACTCTACATTGTGCCTACTGAACAGCCATGAAAAACCATGTACTAAATAAATGTGTTTTGACAATGATGAATCTCTTAACTCTGCTGGTCAGGTTTCTTCTAATGGCAGTACTTAGAAGTATACCATAACACATGAACATAGATCACAGTTTGAGTAACAATTTTAAACTTAGGGAACTGAAAGAGAAATGAACTTAACTCAATGACTTGGAGAGATGAACATAGAGATATGAGGCTTAAAAATTGCTGCTTATGTCACACGTGTCCCTCTGCAAAGAAACAACTTATCAAGGCTTAGGAACTTCATAATGAACTATATGTTTTACTGAAAGCAATACTTTTTTTTTGAGGTTTATATTGTTTGTTACACTTACTTGGTTAGCTGCCTCCAACTCCAATTGGAGAAACAAAGTAAAGGAAGTCCCTTTGGAAAAAAGATATGAACATATAGACTTGTACAAATTAAAAAATAAAATTGTCTTTCTAGCTTTTCTTATTTTTTAGAACTCTACTAAAAGGACAAAAATAAATGGGAACATTCATTTGCTTTTTAAACTGATCACACTCAGGTTTAACCACTGGCAGAGAAGAAACTTTACAGTTCCCTGGGAACCTATAATTTGGAAACGGAAGCACACAAGAACAGACTTTAGTTTTCAGGCAATAAATTGAAGAGAATTCTGCAGACATACAACAGAAAAAGAGCATAAAATATTGGCTTGTGCCTTTCTTAGAATGTTAGTTCATTAACTCGATAACTGCACATGGAAAAATGCAGCCAAACTCTACAAAGATGTCCAATGGGATTTCAAATTGGCATATTTACACAGCAAGAAATAGCTGGAGGTTGGGGGTAGGGGGTGGGAAAGCATTCCATTCTGGTAATGACGATTTAGTGTGAATCTCCGGAAAGACACCTTGTTGAAAAATCTCCATGCAGTCTCTAATGGGACACACAGAAGCCCAAAGCCCCAAGGCCAGACATAAATATCATCCTCCATAATCTGTGTCGTGGGGAATAGTTCTATAGAATTATACAAAAAAACATGATCTTTTACATTTACCTTTCATACACAATTCAACATAAACTTGAAAAACGTTTTAATTTTTCCTCCTTATTGCCCTATATGTTGTTTAATGCTTTATTGGAAACTTTCATTTACTGGTGTGTGCTCTGTATCTGTACTACTCATCAGTATAAAATAGTTGCAAAGGAATTGTTGGACGATACTCCCCATGGTCACTGTCTTCTATGGTTAAATGCTCATTATCAGTCTCTCTGGGGGAAAGCTCTAGTAACTGAACCCCACATAGATCAGGTATGGCGCTAGGCCCTTTCATAAAGCTCATCTTATTTAACACTCTCAAGGCTATAGAGATTGTAATTCCTTCTTATAGATGAAAAAATAGTGAGAGTCAGAGAGGTTCCCTACCTTACTCAAAGTCCTGAGCTAATAATACTAAGGGCCACTATTTGAAAACTGGACAGTTTAGCTCCATGGTTCTTGATCTTTTCCTTCCTGCTCTCCTTGCCAAATTCTCCAAAGTATGATGTAAGAAGTTAATTCAAGAAATTCTCTATTCTTATAGATTGTGAGCATTTCCTCTGAGGAATAATAATTCAAGGTATTTGAGGTATTTTCAGACAAAAAAAGGACTCAGGACAATTACATTAAACTGCCCCCTCTCTTGAATGGATCAAGTTGAGCTAGCCAGGGTGCTAGTCTTTTTACTTACATCATGTGAAACCAATGGGACCAGAGTAAGGGATGCACAGTAGAGGCTACAAGCAATGGTCAATTCATCTGCCCGTGTGTTTCACTAGATCCAGAGTGTTTTTTAAAAATGCACCAAATCTATAGATTTCACATAAAAATGTGTATTTTATGGCAATCGGATGGTCCCTCAACCCTAGGCTCACCTTTCTGGCAGCATTCGGTCGAAGCTTAGTGGTCTCAATCCCTTTGATGAACCTTGGGTCCTTGGGTTCCTTACAGTCCCTACCACCCTTTATCAGATCCGTATACTAACGCCCCTGTAGCTGTAACTTTTCATTATGTTTATATTACTGTTTTTTCTTATGTAGAGAAATGTTTCTCCAAATGTTGTCTCTTTTGATAGTTTCAATGACTGGTCTCCAGTCCTCACCCTTCCTTGTACTTCCTCCCTTTAAAATGGTCTCTTCATGGGATTCCCTAATCCCCACTAATTTGCTCACCCATATGCCTTGCTTTGGCTAGTGGTGGGGCTGTGGTGTGAAAATCACAGTGTCAGTTTAGGTCTAGGCCGTCTGAGACCTTGAGAGTTTTTGCTTACTCTCTTATGCCCTGCTACTGTCATCAGAAGAGTTTCCTCAGTGGCACTGACAGCCTTCAGCCTTAGTCTCGGAATAAACATTTGTAGAATGGGGCTGCCCCAGCCACCCAAAGACCTGCAGTGAGAAACAGAAATGCCCACTTAAGCCCACCCTAGAGAAGCTGAGCACTTGGTCAATCTGAAAAATCTGTGACAATAACTATTGATGCTTTAAAGTCACTGAGCTTTGGGATGATTTGCTACACAGCATTATTATGGCAATTGCTAACTGATACATCTCTACCAAAAATTTAAATTAAGACACGCTGCAAGAATGAAACATCATAATTTTTTCTTACATGAAAACCTGTTTCTTATTTACTCTAATAGCCTAGACCCTGGAGGCATCTGAGTTTGCAATTCCTTCCATAAAACTATAAACCTAAGAACTAAAGAAGGTTGGGTTTGTGAAATGTTTCTTAGCATGACTGCATATCCAGATTGGACTGAAACAGCCCAGTTTTTGCCTGTTGCTGTTATGTCCTGGTTTGAATACATTCATTCAACTTTGTCTCCAATTTTCATAACTAGTTGAATCTCTTCAATTTCTCCTTTGGAACCTCATCCAACAGCTATTATTGTTGTAGTAAATACTGTACCTGAGATTTTTTTTGATATGATAGTTATTTGGTTGATCAAAATCATTAAGTCAGCATGTCCAACCCTTACAAAAAACTAGAATAGAATGAACCAAATTTAGTAGGTGCCAATCCTACTACTAACAACTACTAACTACAACTACTAACCAATCCCACAACTATTAACCAATCAACCAACTTTTCAACCAACCAAACTGGATCCCAGTTGACAGACGTTTATTAAAAGGCTGAAGAAGCTAACTCATAAACAGGAAATACCTAAAACAACAGTGATATTAAAAAAGCAAATGCCCTGAGAAAGTATAGTTCTGTCTTCAGAAGGCAGTAATTACTGCATCTGAGTACATCTGCTTAACAATCCAAGAAAGTGGGAGTTTCACTCTCTATTAACCTTAACCAGAGACATTTTCATCAAAATTAATCGTGATTAGTTTTTATTGCATTTCAAATGCTATCCTTTATTTGGGGTGGTCAGGAATGCAACTAAGCAATTCCAGACCATGCTATCTTTTATGAATAGGTCTATGAGGTAGTTATCAAGAGGCCCCTTATAAAAATATTGCTATGCAAAAGTTCATGAGTCAAAGCAAGACATTAATTTCCATAACTATATGTGTCCTTAGAAAAGAAATGACTATATATAGAAAAGACAGCAAGTCTGATGCTCAAAACATATCAAGAGTAGAACTGTATAAATGCCCACGCATATCATAGACAACAATTTCACAAAATGTTCCTTTTACCTTTTCCTTGTTATCATAATAACAATTAATCATTAATACTTGTGAGCATAGCTTGTGCCGAGTATAATTCTAAATTCTTTATATGCATTGACTCTTTAATCCTCAGAGTAACTCTGAAGTAGATGCAATTATTATTATTCCCATATTACAGATGAGGAAACTGAAATGAGGAAGAGTAAGTCACTTGCCCAAGGATATTTAGCAAGTAAATTCTGAAGCTTGGAATGAATCCTGGGCACTCTAGCCCCAGAGTCAGTTAAAGAAAGATGATAACACTAACCTCACTGAAAACTGACACCACAGTCAGTCTGTTATGTTTTGTGCCCTCCTGTAGCTTGCTCTATGCAGCCTCTACACCTTTGTTGACAGTTCTCTTGCCTGAAGTGCCTTCCCTATGGCTGTGTCCCTCCCATGTCAGCTCTAATCCCACCTGCTCCATGAAGACTCTTTGCCACTCCACAGTTTTCTTGTCACCCTCTTTTAGAACTCTGTTCCCGAACTCTCACCACCTAAAGATGGTCAGATCTAAGTTTTTGAGTCCTGGCTCTGCCACTTACTAGTTAAGTAACTTGGGACAAGTTATGGAACCTCTCAGAGCCTCCTTTTTCTCATATATCAAATGGGATGACAGGTTATCTATCCCATAAGATGGCTATAGTGGATCTCTACGGTTTTACTGTGCAGCACACCTTCTAGTAACACACTCCTTTCTTTCTTGTGTGAGGTCACCAGTTCCCACTTTCCCATAGGATTTGGGTGTGGCTAACCTGTATCCCTTAGGCTCCAGGTGATCACATCCTGGCCTGGCCAATATACCCCTTCTTTTAGTTTGAACTTTTGCTAGAATCACTAAGAAAGAACGTTTCTCCTCTCTGAGCATGACTATACTCACATTGGAGGCTGGCTGCTGGTGGCCATGACTGGCATCACTGTGGACAGCTCTCTTAAGAATCAATGCAACAAAGAGCCGAGCACACTTATGAGTAGGATGGAGACAGATTCCTGATGCCAGTGTGGGAATATCTGAGTGTAGCCTGCAGTCCACCTGGCCTTTTCAGTTAATTGATTCCCATTTTGCTTACTTCAGATTGACTTGTGTTCCTGTCAGTTACAAATAAGGGTCCCAACTCATAAGAATTAAATAGGTGCTGGAGCACCTGGGTGGTTCAGTCAGTTAAGCATCTGCCTTTCTGCTCAGGTCATGATACCGGGGTCCTGAGATCGAGTCCCGCCTCGGGCTCCCTCTCAGCAGAAGCCTGCTTCTCCCTCTCCTGCTTGTGCTCTTTCTCACTCGCTCTGCTCTCTCTCTCAAATAAATGAAATCTTTTTAAAAAAAAATTAAATAGGTGCTGTAAGCTACATAGCACCCAGTATACTGAAAAGTTCAGTAAATGATTACTACAGTGATTATTCCTCTACATTAGTTTCTCGAAGGCTGACCCAGTTTACCAAATGTAAAATCACCAACATTGTGGTGAGGAACAAATAAGAATATTTGCCTGGCAAAGCAATAAAACATTCTATAGGTTTTAGTTCTCGTGATCTCAGTCTCCAGGTTCCAATCTAATATGTCATATGATTGGTGGGAAAACAAAGACCCAAATCCTGGGACAAGAATATTGAAAAGCTGTGGATTTGAATAAGCTACATGCTCAGGTGTTCCCAAGCCTGAACAAAGGACCTGATGCTACTATTGTTCTAACCAAATCAACCATCCGTGCAAAGGGCCTTGATTGAAACCATTAAGGCACCTCTAGGACACAGAGAAAAAAGAAACGAATATTGACTAAGTAACCTCCATGTGCCATGCTCTGTGCAAGACATTTCCTTGTATTTCCTACTCTAGAATAATTATTTATTTCCCTTTTGGTCAATTAAAAAGATGAACTGAATACATACTGAAACTATCTAACTCCTTCTATCTCCAAGGAGGAAACCTAATATATAACTGGAGAAAGACACTAATTAATAAGCAAAATTTAACATGAACTCTGGCCAAGTTGAACTTGAACTGTTCTGTTTAAAGGCACACTGGAATAAATAAAGGAACTTCAAAGCAAATGCCCTGTTTTAGCTTGAATGTTTTATTGAGCACATGAGGAGAGCTCCTTTGCCAAAAATAGGGATGGTTAATGAGGAAAAATTGGTGTTTTCAGTCAGCCAGTTGGTTTCTGAGATAGGGCTGTCCATTCAGAGATAACTATATTACACAGAGAAGACAGAATAATGATCTGTCTGAGAGCCTCAGAGTTTTGAACAAAACAAAACCAGTTTTGTAAACTGAGATCAACTTAATGCATCCTTTTTCAAATACCTTCTGTGATAATACACATACATTTCCCTTCTACTAACGCCAAAACCACTGAAATATAATTCTAAAAGGAGGACATTTCTATGTTTTGAGCTTCTTGCCAACTACATAAACGCAGTCCTTACCTTTTAATGTGAGGTATAGAAACCAATAGACTCTGCAGTATTATAGTTTCCACCATAATCAGCTCTTCTTGGGCACCATCCCGAAAATGATGCCCCACAGCTACAAAGACCTATTAGGTTCTCTGGGACCACACTGCTACTACTGGGCTCAAAGCTAAGGCAAGTCCCCCATTTCTGTTCGTATTTTTCCACAGCAATGGGTATATGTCAGAGACAGTCAATCTTCAATTATTTAGGTTTTAAGAGGAGAAGCCTGAGCTCACCTGCAAGTGTTGTGAGTTGTCAGCCATGCTATCTTCTCGCCTGCGGACTTCTTCCAGTAATTGGGCATTTTTCTTCTTTTCCAACTGTTGGTTGTGCTTGAGGTTGGCCACCTTCTTATTCTGATCCTTCATATGCCTGAGAAAAGTCAGCAGAGTGTGGTTAAATTCAACCACTGGAAGATCATATGTTATCACAACAGAAGTACTAAAGATAGAATATATTGATATGGATTCAGAAAAAAGTTGGAACTTCAGAATATTCCATTAATTCAACCACAAGTATGTATTGAGCACCCACTTAATGCCAAGTGCCAAGATGGCACTGGGGCTGCCATGGTGAATGAGACATGTATAGTCTTCACCCAACTCATGGAGCTTGAAGTCCAGTGGGAGTGACAGACCAGTATCAAGGAGACACAACTTAGGTTTCCTAAAGGAGAGGAAATAAATCACATGCTGTAACAGATAATGATGTGATTGCATGTGTGGACAGGCGTGGGACAGGAAGATGACTTTAGGTACTGTGGCCAAGAAACCTCCCTAAGGAGGCAAGACAATGGGAAACACTCCAAGTGACCAGCCAAGAAATCACCAGTGGAGGTGCTCCCCAAGTGGAAGGAGCAGCAAGTGAAATTCCCCAGGCAAGAAGGGACCAACTACTTTAAGGAACTGGAAGGCTGCAGTAAGGCTAGCCCAGGGCAAGGGGGATGAGAACCCACTCTTCCTGGGAACCTGGGATTGCAAAGGTAGGCAGTACTCAGGGGAACACAGGGCCCCTGGTCTGTGACGGGGCATTTATTTTCTTCTAAGTGGTTGTTCATCTAATTATTATTGTTCTTTTGGATCATGTTCCCATTCTGAGATCATAATCCATTACTTTGATTTTAAAATAACAATTACAAGGCTCCAATCAAATACATTGTCATCACTTAGCTCAAACAGAATAACACTTCGGCTAATCATCATGTTATGTAAAGCCCTGGTGCTTGGAATAAAAGTTCTTAATGAATCTATAGGATGTCAAAGTGCAAAATCATAAAGTGATCAAGTGAGTAAAAGACTAAGGACAAAGGATGGGTTAAAAGAGTGGGAGGAGGAGTTCTAGGCTTAACGTGGACTATTTCACCAGCAGCGTTTAGCAAAACATTCCACAGATTTAGGCAACCATGTCCATGGCAGCTGGTATAAATCTAATCTCACACGTGAGGAGGCAGGATGGCAGTACAGAGGGCTTAGGAGCACTGATTCCAAATAGGAGGGCCGCAAAACAGAATCTTCTGGGATCCTTCGAACTCTCCCCCACCCCCAATCCCCAGGCATTCCTAAGTCAGCCTCTGTCACTGAGCTCTGACTCCCAAAGCAAGAGAAAATCACTGTTCTCAAGGAAATGTGCACGAGATGAGAAGTGCATGATACACAGCAAACATGTCAAATTAAAACAATTACTAATCAAATGAAAGCCATGTTTAAGAAGAAATGTTTATTTGTTGTCCTCATAAAATTATATAGTCCCCTACTCCCTCTCACTCCAAGAAAATGAACGTCAAGAGAACTTATTAAGCTGAATGATCTTCTAAAAGAAATCCTGCTGATGAAAATATTCTGCACATTTTGGTCCTTATGAAAACTTACAGTACTGGCTGAAGCAGTGATTTAACAATTTCTGGTGACATTTATTATGAGGATTGTGGTGAGAGAGAACAGCCATCTATTTGGTCAACATTTGGATTGGATAATTTTTATCTGACATTTCCTCTTTTTTACCCAATACAGTAACATCCACATCTGAAACTACCAACTCAAGTCTACATGCTAATCTTCTTTTAGAAAATTATCTTTTGGTTCCTACAAAGATGTTGAGAACAACCTCTTGCTTCCTAACTGAACAAGGATATAGTATTTCCAAAACTCATACTAACCCGAGGCAAGCACATTTCCCAGCTCAGGAAATAAGGTCCATGTCCAATAATAGGATGTGATGGAGAGGTCAGTGCTATTAATAAGATTGTATAAGTAGAGGACATTTTTTTATAAAGAAATACTTTTTATAACTTTGAAGCACACACTTAAATAAAACCAACTGCTAAAACGTTTTGTTCCCAAGTACCACTGGAAAAAAAAATAGATTATTATTGCAAATATCATTTGCATAAAGAACTCTCCCAAAGCAGTCTGAAAATACATAGATCTTACTTTCGGGGATACTGCAGTATTTTTCAATCCAAAAATTAAAAAATAAACTTCCAAATCCATGCATCCTTTAAAGCTTCTCTGAATTATAAATGAGTGACTAAGAATAATGGATAACTGAAGTTTAGACATTATGATGGAGGCCTATCCTCCATATTCTCCAATCATTCCTTCAAATGCGGCCTGAAGTAGGACACTAGTATTGGAAAAGAAAAGCTGAGTTTTGAATGGCACTGTTCAGGATTTTGCCAATTAGGTGGATGCAGAGCAAGGTGATGAAAATAATCATCTTGTCTTTGTACACAAGAATATCAACAGATACCTATATATACACACTCCTTTGCAGGAGTGCTATGGCTTTCAAATATATTTCTAGCAGCAGAACTCTTTCTTCTAGTAAAAACTTACTTGAAAACCAAAAAAGGAGAAGTATAGCACTGGCAGAGGTAGGAAAAAGACAACGGGTGGGAGAGACAGGGGAGCAGAGCCTCACCTCTAGACAGTCACTCTCTCAGGTACCCCTCAGAAAAGACCCAGGGCTACCTGAAGCATAGGCTGAAACAGCAATTTATGAGGTAGGAAGAGAGAGAGGCAGGTACAGAAGTCATGAAATTTAAAAATATGAGATTTCCTGGTGAAGACAAAGTCTCCCCCCCCGCCAGAAGCTCACTAGACACTTCTTGAGGGAATGACCATTGTGATTTTTGCTAGTAATAATTCCAGCATCTCCAAGAATAAAATATGTCAGTGACCTATCACTCCCTGCATCTCCTCCCACCTGCAGAAGTAAACCCACATGCATAAATAAACTGGGCTAAACTCAGTACAGCTCTCAATGGTGCTCAACTCAGCAAGGCAGAACCCCTGGGGGTACAGAATGCAAAGCGCTCTGGCGATACTGCCTCAGAAGAGAATCATCACTGATAGCCGCTTCCCAAATTCCCACCTACTAGGCAACTCAGATTCCAAAGCTCTGCCAGAAACTGACCTGCTCCATGCTCCAAAATAAAGTCTCCTTGGGATGGCACTTTTCCTTCAGGGAAACACCATTACAAATATATTCAATATGCAAATTATTAAGAAAGCCATTAAGGAGGAGGGGCAAATGGAGGTTAGTGAGAGAGTCCAGTGGTAGGATCAGTTTTCATCATTCAGCTTAGACTGACGAGTTTCATAAAGCAAGTCATGGCACTTTTCAAAATTCAGCCATCACTAAGGAGCTTGGATTAAATAAAAAAAAATTCCAATAGATATCAAGATTAACAACTATGGCTACTATATTAAGAAAGAATGTCAGAGAAGACAGAATCCTGCTATTCACTAGAACAATCCATCAAATTAAAATTAAAATTAGGAAGTATTCCCTAACTTGCTGGTGAGAAAGTATCAGGCTTTGAGGCCTCCAGAATTACAGAGGTGGGAAGGAGTGTGGAGCGGGAAGTACATACATGCATGTGTATATTTTACATAAAGAAGAAAATCAAAACTTCTCTTTTTTTAAATCTCAGCAGAAAAAGATACCATTTTTTTTAACCTATGTACTCTCAAAAACATTAAAAGATTCATAATGTCTATTGTTAGAGAGAAGGCCAGAATCTAACTCTGTCATATGTGGTTAGAAAGAGTATAATTGACAAAAATTGGTTGCAAAATTATAAACCAATTTGGCAGTATCCACCAAAATGTCCATACCTCTTGTCTAAGCAAACCCACTTCTAGGAAAGTAGTCTACAAAAATGCTTGCACATATGCACAAATATTTATGTATAAAATTTTCATTATAGCACTGTCAAAGTGAAAATTGAAAATTGCCAAATTGTCAAGCAGGAGACTGGCTGAAGAAATCAAGTGTATTCATACTCTGGAACTCCAAGCTAACCTAAAAAATTAAGACAAAACTTAAGTATGGACATGGAAAACCCTTCAAGACATATCACTAATCAAAAATGAAAGCAGGTAGCAGAATAATCCATATAGTCTGATCTTATTTATGTTAAAATATAAAAACCTATTTGGATGTATATATACGCACATCCACTGAAATGAAAACTGATGGAAACTCCACACCAGTCTGTAAACAGTGGTTACCACTGAGGAAGGGAATAGATCAGGGAAGAAGGGGGTGTTTTCATGTGTTACTGTATGCATTTGTGTGTGTATGTGTGTGTAAGCGAGGCATAAGTATGTATAAGAAAATGCACAGATATTAAGTGTAAAACTCAATTATTTTTGACCAATCAAAATATAGAGCATTGCCATCATCCAGCCGCATGTCCCTGTCCCCAGACTGGAAGAAAGTGCTATCCCAACTTTTATCTGCATGGATTTGTCTGTTCTTGAAATTCATATACATGGAATTATACAATAAATGCCCTTTTGTGTTTGACTTCTTTGACTCAGCATAAGGTTTCTGAGACTCATTCATATTGTCCCTAAACTCCTTCTTTTGCTGAAATCAAGTGGCATTCCATTATATGAATATACTACAGCTTGATTAGCCTTGTTAAATGAATATTTGGACTGTTTACAGTTTTTTTTTTACTGTTAAGAATAAGGTTGCAATATAAGACAAAATCAGAGAGGGAGATAAGCCATAAGAGGCCCTTAACTATGAGAAACAAACTGAGGGTTGAAGGAGGAGAGATGGATGGGGGGGCAGGGTAACTGGGTGATGGGTGTTAAGGACGGCATGTGATGTAATGAGCACTGGGTGTTACACGCAACTGATGAGTCACTGAAATCTACCTCTGAAACTAATAATACTCTAGATGTTAATTTATTGAATTCAAATAAAATAAAATTATAAAAAGAATAAAGTTATAATGAACATTCTTGTATTAATTTTTTTGTGGACATATGTTTCATATTTCTTGGTTAAATAACCAGATGTAAGTATAATTGAGAGTGTAAAATGGTATAACCCCCCTGGAAAACAATTCAGGGTTATAAGAATCTTCCAGGAACCACTGAAGGGCAGGAGCTAGTGGCATAAACTCTGGAGCCAGGCTTCCTGGGCTCTCATCAGAAGTCCATCACCCTCTAGCCGTGTGACCATGGGTGAGTTTCTTAACCTCTCTGCAACTTAGCTTCTTCATATATAAAATGGAAATAATTGTATATAACTCATAGTGTTACTGTGAAGAGTTGATAGGTTAGTACAGGTAAAATGCTTAGAACAGATTCCAGCATGTTCCCTCTCTGTTTCACTCTTAGCTCGCAATATAAATATGAGCATGTGTTGTGTAATGTTATCAATACATATTTACTGTCTTGCTTCCCACACCAGAATGGCAGGTATTCAAAATGCCTCAAACAATGGACTTTGGAATGCATTATCAAACGCTTTGTGTCATACATTTAGCTTCCAGTATGCTTTCCTTAGTAATAAGATGAGTTGCATTCCTGGAAGGCATTAGGATACTAATGGGAAGTGTTGCAGGAAGGTCACGACAAGAATGGGTAAGTGAGCTGGGATCCTAAAGTGACTGCACAAGTAGATGGGCCACACACACACAATGGAAGCTGACAATGAGTATTGCATGCAGAATTTCTGATAATAAAGGCTTTTACTTTTAACCACTGAGATGATTCCACTTTTTTAAAGCTTGTAAATACCATTCAGTATTCCAGCATACCTATAAATTTTAGAAAGCCATATTAACTATTCTAAGGATACTTTTATAGCACATAAAAATGTGCTAAGTGTCATGAGCATAATATTCCTTCCTGCAAGAAAAAGTATCTGGCCAGCTGTGCCTACTTGAATGCATCTCTCCTCCTGGCAAAGATCAACAAGTAGGGCCAAGGTCTTAGGACTTAGCTCCAACATGACTTAGGACTAAATTCTCCCAACCCAAACCCTCTTCTAGAGGCCATATGCACCCTCCCTGTTACATATGCACCCTTCACTGTTGACTTTCCCGCCCAAGCTGGGAAACCCTAGGAAGCAGGTCACACAGCAGAAGGTGGTCACAATCGCAAGAAAAGGGTTTGTTTTTCTTGTAGATAGTTCACTCTGGAGAAGTTCTAAAGAGCTGACTTCCTTCAACTGTTCTCCATTATTCTGGCCCTGAAGAATCTCCTCCCCCAGACAACAATAGATCATCACCCTAAATAAAAGTGGAACCCAAAAGCTGAGAGCCTATGTTGAAGAGAGTAGATGGTGGGGGTCTCCTATAGAAGACCCCAAGGAGAAAGTCAGGTGCTCACTGATGACCCCTGTCCTCCTCAGATGCATTTGGTAGGACTGGCACACACGCACAGGAAACTCAAAGGGAAATGGGAAAAGGCCGGCCTCTTTTTTCACCCTCTTCAGGACTTGATGTTCAATCCAGAGGCACCTAATAACA
This sequence comes from Lutra lutra, assembly GCF_902655055.1. Lineage (NCBI taxonomy): Eukaryota > Metazoa > Chordata > Mammalia > Carnivora > Mustelidae > Lutra > Lutra lutra. The sequence goes on along the minus strand of NC_062278.1, from coordinate 199,021,043 downwards.
AGACACTCTTCCTGGCTAGCAGACCATACACAGTTACAAGGGTCACATAACTAACAAGTCTGGCTCCCATTTACTAATCATCAAATAAATTCTTATCTGTTGGCCTCTCATGTAGGTCTGGTGACCCAGAGAGCACAGACTGGTCATATAGGTCTATCTGTATGAATGGTAGCCCAAGAATGACTATTTTTCCTCAATGTCAAACAATAAATGTACTGTGATGTTCTACATTCCTCTCACTGTAGACTGGACCGTATATTCAGGCCTCCCAGTCCATATGGTCAGAGTTGGCAGCAGATTCACCATCAGGAAAACCCAATGCAGGATCCCCTGCCATCTTGACCTGCCTCACAAACATTCTCTACTTCAGTACACCATGACGCCATCTATCCCACGGTATTTTGATGCCCTGCTGAGAGCTGACTGTGCAGAAATGCAGATAGGGAAACAGAGTGGGCAGACCCCTTCTCTCCATCATTCCTGCTACCACAACACTTCAAGTCACCATCATTTTCTGCCCTAAACCATGACGCTCCTCTCTCCTCACCAGTCTCCTGCTTCTCCTCTTGTGTCCCTTTTAAGTTATTCTCCACCCAGCAGCAAGAGTGAGTGTTTCAGAACAGGTCAGATCATGCCCTTGAATCCTCCAGTGGTTTCCATTTCCCAGAGAACCAAATCACACATCTGTGGATCTCAGCAGCGTCCTCCCAAACCATTTTCACCTTTAGCCCCAGAATCCAGAATCCAGTCTTCTTTCAGTTCCAAATAATGCTAGCTGCTTTCCACTAGAGGGCATAGACATGTGCAGTCCTCTCTGTCTGCCCCCCACCTGTCCTTCCTCTCACAGCCACCGCTCCTCCTACATGGCTGACTGATCCTTCAGGTCTCAGCTTAAATGTCACCTCTGCAGAGGGACTTTTCTGGGCATCAAATCCAACAAAATCCCCTCTCACCAAAACTGCTATGACCACACTCCATGCACCTCCTCGACTGCATGCTCCACAACTTGTAATGATTCATATATTTGCATTTTTAATTATTAGCTATTCTACCACCAGACAGGTATTACTGCCATCACAGGGTCCAATCTGGAGGTATTCACAAGAGTGAAGGAACAACTTCTAACCACATCCTCCTTGGCCCAAGCTACCATCACCTCCAAGTTGGGCGAGGATGCCAGCTCCAACTGGTCCATCTAATTCATTCTCCACAGGACAGGGGACAGAGTGTCTGGTACACAAACAGGATCATATTTCTCTCCTGCTTAAAACTTCTCACTGGATATCTACTCCTTGTGGAAAAGGCCATGCTTCTTCCCATGACTTCTATCAGGTCTACCTCTTGCCTCTCAAAGTCTTATCTCATCCTGCTCCCCCCAGCCACACTGGCCTTCCATTTACACCCTCAATATACCAAGTCCTGAGGATGCCTGCACATTATTTTCCTCTTCTAGAAACCTCTCCACCTAATTCTTATCTCAGCCCTTTCATCACAGATAATTCATATGTATCCCTCTTAGGATATCCTCCTAGAAGCCTTGGTCAATATAGAAGGTTGGATCCTCATGTCATAAATTCCCAAATTACGCTGTATGCCTTGCTCAGAATGCAACACATTTCTGATCCTTTAATGCCTTCCTTGTTCTGCTATAAGTATCGTCTGAAGAGTGATCACAACTGTCCTGTTCTCTTCTCTAAGAACCTAGCACAATTCTTACTCCACTGTCACCAACAGATTTCTGTTGGATTGAATTTAACTCTAAAACCTACAGCTACTTGGTCAAAGGATGAAACAGGTTCCCTTGTGTTTTATGTGAACCCATAAAATTATTTAGGAATGTGTATCTAGGGATTTATATGAATTAATATTGCCCTCTTATATTTAAGAAAGACACTTTCTTTTTTTTTTTTAATTTTTTTATTTTTTCAGCATAACAGTATTCATTATTTTTGCACCACACCCAGTGCGCCATGCAATCCGTGCCCTCTACAATACCCACCACCTGGTGCCCCCAACCTCCCACCCCCTACCCCTTCAAAATTCTCAGATCGTTTTTCAGAGTCCATAGTCTCTCATGGTTCACCTCCCCTTCCAATTTCCCTCAACTCCCTTCTCCTCTCCATCTCCCCTTGTCCTCCATGCTATTTGTTATGCTCCACAAATAAGTGAAACCAAAGACACTTTCTATAAAGAAGAATTTAATCTCATATAATGAATATCAGCTTTTTGTCAATGAAATGGTACCCAGTCAAAGTGAAAAGAAATAAAACTGGACTGCTGGTGAATACAACTGGGCATTATTACCTGATGCCAACACAATAACAATCCAGATACTCCTATATTCCTACAAAGGCCATTTTTTTAAATTAAACTGAAGATCTATAGGGCTATACGAGAAAGAAATGACCCAGTAACTCTTTTGTAACTTAATTCATATTCAACAGATGGTTTTTAAAAGTCTACATAGTTCAATGCAGACTGATGGCTTTTCTCATTTACACTTTCTGAAGTCTAAAAACAGGGATTGCTAAACCTTTTCTCTAAAGATATAGCTAGTAAATATCTTAGGCTTTGTGAACCATGTGGAAAGAGTGAGGGAACAAGTGGGAAGTATTCAACTTTGCCTCAATTTTGTCATTGTACCATAAAAGCAGCCTAAGCATGCTACAAAAATGGGCATGGCTGTGTTCCAATAAAACTTTATTTACATGAACAGGTGGCAGAGCTGGATTTGGCTCATGGTTCAGAGTTTGCTGAACGCTGGTCTAGACATGTTCTAATACTGCTATGTAGTAATGATAACCATAGGCAGAAAATGCTCACATCACATGATGTGCTCTAAGCATCTTGTACTTACTAGCTCATTAATCCTCACAACAACCTTATTAAGCAGGCCTTTTGATTCTTCCTCCTACAGATGAGGAAACTGCCCAAAGTTACAGCATGAGTGAGTACAGAGGCAGGATTCTCAATCAGTCTGGCTCCAGAGGCCACCACCTCGCTCTTAACCTCTGTGCTGTGCCACCCAATTGTGGAGAATGTTTCAGAGCTCCTTCACACAACTCTCACATTCTCTTCTCCAAGGCTGTCCCAGAAAGGTCGAAGGAACAGCAATGGAAATCCTCAGGATACAATCTCTGGTCTGTAGCCCAGCCACTATAAGGCACACCACTCCAAACTTTAGAGGATGCCCAGAGCAGGAACTTGGTTGGCTATTAGAGAACTAGATATACATGAGGTAATTACCCAAGAATATTGGCTTTCCACCAGAGGAGCCTTGGAATGGAAGGTGGGAGCTTAAATGCTTCAAACTTCATGGCGGCAGCCACAGTTACTGAAATGAAGACCCAGCTACGAAGCAGAACACAAAACCAACAAGGACGCCATGCAATTTCCCTGTTAATTTCCGTTCTCTGAACCCGTTAACCTCAATGTGACCACTTTCTGAATAGATTATTTGGTTTTATGGGTGAATCTACACAGAGAAATATTTAGCGTATTTCATATCCTGGAACTTCGCTGCATCATAATGAATTTGGCTCTTCTTCCTGAACAGACAGATTTAATCAGAGACAAAGGATTTGGAGATGATAAAATGAGTGAAGATAAAAATAAGTAGACGCTCAACAAAAAGGGAAAGTAAGAGGAAAACAAAAGGGCAAGAAAAATAACAGATAACAGGTAACAGATCTTAGGACAGAACTTCTGGAATCATGGGGGCAAACCCAAGACAGGGCTAAGACATAAGGTTAAAACTCCTGCCCTGTTCCCACTCATATCTTCTTGCACATCATTTGCTTCTCCTCAAAAAAAAAAAAAAAAAAAAAAAAAAAAAAGAATCTAAACACTTTAAAAACAAAACATTCCTATAATTGCCACAAATCCAGGGAGTATTGTATTCCTGTAAAAGCCTACGACTCCACTGTTAGACATAGGCACATTAGGGCCAATTTGGTAGGGTGTCAGTTGTATTTACAGTTTGGGGTAATATAAAAACATATGGAAACTGTGAAAATTGACCCCCAGGGGGCTAATGTTAGAGGAAACCAACATTCCACAGTCTGGCCAGAGGTTGGGGGCGATTTGCCCAGACAATATACAGCCAAAGCAACCTATGAGCACAGGGGCACTGGGTGTATGCAAGACCTATTTTTATTGCATCCAATCTGGAATGGGTCTGCAGCAGCCCAGACATAAAACAAAGCAGAGGTATAAAAAGATAAAAATCTTATATGCTGGTTTTCCAAATTAAAGTACAGAAATAATGTGTCAGAGTCTATATTATTTCATATCAGAAATCAATGTTAAAATATTGCTAAGTAATAAAACACACTCTGTCTTTGGATGTCATATTAAGGGACAGGAACTATGCTGAAGCACTGTACATATACAGCCTCAGTTAAACAAAACCAAATCCTTACATGGAGAGTAATTTTATCCCCATTCCACAGACGAAGAAACTGAGGCTTAGAGAGGTTAACATCATACATCATACATTAATAAGTGGAAGACTCAGAATCTGAACTCCCATTTCTATGATGCCAAAGCTCATGGGCTTATCTATTATGCCATATGAAAATAAGATAGTTTTATTTTACATTATTATGAGATCTTTGTCACAAAAGTAAATGGAGCATTCTAGCCAAACCTACATGTTCCTTTTTGAGAGTTACAATCTTCTTTTCTCTAAGAGGGAGGCAAAACACTAACATCAATAAGTTATATTCTCTTTAGGATCTGGTCTGAGGTATGGATTACCAAACCAAATGAAAGATAACTCAGACTTAACACTGAACCAGTTTTGCATTGCTGAACAGCAACTTAACACAAACTTAGCAGCCTAAGACAACACTCATTTATTATCTCACAGCTTCTGTGATTCAGAAGTCCAGGCACAGCTTGGTCGGTCCCTCTGATCACAACCTTACCAGGCTGAAATCAAGATGTTAGCCAGAATGCATTTCTTATCCACTGACTTAAGAGGCAAAGGATGTGCTTCCAAGTTCATTCAGGTTGTTGGAAGAATTCCTTTCCTTGCAACTGAATGAAGGAGGTTCCTATCTTTTACTGGCTATTGGCTGGAGCTGGAGACTGCCCTCAGGTGCTGGAGGTTGCTCATAGCTCCTTGCCATGTGGCCCTCTCCATTGGCAGTTCACAGTACAGCTATTTGATCCTTCAAGGCCAGCAAGAAAATCCTTCTAGTCTGCTAAGATCGAATCTTATATAATGTAGAGTAACCATGGGAGTGCTATCCACCATCTCTGCCTTATGACATATCCTATTCGAGGGAGTGGCACCCATCACCTTAGTCACATTCTATTGGCCGGATTCAAGTCACAGCTCACGCCCACATTCAAGTGGAGGGGCCTATATAAGGGAGTGAAAACCAGGGAACAGAACAAAAATAGAATTAATTTTAATTATTTAAAACTTTATTTTACCTGTGCTAATCTTTCAAAAATATTTCACAATCTTTTTACTGTCCATTTCAAACTGTTTACCTTGGTATCTACCTAACAGACTTTATTTTTCCATTTCTCAAACTTCCTCCAACCCATTTTCACCAGTGCAACCCAAGGCACTTGGAAGGCATAACTTAATGGCCAATGAGGGGTTATGGAAACTTTATGCATCCTTAAACTTTCCCAAGTATTTATCCCCATGACAACACACTGCAAAAATAAATGCCTGTTCTTTCCACTCTTCTTCTCATAACTCAAATCTCTTCTAACTCTTAGTCAAATGACAATGAGTAAAACAGAATTAGTGGTGGGTGGCAGATGAAATGAAAATCAGTGAAGGGTAACGAAGTGGCAGAATTATTGGCAAAAAGGGTGTAAGCCACTTCCCTCCAATTATGTGAGAAGACAGAACAAACCACTTCCCCACAAAATTGCCTCAACACAATTAACCACTTCCAAAGTCCATTACTGAGATGCCACCTGTTTCAGTTCCACTTGGTCATATTGGTCTAACTCAGTGGTTTACAACAGTGTTCTGGCAGCACTGGCTCTGCAGGATGTGATTAATTGTTGCAAAAACAAACAAACAGGGGCGCCTGGGTGGCTCAGTGGGTTAAACCTCTGCCTTCAGCTCAGGACATGGTCCCAGGGTCCTGGGATCGAGCCCCGCATCGGGCTCTCTGCTCAGCAAGGAGCCTGCTTCCCTCTCTCTATCTGCCTGCCTCTCTGCCTACTTGTGATCTCTCTCCGTGTCAAATAAATAAATAAAATCTTAAAAAAACAAAAACAAAAACAAAAAAGGGTTAAGATCAAATAAGTCTCGTGGCTATACAAAAAATGTGAACAGGTTTCTTATACTGCAGAAATTTACAGAGCCTTTATTATTACGAAGTACACTATAAATCTCTATAAAGGGACATGGTAGGATGTGTTCATTAAATTTATTTGACCCAAGCCTTTTTCCCCTCCAAGGATGATCCCACTGAATTATTGTTTTGAGGTATAAAGTCCAAGGAATAATAGTGCTAATCAATTTTTCAAGTTTTAGTTATTAGTGTATCATCTCAATGACTTTTGCTATACCATGCACTACCTGTACTTCTTAATATTTTTCTTTAAATATTTTCACTTTATATACTTTTTAGTCTTAGATTCTTTCTAAGCAATTTCTAATGAAATCATGTTTATGTTTGATCTGCAAGTTGTGGGTGTTCTAATACAAAGAGGCATAATGAATAAAATATGTAAGTGTTCACTCTACCACCTGAAAGTATCCTAATTTTTAAACACATAAATAACAACAAAGATTCCTGGATACCACCAAAGCCATGACTAGAAACAACAGAGATAGCACTAAAGAACGAGGAGGAACAAGAGCCAAGTCCTGATCTTCCCTAGATGACTGATGATTGCTCAGAGCAGTTTAGTGGCTTGTACACACATACTCAGATGGTATGTCCAAAACCCTGGGCATCACTGTGAAGTGCCAGGTAAGCTGGAAGGTACAAGCAGTTGTCTCTGGTTGCCCTTGAGCCAGTCCCCAAATTTCATGAGTTAGAGCTGCTTCAAGTGTCTCCTTTTATTCAGTACTAGAGAAAGTCATCCTTTCTGCTGTAGTTCAGCAACTTCATTAATCCCAGGGAGGTACAGACCATGACCTTTGCTCTCTCCTTGAGAAATTTCAGCCTTGACCAACCTGAGGATTCTACTTGGAAGCAGAACAATGCCCTTCCTTTGCTTTTCACCAATGGGCCATCCAAGCTGAATCAGGACAGCCCTGAATCAGCTTTTGGTTTCAAGCTAGAAACAGGTCAAAAGTAACAGTGGGACAAAATGACCTCAAGAGCAGTGACGTGGAGCCTGACTGCATGGGTTCAAACCTCAGATCAACCATTTCTTCACTGAAGGACCTGGGACAGGTGAATTAGTTTTTTTGAAGATCAGTTTCCTTATCTGTACAACAGGATATGAACAGTAAAATAATACTTACTCAAAGGAGAAATAAATGGGATAATACAAGAGTACCAGCATATAGTAAAGGATCTATCACTGCCACCTTACAACCATTTTAATGATAAGGAAAAGAATAACAAGGGTAGTGGCTTCTGTCCTCCATGAATCCAGGCTGGCTCACTGTGGGGCACAGACATCTGTCTTTATTCAATGACAAATGGAAAAAGTGTTAAAAGGAAGGTTCCCATGCCCTCAACCTCATATCCCAGGACTCACAAAGTGCCATGAAGATGGTACCTATCTGAAGTCCTGGCTTAGCTCCACAGTTAAAATCTCAAACCTTAGGAGGCAGTGTGACAGGCTGACTGAGGGGTTCTGGAGGTGAAACCTGGATCACATGTCTGCCTCTGCCTCTGCCTCTACTAGTTGTGTGGCCTCCAATCTGAGGTCCAATCTAAGTGGCTTTAAATAAAGATGTGGCATTTCTTTTCCTCCTGGGTTTGTGAAGCAGGACTTAGCTCTGCTGTATAAGGTATGAAAACTCATAGCCACCTCTCAATCATAAGATATATTGGGCAGCTCTTATCCTTCTTGTGAATTGATAGATTCCTGGTCTCTGGATTGCCCCCAAGTTCTTCTACTTGACAACAGTTACTGAAACCAAAATAATCAGTGAATACCAAGAGCCAGCTTAGACCTCTGTCCATTTCAGGAAGATTCTGAAAAATACAGTGAACTCTGAGGCCTCCTCCAGAGCCTATCTGTAGACTTCCTACCCTTCTCATGCTTCCTTCTTCCCGGCCCAGACTATTTCCGGAAAGGACCCAGTGTTTCACACTGGAGTCATGATAGGATCTTTTTAAATTTTTTTTTAAGATTTTATTTATTTATTTATTTATTTGATAGAGAGAGCAAGAGAGGGAACAGAAGCAGAGGGAGTGGGAGAGGGAGAAGCAGGCTTCCTGCTGAGCAGGGAGCCTGATGCAGGGCTCGATCCCAGGAAACTGGGATCATGACCTGAGCCAAAGCCAGACGCTTAAAGACTGAGCCACCCAGGCACCCCTCATGACAGGATCTTTACCTGGAGGGATGCAGTAAAAGCCTAAACATCCACAGGCATTCTTTTCATGTTTTTTCATGTCCTTTCTAATTTCCACCTAGATGGCAATGCTTCTGGAGCTCCCAAGGGCAAGGTGGCCCAACTTTAAGGAACTGTAATCACATCTAAAATCTAGAGCAGCCACCAGGTGTGAGGTTCCTAAGCAGGCATGCTATAGAAAGTAGCATTTTATCAGCATCTATCTCTCTGCATTGCACAAGGTACATATTTATTCCTAACAACCACTGCATGATACAGGTGTTGTAATCCCCATTATAGACTAGAAATATGAGGATGAGTAAGCAAGCAACTTGCTTAGAGGGCTCTTACAATTAGAAGGAGGCAGATCTGGGTTCCATTTCAACACATTAGACACTACAACTCGGGCCATTTTCCTAACCTATCATTGCTACTCTTGGATTTACCTCACTTGCCAATTTCTTATCAGAGCTAACCACCATAATCCTCCCACCAAGACAAGAACAAAAACAAGAACAAAAGCAAAAACAAAAACAACTCCACCATTATTTGGCTGTAAGATTGTTTTCCCAAAGCTATATCACAACCACTCCCTGTCAGTAGCTCCAAGGACCTTCTCTTCTTACCACAGAAAACTCAGCAAATACTCTGTTTCTTACATCTGGAGATACACACACAAACACACACACACATACATACACACACATATATATTTAGTTCACACACACATACTACTTATCCTTACTACACACAAAAACATACATGTACACATATATATTTATCTTTCTTTTACACATACACCTGAGCAGTGCCTATGAGAGCATCTCTCCCTTAGGCAAAGGCTCTATCCATTGTATAAAACAGATACCACAGGAGTCTTCACCTGAGACTCTGTGAAGACAGACAGAGAGACAAGAGGAAGCCTGCTCTCACATTCCTCACACAGCATTCAAGGAAACCATTTACCCAGTAAATAGCTGAGGTTTGGGGAATAGTGGAAGTTGTATAAAGTTCCTACAGGATGATGACGAATGACTCTATTAAATGTAGCTGTCATGTAATTTAGAAATGAGAAACAATTTAAACTCACATCGTATAGACTAATTCTCCTACACTATTAGGTGATAACTCATATTAAAATTTTTTCACTTTCATGAGAAAAACATCATCAATATTAATTAGATCAATATGAAAAATATTTAAGATTCAAGATAAAGCAGAAGAAAAGGAATCCAAGTGCAAAAACTGAGTGTTTTGCTCTATTAGTGTCTCAACTTCATATTTTTCCACTTTAGGCAATGCTTCCCATTACTAGTAAGCTCATTTGCTAGTATAAATACCAAATTCTTTCTGGTTGCATCTTATAAAATGAGAATTCTTCATCATCCAAAGAAGAAATTGGAAGCAAGAAAGATTTTCCCCTTTCCCAACTGAAGAAACTGAAAACCCCTAAAAATTTAACATATCCAAGTCCAGCCCATGAGAAAAGCAACATTCTATTAGAAAACAATGCATCAGGGCACCTGAGTGGCTCAGTGGGTCAAGTATCTGTCTTTGGCTCAGGTCATGATCCCAAGGTCCTAGGATCCACTCCCGTGTTGGGCTCTCTGCTCAGTGGAGAGCCTGCTTCTCCCTCTGCCTCTGCCCCTTGTCCCTGCTCATGCTGTCTCATGCACTCTCATGCACTCTCTCAAATATATAAATAAAATCCTTAAAAAAAAGAAAATAATGTGTCAAATTCTTACTAATTTTGGTACCACTGAACCCAAGTCCTGTATTTTTAATTAACTGATTTTTTTCCCATTTGATCTTTTGTTTTTTATTTTAAAAATTACCTTTTAATTTAAATCCTCCAGAAAATCAGACTGTTTGTTTATGTATTGTCCTGAATGTAGAAGGGAAATAAAGAACTCTAGCTTTCCTGGCTGTTGAGATTTATTTTCTGTATTGTTGTTTGGTGGAAACTGATTAAAAGAAAAGTCCTGGCAACACCTAAACACATGATGGTTTAAAAAAAAAAAAATCACAAGTTTCTCACTGAACGGTTGGGAATGGAATATTTTATGATACAGATTTACAAATCTCTATGAACTGGAAGCATTTCCTGGGCAATTAATCAAGGGGAACTTTTATGTAAAAACACATCTCGATTGAGCTATTCACAAACGATCCCACAAGCTGCAATGACTAATTGTAAGTCTCAGACCTGGGCAGTTTGTTGAAATGCTTTTCTTCAAGCCATTAAAAATACCATGACAACATACAAATTCAGCAAGAAGAATAAACTAACTACGGAAAGTTACAATTACAGCAAGGAATTATTCAAAGTATGTGACCCTTGTACAAAAAATGATGCACGTTTATTTGATACTGCAGACTCTCTGCTATTTTTTCCCCTTTGATAGGCCTGTTGTAATTCCCCCTAACATTAATGAGAGATATGTGCTAACAATGAAGAGCTGCTAACTCTAGCCATCTGTGCATTCCTGGTACAAATAAAATTGAATGTCATCACTACCCTATTGGATTTCTTGGTAATGCTCTTTGCTGATAAGAACTTTGAAAAAATACCAATGGCTTTTTTTTCTTTTTCTTACTCATACAAAGCAGGCCCATTCCCCTTGCTACATAAAGGGGTCTATTCTACTCCGAATCCAGGCAACCACTGAGAGGTGGGGTGAGATAAATCCCTGCTTATCAAGATAACTGTTTCCCCACTTGGTATAAATGGAGACAAAGTATAGCCAGACTCAAATGATTAAAATGGCCAAATTCTTAGCAGGTTAACTCATTACTTTTCATCCTTCTCTTGCCAGCCCTGAAAGCTAAGTAGCTGTCTTAACAGCCTGCAGCAATCACTTCCAAACAACTCTCCTTGCCCTACAGCTATGCTAAAACGGAGTTAATTCATTTTCCCTTTATGAATTACTGGCTGTCAAGAATTTGAGAAAGGTCCCAGGCTTTTTTTCATGGTCTCTGAAAAGAGAGACCATGAGCTGGAGAACCCAAGAAGGCATGCTGAGGAGCCAGAAAAGCAGGAAGAGTGGAAAGGCACTGGTCAGGAACTGGAATACACACACGTATATGTATGTATCAGAACAGAGGCTCGTGCGACCATCTCCAAACACAGCCAGGTATATCCTCCATGAGAACCAGGAACATAAAGCCCCACAGGCCAGGCCGTTACAGGGTCACTTCCCTGAGCAGCCAGCCAGGCGATGTTCAGCAAGCCAAACTCTTTTAAGGGCCTCTTCGTCCACACTTCTGAGAGCTGTGTGTTAAGTCTTGCTTCAGAAGACCCAAGGGTCTAATGATCAGGTGGATCACTTCTTCCTCTCGAGCTGTACAGAAGGCCGTGGTGCTTGGGATCCTCTCATAGATTTGATCATTAGATCTAGTTTTATAGGACATATGATGACAGAACTGCTAAGAATATTTATTAGCTTGGCTAACAACTAAAGAAAAAAATGGTAATCACAGCTCTCTGGAGAGGCTTTTTAAATTTCATTTTATGGCACTATAAAATGAGGCCATACCCTGAGCATTTAAATGGGCAAATTATTTGGCTGGAAGGGGCTCAAGTTTTGAAGTTCAGTTATATCAACAGACAAAAGCTAAGAGAATATTCAAGGCAAAGTCCATTTCTAAGGTGGCTAAGATATCACCAAAAGAGGGTAAGCATCCATTTGATCAAGTGACCATATGTGTGTTTAGAGAATATAGTGTATGTTTCTGGTGTTAAGATTACATTTTGAAAAAGTCCTAAATATTTCCAAACTGTTCCTAATCCTACCTCAATGCACTCCCCCCAAAAGTAATGTCAATGTAAAACTCTCAACTGGTAATTTATTCACAAGCTACATATTTAATTATAATAATACAAAATCATGTACCTTTCCTGAGACATAGTTTTGTTAAGTCTATCATCCTTCCAACTTACTAAAAAATGTCAACTGTTCTGTTTTTAATAGAACACAGCAAATGCAAGTGTAAAATTACTTGTACACAAGAGAGCATAAGAAATCATATATCTAACAAAGGTCTAGTATCCATAATATATAAATAACTTTTACAACTCAATAATAAAGACTAAAAACATAATTAAAAATGGCCAAAGACTCTGAATAGACATTTCTCCATGGAAGATACACAAATGGCCAATAAGCACACGAAAAAATGTTCGTCATCACTAGTCTTTAGGAAAATGCAAATCAAAACCATAATGAGATACTACTTCATATTTCCAGGATAGCTATGATCAGAAAGACAGGCAATAACAAATCTGTGAGAATGTGGAGAAACTAGGACAATTACATGGTACTGGCAGGAATGTAAAAGAGCACAGCCACCATGAAAAACAATTGGGCAGGGGCACCTGGGTGGCTCAGTGGGTTAAAGCCTCTGCTTTCGGCTCAGGTCATGATCCCAGGGTCCTGGGATGGATCCCCGCATTGGGCTCTCTGCTCAGCAGGGAGCTTGCTTTCCTTCCTCTCTCTCTGCCTGCCTCTCTGCCTACTTGTGATCTCCGTCAAATAAATTTAAAAAAAAAAAAAAAATGGGCAGTTTCTCCAGAACTTAAACGGAATTACCACATGACATAGCAATTCCCCTCCTAGGTATATACCTAAGAGAATGAAAACAAATATTCAGACAACAACTTGCACATGAATGTTCACATCAGGATTGTTGAGAATAGCTAAAAAGCACAAATAGCCCAAAACTTGATCAACTAATGAATATATGAACAAAATATGGTAATATTCACATAATGGAATATTATTCAGCAATAAAAAGGAACAAAATACTGACACATGCCACAATATCAATGAACCCAAACACATCATGCTAAGTGCAAGAATCCAATCACAAAAGACCACATATTATATGATCCCATTTATATGAAATGTCCCAAACATGCAAATCCATATAGATGGAAAGTAGATTAGGGGATAGGGTAGGGGGATGATTGGAGAAATGAGTGTGAGTGCTAATGGGTATGGTGTTTCTTTCTGGGGTGATTAAAATTTAATTCTGGAATTAGTGATGATGTTGCACAACCTTGTGACTACACTGACAACAATTAAATTACATGCCATAAAGGGTATGTTATTGTAGATGAATTATATCTTAATTTTAAAAATTATACATGCTCATAATAAAAAATTAAACAGTACAAAAGAGTTTGTAAAAACAAAGGTTTTATTTTCCCTTCCACCTCCGCAATAACCACTCTTACACGTGAGTGTTTTTTGCCAATCTTTCCAGAGATTTTCTTTGCTCTTATTACAAAGTTGTTGGGATTAGAAAAAATATTTCACATCAGTGTTTTATACACAGAGGCTGGCCCATGGAAAGTACTTAATGAATGGCAGCAAAGTTTTCTAATTCCTTAGAAATTTGGAAATTCAGAATTATCTAAATTATAAAAAAAATAGGGTCTTTAGAAAAGTCTTGTGTGCTTTTTACACTTCACGAAACTTTGTTGATCAATAAAAAGCAATCTACAAACAACACTTAAAATGTAGAGAAGTTGAGGAAAGCTATGCTAATCATTGCACCCAAAACATCTTCATTTTAGAGGACTGAACAAAAGTAAAACATCTACGAGAGATGAGAAGGTAAACCAAAGTGGCAAGCAACAAACAAAAAAGAAACACTACTCTCCCCAGCAGCCCTAAAAACTGAAAAGCTAACACAAATCTTTTCTATCAGGCACACAGACGAAGTTGTTAAAGCTTAAGAATTTAGAATTTAAAGTTTAAAAGTTTAAAAACAAAACAAAGCAAACCCACCCAAACTCTGTAGGAGGAAGACACTACATTTTGATGGCATAATACCTGCCCTCTGACCTAGCCATAATGATGAGGAAGAAATGATTCCATAGTATGATGACTGCCTGAACAGGGGCACTAGTCCATGGGTTTGAATTCTCAGCCTCTGTTATGTGCTGCCAACCCTCCCACATGCCTCAGACAAGATCAAGGGAGATACAGATCCGGTGTTCCAGAGAAGACTCTCTCTCTATCAGAGAGTTGTTTTGTTTGTGCTGTTTTTTCCTTTATTCCAAAAGGAAACCCATCATTTATCACAAAAAAAAGGCCTTCATTGCTTTTCAGCTTTTATGCTGCTGGGATTCTCTGATCACACTGTGTGGGGCCATGAAGAACTGTCCCAAGAATGATTCCTGGAAGAAGCAGAAAACCCCTCCTGGAAATACATCTTTTCTCTTGGCTGCTTCCCCAGAATTCCCCACCGGGAACTGTCTTCAGCAGGCAGGAGGATGGATGGCCTGAGGTCTTCCCCCACCTTTGCCGTGCAGGTTTCCTGAAGCCCATCCAGAGCTGATGACTGTCTCTAGCCTACAAAGGCACTGCTGCCTCCACGGAGGCCCACTCACGAAGCCCACTCCAAGTCACTTCAAAAAGAGGAATTCCACATTCCTGCTCAAGAGAGGGTGTAGACTCAGACCAGCAGCTCAAAAAAAGGCTGTTGAAACTGCCAACACAAACAGCTTCTCAACTTCCATTATAAGAGGTTTTCATCAGCGCTTGGAATCCTTTGTGTTATAGAAATAGTTTTCCACCCCCAAAAGAAGCACATTAGAGAGTGGTCCCTATGGTATCAGGAGTTAGTGGGCCAAACCAATTTATCCCAGCACAAAACTTCTCACTGTGGAATAGGATACGGTCGTTGATTCTGGGTTCTGGAGTCAGAACAGCTGAGTTTGAATCCTGGTTCCACTAATTAATAGCTCTGTGACAATGGGCAAGTTACTTAACTTCTCTGAGCCTGGCTGTCCTCTTTTCACAAATGGGACCAATAATGGCCCCCACGGTTTTGGAGTTGGCATAAAGAAGATGTGTGATCAACTCTAAAAAGTATAGCATCGTGTAGAGCACCCAATACGCACTTAACTAAGTCTTTTGGTTTCTCTGCTACTGTAACAGCAACAATAACTACAGACCTCTTGTGCAAAAAAATCTCTGCCACTACACCTTTATTTTCTTGCTGCTATTAAAGTGGCTAGGTTTTATTTGTTTTTCCCGTCCTGCTGGCTCTAGTTAATTTCCTGTCAGTTTCTTCTAGAAACTAAAGGATAGATAGAAACTAAAGGCTGATGATTTTTGTGTTTTGTCTGTTTGCTTGTTTTATTAATTCTCCTTGCATCTCTTAAGCCTGTTCTTCCCCCTTCAACCTCTAGTACAACCACCCTCTTTTAGCACCATTGTTCCTCCTAGCTTGGGCTACTGCCTACCTCTCTAGCCCTGCAGTGCTACAGAGCTCATCCTCCTTCCTGGAGGATACTCTTGCCTGCTATTCCCAGACTCAACAAGTTCAAGATCTTGAGCTAAGCACTCAAGGCTTTCCCTGTCCTGACAAACCCTTAACTGTCCACGCTTCTCCTTATTCTAGAACTGAAGCTACAGAATTCCCTACCCTCTCTCCTAGGCATTGTACCTTCTCACTTCTGTTGCCCTTGCTCATGCTCCTCACCTAGTTCTACATCTGATAAAATTCTTTCCACTTTTCTTGTCCAGTGCAAATACCATCACATTCATAGAAACTTCCCTGAACCCTCCATCTTCTGAATGCCCATGACATTCATACTGAATCTGGCACACTCTGCCACGAGTAATGCCTCTTTGTCCAATTCCAGATTTTCATTCCTATCTGCCTAGTAGAAAGAACTA
Organism: Lutra lutra; assembly: GCF_902655055.1. NCBI lineage: Eukaryota > Metazoa > Chordata > Mammalia > Carnivora > Mustelidae > Lutra > Lutra lutra. Next base: position 199,004,858 of record NC_062278.1, on the reverse strand, counting down.
CCTAGTTGTCCCAAAGCATCTAACACACAGCTTGGACAAAACCTCTCTGTTCTTAGCTCCTGCCATACTTTCCACACCTGTTCCTACATCCTGCAACTGTTAGGCAGTGATCTCAATCATGTAGGCAGGTCTCACTAAACCCAGGGAAAGCTGAGAAATTAGACTTCCTAAGAAGGAAAAAAAAAAAGGTATTTCTGCTGAGTCTCACAGCGAAGGGTATGGGAAAGCCATCCAGAGTCCAAGGTAACTCTAAACACAGGCTGTTTTATTGTCCTATATAAAAATAGCTATCTAATCTTCCACCATTGTGTTGACTTGGTTCCCCTCTATGTCAGCTTTGATGGCTCACATGCTACCTGCGCATCTTTCCATAGCTTCTGGTTATTCATAATTTCTATCCTCTCATAAGTTCAGTTCTTTACAAGTCATGTTATTAATTCATTATACAAATATTTATTAAGTGTCTACTATTTTACAGGCGCTGGGTAGATAAGACAGGTCCTTTCCAGATGGAAGTTCCACTCTAGACTAGAGAACAGACATTGAACAAGAATTAAGACTGTGCTTCATGTTCTAGTGGGAAGTTACATAAATTTATAAAAGACAAACCTAACCTGGGCTGGGCTAGCTCCAGTGAAAGGCAAACAGAGGAAGTGACATTTAAACTTCACTTGACCTAGAAAAAAGTAAAGTTATATCCATACTTCATACTTTATAGTAAGATAAATTCCAGATGGTTCAAAGACTAAATGCAGAAAATCAAACCATAACCCCCCCCCCAAAAAATTACAAGACAACTGTTCTTATAGTATGAAAGAGGTTTCTAACTATGACACAAAATTCAAAAGCTATAATAGGAAAGACTGAATAAGTTTGACTATAAAATGGTAATTTTTTTAAATTTCTGTATAACCATTAGTAAAATTTAGAAAAAGTATATTGGCAGGAAGGAGCATTTTAAACTCAAATCAGACAAATGGGTAATCTTTCTAATATATAAAGAACTTCTAAAAACAAATAAGAAAAACAACAAAAGAATATGACAAATTATGGACATATTTAAAGATGCCTCATCTTTACCTGTAATGAGATAAAAGCAAATGAAAACTACATTTAAATGCCTTTGTTCTCCTTCCATATTGACAAAGATAAAAATGCTTAAAAACTACACTGCTTTGAAAGAGTTAATGGGGAAAGAGGCACTCATATATTACTGATAGGACTATAAATGGATTAGTCTCTGTAAAAGGCAACTAGAAAAATTAGAAAGGTATTGTCCTAGCAATTCCACATCTAGAAATTTATCCTACAGACACTGTCATATACATATGAAATTAAGCCTATTCAAAGTTATGAATTATAGCAGTCTACATGAGAGGAAAAAATCTGAAACACCTCAAAGTCCTTCAGGAGGAGACAGGTACAATGGAACTGTATGCAGAAGTAAAAAGGAATGGAGAGGTATATATGGATATGGAAAGATCTCAAAGACATAAAAAAAAAAAGAAAATCAAGATGCAGAACAGTGTGTATTTCATTATACCACTTGCATTAGTATCATACTATAAATCCTATCCATTTGCTTCCATCTTTCTAGATGCTGCTTCTAGGAATAGTTCAAGTTACACCACAAGGCCTCTACAGATCATACGTACAATTACTATTCGATGAAGGGGAGTAAGTTAATGAATAAAGTAAATAAATGGCTAAAGGAACAAACTTGGGTACTTGGACTAAACTCAACATAAGGTCCTTATATGCACAAATATGGAAAACTTGTGGCTGAAGTAATCTTATTGAAAAGACTATTTTTCAATAAACACAAGGATGGAATTTTCTAGATTTAATTATTCATATCCCTCAGGAAAGAAGCATTAAGCAGACTAAGGTTCTTTTCAACCCTTCCCTCAAAGTCTCTCAATGGCTTAAGAGGAAAAAGCCTTAAAAATCATTATTCCAGCAACTGAATTTTCTAGAATTTTCTAGGAAAGCCAAGGAGGCTGCCTGAACAGATCACCTTCCACTTCTCTCTTGCATAAACCCCATACTCTTACCCATTATTCTTGTCATGAAACCCTTCATCACAACATCACCACTTAATGAACATCTGCTGTGGGTCAGACTGTGCTCCATGCCCAATAGTTCATGTGCCCAAAAGCCTTCTGAGGGATCAGTATAATACACTGTCTCCATTTTATAAACACAGGGAGAGGCTTAAAGACCTTTGGATGTGTACCCAACATGCCACAGCCATGAGGGTGTTCCTTTTAAAGATGGGAGTTTAATTTTCTACATGTAACATTCTGACAGTAGCAGTTTGAATAACCTGGATTATAAGTGAAATACTAATATAAAGTAGTAACAGGTCTGGGATAGATGACACACATGAAATCCAAGAGCACTGCTATTTTATCTACTCAGGAATGCCTAAAAAGCCCCCTGCTTTGCATGTATAGGTGGTGGAAGAGCACCCACACTCACCAGCATGATAGGACACCTATGTGCCAATTGCCCGGTGAGTGTTTCTCACCAAGGCCCACTCATCACAGGTTATCAGAAGATTCTCCAGCTATTCATTATTATAACCAACTCATTCTCTCCAAGGTAATTATCTGTGAGCAACATATCATGCTGTCCTTGGAACCATCAAACTGACATATGATTAAATAGCAGAGGGCTCTGAAGTTAAATTTAAAACCACTCTCTTACACTTCAACTCACACATCACATCGAGATCTGTCCAGCCATGGGAATATTCCAGTTGACCAACACCAAAGGCCACTGAGAGACTATTCCGTGACTTCATGTTCCCATCTGGGAGAAGTAATGGCTATGTTCTCAAAGCTATGTAAAGAGATTTTCCCAGGGTCTGAAGTAAAATTTTGCAAAGCAATTCACTGCCTGAAGTTCTGCTCCTCCCACACATTAAAATGTCTCAAGAGTTGCTTATGCTCATGGTGTCTCTTCACAATTACGTGCGGGGGTCTCACAAGAAATTAGTATAATTCATCCACACATGGTGAGGATCACACACTCTTCAACTATCACTGGAAAAATTATTGCAAAAATAAATTATTATACACTCTGCTTTGTGTATACCAATAAGAATAATTCTTATATTAACAATGTTACCAATTAGAAAAAAAAAAACTGGAAGAGAAGGTCAACGGGCAAGCTAAAGTTAAAAGACAAGTCTCACTGCTCTTGGACTATAAATAAATAAATAAATAGATAAATAAATAAATGCAACAAGAGATTCTTCAAAGGGAAATTTCTTTCCATTCCCTGACTCACTCTATAATTTCTAGAATTAAAGTTTTTCTACGAAAATAATTCTATACAGTTTATTTTTACAGGAACTGTAAATTAGAAAAAAAACAATTTTTTTCCATCCTCAATAAAATAGTTGCACCCAAAGCAAAATCAGCCAATTTCTATCTTCTTATTCTAGTTTTCATATTTCTTTAGCTTGATACTGCAATTAATCTTCACCTGTATTGTACTCATTGAATTTAAAGTTTTAAAAAAACAGCAAATATTAAAATTATCAAAATTCCTTACAAAGAAATTTCCAAAGCCTTTGTTAGATACATCAACAATAAGGTATTTTGTTCAGAAAAAGGTACACAGTACCCACTCATTTTTAAATAGGTCCCTCCAAAATGTAGGCTTCGCAAAAATGTGAAATTACACAGTGTGAAAATTCCAAGTACCTTTACCCAATACGGAAGAGAGTCCCAGTCACTAGTTGGATAAATTTTCCCTACAACTTGAGCTGGTATTGTGGGTAATGAAGTGATAGAATTCACATTTCATAAGAAAAGCTATATAAAGGAAATAGATATTATTTTTCTAGAAAGTGATTTATAATAATACTGAGAAACTATTTTTTTAAAAAATTCCTTCCCCTTCTCAACATTTACAGAAAGGGCTAACATATCTTGAGAGATTTACTATTTGCTGATATTCATCCATATGGTAGTACCAACGAAAAGCCAGGAGTAGGTGAGAAATAAGGGGTCGGTTGGGGGAGGGGGGGTGGGGGGAAAGGAATGGTTAACCCTACCACCTTGGCATCTCTTCTTCTGGAGCCAAGACTTATTAGGCCCACCCGGGACTCTCTCTTGATTTTGCTGTTGTTGTCACTGTTTTAATAGATCTGCAAGTTCAGAATGGTTTTACTCATCTCCAAGGAACCTCAGAAGCATTCTGTACCAGAAAGCATTTCAACTACAATGCAAACTGTATTCCTCTATCTTCTTCACATTCTAGAGGATGCAGAGAGAGAGCCAGAGCAGCCACTCAAGCAAAAGTTAAAAAGTAAAAATAATACAGAGCATAAAGACCTAGCTGTACAAATCGGAGCTGGCTCAGCAAAACATTAGCCATGGCAAGTCTTACCAAGGCCAGGTCGGAAAGATGCAAGAACCAACCCCTGGCTACACCTCAAAGGTTCAAAAACATTTCCAAATATAGAATCCACTTTATGTTTGCAGGAGTTGTAAATCAGGGAAAACAACTTTTTCCATCCCCAATAAAATATCTGCACCCAAAGCAAAATCAACTGATTTCTGGCTTTCTACCAGTTCTGCTTGGGCATAAAATTTTCTGACACTTCACCAGAAATGTCAGCATTAGTGTAAGGCAGCTAAAAGAGGGAAATAATTTTCTGACCTGTGGATAACCCCTTCAACCCCAACAGGAAAAGGAATTTTAAAAAACACCTGAAACCCAGCTTTTCCAGTTATTAGTATAAATGGGACAAACTATTTTTCTTAGTGGCCAAATCCTTCCTTATAGGAAGTGCTGGTCTTTGAATTCAGTGAGGGGAGGGGTCATGTCTGTTTTACTGCTATATTCCCAACACCCAGATCTAACTCCCACATGCAGAAGGATTTCAATGAACAGCCAAGAAAAGAGGGGGAAGGGGAGGGAGGGAGAGAGAAAGCAAAGGAAAGGAAAAGAAAGGGAGGTGGAAAAAAGGAATGAAAGACAGTAGGGAAGTAGGGAGATAAGAAAGGGAGGAAAAAGGGAAGGAAGAAGGAGCAGAAGAAGGAAAGAGAGAGAGGGAGAGAGGGAGGAAGAAAATGAAATAAATTCAGAAGGAGATCTTTTCTCCTTTCCTTTTATCTGTGTCTTTATGTTTCTTGAACTTTCAAGCATCTGGCTCAATAAAAAACTGATCATAGCTTTTCTCAGGGCTTCCTGTCTGAAGCTGTAAGATCACCAGTGCAGTCAACTCTGCTACCAGCAACTCTCCATGGGGACCAAGTAGAGGGTGGGAGGGGTGAGATGAAGTTAATGGAAGTTCCTCTCTTCAAGAGTCATTTATTCAGCACACAGGAGTGTGACTTCCAGCACCTCCAGTGTGTGGCACAACACCCCATGGAGCTGGAGACCCAGACAGTGCTCAAGGAGGCCACCATCTACTAGGAGACACAATGCCTAATTCAAGGTAGGCTTTAACACAGGCCAGGGAAAGGGTCAGATAAAGCTCTAAGAAGATCATGGCAAAGGAAATTGCATCTATCTGAGGAGCTCAGGGAAGGTTGGAGAGGTGACACCTGAGAAGAAACCAGCCCAAAGAGGGAAAAGGGAGGGTGGACATGAATCTCAGGGCAAAGACAGAGGCTGGCAGCACAGCAGGCAGGACAGTATTTCCCCAAGTGCTTCATGGGGTATATTCTATGAACCTCATATTTGGGAAACCATGGATCGCACACAATTGCACAGTTGTCCCTACTGTGAGTCTTCTCAAAGATTTTAATGCAACTGGAGCAGAAGTGGCAAAAAATTCCATTTGCATATCAGAAAGGACTGGCTTTTAGGTGAAAAAAAAAAAAACAATCTAGTCACTTACTAGCTGTATTAACTTGAGCATAATATTCAACTTTGGTGAACTCTAGTTTTCTATTCTCCAACATGGAAGAATTGGTGGTCCTAACATCATACAGTTGTTTTGAGTAAATACTATATAAAAAGTGGTTAATTCAGTGCTGGCACTTAGTTAATGCCCAGTATTATTTCTACTGCTCCTACTTCTACTTTTGTTATTTCCATTATTATTAAGATGGATGTGCATCATGAATGTAAAAATTAAGAATGTCATATACATTATTTCTTCAAAGAATTTGTCAGTTTTTCATCAGCTATTTTTTTCAGAAATGCCAGGTCAGCATATAGTACCAGGCCTAGCACACAGTAGGTGCCTACTAGGTGTCTATGGAGAGAACGGAGCAAGAACTGACCCTAGCAAAGAGCAAATTGCAGGATAGCAAGGGAATGCTCTAAGCAAGTTGCTTCTCATTATTTCTTTGGGCAACAGGCCTCTGAGGTCCAAGAGTAATGACTTCATCCTTTGCTAGAAGAATGAGAGATTGAGAGTGCAGTACTGAACTCTGGGGAAACATCACAAAGAGTTTATTTTGGTGGAAATGTTTGAAGTGACTCTGTAACAATGAGCTCATGCCTGCTGCCAGGCCCCAGACATGAGCTGGAGCCTGCTTGCCAGGGAGATGCACACAGCCCATCACCAATTCCACTTCTGTGGTACATAAAAAGGGAGGATCCCAGAAGCCCTACTCCAAAAGCAGCTCCCTCCTCTCCAAGGAGGGATACTGAGGCACAAACAAGGAAGTAGCTGACCCAGGATCCAAAGCAAATCAGAGCCTGGAATAGCCCAGAAAGGCCCGAGCCTTCTAGTTTTACTTGGTCAACTCTCTGGCAGGACTTTGAAGTGAATCCCAAAGGATACTATTTATTTATTTATTTATTTATTTATTTATTTATTTATTTGGTCAGTTGCTGTATACATTTATCTAGATGACTTCATCTGCCATAAGTCACATGCTAATCTCACAAATACTTCTTAGAAATGAGCAAACTTCACATAAGCCCTCCCCTCAGAGTGCAATACAGGGATCCTATTATATCCCTACAGCTTCCCACTGGTTTTTGTGCAAACAGATTCTTGACAGAAGTGGAGTTTTCTGAAGTGAGAACGTGAACAGGTCTGGAATATGACATTTGCATTTTACCAAACCAGATCCTTATTATATGTCCACCTGATTTCAAGTACGGAGTCTATATAGAGTTTGTAAAGAAAATGAGGCCATTTAAAAAGGTAGCTGGAGGGGAAGATTTCCTATAGAGTCTAGCACAGAACAGAAGACCCAAGAGTTAGTCAAGTTTTCAAACTTCAGATTGGGAGGTAGGAAGGTCCAGGACAGACTACAAAATTCTATAGTAAGAAAGACCATACATTTTTTTAAAAAATATATACGTGTTATGTGTATACACACACATATGTATATGCATACACACACAAATATATGTATCTCAACTGTGAGCCATATAAAGAAAGTGCATGGGTCAGAGATCCTGTGTTCAATTCAATTGTTACATTTGTTTTCCCTTAAATATTCTTTTCTTCTTCAAGTTTTTATTAAATTCCAGTTACTTAACATACAGTACATTAGTCTTAAGTGTAGAACTTAGTGACTGATTCATCACTTACATACAACATCCAGTATTCATCACAAGTGTCTTCCTTAATACCCATCATCTAGTTAGCCCATCCCCCCATCCATCTCCTCTCCAGAATTGGTCCATTTCATTTTATTTTAACTGGTAAACTTGGAAGTGGTGGAAAAAAAAGCAGAGTTAACTCCGGAAACTTGTCGAAGCTCAAGAAAGCTTCCAAGACCTATAGACATTTTTGTTCCAGGAAAGTAGGGTTGCCCAATTCGTCTTACACTAAAAATATAACAAGAGGCCGTTGACAAGGATTGCACATTTTCTCCATTGTGTTCATTTGGGGCAAGAGGTTAAATGATATTGAAATGATCTGAATCTTAATTTGACCATATAGTTCACGCAACTAGACTTGGACTGAACATTTTACCAAACCTAATCGACATACCAAGCCCCTTGTAGAAAGACCCCTTGGTACCCACAACCTCTCCCAGCCCTAATAGCTGCATCCTGTCTTCTGAGAGTCACAGTTCATGTTCAATCGCCATGAAACTGAAAAAAGCTAAATACTACACAGTACAGGTTTCTGACACATAAGACACAGCAGAATGCCTGTAGAACAAATCTAAAGGTCCTGGCAGGGAGTTTTAGGTGTGGGAGCCAAATTGGCCCCTGGTCTCAAGGGCTTCAATATCAACAGGAGCAGCAGAGGGAAGGCAAAATGAGAAAGAAAACAAAAAATACAGGCAAGAGAAAAGCTTAAAGCTTCATTAAAGGAGTGCATCCAAAGCTTAGAGGAAAGATTTGGATGTGATGTGGCCAACCTCCTCCTCTCCAACCTTCATTATGATGTCTGTATCTCCACACAGGGGCACCAGAAAGTGAATTAATAGTTATTAGATTTTGGGTGAGAGCAGTTCTGTAGGACCATGATTTTGACCCCTGTTTAGATCACAGGAGAACTCTTGAGAATGGGCTTCCTTCAGTGAGATGAAGTTTGTGGGACACCCACTGTGGTATGTGGAAATAACAGAGATTTGGTTTCATTTTCAGGGACTATGCACCACAGGGATTGGGAATAGGCAGTGGGACAAAACTGGTGTATGGACAGGAGGACTCACTTTACAATTATCTGCTGCTGGCATAAATGAATTGGTCTGGTGCCTTAGGTGCTGAGCAGTGGATAGACACACAGGTACAGATACTGAATAAAGAGAAGAAAATAACATTGCTTGTCTCTCAAAGAGAAACTGCACTGGCTATCAGTTTGAGTCTTTTCTTTTCTTTTTTTTTTTTTTCCCCAAGACTTGGTAGCCCAAATTATACCATGAGCACTGTCTGGTAAATGCATTGATTAAATGAAGAAATCACTAGATAGTACTGCATATTATTATAAGGAGAAGGTTTGCTTGACTTAAAGGAGAACCAGTTACTGACTTGGACTCCTATCTAAGAGGAATCAAATCTGGGATGCATTTCTAAAACAAAATATTCATTTTGCTTCTTAATATCAGGATGCACATAGTGAATGCTGAATCTAGTTTTACATTTGGTCCCATATGCTATGCCCTAGATAATTAAAGTACGTTTTACGGCTAATAAAAATGAAGTTAAAAAGTCAAAAACCAAAACAATGACAGGAAATAACATGTGTGTACAATATGTTACCAACACACTGATAATTTTCAAAAGTGACTTTAAAAAAGTATCATAAATCTTTCAAAACACAGTGATTTATTAACCAAAAAGTCTGAGTGGTTTGCACTATTAAATTTAGCTTTTGAGTTTGAGGCAGATCTTTTGTTCTCCTAGGTTAAATTTAGCATCCTGGATTTTGTTTTTTCCACTGCAACATGTTTTATCATCACACAGTCAATTTTCTGAGCTGCTTGGGAGAAATGCTCTAGAATTTCACTCTGATTTCTCTTAGTCGTTGTATAATCTGGGAATCGAAGGTATCGAATAATCCAACGTGATTTACTTCCCATCTTCTTCTTTGCCCTTTCCACCTATATGGCTTTCTCATAAAACAAACCTTCCCTAGGCATGGGATGAAATGGGAAAAAAAAAATGCGGTGGCCAGAGGAAAACCATTTCAGAAATGTGTTTGTTAAACAAGTGCAAGCAATAAATTGAGCTTAGGAGGGAAAGGCGGTTAGAAGAAAAACTGAAAGTACTGACCTGAGAGTCAAGCTGATTGGAGCAAGGGTGAAAGCAGCGATTTGGAGGATAAGCAGAAAAGAAAAGGGATAGCAAAAGAGAATAAAAGGAAGGAAATGCATTAGTCTTAAACATACAGCCAACAGATGTTATATTAGCAGGTTTTATAACCAAATGAAGGACAATAAAGCAACTTTTATCTGTTATAACCCCCAAAAGCCCTGGGCACACACTGTAAACTGTTCTATTAAATATTACACATAGGAAACCAATATCTGCTCTCATGCATTATCACTGTAAGCACTGGTGTGAACCAGAGGTGTGTTGTAGCAACACAACAGCAGAATTTGCCCTCTTCTGGTGGAATATTCATAGGGACAGTTCCTATCTGTGTCCATACAAAATTCTATTATTATAATAAACTGAAATGAAAGTTACTAAGGCATTAGAGCTAGTGGTAAGCACTGATGTTGGAAAGATTTTATTTGAACCAGTAAGTTGGACTGTTACATCTTATGAGATGTTCTTCCTTCCTCCTTGAAAATCAAAAGGAGCTGAACAATTTGGCTTTCCATTCAAAGATTTACATTTTACATGCTCACAAAGCACTTCACCTAGCAATGATCAAAGACACTGTGAGCAGGGCTTTGGGCGAGGAGCTGCCTATCAGTCTCCCAAGAGAGGACAGAGCAACTTCCAAAGTTGAGAGTAATTTTTTTTCAGTTGTAAAAATGAGGATCATACTTCCATCCCTGAAAATATCCAGATGCTTGATAACTTATTTATGCAAAAATATTTAAGATGCCCTTCTTATTGGTCAAAATAATAAAGTCCCAAATCCAAGCAAAAATTAAAAGGAAAAAAAAAGTGATGATCTTCAAGCTACCACAGGAGCATACAGTGAACATTTATTTTATAAATCTATTTAATGCTCTTTGTAAAACAACAAAGTGAATGAACAAATATGATACCAGTGATCTGCTCAAGGGGACCCCACCATTCCATACTATTAAAAAGTACTTTTAGGAGCACCTGGCTGGTTCAGTGAAAAGAGCATGTGATTCTTGATCTTGGGGTTGTAAGTTTGAGATCCATGTTGCGTGCAGAGATTGCTTAAATAAATGAAACTTTAAAAAATTTAAAATAAATAAGTAGTTTTAAGCATTTCACAGAGGAAGGAAAAACAAAATAAATCCTCAGACGAAAGCTTAAACAAGAACATTTCAAATGAAAACAGTGTTGATCAAAATGATAAAAATCAAAGAGAAAATTCAGGATTAAACACACGGTGCAAGCATTGGTCAAATAATCCCTCATATCTGAAATCCCTCCGCACAGTATTTTGTGATCATGAACACACAACTGATTAAAAATAAGTTAGATCAAGCCATGATTATTGTGGGAACTTTGGCCCCAGCTGTTGCTTCAAATTCTTCTGGATCAGAGCGGTATATCAAACTGAGGTCTATGGCCAAGCTTTAGAGCATCCTAAATTGAAACAGCAAATAAACATTTGAAATTAGTTGACTTTTCCAAGGATTCCTAGTTTTCATCAAATTCTCAAAGGCATCCATGACCTTCCCCAAAGGGTTGGTAGGGATGGTGCAAAACTATCTGCCACTTGTTTCATTGAAATTTCTTCAAACACTTTATCAAATATAAATGGATATTTCTCAGCAAGAAGAGTTTATATCAAAACAAACAGAACTGGTATCAGGTTTCTTCAATGTATCATGAGACTTCTAGAACACAGTATCCCATTTTTCTAAATAAAGCTTTAGTTTACATTTTGTTAAAAGTGTTCTGAAAGGCATCAAAGAAATTATGTCATCACATTATTGAAAAAATTCAGAAGGAAAAATAATAGTCTGCTTCTCAACCTCAGATAAGGTGCTTTTAGGCATCTAAGATGATTGCTCAAGTGTCCGAATGTCTGATGGCATTAGTCAGTGATCCAGATAATTAAGGGCTACCTGTTTTCTATTCTGACATTATGTCTTATGAGCAGAACCCCAAAGGATGCATGCTGTTCTCCACAGTGGGGAGGGATGTGATCAAGGGCTTGATTTGGACATTTCCTGTCCCCTAGACAAATACCAACAAACCCCCTACTATATTTAGGATAATTACATGAATGGTCACCTGACTGATACGTTTTGGTGGCTGAGATGCAGAAGCCTAGTGGCAGCAGACCTTGTTTGACAAGAGATCTGTTAGCCTCTCTCTTTCCCCTAAGGCAGAACTAATTCTGAAACTCTAAATAAAACTCAGAGCCGTTGATGGGCACTGACACAGAAAGACATATTTCAGTCCCTTTAATGTTTGATTACCTATCCGATCATACAGCAGATGTGGTATCTAGCACCAGCGATCAAATAAAGACTTCAGCTTGATTTGCACCAACACTTAGGGGGTATGCTCAAGGCCCTTCACCCACTTTGTGTCAACCTTCCCCAGAGTCCATTCACTTGCTGTCCAAGGCAGAAGCTCCCTGCTGAGCCATCAGCATCAAGTGCAAAAGTTTATAGGAAAAACTGCACATGGGGACCACACTGGAGCAATATGCATTTTGAAAAGCAAAATCGTTAATGGCTGATGTAAAACATCCTTCACGTGGAATTTAAGAGGTAAATGCATCCTTATAAGTGCCAGGCATATTTGATTTGGAATGTATACATTGTGAAAAAAATAAAAAATGGGAAGATTAGCAGAGTAGAAAGCAAACAAGAACTGCCCTCTGAGAGAGAAGTAGGCCAGCATCAGTGTCATTTGAGTTATGCTATTCCTAACCCTGAACCTTTTGTTGCACATGACTGAAGTTCTGGAATATTTTAGAACACTCATTGCTTTTAGAAAGAAGTCTTTTCACTCTGGTAGGTCACGTTACAGACCAGAGACCACAAATTTATTTCAAGTTCAATTTTTTGGTTTTCAAAATCACAAACTTAATTGCAAACACTCCTCTATGAGTCCAAAATGGAGATATATGTCACACTGCTAAGAAATCTTTAGTTCCCCACGTTACGAGGTAGGAATTTCATAGTTTAAACCAGAAAATGGAGATATTGCCCAATTTGAAAAGGGCTGCCTGACAAACAAGAAAGATGTTTTGGTCAGAATATACATGGAGCCCAGCAGATAATGATTCAGAAAGTCAGGCCGAGGCTGAGCTCTTCTTTTCCCAAGAAACTTCCCCTCTTACTTTCCACCCCCGCCCCCAACCTCCTTCAGGCCTGGACTGGGGCTGGATCTCAGACATTTCCCAGACTATGTTCTGCTGCTGGACCCAAGACACAGGCAGGCAGAGAACTGGGACAGACTCAAGTCTCACCACACGTTTTATGAATTACAGTGCCTGGGAGGCATCAGCTTTAAAGAAAGGCAAAGGCAGAGATAAAGAAAATGTGCAGAAAGTACATAAAGATAAATGCCTGTAAAATCACTGTTGTTTTAATACATTCCATATTGAGGATATAAAAATGTGAATATTCTTGATGATTTAATGGCACTAGTGTCCAGCTAAGACCTGTTTGTCTAACTAGATGACTACACTATTTTTATGCAAATATTTATAGTAGCTGATCCTGATTTTTCAGTTACAGTTCTGGGGAGCTTCAAAATGTGGGGCACATCACTTTCTCTCATGAAAGCTAATAAAGATGAGACAGATCTCCTGTGGCCCAGCAGCAATGCCTCTCTTTCTCTCTCTCTGCAGGCTATGTGGCTGTTCAGTGCTACTGGACTAACTTCTTCCTTCTGGCTCACTGTTGGACAGGATTGTTCTCAGTCACGAACCTGTTAGACCTGGGTTCAAATTCTGACTTTGAATCTTATAAACTCTGAAAGCTTTAGGAAGTTACATATAGTTAATTAATCTGTGTGAGTCATTCATGTAATATAGTTTTCTCATCTATGCAATGAAGATAATGATACTTCCTGTGTTGTTGGTAAGATTAAATGGTATACAGTATTACAGGTCAACTGCTCAGCAGAGCAGTGAGCACAAAAAATACATTATTATCATAATTACTATTCTAATATTATCTAAGGCATAGACAATATTATACTCTTCAGAGGCTCATAGCTTCTCAGAACAATAGACTAGGAGTCAGGAAACATACATTATAGTTTTGCCTATTTCTGACCACAGGACCAATCTCCAAGAGGTAATTCAACCTTTCAGGGTCTCAGTTTTCTTAACCAATAAAAGAGATGTGATGGTAACGTCCCTGTGATTTAACATCAGCTTTTCAGGAAAAATTTTGGTCCTAATATACAATTCCAAAGTAGACATGTAGATATATCTAAAGTTAACTGTGTTTTTAAGAACCAATAAGCTGGCAGAACATTCCCACATTTTAAAATTAATATTAAGGCTTTAAGGATTTTAATTTGTACACTTATCTCGGGAAAAGAAATTTCTGACTTAATCACTAAAATTGGTCACAGTGTATAAAAATCCAGTTATCATCAAAGTAATACTAAGGTTTTTAAGTGAAATATTAATTGATTTAGAGTTTGAATATATTAAATACTATGCTTAAAAATGTTGAAAATTTGGGGCGCCTGGGTGGCTCAGTGGGTTAAGCCGCTGCCTTCGGCTCAGGTCATGATCCCAGGTCCTGGGTTCTGTTCAGCAGGGAGCCTGCTTCCTCCTCTCTCTCTGCCTGCCTCTCTGCTTACTTGTGATTTCTCTCTGTCAAATAAATAAATAAAATCTTTAAAAAAAAAATGTTGAAAATTTGAGAATTGACCTATCCATTTAATACCTGGCCACTTAATACTGAGAATTTATTTGTTTTAGTATTCAATTATTCCTAATGATGTAACTATCCCACAAGGACTTGGCACCTGAAAAGTATAATACATTTTAAAAGTATAATACATTTTAAGGGCACATGGCTGGTACAAAGCAGAAGCAAAATTTGAACCCAGATCCTTCTGTCAGTAGAGCCTATGCTCTTTCCACAGGCCACAGGGAGCTATTCTGCATATGTCTTAAAGTCCTGTCAGGCCGCACAAGTGTCTTGATCAGAGCTAGCAAACATTCACTGATTTATTCAAAATTTTTCATTTCTTCCATATGGACTGAATCTAGGAAAGACAAATTCTGCCTTATTGCTGAACCAATAAGAAATCCTCAGAGGTAATGGAGTTATGTAAGATTATTCAGAAATTCTTTCCTTATATGAAATATAGGAAAATGCATTGATAGAAAGCTTATTTTTAGAGTCTATCCTATATACAAATACAATATGGATATGAATTATCTGAAAATCTAAATACTCTGGAACCCTGATATAACCTTCTTTGTTTTTAGACAGAATTTGCTATCAGGTAGGCCTGCCTTAGACCCTATTCAAACATATTTATTTAACAAATGTTGTAAGGTCCTCTTAAAAGATACATCCCAGATGAATTTGTTGTGGTGTGCCAAAAAACATCGAAAGGATTGAGCTCCTTTCCCTTTCTCCTATCTTGAATGAATTGCCAAATACATTTTTTGCTTGAAACAAACCTAAACCACAAATGCTTGTCTTTCATGGGTAAAAACAAAACAAAACTAAACTAAACTAAACTAAGCTTCCAAGTAGTCAGAGCCTCAGTTTCTCACACACTTTGTTGGCACACATGCTAGATGAGGGACATCACTCAAGAAACTTGGCCATTACTTTCTTAAACACTTAAGAAGTACACAAGCCCTCAAAAGATAAGCCAATTGCCTTCTTGAGTATCCCACAAAAACATAACGTCATCCCTAACAGGCCTGTTCCTCACACATCACTCGTTTCCAATTTGAAATATGAATATGCATTCCAAATCCACTACAACCTGTGATGGACAACTAAGCAAACCATGTTCACTCACTGCTGACAACTCACAACATGGCTGCAAAACTTACCTCTCAAGTTCTGCAATCTTCTTGTCCTTGTCATTCTTTTCATTCTCCACCTCCTTGAGGATCTCCAGCAACCGGTCAACTTCCGCTTGGGCCTTGCCGCACTCATCACGGTAGTAAGAGGCCTCTTTATCAAGTTGTTTTATTCGGTCTGCAAACTCGGGGTTCATCCTGGAGTCATCTTCAATATTATGAGCCTTCAACATTATATTTTTAAAGAATGTAGTTAAGACAACAATTTAGGACAATAGGTAGTGCAGTCACCAATGGTCCAGAAATTATCAATGGAGAAAAAATAATCATCATCAAGAATTATGGGCATACTGTCAGTTAAAAGGCAAAATGGAAAATCACATAATTCGGCTACTTCAGAAAAATACTGATTTTAAATTATATTACAGTTTCACAGGAGAGGGTTTTTTTATTGTTAATATTTTGTTGCATTAATGTTATTACTTTTGGGTTTTTTTTTTTCCCCACCAAGAAATGGGGGATGAGTGTGGGGAGAGACTGACATCTTTATTCCTCATGCTTTGGCAAGCAGAACTAAAACAATTCAACTCCTCACAGTTAAGGAGGTGATTCATACCAACAGCTTCCTTTTCCAGTAGAGAAACTGAGATAAAACAATATTTAGTTATTTTTCCAAAAACTATCAAGGGTATATTTAAAGCCAGGTAACATGTAAGAGACTGGTTAACTGATGACTGAGTACTTCATCCCACTGAGAAATTTCAGCAGAAGATGTAGGTTGAAAGAAAGACTCACAAGTGAGGAGGGGCTTTCCAGCTAACAGTCATACCCATAAATTCTTGTTCTCTTAAGTAAATTTAACCTGAACCAGGAGGAGGATGAGCTAATTCATGAACAAGCACACAGACAAGAATCTGCAAACACATGCATGGGTGGGTGGCAGCTTCTCACACAAGAACATACACAGGCAACAACACAGCAACAACACTGCAGAATAATTTGCAGCCAAAGTATTTGTGGTTTTGTGTGTCTGAAAGTGTGTTATGGCTTTTTTTTTTCCCAAAATAAACTTTTGGCTGAAATATTCTCAGACAGATGAAAATAACACTGCACTGCAATGTTTTGCCTACCCCTTGTTTCCCATTATTCCTAAATGACTTCTTCAAAGAGTAGGCAGGGAAAAAACAAGTGTTTAACAACAGTGCACATTCAACAGAGAAAGTTCAGAGAAGTCATATATGTATGTATCTCCAAAATCCATGTGTGAAATCATACAATGTTAACAATTTATTAGGACTTAGGTTGTTCTGCTGTCTTGCTATATAGAACAGATGTTCATTGTGTTTTTTTAACTTTTTGTTTAATTTCAGGGAAAAAACAGGCAAGCAAGCTACAGCTACTGTGGGGTTAAATGAATCATGCATGGTTAGAAAAATTAATACTAATAACTACTATTACAAGGTTAACAGTTTTTGCAATGAATTTAGTTGAAAAAAATTAAACAATTGGTATAAAAATAAATTTATTTATGACAAAATAATCATTTTTAGAATAATATTCTTGCATGTAACATATTATTTAAGCATGAGGATAGGAGGAAAATAATTTGCTTTCATGTTCTTTAACCTAAGATTTCTTTATCTAAGAAATAAACTCAAGTATGCAAAAAGAACTTGGAGAAATTTATCAATTCAACATACTACTATCAGGTACTAGTTTATTCCCTTTACCAATATTTCTCAGAAAGCATTTATTTTTATTTACTTAGTATGTACATTAGACTTCATTCTAATAGATTAGTGAGCTTTTACAGTATAATTAAAATAATCTGAAAGAGAATCCTGAGCTAATATGCCTTTAGAAGTTTATTCATCTAACAATTTTATTTTAAATTGAAGTAATGAAAATTTTAATTTGTTAATTGTCACTTTTAAAACATAGGGTCGATATTCTAATTTAAAAGAAAATACTTCTATACCTATTTATATTTGTGATAAGTATCAATTCATTACTCTTGTATCAGAAAAGCACTGAAAATATAGTTTTAAAATTCCTAAGAAAAAGAAAACAAAATATTGATGTTAATTCTTTTCCACTTTTATGCCATATTACCATTATTTTATGGCAGCTAAGGAGCATTTCATGACATTATCTCAAACAACCTGACCAACAATACTAAGATCTTTAAAAAATAATTCAGGAACTGAACTAGAAACACACAAAACAAATATAAATATGCTTCCATTGCATGCCTCTGATTTAAGATTCCTTTCTTGACTCTGACTTAAAGGTTCACAAAATGCTAGCAGTTCAGTTAACCACTGTGCTTTATTTTGTTTTTTTTTCTTATGATTATGATTATGACTATTAATAAATGGGTACATAATTACTATTCGTGAGACCTAGATTCTAAATTTAGCCCTGTGTCTTATGACTACTGTAGGCAAAGGAGTTGGCCTTGCCAAGGACAGAAAAAGCTACCATACAACAAACATGGGGAAGGTATTATTCATTTGTATTCTTATTATGAGTATTATTTTATGATATGCACTCCGCTAGTGGGGCTTGTTATACAGCTAAGTTAATAGGTTTATTTAGTTTCTCATCAAGACACTACACATGTCTTAGAGAAGCCTCCCTGTAGGCTTACAGAAAAAGCAGTCTGCTGGTAAATGGGTATCTGAGCACATTCTTTATTTTAGCTCTATGAAGAGAAGATAACCCAAGGCCAGCTTTTGACACTGGGTGAAATTAGATGGGTTGGTAGTCTTTTCAATCGAACAAATGACTCATGGGATGTTTAGAAGTACAGAAAGCCTACGAAAAGACATGCCTGAATCTAGGCCACTGTTGGCCTCATGTGATATTAAAGTTAGATCATATTATTAAAAGAGATCATAGCCACCTTTACAGTTAGCCTGGTATCTTTTAGATAATACTTGTAGGTGCTAATGATTCTCCCTCTTAAAACAAGAATACCTTTGAGTTAAATAGATCTCCGTACCAATGATAAGTGCCAGAATTCCCTGAAGGGTTATTAAATAAACATGTAAACAGATACCATTTAAAAACTGTTAAGTCAATAGAAAGCTTTAAGTAAGAGTCATACAGAGGTGGATGAGTAACATCTACTTCTGGGTCATCACTAGTGTCCAAGCGAAGACTCAGGAGAGGAGTTTCTCATGACTGAACAGCTGGTGAATCCCTGATCCAACCTGAGTAGTGGGGGCAGAAGTCTCCAGAGAATTTATAAATGATATTGCAAGTAACCACTTCTATTCAGCTTGAATCATTACTTTTCAGAGGATGGGCTGAAATTGTTAGGCAGTGTAGCATGAGTGTGATATACTATGATCTACAAACATGAGAGTTATACTATACTAAAGAAATACAGGAGGAAATTGAGCTTATAAAGCAACACTTCCTTCCAAGTTATAAGGTCAGAGCCTCCTCTAAAAATGAAGTGAAGGAAGCACTTTATTTGCATTTAGCAATGCTCTTGGCTTTTCAAATTATAACAATGGGTTCTTTAACCTAGAATGGCAGCTCCTAATAGGGATTAAAAGTAGGTAACAGAATTGGACCTAATATACTTTAGACACTGCAGAAAAAATATAGATATATATTTGAATAATCATTATCTGAACAAATTCCTACCATGGCATTCTCACCCATTCAAGGTTTAAACTAAAAATACACAGCAATTATTTCTCCTTATGGATCTTGAATTAGCTCCCCCAAAAGGTGAGGAAGCGACTGCCCACTTCATTCTAAGGCACATCAGCTTTGTCCCCTCTCTTCATTAGTCAGGAATCTAACTCTTGAAAATGCAGATTGGTGTGGATTTAATGGTTTTAGAAGCTACTTATTATAAATATAAGGTAGAACATTGTCACTTTCAAAGACATCCACCAGTCATAAAACGAACAACAACAAAAAAAAGTCAATGAAAATCCTTTTCTTAATGTAGAGATTTAATTTTGTTGATTAAACCAGTCAGTTTAAAGGCAAATCCAGGTATCTGGTTCTGCCTCAACATTATTTCTGTTAACTTTTGGAGCAACTCTCAAGCATCTCACAGAAACACAGAAAGTTGGGAAAAAAATATTTCAGAAATGACTGTATTGCATATTAGATCAGTAAGTTCTGAGGATCCTCCAATTATGTTTTCCTACATTTATAAGGAAATTTCCCCCATAAATGGGAACAATCAAAACAAACTTTGGAGACTCACTGATGTGGGCAAGCCTTGGAATTTTACATGAACTGACTTTGAAAGCCTGAATCAAGCACAAAAGAGAAATTTGGCCATGACTTAGGACAAGTAGTACATAACAATACCTAGGGGCTATTTTAATTATAGAATTTAGAACTATTTCAGGAAACAAAGCAAAGTTTCAAGTTAATATTATATTTAAATTAAAGTTAAGAGCAAAAAGTGATTTAAGCCAAACCAGGGATTGATAGTATCAATATAAAAAATCACAAGCTTATTAATAATTTTCTTATAAATTTTGGACATTGATTATTTTCAATAAAATTCTAGTTCATCATTCCAAGTGCCTAGAAAGGAAAGCATTAACTTTGGCCCAGAAACCTACTGTGAAACTGGGCAGGGAATATCCAATTATAATATTGTATAGCATTCTTTCTTTGAAATGGGGCCTAACAATTTAAAAAATCATTTCTTTCAAAATAAACGAATGATTAGTCATGATCATAAAGCACAAGCAGAACACTAACTAATGAGTCTGATGGTTTTTCTTCCCTGTGCTTATGGGTTTTAGCAATAATTTGTTAAATTTATGCACAGTGAAAATATGATTCTTAATTGCAGCACTTTTGGGGGTTTAAACATTCCTTTCATATCTGAGCAGCGGAAGAGGGTATGTAAACTACTTTAAACATTATATTTTATTTCAATCTTCTAAAAGAAGTTTCAACCTTCACATAATTCTGAGTTATGAACAAACCTTACTTTTTAAAAATAAAGGTTTGAAGGGTAATTATAGAACTGTTACATATTATAAAATTTACATTTTATCTTAAATCTAATTAATTAATACCAAATATAAAAGCTGAGCCTAAATGATACATTCAAAATCTAATAATGATAAAACTTTGAATCTTACCCTACTTAGTTCTAAAGGAAACTTCTTTTACAATTCTAGCTAAGTACATCCAGAATACTCACAATTTTATATTACAACTATTCCAAAATGAAACTTTTCTTATAGATGGAATAAATAGGATATTTTTAGTATATGTGCTGCTGAAGCAAGCACCAAATAGGATATTTTTAAATAAATGAAAAAATGTTCAAAATAATTTTTCTTATATCACACATATACAAAATAAAAAGAACCAACTGTATGCTTAACAGTTTTTAAGACCATTTAAACAAAAATACAATTATATGTACCCCCTATTAACTACGGAATTTCATAAAATTAGCAAAGTAAAGAACTGAACTAATTATCTGGATGTTCTGAAATAAAACATGTGACTTCAAATCTTAAATGTCATTACGAATATTACCTGAGTTCTTTAGCTACTGAAAGCCTGGAGCAAGCATGACGTGTGCATTCGTGTGTGTGCATATGTTTGTACATGCTGTGTGCATGCTGTGAATTCTCTCTTAATATTTGCAATTTTCCATTGTGTTGGGGGGACTAGTCTATGAGTGAATCAAATAATTTTCCATAAACAGTCCCCGAAAATCACAAAAATAAACCACTGTACCTAAACAGGGACTGTGAAAGCATTTATAATGCAGTGCACCATGTCCTTTGGATTGCAGAGTCCTATGATGACCTATAAATCAGAGAGACCTCACTGAACATTAACAAGACTTTTTTCTCTCACTACAGTGGAAAAATGCTTGGTCTTTTTCTTGTAAACTGTTACATAAAATGTGAGCCCTGCAAAAGATGCGTTTGCAGAAAAGACAGGATTTCAATGGATAGTGACCAGGCAAGGGGCGGGGAGACTCACATGTGTGGAAGTACATTAGAGTGTTCTCAATTATCCCCTGGCCAGTCACAAAGTTGTCCTCAGTGCTTCCAAATCAGTCATTTGCCTTGCAGCAACAAGGATATTATACAATGCACTAAATTTAGGAGCCAGGAGCACTAAAGTTTTATTAAAAATTTATAAGAGACCTCTGGATACCATCTCTGGGCATAATAATTACTTGAGCTATGGCAAAGACGGTATTTGAGACTGATGAATAAACCATATTATTTGTCTGGAATTAAGAACTAAGGGAAGAAAAAAAATTCAACTGAAGATAACCTGCATAGTGTTTATAATGACAAGACAAAACTCCTCCAGGAGTAGAGACTGGTAGTTAAGCTGCAGAAAGGTTATTATTATGAGAAATAATAAGGATACAAAGACAAAATTTTAGATTCCTAAGAAATGGCATTACAGCATCACTTAGTACCTGGTGACTAAAGTACAAGTAAAGGAGTTTCAAAAGTAGGTTTATTTCTACTCCAGGAAAAAAAATGTTCCCAGGAAGACTTCAAAGGTCAATCTTTATTTACTCTCATTTGGTTTAGATTAATGGATATAGATCTGAGTGTAAAATGATCTTATTTAACAAAAACAATTAATTCACCAGAATTTATACAGGGGCCTTATTCAACATAAACATACAAAAATTAGAAGAAATTTCCTAGATACCAATAACTGGTTAGAAAATGAAAGGAGAAATATAGCATTCACCAAAAATTACCTCATATAAATTTTTAGTAACCTAAAAATCATATTTATATATATACACATATCTATATAGATAGATATAGATACATCTATATAGATAGAGAGATATAGTAATATATATATACTAATACTTAGAACTATCCTTAAAATATCATACACCTATTAACAGGAAAATGTCAAACCTTTACTGTAAAAGATCTATGAAATAAAGAAAACTGCATCAAGTTCATGAATTGGAAGAAATAATATTGGAAAGATATCATTCTAAAAATTATTTTATAGGTTGAGTATAATTCAAATTAAAATCACCAACAGTTGTGCTTTTTATTTGACAAGGTGATCCTAAAGTTTACTTGGAATAATAGAAAATTAAAGGCTAAGAACACTACAACAAAATGAAATAAAAAGCAGAAAGAATTAGGGTGGAATTTGCTTCATTAGATACTTAAAAATATTGTAAAGCCACAATACTTAAAATTCTGACCCAAAAAGCAACAGACATTGATAAAACTGAATAGCTCAGAAATGAAGACATTCATCCAGATGAGAACTTACTATACAATGAAATAGTATGAAGAAAAATTGTTAAAGAATTATTTGATAAATGGTGCTGGGATAATTAGTGATCATTTAAAAATATATAATGTTAAAACTTCACCTCTCGACAGGAATCAAAATACACTAAACACAGATAAAGGGGTTAAACTGATGTAAAAGGTAACATTTAAAAGTTTTGGGGCGCCTCAGTGGCTCAGTGGGTTAAAGCCTCTGCCTTCGGCTCAGGTCATGGTCCTGGGGTCCTGGGATCAAGCCCCACATCAGGCTCTCTGCTTGGCAGGGAGCCTGCTTCCTCCTCTCTCTCCGAGTGCCTCTCTACCTATTGTGATCTCTGTCTGTCAAATAAATAAATAAAATCTTTAAAAAATAATAATAATAAGATAAACAAACAAACAAATAAATAAAAGTTTTAAATATAAGTGAGTGTCTATTCTTCAAATCAGAGAATGGCTTCTAAGCCTAAAGAAAACGAGAAAATTCTAAAGAGAAACACAGGTCAAGAAACCTAAAAATAGTTAGTTTTCTTAATTAAAAACATTTAGGGGCACCTGGGTGGCTCAGTTGTTAAGCGCCTGCCTTGGGCTCAGGTCTTGATTCCAGAGTCCTGGGATCAAGCCTGCAATCGGGCTCCCTGCTGGGTGGGAAACCTGCTTCTCCCTTTCCCTCTCCCCCTGCCTATGTTCCCTTTCTCTCTGTGTCTCTCTCTGTCAAATAAATAAAATCTTTTAAAAAAAATTTAAATGAGGCATGCCTAGATGGATCAGTCAGATAAGCGTCCTGGGATCAAGCCCTGAATCTGGCTCCCTGCTCAGTGGGGAGCCTGCTTCTCTTTATCCTTCTGTCCCTCCCCTCTCTAGTGCTTCCTCTTTTGCTCTCTCTCAAATAAATAAAAATCTTTTTAAAAAATTTAAATGAAATGAAATATTGCCACAAATCTGACAGTTTCTATACAAAGTATAGAACGACTCATTCAAACAAATGAACAAAACAGCAAACTCAAAAGCAAGTGCTGACATGACCAAAAGAAACAATTTGCAGAAGAAAAATACAAGCAGATAGAAAATGTTTTAAAAACCCCAACCACTCTAGTGATTGAAGAAAATAAAGTTAATGACAAAAAAATTCCACCTGTGCACTTGTTCAAGTTATGAAAAATGACATTTCTTGGTATTGGTCAGGGTGTGGCAGAAAGGCTACCTTTATTCAGTGCTGAAAGAAAACTGTCATGGTAGAACTTCTCTGAAATGCAACACAGTAAGAACTACTGGGAGCTTTTAAAAGTCATTGGCCAGAATTCATTCCATGACAAACATAAAAATGTGGGGAGATTAACATGGGAAATGTTTTTCAGAGCATTATATACGGGCAAAAAAAGTGGGGGAGAGATGAGCCACATTTGGGGAATGAGTAAATATAGTGAAATATCAGATAATAAGATAGTGTTTTGGAAGAATCGTTACTGGAGAAAATGCTCAATAAACACTGACACAATTTGGTGAAAAGAAAAGAGCATTAGATGAGGAAAAAAAAGAAAGGAGAGAGAGGGAAGGAAAAATGAAAGACGGGGGAAGGGAGGGAAGAGGGAGAAAGGAAAAAGAGAAA
This sequence comes from Lutra lutra, assembly GCF_902655055.1. Lineage (NCBI taxonomy): Eukaryota > Metazoa > Chordata > Mammalia > Carnivora > Mustelidae > Lutra > Lutra lutra. The sequence goes on along the minus strand of NC_062278.1, from coordinate 198,980,467 downwards.
GGAAGAAAGAAGAGGATAAAAATAACAAAAAAGATGTCTGGGTAGGGAACCCCCCAAATGCTCTTAGTGATTATCTTTGTGCCAGGCAATGTTCTGTCATTTTATTTTCTCCTAAACTTCCCTACTTTTGCAAATTCTCCACTGTGACCATATGTTATTTTTATAACCAGAATAACATGATTATTTTTTAAAAAAACTATTAAGAAGAGAAAATCCATCATGCTACATCCCTATCAGTCCAAAAAAGAACTAGACCCTGAGAATATCTCCAGACAGGGAGAGTCAAAATAATGAGAGGCTGGCTATACTCCCAGATGCCAAACCAGTGGGTTAGCTTAATTAATTCAAGGAGAAAAGTTTGTTTTTGCTTCCTGGAGACCCACCACTGTGGTTGAAAAGTCTAATAAGTGCCACATTACCAATATTTCTGGAAATAGTTTTAAAGTTAACGGAGCTATTTCTTTGGTCCTACCTACTCTGACAGAGATGCTGAAATCCTGTTGTGGTTCTGGTAACTCTTTGTTGTTACAGGAAAAAAAAAGCCCTCCCCGGTTATCCTGCACACACCCAAAATGTGACATACTTAGGTTTTCTTCCTGTCCCCAACTAGTAAATGTGAAACAATTTCACTGGGTTTATTTTACACCTTTTAAAAATGATCTACTCATTTTTCCAGGGTCAATTTTCAAGCTTAAAGATATTCCAATCTTATCTTTCTTCACATACCCATTGCCTAGAACCTGCTTATGAACAATCCCATTCAAGGGGGCGCCTGTGTGGCTCAATGGGTTAAGCGTTTAATTCTTGATTTCAGTTCAGGTCATATCTCGGGGTTGTAAAAAGCAGGCCCTTAGTCCAGCTCATGTGCTAGAAGTGGAGCCCGCATAGGATTCTCTCTCTCCCTCTCCCTCCCCCCATCCTCCAAAAAACCTAAATAATAATAAAGAGCATTCCCATTCAAATGTTAAGGGATAGGAAATTTAGATTATTTTTCCTGCTCTGCTAAAAATCATATTTGGGGAAAGAGGTTAATAAAGATGCACCAATGGAAATTGAGAAATTCAGTTTGCAAAAATAAAATCTGTTTTAAAGAATGGAATGTAGAGGTTGAATCTATATAGACTTTTTAAAAAATTTTTTTAATAAACATATAATCTATTTTTAGCCCCAGAGGTACAGGTCTATGAACTGCCAGGTTTACACACTTCACAGCACTCATCAATCTAATTAAATACACCCAAGCATCTTGTGTATCATGTCGTATGTATCCTGGAATAGCAGCTTAACAAAAAGTTGTTGGCTGAATTGTTTCCTTTATCTATGCTATTCCATTTTCCCATGATGGGAATTCATAAATAGGACATAATTAGAATGCATGATAGCACAGATCACATCTGCCAAATGACAAATTCTGGTCACCTTGAGGTACTATTTCACCCAGTTAAGCCAGTTGAGTTGACAAAACAAAAAGGTCTTTCTTCTTTAATAAGTTAAAGAAGCAAATAAACTGCTTCATATATATGCACACCTGTCATTAGGATAAAAAAAAAATCAGTGGTGGCATCTGGGCCAGCCATTTTACATATATTTTTACTAGTTACCTGTTTTGTGTACCATTAAGCTATAATCAGAATTGTTACTATCTGTTATTAGGAGGCTATATTTTAGTTTGTCCTCAGCCAAATGACATGTTTTTAACTCTTACAAAACCCACAATAATGTTAGGCATTTACCATTCTCAAAGAGCATAGCCCTATTTTTAAATCTAAGCCTATTTTAACTTCTATCATTTGAATGTCATTTACATCGACTTACTTGCTACTTTACAAATGCTATCCTTTTTCACATAGATAGCTCTGAGTTAGAAGGAACTAAGAAAGAGTTCCAAGAGCCTAGATCTGCCGCTGACCTCTGCTTTTCCATAGCCTTAAAGCTGAAGTTAAGAAGGAGGCAATATCAGAGCTGGCATTATTTTCTTGAGCTCTTAATTTTTAAATTTCACATTCAAAAGAAATGGCAGTGGCCTTTGCACAGGTCATTTCTTTTGAAGAACGGGAATGGGAAGAGACTCATATATATTTTTGAAACCTCCCCAGTATGGCACACCATGACATGTGATCAATGGATCCTCATGCTTTGATATGTTACAGCGGCAACGTTCAGAAATGACTTACTGGGTTGTACATCTGATTGAACAACTGCTCAGCTTGCTACATTGCAAAGTTGGGGAGGCATTGAAGCACAGACAGGGAAAGAAGGAAAGATCCGGAAAAACAGCATTAGCTCAACAAATCCAGTGCATTTGCACAGACGAACTGGTTGTTAAAAAAGAAGAAATTTCAGTTTTTAAACATTCCACAGTGAAAGTGAGAGGCTCTAGGGAAATAGAAATGTTGACTTTGGCTCCTAAAAAAGAATAGCTGGAATAAGAAATTTAAGGTTTGTGTTACTTTCCCTTTCTCAAGTTAAATAGCCCATGAAATAAAGAAAGCTGTCCACTTTTGATGATACATGAAGTGCTGGCCTCTAGCAATGAATCAGAAGAAGTACTTTTGGCCAAACCGGCAATTTATTACCTGAACTTCAAAGATGGTAATAATAAAAGATTAATTAAATCTTATCATTGAATTTATAGCTCTTCTTTTATATTAACACAAGCCTGAAGTTTCTATTCAGTCTAATTTTAGGAAAATATAGATCAGCAAACAGCAGGTTAGCAATAGCAAAATATCAGTAAGCAAGACATTACAAGATTAACAGTAAATGGGGAGAGGAAAAAAATTAAGTCATCAGGAAGAAAAAAGGAACCAAAATAAACTGTTATCCATTGCCCATTACCAGTTCCTACTATTAGTTCGTAATTAATAAAAATGTAATTTTAGTGACTATCCTATTATGTTCCAAGTGCTTCAGAATTTGTAAAGTTCTCCAGTCTATTTTGTGTAGAAGATTTCAATTTTTGTGGATTTAAATGTACTGAATATTATCTAAAATATCAGTCTCAGGTTCTACTTCTTAAATACCTACATCATTAACTTGGGGTTCAATGTCAAGTTGTAGAAGGTGAAATACTGTAGGAACTTTCACTTTACTTTAAGCTGAGACATGTGCCTTTAAAGAGCCTGAATTTTTCATTTGTTCAGCTTTGATGAAGTAAATGATAATTTTACCATGGTTTAAAAAAACCCACTTTCCTCAAGGATGATATTAATTGGAAAACTACCAAATCATAACATTTTGATTTGTGGCTTCTCAATTGATTTCTAGTTAGATAAGGTAAAATTATTTCTACATATTGAACGACACCTATTTTTTTGAAAGACAAAATTATCCACATGTCACTAATGAGGTTCTTCTCAACCTCTGAGTGTCTACTTAAGATTAACGAATACAATAATTGATAAAGCACACTCAAAACTTGTTGCGCTATGTGGTTACTATTATTCTATCAACCTCATTAATATCAGGAAAACTTTCCTCACATATGAATATTTGATGGCATTGTTTTTAAGATGTGGGATGTGAAGTTTAAGGAACAGTTCCTTTTCTGCCTATAACCATTTTTCATCATGAAGTATTTGGAGACTTAAATTAACAGTGTAATAAAAAGTAACTAGGCATGTGAAAGTTCTCCACAAACTTTTATGTAAAAACTCACCTTACCAATGTCAAGAATTGTTCATAAGACAAAAATAAATTTAAATCCAATGTGGATCTCATTGTCACTGGCAAAACAAGGTTTCTGTTCAGCTAAACACATCTACGATGTTGTGTATATTTTATCGCAAAAATACATGGACGCTCACAAATCTTGAGCAAAATTCCATAGGGAATTCATGGTTTATTTATGACATAATAAAACTATTATGTTTTCAGCTTTCATTTAGTAAACCTTTATATTTTATTCACAAGTCACATACCCTTTTATTTAAAAGGAGGCCCAGACACTCCTTAAGCTTTTATAGCTGCTTATTTTTCCATGAGTAAATGATGTGTTTATATGTATATTCACATACTGTTGGCTTGTATTTTCAAATATTTCATGTAGATCTCAATTCTTTTTAAGGTGATGGGTACTTGAGGTTTTTACGGAACTATTTATTAGCAGAAATTAAAGACTACTAGAAAAGCATTTAAAACTTTTGAATTTAGTTGATGTTAGAAAGCCAAAAATAACAAAATAGCATCTACAGGTTAGGTATGAAAATATTTAAATTATAATTACCTTATTTAATTTCACTGTACTATGCATTTAGGAGATAATATAAGCAAACATTATTTATATACTTAGAAATAAGTTATCTTTTCATAAATTAAATAGATCCCTACAGCAAGACAACCATTTTTGTTACTTTAACCCTGGTGATGTGGCAGAATGTTAAAATATTGTCAGGAATAATGCTAAAATGCTTGCAGGATTTGCTCTGTGAGTTTTAGCACACAATATCAACTGAGAGTTGGAAATGACATCCTCTGAGTGACTCTTTGGGCAAATCAGGCATGTGAAACTAAAAAACTGAAAGAAACTAAAAGAAACTAAATTGAAATGCATAGACATTCACTTATTAAACTAGTCAAGTCATATACATGGAAACTGTAAGTGTCAATATGGGAAACTTCTCCTTTTAATTACTAGAGGGTTTCAAATTCCATAGATGACCTACATTAAAAGGGAGTATATCAAGTATGTATCTTCAGAAATAATATATGTGGTGGCCTCAGCTCCACAATGGCCACAGAGAGTTGATGACCGTATCTTTTGTGGCCAGGTCTAATTGAGGTCCTCCTTCAGGACTCAGCACAATGCAATTGAGGTAAGCTAATGCAAAGCAAGTCAATCAAGTCTTCTCACAGTTATCTTAGAGCTGCTTTGTGATCATGAAAGTGCTCATTAACCTAGAAGTACCTTCCCTAGGTTCATTTCTTGATACGTACATGTATGCATAACATATTACAGAACACATTCATGTATGTGTCAAGAATGTATTATCATACACCCAATGCATAAATAGCCAAGTCAACTGCCACTTAAGCACCCTCAAATGGGCCATTTAAATTCTTCTATTTATTGTTTGAGATTTTTGCTTAACGAGATATTGCTTGAAGAAAGCGAGACACAGAGTGGATTGAAAAGTAAATTTTGCAATACAGAGATTTTTCTTGCTGTTTTGCTGTACAGGGATTTGATCTCTATCTTTTTCAGTAAGGAGACTTTCTTTACTAGTGTGAAATATCTCAGGACAATTTCCTAAAATTCTGTGAACAGATTAAATCACATTTCAGTTATATATTGTACCATATAAAATAGTAATATTCAATTTTTAAATATTCAGAATAATTTCTCTACAGATATATGATGCTTTAACATCCTTATCATCCACATCATGTATTTTCATAACTTTAGCAAATAAATCTCCATTCCAGTGTGCTATAAATTATACACAGTCAAATTTTATTATATGCTTTGCTTGATTATTTAGATTCTTATTATCTCTTTTGAATTAACTTTATAAGTTGTCAAAGGGAAACAAAATGCTTAAACTCATAAAATTATGAGTTTTATATGAACAATGAGTGCAGACGTACCAAACAACACAGGGAAAAAGTCAAAGGAACGATGCATGACTAGAAAGGTACTCCACAAAAATGTCCAGTTCAGAGAAAACATGTTAATGCTGCAATGTAAAGATCCTGTTTTCTTTTACAAAGTCTTCTACATTCAACAAGCTTTCTAAGATATTAAGGTCATTTTTGGTTAAGTACAAATAGTCATCCCACAGATATTCTAGGGACTTTGACTATTTGGGTGGACTTCCAGAAATTGAATATTGTCAAGTAAACTTTTACAAAGCTCCAATATAAAAATTAACCTACTTCTGAAAGTAGTAAAAGTTTATCAACATATAATGGGAACCCAGATTCTTTGATTTGTTACAAACATTTTCACTTTTGTTTTTATAGTTGAGATTTACCCAGAGAGTAGCAGCTTATTTTTATAATTTTTTTTTTTTACTTCCACTATTATTTAAATCTGTTTTTCAAGTTCTTTTTCAGACAGGAAACCTAAGATATTTTTTCAGGTTCACTGGCCAATTTGATGCAGACTTCATGAGTTAAGAGTGCCTAATTCTCTTATCACCAGACAGCAAAAGATAAGGGGTTTGTTTCTTTACAAAATATCTCTTCCTTTTCCATTTTATAAATTCATTGTAAAATGAGCATTTTTTTCCTTGGACTTCACTTACCTTTTTTAACTGTGCTTCCAATTTGCTACATTCTTCTTTCTTTTGTTCAATGGCTATTTCTAGAGATTTTAATTTGGAGTCCCTTTTCAGCCCTGCTGAGGCTAATGAAGATGCATGTTCCTTGAGGTCAATTAAACTAGACTGAAAGGAAAGAACACTAGTAAGTAAAACACCGCAATTTCTACTAGTCTTCAATTTGATTACATTGATTCTCTGCATAGTAGTAAAGTGTGCATTAGACAGAAAGGGTAAATATAGTCTTACTAAGGTAACAATAGCGGCTCTGGCCAGGAAATTAAAATTGGCCAGCTTACAGAATCGAGCAGGATCTAATTGCAGTAGAATCAAATGTGACCAAATGGTGTGGTCAGTAAATGCGTGTTTCATGTCTCAAAGTCATGCTGATGATGTAAGTCCCAAGGTGGTCTTTACATGTCATGGCAAAACAGACACCCCGAACCTTCCATTTACATTTATTGCTGTCAAGTCGTGCAGACTCTAAGATAAATAAGAAAGAAAATACTAACTCTAATGCTTTCCCCCCACAAAGGGCAAATTAAATATAAAAGAAGCATCTTGTTAAGTTTTTATCAAATTCCACTTCTTTAATAGAAAAATAACCAACAGTTTCTAAGATATCTTCTATAGAGTCAAAGATAAAATTATTTTAAAATGTAAAGTAGACTTTACATCCCAGTCCTTTGTAAATCCTAATTCAACAGAGATAATGAATCTCCCCATTTCAGACATGGGTTTGCCTACATTGTTCCACTCATCAATCACGCCCAGAAACCAAGAGTTCCCCTGGATAGTCTGAATTTCAAAAAGTAAAGTAAATATGTGCATATATCATGGAATATAAATGTGCTTAGCTAAGAAGGCAATGTCTATTACCAAACATGAAATGATTAGCAGCATCTAATAATGTATCCAAAATATTCAGGTATTATCCAAAATTAGACTTTGTGAGTTTCCTTTATATCCCTTTGCAGCATCTAGAAGGACATTAAGCACACAGTGGCCACTCAGTAAATGATATTACCTAATATTTTGTGTCTGAGCTACTTACTGGGCCCTGGAATAATCTTGTTGATGATAATATCACCATCACTCAGCAAACTATCCAGCTCCTAACAACCCTCTGAAGGACAGAGCAGCCACTCTCATCTTTCAGATCAAGAAACTGAGGGTCACAAGAACTGTCTTTTCTAAGGTTCCTGACCTATTAAAGGAAGACAGAGGTCTCAAACCCAGAATTCTGACTCCAATTTCAATGCTCTTTATCATACTACTCCCACAAAAAGAATAATAGACCTTGCAATCTAGGCATTTTGTCATGACGAAGGTGATTATCACCCCAAATAAATTATAAGCTGACAACAATTATATGTTGTTTTTCTCTATACATTTTAAATTGCCAGGTCTGATAGCTTTATGTGTCAACTTTGCTAGGCTATATAGTCCCCAGTTACTCAATCAAACACTAATCTAGGTGTTGCTATGGAGGCATTTGGTAGATGTAACTAAAAACTATCATCAGTTGATTTTAAATAAAGGATATTATTCTCCAAATCTGGGTTGGCCTGAGCCCATCAGTTGAGAGGCCTTAAGAGCAGGACTGAGATTTCCCTGAGAAGGAAGAAATCCACCTGTGGACTGCTGTGTCAGTTCCTGTCTGGAGTGTTTCCAGCCTGCCCTTCCTGATGACCTACCCTATGAATTTCAGACTTGCCTAGCCAGTCCCCATAACTATGTAAGCCAATTCCTTGCAATAAACTTCTTAACATGGTTAAATTTCTTAAAACAGTTCTGTTTTTCTGGTAGAACCTTGACTGGCACACCCATCCCACTGGCAGGCACATTACTATACAGGAACAATAAATGTTTGCTGAAATGCTTGTCTGAAATCATACAAGGTAGGCATTGTTTACAAAATTATTTTCATTTAAAGCTATGCTCCATAACATCATCAAGATCTCTTTTCAATCATATATATCATATGTATATAGTTGAGATACATATATATATATATTTTTTTTTTTAAGGTCCAGATCCATGAATAACACAATCAGTTACTCAAATTGCAAATGAGATCAAAGCTTCTGTGCATTCTGTTATATACCAACTACAGTAATTACAGATCCCCTAAGTCAGATTTAGCAGTGAAATAGTAGGAAGAGAATTTACATTCTTCATTTTCCTATTAAAGAAATAATCTCTTTTGTAAAACAAAAACAAAAACAAAAAACAGTGCACTTACATTCTAGGGAACTTGCATTTTGTTTCTATTACTCATCAAATCTCCCAAACTTAGATTCCTCATTTAGACAGTACTTTAATTTGTACAGAATTACCAAAACCAAAGGCTGAGGTAATAATCTGATGCTGGAAAACAGACACCTATGCGTGATACAGCCCAATAGGAGGAAAGAATCTGTGATAGCCCTAAAGGAGATGGACATTTCCTATGGACAAAAATAAGTGTGAAGGGGCCAGTTGTGGACAATAGCACATATCTCAGAGTTCTGGAGACTGAATAAAATAACATGCAATGCTGCTTCTCAAACTTCTCCATCAACGTATCCCCAAGTAAACTAAAGGAGGTAGAGGTATCTATCCCTCAGAGCATGGGGAGTATAGCCCTACCCATCCTCTCCATAACCCCCAAGCAAAAAATTTCTTTGAAATATATTGTTTTACTTAAAAAATGCAGGTAAGATTTGTATTCTGCATTCATGTTTGCTCTAGCATGAAAACATTGTTCTAAATTATTTACCATAATGTAAAATCGATATTCCAGAAGAATCGTCACATTTAACATATACTTTGTGTCTAGCATGGTACTGTATCCCCCAACCTGGAAGTATTCAGTGATCTGGTTGAGCAGCACAGATCAATGTAAAGCATGTAACACAAGGACTGGCATGTAATAGACCCTCAGTAAGTGCAGAAGTTGTTGTTGTTGTTGTTGTTGTTGTTATTGATATTGTTGTTATCCCAAGCAAAACATCATGGCACAGTAAAAAAATTACAGAATCCTCTAAGCCACACAAATGTGGTAAAACATCAAGAAAACTTTCAAGGAGCTACATTGTATCCAGTGAGTAAAGACGAGGGCATAAGGCATCCTGATAAAGGGAGTTAACGGTAAATATTTTCCTTTGAACTCCAATGGCTTTGACAAGGAAAGGTAACTATGTCCCCAAACCTTCACACAGACCCTCAAACTCACTCTCTAGTCTCTTGAGGCTCCCGAGAATGGGACTATCAGCATGGTTCATTTGTTTTTCCAGACTTACCTCTTTTTCAGTCAGTTCGGCTTGTAAAGCATTGACCTTCTCTTTCAGATCTTTGTTCTCTTTTCGGAAAGATTCTATCTCTTCTAGTCTTTCCCGATCATCTCTCTCCCGCTGTTCTTTCAAACGCTCAATTATTCTCTCCTGTGAGGCGATTATCAAAAGAGAAGGGAGAAGCCATCAGTTGTATGTCAAGGCACACTACAAAAGGAAATGGGAGGCAATAAATATAAGAAATGATCTACATGAGTCAACACACGCAAGACAGTTAAACTTGGGTTTGTGAAGACAGGCTGTGCATAACAGCATTTGGAAAAGACAATCAATATGGCTTTTGGCTTACTAATAAAAGTCAGCATCACAGCGTTGCAAGGAATCTTAATGTTCAAGATCTGAGGCTGTTCTTGGTTCATGGTGGTACTTGGGAAATTCCAAAAGCAGTTCCAGAAGGTTTAGGCACCAAGACTCTAGATTTATGAAAGACTTTAATGGACGAGTAGAAGAAGGACAATTAACCTCTTGGTTCAACCTTCTTTGCTTGGTTTTCCTATTCCTTTGCTTGGTTTCCCAAAAAACTTCCTTGATTTCTGAAGATTCTGCTGTGGCTAGAAAGGGGGATCTAAGCGGGGCAAGACGTAGGCCCTTCAGGACTTAGGTCTGAACTAATAGCGAGAACTTGAAACAAAATAATGAATGAGCTCATTGGATAAGTGATTTGCCAATGTACCTAGAGATGACCATTTTTCCTCCATATTTTTCCAATGGCTTCTTGGCAATCAGTAGAGACTCCAACAAAACATTGCTTTAATTTGACAAAGTTCAAATAGCAGCCTTCCTTTACTGAGAGTTTCTTACATGCTAGGCTCTGCGATGTGCCTTTCTTCCTCTAGACTTCATCACAACTGCACGGTCTGAGCCAGTGCTACTAGTAACAGTATGGTAGGAAACCCAGGCCCAAAGACCGGCTAACTCATCCAAGGTGACCCAGCACATAAATAGAAGGCACAGCCTAGCATCCAGGGCTCTCTGAGTCTTAGCCATGTGCATGAGACCACACTGCCAAAAACAGATGCATGGTGCCGGTTAAGGAGATCTGAGAACCTTGAGTCCCCTGACTTACATGCTGAAATGAAAGCACTGGTCTGATAGACGTGTTCTCCAAAAATGTGAAATCTAACCAGTATCAAAATAAAAGCCTTCTTCTTTTTAAGTAAAATTGCACTGGGGTGAAGTTTGAGCTAGATTTCTAAAATTTGTTTCAAATTACCCAACACATATTTGAACTTCCTTTAGGATGGCAAAATAAAAAAATACTGGTGTAATAATTACTCTTAAGGATCCTGATATTATCTTTTATATTCTTATAAGTATGTAGTATTAGACAAGGCCTGATATGTAAGAAACATAAAACAGTATATGATTCAGAGAGAGGTTAGTTTGAACACTTAGCCTGTGATTTAAGTCCCCCCAGGGAAGAAACTGTTCTACCCCAATGACAGTAATTTATGTATCTAATGCTCTCAAGGAAAAAAAGAAGTATCATTATTGTTTTGTAATTAGCTAAATCACTTTAAAATGAAGTATATTATTACAATAGTGGGGGTGGATACAGAACAAATCTGTCTACTAATTGTCTACATTTGTTTCTTCTTGATTCCGGTTATAGTCCTATTTGACTGCCTGTGACACTGGTGAGTGGATAATTATGCCATCTACAAAAAAAGAAAATGGCCTCAGTGCACAGGAAGTCTCTCAAGGGCTTTTAAAATTTTTCAGCAGCTGAACCCTCACTGCCTTATGCCTACACTCATTGCAAAAGCATCACAACTGGTCACCCGGCCACCAGGCCCTGTCCATGCCATCACTGCCACCACATGAGCTGTTGGAGTGACATTTTTTTAAGTCCCAAACTGTGTCACCTCGCTGCTTGGAAACTTTCCCAGGAATTGGTCTAGCTGGATCATGTGGCCTTTATTCCCATTCAGTGCCCTTCATATGGTTTTACTGTATGTCTATCCTCCCAGCCTAGCTTTCCAAAGGGCAGCACTCAACTCCTAAAGACTCTTTTAACTCAGGGCTGAGCAAACTGTCTGGCATACAACAGGCAATTAAAGAAGCTGAAGGAAGGAATAAGAGGAGTGAGAACTCAACTTAGGGACTGTCTTAGCTTCAAAGGAAGGGAAATAAAATTAAGTATGCATGTTAACATCCAGAAGGTCTCAGAGTCATTTGGTAAGTAGGTTGATTTGCTCTAAGCACTTGTACTATTGACTGGGCATCGATGACAAAAAAAATCAGCAAGCACTATAATGTTTTTAAGTGTTATTGATGATTCAATACTACAAAATATTTCTCCGTCAATCACAAAACTAATTTAACTGTCAGCTACGCAGGGCCAGATGTCAAAAACATGTGTTAAAAGGCCCTAATATGCCATGATCTACTTGATTAACAACTAACTTGCAGAAATTCCAACAACGTGTTCTTGTTTTAGTCTTATTTGCATTGGCAAGTATTTCTTGCGCACTCATCTGGCTCTGCACAGGTCTAATCTATTTGTGCTTTATCACTGAGCAGGAACTGAATTACAGCAGCCTCCGGCTCTGCTATCTGCCTTTTTCAACTGCTTATCTGCTATGCGGCTACAGCAACGCTTGGCGAGACCAGCTTTATAAATCCTGTGGGTTCCGTCTCTTGAGCTTCTGTGTGTCGATCCTAGAACTAAGTCATACTCAATCTTAACTTGCTAAGTGGCATTAGTTTTTGCACCGTGAATATGTATATAAATTCTCAGAAACTAAAATGAATAACACACTCCCCAAAGGTCATAATTCAAGTGGAATGGTGAATAGTGCCTAATAGGTTCCATTCATCAGCCAAATGACAGCAAATAATTAGATGTTCTTATGAGTCCATGATTTTTAATTAATCATTTTATTTTTTATACCATATCCTGTTCCAGGGGATCTGTTCAATTAAATGTGGATAAAACTGGAACTTGTGAAGGAAGGGCCACTAAAGGTGATCATGATGTTGTAAAAACAATAATTACTAGAAGGTTTGAGTTTCAGTCACATTCCATGACGGGTGAGCTCAGTGGCCTTGGGACAGTCCAGGAAGGCAACAAAGTCCCAACATAGGGCAACTTAGATGAGAAGTGGCTTCCTGGAGCACTGGGTTGAGAAGTTAGCATGCACCACAGTCTATCTATGACATCTACCTAGCACCCAGAAACAGGGAATTGTGCTGCATCTGTCGAAAATTTTCAGTTCTTTAAAATGGAAGAGTATAGGTTTGGTATTTCTCAAAGTGTGGTCATTTGACCACTTTCATCAGAATCACTGGCATACTTTTTTAAAAAATCACAGGTTCTGGGGCACTGAGGTGGCTCAGTCATTAAGCATCTAGGATCCCACAGTCCTAGGAATGAGCACCACATCGGGTTACCTGCTTACTGGAGACCCTGCTTCTCCCTCTCCTCCCCGCTTGTGTACTCTCTCTCGCTATCTCTGTCTCTCTCTCAAATAAATACATAAAAAATCCTTTTTAAAAAAGTCACAGATTCCCTGGACCCATGGAAAAGCAACTGAATCAGAACCACTAGGAAATGGGACCCAGGAAACTGTATTTTACGAAGCTCCCTAGATGGTAAGATTATTTGGATACACACAAAAGTTTGATACTGGAATAAATACTTACAATGAATCTACTATTCTCCCATGATGAAGAACCTTGCCAGTTCCTATCCAATGTTTTTGTCTGTGCTTTTCAAATATACTAACATCCTGATTTTGTTACCATTTGAAAATTCCCTTCAAATGAATTGATCTGTATTTGCTTTTAATCTTCATTACTGTGAAAGACTAAAAGTCAGATGCAAATAAAATTTGAAAACTAAGAGCTCCAGGCCAAAGCTGGCCTACCTCACATTTGGTTTGAGCATCATGATATTTTAAAACCTGAAGTTGAATGGCTTGAGGTAGGTCAAGGACTCTGCCACTTGTCACAGTTGCCAGCAGTCCCTACTGCCTCACACCAAGCTCAATTCCCTCATTTTTGTTCTCTGCCTGACTCTTAAAGGTATCTAACTACTCAACTCCTCATCTACTGCCCAATTCAGATTTCATGCACCTGAGATTGTGGATCAGCAAACTGAATAATTATTATCAAGGTGGTTCCAAAGAGAAACGGAACTTGGATGTCAGCTAATTTAAATGTGCATTTTGAAAATAATGTACTAAGAGAAGAGGCTTGCCCCCACGTGATACAACTCTCAAGTGCTGGCATGAGTATAGTGGGGGGCAGACTCCCACAGACCTCAGTCTTCCTTCCCAGTCATCCTCTCAGTCTCAAAGGAAGTGTTTAAATAAAAGATATAGTTTCAGATTTGGGAATTGTTTGGGGATTTAAACAAGAATAAATCAAATCTTAATAGGGCCAAGGGAAAAAAAAAAGATAAAATCCTGCCAAGTAATCCATGACATGGAAAAATTATATGGTATATGTTTACTTCCGTAAAGCTGCAGAAAGAAACTGAGAGGTAGTAATGCACTGACATCATATCACTCAAAAACTGCAAACAGGATACATAATCATTAATATTTTTGAACGAACATTCCCTCATTCAAATTTTTACAAACAAAATTACTACAGAGAGTTTTGGTAGTAAATTCTTAAGAATTTTAAAAAGAGTATTTTCCCAGAAGAATCATCTTATTTATTCTTTTATGTTTTCAAGTAAAATCGCATATCTTAATAATTTAATATTAAAGTTATAATGTTATCATTTCTATCTAGACATAGACTTATGGCTCTTTTAGCATCTCTATATTTTTATGTACTGCTGTGGCTCTCAGACTAGAGTGAACAATCACCAATGACGGGATGTTCACTCCTGGAACTTGCTAAAGTACAGAATCCCAGACCCTCTCAAAGCTCTGGTTTAGTAGGTATAGATGGAGCCTAATGATTTAGATTTCCAACAGGCACCTTCTGGTGATTCTGACACAGAAATCAAAAAAGCCTTCTTTAAGATACACTGGCTTTAAAAAAAAATCTGTGGGCCATTTAATTTAATACATTTCTTTCCACAAATTTGAGGTGCTGGGAAAGAAAATTACTTGCCAAGGTCATCCAGTTAGTGGCAGGGCTGGGACTAGCTCCAACCCAGGTTTCCTTCCACTTGACTTCATTACTACAGTTCATGGACTATGATAATGGGGAATATAGGAGACAGGCAGTATAGCTCCCAAGTCCACATCCTTGACTACTGTGTAATACAGCTTTTTAGGAAGCTGAATTCCTAGAAGAAGAGGAATTAAATCTGCAGAAAGTAAAGAACATTCCAGGCTAGGTAATAGTGTGGACAAAGGGTCTGAGAAAAGAAGGAACATGGCAAACTTGAAGATCTAGGCCAGCGTAGCTAGAATACGGAAAATGAGGGAAGAGAGATGGGGGATGAGTCTGGGAGAGAAGGACGAAAGACAGAAAAAGAGGGAAGGTAGAGGAAGGGAGGGAGGGAAAAGCAAAGAAGGGAAGGAAGAAAAATAAGGAGAAAGGGAAAGAGGATGGGAGGATGGGAAGGGGAGAGGAGTAAGGCAGGCAGGCAGAGAGATAGCTGATCAGATACGAGCCAGATCAGATGAAGGGGTGGATCGTATGTGCCAGGTTAAGGATTTCAGTTGTCATCATCCTAAGAACAGTAACAAGCTAATGAAGGTTTTTAAGCAGAGCCAAATATGATGGGATCAGTTTTGCATTTCAAGGCTCTCCTGGCTTATTTAATGTGCCAAGTATACTGAGGAAGGCTAACATGGGAGTGGGAGGTCCAGCTGGGAAGGCAGGTAGTGTGAGCACAAAAGCGGGCACATTTAGATCACCTCCTCCCAACCATGCTTCCCTAAATCCTAACACCCCCATTTTTCAGCCCAAGCTCACCTTTTCTGACAGAGCCTCTTCGAGTGTTGCTAGCGCAGTATCTGTATTACTGGAATCCGTCTGCAAGGACTTCACTCTGTCTTTCAAATTGGTTAGTTGTTTGTCTTTATCCCTAAGTTGTTCTTGTAAGTTTTCAATCTAAAAATAAAGATCACCATACTTAATGCATATTTTATAACATATCCAAGGCCAAGATTCCTTAACTGGACCTGTTTTTAAAACATAGACCCCAGGGTACATACATTGTCAGCACTGAAGTTACAGAGACTTAGAATCAAGACCATTTTGATGAGACCTCATCCTTCCATGTTATTAAACTTTGTATTTAAATGGTGATACAGATGAGCAGACTACCTCTTTCCATACTGATGCAAGCCCTTTAGGCATGTAAACATTGCTATTTCTACCTATTTCTGTCCTTCCTACCAGACTGGTCCCTAATCTAATCTCCATTACAGTGAATCAGAGAAATACATTAGCAGGATTTTTTTCATTCAATGAAAAGCCATGCAGTGGGTGCCCATTCTGCATCAAGCACCATATCAGTATATGGCAGAACCTATGTAGTCATTCACTCACTCCTTTATTCAGTAGTAAATTTTGTGATATGCCAAATGTTGTCAAGTGGCTGTTTCAAAGTAACCACATGAAAAGCCAAGTAGGTTATCATCAGTAGACTGTTAATGGGAAGAACTTGTGATATAAATCAAATGTAACAAGTACTAAACACTCCATTTGGCAACTAAGTCATGTGTTGGCAACCAACCAGCCACTTTTATCCACTATCTGCAGCCTGAAATAAACACACCAAATAGCTGATTATAACGCCTGCCCATGAGCAGCAGCAAGGACCTTTTCTGGGCATTGCGTACATTACCATTCATTTTTTTATTCTCTGCTTGCAAACCATGTATTTCTTATCTAAAGATTTTAAAAAGCCCACTATACAAACAATTTATTCATATTAAGGGTTTTAAAGTGACAAGTAAAAAAAGCAGTACAACTCTAAGATAAGTCCATTCAAAATATTTGTATTCTGCACCCAGGCTTTCACAAGAAATCATTCCAAATGCATGTTTAACAACGTGTGACTTAAGCAAATTTTTGGATTATTTGATTCATTTAGCATAAATCTGGAATGCAACACAAATAATGATAGCAATGCAGCAAAAACGAGAAGGAGAAGAAGGTGACAACTGGGGTGGCAGTAGTAGCAGCAGCAAAATGAACCCAAAAGCAAGGACCCCGCTGACCCTCAAATGGCAGAACATGGGACTTGGCCAATTTTTCCAATGGCTACAAGCAATTTGAACTAACAGAGATGGACTTTTTCTCTCCCCTCCTTTCTTCTCCCTCCCCTCTTCCTTCTTTCCTTTCTTTTTCCCACCAAAGTATCTTTTTAATAAGACATGTTTTTTGCCTTGAGACAGACATCTTGGAAACTCAAGTTATACATCAAATAATTAGCTTTCTCTTTCAACAAAATGCAATGTATTCCTGCCCACCTACTTCTGTGAGAATTCACTCAAAAGGCATAATCACCTGCAATCAAACCAAAGGCTTTCTCCATTCCAGACAAGTGTTCACCTGGTTACACAACACCATAAATACATATATGGGTGAACAAGAATATGGATGGTTACATGTCAGAATGATACTTGTTATATAAAAGAAGCCAACAGCTGAAAGGACTGGCTCTTTAAGGAGAGGGAGTCCTATTATTTTGAGTACACCCACACCCACAGATACATTTATGTACACGAATATATGTAAATCCATGGTGGTTCCAAGCAAACTCATTAGGCACCCCGTCACCCTAGGAGACAGTGCCCTGGACAGGACAGAGGATACCTTCTCTCAGGGTATCAGCCCTGGGTCAGTGGTAGGCCCTGATTTCAAGGGATTTGGGGGACTGGAAATAGGGGCTAAAGTAGACTATAAGCCTGTGAGAGACTCCTTGGGACCTCCCCAAATCACAGAGAGGACTGAAGAAGTTTAGGGCCAGAGTCCTACCGGGTAACATAACACTTTGTATTTTCTGATTTTCTGATAGTAGCCATCCTAACAGGTATGAGATGGTGTCTCCTTATAGTTGATTTGTCTCTTTATAGTCTCCTTATACCTTGATTTTCATTTCCCTAATGACTAATGATGTTGAGTGATCTTTTCATGTGCTTACTAACCATCTATATATCTTCTTGAGAGAAATGCCTATTCAAGCCCTTTGCCCATTTTTGAATCACACTGTTTGATTTTGTTGTTGTTGCTGTTGAGTTTTAGGAATTCTCTATATATTCTGCATATTAATGGCTTGTCACATATATAATTTATAAATATTTTCTCCAATTTTGTGGCTTGCCTTTTTAATCTGCTGATATTCTTCTGATGTGTAAACTCCCCCATTAATACTACTTTCTCTACATGCCATAAGTTTTGGTACATTGCACTTTTGTTTTCATTCAACTTTAAGTATTTTTTCATTTCTCTTGTGATTTGTTTTGATCCATGAATTTTTTAAAAGTGTGTTGTTTCTGACTTAAAGTCTGTTTTGTCTCTTTCAGTTACTACTTGCATAGAACATATTTCTCCATCCTCTCACTTTCATTCTGTTTGTGTCTTTGGATCTATAGTGACTCTCTTACAGATGGCATGTAGTTGGATCATGGTATGAGTGGTGGGGAGGGGTTGTTTGTTTTCTTGTTCTTAGTCCATTCTGCCAATCTCTTTTTTTCAATTAGATTTTAATCCACTTACATTTAAAGTAATTACTGAAAAGAAGGGGTTTATGTCTGTCATTTTCCTATTTGTTTCTGTAGACCTTATAATGTTTTTGTTCTTCGTTTCCCGCATTACTCACCTCTTTCATACTTAGTCGATTCTTTGTAGTAAAATGAGTAAATCTATTATCATTTTGTGTCCGTGTATGTGTATATTATTCTACAGCTATTTTCTTGTGGTTACCATGGGGATTACTTGTAACATCCTAAATTTGTAACACTTAATTTTAACACTTTGAATTTATACCAGCTTCGCTTCAGTAACATACAAAAATTCTGCTATTTTACAGCTTCATCTCTAGCCCTTTTGGTTGGTGATGTCACAAAATTCTGTCTTTATACACTGTGGGTTCCCAAACACAAATAATAAATTCTTTTAAATACATTAACATCTTACCTAATGTAGAAAATGAAGCATGAAGTTACAAACCAAAGTTCCAATAATACTAGTTTTTAGACTAATAGTTTTTGTAAGTATATTACTCTCTTAGGTCATGTAGAAAACAGAAAATGGAATCACAAACCATTATTACAATAATACTACCTTTGTAATTGCCCATGTACTTACCTTTATTGAGATATTTTTCTTTTCACATGGCTTTGGGTTATTATCTAGTGTCTTTTCATTTTATCCTCAGTGACTCCCTTGAGCATTTACTGTAGGACAGTTCTAGTGGTAACAAACTCCTAAGCTTTTATTTATCTGGGAGTATCTTAATTCTTCTCTCACTGTTTTTTTTTTTTAAATTTTTTATTTAAGTTCAATTTAATTAACATGTAGTGTATTCTTAGTATTATTAGTTTTCGGGGTAGAATTTAGAGATTCACCAGTTGCATATAACACCCAGTGCCCATTACATCAAGTGCCCTCCTTAAAGCCCACCACTTAATTATCCCTATACATCCCCCTTCCAGCAACGCTCAGTTTGTTTCCTATAGTTAAAGAGTCTTTTATGGTTTGCTTTCTTCTTGAACAGCTTTGTTGGATATAGGATTCTTGGTTGACAGAAGTTTTGTTTTGTTTTTTCTTTTAGCACTTTGATTATATCAACCCACTGTCTTCTGGCCTCCAAAGTTTCTGATCAGAATTCTGCTTATAATCTTATTTAGGATCACTTGTAAGTGACACTTTCTTGATGTTTTCAAATGTATCTCTTTGTCTCTAGATTTCAAAAGTTTGGTTATAATGGATCTTGGTGTGGGTCCCTTTGAATTTATCTTTCTGGGAGCTTACTGAGCTTCCTGGATGTTTATATTCATGTCAAATTTGGAAAGTATCAACCATTGTTTCTTCAAATATTCTCTTTGCCCTTTTCTCTCACTTCTCTTTCTAGGACTCTATAATATGTGTATTGGTCCATTTCATGATGTCCTGCAGATCTCTTGGGTTCTGTTCATTTTTCTTCAATCTTATTTCTTTGTTTCAAGTTCATTGATTCTTCAGGCTGTTCAAAGTTGCCTTTAAATCCTTCTAGTAAATTTTCATTTCAGTTATTATATTTTCCAGCTCCAGAATTTCCTTTTGGTTTCTTTTGAGTTTTCTATCTTTACACTGATATTTCCATTTTGCTCATACATTCTTTCATTTACTTCTCCCACATATCCTTTTTGTTCTTTGAGCATCTTTAAGAGTGTTGTTTTAAAATCTTTGTCTATTGGGCGCCTGGGTGGTTCAGTGGGTTAAGCCTCTGCCTTCGACTCAGGTCATGGTCTCAGGGTCCTGGGATGGAGCCCCGCATCGGGCTCTCTGCTCAGCGGGGAATCTGCTTCTCCCTCTCTCTGGCTGCCTCTCTGCCTACTTGTGATCTCACTCTCGTCAAATAAATAAATAATCTTTAAAAAAAATAAAATAAAATCTTCATCTAGTAGATCTGCCATCAGGTCTCAGGGCCAGTTTCTGTTGATTTTTTTTTTCTTTGATTCCTACTTTCTGTATGCCTTGTGATTTTTGTTGTTGTTGAAAACTGGATGTGGTAACTCTGGAAATCAGATTCTCCCAATTTCCCAGGGTTTGTTGTTTTTTCTTACTGTTTTTATTGTTTCAGTTTGTTGTTGTCATTGTTGTTGTAGGGTATCTCTGTGGCAAAGATCAGTCTGAGGTATAAATATAAGGTCTTCTCAAGTCTTTTCTGAGCCCATGTCTTTTCCCAGCTAGGTGTCATCATTTTCTAATTTTCCTTATATATGCAGCTACTCACGAATGTCTTAATTTTCAGTGTATGGCTCTCAAAAGAGAAGAAGAGAAAATGAATGAAGAGGAAAAGGACTGCCATTCCTTTTAGTCCCCTGGAAGTCAGTTCAGCAGAGGAGCAGGAGCTTGCCCCAACATGGGGAGGTACAACAACAATGGCTGCTGACTCTGATGGTACCTCAAGGTCAGAAGCAGTAAAGATCAGAACACAGAACCTTGATAATTGGGAGGTGGGGGTTTTTGTTTGTTTGTTTGTTTTTATTTGTTTTTGTTTTTTGCTTACCCTGGCTCTTCCAAGCTGTGTGTAGGCTGCTTCAGGCACACATGTTCGGCTGCTTGTCACTTGGTTAAAGGGTGGGAAATGGTTAGCTTCCATTGTGTTAACAGCTAATATTGACCAAAATTAATGCATTTTACCATCTCAGCCTTCCTCTGGAACTTGCAAGCCTTCAATAGACTCTAGAGTTCCAACATAGTTACATCAGTCAGATTCTGACAGTGCAATCATTGTCTAGATGGAGAGAGATATTCCGGTGCCTCTGACTCCTCCATCTTCCCAGAATCCTCCTCCAGAAATACTCTTTACACACTGAGGAAAAGGCAAAACTCGTTGCTAGTATAGGATCCACTAAATCATGGATTTAAATACAAAGTTTTAGGGGCACCTGGGTAGCTCAGTCAGTTAAGCATCTGCCTTCGGCTCAGGTCATGACACCAGGGTCCTGGGATGGAGCCCCATGTCAGGCTTCCCTGCTCAGTAGGGAGTCTGCTTCCCCCTCCACCTCTGTCCCTCCCCCTGCTTGTGTGCCCTCTCACTCTCTCTCTCTCAAATAAATAAATAAAATAAAATCTTTAAAAATAAAATAAATACAAAGTTTTAAATTAACCCATTATATTGGGTTTCTATTACTCCATAAAATATTAGCATAAGTTTTGTGGGTAAAAACAACATGAATTTACTGCCCCACAATCTATAGAGCACAAGTCCAAGCATGGCATAATTGGTTTCTCTGCTTATGGTCTCAGAAAGCTGATATCAAAAGATCAATCAGGGGCGCCTGGGTGGCTCAGTGGGTTAAAGCCTCTGCCTTCAGCTCAGGTCATGATCCCAGGGTCCTGGGATCGAGCCCCGCATCGGGCTCTCTGCTCGGCAGGGAGCCTGCTTCCTCCTCTCTCTATCTGCCTGCCTCTCTGCCTACTTGTGATCTCTGTCAAATAAAATAAATAAAATCTTTAAAAAAAAAAAAAAGATCAATCAGGCTGAGCTCTCATCTGGAACTTGGGGTCCTCTTTCAAGATAATTCACATTGTTGGCATTACTCAGTTCATTGCTGGCTGTTAACTAACAGATGCTCTCAGCAGCTAAACCTGTCTTAGATCCTTGCTACAGGACCCTCCCCATCTTCGAAGCTAGCAACAGAGCACTTTTTACATGTCAAATTCCCTCCTCCATGCTCTAAGTTTTTATGACTTTTCTGTCTCTGACCTCTAGACTCAGATTTGCAATGCTCAAGTGATTAGTTCAAGCCCACCCAGATAATGTCCCTTTTGGTTAACTCAAGGTCAACTGAATAGCAACCTTAATTACATCTGCAAATTCCCTTTTGCATAAAACGTAATCCAAACATTGACATAACACCAGGGAGCCCATGTCATGAGCGCCATCCTAGAATTCTGGGTACTATATCCATATATTTCATCTATACTAAAAAAAACATAATAGTCTTTTAAAAGATTCCTTAAACAAAGTATTCTACAAGAGAAATTTATCCAGATCTGAAGAATTAATTATAATGGGATGTGTGACATTTAAACATGGCATTTCTGCTGCAGCCATTTTTACATGGCCTAAAGTTAAAATAAAAATAAACTTTAAGCTTATAAAATAGTTAGGTACTATATGTACCAGACCTCTTCACTACAAGCCAGGCATTGTCCTAAATACTTAGTTTTTTTTTTTTAGAACATTTTATAATGAGATAATTGAGATTTCCATGCAGGTGTAAGAAACGATATAAAGAGATCCCTTATACTTGTTAGCCAGTTTCCTCTAGTAGTAAAATCTAGCATAACTATAGCACAGTATCACAACCTGGAAATTGATGTTCATATAATCCATTGATCTTACTCAGTTATCACCATTTTTATACACACTCATTTATGTGTATGTGTGTATTTCTGTGTACTTAGTTCTATGCAATTGTATCACTTGTACAGATTCATGTGACCACCACCAAAGTCAGGATACAGAACAATCCCATCCCCCAAAAGATTCCTTGTGATGTCCTTTTATAACTCTACCCACTTATCTCTGTCTCTGTCCCCATCTCTAACCCCTGCCAACAATGAATCAGTCCTCCATTCTATAACTTTATCATTTCATAAATGTTACATAAATATGGGCACATTGTATATAATATAACTTTTTGCATTGTTTGTCTTTCCCACTCAGTATGATTCTCTGGAAACCCATCCAAGTTGTTATGTCTATCAATATATTTTTTTTTTAATTACTAAGTAGTAGTCCATGGTATGGATCTACCAGCCTGTTTAACCATTTACCTGTTAAAGGATATTTGGGTTGTTTCTGGTTTGGGGCTATTACAAGTAGGCTACTATGAACATTCATGCATAAGTGTTTTCTATGAACATAAGTTTTCATTTCTCTGAGATAAATGCCACCAGAGTAAATTTCTGGGTCATGATACTTGCAATTTGGCTATATAAGAAATTGCCAAACTGTTTTCCAGAGTGAATGTACCATTTTACATTCCCACCAGCAACATAGGAATGATCTAGTTTTTCTACATTCCCACCAACACTTTTGGTGTTGTCATTACTTTTTGTTTTAGTAATTCTGATAGATGTACAGTGACATCTCATTCCAGTTTTATTTTGCATTTCCCTAAAGGTTAATGATTTTGAACACCTTTTCATTTGCTTATTTTTCATCTATATATCCTCTTCAAAAAATACCCGCTCATGACTTTCAGCCATTTTCTAATTGGATTGTTTTGGTTTTGTTTTACTGTTGACTTTTCAGGGTTCTTTTGAGAGTATTCTAGATACCAATCCCTTGTAAGATATATGGTTTACACCATTATTTTCTCCCAGTCTGTAGCTTGTCTTTCCATTCTCTTAACAGGATGTTTCACAGAGCAGAAAGTCCAATTTAGAGTTCATGCTTTTTTTTTTTTTTAAGACTTTATTTATTTGACAGCTAGAGATCACAGTAGGCAGAGAGGCAGGCAGAGAGAGAGAGAGGAGGAAGCAGGATCCCTGCTGAGCAGAGAACCCGCTTCGGGGCTCGATCCCAGAACCCTGAGATCATGACCTAGAGCCGAAGGCAGAGGCTTAACCCACTGAACCACCCAGGCGCCCCTAGAGTTCATGCTTTTAATGTCAATTCTTTGAAATCATTACTTAGCCTTAGATCCTAAAGATTTTATCCTATTTTTCTAATACATTTATAGGTTCATGTTTTACATTTAAATCCATGGTTTACTTTGGGTTAATGTTTTGTATAAGATGTGAGGTTTAGGGGGGCACCTGGGTGGCTCAGTGCTTAAGCCTCTGCCTTCGGCTCAGGTCATGGTCTCAGGGTCCTGGGATCGAGTCCCACATCGGGCTCTCTGCTCTGCAGGGAGCCTGCTTCCTCCTCCTCTCTCTCTCTCTCTCTGCCTGCCTCTCTGCCCACTTGTGATCTCTCTCTGTCAAATAAATAAAATCTTAAAAAAAAAAAAAAGATGTGAGGTTTAGGTCAATGTTCAATTTTATTTCCTATAGATGTCCAGTTGATCAAACACTATTTGTTAAAAACAAAAAAAAAAATTGATAAAAAGCTTTTCTTCCTCCATTGAAATGTCTTTGCACCATTGCAAAATATCAATTAGGCATATTTGTATATCTAGTATATCTAGATTCTCTATTCTGTTCCATTCACCTATCTATCACTCAAATAATAGGAGAGTATCTTGATTATAATAGCTATATAGTAAGCATTTATATCACCTTTTTTTTTTTTTCAAGAATGTTTTAAGTTAATCTAGGGCTTGTACATTTCCATACAAAAAAATTATAATAAGCCTGTATATGTTCACCAAAAACCCTTGGGATTTTGAAAGGAATTTCATTAAACCTATAGCTCAGTTTGGGGAGAAGTGACACCTTCAATATGCTGAGTTTTTCAAACCATGAATACAGTGCATATCTCAAGTTGGTTAGGTCCTCTTTGATTTGTTTTATTAACATTTTATAAATTTCAGCATACAGATCCTATACATGTTTTGGTAAATTTATTTCTAAGTATTTCATTTCCTTTGGAGTTATAAATGAAATTCTGTCTTTAATTTCAGTTTCCACATATTCATTTTAGTATATAGAAATGTAATTAATTTTTGTTTGCTGATCCTATATCCTCAGATTTTACTGAACTTACTTTATGAACTCACTAGGAAGTTTTTCTTTTTTTCTTTTTAAAGACACTCTGTGATTTTCTATATAGACAATCATGTCATATGCAAAAAAGGATGGTTTTATTTTTCAATTTTTTTTCTGGACACAGTGGTGAGAACTTTGGAGTACTGTGTCACAACCTTGCCTTTTGCCTCAATTTAGGGGAAATATATTTAGTCTTTAGTAGTGAAAGACAGATGTTAGCTGTAGATTTTTTTGTATAAATTGCTGACCAAGCTAAGATGGTTCTCCTCTATTCCTAACTTGCTTAGTGTTTTTAATCATAAATGGGTATAGAATTTTATCAAATGCATTTTCTATGTTAAATAATATGATCATATTATTTCTTCTTTATTCTGTTCATATGGTGGATTACAATGATTGCTTTTTTTCAAGGACTGATTTTTAAATGTTGAACCAACCTTGTATACCTGAAATAAATCCCACTTAGTCATGATATGGTATTCTTTTTATACATTTTTGCATTTGATTTTCTAATATTTTGTTGAGAATTTTTTATTTAAGTTTATGAGACATAGTGGTCTGTGGTTTTGGTTTTGGGGGATTTTGCTTTTGGGTTTTTTTTAATTGTATTTTTCTGTTTTGGTATCAAGGTCATAGTAGCCTCATAAAGTAGTTGAAAAATATTCTCTCTTCCATTTTCAGGAAGAATTTGAATATAATTGGTGTTAATTCTTTAGCTGTTTGGTAAAATTATCCACTGAAGCTATCTGGGCATGGAAATATCTCTTGTACGAGCTTTTAAATTGAAAGGTCAATTTACCTAATGGTTATAAGATTATTCAGGTTATGTATGTCATCTTGTTTCAGTTTTGATAGTTTGTGGTTTTTGAGGAATTGAACCATTTCTATTAAGATGTCAAATTTCTGAGTATAAAGCTGTTTGTAATAGTCCTCTATCAACTTTTTAAAAAAGATTTATTTATTTATTTTAAAGAGAGAGGGAGAACACACATGTCTGTGAATTGGGGGAGGGGCAGAGTAAGCAGACTCCTCACTAAGCGTGGAGCACAATACAGGTCTCACCTCAGGAGCCATGAAATCATGACCTGAGCCAAAACCAAGAGTCAGACGCTTAACTGACTGAGCCACCCAGAGTCCCCTCCTCTATCAACTTTTTAATGGGTACACAATCTGTAATATTTCTTGCCTCTTTTCTGATATTGATGATTTTTATCTTTTCTCTTTTTCATTATTGCTGGATTTTCCTGATTTTCTCTATTGTTTCCATGTTTTCAATTTTATTGATTTCTGCTCTACTATTATTCTTCCTTATACTTGCTTTGGGTTTATTTTGTTCTTTTTCTGGTTTATGGAGGTAGAAACCTTGATTATTCATTTGCAACATTTCTTCTTTTCTAATGTAACCATTTTAATGCTACAAATTTCCCTCTCAGCACTGCATTAGCTGCATCCCACAAATTTTGATATGTTGTATTTTCATTTTCATTCAGCTATATATATATTTTTTTCCTTTTCACTTTATCTTTGAGGCATGGATTAATATTCACTGAGAATCTTTGTGTCTTTTAAGGATTTTTACTTTTTTTAAGTTATCTTTACACCCAACATGGGGCTCAAACCCACAACCCCAAGATCAAGAGTCACACAATTTACCAAGAGAGCCAGCCAGGCACCCCTACTTAGTATCTCTGAACCATGGATTACCTGTAAATCTCATATCCTTCTATTATTGAGTTCTAATTTGATTCCACTATGGTCATAGAATATACTGTATGAATTCAATTCTTTTAACTATGTTCAGGTTTGTTCTACAACCCTGAATATGCTCTATCTTAATGAATGTTACATGAACACTTGAAAAAAATGTATAGTTCACAATTGTTGGGTAGAGTGTTCTACAAATGTCAATTAGCTCTTGCTAGTTAATAGCTATTCGGTTCATCTGTATCTTTGCTCATCTTCTATATTTATTTCTTTTAATTGCTGATAGTAAGGTGTGGAAGTCTCATCTATAATCATGAATTTGTGCATTTCTCTTTTCAGTTCTATCGGTTTTTATTTTATATATTTTGTTTGGTGCATACACACTGAGAATCACTATGTCTTCTTGGTGGATTACTTCTTTTACTATATAATTTGTCCTATTGTTCCTAGTAATTTTCTTTGCTCTGAAGTCTGCCTAATCTGATATTAATGTAGCTATTTCTCCTTTTTAAAAATTAATGTTAGGAGCACCTGGGTGGCTCAGTTGGTTAAATGTCCAACTCTCGAGTTTGGCTCAGATCAAATATGTAAGATTTAGCCCTGTGTTGGGTTCCATGCTAGGCATCCAGCAGCTTAAGATTCTCTCTTCCTCTCCCGGTGCCTCTCTCCCTCACACTCTTTCTCCTTCATACTCTCTCTTAAAAAAATAAGTTAACATGATATATCTTTTTCCATTCTTTTATTTTCAACCTACAATGTCATTGTGTCTGAAGTGAATTTCTTATAGACAGCATATAATTATTCAGGGTTTTGGGGAGTTTCTGTTTGTTTTGGAGTTTTTCTGGATCCAGTTGGATAATCTCCTTTAATTGGTATGTCTTGGCCATTTACATAAAGTAATTATTGATAAATTAGAGTTTAAGCCTGCCATTTTATTATTTGTCTTATGTTGATTTCCTCCATTTCTTTTTTGCCTTCCTGAGGGTTACTGGATAAATTTTTAGGATTCCATCTTCATTTACTTATACTATTTCTGACCATATAGTTTTGCATATTTTCTTAGCAACTGCTGTACAATTTACATATGAAACATGTCATAACCTAATACAAATGTTTTACCACTTCAAGTGAAGTACCAAAATAGCACTTTCTTAAGGTCGTTTTTATCTTCCTCACTTTCTAAATCCAATTGTCTCATTATTTCCTCTACATACACTGACCACAACAATATTGCTATAATTTTTGCTTCAAATGTCAAATGTGATTTTTTAAAATTATAAGGATGAATATAGTTTAAAATATTTAGCCATATTTTTTCCATTCCACTCTTCTTTCTTCTTTTCTGAAGTAAAATCCTGCTTTACCATTTCTGGGCTGTTTATAGAGAGTTTCCTTCAGCAATTGTTCAAGGGTAGAAAGGTTAGTGACAAATACTCTTAGTTTTCCTTTGTCTAAAAATGTCTTTATTTCCCTCTTCATTTCCAACCGATAGTTTCACCAGATACAGAATTTACGGCTGGCAGTTTTTTCTTCTGTACTTGAATAATATACCAATTCTGTCTGGCCTCCATGGTTTCAGATGAGAAATCCAGTCATTTGAATTGGTATCCATCCCCCTATAAATACTGAGTAGTTTCTCTCTGGTTGCTCTAAGATTTTTTTCTTTGTCTTAGTTTTTAGAGGTTTAATTGTGATGTGTCTTTGCGCTTATACCATCTGGGGTTCACTTATCTTTTTAAATCTGTAGGTTTATATCTTTTGCCAAATTTGGGGAGTTTATACACATTCTTCAATATTTATTAGCCCCATATTCTTTCTAATCTCTTTCTGGGGCTCTGATGATATGTTAGATCTTTTATTATAGAATCACAGTTCCCTGAGCTCTATTCTTTTATTTTCCAGTTTAGTTTTCCTCTGTTGTTTAGATTAAGTTCTACTGATCTGTCCTCAAGTTCACAGACTCTATCTTCTGTCATATTCACTCTACTATGGAATCCTTCCAGTAAGGCTTTCTATTTTTTCAAAGGAATATGTAATTACTTGTTCAATCAGTTTTATGATAATTGCTTGAAAATTTTTTCAGATAATTCCAATACTTGATTCATCTTCATGTTGGCATTAGTTGTCTTCTCTCATTTAAATTGTAACTTTTCTGGTTCTTGGTATAAAAGTAATATTCTATTGTATCCTGGACATTTTGAATATATGTTAGAAGATTTGTTTTGTTTTGTTTTCCTATTTATATCTTCTATTTTAGCAAGCAGTCACCTTGTTTCAGTTTAGCATGTGGGTGCTAGCTGACCTTTCTGGCTTGTTGACATTGCTGCTAGGGACAGGGCAGCTCACTGCTACCAGGGACTTGGGGGCTGGAAATAGGTTGACCTGCCTTGACTCCACTGATGAAACTGCTGTGGGCAGCTTGAGCCTGCCACTACTGGCAGGTGGGAGATGCGGAATGTGTTGATTCAATGTACTCTGCTAGCAATGTGATTGTGGGCAGACTGGCCCAGTGCTAAGTTCCAGCTGGGCTTCCCTTTCCCAGTCCTTTGTCCAGAGAGAACAGGCACTTCCTTCTTCTCTTCATCCCTTCTTCCCTCTTTCATTCTAATCTCTCTCTCTTCCTTCATCCTTCCTTCTTTCCATCTAATTTCTCTTGGTAGTTCAGGATTACAGGGCTCTCCAAGTTCCAGGGGATATATAAAGAATAAGAACAAAACCCAGGGAACTCATCATGGTGTTCTTCAAATCCCGAGGCCCCTACCCAATCGTCCTTCTTCTTTCCCAACTTTCAGAGTTCTTTTATGACTGTCTGTTGAATTATTTCCAGACAATCTAAATTTAAAGTTATATTTAGAGAGAAGAAGAAGGAAAATGTGAGTTTATGCTATCTTTTCCCAAAACTGGAAGCCACTAAACACTTTTTAGAAATGAGCTGTTTAATTTGCTCTTCAAAATCCCATCAAAGATTTAAAAATGAAAAGAACCAAACAAACCTGTTAAGGTGACCCAGTGGTGAAGGAAGGGGGAATTCATATTCAAGCTGTCCAACTCGGGGCCCCAGCCCTGCTTCAGCCTCCCCATGGCTATCTCAGAAGCCTTTACAACAGGAGTAACTCTCAGCTCCCTTCCTGCACTGTGACCCCTAGGGATCTATTCCCTCCAGATGATACAAGGAAGAGAGCCAGAAGCTGGCTGGGCAGTTGAGTAGTTTCCAAACCTGATCCTCCATTTGATATTCATTCCCAAATGGCATGAAGCTACAAAGCATGTAAATTCAAACAAACTCACTATGTTGGTAAATACTCTCTTGGCCAAAATGACAAACACAAAGTGAAGAAAAGGATTACATGATACCATTAACAGCTACATTTCTTATCATGGAGCTCTCACATAGTCGGTCCTCCATAAATAATTCTTGACTATAACCAAAATGAACCAGCCCTTTAAATACTGGATGAGGCTTGGCTCAAGCTACTTCCCACTAGACACTGTTCCTGAGAACAAACAACCGTATCATGACACCCTGTGGAATATTTGAGATACTGCATGCTTCAAGTTCTACCAAAGTCCAAATTCAAAAGGACAGAGGGAAAGCAGGAAAGAAAACAGCTCCCAAAAATGCATAATCAATATTAAAGGTCTAAGATGCTTTTTTATCATCAGCAGTCTGACCCCAAAGGATAAGCCCTCTAAAATAAGTGTCTGCTTCCCAAGCTTGGTGCTTATCTGAATTCCAGAGCATTTATATGATTTCCTTTCCTTTAAAACTAATTTTAAAATGTGATCCAAACCTTAACCAAGACAGCATGTTCCCAAATAATATGGAATTTTGTGTAATTTTTCCTTTAGACATAAAATGAATAGGCAGCAAATTTAAAACATCCCCAAATTGTTCTAAAATGGAACATCCTGAAAATGTTCAATGATAAAATGACAGACAAGATCCTAGGTTGCATCCAGAAATTCTCATGATGTAAAAATACTAGTAAGTCATTACTATGGACAAGATCTCCATGGTTTGCTAATCATGGCTAAATCTACTGAGAGGACAGCAGGGTGGTGAAGAGGTCTGGAGCCTCCTAAACAGAAAAAAATTCTCATACTGTGCAAACTCATTTCTGCTGAACGTCATCATAGTCAGAAAGAAGATTTTACTTTTGTTTTCCACATTAAAAAAAAAAAAACCCTGAAAACCCATCAAATTTAGAGTCAAAATATTCCAATGTTTTAATATTTTGTACTCCCTCAAATAAAAGAAAAAGCAAAGCATAAACAAGGGAATCATTATATGTAGCAAAAGTACATTTGCACACACAATGAACAGGAAACAATTAAGAATTTTTTTATGACACTAATTTTATCTGAAAGTCATAGCTATACACATTATATAGCTTTTGTATCAAGTTTCAACCATGCATATACCTTTCATATTTATGGACTTTTTTATTTATTCGAATAGTAGCTGACATCAGAAAAATTGGTCTGCTTCTTAGAACACACAAAACACTCATAGAAAACAGGAATTAAAGAGGAAATAATGGGACAAATAAAAAATTTTATGAAATCTTTAAACTCTCATGAAAACCATATATAGATAATTCTGATTCAGAGAAAGACACAATAGATCTTTCATAGACTTCCATTTACTCATTTTCTTTTAATACTTATAGATTCATTTTCCACTCTCTAACTCTGTTCTAAACTTAAAATTCAGTTACCAAGATACTACCTGCCTATAATGCTTGCTTTGTTGCTTTTTAAATCCTAGGCTACAATTCAACTGCAACTAAATTTAAATTTTAAGTGTATCATATAATCTTTGGCTATTTAAGTAATTAATATTTTAGTAATTAAAAATTGCCATTAAGATCACAAAAAAAAATTGTTAAACTCTTTGGGATAAAAGTCTTTTCCTGTCCACACACTGCCAATAAACAAAGTGCTAATCTTGTCACATTTTTGGCCACTGTCTCAGGAATGCTTCTTAAGTACTCAAAGGATTAAATTAAATCTCACCTGCAGACAGGCTTTTCAATTCAGCTGAAAACCTAGTTCTCAAAGGAAAATTACTTTCATCATCTTAAGTTAAAACCAAAGGTTCCATCCTTTGGAATTTGCAAGAAAATAGCAGCATCAAAGAAAATAATTCACTTCAAGAGAGTTTGTTCTTCAAGACTCTGTCTAAACGAATTATTTCAGAGAGAATTCATTTTAGGAAATATTTTCTCAAGGCCATTGTATGAGAGCCATAAAATTGTGTCACTTAAATTACTTCAAGTTGACATCTTTTCACAATTTTGACTGCCTTCTTGGGGGTTTTAGGAAGCTATTTTTTTTTTTAAGAATTATTTTATTTATAGTCTTTGTTTTGAATTCTAAATCTGGTTTATGGTCTTTTGTTTTTTTAGGAGATTATATAATTTTATGAGTTAAACATTTGAAACCCATGAAGGGAATTTAAAAAAAAAAAAAGATTTATTTCCTTTGAGTTCAAAAATGAAATAATAGAAGAAACTGAATTTGAGATTAAAAGTATGTATACATTCGGCGGGGGGGGGGGGGGGAATGACAGCATTCTACCTAGTACTCAAGCAACTATTTTCCAATGTAAAGTATTCTATGTTCTTTAATTTAATTTAAAAGATACTTAATAGGATAAAATACTCACATTGCAGAAAATTTCCTCCTAAGAAGAGGTAGCATTTCAAAAAGTTCCCCCACCATGTTGTTATAAGAGCCACTGGGGGGAGGATTAGGATGCAGTTCATTTTTGGACTCTTGCATCTACTTCCTAAATAAACAAATCCTGGCTCTTTCTCCCCAAATCAAATACAAACTCAGAGGAAGGACAAGGAGATGAACCACTACACTGAAAAATAGGAACATTATGTCAAAGCACCCTATATCATTATTTGCAGACAATTTATTTTGTTATTGGTTAGTATCCTTCATGCTAAATGTTCTGTCCGCTACAGCAAATGTTCCATTTCAAAAACATAGTAACATGTGCTGGAAATAGAAACCACCAAAAGCAATAGTTCTGGTAGCTAGAGAATGTATTTATGGTAGATTAGAAAGATGAACATTAATCCTGAAGCTCAGTATGTATGAATCTTAGTATCAATATAATTTGTAAAATAACCCAACTGTCTACCAGAATTCTTTTTGAATTGGAATAAAAGCTTTGTGAAACAAATTAAAGGGCTATCCCTAAAACAGGCCTCTGTTAAGTACAGGTATTAAAGGCAAGATGGGTAAATTCACTTTTTATTTTCATCTTAGAAACAACAAGAAATATAAAGGAATATAACATTTCTTCAATTAGGCACATAAGCATGACCAATTGGATGATTGCTGTGTAACTTAGTATTTTTCCTTTGATTTTTACAATTGGTTCTTTCAACAACGTGCTTTATCCGTACTTGGCAAGAGTTACCCCACCCTAAACCTTCCAGAGCCCAGTCTTAAATGGCCTGGCAGGACCTGAAAGATATATCTTACTTGTTCCCCCGCTCCTCTTCACTTTAGGTATATTTCTTTAGGGACATAAAATTTTATGTGTCTAACTAAATTCATAGTATCCTTCCTGAGCTTCACAAATGTTATACAATAATTATGGGCATCTTTAAAATTTATCTCAAATATTTTGGAAGCTAATCATGAAAGGATCTCTGGAAATGAAGAGTTTTTATGAGGTTAAGACCAAATTCCTTCTCAGTAATTTTTTGTGATACAATGACTTATGCTCTTCACTAGACCAAAGGGATGGTGGACAAAAAGTCCCCAAGAATGTAATCCAGCAATCTCTGAGAGATACCAGCATCCTAATAATTTATAGACTAAATACAGTCAGGGATCCAAAAGGGATCATCTATTCATATCACTCATTATGTTGTGATGAATCAATCATACATCTGCAAAAATGTACTCAACTATTAAACTATAAAAATGATCCAAAATCGTGTGGCTTCCAACTTGGCCACATACAATAATCCTCTGGATAGCTTATAACGCAGATTCCTGGGCTCCAGGACCAGAAGTTCTGACTCATTGGGTCTAGAGGTAGGTTTGGTAACCCACATATTTAACAAGAGCTTCAGGTCACCTTGATCAAATAGTCCATGACCAGAGTTTTAAAAAATACCGGCATGGAAACATTGTACACCAAACTTCATATGGAAAATAATTTCTCCCTCAATCACCATTCTTCTCCAAAAAACCAAAAAAGTGGGTAAGGGCCGCCTGGGTGGCTCAGTCAGTTAAGCGTCTGACTCTTGATTTCAGCTCAGTCACAGTCTCAGGGTGGTGAGCTCAAGCCCTGCCTCAGGCTCTACACTGGGCGTGGAGCTTGCTTAAGATTCTCTCTCCCTTTGTCCTTCACCTTCACTCTCTAAACAAACAAACAGATTGGCAATATTTTCCCTCAGTCTCTCATAACTGAGGTTATTTTTCAAAGGCCTGAGAATTTAAAAATCATCTCTAGAACATGGATCCAGGCAGAGGCTTGGAAGGGTGGGAGGAGGGGAAAGAACCTTTTCCCTCGTACCTTCCTTCTCTCAAATAGAATATACATCAGTGGCGTTTGCATTTGATAGGATCATCTTCTATGAGGAAGTAAGGGCCCAGAAAGATCTAATCTCCCTATATGGCTCTCTAAAGGGGAAGTCATCAGCTACTTATGACAAATCCTATCCAGGGGCACCTGAGTGGCTCAGTCAGTTAAGCTGCTGACTCTTGATTTCAACTCTCGTCATTATCTCAGGGTCCTATAATTAAGCTCTGAGTCTGTGCACGCATTGTGATGAGCACTGGGTGTTATATGCAAATAATGAATTGTAGAACACTGCATCAAAAACTAACAATGTATTATATGTTAGCTAACTGAACATAAAAAACAAAAACAAAAAACCATGATTGACACCTCCTTAGAAATAAACCTGGCTGGCTCTAACATAAATATATATATATATATATATATATATATATATATAATAAATAAAATAAATAAATAAACTTTTTTATATATATATAAAAGTATATATATATACTTTAAAAAAAAAAATAAAAGGCCCCAAGTCCAGCTTTGCATTCATTGGGGAGTCTGCTTGAGGATTCTCTCTTTCCCTCTTCCTCTGCCCTCCCCAGGTTTCTCTCATTCTCTTTCTACAATAAATCATTTTTTAAAAAAATCCTATCCATAGCTCCTTAAAGGTTGAAGACAATACAAAGAGGCTGAAGATATAATAAGTCCCCATAAAAATAATAGGACTTGGTAAATGCCACTGAACAGAGCTTCAGCATAAAGGAAACAGATTCTGTATATTCTCTTCCTCTCAAATTGCTGGTAAAATAACTTCATGGGATCTTAAAGGTACTGAAAGGAAAAAAAACACAAAAAGATTATGCCTGTGATTTAAACACTGGGGCTGGAGAGAGGAGCTGAAATGGTTAAGCAGGCCTTACATTTTTCTTCTTTTGAAAGTTTAACTTCATTCATTCCTTCCAGCAGTAACCATCTGCATTTGAGTGGTCTGATTATAGCACATGCAGAATTTACAAAATAAAATAATGACGCAGGCCCCAGATTCATTCAGCTAATGGAAAGAAGTCTGTCTTCTGCAAAGTGTCAAAAA
This sequence comes from Lutra lutra, assembly GCF_902655055.1. Classification (NCBI taxonomy): domain Eukaryota; kingdom Metazoa; phylum Chordata; class Mammalia; order Carnivora; family Mustelidae; genus Lutra; species Lutra lutra. The sequence continues at coordinate 198,945,244 of NC_062278.1, read as the reverse complement.
TTCAATCTCATCTGCTAGCCTGACACTAAAGAAAATGTAAACCCGCTTCTTTTCCCAATTAGATTCAGGGTTCCTTAAACTTTCCTGGGAGGTTAGTCTTGTTCTGAAATTGGATATTTAAAGAAGCAGTCTGTTTTTGTTTATGCACTTTTGTTTCCTATTAAGATCTCAAATGTGTTTTGTCCTTTTATTGTCCAAGGCAGCTTCTCCTCATGTAACTTCTGAACCTCACAGATCAGATCGATGTTTCAAGATGGCCATCGACAACTTCTATCCTTTGTTAACAAACTCCTCTGGTTTCCTAATACCACTGGATGCTTTCCTTAATCACAGAACACCTTTAGGGTAAGTGATTCACATCCAGATGTATCCTAAGGTACCACAGAGCAGATCGCTGCAAAATTCCCTGCAAACATATATTAAAATGCAAGAGGCTGCTACAAGTCAGCAAGGGATCTTCCCAGAGGAAGATGGATCAGAGTTCATGAGTCAGATACTTTTCTAGTAATTAGTTAATGTGTAGCATAAACCAAACGTGAAACCAAATGCAGCACGTAAAACACACAGCATATTTAAATAAGCCCTTAGAATAAAATCAATAGGAAAACTGGGAAATATCTGAAGTGTTCCACCCCAGGAAGGGTACATGGAGTTGCTGACAGGTCCATTCCAAGGTGGCTCACATACTTTCAAGTGCTTTTTTAAGAAGAAGATAGCTGTAACTTTTACAATATAAAAGCAATTGGCCTTCATGCTTAAATTTCCACAGGCTCTCCCCTAAGGCTTACTCTTGCGTGATTCCATAATTGCTGGCAAGAGGGGCCACTTGCACCTCAAAATAAGGGGCAAGTGGCTAATTATTTCTGTACGGGCCCATCTGCAATCTCAATCAGTTGCAGATGTAGAACTGAACCCAAAAAAGGAAGCGGCTTCCACACCATAGGGCCCTAGATGCAGTAGAACTTGGAAACTGTGTTTCCAAGAAAGGAAACACAGTAACACAGCAACTCATGGACGAATCCCTACTTAGTCACCCAGATGGGCTGCCTTGGTGATTTTCTTTGAGGCAAAATAACACAAACAGCCAAAACAACAGGATTTAAATATATGCAGGTGATATTCTGATGAGCAAGTCCAATCAGCTCTCAATAGTTATCTTCGTCTAAGTATGAAGGCTTAAGTTTCTTCAGTGTTTTGCCCAGCTCTACCTCAGTCTTCCTTTAACTTAGAGGAATGCAACAAGGAAGAAACCATATCCAGAGGGAAGCATCCCATGCCAGGTACTGTGTTTGTTGACTGAATCCTTATGATGACCCTATGATTTGGTGACAATGATCCCTATTCCACAGACAAGAAAACAATCACATTTCTACTAGATAGAAAAGTAGGACTTGAACCCAAGTCTTTCAGCTTCTAAACACTGTGCTTTCCTTCTTTTTTATTAACCACTGTCATCTAGCTACTACTTTAATGTTTATTGTTTTAGCATTTAATATAGATTAGACACAGCATGCTCAAAAATAGCTTTTCTATAATCATTTGTTCTTCACTGATCTGACTACATACTACTTTGCCTGCCTCCCATAGGTAGTCTCAGTAAAAATCAAACATGTATAAGACAGTAAATTGTTCATTAATAAGAAAATTAAGGTATCCTTTTTGCCCAATATGTCTGGATAGATAGATAGATAGATATAGATATGTACATTTTTAAAATTTGTTTTTTGTATATTTTAGTTTTTTCAGTATTAAGCTAATATTTGTATGCCAGGTACCCTTGCAGACGTAGTAAAGAAGCCAGAGAAGCTGCCAGCCTCCAAAAGAGTTTATGTACATTAGGGGATAAGTTAATAAACCAGTCAACAAAGTATCATAAAACAAAGTTCCTTCGGATAGTAACAAGTACAAAGTATATTTGAAAAATTTAAACAGATCAGGGAATAAAGAGTAGCAGAAGTTAGAACAGCACTGTCAGATGGGGTGCTTATGAAGACTTCTTGGAGGAGGTGACATCTGAGTGGGGACTTAAATACTACGAAGAACCAACTGGGGAGAGATGCAGTGCAAAGGCCCTGAGGCAAAAAGGTGATGAGGGAGTTCAGGAACAGCAAGAAGGCTTCACAAACCCAGACCAAGAGACAGCTTCATATCGCCTAGTAACAAAGCTTTTAACTTCCAAAGAGATTAAAATGTGATTAAAATCTATATTAAGGGGCACCTGGGTGGCTCAGTGGGTTAAGCCTCTGCCTTTGGCTCAGGTCATGATCTCAGGGTTCTGGAATCGAGCCCCGCATCGGGCTCTCTGCTCAGCAGGGAGCCTGCTTTCCCCTCCCTCTCTGCCTGCCTGCCTCTCTGCCTGCTTGTGATCTCTCTGTCAAATAAATAAATAAATAAATCTTTAAAAAAAATCTCTATTAAGAACTGAGGCAGTCACCCATTCTTCCGTTATTTATTTATTCATTCATTAATTTAACAGATAATTACTGACTGCCTACTGCACAAGGGATATCTAATTAGATGATTTACAGAGCCATCCTCCCTTGGGAACTCCCAATGTAGAGGTCAATTCAGCAATAACATGATCAGAACAGACTCCACAGAAAGAGAAGAGAAACAAAACCTCATGCCTAGAGACCCAGACAGAACCTTCCCCCAAAATCCATAGAGTACCAAGATGAACTTAGTATTAGATTGGCAACCCTCCAGGATCCAGCTGATCAAGTGGTGTTCAGTCTTACCCACTCCAGTTGGGATGCGGAAACACGTTCCTGAACCTCAGAGAAGTTAGAGTTCTATTTCTAGGGGCACTACAAGGTTTCAACCAAGGTTGAAAGGAGTGGGGGAAGTACATGCAGCAATAAGACATTGTGTAATGCAGAAAATTAGAGAGGTTCCCTACACTCTGGAGTCATATCACATATGACAGCATAGATAGAGCCAAGAGAGACTGAGATTCCCCCAGTTAGCTGAGCATTCCAAGCCTCAGTGTTCTACTCTCTATAGCTGGAATGATAATGATGTTTCCCCAGCCATCCTCATTTACTCAACGGATACTAGTTGAATACTGGCACCCACTAGGTATTGGGACATAGCAGTGAACAACACAGCTCCTGTCTTCAAGGATCTTCAAGGATGTATAATGGGAGAAAACCCAAAAATAAACAGGGAATTACAAAACAGTGTGATGTTATGAGTAAGTATACAACCATCACGACACTTAGGAAAAGAGTACCATCTCATTCTGTGGGGTCAAGTAAGATGTCCTACAGAAAGTGATAACTAAGCTGACCCAAGGGACAAGTAAGAGTTAACAAAGTGAGAAATGAGGTAGGAGGAGAAGGGACTATTCCAGTTAGAGCGGGAGAGTGTTCAAAGGGTCAGAGGCAAGAGAGAGCAGTGTGTTGTTCTGAGACGTAGAAGTAGCTCCAAATGGCTGTAAGAGAGAGTGAAAGGGGAAAATGGTACAGATGAGGCCTCAATTACAAAAGACTGTGAAAATGTTAAGTACCATTATCCTGAGGCAATGGGAGCCTTTAAAGTTTGGAGCATGGGATGGCATGACTCAACTTGTGTTTGAACGAGATGATGCTGGCTGCAGCGGTTGAATGTACAGGAGGATAGAGTGAAAGCAGCAAGGGCAGGCAGTTCCCACAACCATGCAGGCAAGATGACTGTGACGGGCACCCAATATGGCAGTGACTGGACAACTTCAAGGACAAACAACTACAGTTCATCCACACAATGGAATACTATTTGGAATGGACTACTGGTGCCCACGACTGCACAGATGAACCTCAAATGTATTATGTCAAGTGAAAGAAGCCAGACCCAAAGGGTTTTTAAGTATGATTCCACTTACATGATATTCTGCAAAAGGCAAAATTACAAGGACAAAGCAACAGATTAGTGGTTGCCAGCGGCTAAGGCTGACTGCAAAGGGGCACAAAGGAATTTTGCAGGATGATGAAACTGTTGTATATCTTTTTTTAAGATTTTATTTATTTATTTGACAGACAGAGAGAGATCACAAGTAGACAGAGGAGGGTTGGGGGAAGCAGGCTCCCTGCTGAGCAGAGAGCCCAATTCAGGGCTTGATCCCAGGACCCCGAGATCATGATCTGAGCCAAAGGCAGAGGCTTAACCCACTGAGCCACCCAGGCACCCTGAAACTGATATACAACAGGTAACATGACTATATGCATTTTTAAAATATTTTAAGACTTTACTTTTTTTTTTAAGATTTTTTGTTTATTTATTTGACAGAGATCACAAGTAGGCAGAGAGGCAGACAGAGACAGAGAGAGGGGGAAGCAGGCTCCCTGCTGAGCAGAGAGCCCGATGCGGGGCTTGATCCCAGGACCCAAGGATCATGACCCGAGCCAAAGGCAGAGGCTTAACCCACTGAGCCACCCAGGCACCCCAAAACTTTACTTTTTTAAGAGCAGATTTAGGTGCACAGCAAAACGGAAAGGAAGGTACAGAGATTTCCCTGTACCTTCCTTTCAAGCCTCCCCGTTATCAACATCACTCACCAGAGGGTCCATTTGTTACAACTGATGAAGCTACACTGACACATTATTGTCATCCAAAAGTCCATAGTTTGCATTATGGTTCATTCTTGGTGCTGCACATTCTATGGGTTTGGACAAATGTATAATGATGTATATCTACCATTATAGTATCATACAGAGTATTTTCGCTACCCTAAAAATCCTCTGTGCTCTGCCTATTCATCCTTCTCCCCGACAACCTTGGCAACCACTGGTCTTTTCGCTGTCTCCATATTTTTGCTATATGCACTTCTTAAAATGCATGTTATACACCACCTATGTACCCCAAAGAGGGCAATTTTACCATATATATATATCATATATTTTTTAAGTGACTGGACTAGTAAAATGTGCTTATATATCTAAAGTTTGAACCACTAAAACTCAAATGAGAGTCAGAGCTCATGGCCTCCACCGGATGTTTCTGCACAATGTCCTCAGTGTGGAATGCTTCAGATGGTTTTGGGATCTTTAGGAGATGAGAAGCCAGCTGGTGGATTGTTGAGGCTTCCTTGCCTTAGTTTCACATGCAAAAAGAGGTGGGAAAGTGCTGGGGTAAAGTGTGAAATCTATGCATGCGTACAAGACCCCACTGCCACCACCACCACCACCACCACCCACTGACCCTGCTTACCTGCCCAGCCTCCTCTCAACCATGCCCCACTGAAGTCTTTGAGTTGATAAGCTCCCCCAACTCTACACTCTCTAGCTTGGCAAACATTTTGTCTTTTTTCCCCTTGCTGTGAAATGTCACAGGTTTTCCTGAGACCATCCCATCCCTGTCAAAAGAGCAAGCGCCTTCCCCTGCCCAGCTCCTGCTCTTCTGCTCTGGGCACCTACACTTCTTCATGACACTCCCTGCAACTATAGTCAGGTCATTAACTCCCTAACCATAATCACAGTTTGACTTTTGTTTATTGACTGCCATTTTCCACTGAGGCTCCCTGGGGTCAGGGACGCCATCTCTCTGATCTCTTGCTATATCCCCAGCTCCTAGCACATAGTAGGCTTCAATACATATATGTTAAATAAATCTCAGTAATTAGTCATTAAAATTATCAAGTTTGTAAAAGATATTTTGGAACATTTTCTTGATTCTTCTAATGAGTAATAAAGAGGGAAAGCAGGTGAGAAACTTCTGTAAGGCTTTGCAGAGAAGAAAACCCCTTCCCCACTCATTTCCCTGATGCATGCAGCTGAAGTACTCAAGATAAGACCCATGCAGGCAGGACCTATTTACGGTTCAGAATGAGGCACTTCTCTAGGCTGTAGTCTTCACAGGAACTTTGCTCTGCAATGAATGCAATTCATGATTCGTAGATTCAGGAAGAGGCCCAGGAATAATTTTCCAAGGGCCTGTTGGAACTCAGATAAGTGCTAGAATGAAAACATTTACCAACAGATTAAGGTGGTTTCAATGTTTCCATTATAAACCCCTATTTTCAGGGACTTACACGATAAGCCAGCAGTAAAACCTAATTCTAAACTGAAACTTGCCAAATAATGATGGACTGTCTTCACAATATTTTTTTCTTTTTTAAAGAAAGAGAGAGAGAGAGAGAGTACAACCCTTAGCCATGTGTAAGTTACTGAATTGCCAAAAAAGAAAAACTGAAAAGCAGTTTGGGTGTTTCTTTAAATCATCCTTATAGAGAGAAAAAGTCTTTGTTTTCAACATTAATCTTGAGGACCAGTGATCAGAGATGAAACCACTACACAAACATGGGAAATGTTTTTATGGGAAAGTTGACTCAGGCAAAAAAGGGTGTCGACTTCTATCACCACAGTACACTGGGCAGCCATTTAAAAACAAGACAAATTTAACCTGGCCACATTTATTTGTCAGACTTAGTGTCCCAAGATGTAGGAAACAGCAACTCCTGCTGTTCCTCAGACACAATAAATGGAGCATAAACTATGCTCTCTTAGGTCTCTCAAGGCCCCAGAGAGAAAACCAGACTTTGAGAAATATGGGCAGGGCACGCACTGTCCATTTTGCTTAAAAGGAAGTATAAGTAACTGCCACAGGATTCTAGCAATGTGCCCTTGGCCCAGACTGTAAAATCCCAGCATGTCTCCATCGAAGTTCAGAGGCAGCACCATTATGGATGCCCTATGGATAGTTTAATGATCACCACAAACTTGTTCACTCTACAAAGCTACAGATTTGCTTTCAGCAAGAAAAAGAAAAGGAGCTTGAAACGATGTGGCCATGTGGATTCTGTTCTCAATCCACTTTAGGCTTTAAATTAGAGACATTAAATAAAGAGCCGGTATTATGGGAAAAGGCAGTACAATAAAGTGCAGGGTCGGCAAACTCTGGTCCGCAGGCCAGTTTCCAGCCCACCACCTGTTTTTGTAAACAAAATTTACTGAAACCCAGCCATGTCCATTTGTATACATAATGTCTATACCTGCTTTACTGCTTTGTTAGAAATGCCAAGATTGCAGAGTTGCAACAGAGACCATCTGGCGCTTTAAGAAAATACTTGTTGACCCCTGAAGCTGTGGATATGAGATTAGATCTCTGTGTGACCTCAGGCAGTAGCTAATCTCTTTGAGCCTTGGGTTTATCAACTGTAAAATGGGATAATAATAATAACAACAACACATACCCCACAGCGTAATTATGGTGGCTATGGGAGTTAATGCATCTAAAGAAACCTGGAAGGGAAATGGAATTTTAAGAGCTAGCACCTGAATTTTATTTGGAGGTAAAAACTGGCCTTGCTTGGGGAAATAGGAAATTAGTGCATGTCCTTTTCATATAGGAAAGACAAAATGTTGGAGGTGTTGTCCACAGGGAGACAGAGAAGTACACTGAGACCTGAACTCCACTATACTCAGGTGGGCTGGGGCAAAGGTGTAAAGGAATGTAGTTAAGTGAGCCAGGGAGAGAAACAGGCAAGATACAGGGATGAGCAGTTTGGCAAGCTGCTGAAATGAGCAGACAAAGGTTACCAGTCAGAAACTCCACAGCGTTAGGCAGCACACATTTCATGAAAAATCAGGAAGCCCGATGCTCAGTTTTCTCAAGTCTGGCCTATTGAGGCTAGTCCTCCCACCTCAAAGCTTCAGGAAGCACTGCTCACCCATCACATGCCTTGTGTGAGTGGTTGAGAGTGGAAATTAAGTGGCAGGGTGGGGATAGGCAAGCTGTGTTCCACGACAGGTAGACAGAACAACCAGACCCACCAGGGGAAGCAGGTGTGGGCAAGCTCAGCAGTGCCACAGGGGAGGAAATTCACAACTGAAGGGCATCCTTAGAATAGGAGGCTGTGGGGGATGTTAAGGGCTCTTAAAGAGGGATGGGCTTCTTACTGGATGTGGAATAGGGCAAGCAAGTTGTATAAACTCATCTCAGAGGACAGGGTGACCGCAGATGGCATGTGAGTTACACACATCAGGAACTGAGCATGGAGGCTGACACATAAAACATTTCCCTCATCTTTCATATGCCTTTGCCAGTATGATTACTACTGGTGTGACAACTTATTGGGAATCAGAAAACTTGATTCATATTGCTTTTCTGTCTCATGATCTCAAACTATCTAACTACTTCTAGATCTCAGCTTCCTCATCTATAAAAATAGGCATGATAATAGCTGTCCTGATGACCCCACAGAATTATGGAAGGGATCAAATGGGATATGTGCCCCATGAACATTGTAAAGCCCCATCCCGGTGTAATGTGGCATTATTAAGAAATAGTTGACTTTTTGGTAAAACATTAACCAGTCTGACCCCTTAAAACCAAAACTTCAAAGATCTTGAAGCAGTTCACATTTTCTCCCCTCTTAATTCCAGGCAATAAAACTGCTGACTCCCTCAGAGCTGCCTTAGGAGATATGAAGAGGTAGACAGGCCAACTGCAGCTCATGGTCCCCCTTTTCCAATAGGCTGAGAATAAATGAGACCATTTATTTTTAACCTTTAAACCATCTTGAACCTTTCCTTCAAGTTCCTATTAGGTTAAACTTTGCTAACAAGCTTTCAAGTATATCACTTTGTTTTTAGAATTAAAATCCTACTCCTTTAGGAAAACAGATGAGAATAATATAAAGTCATCCTTGAAATAAAGTTGTAAACAGTACCTGCATCTTTACCCGGGGATGTAGGCTCGTTCTTTAGGGGATGTCAGGTAGTGCTTAAAGAGAAAGAGCAGGGCTATGCTCACCCATGGTCCGAAGTGATGACCCTGCCTTGAATTGGAATAAGCAAAGCAAACACTCCTGGGCAGGAGAAAGTGACTTCAAGGGTCTCAAAAGAAAAATTCAAGAGAAACTCCATTTCAAACCATAATAGCCAACTTTATTTTGAGATAACAAATGAGTGAAGCCCAGACATGGATTATGGTAGGTGAATAATACCATGGAGTAAATGACCAAATAAATGCCATTCATACATCCCTCCTCTCATTCCACTCTCATCACAATCCTATGGGGGGAAAAAAAAATCCTATGGGGAAAAAAGTGCTTTTATTTTTTCATGGAGAAAACTGAGGCCTGAAGCAGTAAAATAACTGGACTAAGTCCACATAGCTAGTAGGTCACTGGTTCAAGATAGAGTCTGTCGATAAAAACACAGCCCAGCTCCTTCAGAACAATGGTTAAAATCAAATGATTTTGCCGACACCCAAGCAAGCAAGTAGGAAAAATGCGTGCGATGACATAATCAAAAGCCTGTTTCCAAGATGCTTCGATTTTTATTACGTCGTTCAAAATTGCCCTCATGCTTAGTATTTATACTTTTACACCAAAAAGCAATTAAGATCTGACGTGGACCAAATGTTGGTCTTCAGAGGTTCACAGCCCTCACCGCAGTGCAATGTAATCCAATACTCCAAGGCAGTGGCTCCTAAAGACAATGCTAGTGTTGAGTTACAGAATTTGTTACCTCAGGCAGGCGAGACACAAGCCCTCTGTGTATAAGCTATCAAAGCCCTACTAAACTTACACCGAAATGCCGAACACAGCAACCCGGGCCTCTCTACTCAACATCTGCTCAACAGTTTGCCTCTCCACGAGCCAGCAAAGGGAATGTGATATGGCCTTCTTGCTATAAAGCCTGACTAAGCTGAGGGAACAACCTGAGCTGGTGTGTTCTAGATGAGATGGCAGTGTTCCCTGATGGGAAGGGCAGACCTGGGGACAAAAGACAGGCATTGGTTGCCTTCAAGGTTCAGAGATTTTCTCTCCCAGCAGAATAGCATATGAAGCAAGTCATCTTCCTCCCTTCCAAGGAGTGATTTCACTTTTTTCAGACAATAAAATTCATGGAAAGTGAAGTGGTTTGATTATCTAGCACCAGTAAATTTTATTTTAATCCATGGCCAAATATATTTATGTCTGGTTCTGATATACAACCTTAGTGTCTATTGTTCAGAGGAAACTTGACTTAAAAGACATTAGTCATCAAGTCTGCCCCAAAGAGCTCAAGCAGTACTTTTCCTACTAGAATGTCCTGCAGAAGAGGTGAGGCAGACAGACTGCAAAGGTAATGGAGACTGGCTTCCAAATCTGCCACTCTCCAGGGGCCCATCAGCCCCATCATTAGAGTACAACCCAGCTGCAGAGTCTTCTTTTTTTCAGCAAATTCATTCCATTTCCACCTCTTGGCCCACCCTGCTCTGAGTCTCTCCTCTCTTTACTTGCATTTGTCCTTGTGTGTTGAGAACTACCATATTATGGTTGGTACTGTCTGCCTATATTTCAATAACAATGACACAGAAGTAGATCCAGATTTTGTAGGGAGTGAATTGGGTGGGGGTAGAGGAGGTTCTTACAAAAAAAAAAATAATAATACAGAAATATCTTAATTTTACGACACTTACAAAAACATACAAATATGAGAACACAATGCCAGGGCTTTGAAAGAGACTTGCAGAAGGAAGGGGCCATGAACTTGACTCATTAGTTTTCCATAAGTAATAATGCGTGCTTATCGAGCAATGTCCAGAAAATCCTCAGATCATCCTGCCTAGCCAGTCTACAACCTTAACTATTTGCCATATAATAATCTTCCCTTCACCTGAAACCAAACACTTTCGAAAATCTGTCCCTGAAGGACAGAGGGTTCGATCTGTTCCATTCCTAAGAGATCATTTATATCCGTTCCCATAAGGGGAGAGAAGGATGACATGAAACATCACTGGGTCTTTATAGCTTCCTTAATATCATAGAAGAATGCTTGCTATGACTTTCTGAGGTTTCTCTTAAGAAACAGGAGAAATCTACTTCTCAATGCCTCAAATAAGAAAGGAAGAATTGCAACTCAGGAGCCCCACTGTCCACCATCTCAGAAAGAAGAGAGAGATGCAAATTAATAGCACTGACCAGATAATGTCCTTGAGGCTAACTTGGAATAAATCTGTGCACTTGGGCTACATCAGTACATAAAACAGACAATGATCCCTGCCACTGTGGAGCTTCAACTCCAGCAAAGGCATAAAGGACAATAAACATAATAAGTAAAGGATAAGAGTATATGGATAGGTGAAATATGACCAGTAAAAAAGAACAAGTAGACCAAGGTAAGAAGGATAGACTGTTGGATGGAACAAGCAGGCTGCACTGTTGCATGGGGTGATCAGGCGGCCTCACTGAGAAAGTGACAGTAGAGGAAATACTTGGAGCTGGTAAGGAAGTCCCCCTTCTAATATGTAAAGTGCCTAACACCCAGCAAAGGAGCTGCTTAATAAATATTAGCTGCTGTTGTAAAATAAAATAATAATCACAATGATGTTATCATTGTTATCACAAATACCTTCTTGATCTTGCCCCCAGGAGGTCTGGAAAAGCTATAGAAGTAAAAAATAAAGCTAAAAATCTTTTACTTTTCTTTCTAAATTCTCCTCTAAAGACTGATTTCTAGTTATCAGATATCCTCAAAGTGATGTGATCAACATGATTTTCAAAGAAGTTCTTGTAAAACAAATCATCAATTCAGATTACAAATTTCTGTATTAAGATATCCTGGACTTGATAATGCACTGTCCTTTGATCATAATTTCCAATACTCAAACATATTCTATAAAGTGGAGATTATCCAGAAATCCAAATTGAACCCACACTTCTCTTTCACACCTAAAGAGACACATACCCTGGCAGGCATAGGTACAGACCTGTGACTGGCGTCCATTAAGTGTTGTGACCTATGGACTTGGCTCTTGGGAAACTCGTGATGTTGGAAAAATTCTACCTTCAGATTCACAATCTTGCTATTGCTCACCATACCACCAAGGTATCCACCAAGTGCCTAACACCTCTGCCATCACCCCTTATCACCTCTTTGTACAGGGGAAGCTGCTCAGTGCTCTGATTTGATGTGAGGGTCAACTGATGTGATGTCAACTTGGCTAGACCACAATCTCCAGATATTTGGGCGTATTCGACCATACTCTGAATGTTTCTGTGAGAGTGTTTCTGGATGAAATTTACATTTAAGTCAGTGGTCTTTGGCAAAAGCAGATTGCCCTCTGTAATGTGGGTGTACCTCACCTAATCAGTTAAAGGCCTGAATTGAACATAGAGCTGATCTCTCCCAAGCAAGAGAAAATTCTCTAGCAGACTGCCTTCAGACTTCTGCAACTTCAGCTCTTCCTGGTTCAATAGCAGATTGCCCTGGACTCAAATGGAAATTCCTTCCTGAGATTCTAGCTGCCACCTCTTCCATCAGATTTTGAACTCACCAAGTCTCTACAATCACATGAGGTGATTCCTTAAAATCTCTTTCTCTCTCTCAGTGTCTCTCTTTCTCATGTGTGTGTGTGTGTGTGTCCCCTATTGGTTCTGCTTCTCTGGAGACACCCCGCTAACACATTTGGTCTTTCTTTCTCCACATAGACACTTGGGTCTAGGGCCTTCCTACCCTGCTCTAGCCAAAATTGTTTCCTAAATGATAGAAAACTATTATTTAGATCATACCCTTTCACATTTTGTGATACTATTCTTTCATTGTCTTTGAGCTCTTTTAAATTGTAGATAACTCATAGCAATGAAAATAATTCTTGCTTATAATCATACAAATTCTGACCTGTGTGGCAGAGGCTATATTCGCTTCCCTCCACACTTTGAGAAAACCAGTTTTATCCCCATCTGCATATCCATTTCAATATTTTTGATCTACAAATATTTCTGGCTCTCCAGGTTCTCTAGACGGTTCTAACATCTGCCTGGTTCCTTCACTGATTAATAAGATAAGTAAAATCTTTAATGTATATTCATTTTGTATCTGTACCAGAATCATTACATTACCATTTTTTATTGTGTTATGCTGGTCACCATGCAATACATCATTAGTTTTTGATGTAGTGTCCCAAGATTCACTGTTTACGTATAACACCCAGTGCTCCATGCAGTACGTGCCCTCCCTAATACCGACCACCAGGCTTTGAAAATTATCTTTGAATAGGTTCTGTCTCTTCTGCTATACCAGGAATTTCTTAAGTGTATTTAAGATGTTTACTGAATGAATGAACAACTGAATGAATGAACTAATGATTAATCATGTTTTCTCCATGAGTACATAGGGATACTATATGCATAGTCAGTAATTAAGAGTAAAAATCAGACTACGTCAGTTCATGACCTATTGCAGCTACTAATCAGCTACATCACCTACCGTAATTCTCTATACCTCACTTTTACCATCTTCAAAATGGAGGGAAAAGGCTCCCCTCAAGCATTGTCAATAGGATTAAAATAAATAATCCATGAACAAGGCTTAGCACTATGCATGGCAGCTCTGTAAGTATTCAATAAATTGTACCAATTATCTTCATTTTTTAAACAGGTTGACCATTTGGACAATTGTACACAGTCTATCTTCTAACAGTCCCCAGAGTGCCCCATACCCAACAGGTGCTTCATAAAGGCTAATGACAGTGGTGATGACCACAACAGTACCAAAGCCTCCCGGCCTGCCAAGCTTAATAAAGTGTGTTATCCATTCTTCCAGACCACTGCTGGAGATGTTACAGCCTGACCTTCTATTGATCCCAACATCGTCCCAATGGACCTTGTTCCATTGTAATTTATTACAACAGCCAAATTGAATCCACATGACAGTGCTCAGAGCCAATTCTCATTGAGGTTCTCCCCATCCCCTGCCCCCACCCTCACAGCCCCCAAAGATTTGTGGAGACACTGAATTAGATGATTTACTCAATTCCAGATATTACAGCTATTGAATTCCTTTCTTTAATCTTGCACGTCCACCTAGAAAACGATAAAGATGGCCTGGCATGATTTGTTCTGTACTCTCGTAAATTTATTATTAATGTGGAGTCAGTAACCTTTACTTGCCTGCTCAATTCTTCCCAGCCATGGTCTTTATCTTGAGGAATTCAAGTTGCTTGTTGCTACTGACATCTCCTATATTCCTCAAGCCTTTACTCTCAGTTAGGAAGAGGCAAGTCCAGAAAGATAGCTCTCTGGCAGCAGGCATTACTGTACATAAATAACAACAGGATTGAGCAGATCCTATACGCAAGTTTGCCAAAAGATGTCTGAGCAAATTAGCGCCTCCCATGCACTGTGCAGCAATTTTAATAGCTAAAATTGATGATCTTGATTTTTCCTTCAATGCAACAGACGGACGGTGTCTCAAGCCCTCTCCCTGTCACAGCTCATCACTTTTGTAAGCATTTTGGACATTATTTTCTTCCTTCTTCCTCTCTCCCTGGGCTAGACTCATCCACCCTGACACTCCAATTGGGAGACTTATCTAACCAAAATAGTTTGTCAACTACCATAACACTTAGTACAGTCTCTGCTTAGTTCCCACATCCTTGATCATAGAGACTCTACAGAAGGAGGGAAGGGGCTTTCGGAGATGAATTATTCAAAGAAAAAAGGACATTCAGTTTAAAATTCTAAGGAAGGGCTGGTGGTACTGATGTGAAAAAATATATAAACTACACAGAAATGTGTAACAAATGCTTGAACTATAAACGGAAATGAAATACTAAACCAAAGACACAATTATAGTTCCTCAAGTACTGTTTCCGAAGAGTTTAGATTTGAACATGGCAAATAGCATGTATTTCCTTGTGACAACTGCCATGTTTACCATAGACTTAAGTCAAAGTTAGTGTAAACAGAGCAAATATATACATTACTTTGGACACGGAACTACATTCTATGTCTGTGATACTCAGTCAACTGCTATGCACATTTTTCTAAAGAAAGGTTTAAAATAAGACAAAGGAAATACTGATATGCATATAGACATGGATTACTGTGAACAACCTAAATTAGTGAATAAATGTTTCATGTTAGTGATAGAAAGTTTTTTTTCATATTATAAGCCATAAATCTAAATTTTCCTTAAGGATAAATATTCATTTTAGTTATTGCATTATGTAATAAAAATAGATAAATATTCTCTATAGATTTAAGAAATTCCATTTTTTCCGGTTTCTCAGTTTTTATTTAAATTCCAGTTAACATACAGCGTCACATCAGTTTCACGTGTACAATATAGTGATTCAACCCATCCACACATCACCTCATGCTCATCACAAGTACACTCCTTAATCCCTATCACCTATTTAAAAACCTAATTTGACTTTTAAGAAAGAAAAAACTATTTTGTTATTTCTTTTAAGGAAAGATATAAATATAGTACTTACATGTAAACTAATGATTTAAAAATAAAGCAGTACTGTGCATTTACAAATAAAAGAGAAACAAGATAAAAAAAAAAACAAAGGATAAAAGGACTCTTTCTAATTCAGGCTTGAAAGCAAACCATATACCTCCACACGTTTCAGAATCTAATGTGAGCTTTCTGTGGGAATCTGGTGCTCACCAAACTCACATGTTTAAAGGAACTGGCCATGAAAGCAACACCTATGACACCTGCTGGCCAAACCAGTGCTTACTATGAATACTATAGTGGAGGTAGATTAACACAAACTCACCCCTATTGCAAAATAATAATGATAGAAGACCTTTTTTTCTCATTCTAAACACACAAAAAAGTGCTAGTTTGTTTTCCTTCTAAAAATAATTTAATGTCATCCTTTCAACACAACATAGCAGGCCATACACACACACACGTGCACACACACACAAACTCCACATCCCTTTCTTTATTCTTTGGGGAGTTTTCCTTTAGTCCAACACCAGAAGGATTTATCCTTTCTGACTTCCAATGTAACTACTAGTTTAGCATCAAGGCTCTGGATTCTGGTCTTAACTCTGACTGGAGCTCACCTGGGGAAATGCATGTCATTTCTGGCTCTCAAAATCCTCACCTTCTCAACTGAAGCTAAGTTGGACTAGGCTGTCTCTCAAGTGGTCTTGCAAATCTGACTTCAGCACAACTTCCCAGATAAAAGACCTGGGTGGTTATGATACAAAATGTTTCATAAATAATAGCACTTATCTTTAGAATGAACTATTGATAAAGACTATAACATGAATGAATTTCAAACGCATTATGCTAAGTGAAAGAAGCCAGATCCAAAAGGCTCTGAACTGTATAATTCCATTTCTATGACATTCTAGAAAAAAGCAGAACTATAGGGATGGGGAACAAATTGGTGGCTGCTAAGGACTGGGGGGATGGGGACAGGGACTGACTGAAGAGGAGGCACCACGAGAGAGGTTTCTGAGGTGACAGACCTGTCTTTATCATGATTGTGAAGGTGGTCACACAACTCTATGCTTTTGTCAAAACCCACAAGAACCATACAATACAAAGAGTGAATTTTACTGCAGGTAACTTAAAAATCAATTTAAAATGATTTTTATAAAGTCCACTTTCTTTCCAAGTTCTTTGGAAGAGTTGATGGATCTAGCATTAAACTCTGATTTTTACATAAAATAATAATTTTGTTATGTACCAACAGGGCTGGGCACTTTAGTATGTGTGCTGCCGAAGCGAGCACATGGGCTGGGCACTTTAGCCACTCAACAAATACCTCTTGAACACATAGTATTGTTGAAAAGAATTGAGACTGAAATTGAGATGTAAGCTTATCCTCATTCTAAAGATAGGGAAAATGAAGCAGAGAAAAATGTAAGTAACTTGCCTAAGTTTAAAAAGCCCATAAGCTGAGACTCAAAACCAGGCCTATCACAGTCCATGTTCTTAACAAACTAATTCTGCTGATGCATGCATGTATATGTACACGTATATGTGGTATATGTTTATGTATAAATTTTAAAAACAAAAATAGATCATACTGTGGTAGTGAAGGTATGAGAAAACAGGCATTCTCTGATCATCTGCTGTACATATGTATCAGAAACAGTTTATCTCAATTAACAAATTAATGTGAATATCTTTCTATGTCCTTGAATATCCTTCTATAATATAATGTCTATTGGCTAAATTTCCATGTAGGTATATGCCACCATTTATTTAGCCACGCCTCTACTTTATATTTTCACTGATTACCAGAAAAAAAAAAAATTAGAGAACCAGCTATGAACAAAGCTGTGGTTAAATCTATGCCAACCTCCTTAATTTTTCCTTAGGATGAATTCCTAGGTGAAGAATCAGTAAATGGTAGCTTTGGTCAACTGCCCCACATTTGTGCTCCCCAAGCTACCTGACATTTCATACCTGCTTCTATCTCTTTCAAAGAACATTCTCCTGCAACCTCTAAAGAGAAGTTGGTAACATGGAATGGTAGCAAAGGATCCTTGCCTCTGCTCCCACCTGGCCAACCTTGTCTATGCCTCTACCTATTCACAAGTTCACTAATATTCATAATTTGGAGAAAGCCTCAGCGTACGTATGATACTCTTCACACATTTTTCTAAGTCTGAGTATCATTTGCAACCTAAAGAATGTAACTTCACATTTCAATACTACAGAAAGACATATCTCTACCACAAATCATATGACTTCTTCCAAGTCATTCAGTACTATTCATTTGAGCACATCCTGTTTGCTTGGCTTTGCCCTATTCAAAATTTACTCACAAAAAACTACCAGAATGCAATAAAACTGGGGAAGACCTCACCCTTCGGAGCAAATTATTTACTACCTACCTAGACAAGAGGAATGTCTAAGGCAAACAGTAAATAAAGCCTAGAAAAGAAGTATACTTTGTTCACCTCCATCAAATATTTGGAATATATTTCTTAAAAATTTCAGTTGCCATGTAGATTGTTAAATGGTAGAATTGCTGCTAAGCTATAACTTATGATCTACACCAGAGCTCATCAAACTATAACTCATGGGCCAAATCTGGTGCACACCCTGTTTTTGTAAATAAAGTTCTACTGGAACACAACCATTCCTATTTGTTGACTTGCTCTGAACTGTACCAGAATTTTGGACAGATTTGTTCTCCCATTACATTTCAATTTTCCAAATAACACATACTAAGCACCTGCCACATGCCAAGCACTGCGCTTGGTACTAGTAATAAGAAGAGTATGTCCCGTTACTTCCTTTGCTGAGCTCAGGGTTTAATAAGGAAACAGACACGAACATAAAACATCACATTTTTAAAATCTTAGTTATGCAATCTGAAATAGCACAATCTAAAAACCAATAAGGGCTCACGCCTATACATTTTGAAACAATGCAAATCCCCCTACAATTATAAAAATTCATCAAAACTCCCATGGTTTCTAAGCTGAGCAGTTAAAGGCATCGGAAACTACTTTTATTACAGTTACAAGCCACACCACTTTAGTGGGCCAACACTCCTTGTCAGGCTCCTATGAAGTCCACTACTGTTTACTTGCCTCTGGATTTCTGTAAGAGATTTGTTACTACTGAACAGTTATATCAATATGCACTCATATTGGTTTTCTCTTGCTGTGTAACAGAATATCGATTTAATAGCTTAAAACAACTTCCACTTATCAGCTCACATTTCTGTGGGTCAGCAGTCCAGAAGTCCAGCACAGTCTGGTTGGGGTCTCTGTTCAGGTTATCACAAGGGTGAAATCAGGGTGTCAGCCAGAATGAGTATTTTTCTGGAAACTCTACAGAAATTTCTACTTCCAAGCAAAATTTAGTCTCTTGTGGTCTCAGGATTGAGGTCCTTGCTTCCTTGCTGGATGTCAGCAGGAACCACTCTCAGCCCAAGGGCTGCCCAAAGTCCTTGCCATATGGCCCTCTCTATCTTCAAGCCAAAGAACTTTTTACACAGTGAATCCCCCTCATATTTTGAATCTCTGACTTTCCCATCTCTGAGCGTAGGACCAGATTTAAAGGGTACATGTGATTAGGTCAAACCCACTTAAATAATATCCCTTTCTTAAAGTCAACTGTGCCATATGGCACCATGTAATCATTGGCGTTGAATCCACCATATTCATAGTTCTAGGCATTATTCAGGAAATGCACACCAGAGAGGTAGGAAATCTTGGGGACCATCTTAGAATTCTACCTACCATACACTTTTGTTAGAATTGTAAATTACTTTTGTAAACTATAATTATATTATATAAGAGCTGATTATACATTGCTGTTATTGCTCATTCTCAAAAATCAGCAATCTAAAAAGGAGGTAAGTGTGATAAAAATACTATGATGAAGGCCCCAAAATGCCATAAACTGGGCCTTTAATTTAAAATTCAGTTTCTGTGAAAACAGTCTTTTTAAAGCAGTTAGATCTTTCAGTTTGCAAAAGGTACAGTATAATCAGGTAAGGATAAAGCAAAAACAAAAAAAAATAAAACAAAAAAACGGCAAGGAGACTGCAATATCAGAACAGTATTAAGGTGCCTTTTACCACAATGACTGGCATCATATGCCCCAAGAACATATTACCCCTAATTTACATTTATTCCTATGAGAATAAATTCCTATGGGAAAGTTTTTATATATTATAAAAGTTGTGAATTAGGAACTTCTCCCTACAATACAACATGATAAATGCTAATACAGATATGTGCAAACTCTTCACAGCAAAGTAGAATCCACTGCCAAACACAGGATAAGTAAAAAAAGCAGACAAGAAAATGTTTCTTCCCACATAAATAAGGTTGATTTAAATCAAATGGCCTGGGGAGTATGTGGGAAGACAAATGGAATCATCTCCAGACTGAAATATGTGAAGGCTCAACTACCTCTAATCCCATATCACAAAAAAACAACAGCTGACAGCTGAGATTGACAGATGTGTCAAGATGCCTGTACCCACGAGCAGCCACTGTCACGGCACTCTGAGCATTTTTATTTTAAATCTTCAAGGGATTTTGCAGGTAATTATAAAGAAACCTTTAAAAAAAATCCATCATGCTGAAATTAAGTAGAGCAATAAGATCTTAACCCAGAAGCAAATATTTATTTAAAAGAGAATTTGCCTCCCCTGGCTCAGGATCAGCTCTCTCATTGAGTAAGAATCAGTTCTCAGCATGATCTGGCCCTGAACTGCATTTTGAAATAACAAAGATAATCGCTCCTGCCACTTGCAAGTCACACGGGACTGGAAGAGAATATTTATAATATGGAAGTCAAAGTGACTCTCAAACCTTAATTATAAAATGTATTTTATTGTTAGAAGACATAAAGAATAGAAAAACTTCTAACTGTAAAAATTTTTCCTCAAATGGGGCAGGGGAGTGTGGTCCATTTATATTAAATTACTTTTACTTCTAATTCCACCAAATGCACTGTGATGCCTCTTCCACTCAAATCTTTGCAAATGTTATTCTCACTGCTTTGATGGACAACATCTTGTAATCCCTCTGCTCTTGATTTAGTCATCAACTTTTCCAGAAGTCCTCCTTGACCATTTCTACTCCCAATACGTGAGGAACCCCTCCTATGTACACCATGTACCTGGCTGGCATTGCACACAGCACACACTGCCCTGTAATTGAATCTTTGGTGTGTTTTGTTTTGTTTTCTGAGTGTGAGCTCCTAAAAGGCAGAAATTATATTTTCTCCGGTAGCTTATGTAATCCCCAGTGCCTGTAGGGCATCCCAATCATTACAGATGTTGAATATGTTCTGTTGGATGACTGGATGATACAAGGGGAGAGAAAGCAAGCTGGCCAGAATAAGACAATGGTACCTGAGGCCTCAGATGTCACAGGGGAATGAAGAGAAGAAGGAAAACTGTCATCAGAGCCCAGGTCCTGTCACTAATTAGCATTGTGACCCTAAACAAGTCACTGTTTCTCTCAGGACCTCTGAGTCCTGAGTGGAAAAATGAAAACACCAGACCAGAGGGTCCCAGGTTTTCTGCTCTCTCATATCTTTCTGTCTTTAGTGTTGTCCATGCTTCATCAGCATCCCTACTTTTACATATCTTTTTAAAGTCCAATAATATTGGGTTGTGTTCAGTAGAGCCAGGGGATAGGGGTACCTGGCTGACTCAGTCAGTTAGGCATCTGACTCCTGATTTTGGCTCAAGTCATGATCTCAGGGTCCTGGGATCAAGCCCCATGTCAGGCTCCATGGGATTCTCTCTCCCCTCTCCTTCTGCCCTCCCTCCCCCCACTCACACTCTCTATTTCTCCTAAGATAGATAGATAGATAGATAGATCAAACCAATAAGTCAGGGAGTAGAAAGATCCACCTAACTGAGGACAGTGACTGTAGTTGATGAAGGAATGCATGAATGAATTAGCAGGCTTCCTTAAAATTCTTTACTTGCTCCATCGCAAGGATAACTTTCTAGTTCGTTTGATAGCAAAATATCATGTCTTCAATGTCATTGCTAAGAGAAGGGCAACTTCAAATCCCTTAGCAATCCATATGAAAAAGAAGGCTGGTAAATTTACTGCTTCATAAAGAAGCATAGGTTTACCAAAGAGGCCAGCCACATCTCTACTCAAGAGATGCAAAGTGATCTTTAAAACATAACTTCATTGGAACAAAATGGACTTTCTTTTTCTTTTTTAAGATTTTTATTTATTCATTTATTTGACAGAGAGATCACAAGTAGGCAGAGCAGCAGGCAGAGAGAGAGTGGGAAGCAGGCTCCCTGCTGAGCAGAGAGCCCAATGTGGGGCTCAATCCCAGGACACCCAGACCATGACCTGAGCCAAAGGCAGAGGTTTAACCCACTGAGCCACCCAGGTGCCCCTGGACTCCTTGCCAATAGAATCAATTGGTTAAAACCGCCAACCTGGTTTTTGCCTAGGTCATTGCTAACATTGGGCAAATAATTCCAACCAAGAATAGGAGGCACACATGCTTTCTGATTCCTTGTTCTGTGAAATTTAATTAGTACTAGAAACTTTGTCACCAACTTCAAGCCATGATAAAGATACAATATATTAAATGATGCCAGAACAAAGATGTTCTGCTGAGACCCACCAACATGTAAACACCAATAACCATACAAACACAGAATACATGTAGAGGCTTTGTTACATAATGCAGTAAGTTAGCATTTTCTTATATTTTCTAGACTGAAGAGGTACTTTTCAAAAAAAATTGGCAAATCACAAACACTAATCTAGACAATACATTTTAGCTGCAAATATTTAAGCAACATATTAGTTAAAACTACATTCAGCCCACAATGAATAATATTTTCTCATCTCAAATTACTAGATAAAATATATTAAAAAAATACTAAATGTGAATAGATACATCAGATTTTTAGCCCCCAAGGCAACTAAAATCAAGCACATTTAAAAAGATTAGCCTTAAGGGTCACTTTTCCAAATGACTAGAACACTGGCATTAAGCCAAAGAAATTTAAACTGGGTGATACCTGCTGGGTGACCCAATATTGCTCTGTCCAAATAAGATGTTTTATTTCTATTATATATTCCCTAGACGACAGCTGACCAGCACCTCTCCCTAAATTAGTTGATATGATCAGTGTGGTCAAAAAAGTTTTAATAATTCTTTTTTTTTTTTTTATAAACATATATTTTTATCCCCAGGGGTACAGGTCTGTGAATCGCCAGGTTTACACACTTCACAGCACTCACCATAGCACATACCCTCCCCAATATCCATAACCCCATCCCCCCTCTCCCAACCCCCCTCCCCCCATCAACCCTCAGTTTGTTTTGTGAGATTAAGAGTCACTTATGGTTTGTCTCCCTCCCAATCCCATCTTGTTTCATTTACTCTTCTCCTACCCCCTTAACCCCCCATGTTGCATCTCCTCTCCCTCATATCAGGGAGATCATATGATAGTTGTCTTTCTCCAATTGACTTATTTCGCTAAGCATGATACCCTCTAGTTCCATCCATGTCGTCGCAAATGGCAAGATTTCATTTCTTTTGATGGCTACATAGTATTCCATTGTGTATATATACCACATCTTCTTTATCCATTCGTCTGTTGATGGACATCTAGGTTCTTTCCATAGTTTGGCTATTGTAGACATTGCTGCTATAAACATTCGGGTGCACGTGCCCCTTCGGATCACTACGTTTGTATCTTTAGGGTAAATACCCAGCAGTGCAATTGCTGGGTCATAGGGTAGTTATATTTTCAACATTTTGAGGAACCTCCATGCTGTTTTCCAGAGTGGTTGTACCAGCTTGCATTCCCACCAACAGTGTAGGAGGGTTCCCCTTTCTCCGCATCCTCGCCAGCATCTGTCATTTCCTGACTTGTTAATTTCTAATAATTTTAATAGTTCAGGAATGCTATGTATACATTAGAAATATAAAAGGAGAAAGTAATAGTAATAGTTCAAATATTATACATGCTCATATGCACACATACAAGATGTCTACCTCTATAAACTTCTTATAATGATGCCAGAGAAAAAGTATAGCTAAAAATGTTAATTAGAGTAGCTGAGATAATATTCAGAAATAATAGAGAGAAAAATGTCCATTAAACAAAGTAAAAATCATTTTAAGGAATACTATCTCAAGAGAGAGCCAAGATGAGTTGGACAGTCCATACATGGGAAGAAATGGATTCCTGTAGAGTCCTTTTTGGATTGGATAATTATTTGCTTTGGAGGGCAGATGTCTCTTGTGCATTGCAGGATGTTTAGCAGCACCCCTGGACTCTACCCACCAAATGCTTGTAGCAATCCCCCGCTGCTGTGACAACCAAAACTATGCCCAGACATTGCCAAATGTTCCTGGGGGTGAGAAGGTTGTAAAGGGTCTCCCAGCTGAGAACCTTGCCTTAGAACCACAAGGACCCTAGTTGCAGCTCCAACCCTTGGATGCCAGCCCAGTTCCCGGCTTTAGATGCAGAGTGAGCCCACCTACACCAAGGTCAGATGGTAGGTGAACAGCTTACTGCAAAGTGGAGCAGCCACCCAGACTACTTCCTCTTGGGACTAAGTGAGGAGTCTCTCAAATCATGAATTCATCTGCGACTCATCCTGGAAAGCTGCTTAGAAGCCTCTAATCACCTTTTGGGGTCTTGTTCCTTTAAGTCAACTACCAAAACAAAGTGAAACTACTATGATGGCAAAAATGTTGCAATCCTTCCAAAACGAAGCAGCAAAAAATATCCAATGGCTTAAAATGGTACATAAAGAATCTCGTGGGGGAAAAATAAACAGAAACTGAAACTGAAGGTCATCACAATCTTTTTTCTAAAATACAGCTTAACATATATATTAACATATATTTTTAAATTCCTGAACTGATGTTGTATTTTATTAATTTACTTGATTTCCTATTTTTCATCACACTACTTAGTAACTTCATCTCTGTTCATTTGGTATTAAATATAGGCATCCTTGTATGTTAACCTCAGGTAAATTGCTCAAATTATAGTTTAGCTAATCTCTAAAAGTTAATGATCCCACTTGCTTCATGAGTGGGGCAGGATCATAAAATAGAAAAACACCAGAACAGTGTGGTGGTTAAGAATAGCTCCATCACTTCCAAGAGACAAGGTACTCTTTAAACCAGTCTCTCATTTTAAAAATAGGGAGTATGATAGTACCTATTTGCCATTAGGTTTGTTATAAGGACTTATAACCTAGGGGTGCAAAACTCTCAGGACAGTGTTTGGTGTATAGTAAGAGTTCAATCAGCAGCAGATAATCCTTTTGTTATAAAAGATTATCATTTGCATGGTCATAATTAAAAATGATCATGAATAATCAATCAATACCTTCATTTTTTCACTCTCACCAGAATACCATGCCTCTAACAATCCAATAAGTTAGAAGTGAGAACTGGAGGAAGAAGCAGTATTCTCTGCAAAACAAGACAGTATTCTTCATAAATGCTACATTTTCTTTTTATTAAAAAGGAAAAGGAAGCAAGAGTAGCTAGTTCCCTTACTCAAGCCTTAACACCTTGTTTATCTTGTCAGGGTAATGGAACCAAGGTTTGCGATGTGGATAGGACACCAGTCATTTCCCCATCTTGTTTTATTACCCATGGGATGGTTCCATCTTGTAGCCTACATAGAACATACTGTCCTGGAAACAAGGAATGAGTCTGACATTTCACTGGGACAAAAGACTCCTCTCACAGCTAACAATATTCATGGGTCAGGAGTGGATCTCAAAGTAATTTCTCTTTCCCCAAGTACTCATTCATTAAGAACTTGCTGATATAATTTTCACCCAATGTGTGTTGATGGAGGACCACAACCTGCCAAGAACTCTGCAAGAAGCTGGAGGTATCTTGATGACTACAGTTGGGGCACTCACAGAGATTAGCCATGGAGTGAGGCCAACATTCAGTAAAAGGATGCAGAATTTCAAACTGAGCCAAGAAACAGTTCTTTAAAAGTATAAAACCTCCCCCCAGCCTGCAATGTCAGCAAAGACTTCCCTGAGTAAGTGACACAAGAACTGAGTGGAAATCTCTTGGAACCACATTCCCAGATTCCTTTTGTGGCAGGTCTGGTTAGATCCTGCCAATGAGAGGCACCTGTGTGAAATCTAGAGCTCTCTCCCAGGACTTTAATCTTAATCAACAGCATGATGTAAGAGCATTGGGAGGAGGGGGAAAGGGGAACCATCAGCAGAGAAGATGCCTGACTAGACATTTCTGGTTATGAGATCATGGCACTCTCTCCTTTCTCTTGGTCTCCTACAGTTGTCCTGATTCTTCATCATTCCTAATCTGGTTCCACGGACCAGATACTGGGGCTCTGGATATCCTTGCCATAAACTCCTTTTTGCTCAAGGTAGTCAGAATTAGCTTTTACTATTTGCATCCACCAAGCAATTTGCTTCTAGTAATACACGATGTTGCTCTCCATTATGCATGTCTATCTCCCCAACCACACTGTCAGGTTCCTGAGAACTGGAGAATGTCTTATTTCCCTTTGAGCCTCTACGATGTAGAGTACTGACTGCCTGGCACATAAGAAACACTCAGTAAATGCAAAAAGAATACAATTTTCCATATGTTCAAAAAATAAGTGATTTGCCAATAATAAATATAAAAGTGCAACTGGATGTTTAAACACCAAGCAAGAGCTCAGTTCAGTTAAAAAGTCCTCCATAACTTACACCAACTTTACACTAACATGGAAATCTCTACGTTCTAGAATCATCTCCTCAGATACTGATTTTTGATAAACTTCATGAAGAAACCCAGTATGCTAATAACCATACTCCTGTAGCATCCTTGCCTCTGAGCTTATCATTATTTAGAATTTTCACTGCCATACTTCCAAAATGGCAGACTAAAGCTGCTAAAGTAGGCAAGTCCATAGACGCCACCCCAGAAGCCAATTCCACTCACCTCTCCCTGCCCTTTCCAACCCACAGGGCAATCCATGAAGCCACATAGGCAGCTAGTGAACTTGGCTTCCAGAGAAATCACCATCTGTTTTTCTACTAATAAATAAAGTACCTCTGCTCTATAAAATGGGACTGAAACCTAGAATGAAAATGGAGATAGAATTTTTGTCCAATTTAATGGCTTTTTAAAAATTTCTTAGGTAGTAAGTTTATGTTGCATGAGCTACGTAACAGTCTGAGTTTGATCTGGTTCAAATAATGCTACCACGTCCTATAATCCTGGGCACTATACACTTTCCAAATGCACACTGTCATCAAGGTTTTATGACATTTCCTACAAAAACTCAATAGCCAGATAGCACTTCATCAGCTGAAGTCTGAATTCAGGTATGAGAACAGAATACAAAGGCTGCAGCTTAAAAACTGTACTGCTCCTCTGACTTCAGCATCACAGCCATAAGAGGATACTCTACTGAACAATTTTCATACCTGTACATTTTTGTCCCTTACTAAAAGAACTCCATGGCTGGGAATTATGGAGTAGAGCCAAAAGTATGGCAGTAAAACCAAAATCCATGCTCAATGACTGCTCTTTTCCTACAAAACCTTGCTCAGAGATACTCCGTCACCTGGTTCTCTGTTTATTCAACTTCACTTCCTTCTTCAAGTAACAAAATGCTCTGAGCACTGTGTTCATGCCTGCTGCCTAATCATGTGACCTATTCACGTGGCTTATGGAGGACACAAGATTTCTGAGACCCAGGACTCTAAAGGCAAGACTGTCAGATACGAGGTGCAAGCCTAGCTTCGCCAGGTTAAACATGGCTATGAAAGGAGCATACCCATTTCTATTGGCATCAAAACACAGTGCTGGTTGCCAAAGAGTCTATAAGAAAGAAATATTAAGTAATACTACATGTCTGACATTGACATAAGTTTATTATTTCTTCCATGCCAACACACCCTAATCCAAAGCTTATGCTGTTCCAATCCAGGCCTGCCCTAAAACAGCCAATTATGCTGAATGTGGTCAAAACTCGAAGGAGTCTCCAGTCCCAAAGACAATGTTTCATTGGCCCATTAGCTTCTGTATTAGTTTCACATTTTGAGTTGGTTTCTGAATTGTGTGCATTACTTCTTTGGGGATTATCTCTCCTTTACATGGCAGGTATAATAGAACTCCTTCCCCCACACTAGGTTGTCAGTGGTATTATTTCCTTCTCAAATGGATTGGTTAACACTCAGTGAAAAAAAAAAAAACCCTGAAGCTAAAGAACTGCTCTGAATACACATGAAATATTTCCTAATCCGTTATCTACATGGTTTAAATAAGTGGGATTATAATCATGTTCCCAAAGGAGCCATAATATACCATTGGCTTTGTTCTAGAACTTCCAAACTAGTCCCACACCTTTGAGCCTTGCTTTTGGAGCAAAGTATAAAATTTTGCAAAATGTGCACATCAGAAATGTCATTTGTCACTTTTGCATTGAAAGTACCTTCCCAAATTCTTTACCAAGAACATCAATGTCATTTATTCCTCAAGAGTCAGAGCACTTAGTCTCAACTCCTTGTAAAACAAGCAATTGTGATGTTCTTCATTGATTGACACCTGGTATCATCATAAAACTTGAGGTCCAAAGGAAAATGAGGCTTATTCTCTCAACTTGTTATAACCACTTTATTCTATTTTCTCAAAGACAAAAAACCAAAAAACTTGCATCTAGGTTGCATGACCTTGGGCAAGCCTACCATAGGCTTCAGTGTCCTTCAGTTTCCTGGGGTTAATAACTATACACGCCTCAAAGGATTATGGTAAAAAAAATAAGTAAACATTGCATATAATGAGCATAGCAAAGTATCCAGCATACAGTGTTCAACGTAAGTTCAATAAATGTCAGCTTTCATCATTATTCACTGCTGGGGATTTTAAATGAAAAGTTTTCTTTTGAATCCTTAGTACCTGCCCCAAGAATTGCCATTCTGTCTCTCTGTTAGTCCTATCTGCCCTTGATAGCCCCATTGATTCAAGGGTCCTTGGTCACATCTTCTGAGCTCTCTTCTATATGTCTGTACCAATTAGCTGGAGCTGCAAAGGGAAGATCAAACTACCAGAGCCTTGTCTGTAAAGATTTCAACAGAAATGAATTAATAATATGATCCATCAGATCACCAATACCCTGAGAGTGAGGATGGAAGCCACAGGGGCTGGGGGTTGCTTCAGGGGCATGTGACTTATATAGCAGCACAGGGAAGGCCCCATGCTCAGAAGAGCCCTGGGCTTGGTTTCATGCTCATCCAGAAATTCTCAATAAAGTGTGAATGATTTTCATTTTGCAAAATTATGTAGGTGGTTACTATGACTGGAGAGTTTTGATCAGACTGATATAAACTGTTTCATGCTTTAAAAGGCCTACTCCAGCTTTTATGTTCAGAACAGCCTATAGGAAAGGTACGGGTGGAATAGAAAAACGGCTAGGATGTTGCTGGTATAAACAGGGTGGGAGATGATAGTGGCAAATAACACCAGAAGGAGGGGCCAATTAGAGTTCATTTGTCAGCAGCTATAGCCTGGGTGCCCAGCAACATGCCTGTTTATGGCAGCGTCCCAGCCAGCTGGCTCCTTCTGCCCACCACCGGTTCCTACCCAGTTTCCATGCTGGTAGAAAACGGGAATTAAAAAAAAAAAAAAAAATCAGGGTGGATTCCCCAAATCTGGATCCCTTACAACAGAGAAAATGAGCTGCTGAGGGAAAAAAGGAAAGAAGGGCCCTAGCTAGATCAAGCGTCTTCTGTGTTAGGTGACTGTAGTCGGGAACTTATTATATATTGTCTCATTGATTCCAGTTAAGTAATAGAGGTAAACAATAGTCATCACTCACACACACACACACACACACACACACACACACAAAATCAGTATGGGTTCAACAAGAGTAAGATGTACTAAAACATACATAAATAAAAAATGCATCTAAAATAACTTAACGACCCGCAGAATACATTGCTCAACTCTCCATAAGGAAAAAAATAACTAACTTTTCAGACTTGTAATTATTAGACGTATATCTAAATTTGTAAAATTATCTCTATATTTAAGCTGGAAAATATAGAAACAATCATCACTATTTAGTTTTCAGGTAATCAAATAGAAAATTCATCAGGCTATGCTAAAAACGGCATGATACAACAAACTGTAAGTTAAATACCAGTAAGTGAAAAGTTTATACTTCCTAATCTAAAACTTTAAAAAAAATAGTTTCTTCTCTTCCATGTGCTCAAAAATTTCTCTGAAATGACAGAACGTGGATGATTCCAATTCCCAAGCTAAAGAGCTTATGTCAGCTACTCACCTTCTTCTGAAGAACATTGATTTTTCTTTCCTTCACTTCTAACATATCCTTCATGTCTCGAATCTCTCCGGCCAATGTCCCCTTCTCTTCCGTGAGGTCCTGCAGCTGTTTTGTTTTTTTATTGAGAAAAGATTCTTTCTCCTCCAGTCGTAACCTCAGCGCATCTACCTGAAGTCAGGAAAAAGAAAGAAGGGGGCAGTTTTACACAGTGGTCATCAGTAACCATCAGTCATGCCCTGGGAGGGAGTGGGACAGCAGTGTGCCTTTTCAGCACAGCATGGTCGTACCATTGCTCATGCTCATCTCAATGCCATGTGTTTTAACAGCCTGTATTTACCTTAAAGTCCCATTGTGTGTGTATCTGAACAGTGATGCTTTTTTTAAAATCAAAAGTTTTTATGAAATAGTAGTATATCTCCCTGTTATGAACCCTAAGCTGGAAAACAAAGCACATTGATAATCCATTGTGCAGGGAGGGTACAACCTTGCTCAGGCTCTGCAGCATCCTCCAAGAATATGGAGAACACAATGAGCCATGCCACAGACATCTGGAAGAACAAGACTGACAAGTAGAGAAACACTCATGAATTAGAAAAATACAGGTTGCCAAGAGGAAGGAAATGCTATGGAAATGACCATTCTCCAGTGTTATGAAAGACTGCTTTCCAAATATTAAAGAAACAAAAAAGATACAAAAAATCCTATTTCTACCTTAGCTCAAAAATTAGATTATTACAATTCCTGCTTTTCAAATTCAGTAATAAAATGAGGAAACATAAGCTTTATTTTTCACACTTAATATTCCAAAGACCAAGTGCAAAAAAAGTTTATGTGGGTAATGTGAGATTTGGGGGTGATGGGAGAATTTAATCCTCACCCTCCATACCAGAAATTTGATGGATAGTAGCTACAGCAACAATCAAGAAATAGTGAGTTGGCTAACTGAACATAATGAAAACAAACAAAATAATAAAAATTAAATTATGTTTGGGGGAAAAAAAAAGAAGAAGAAGTAGTAGTAGTGAGGCAAGCTTGCTACTTAGAGATACCAAAATAACCAGGCAAAAAGAGTTAAAATAGGTTGTCTTGGGGAAGAAGAAATGGGATAGGGGTAAGTAGGGGTCTGCTGCATCTCATCACAAGTCTTGTTGAGCATTTGTCTATTATACTACCAGCAAATAAAATTTGGACCAAAAAAAAAAAAAAAAAAAAAGACAAAAATGTTAAAAAGAAAAAAGAGGCAGGAATACCATAATAAGCCAAAATAAATAGATATATAAATTCTATCAGGACACAGATTCAAAAGGCAAGTTGGCACATTGGAAAAGACACTTTGGTTTTAGGCTGGGTTCTGTTTCTACCTAGCTATGAGAATTAAGACAAATAACTCCCCTACCAGCCCTCCAGCCTCAGTTTCCCTATCTATAGAACAAAAAGGTTGGAACCCCCTAAGTGTCTGACATTTTTTTATGTTAAAGGCAAGAATCAGTCTTAGGTAGAATACATCAGGAAAGAATGATGATATTAGAAATAAAGTTATCAGGGGCGCCTGGGTGGCTCAGTTAGTTAAAGCCTCTGCCTTCAGCTCAGGTCATGATCTCAGGGTCCTGGGATCGAGCCCCACATTAGGGCTTTCTGCTTAGCAGGGAGCCTGCTTCCTTCTCTCTCTCTGCCTATTTGTGATTTGTCACTGTCAAATAAATAAATAAAATATTTTTTTAAAAATTAAAAATTTTTTTAAAAAGAAATAAAATTATCAGAGTAGAAACTCCCTTTTTTACCTCTTTCCAAGAAAGAAGCACTAAAGTTGTGTTTCTAAAGGTCAAGGGTGATGGGAGGTTGATGAGTAGAGAGTTTTTCCAGTTTTTGTCCTAGAAAGGAGGTCCCAGCAAGGGAAGGGGTGAAACAAATGCTTGAAGCCCGGTTGGTAGAAGGACCCTGGCCACATTATGAGACAAGATGGACATTCTGTGACCACACAAGGTGAAAACAGCAGATTCCTTAAACATCTGATGGCCATGCCTCTTCTTAGATAAGAACCATAAAAATCTAGATGCTGGGAAGTGAAGGGGATATAGCCACTACTATAATCTGGAGTGCCATCTTTTATGTATAAACTAAAAATTGCATTTCTTTTTTTTTTTTTTTTTTTTTTTTGCCAGATAGGATGAAACTCCAAAGAGATGTTATTCTAGTTTGGTAGATGGAGAGGACTTGAAACAAAGTTAGGTCATTTGAGAATCCAGGATGCTTAAGCTTTAGTGCAGCTGGCGTGAATTTTCATTTAGTCAAGGGAAGATCCCTAGGACATGAATATCCCCTTCACTTCCCAGCCCCTAGATTTCTATGGCCCTTACATAAGAAGAGGCATGGCCATCAGAGGTTTAAGGAATCTGCTGTAGTGGCTAGAAGAGGTTACATTCAATTGTAGAGACTTCCCACAGGCTGACCAGGACTCAGTGTGAATCTGAGAAGAAACTGTGGTCCCATTAGTCCTGCATTCTAGCTGTCAAAAATGGATGGTCTATATCTAGAGTAGAGGAAACACTCAACATTCAAAACTAGATATAAATAAATTACAACATGGGAGGTAGTAAATTGTGCTGGAGAGAGTTTAGAAAAAGACACTCTGGGGGCGCCTGGGTGGCTCAGTGGGTTAAAGCCTCTGCCTTCAGCTCGGGTCATGATCCCAGAGTCCTGGGATCAAGCCCCGCATCAGGCTCTCTGCTCAGCAGGGAGCCTGCTTCCCCCTCTCTCTGCCTGCCTCTCTGCCTACTTGTGATCTCTCTCTCTCTCTGTCAAATAAATAAATAAATAAATAAAAGAAAAAGACACTCTGTAATGATAAATAATATGCTTAACATTTACTGTGCCTTCTTGCCACAAGTGATCTATTAATGTCCTGCCACATCTTTCTGAGCCTAGAAGAGACACAACCCTAGGTGTAAGAATATTTCTCCAGGAGTAAGATAGAGAGTAAGGATGGCCACAATCAACACACTGCTCATAATACCCAAACTCTAAATGGTAGGAAACAGCCTGTGCCAGCTAAGGTTTTCTGTTTGGGAATTTATTTTCTATGCGCCCAAATGCATTTATTAGTTTCAAAGGAATTTTAATCATGACCTTCAATCACTTCAGCCTACCCTTATAGCTTTGCAGTCTCTTAGAATCAAGACATGAGGTTTAAGGGTCTATTTTTTAAAAAATAAAACTTTGACCTGAACTGCATCCAATTCTAAACCAACATTAGCCCAGTTTGCAGTAAGCAAATATGACATCATTTCTAAAAATCAAATTTTAACTTCCAGATGGTGCAAAACCCCAAGCAGGCACACAGGCCTCCTGATACACAGAAGTTTAAATACAGGGAAGATCAGGAAAGAAAGAATACAGTCAATTAAAAATTTGAATATGTATTTCCAAATTGGGTTCTCCTCACAAATGTCTGGACTTCACTCAACAGTGTACATCATTTATAAAAGAATCAGAAAAGCCTTGACGGTTAGATTATATTCCAACATCAGGTAGAGACATAAAAGTTAAAATGTTTGGGAATATGAAATACCTTTCTCTGCCTCTTCACTCAACACCAAATAATTTTAAGGGCCTTGACTCTCTCTCTCTTAAACTTTGGCAGTTGACTCAATAATAAAACTTGGCAAGGCAAAGAGCACCATCATTTCCCAGAAAACAAAAGAAAATTAGAACTATATGATATAGTCAGCACACAAAGACCCATAGGCTGAATTTCCAATTTTTACATATGACTTAACCACATGGGAACTAGTCACCTAAAGTTAAAACTAGGACAATCCTTTCATTTAAGGAGAATTACTCATTTCCTTCTGATCCAGTTGTGTGTGTGTGTGTGTGTGTGTGTGTGTGTGTGTGTGTGTGTGTGTAAGAGCTTGTAACTTATGAAAATTTAACCTTTTATCCGGCAGTATAAAAAATGAAATATTTGTTATCACTTCAGCTCCAGGTACTAACTTGAAAGAAAAGGACCATGGTAATAAAATAGGCAAAAATTGCCAAAATCAGAGTTAAATATTATTAATCTTTATGTCAGCACCCAGGAATTATAAGCAGTTCCAATGGTGAGGTATGTTTCTAGAAGTGCTATACATAAGCTTCCCGACCTTTCTGCTGTATTTTGCATAGGCTTCGGAAACAGTTTCAATGTTGTGACCAAACACTAAGTGCTACTTGATGTGCCATAAATAATTTTTAAAAAATCAAACGTAAAATGACTACAGCACAACTTGAGAAAATTAAAAAAAAATTTAAAACCCTTGAGAGGGGAAAGGAGCCACTTGAAAATTTTTGCAGATTAAATACAACTTACTTGACAACACTTCAGGAATTGAATAAACACACTATCACAAAGAACAATTTTAAAAGAAAATGAAACTGGAACACTCACAAAACTCCCAATATAGTTTTATTTCACATTCAAAATTTCGTTTGTTTGTTTTTCCTAATAGCAGACTTGGATTAAGGGTATATTTGAATTTGATTCAACTTGCAATCATTCAAATGGGGAGAAAGTTTCAAGTTGAAAGTATGTATAATGTACACAGCCTCCAAAGACCCAAACACTAAAAATAACCTAAAATCGAAAACTTGCTATTGTGGTAACCACTAGTTCTCACTCACATCCAATTCTCCTTTCCTTCCTGAACCCAGGGAAGATCTCCCTTCCCAGCCCCTTGCAGCAAGATGGGGGTATGTGTTTTATTCATGAAATGTAAGCAGAAGGGACATATGTCACTTCCTGTCCATCCATCCCCACATTCTTTCCCTTACTCAAAGATCTTGAAAGCTACATTTTCCAGATGGTAGAGCTGTAAGATGGTAGAACCCCCATAAATCTGGATCCAAGTGACCATGAGAAGCAGGGTCACTCCCTACCTTCTGTTGCTCTAATCCTCAACCCTCAACATGGGCTGGATTTACAGTATCATGTGTCAAACTACTCAGAAATTATTATAATTTCCACTGGTTTTGCTAAGGAGTGGGTACATTAAAACTAGAAAGGTCTTAGAAATTGCTACAAACCTAAAAGAAAAAGGGCCATTATTCCTCCCTTTACTCCTTCTATGTGTAGGACCTCAAAATCTATTTTCCCCTAGCCTTTCACCCCAAATTCAAAGAAGGGGGGGTAAAGACAGAAAGCAAGGACAGAACTAAATGGAGCAAGTAGCGGAACCCTGGGGAGTGGACACTAAGGTCAAATGTCAAGATCTTGGGAACAGAGAGAAAAAGATCAAAGA
This sequence comes from Lutra lutra, assembly GCF_902655055.1. Taxonomy (NCBI): domain Eukaryota; kingdom Metazoa; phylum Chordata; class Mammalia; order Carnivora; family Mustelidae; genus Lutra; species Lutra lutra. The sequence goes on along the minus strand of NC_062278.1, from coordinate 198,910,493 downwards.
GGAAGAATACTCTGAAGCACATTGGTTTGAACTTCCATTTGTATAGTAAAGTGACCCAAGTGGACAACTCTGTTTTGCAAAAGTCTCTGCATTGCAAATATATATGTTCAAGACGCCCATGGTAATGGCCACGGACTTACCCATAGGCCTTCCAAATTTCAGGAACACAGTAAGGTGTTAGAAGCAAAATGAGGATGATAACAATACCTCCTTCATCAAGTTATTTTGAAGATTAAATTAAATTAAATGTAATGCACTTAGCACAGTGCCTGGCACCTAGAAACACTCAATAAATCTTCGCTATTGTTATTATACTCTTCTGCTTTCTACAACTACTAACTCAGTGATTTATATACTGTAGGAATGCAATAAAGATTGCTAATCAGCAGCCCTCAGGAAAAGTGGAGACTCAGCAAATAAGATTTTGTGCTCTGACAAGTAGCCTGGTGTTATATTGTCTGTCATTTACTTTAAAATATTTCAGCATACACTGTATAGTGTGTGTGTGTGTGTGTGTGTGTAGGGGCTTAAGGGTGGGTGGGTGGATGGGTGTATTTCCCAACTGGAAATAAATTCTCTAGGGGTAGTTAATTAGCCTATGAAAGACTTTAATTAAAAGCTGGCATGCCATAGTCAGCTACCAAAAGTTCCAAGATACTCTTTATATTTGATGAACACCTGAAATCTGGTCAATTAACATAATTGATGTGTGAGGAGTGATTTTTCCTTGGTGATGTGAGTGGTGTTTGAGATGTGTAGATTGGCTAGAAATGCTACACAAGTACTCCTACTCTCCTAGGAACAAGATTTGAGATGGTTTGTCCAATGTAGATATGATGTAAGCCACATCTGTAATTTTAAATTTTCTAGTAGCCCTGTAAAAAAAATAATAAAAATAAACAGGTAAGATCACTTTTAATAATGTATTTAATTTGGCCCACTATATCCAAAACATTATTTGACCTGTAATCAATATGAAAAATATTAATGAGGCATTTTACATTCTTTTTTCTTCAAAATCCAACATGTATTTTACCCTTTCAACATATCTCAATTAGGACAAGCCACAATCCAGGTGTTCAATAGCCACATATGGCTCATAGCTATCACTTTGGACAGTGCAAGTCTATGACTAGTAAGCACAAAAGTTTCAACCTTTAGATTTCAATATCCCCTGCATAAAAATGCTTTAGGGTGGATTCTGGCCCAAACAAGGTTGGCTGAGCTCTACCCAGAAAATATCATCGCATCATTGAGCCAGCTAGTAAACCATTTTTGGCCTCAAAAGGATGGACAGCAGGAACTTGAAGGAGCACTTTGAGAGGTTGTGAAGTACTACATAAAGGCAAGGTCATGGGGCATGAATCCTACAGTCTTCCTTGTCTAACCATCCCTGATCTTTGTCAAAGAGAACCACATAACTGTCAATGACCTAACTGGTTGGTGATTCTGTTAGCACAGTCTTTCTGGAGTCTTGTTGAAGAGAAGAATTTAGAATAATCATTGCTTTTTAAAAACTCTTTTTATACCAATCCTAATTATAGCAAAAGTTACCTTTCAGAAAAATGTCCTTCAGCAGCTGTACCATCAAACACCAGCTATATAGATGAGGTTATGTCTATCTCTTACACTATGCTTGGTTGGGTTATGCCCTTCTACTCTTGGATTTCTGCGGCTATTTTGATTTCAGATTTTTCCTCTCTCTAGGAGTTTTTAAAAAAATATATAACTAGAATACACATTCATTTAATAAATATTAAGAATCAATTTTGTACTAGGCATTGTTCTAGCTTAGACATACAACTTTTTAATAAGGCCATCAGGTCTATGACTTATTGAATGAACCATATATTGGTAAAGTTGGAGGTGAGGTAGAGAAAACAATGATTATGTCAATATCATCAGTAAACACAATTTTTAGAGTAAGTGGGAAGTAATACAAATATAAAATCTAAAAGCTTACATAAAATACTTATAAAAATGGAATGACAAAAGGCTGATTTGTGAATATTTGTGTTTATTGGTGAAAATGTATATGTTTGTGCTTGTATGCACACAAAATTATAAAATTCATGATTTAGCAAATATCAGCTATTGTAAATCAAACCTGGAAAGATACTTTGGTATTCAGTAAAATGGTATATTTAACCAATAGTTGCTCTTTACTGTGCAATCTTAGAACACTAAATGGTCTTCACTGATCTTTATGAACAGATGATGTATTTTCTCTTTTAAAAAATTATTTTCTAGCTCTGTCCATCAAAGAGGCTTCTTTAAGAAAGGAGAGTCTGGGTGACTCAGTCAGCTGAGCATCTGCCTTTGGCTCAGATCATGATCCTGGGGTCCTGGGATCGAGTCCCAGACTGGGTTTCCTGTTTAGCAGGGAGTCTGCTTCTCCCTTTGCCCCTTACTCCACTCATGCTTCTCCCTCTCTCTCACTCTGTTTCTTTCTCTAATAAATAAATAAATAAATAATCTTAAAACAAAAACAGATTAGAAAAAGTGACTACTTCTGTGTCAATGAATACCTAACCAAAATGCTCAGACCGTGGTCTTTAAAAACCGTATCTCACTAAAAGAAATCGGTTTCATGGTAGAAATGATTAATTTTAGATTTGTAGCAAGAAACATACAAGGTAAATATAGTGTACTTTGTTGAACCAGAAAGCATGGAAATTATTAAAGGCCAAATAGTCTTTTTATTGGTCATGAATGGGACAATTGGATGCTGTTATACGAATAGACAGGAGGCAGGAATGGAGTCTGGGGACAGGTAGAGAGCTACAGCAGTCAACCAGAGGAGAGACAGTAGCTGCCACAACCAGGATGGAGGTGATAGAGAGGAAGACCTAGGCTGTACTTGAGACATATTTTGAGATACAATCAGAAGGCAGCTGGCAGAACTAAGGGTTTATATGTATAGGGATGAAAGGAAGGAAGGAATCAAAAATAATTCCTGGCTGAAGAAACTCTTTGGATAATGCAACTATTGCCTGTGCAGGGAAAGATTAGGGAGAATCAGACTTAGGGGTGGGAAAACAAGAGTCTGAGATTAAGTTACACATAGTTTGAGAAGCAAGGAAGCATCCAAAAGGTAAATGGTTATATAATTTGGAAGACCCTGACACAACAGACCTGAACTACAGTCTAATTTATGTATGGATAAGCAGTCCTGTACTTTTATTTATATTCCTCCCAAAGACTAATTAGGACATCTACTATCCATTTAAAATTAACTCCCACTTAAAAGCAGCAGTTTGAAATCAAGTTAATAAACACTTGTAAAAAGATGACATCAATACCACTGAAAACCAAGAGATATCCCTTTCCTAAAAAGATTCCTTGTTTTTTATCTTTATTTTTAAGGTCTCTCTTCTCCACACAGTTATGAGTAGCAAGAGATTTGGTCATTTCTATTATGCCTTTAAGCTCCTCAAGGGGAATGTCAATGATGTATTTACTGTCATATTGCTCACTCAGTCAGTAGATTGATAATGACTGGGAATAATTGGACTACATGGTTCTGCTTCTGTGGACTGGCTTACCTTTAGCAATCAAAAGCTTATGCATTTGACCAAGGCAAAAAACCTATATTGTATTTTAAGATATTTAGATAGCACGAAAAGAAACAATAATAGCTATATTATAAAGTGCTTCATACTTTACAATATACCTTTCTCCTAAATTATAAGTCTGTGCCCTTACACTATTTCAACAGAAAAACTAAAATTCAGGGATATTTAGTATTGGATAACCACATGCTGTGGTTATAAAAGTTAAGTTACAATCACCAGCTTGTTAATAACACAGTTGAGATTTTCAGGTTGTAAAGATGCATTTTGTCTTACCTACCTGTCAAAAAATTTTACTCAAGACCCACATGCCACCTACTTGAAGAAAACAATGCTTGGTTAAGAGTGCTTCGTATCACCCACATGGAAGAATTTGTATCATATGTGGGTTAATAATCCAGCCAACTTTATAAAGCCTGTTTTCATACTTAAGTTTTTGGCTACTTCTTACACTAAAATTAGGTGGTTTTAAGTGACTAGTCCAAAGTTCAAAATTTAATGTTCAGTTCAGTTCCAGCAAATTTCTGAAAACACATGGGAATTGTAACTCATGTGTTAATACTTAAAGTTTTTGTTAATAAAACTTCCAACACTAACCTTACCTCATTGAACTTACCTCACTGGTTTTTATGCTCACTATAAAACTATAGCTGTCATAATATTTTTGAATTACTACAAAAGGAAGTAAGCCATTCCAAAGTCAATGTTATTTTGCAACATGATGATAGTTATAAATTCAAAATACTTAAAACCAATTTGCAAAGCTATCAATCTTAGTACCTTCTAACATTTAAAAACCTCATCTTCAAAACATTCACTATTATCAAAAAAACAAGTTTAAGAAAACACCATGTATCATTCATATTGCACCTTCCCTTCAAGTAAGCACTTTATATTTAAACAAGAAGATGCATTTTAACATGAAATTTTTAAATACTGTTTCTATTTAAATATGCCATGAACTTTGTAAACTGTCACTGAAGCCCAAAGAACTAAAATCACTGATAATTTAGTACCTAGATTAAGTAATAATTTTATGATCTCAAAGTCAGTGCTTTTCAATAAATCCAGATAAGTAATCTCCATCTAGGTATGCTTGACATGTTTGTTAATGACTGAGAAATAAGGAACTATAGTCATTTTATTTAAAGGATAATTAAACCCATATTTTAAAGTCATATCACTCAAATCAAGACCCAGACTCCAGGAGGATGGGCACTGTGATCAAGGGTACATTAGTTTGCTACAAGAATTGTTTTATGTTGTCTTTTCTTTTTGGTGATTATCTCAAAAGTTAAATCAATTTATTCTGGATCAAAAAATAACTCATTATAAGCAAGAATTGTTAAAAGATTTCAATATCTGCCTTTGTGTTTGCATTTAAGATTCCTTTGGGGGTAAAATGGAGAAAGCACAAAAGGACTTCTTATTTCTCTGATATGTTCCCTTAAAATCTTTGCCATCAGACATCATGGTGGCCATGCAAACAAGGGGTTCACCAGAACTACAGAAACAGCAATCTGAGAAAGCACGGTATCTCACAGAACACCACTATGCAGACCTCCTTTACTAGCACCTGAGCCATAGTGGTTGGCACCATATTCATATCAAGTATAAATTAATGTCTAGCAAATAATCTTTTTCCATATAAACTTAATATCATTAGTTTAAATTTTATACACTTTGGCACTATATTTTCATTTAGTGCATGATTTTGATTTGGCTTCATAGGTCTGTAAGTTATAGGCATGCCTAGTCTTCTCTTTGTACCTAATTAAGTAACAAAAGTAATAATTATTACATTAAGCAATACTGAGTGTCTACAACATTCTTTTCATTTTTTTTCTTTTAAAAGGAATTTATTTTTCTTCTCAAGTGTAAAACAAACTTCTCTAAGTAAATAGTATTTATTCTTTGAAATCTTCCTGGGTGTTGTGCAAATATTAAATGGAGAAGTAGAGTTGTGTTCCATGATCAAGCTAACTGGGGAAATGTGGCTAGCTTTCCTAATTTATGGTAGACATTAGTATACTAAAGTTTTGACATCCCATAACAAAGATCTTACCTAACTCGCCTTTTCCTGCATCTATTTCAGCACAAAAACCTTGATTTTCTAAGAACACATAATATCTTTCAGAAGTGTTTCGGAAAGATTGTTTATCGAGTATCTTTTAGCCATGAAATTTTAAGTCATGGCATAGATATGAAATGTTTGAGTGTGGTGAACTGAGGACACACCACTTAATTAGACTCAGAAGGCCCTAGCTCAGAGTCAACTGAATATTTTCAAGATGTCCCCTGTACCTCATAGTGTGATGCACCAGGGTGTCTTATGCATTCCTCGGGGCCACCTGGGAGGGAGTTATTGTTTACAAGTAATAACACTGAAGCTCTGAGGGCCTGTAGAGCTATCTCAGTAGACTGCATTAAAGCCCCATCTTCTGGTTTAACATCCACTCCACCAGGCTGCTTCCAGGTTCATTTATGGCTCTGCCGGCACTTGGAGGTGCCAGAAATCACTTGCAGAAATCACTTGCTTCTCAGGGACTCAGGTACCACCTCTATAAACCAATACAATTTTGTTCAATGGCCTCTAAAGTCATTATCAACCCCAAATTTTTATGATGTCTGAAAGTGAGTGATCCAGATACTAAAATATATTGGCTGATATCCAAGATCTATTAAGAACTCCTCAAACTCAACAACCAAAAAACAGATAACCATGTCGAAAAATAAGCAGAAGACATGAACAGACACTTCTCCAAAGACATACAAATGACTAACAGACACATGAAAAAAATGTTCATCATCATTAGCCATCAGGGAAACTCAAATCAAAACCACACTGAGATACCACCTTACACCAGTTAGAATGGCCAAAATTAACACGACAGTAAACAACAAGTGTTGGAGAGGATGTGGAGAAAGGGGAACCCTCTTACACTATTGGTGGGAATGCAAGTTGGTACAGCCACTTTGGAAAACAGTGTGGAGATTCTTTAAGAAATTAAAAATAGAGCTATCCTATGACCCTGCAATTGCACTACTGGGTATTTACCCCAAAGATACAGATGTAGTGAAAAGAAGGGTCATCTGTACACCAATGTTCATGGCAGCCATGGCCACAATCACCAAACTGTGGAAAGAGCCAAGATGCCCTTCAACAGACGAATGGATAAGGAAGATATGGTTCATATATACAATGGAATATTATTCCATCATCAGAAAGGATGAATACCCAACTTTTGTATCACATGGACAGGACTGGAAGAGATTATACTGAGTGAAATAAGTCAAGCAGAGAGGGTCAATTATTATATGGTTTCACTTACTTATGGAGCATAAGGAGTAACATGGAGGACATAAGGAGAAGGAAAAGAAACATGAATTGGGGGAAATCTGAGCAGGAGACAAACCATGAGAGACTGTGGACTCTGAGAAACAAACTGAGGATTTGGGAAGGAAGGGGGTGGGGGAATGGGTGAGCCTAGAGGTGGGTATTTAGGAGGGCACATATTGCATGGAGCACTGGGTGTGGAGCATAAACAATGAATCTTGGAACACTGAAAAAATTAAGTTAACTTTAAAAAAACTTTGGTAATTAAAAGAGTTTGGCATTGATTCAGAAAGACAAAGAGGAAATCCAAAATAGATTCACACACTTATGGAAATTCAAAGACTTATTTATTTATTTGAGAGAGAGACAGACAAGATCAGGGGGAAGGCAGAGAGAAAAAGAGAACCTCAAGCAGATTATGCAGGGCTTAATCTCATGACCCTGAGATCATGACCTGAGCCAAAATCAAGAGTTGGACACTCAACCAACTGAACCACCCAGGCACCCCATACTTATGGAAATATATTTTATATGATAAAAGTGAGATTTAGATTCAATAAAGAAAATATGGATTTTTAAATTAATAATGACTGAAAACTGACTGTCAACTTACAAAAATAATAAAAATAAAGACTTAACTAACTCCTAATCACAAAAATAAATTCCTAGTAAAGAGTTAGATGTAAAAAACTTAAACCATGATAATTCTAGAAAAAATTATGGGGGCTCTTCTTTTTATTTCCAAAGTATAGTAGTCCCCTCTGATCTGCAGAGATATGTTCCAAAACCTCCAGTAGATGCTTAAAACCATAGATAGTACCAAATTCTATATATACTATGTTTTTTCCTATACATAGATAACTATGATAAACTTTATAAAATTTATAAACTAGGCACAGTAAGAGATTAACAATAACTAATGTCAAAATATAATAATTATAACAATATACAATAATAAAACTGATGTGAATGTGGTCTCTCTCCTTCTTCCTCTCTCAAAATATTTTTTCTATCATACTCACCCCCTTCTGTTTGTGATGATATGAAATGATAAAATGCCTACATAATGACATGAAATGAGGTGAATGACATAGGCATTTTGACACAGCATTAGGCTCCTACTGAATCTCTGAAACCATGGAAAGAAAAACTGCAGATAAGTGGGCGAATACTCTATAGAAGTACTTCCTAAGCAAGAGAAAAAGCTCAAATACCATAAAGGAAAAGATATACAAATAAGACTAAATAAAAATGAAAATGCCTTCATGAAAAAAGACAAAAGGCAAATGAGAAAATATTTGCAAAAAACAAATATAAAATGCAATGTGAGTTCCAGTATAATAATGTTTCCAACTTAGAATGATAGAAGGAATATGTGCTTATGTGTACATAGAATATTTCTGGAAGAACACATAAGCAAATAAGTAAGAGTTTGTTGAATATCTACCATATGCTCAGTTACATAAGTGATAAAAACAAGGATTAAATTAAGATTAGTCAATTACAGTTGTAAGTTAACTAGGGCACCCCACTGACTGTTCTGGGGAGCTCAGAGTAACATAAATCCAATCAGGCCCAGAGTTCCCAGGAAATCAACTGGTCATCTGCCTTTCCAATTGACCACTTCTCAGGGCAGAAATGCTGCAGTTAGAGGAGAAGGCAGGGGCACAATCTTTCCTGAAGAATTATTTATGGCAGTACATATTATAACTGCCAAGACTTTATCTAGTATATTATTAATACATTGTTCAAAGCCAAGTAAGAGTAATAGCTGTATAGAGAAGCTCTTAAGCTAGACTCCTCAAATTCATATCTTAGCCTATTAATTATATATAATATACACTTACATATAAATAATGATATATGATAAAAAATAAAATACATTATTTGCAGCCATATATTATATTACACAGTGGCAAATAGTAACTCTATTCTCTGTCCAATTCTAAAATGCTCTGGAAACTGGAGCACATCCAGAGAGACAGCACTCAGAGACACCTCTGGGAACAAAGGAACTGGCTGATGCCATTTCCCTCCTATGCCCCTCAGCATTACTATAGGCCCACTTGTGGGAACCAGTTCAGTACAGATACTCGCTACTTAATACAACAAGCCCCACACTCCACATTCAGTGGAACCACACCTGCTAGTCATGCTTGCCTCAGTCCCAGCACACCAGGCCCCCTCCCCAAGAAGATCAGCCTAAACCCTTGCTCACACCAAATCTCTCTATGGGGAAGTTCCAGCAGTGATGGTGACAGGTCTCATTTCACAAGTAGACCAGACCACACCTAGTTAAAACATGTCATTCAGACCAGTGACCAAACACTGCCCACAACAAGCAAAAAGAGCCTCTGCAGATGACTGGCTTGGAGGATAAAGTGGCCAGGACAAAACAGGAGAACACAAGCAGCACACATTGGAGACATTCCCAGAAGTGCCAGACCCTGGGGAGGAGGGGACGCCACATTGCAGGAAACTACTTCATAAGGCTATCACTCTCAAGAACAGGAAATGTAGATGACTTTCTTAACACAGTAAACAGGCACAGAGACTTAGACAAAATGAGAAGACAGGGAAATTTACCCTAAATGACGGAATAGGACAAGGTCATGGCAGAGATCTAAGCAAAACAGATAATGTAACATGCCTGATAGAGAATTTAAAGTAATGATAATAAGAACACTCACTGAACTTAAGAAAGAGTGGAAGACATGAGTGAGATACATAACAAGAGAAAAAGAATAACCTAACCTATCAGAGATAAAGGGCTCAATAAAGACATGAGAAACAGATTGGGAGGGAGACAAATAATAAGAGACTCTTAATCTCACAAAATAAACTGAGGGTTGCTGGGGTGAGGGGGTAGGGAGAGGGTGGCTGGGTTGTGGACATTGGGGAGGGTATGTGCTATGGTGAGTGCTGTGAACTGTGTAAACCTGGCGATTCACAGACCTGTACCCCTGAGGCTAATAAGACATTATATGTTAATTTAAAAAAAAAGACATGATAAACATGCCTGATAGAATGAATCACAAGATGGAAGAAGCAAAGAATGAATTAGTGACCTAGGAGACAGAGTAATGGAAAGTACTCAAGCCGAACAAAAGAGAAAAAAATAGAATTATGAAAAATAAGAACAGACTTAGGGAACCCAGTGACTCCATCAAACACAGTAACATTCATATTATACGCGTGCCAGAGAAGAAGAGAGAGAAAAGGGGGAAGAAAATTTATTGAAAGAAATAATAACTGAAAACTCCTATAATCTGGGGAAGGAAACAGATATTCAGATCCAGGAAGCAGAGAGAACTCTCATCAAAATCAACAAAGGCAGATCCACACCAAGACATTTGCAATGAAACTGGCAAAATACAGTGATAAAGAAAAATTTTGAAAGCAGCATGAAAAAAAAAAAAAAGCAGAGAGTAACTTACAAAGGAAAACCCACAAAGCTAGCAAGGGATTTTTCAGCAGAAACTTTCCAAGACAGGAGGTAATGGCGTGATATTCAAAGTGCTGAAGTGCTAAATGGGAAAAATCTGCAGCCAAGAATACTCTAGCCAGCAAAGGTATTATTTAGAATAGAAGGAGAGATAAGGAGTTTCTCAGACAAACAAAAATTAAAGGAATTCAAGACCACTAAACCAGCCCTGCAAGAAATATTAAAGGGGACTCTCTGAGTGGAAAGAAGAGACCAAAAATGACAGGACTAGATGGCTTTATAGACAAATTCTAGCTAACACTTGAAGAAGAATTAATATCTATTCTTCTCCGACTATCCCCGCCCCAAAAGAAAAGGTAAAGGAAGGAAAACTTCCAAATTCATATTTGACAGCATTACCCTGACACCAAAACCAGAAAAGACACCACTGAAAAAGAGAATTACAGGCCAAAATCTCTGATGAACATAGATTTAAAAATCCTTAACAAAATACTCATAAACAGAATTCAATAATACATTAAAAAAATCATTCATTGTGATCAAGTGGGATTTATTCCTGGGTTGCAAGGGTGGTTCAATATTCACAAATCAATCAACATAATATATCACATCAATAAGAGAAAGGATAAGAACCATATTTTCAAATAAAATCTTTGAAAAAAAAGGTGGGGTGTCTGGGTGGCTCAGTGGGTTAAGCTTCTGACTTCAGCTCAGGTCATGATCCCAGGATCTTGGGATCAAGCCCATCGGTCTCTCTGCTCAACAGGGAGCCTGCTTCCTTCTCTCTCTCTCTCTCTCTCTCTCTCTGCCTGTCTCTCTGTCTACTTGTGATCTCTGTCAAATAAATAAATAAAATATTTTTTTAAAGAACCATATTTTCATTTCAGTAGATGCAGAAAAAGCAATTGACAAAGTTAATATCCACTTGTGATAAAACCCTCATCGAAGTAGGCTTAGAGGAAACACACCTCAACATAATAAAGGCCATATATGAAAAACCCACATCTAACATCATCCTTAATGGGGAAAATCTGAGAGCGTTTCCCCTAAGGTCAGGAACAAGACTGGGATGTCCAATCTTACCACTTTTATTCAATATAGTACTAGAGGTCCTAGCCACAGCAATTAGACAACAACAAAAAAATAAAATAAAAGGAATCCAAATCAGTAAAGAAGAAGTAAAATTTCCACTATTTGCAGATGACAAGATACTATATATAAAAAACCCAAAAGACTCCATCAAAAACTTCTAGAGCTGATAAAGGAATTCAGTAAAGTCTCAGGATATAAAATCACTATACAAAAATCTGTTGCATTTCTATACACCAATAATGAAGCAGCAGAAAGAGAAATTTAAAAACAACCCATTTACAATTGCACCAAAAATAATAAGATACTTAGGAATAAACCCAACCAAAGAGGTGAAGGACATGTACTCTGAAAACCATAAAACATGATGAAAGAAATTAAAGAGGACACAAAGAAATGAAAAGACATTCCATGCTCATGGATTTGGAGAACTAATATTGTTAAATATTGTTAAACTATCTATACTACCCGAAGCAGTCTATACATTTAATGCAATCCCTACCAAAATATCAACAATACGTTTCATAGAACTAGAAAAAAAAATCTTGAAATTTGTATGAAAACACAAAAGATCCTGAATAGCCAAAGTAATCATGAAAATAGAAACGCAAAGCTGGAGGTTTCACAATTCCGGACTTTAAGTTATATTACAAAGCTGTGTAATCAAAACAGTACAGTACTGGCACAAAAATGGACACATAGATCAATTGAACAGAACAGAAAAACCCAGAAATAAAACTGCAACCATATGCTCAATTAATCTTTGACAAAGCAGGAAAGAATATTCAATGGGAAAAGAACAGTCTCTTCAACAAATGCTACTGACAAAACTGGACATCAATATCCAAAAAAAAAAAAAATTGGACCACTTTATTACACCATACACAAAAGTAAATTCAAACTGAGTTAAAGACCTAAATGTGAGATCTGAAACCATAAAAATCCTAGAAGGAACATAGGCAGTAACCTCTTTAGCATCAGCCATAGCCGCTTCTTTCTAGATATGTCTTCTGAGGCAAGGGAAACAAAAGCAAATATAAACAATTGGGACTACATCAAGATAAAAAGCTTCTACGTAGCAAAGGAAACAATCAGCAAGACTAAAAGGCAACCTATGTAATGAAAGAAGATATTTGTATATAAAATACATAAAGAACTTGGGGCACCTGGGTGGCTCAGGGGGTTAAGCCCCTGCCTTCAGCTCAGGTCATGATCTCAGGGTCCTGGGATCGAGCCTCACATTGGGCTCTCTGCTCACTGGGGAGCCTGCTTCCCCCTGGTCTCTCTGCCTGCCTCTCTGCCTACTTGTGATCTCTCTCTCTGTCAAATAAATAAATAAAATCTTAAAAACATACATAAAGAACTTATAATACAACTCAATACCCAAAAAATAAGCAATCTAATTAAAAATGGCAGAAGACATGAACATACATTTCTCCAAAGAAGACATCCAGATAGCCAACAAATACATGACAAGATGCTCAACATCACTAATCATCAGGGAAATACAAATCAAAACTACAATGAGATCTCACAATCACACCTGTCAGAATGACTAAAATCAGTAAGAAATCAATCAATAGGAAACAATAGGTATTGGCAAGCTTGTTGAGAAAAAGAAACATTGTGCACTGTTGTTGGGAATAAAAACTAGTGCAGCCACTGTGGAAAACAGTATGGAGTTTCCTCAGAAAGTTAAAAACAAAACTACCCTATGATCCAGTAACGGCACTACTGAATATTTATCCAAAGAATGCAAAAGCACTAATTCAAAGGGATACATGCACCCATTTTCACAGCAGCATTATTTACAATAGCCAAGATATGGAAGCAGCCCAAGTGTTTACTGATAGAAGAACAAATAAAGAAAATGTACACACACATGCACACACACACACACACACACACACACAGGATATTATTCAGCCATAAAAAAGAACGAAACCTTGCCATTTGAAACAACATGGATGAAGCTAGAGTATATTATGCTAAATGAAATCAGAGAAAGGCAATTACCATATGATTTCACTCATATGAGGAATTAAAAAAAAAAAGAATAAAGGGGGGAAAAGAGACAAATTAAGAAACAGACTCCAATTAAAGAAGACAAACTGATGGTTACCATAGAGGCAAGGGTAGGAAGATGGGTTAAATGGGTGATGGGGATTAAGGTGATGAGCACTGGGTAATGTATGAAATTGTTGAATCACTATATTGTATACCTAAAACTAATATAACACTGTCTATTAACTAACTGAAGTGAATGAATGAATGAATGAATGAATTACCCTGAATAAAATGTCATCAACAAGAAAATTCTGCAAAATGTCTACAGGTATATACTATTTACTCTATATATTCTTATTTTGCAATGTTTCAAATTCAGCCAAATATTTACTACTGAAATAGTTATCACAAATTTGCCTTTCAAAATATGAAAATCCATCCTAAGATATTCAGAAACATGTTTTACACACACAAATAAATGAAGAAAAGGAAGATTCACTACTATAGCACCATTGTAACGCACCCCACTAAAGTGTATACTGAATTTACGAACACATTTTCACTTTTAAGCCAAGTTGAAGCTTCACATCATTGACTTTTAGGAAAAGCATAAATGATTCTGAAATGGGTGTTAACACCAAATCCTGTGCAAATTTACTTCGGCCAGAGCAAGCAACCGTTTCTCTGTTGGGACTTTATACACACTCTTCCAATTTACAAGAATTTTGTTACTAAGGAACATGGAGTTGGAAATAAACACAGCTCCAGGAGTGAAGAAGACAATTGATCAATCATGATAAAAACCAATTAAGCTAGACACAAGAACTGCCATGACATTTAAAAAATTCAAGTCATGCTAAATAAATATACTCTTTGCTCATTTTTTTTTTTCATAAAGAAAAACAAACAGCCATCTCTTTCTAGGTTCTTCACCATCATTGCTCCTGAAAATATTTACCATGATCACAGCATTATTACAGCAGGAAACATTTTGGTATGGAAAATGTTTCATCCTGCAAATTTTCTCTCTGTGTGTGTACATGTGTGTGCATGTGAATGTGTGTGTGTGCATGCACACATGAGCGTGTGTTGTATGCATGTAAATCAATTTATCATGTGAGCAATAAGTCAACAATATTTCATTGTATTACTCTTGCAGCAGTGCTTTCTTTGTTGAGAGTCCTAGGATTTTAAGAGAGAAATCAGAAGTGGCCTGCTCAAAGAGTAACAATTAGTGATTAGAAGTTCCCACCATTTTCACATCTGTAAAATGAGGAGGTGGAACTCACTGATCCAGTTCCAATTCTGACATTCTGTGATTTTATGATTCTATTTTGTTAGTTCATACTCTACAATACTGGAACTCATCAAACCGCCCACAAACAAGGGATTGTTGTTTCTGAGTAGCCTGATATCCTATAAGCAAACCCAGTTACGAGGGATTTACCCATTTAAACAGTAAGCATTTTCAGCGCAATCTAAGGGAGGAATACAGACAGCACTTTGCATCACATTTAATCTTGCAAACAAAGTGTCTGGGAAAGAAAATAACTAAAAATCATAGCCCTACCTTTCACAATTACCAATTTTACAGAGAGGGAGGGTAAATGTGCTGACAGCACTGTATCTAAGCGAAACAAGAAATACCCAGAAATGAGAGAAGTAATCTAAAACGAAATATTGCCTGAGCCAGAAGGGGAAAAAATATGTCTAGAAGCTACTACCTTTTGATGATGGAAAAACCAAATGCATCAAGCAAACTTGCCACTCTACTGCATCTCAAATAGAAGTAAGTTTACACAAAAGATAAGATGACTAAGGATGTTGCCAGGACAAACGTACTGCCAGACTCCTTCATATTCATATCCAGGCAGAATTTGGGTCTTTTAGAAACTGTCAACATTAACCAGATTAGTCCCGATTTCTCCTGTAGACTAGGAAGTGGAACACAGAGGGTATTTCTTCCCTCCTGAATTTCTTCACACCAGGCATTGTGGGGAAGCATATAAAGGCCTAGAGGCGTGCACAAATATCCTCACCCTATTCCCGAAGCATTCCCTAGAAGAAATACATGCTTCATGGATAAAATAATATGCTTGTGTCCCATTTCCTTGGTCTCTTTGGAACTCTTTCAATAAGGCTGCCCATGCCTCTCAGAAAGTCTGCTCTGTTCATCATCTCAAAGTTCTGTTTGTACACCTCACAGGCCCACTCTGGGCAACTAGAAGTAGCTTTATAGAGCCTGGTGTTAAGAAGGATCCTAAGGCCACACCCAGACTTGGTAAGAAGATTGGCAGAATGAAGAGGTAATGAATTGTTAGATACAGAGCTATAGAGTCCCTCTGATCTAGAACACTCAACCCTGAATCTTCATCTTTACATGCATGGCTGACCCCCTGTTCTTGGAGTAGGCTTTTCTTATGCATCTTCTGATCTTGAAAAACCTACTTCATATCTGTAGTGAGTTTTGGTTCCCCCCCCACCGCCAAAATATGTCCCTCTTACAGAATTCGTGAATGTGAACATATTTGGGGGAGGGGGAAGATCTTCTCGATGTAATTAGGGATCTATAGATGAGATCATCCTGGATTATTTCTGGATGGGCCCTAAATGCAATGATAAAGATCCTCATAAGAGACACACGGAGCAGAGACACAGACAGAAGAGAAGAAAACCACACAAAGATGGAGGCAGAGGTTGCAGTTATACAGTCTGAGGGAAGACATGCCTAGAGCCACCAGAAGCTGGAATAGACAAGGGAAGATTCTCCTGTAGAGCCTCTGGAGGGAGCGCAGCCTTGCCAATACCTTGATTTTGGATAACTGGTTTCCAGAGCTGTCAGACAGTATTTTGTTATTGTTGTTTTAAGCCACCAAGGTTGTTGTAATTTATTACGGTATCCTTAGAAAACTAATACAGTATCCTCTTTTATTCATCCACTCACTACCAACAACAAATGTTCATTATTTTTTATGGGAATCCAAAGATAAATACTACCCTTGCTCTCCAGAGGCCTATGTTCTAGAGGAGTGGCATATAAAATAACAACCATGACAGAGAAGTGCAGAACTCTCCCAAACAAGTGCTGAAAGTGTTCTCAGAGGATGTAAATTCTGACCTGAGCTCTGGGAGAATAAGTTCGCAGGGGAGAAGGGGTTGCACAGGATGTCCATCGGGTGGGCCAGCAGGACAGAGAGGAAGTCACCAGAGAACGAAGCCATGCAGTGAGATAGCCAGATCCTAAAAACCATGTATACCACGTTAATGAGCTTGGCATGTTTTCCTGTAGGAAAGACAGGAAATCTGTAGAAAATGTCTTTCCTGACCATGTAAAAGATATATGAAGGTTTCTTTTCCTATCTTGGTCACATTCAAGAATTCAAAGTTCAAACTCATTCCCAATATAAACACAGCCTTTCTGTTCCAGACCCTGGATTGCCATTCCACCTTTTGTTTGTAAGAAGTTTTCTTCCCCTTAAAACTCTCTGCTATGTGCAATCCTAGGATTCCTAAAAGAATTTCTAGAGCAAACCAGCTCTACAAGTACTCCTCTTGGGGGTAAAAAGGTCTGGAAGTAGGGTGGGGTCAAATGTTCTGCCATGAAAAAATTATGGGAAATGTTTATCCAAGAATTTATAAAATGCTCTGAGAAGTCCACTTTAATTTTGGTTAATCAGCATTACCCAAGCTTACTTATCTCTAACACTCTCTTTCTTATAACAGCCTATTAATATTGAAGGAACATACTGTAGAAAATGTTACACTAGAATAATGTTATTTTTCAAATGTAAGTTTAATATTATATTCTATACTCAGCAGGTTCTCAATATACATTGTTAGGCTCATACCTACCCAGAACTCAACACCTTTATCAGAAAACATGGGCCAAACAAATGCCCTCCAGACCACTGAGCAAGCACGGACTAAGCACCCATCTCCAGAACACAGTGGTAGGCCCTGGAAACATAACACGTAGGAGATGGTGTCTGTCCCCTCAGAAGTTTGACATGGCCACACATTATGCAATATGATTTAATTCTACGCCTGACAAAATCACCACCCAATAAAAGTGGGTTAGAGTAACCCCAACGGAAGGAGTTTTGGGGTTTTTTTTTAAGATTTTGTTTATTTATTTGACAGACATCACAAGCAGGCAGAGAAGCAGGCAGAGAAAAAGGAGGAAGCAGGCTCCCTGCTGAGCAGAGAGCCTGATGTGGGGCTCGATCCCAGTGCCCCGAGATCATGACCGGAGCCGAAAGCAGAGGTTTTAACCCACTGAGCCACCCAGGCGCCCTGGAAGGAGATTTTTCATTTTAATTACTAACAATTCCAAGTATTGTTTGCACAAAGGGACAAAATAGTCTATAAAATTACCATTTTCAAATGCCGAATTTTGTCAGACTCAAGAATCCCCACGAACTTGAAAAAAGGCATTTTCTGAAGTATCTCTCTTCAGAAGACCAGGGCTGAGGTTTACTCCCATGCCATTTCTATATATCCCCGTCATCGTTAGTTACTTTCATTAGTATTACTAAGTTGCAATGTATTTATGCTTGCACCACATACAATAAAAGCTGTTAAAATAATCTCTTGGTATTTCATGACTACACATGCTATAAAAATTACAAGGAAGATGGAATTACAAGGAAAGGAGCCTAAAAACACATTCTCTTACCTCTGACAATAATTCTCAATATACAAATTTTGGAGTAAGTCAAATTAAGGATGGGGGAGGCGGGGTGGGGGGCGGAGAGAAGTTTCCTCTGTTTTTCTCTTCTTGGTTTAATTCTGAATGCAAAGTTATTTTCCAGGCAAAGATGAATGGAATTCTGCTCTTTCTAATCTCTATAAAAATTGTGAAAATAAAGATCCATTTCATTGGATAGGATGATGCCTGCTCTGAAAAGCAGCCATTTTCTGACATGTTTGGAGATGAGTGGGCAGGCTCTGCACTCTTGGAACTGTGGGCATGTGGACCTCCAGCCTGCACCTCCATAATCCTTTTCATACCTCAGGAAAACAGATCCTGCTAAAGGGCTCTCTGTCACCAATGAGGACAAGAGTGCTTACTAGTTAAATGATAACAATATTATAACCAAAAAAAAAGAGACTATCTTCCTTCAAAGAAATCCTATTATTCATATACATGCGGTCATTATTCCTATAAGTTTCTGAGGGGCTACATTCTAGTCTCTCTTTAAAACAACATTGTGATAGTAACAAAACCTGCTGCTATTTATTGAATGCCTGAAGTACTACATGCCAGCCTATGGGTGTGATGATGAGGTGGAAAGCATCATTCCTCCTGATTTCAGAGAAGGGAAGTGAGCCACAGGAAAGGGAAGAACCCAGTCCATGATCCCACATCCACTCAAAGTCAGAACTGAGGCTCAATCTGTCCATCAGAGTAGCCTAAACACTGGGAGACATAATGATAGACAAACAGGATCCAAGAACTCAGTTTTTCTGCCTCCCAAATCAAGGCCCAGAGAAGTCATTATAGTTTTAGTGCCCCGATAATGTAGGGGAGGAAGTCATTCATTAGAGAAGAAAATGCACTAGGTTGGAAATACTCTAACCAGCAGAAGGAAATTGGGTTGCCCTGAGCCTCAGAGGAAAGAATCAAGATGTTTGTGTTCAGATCTGCTGAGCTGAGGAAAGTAGACTGTTCATGCCTCAGCCAAGGAGCATCACATCGTCCCCTCATCCTCTGCAACCTGTATTAGTGTTAGAAGCATAAAAATGGACTTTGATTGGGCTTCTTTTCAGAATAAAGTTTAAATCCAGTAAAACGAGGCTCTTTCAGTAATAATTGTTAACAGATCCTTGTCACCTGGATGTTCTTACACTCATATTTTATTCAAATGTTCACTGGCTAACCTTTCCCTCCCTTAACTTCACTTACTCAGCAGAGTAAACACTGGGACTGCAAACTAAATGCCAAGGAGGTCAGGCCAGTGACACTAAAGAGTAAGTGGTTAGGTGGGGACTGGGCAAACTGGGAAGCACACATCTCATCCTAAGGGGCAGCCAGCCACTGCCTCAGTGCCCACCCAAAGTCATTGAGAGGAAACTATGGCGCTGCTGAGAGCTTTACCTTACTCAAGAGAAGCTAGAAATCTACATTATTATGTGACATGGCATGATTTTTTCACATCTAGCAACTTTTTTTATTTCCGAAAGGGGGAAAAAAAAAAAAAAAACACAAAAGAAAGGACATTGGGTGAGCCCAGAAAACTAAGTCTGGATTGGATTCACCTTGTGGGTTTCCAGCTTGTAAAACTTCCGCTAAACATAAGAGTTAAAGAATGAGAAATAAGTTAAGATCATTTCCCTGTTAAGCGGAGACAGCTTAATGGAGTTATGTTTTCCAAAGAAAAGGTTTACTCTGAATTTACAATGAGACAAAGAAGAAATATGTAACTTATGTTCTTTCTATTGATACTTTGATATTCTAAACTTCTAAAAGGTTCAGGGGAAAGGTTAGGTTGAATTTCTTCCAACGAACCTGTTAATATTGCTAAAAACCTATGTATTATTCACTAAATTGTTACATTAATACTATTTTCAAAAATTAGTTTTGTAACTTTTTTTATCAATATTGACCAAGTTCCAGGCTTTATGCTGAGTTTTAAAGAAACAAACAATGGAATGAGATAGTCGTATCTTTTTCACTGGGCTGATAACCTAGCAAGAATGACAATTTAAATAGCAATCCCAATAAAGTCTGGCTACCTCTTATGATAAGGAAGGTAGACAGTGCTCTGGGACCACTTAGGTTAGGATAATTAGTTAGTTAGGATAAATTAGGGAGAGCTACCTGGAGGAGGAAATTGAAGCTAATACCAAAGGGATGAAGGCCAGTGAAAAGAAAGAAATAATTTGAGATGGAAAAGGCTTCAAATCTAGAGGCAGAAAATAGTGTTACTGGTTGGGGAAACGCAAAAAGGGCTTGATGTGCCCACAGAGTTCAATTGACAGGGTTGAGTTGGGGCCAGTGGAGAGATGAGAAAGGTAAACAGAGCCATGCTGTGGATTTGGGGTTTTTATCCTGATGGCAATAGAAATGGCACAATGATACATTCCCTTAAGAAGGAGCACTCAGTAAAAATGTACTGGTGCCAAAGTATCATGTGTGCATAGATGTACACTTCCCTCCTCTAAAGGGGATAAATTCTCACTTGCTGGGTCAGCTCTCAGGCTCCCATTTATTGTACAAAATCCAAACAATGAAGCAAGCTAAAGGCTCTCAACCAGGACAATCTTGCCTTCCAGGGGACACTTGATAAAGTTTGGAGACATCTGGGGATACAAGGGCATGATACCTAGTAGGTGGAAATCTGCAGCCCAAAATGTCAATAGTTTCAGGGTTGAAAAATTCTGAAATAAGCTACTAAAAGAAATTAAAAAAAAAAAAAAAAGAAGTCAATCTATATATATTTTGTAAAGGGGCAGGAGGAGAGAGGGTGAGATCCTAAAAAGCTGCATGACATTGATATCAACATAAGTTTACAGGGATATTAAATAAGTGAAAAGATTCAGAATAGCTGAGTGTTAAAGAAGGAAACTGAGATAAGAAGAATGGTCGATAGGAAGCTCTGTTGCACTACTAGCCTCGTGTTGGCTCACTGCAGGAAACTCACTGCAGGAAACTGCAGGAAACCAGTAAGTATTTTTCAGATGTATGAATTAATGAATGAACAAATAGATAAATGAATGAGTTGGATCTTTTTAAAGAGTCATAAGAATTGTGGATTGAGACTATGTTTGTCATTATGACTCTGAAATGACAGTAGAACCCATGTCAACATCTTAGCTGTTTGTTCCAGGAAATCTTGTTCCTGTAAGGCTATAAACCAATAAATTGACTATTAGCTTCAGGAAATTCCCATTGATCATCTTACTGGGGACAATAATCTACTCACCTGGTCAAATGATTTATTTATCAACCAGTCATTTATCAGGATTCTCTTCAAGACCCTCACTTTGCTGCATTGATCAATCTTATAATATTCCGAATTTTGGCCAATTCCAATTAGTTCTGCCTAAAAGGTCCATCTTAAACCATTTGAGCCCAAACCTCAAAGGCCTATGAATATTCCATTTCTAATTTCCCCTTCTGAGACACTGCAAAGGCTTTCTTTGTCAAGGTGGTGTGCTTCCTCCCTAAAATAAGTTGTAATAAATTTAGCTGGTGACATTTGGGGGAGTTCAACAGAATGGAACTATGTTTTTTTATTACTTAAGTTATTGGGCTATGTATCTTTGAATGTGACAGGCCTGGATCACACAAGATCCTAGATTTTTTTTTAATATATTATAGGACCTGTTTGAAATTTTGACCCAAAGCTTAAGTACCCAGCTGCGCCATATCTTAAAACATCCCCATAGAACTCCATCGGTTTATTTTAAAATATTCATAGAGTACCTACTGTTTTCTAGGTCTTATGTGAACAAAATAGCTGTCAGTCTAGTAGGAGGAGGGAAGATGACAGGCGAAAGACAATAAATGGTAAAACACAGAAAATAATTAAAATTATAGAATGCTAGAAAATTATATAGAGCAGGGCAAGGGGAAAAATTAAAGAGGGTGGCCAATGCAGGCTTCACTGAGAAGGTGGAGGATGCAAAGAGAGTTGGCAATGTGGCAAGGCAAAGGAAAAGAGTACTAGGTAAAGGAAACCAGTAAAAAAGACCATGGGCAGGCACATACCTGGCATGCTGGAACAGCAGCAAGGAGGCCAGTGTGGCTGGAATTGGGTGACTCAGGGGACAAAGGCTAGAAGACTTTGGACAAAGACTTTGGACAAAGGCAATGGGAATGGGGTAGAGCAGGGGTGAAGAGAGATCACATTGGCCTGGATGTCACTGTGAGAACTTTGGGCAAAACAGGGAGCCCGTGGAGGGTCTGAGCTGAAGAGAGACAGAACTGGACTTACATGTTAACAGCTTCATTGTGGGGAGGCACTGGGAAAGGCAGAAAGCAGTTAAGACGCAACTGCAACAATCCAGAAGAGAGATGATAATGACAATAAGAATGGTGGACCAACTCCAGGAAGAGCCAAAAGGACTGACAGGTTGGTTAAGGGATGTATTAAATAAAGAGCAGTCAGCGCTTTAGCTAAGCAGATACTTCAGCATAACAGCTGGACTGTTGGATTGACGGTATGTAGGAATCAGGGTCAGTCTGACAAAGCAATCCTATCCTTATAGTACAACCTCAAAGAGAAATGGGGAAATGATAAAAAAAAAAAAAATTGGCACATAATTTTAGAAAGAATGTTCAATCCAGTTCTGGATTCTGAGACATAAAGAAATGGACAAGGCAGTTCACTGACTGAGACAATTTTTCAGAAGTCCTTTATGAAATTCCAAAGTATATTTAATTTTTACTATAGTACTTATGGGCATCCAGTTTCTTAAGAAAATAAGGTCCCTTTTACAGTAGGGGTGGGTGGGACCCTTGAGAAGGGCCTGTTGTCGAGGTGCAAGGTTCCTAAGGAGGAATCACAGCAATCACAGCCAAGCTCAACCTGGCAATACCTTCAGGTGCACAGGAAAATTACACTGGCCCCTGCAGGAAGAGGAGAAAAGACATATGTCCTCCTGTAACCAGAATGACACATTATTTATCAGATCTCTCCTGTGTGGAGGTCTACAACTGGGAAGAAGGGACCAAAATTATTAATGTTTCACATGAATAAAATAGTAAATGTGTTTATTCTTTACTTCTCCTCCCTTACCTGAGGCATTGAAGGGGGATTATACTCTACAAAACAGAGGGAACATAAAACCAGCCCCAGATATTAGGTCCATGTTTGGTTGTTTTTTTGTTTTGTTTTGTTTTGTTTAATGCTGCAAGGGCAAAGAGAGGAAGGAAGAAAGCCACATAGTTTAGAGAGTAATAAGGAGAGAGTAACAGTAGTCCTGAGTCTCCTTTTAAAATGGGAAAAATATTGCTATTGTTTATAAACTGGCAAGCTTGTTATACTCTTTAGGATATACAAGAAAAGATTAGTTTTTTAATAACTTTGGTTGTTAGAAGTATTTCATTGACTATGACTGAATCAACACAATAATCTGGTCAAAGGTGCTCAGGTAATTAAGCCAAACCAATTATAGTGCTTCTTAGAACCATTCAGTGCACCCACATTTATTCTGTTGAAGTTGCAAAAATGGGAGGACGTGATTCTGGGTCTGTTGGTGGCCCCAAATTCACACAGGATATAGCCAAAAAACAAAAGGTCAAGAGGCTAAAGGGAAAAATGAAAGAAGAACAATGATGATGTTTCATTCCCTGAATCCAGCACTGCCTGAAGTCAGTATAACCCTGAAATTCTCTTTTTCTTTCTTTCTTTTTTTTTTTTTAAAGATTCTATTTATCTATTTGACAGAGAGAGATCACAAGTAGACGGAGAGGCAGGCAGAGAGAGAGAGAGAGGGAAGCAGGCTCCCCGCTGAGCAGAGAGCCCGATGCGGGACTCGATCCTAGGACCCCGAGATCACGACCCGAGCCGAAGGCAGCGGCTTAACCCACTGAGCCACCCAGGCGCCCCTGAAATTCTCAATAGTACAAATCACTAAATCCCATTTTGCCAAACTAATTTGAAATGGGTTCTAGCACTAACTGGTAGAAACTGCAGGCCATTAAACTTCCCAACCCTTCTTTAAAATCCTCAAGCTTAATTCAATAATTTCTGACTCATAGGTTATGCTTCCAAGGTCAATATGGGATTCCAGATTCACTCTCCCTACATCCTGCCTGGTAGCCCATATAGCCAACTTCATATTTCCTCCATTCATAAAAGACAACAGATTATAATAAGAAATCTAGATGAGGACCAAGGGACTTTGGGTCCAGGACCCAGTTTTCCCATGATAGACAACTGCTGATTTGTTCTGATCAAGCCACATTAACCTATCTGTGCTTCAGTTTCCTCATCTGTCCACCTCTATTACACTGCTTTTACCTTATTTTGATTTTTTAACTACACAAAAAATTTTTACCTAAATAAAGTATAATTAAGAAAATTAAACACATGCTAAAAAAAAGTCATTGTCCAAACTTCTCATTCTAACAAAGTAAGGGTGAAACTTGAGATGTAGTCTCACCCAGAGAGGAAAACCTAAACTGATAGAAAGTTATTCCTTCTAAGATAGCAACTAGAGATTTTTTTTCAAACTTTCAAGGATAAAATAATTTCCATATTAAATTAAATTTTTAAAAAGCCTACTCAAGAACATAAGGAAAAAACATTAATTTATACTACCAAAAGACCCCACTAATTTTTACTACCAAGAAATAGATTCTGATTTTAAAACCAAGCTAGTAATATGTATAAAATCTTCCTTGTTAGTATAGATACAAAAGTTCTAAATAAAACTAGCATATGTAATTTAAAATACTTTACCTGCCTCCTTCACCATGAGAACTTTTGTTAATAGAAATACCAAAAAGTAGAAAAAGACAATGAGCACTTTAATTGTTGTTAAATCACCATTTACTAAAATGCAACTTTCATTCCCATAACCTTTTTAAAGGAAATAAAAGGTCTTTCAATATTAGAAAATGCAAAGCATAGCGAAGAATCCATATTGCCATTACTACAGAAACTCTAAGCTTTTTTGGAGAAAACAAAAACAAAATGATTTAAAATTATCTTGAAGTATGACTATTGCATAAGGATCCACAAAAAAGGCTTTTCAAAGTATAAATACTAACAAAAAAGGGGACAAAATATTATTTGCCTTAACATTATAATATGAAAACTGAAATGACCAATAATTTTTCATAATTCTTTTAATTTTTCATAATTATTAAAGTAAAAGAGTAAGTGATCTGAATACAAATCTATATATACACATACATATATACTTCACATAAGTATATTTGCATAATAACATCATGAAAGATAAAGCACATAGGAATAAATTTAATAAGGTTCATAAAAACCACTAAAAGTAGGGAAATAGTTGATCAAATACTTATTTACTTAATTTAATTAATTAATTTGATCAATTCTCACCAAGTTAATTTGCAAGTAAGTACATTTACATATAGGTTTTTAGATGACTCTTCTTAGAAATACATAAACAAAACAGTTCTAGAAATAAATTGGGAAAAAATCAGGTAAGCATATCAAATATCATTCTGAAAAAGCCTGGATTGAGAACAGTCTCCCTTCCTTTCTAGAACACAAAGTAGGGGAGCTTGATGCAAGACACAGCAGTAATCATCAGGCTGACAGGACAGTGAGGCTCAGAAAAGCTAATTATATATAGGAGAGAAGATGAAGATAGAATCAAAAACAAAGAGGAAAGACCATTAAATGAGTATAAATTAGCCAAATGAAAAGATTTTACTTAAATTTATACTTCGAGAGATATGCAAATAGACTGTAGATAGATTCTACAGAATAAGTTTTTTTCAAATAAAGGCAAACTGGCTACTTAATTATATTCTATGCACCTAAGGGAATATGATGCAATAGTGAAAAGCATGAGGACAACTCTTTTTGGAGGGGGCGGAATGAGTCCTTGGGCATATCACTAACTGAAGTACATGAAGGTACACAACTACGGACATAGGACACTTCAAAAATTTGATGTTTAAATTATCTTGACCTTATACTTGTACCCTGCTTTCAATCAATTTAGATGTACACATAAAATTCCATAAAAATCGTTATAGTCTTTGATCCAGCAATCCAAGTGTTCAAAGGCATTCACAATGAAATATTACCTCTACCAGTAAAATTTTAAAAACAACTGCAATGACCAAAAGTGGGAGTATGGCTGGGGAAATCACAGCATCCAATATGATTAAGAATAAAAATCAGAAGGTTTATCATCACACAGGCATACTTCTAATGACATTATATTAAATTTTTTTAAAAAAACTAAATTTTAAGTAAATTATAAAAGCAGCTATGCCAAATATAATATGAACACAGTATAACAAAGATGAGAAGGGAATATGGGAACAACTTTTTAAATTCTGTCATAATATTAAAATTGTGATTGATTTAAACATTAATAAGATCATCAGAACATATTAATAAGACATTAAAAGTGGGAAGAAGAAGGACTTCTGGAAAGTGGCCAGTAAGTAGTATTAAAACACATAAGCATTTTTCAAAAACTTCCCCAGAAGGATGTGACATATCAAATACAGTTTTATTTGACTCTACAAATCTAAATGAATAATCAGAGATTTATCCAGAAGGAAAGGCTACGGGAAAAGCCTTTGAACTCATATCTGCCAAAGTCACCTCCGGAGTCCAGGACACATACCTGCCCATGCTAGGATCTCCATGTGTTCATGTGGAATAGCCCTGCCTCTTTGGATTATTGAACTGATCATTACCATCAGATGCTTTCACAGGGGCGTTGGGGGGAGCCCACAGCCTTACAAGCACTCCAGGACTCCAGCACTCTCTCCAACTGAGAGCACATGGTCTCTACAACCCCATTACAGACCCAGGAACATAACACATTACACCTTTAATTACTAGAAAAATCAACCAATAAAGGGAGGCATGTGCCATTCTCCCACACACAACTTATAAAATGTCCAACAAAGAAACGTAGGCGTTGCATTTGAAAAATATTTTTATAGGAAAAATTTGTTTTTCTGTCATGAAGCCCAACCCAGAGCCCATGCTAAAGGAACAGGCCGCTGAGCATCCTCTGACCAGTCCCCTTTGAACATCTCCTTGAGGATCTGTCCCAACTGGAGTCCTGTGTTTCAGTCTTAGTGTCTGAAAGAGATTCACTATCAATCAAGACCAGGAGGTGGTTTTGACAAAAAGAAGAAGACAAGCAATCAGCTCGTTCTCTCCCTCTCTTTCAATAACTCCAAGAGTGTACCTTCTTCTGGTTTTGGTATTGATAATGTCCAAAAGCACCAAATAAGGGGAAATCATAAAAACAGCAGCTGGTTCAGAAAGACAACCAGCATGTCTCACAGAGCAAACCCCTCTCAGCAGCACCCACACAAGAAGACTTAGTAAGTCAGCCATACTCATCATTAAACCATCTAAGCCAAGGAGAAACAAAGATGATGGTCTAAAATCCATTCATAGGATTTCAAGACAAAGATGGTTTTACCTAACTTTACAACAGCCAGCCTCCACTGAACCATGTCACGGCTCCACAAGAAAGGCCAAATGGTTCATTACAAGAAAAGTTCCAATGACTGTTACTTAATGTTTAGCAGCGGTTGCTTGGCTTGGCCACTGCAACAAATATTGCTGAACTGTTTAACTTACAAGAGACATTTAAAAGCTAAAAAGCCCAAATTCTAAATATGTAATTCATAAAACGGCATATTTTCTTTAATTCATTTTCTCAAAGTTTACAATATCTGTACTAATTCTCTGTAACTAGATATGTTCTGGATACATTCTCAGAGAATCTGTGCAGAATAAAAATTTGAAACATCTTAAAACTAACTAAAAACATCTTTCCAGTATGCTGCAAGGCAAATGCTTTTTAGATGTTTTGCATTTTTATGCTAAACAGTGCAGCTGCAATTGATAAAAAGCAATCAAGCTAATTTAAGTCAATCAACTCCAGGAGGTTCTCATCACTTGGATAAAAATGCTCTCTCACTCCCTAGAAAATAAATAAAGATTTAACAGAATGAATGTATTTTTTTTTTACTCTGTTTTCTTGCCATTCCAAAGGCAGCATATAACCAAGAAATTATGTTAAGCAATTTCTGTCACTAGTTTAAAGCATAATGCAAACTTTTAAGTCATGTTTAATTAAGCAATCCTGGGCAATAGCATATTAGCAGAGAGTAGGAAGCCTTGGGTGATAGAATAAAACACAGACACACACACACACTATGAAAGGTACAAAACTGCTGTTAGAGAGGCTATCAATTCCTCTGTAGTCTCTAAGGAGAATATCGTATTAGACGACTTAGTTCTGGCTGGTTGTCATTATTAAAAGATGATCCTGGAGTTTTAAAATCACAATTTAAAATATGTAGGTTCAGGGATAAACTGGAAAGCAGAGTTCATGCATTTAACTAACTTCATATATTATGAGAAAACCAGTAGGGATGGTTACAAAGGACTTTACCATGATAAAGATAATACACATTTAAGACTCAGGACTGGAAGGGGAGGAGAAAGTCTAAATTTCCCATTTCCACTAACAGCTCAACACCACACTCCTCTGACTGCAAAATTCTAAGATGCCTGCAAAAGTGACCCAACAAGTAAACCCAAAACAGTATCTGATAAAAGACCCATCATCAGAGATATTAGCTACCTGGGCAGGAAAAATAGACCAAAGTCATTTTCTCTTTCAGGGAAGTGGTACCCAAAAGACAACATGAAAAAAAATCAGGAAAAGCTTCTCTCCCTCTCCTTGGTATAAAACCTGGAAAGTTATGGGGCAACCCCAAATATGTACTTCTCCATTTTATAGAGGGGATGCTAAAAACTGTTTTGAGAATTAAACAACTTAACAGGGCCCAGCATACAAGCTCTAGCTCACAGGAGACACCAGTTGCTGTACGAAAGCCTCATGTGAAGGGATTAGAAGTCCGAAGACTGATTGCGAAGTAACCGCTTGAGCTAAAGCCGACCCTGAAAGCCTCATGTGAACACAAGGTTTCTTTCTTAGTTTCCTGAATATACAAATAGGGGTGCATTAAGGAAAAGGCAATGATGATTAAAGAAATGAAGTTGAAAACATTATTCTAAAAATCTTCTATGAAATTAATTGTGCAAGTAATACTGAAAAGATGAATCAGATGTTTTTTTATGGTGCTTCAGAGGGTCAGTCCCTTCTGCCCATGAAATGCCTCATGCCTGATCCTGAGCAAGCAGGTAAGAAGATGTTTTCCTGGAAAAGCTCTCTGTGATGGAACGCCAACATCCTGAAACCATACTTTTCAGTGCTGTGTGTATATGTGTGTGTGTTCTCTTTAGGAATGTCAGAGTTTCTTTAAACTCCTAAAGGACACAATTTCCTTGCATTGTCAATGACATAAGTATATTAATTATACCTTTTCATTTCTGTATGCTGATGTTTTGACACCTGTGGCCTTGCTGATCCCAAAAGACTGTCCCTCCCAGAGCAGGCCAATTCTTAAAGACAGTAAAAGACTCATGTGCCTTTCAGGTGCAAACCAACCAATCCAGAGCCCATACTCCTACCCCACCTCCTCCATTAGGCTCTCATACTCAGCACCAATCTTCTCCCCATCCAATCATCCCAGGCAAGGTACCAGGTAATTAGGGACAGCCCCTATGCCCCCAGACACCTCTGAAATTATTCTCACCAGTAGTCCTAAAACTGCTTACCCTGCCTTATCCACTCCTTCCATGAAAACCACAATAAAGCCTCTTCCCCAAATTTTCCCCTCACTCCTTCTATCTCCTGACCAACTTTGTTGCTTCCTTGTGTGGCCCCCACGGCAAGGCATGGCTCCTCCTCTTAGGAACTGTAACAAACTATCTATCCAACGGCAATTGTCTCCCAACCTGTTGGCCTCACCAGACCTAAGTAAAAATAAGATCTACATTTTAAAACAATTTTAAAAAGCCATGCTTCACTGTTTTACCCTCACCTAAGCAAGTATGGCCCATAAGCCTGACTTTAGGAACATTTATAGTCATTGGGGTAGGGTAGAGGGGTGATACAGTTTCCTTCCATGTTGTAAAAGCAATTGTATCTCTGGTATTGAACTTGGAAGGGACAAACTTGTCCTGCCACATGTGATGTTCAAGGCATTAATGTCTTGAGAGCAGAATAGCAAGCTTTAATATCTTCTTTCAGGAAAAGGAGATCACTTTGCAGCCTCTAGGAATGGCAGGCATCCACAGAAGAACAATTGCACATTCACTGGGACAACACCACATGCTTGCAATCATGTGTTCCAGAAATATTTCATTCAATATTCATAAAGTCAGACTCTCCACATCTTTCCATTTGCCTTCCCATTTCCAGCCACACAACACCATGAAGAATTCCCTGAGCACACCTTTTCTATTGTCTCTAGACAATAGAAATGGTTCCCTCTTCCTAGAATGCCATCTCCTCTGCTAGCCATTTTCCCACCAGGATTCTCTTATCCTTCAATTGTAGTTTGCCTCCATGATGGAGCTTTCCTCCATGTCGCTCAGCCTAGAGGAAGGAAGGGATTCCTTCTCCTCCTCTCTGACATCTCTTTCATGTTCCCTTGTTTGGTCCTTCTTGGAGGACCATGTTTATCTCTATTATAGATAATATGTAGTGATAGCTAAGACTTTATTGAGTGTACTGTATGTGATGGGCACTGCACCAAATGTTTTACTGCATCTTATCACTGAATGCTTATCCTAACCTTTTCATACAGGTATTCCTTTTGTTCTACAGTTGAGAAAACTAAGTTTCTGGGAAGTGAGTTGAATTACCCATGATCAGAACATTTATTTGTCAAGCAATAGAGTCTGGATTGGAACCTGGGTCCCTCAGACATAATGTTTGTGCTCTTAATAGATGGTATTGTCTCTTCCTGGGCTATAATCTGCCTAGGAGGGTAAGATTGCCCCAGGCATTTGCAAATACCCTAAGCTCAGCTCAGTGTTTACTCACAGTGAATAATGGGTACTTACTCCCTGTTAAATAAATAATTCTAGTTATGTTTGAAAACCATAAATTGCAACTGTTCATCCTTTATGCTTTGTCACTTAATTTGGTAATGGGCCATTGCCTGGATTCTTTATGTCAATGTGATATCATATAATCCTCAGATGGGAACCATTTGGACTCCATTCCATTTATGTAGTTGCTCAGTCAAGGACAACTGATCCATGCACAGACCTGTACCCCTGAAACAAATAATATATTGTATGTTAATTAAAAAAAAAAAAACACAACTGGTACAATGGACATTTTCTTCCTTAGTGGATATCCTCAACAGTCATGAGCTGCAACAGTAAAAAGGTCAGCCAGGGGGTACGCTCCTGTACTTCATACCCATTTCATCCCTCCCTAGAGAGTAAGCTTGGGCCAGCCTCAATTTCTACATCTGTAAGCCAGGATAGGAAGTGAACCCTCTTGCAGAGGTGCTATGAAAATGCCATGAAGCCTGACACATATAAAGTGCTAGCAAGCTGTTCAAAAGGAAGGAGGATGAAGAGAATGATAATTGCAGCTCACTGAGTACATAGGAAAAACCACAATAAATGAGTGCTTGCTCTGTGCAAGGGGCTCATCTTCGTGTACGCTGCATTGTCATTTCAGCATCCAATGAGCAATTCAAATGTTCAACACAGGCTGGAGGAAGGACAGGTCACTATGGCAATGAGAACCAACTTCTCCAAGACACAGGGGTTTCGAGGTGAGCAGATTTCAGACACTGGGAAGCCAAAAGGAAGACTACTCTGAGCAGAGGAAATGCAATAAGGAAACTGTCCCAAGGACAGTTGTCCCAGCCTGGTGACAAGAGTGACTGAAGCAGTCCTTTTACACTGTACCTGGATTACCCATGGTAACATAGTAATGGAGAGTATGTTCAAGGGCTCTGGTACTAGACAAGCTGAAGTTAGAATCAGAGCCCTTCCACTTCAGAATGTGGGGCTTAGAGCAGGTAACCTACGTTTCTAAGGCTCAGCTTCCCATTCTGTCAGATGGTATGGTTTTGCAGGGACCTATGACTTGTATGAGCACCATGTTTGGGCATGGAGTAAATATTCAGCCAACTTTATGTTTCATTTATGTTACTTTTTGCTTGTTACATACATGAACAGAGCCTGTAAAAGAGGGATACTTCTATTTAAGAGAACCATTGTAAAGGTTCAAGGAGATGATAGACAATGCTCCCAGACAGAGCTTAAAACACTATAGGTAAGCAATAAATGCAAGGTATTATTGTTAGTATTGGCAGCTATAATATGTATAAGGCTCAGCATTAAGAGCAGAGATTTCTGAAAAGAAAACAACAAGAAAGAAAATAAAGTTAAGAATAATAGGGTCACCTGGATGGCTCAGTGGGTTAAAGTCTCTGCCTTCAGCTCAGGTTGTGATCTCAGGGTCCTGGGATCGAACCCCGCATCGTGCTCTCTGCTCAGCGCACTGCCTGCTTCCCCCTCTCTCTCTGCCTGCCTCTCTGCCTACTTGTGATCTCTCACTGTCAAATAAATAAATAAAATCTTAAAAAAAAAAAAAGAATAATAAATAGTAGTAGTAGTATATTACATGCCGGGCACCAAGCTAGGTTTTTTCCATGCACTATTTTTTTCCTTTATACAGTCTCATGCACAGGTAGTATAATTTCCAGCTTTCCCTTGAGGAAACCCCTACCAATACTCTTAAGCAGGAATTGGAAATTCGGGGGGTAAAGGGCAAGGTAGTAAATATGTTTGGCTTTGCAGGCTGTGTAGTCTCTTTTGCAACTAATCAATTCTACCCTTGTAGTGCAAAAACAACCATAATAATATATAAATGAGCAGGCATGGCTGTGTTCCAATAAAAATTTATTATAAAATCTGAAACTAATGTAACCTGTGTGTCAACTGTACTTCAATTAAAAAGGGGGGGGGCGCCTGGGTGGCTCAGTGGGTTAAGCCTCTGCTTTCGGCTTGGGTCATGATCTCAGGGTCCTGGGATCGAGCTCTTCTCTGCTCAGAAGGGAGTCTGCTTCCCCCTCTCTCTCTGCCTGCCTCTCTGCCTACTTGTGATCTCTCTGTCTCTTTCAAATAAATAAATAAAAATCTTTAAAAAAAATAAAAAATAAAATAAAAATAAAATTAAATTTAAAAAGCTGACAGCAGCAAGAGCTGGCCTGTGGGTCATGATTTGTTGACTTCTGCTTGTAGCCACTGAGATTTTTGAGGTTGTTACAGCAGCATAACCTGGACCATACTATCTGATATAAACACCACTACACTTGACAAAGAGAATCCTGCTGGAGAACAGCAGAGAAATAATGGCATTTTCATGTTTCTCTGAAAGAACATTTGCTAAAACAGAACCATGTACAACTGACTTGAGTTCAGATTGTTATTTAACCTGGTTGAGGAACATCAGAATGATTTTTAATGCCTTGCGAAGAAGGCATACATTGGACCTTTGGTCAGAAATGCTATTCCATCCCCTTCTCACCTGGCTTACTCCAACTCATCTTTCAGATCTCAGATCAAGTATCTCTTCCTCCGGGAAGCCCCACCAAAAACGAGCTTGGGTTTTCACTGAACACTTGGACTCCATTTCTCATTATAACTGTATTACTGAAATTATTTGAATAATATCTTTCTCTTCCACTAGATAGTGAGCTTCAAGAATGCCAGAGCCATGTCTGGTTTTGTTCACTGTGGCATCCCCAATCCCTAACCTAGTGTTTGGTACATAGTTGATACTCAATAAATATTTGTTGTGCTGCAGAGCAGTTAAGCAGATTAATGGTCACCTTCTACTGATGACTCACAGAGTGGCAATGACCCACCCAAGGTAACAAAATTATTACATGATAGACCTATAATTCAACCCAGATTCAGCAGAAACTCAAGCCTTGATCTTAAGCAGAACACCCCCCATTGACTCCCAGGGATCTTGGGATAACATATGTGGGAAATAAAAGTACTAAAGAAAAGATCACCTTGACCAAAAGGTAGGAAAGTATGGAGGGAGTTGATTGAATACCTTCAAAATAAGAAAGTTCAAAATTTTTCTTTGGTTTATTAAGAGATTCCAAGCGATATCTAACAGATGTGTTTTGTTTGCCCACATGCTATTGCAAAATAATCTTATAATTAGTTGCCAGCATTGCAAAGAGAGAGCAAAACCCTGGATTTCCCACTTTTCTTAAAATCAGAGATATGGCAACTCTGGACCTCTAATTCCTGAGGGCAAGAATTAACTCTAGATTGAGCTGCTCCTCTCCAGTTACAGCAGTCTCCACTCAGCCAACCTCTCCACATCAAAATCCTACCTGGACCCTCTCACATTGATATGGGTAACCCTGGGTTATATGGAGACTCAGCAGAGGTGATTTACAGGAGGAGGAGGGCTACAAATGGAAATCAATTATTTCATTTCCTTTGGAAAGGTTATCAAAAGGCAAGAAGGAAGGAATGGAGAGGAGAGAGGCGAGAAGAGAGGGGAAGAGAGAAATTGTAGTGGTGAAACTAGAAGCCAAAATATAAATACTGAAGAAGTGAGAAGTTTTCACTTTAGCTGTAATATTGTAACTGTCTAAACACAGGACCTGGGCGGAAAGAGAACTCAGCTCCTGGAGCACATGGCAGTGATGTTGGGAACATCCACACTGGTTCCTGCCAGAATGATCTGATTTAGTATCATACGATACAAAGGCTTGTGAATACCTAAGAGAGTTATCCAGTTGCAAAATCCTAGAAACTATTTCATTCAAACCTACCACATCTGAGAGCTGTGCTTAAGTGTGGGGATCAGCAAATTACTCTGTAAAAAGGTGTTCACCATCTTGCTTACCAAGTCCTCTGATACCCTCGGGAGTTAACCTAAGACCTTCAGGACATAAAGGTCTATTTTATAGTCAAGGTTGGCCAGTGAATTCAACAATCATGATACTATATACATCACAAGGAAGGAGAGCTATTTCAGTTCCAGAGAATAAAAGCACTGACTAAATCCAAAAAAGATAGGGGGGATGACCCCAGAATCACACAGCTGAAAAAGTATTGGAAATAGGTCAGCCCGAGGTTAAAATGCTACACTACTATCTTTTAGTGATATGTCTTTGGGACACTTACTTTACTTCTCTGTGCCTCAGTCTTCTTATCTGGAAAATGGGGATAGCGCCATCTGTTGTACATTCTACACTAAGACTAGGTTTATAAAGTCTGTAATATACCCAGGTTACTCCTTCTCAGCCCTTGCATCTCCCAGAAACAGGTATAGGAACATTTACCATTTGCATCATCTTACTGTCCTTACTTTTGAGAGTACTAACAAAATGTATCATTATGATATAAGAACAATGAGAACACTAGTGAGTGTTCAGCAAGTAGTATCTTTCAGCAAGTACAATGTCTTTCTGTAAAACAAAAGTGTATTCCTTCAAAGAAATCATGGCTTCTGGGATGCCTGGGTGGCTCAGTCGGTTAAGCATTTGACTCTTGATTTTGGCTCAGGTTGTGGTCTCAGAGTCTTGAGATTAAGCTCTACATTGGGTCTCATGCTGGGCATGAAGCCTGCTTAAGACTCTCTGTCTCTTTCTCCCTCTGTCCTTCCCTCCCTGCTCACTCATGGGCTCCTGCTCACTCTCTCTTTCATGAAGGAAAAAAAGAAAGAGAGAGAGAGAAAGAAAGAAAGAAAGGAAGGAAGGAAGGGAGGAAGGAAGGAGAAAGTAAGAAAGAAGAAAGGAAAAGTAGGGAAATGAAGGGAAGGGAAGGGAAGAAGGAAGAAAGGAAGGAAAGGGGGGAGGAAAGAAGGAAGGGAAAGAGGGAGAGAAAGAGAGAAAGAAAGAGAAAGAAGAAATCCTGGCCTCCATTAACCTATCTAAAGAAAGCATATAAAGTAAGACTGCCTAAAAGACTTAAATTACTTCATATTTTAGATTAATTTTCAAAAACAAGAATGCTCTAACTCTTAAAGTTCAAACATCCAGGCATGCAATGCAGTTAAATATTTTTTTCCTTCTTAAGAAATAGTTATTTGCTTCTTAAGGCTGAACTTTGAAGATACTGTTTATCCTCTGCATGTTTAATTAAAATTCTTAAATTTAATTCAGATATTCTCATTAAACTTGTTTCTTTAGAAGATTATTTTAGCAAAGTTAATATTTTCTTTTACTAGGTGTTAATATAAACAGGGTAGTTTACTTCGAGCTTTCCTTGAGGAGACTGCAACATTGGAGTCTCACCCTGCCATCCCACCCCTGTCCTAATTCCTCCCCGCAGCAACAGAATTTGAAGAAAATTGCTGCCACATGTGCCTGACTTACAACTCACACAAGCTCCATGGATTCTGCCTGCAACTCAGCACAACCCAGGGCCACAATGAACTGCACAGCCACCTAATGGCAAAGAACTTCACCCAGAAGACTACTCTGGTTTTGCCCAAATGGTGAAAGGTCACAGAGTATCACAGCCCACCTCTTAAAAATAAGTCTGTAAAGGGGAGATGAAGGGAGAGGAGAAGGGAGTTGAGGGAAATTGGAAGGGGAGGTGAACCATGAGAGACTATGGACTCTGAAAAACAATCTGAGGGTTTTGAAGGGGCGGGGGGTGGGAGGTTGGGGGATCCAGGTGGTGGGTATTGGAGAGGGCACGGATTGCATGGAGCACTGGGTGTGGTGCAAAAACAATAAATACTGTTACACTGAAAAGAAATAAAAAATTTAAAAAATAAATAAACAATTCATTCTGTTCTAACAAAAAAAAATAAGTCTGTAATAGCAGAAACATTGGAAACAATCTAATTGATCATCTATAAGGGAATGATTGACTAAAGCATGGTCAGTGGAGTAATGGGAAGCCATGGACAGTGAGGCAGGTCTGTGCACTGACACAGAAGAAACTCTAAGAAACAGTAAATGAGAAAAGACAATGATTGTTTTCATATCCAATATGATCTCATTATGTTTGGAAATCCTACAATAACTATAAATACATACATATATATACACACATATTTGGAAGACTATACCCCTAAATGATAAGGGTTACCCCTGTGGGGGACATACTTCAGTGTGTCCAGAAAGATAGAAGTGGAATTTATTCTGTTTTCATTGTTTATTCTATATTTTTAAATTGACAATATAAATGTATTTTTACATTACTTTATAAATTAGAAATAAAAATCCATTTGTAATAAAAAGTATGTGGGATCCCTGGATAGTTTAATTGGTTAAGCATCCAACTCAGGGTCATGAGTTCAATCCCCACAAGGGGTTTTGGGCTGAGCGCGAAGTCTGCTTGAGATTCTCTGCCTCTTCCTCTCCCTCTGCCCTCCCCCTGCTCTCTCTAATAAATAAATAGAAGTTCTAGGGGTGCCTGGGTAGCAAAATTGGTTGAGGGGCTGACTCTTGGTTTTGACTCAGGTGGTACCCTCAGGGTCATGGAATCCAGCACTGCGACGGACTCTGCACTCAGCCTGGAGTCTGCTTGGGTTTCTCTCTCCCTCGGCCTTTGCACCTCACCCTGCTTCCACTGTGCTCACTCTCTCAATTAAATAAATATATCTAAAAATCAATCAATCAATCAATCAATAAAATCTTTTTAAAAAGAAAGAAATACGTGTCTTCTAACATAAATAAAGAGAAGTAATTGTACTATTTTGGCACATCAGGTTTAATGAGTAGACAACTCTGGGGTTTTCCAGGTAGAAAAAGCTCATGGGGAAGAAAGGAGGGCCAAAAAATAGTAAGCAACAGTACAGCCAGTTTTGGGGGTAATGGAAATTCCTTTCTTGATATCCAAGGAGAAGGGGTGGCTCAAGAGTGATGCCAAAACACCCACTGCTCTTGCAATTCAATCTCATCGCCGCTGCTTCTTCTACTGTTACCAACACCCTCCTTTTCTCTCCACCTTATGGTTTCTCATTGCTCTTAGGCTCGGCTGCCTCATGGCGTCTGGTAAGTTCCTTCTCTTTAGCCTTCTCTCAACATCTCTGCCACTTTATGGGCTCTGTGTCTTTTTACCTTGGGTTCAAACACCCCAAGAGAGCACAGAGCATATTTAATGAACTCATCTACCATTCCACATACCTCTCCCACCACATTTAATCCTTGGAACAGCTCTCTAGAATTCAAGGAGACAAGTGAATTGCCCATCCAGTTAGTCCAATCTCAAATCTCAGAGTTTGTCCTTAATTCCTCTCATTCTTCACCTCTGCCTCCATATCCAATTCTTACATGTCCTGACAACTATCCCTCCAAAATGGATGGCAAAACCATCCTCTTTTCTTCACCTCCACACCGTCACTGGACCCAGGCCACCATCACTCCTTACCAGGATGTGTGCAGTAGCCTCTCAGGCCATTCCCATACAGCAGCCAGGATGGTCTTTTAGGAATAAAAACCAGACAACCTACCACCTTGTTTAAATCCTGCCAGTGGCTTCCCATTGCACTGTGAACCCAATCTTATTTCTTTGCTGTGGCCAGCAAGAACTTCTTTGATTGGCCATCTCTCCAAGTTCACCTTCTTCTACTCTCCTCTCATGCATTCTACTTGGGCCTCACTGGTTTCTCTTTGTTCTGTACACACAAAGCTCACTTCTGACTGAGGGCCTGGGCACTTGTGCCGCCCTCCGTCTGGGATCACTATCTGATTTAGCATACTTACTGTTAAATGGTCATTTTCATATGTGTTTCTTTACTATCATTCCCCCCAATTTACATTTGAATGTAAGCTCCATGGTAGGCAGGGATTTTTGCCTATTATGTTCACTGCTCTGTCCCTAGTACACAGGGTAATGTCAGCTTCATAGAAGACATCAATGAATATTTGTTGAATGAATAAATGGGTAAATTTTTAGTTGACACGGCACTAGGAAGACACAGGTTTGGAACTCTAAAGCAGTCTTTTCTCTGACCCCAGAACTGATGAGCTTATCCTCTATGTTATATAGCCAAACCACCCATCCCATCCCTATTTCTCTTCCCTACACACACACACACAAGTGGGATACACCAGTCACAAATAATGACTCACTGTTCCTTATACATACAGGCTACACTTTCACCCTCTGCACTATTTCTCCTGCTTCAAATACCCTTTCTGTCACCCCTTTTTCATCACAGTAAACACTGATCTTCCTTCTGGGTCCATCTGAAAGTCCTCTCCTCATTAACACCTGTCCTGACTCCCTCCCCCACAGACACGTGAATTCCTGGTGTTTCATACTTCTGTTTCTGCCTTTATTATTGAACACATTCCAAGATATTATTTTTGGTTCTGAGTCTCTACACATGGAGACCTTAAGGACAAGGGAGTGTCCTTAATCTAACTAACTTACCCTGAGATTTCTCAGTCAATATGTATTATAGATAATTATTAAAACCCACTCTAACTATGGCCATTTTGCACACATAAAAGTTTTATAAAATAAAAAAGGCTATAAGAAGTACCAGGTAGTACCAACTTCGTAAGACTACTATAAGGATTACATCACAAATGGGTGCCACATCTGGGAAGTTTAATAAATATGATATCCTACCACTGTTTTGGTTAATAATACATAAGACTTCTTGTTAGCAAGATGTGTCAAACTGCATTAGTAACTTCATTCTACTGATTTAACCAAGTGTAAGCACCTAGGGGAAAAGCATTTTAATTATGTTTATCATCAGTATAAAGCCATTAAATGGCCAATAAAAATAAGAACTATGTGCTTTAGAATTGTTGCTAATGTGAATTATAAATTTCAGCTTAGGAAATAGTGCAATGTTCAGGATAAGACTTGGCATAATAATCTCTCTCAAGAAGATTGGCATTATAGCCAAGTACGATAAAAATGAAAATAAAGGTGGGACGCCTGGGTGGCTCAGTGGGTTAAAGCCGCTGCCTTCGGCTCAGGTCACGATCCCAGGGTCCTGGGATCGAGCCCTGCGTCAGGCTCTCTGCTCAGCAGGAAGCCTGCTTCCCTTCCTCTCTCTCTCTGCCTGCCTCTCTGCCTACTTGTGATCTCTGTCTGTAAAATAAATAAATAAAATCTTTAAAAAAAAAATGAAAATAAAGACAAAGTTACATTCACTTTCCCATAGTGGTCACTCAAAGCAACATCTTCCCAGGCTGGGAAACTTTCCCAAACCTTGTCAAGATTCTTTGATAAAACCCA
This sequence comes from Lutra lutra, assembly GCF_902655055.1. Lineage (NCBI taxonomy): Eukaryota > Metazoa > Chordata > Mammalia > Carnivora > Mustelidae > Lutra > Lutra lutra. The sequence goes on along the minus strand of NC_062278.1, from coordinate 198,870,278 downwards.
CACCTACAGTTGCTAAAGAGAAGGAACTAAACAAAACTAGATTTTGCAGAAGCAGGAAAACAAATAAGTTAGAATGGCTCCATCCTCAAGAAACTCATAGTCAAGTCAAAAAGCAATTCTGAAAACTCATTGGCAAGTACTATGCTAAGAGAGAGCAGAGAAAGTGATCAAGGCCACAACATTCATGAGCAGGAACAGACTTCTGCCAGCCCCTAAAGATACCTGGAGAAAGGAAGATGAGAAATTTGTCCAAAACCAAAGAGGAAGGGGGAAAAAAAAAAAAGGAAATCAGCTTGCCAGAACTTATCTATACAAGTTCTAAAACTGAAGAAAAGAAATATTTCAAATTGCCCATGCCTTAATTCTCTCTCAAATCTTCCCTAAATTAAGGAGCATTCTTTTCTTCTTTTATGTTCTCAAATTCACTCTACAATACATCGAGATATCTTGGTAACAATCTTAGCTCTATTGTATTGCACCCAACATGTGGTATCACTTTGAAACTCACTTATTTTTAATGATTTTTTTTTATTTTGTTCATTTATCTGAGAGAGAACAAGAATGAGAGGGCACCAGCAGGGAGAGGGAGAAGTGGGGTCTTGGGGCTTGATCCTGGGACCCTGGGAATAGGACCTGAGCCAAAGGCAGATCTTTAACCCACTGAGCCACACAGGCACCCCTAAAACTCACTTTCTAGAGAAAGACCGGCGAGAGCTGGTTCAGTTCTTCTAGACTGGGATTTAGATAAACTCAATTTACAAAACACACACCAGCACACTCTAACAATTCATTCCATAATAAATGTTGTTCTCCTTTTGTAGTATTTGAGAGGTTTCAAAACCAGGACAAAGAATAAAATTTATAAAGTTTTATTATCTATATTTCATTTTTGATATACTTTCTCTTTCTAAAATATGTAAGGTGAATATTTAGAATTCCTTGAACTAGATTTATGTTTTACTAATAAGAAAACACCACGATTGTAAATGAATAGAAGAATCCAAGCAGGCAAAATAAAGTCTTCTAAACTTCTAGACTGAGTGTGAAATAGAAATTAGATCTTCTGATGACTGATACCCACCAATGTGGGTAAAAGAAATGATGTCAAGCGCAAATCATGTGGCATAGTCTGTCCCTGGCAACCCAAACCATTTCCAGGGAAGTTCTGGGGGACAGACCCTGCCTAAATGGAGTGAGTCATCAGCAGGTCCCTGACATCAGCCAGCAGTACTCTCACAGCAACTGCCTGGCTGAAAAAAGATTTCCAAACCTTCCACATAAAAAAGCTCAACCAATTCAGCTCCCCTATCAGATTTCCCAATGCCTTCCTCTAGGTCTTTTACATCCAAATTACCTTTTCATAAAAACAAAGACTTAGAAAAACTAGAAAAAGTTAAAAGAAGACTTTTTCCTTCTAAAATGTGTAATTTCATTGATTCAGTAAAAGGTCTACAATCATATTCAGGGTCACCATCAAGTTTAAAATAATGTAACAGAAAAAGCATCTGTGTACATAAAGACATAATGTGCCAGGGTAGGTAGGTAGGTAGAAGACATCTTATACCATGTCGCTGGGAATGAAATTCAAAGAGCCTATGCAGGCCACTACTCATTTATTTTTATTTTGTTTTCAATGTTTTCTTACATAAATTTCAAACATATACAAAAACACAGAAAATAGCACAATGAATCTCCAGGCACCCACTTCTCACTTTACATGTATCCACTCATGGCTCCTACTCCCATTTCTTCTATGGACCCCAACCACACACGTTTCCCAGTTCCCTTATTATTTAAAATCGAATACCAGACACTGTATCATTTCATCTATAAATGATTTAGTATGTATCTTTTTAAAGATTTTATTGACTTATTTGACAGAGAGAAAGAGCACAAGCATAAGTAGGGGGAGCAGCCAGCAGAGGGAGAAGCAGGCTCCCCACTGAGCAAGAAGCCCAATGCAGGGCTCAATCCCAGGACTCTGGGGTCACAACCTGAGCTGAAGTCAGACACTTAACAGACTGAGCCACCCAGGTACTCCTTTATTATGTATTTTTCAAAAAGATAAGAACTCTACATTAAATTTTAAAAATTCCATCATCACACTTAGACAAATTCACTAGTGAGTCTTTACTATCAGTTTAACCTAAAAATTCCCCCAGCGACTCACAATTTTACCATTTTACTTATTCAAATCAAGATCCAAACAAGGTTCATACATTATGATTGGGTGATATGTCTCTTAAGTTTTTTTGATCTACAGTTTCCCTCTCCTACCTCTTTCTCTTTTTCCTGGAAAACTTTTTTGTTGTTTTAAAACAAAAACAGAGTAATCTGTCCTACAGTAGTTTCCCATGATGGAGAACTTGTCCACTGCAGCCCTTGGAGCTGTTTCCCAACTTCCTCTCTGTTCTATTTCCAGTAAAATTTGGTTTCATTTTTCTGACAAGACTCTAATTGCAATAGAGAATACTTCCATCTGGAGGCATGTACTATTTGATGTGACATCCATTAAAACTCAATTACCAGGATCCACTAATTAAACATTAGAGGATACAAAATGGTGAGAGTCTAGCATTCTTCATTTATTAGCTGGAATACTTCTACCTTGAGAATCTTCTCTTTGTCAACTCTTGACTACTCTGAGATACAATTTATATAAAAGAGTTACAATAAATGCTCATTTCTTTCCCTTTATTTGCGAGGTTCAGAAATAATGTATTGGTTCCCCAGAACCTAAAAGAGCGCTTTTTTTTTTTTTTTTTTAAAGAGTTATCATTCTGAGGGACGCCTGGGTGGCTCAGTCGTTAAGCGTCTGCCTTCGGCTCAGGTCATGATCCCAGGGTCCTAGGACTGAGCCCCTGAATCGGGCTCCCTGCTCAGGGAGAAGCCTACTTTTCCCTCTCCTGTTCCTGCTGCTTGTGCTCCCTCTCTCGCTGTGACTCTCTCTGTCAAATAAATAAACAAAATCTTAAAAAAAAAAAAAAGAGTTAACATTCTGAGTTCATGGATTTAAGCAAATCTTGTGCGTTACTAATGTTCAAATTCTTTGTCCAGTGGGCACATTTTTTTTTTTTAATTTGTTCCTGAGTCTTTTTGACATGCCCTGTCTTTGATATCTTCCTCACTTTCTGATATGACATGCTGGTCTAGGCATCACTCCCTGCCCCAGACATAGACTTTTCCATTTCTACAAAGGCTTTTCATGGGAAAACAGTAAATCTGACACTAAGAATGTTCATTGCTACCAGATTGGTCCTTGTTTCTAGGGCTTTACAGAGCCATGGCTAGAATATAAATATAAAGCACTTATCTATATAAATTTTTATGTTGTTAAAGAGGAAACACAACTTAAGACTACAGTCACCTCTTTTCTTAACTTCATCAGTCTTGCATTGTATTTTTTTTTCTCCTAAGCTCTTAATGAACAAACAGAAACACTCATTTGTTTTATCCCAGTTTTCACACACACACCTGCCTTAGAATAATAATACCCACATTACAATCAATAATATAATTACTGAAAAAGGTTTAAGATTCTTTGCATATTTTTTTGTCCTGGGCTGTATGTCTACCACTAGAGATGTACACTCAAAGTACTCTATTTTAAAGCCACTTGGAATAGATCCTCTCTGTGTGGTTATGCTGTCCCTCAGAGACATAGATAGGTTTGTTTTATTTTCCTTTTAACTTTCTAGGGATCGCCTTTTTAGATTCAATTTTGCTTTTTAATTATGTATTTACATGGCTCCAAAGTCAAATCTATAAAACAAAATATATTCAAAGTCTGGGTTCTCTCAATGTCCACTCATTCTACTATAAAACTAGTAATATTATGGCTTGTCCATCAATTTTTTTTAAATATAAGCAAATACATACATTCATATATATATTTGCATTCCCCTAATCTCTTAGGTAAACAGTAGCATACTCTATATACTTCTTACCAACTTCTTTTTTTCTTTTTTTATGTAATATGTTCTAGAGGTCACTCCATATCAGTATATAGAGATATTCTTCATCTTTTACACAGCTATAAGTAATCCATTTTGTGGATCACAATGAGTTATTCAATCAGTCCCCTCCTCGTAGTCATCTTGGTGGTTCCCAGTCTTTTGCTATTACAAATAGTGTTGCAATGAACAGTCTCTAGTATTTTGTCTTTCTACAAGTGTATCTTTGGGATCTAGAGATTCTGGGAAGAATTGAGATTGCAGTCAAAAGTAAGCATGTGTTATTTGCTAGATGTTGCCAAATTCCTCTGTAAAAGAAGATATGCCATTTTGCATTTTTTACCAGCACTGTTATTAGAAGACTATTTACTTCCACAGTATTACCAAGAGATGGAGTACATTTCAAGTCTTTGGATGTTTTTGCCATTCTAATAAGTGAAAATTATTTTTCAATGTAGATTTACTATGCACTTCTGTCATCCTGTGTCAGGTTGAGCATCATAAATTAAGCACGATTTACATTTATTTTTTCTTTGTACTATCTAGGTATCAGGTCCATGATTCTGTATGGTTGTTGGTTCTTCAGTTCTGTTTTTAAAAAACTTATTTATTGGGGATATGAATCCTTTATTTGTAGCACAGCTTCCAAATATGGAGCCCAGGTTGTTATCTGCCTTTTACCCTGTCTGATAGTTTTTGTCACACAAAAATTCTTTACTTTATGTCATCAAATTTATCAATCTTAAACATTATTGCTACCAGATATTGACTCATAGTTAGGAAAGCTTTCCCCATACCTAAGTTATAGTGCAGTTCAATCAGTGTTTTCTCCTACTACTAACACCAAAGCATCATCTGAGACTGGATACTTTCATTGCTAGTGTGATGTGATTTCTAATTCTCTCACTACACTGCCAGTGATTTAGGAGAGCAACAATAGATCCAACGAACATTTTTGGAGTTCCTATATTATGCTAGGCACTGCTCTCAGAGCTCATAATTCTCAGTTTAAAAAAAAAAAAAAAAGGTCCTTTTCCTATAAGAAGTTTATAATGTGATGAAATTTTCCTTCTATATAAATATTTGGTTAATAAAGGGATAAAATAAAGACCTAAGTGCAGCACAGTAACGAAAAACCCAGCTAGGCCACAATGTTCCTGAGGTATAAGATTATATTTTTGTGTCCTATACAACCTATATCAAGAGACTTTATCCAACAACATGACCATTAAAAATTTAAGGATTTGTAAATGAAAAAGCTCTAAGCATTAAAACAATTTCTCTTTGTAGTTCGGTATTTTCATAGACATACTCAGAGACCCTATTGTATGCCCAAGGTCTTTATGGGTTCTGTTAAGCAATCAACAATTCACTAAATTGAATCTTTCATGAATCAACCCTAGTGAATCCTTAAGGACAAAAAGAACTACAAATAATATTAAATTTTTTCAATAATCACATTATGGGTGATAATGGTGGCAATACTTATCTTATTTACTTCTGTATTCCTGGCACCTAGCCCTAAGTCTAACACATAGTAGGTACTTTATAAATAACCTACTGGTAGGTGTTGGTGATGATGCAGAGAAAAGAGGAATCCTCCTACACTGTTGGGGGGAATGCAAGCAGGTGTAGCCACTCTGGAAAACAGTATGGAGGCGCCTCAAAAAGTTGAAAATAGAGCCACCCTATGACCCAGCAATCGCACTACTGGGTATTTACCCTAAAGATACAAACACAGTGATCCGAAGGGGCACATGCACCTGAATGTTTATAGCAGCAATGTCCACAATAGCCAAACTATGGAAAGAGGCTAGATGCCCAACAGATGAATGGATAAAGAAGATGCAGTATACATATACAATGGAATACTATGCAGCCATCAAAAATGATATCTTGCCATTTGCAACAATGTGGGTGCAACTAGAGGCTATTATGCTAAGCAAAATAAGTCAATCAGAGATAGACAATTATCATATGATCTCTCTGATATGAGGAATTTGAGAAACAAGACAGAAGATCATAAAGGAAGGGAGGGAAAAATGAAACAAGATAAAACCAGAGAGGGAGACAAAGCATAAGAGACTCTTTATCTCAGGAAACAAACTGAGGGTTGCTAGAGTGGAGGGAGGTGGGAGGGATAGGGTGCCTGGGACATTGGGGAGGGTGTGTGCTATGGTGAGTGCTGTGAATTGTGTAAGACTGATAAATCACAGACCTCTACCCCTGAAACAAATAATACATTATATGTCAATGAAAAAAAAAAAAAAAAACTCCTTGGACAGAAGAAAAATAATAATAATTAAATTAAATTAAATTAAAAAAATAAAAAATAGATAACCTACTGGAGATCCAACAATGAAGGTTACCAAAATGATACTATACACCTAAATTTCATCTTAGTGTTCTGTCTCTCTCTTTTACTCATACATACATGCATGAACAGCAAGGTGCAAGTGATTAAATTTTTCCAAATTTAAATCTTTAAAATTCATGTACATTTTTCCACAAATGCACACTTTGGTTTTGGATGGGAGTGAGGATGAAGAGTTGACAAAGCCTAAGCTCTAGATCTCTGGCAGTTCTAAGCTGTTCTCCAAGTCACACCTTTCCCTTCTTCCTGTACTGCCCTCAGAAGAGCTGTCAAAGGTGGTCATCACTATGGAGAGAGCTGACACCCAGCTTTGCTGGCATGAGGTTAAGGAGTCACACTCAGTTAAAGAGAAGTTAGATCTTCTCTTTTCCTTCACATTTGGCAAGATCTTAATGACAGAACTTGGGATTTGTCCAGTTTCAAATTATTAACTGTCAAGTAGTATTTTATCATCATTCTGTTATAATCATAAGGATTTAAGAAATCACTATATTTGAAAATAAGAAAACAAAATACAGGGGAACCTGGGTGGCTCAGTGGGTTATGCCTCTGCCTTGGGTTCAGGTCATGATCTCAGGGTCCTGGATCAAGCCCTGCATCGGCCTCTCTGCTCGGCTGGGAGCCTGCTTCCCCCTCCTGCCTGCCTCTCTGCCTACTTGTGATCTCTTTATCTCTGTCAAATAAATAAATTTTAAAAAATTAAAAAATAAAAAAAGAAAGATAGCAAAATACAAAATAATTGCAGGAAAATAAATTTCATACATTTCAAAACAGAAATGCTTACAATAAAAATGAACTTCTAGGGCTAAAGTGATCCTCAACTACACAACTTTTTACTTCAAGTTGTATTCTCTCTTTTTTAATAAAACAAGAGAGGGAAAGTATGTGTCTGTATGGAATAAATATCTGTATTTCATTTAAAAAGAATAAAGTTCATATGAAAATGGGTAAAAGATTCTTGCAGAAGCCCTGAAATTTAACTTCACTCTTTACATTTTGGTTTGATATGTAAATATACACATAAAGAAACCTAACCACAGCAAATATTAGCCTTTTTCAGAGGAATAGAGGTAAGTGTTACAAACGTGGGTCCAGTGTCAAGAGAACATAATCATAATGTAAACTGGTTATTTCTAAATGGTGCCCCCAAAAGGAAGAAAATGAATGGAAGTACTTAATAAATTCTGTTTTCCATAAAATTCATACCAAAAAAAAAAAAAAAAGAGAGAGAGAGAGAGAGAGAGAAAGAATGTGAGCTTGGAGGTCAGTGAGAGTTTTGTTGAATTTCCCTCCTCCTAAATTCTGTCATCTCCTTTTTAAAGCGGCAAGTCAGCTTCCCACAGACATGACAGAAATACGTTATTTTTTTTCCTACAAACTATTTACCAGTAAGTAACACTTACCAGAGGACATGTACCTTCCCATAGATGATTATTTAATTGGATATTGTTTCTTCCAGTTGCAGCTTAATATAGTATAGACAATGGCTTTTTTAAACAAAAATATAACCAAACAAAAGTAATAATGATCTTCTTTTTTTGTTTCAAAGAATATAAAGGGCTCTGACTCCGCATCTCTACATTCCAAAGTAACAGACGCAGATTATAAAGGGATCTAATGTAGACATTAAAGTGATTCAGTTATCTTAATTGCATGCTTAGCCACACAGGTCAAATAACATCCCAATGAACTCAAAAAGAAGAGCCAAATTCTTTTGTTTCACTAGAAAAATAAGTTGCTCAAAATAAGTTGACAATGGGCTAAGGACTGGAAAGTTTTTGATTAAAAAGGAATTTTTGTTGGAACACATAATGAGATTTGAGTTGCAGTAACAATATAAAATTGAAAGCAGAATTACATAAAAAATGAGTACTGTAAAATATCATTATTTTAGTACAATGGAAAATAAGGTGTTTGTGGTTTTCCTCTATAAATTCTGTGTTGTCTGCTCAAATGCATCCCTCCTTGGCCATCCTCTCAATAGCCATTCTGATTTCAGAGCCTTCTGCATCAACATTCATTTGTGGCAGGGGGAACCCACACAATCAGCATCTCCTAGGCTCTACTTTTTCCCTCTGTTTTATTGGCTTTTCAGGACTGATTCATGCCCACGCATCACATTGGTGTTCAGTTACAAGGCAGACAGTGAATTTTCCTAATCCATTTAGCGTGCTGACAGAGCCATGTTCACAATTTATAGAATTTCCTTTTAGACATCTACCTATTTCACAGTTCATTAAGATTCAAACTGAACACCTGTGTTTATGAAGTCAAAAGCAATTTTATACTAACAAGGTGTTAAATAAGGCATTCTCTGAAAGCCTGAACAACAGTAACAACAACCGAAGTACTAGACTCTTGACCTATGGAATGAAATAATGTCTGTGGCTACCTGCATCATCCTTTAATAGGCCAGAATTTGCTATGGAACTGCAGCCAACAGCCATAACACATTTTAATTCCTCCACCACAGGTCTTTTATGTTTTACCTTAAGAAAGCAAGAGTATGAGGCTGCCTTGTACATTTCACCCGGATATCTAAAATCTGCAAAACAGCTCAAAATCATAGGAAGTAAAATGTGGCCCCTTTCAACAATGTCTTGATACAAGCTAGATACAAGGACATTTTCAGCATTCTGGGGCCCACAAAGCCTGACCTTGGTTCATTTTTACATAACCCCAAAGTTTTCACATCATTAATAAAGAGAGAATCAAAACAAAGCCCACAGACATTAGGGGAGGGAAAAGTGTGTAGTTTGGCACTGCCATCATAAATACCCTCAAAATGAAAAGGGAAAAAAATAAAATGCATGTAACAGAGGTGGTGACCCCTATAATGACTGTGGTTCCCAAACAGCTTTTTTTCTACTGGTAATAAACCATTTTGCAGACCTCCCAATTGTGGCCACCATGATAGTTACAGCTTTGCAGGTTTATGTCTTTTTCTTGCAGTTAAGAGTGTTATCAATAAAAATTTCAAATGATGCCTTTCCCACTCAAATAAAAACATTTTAAAATGTGAAGCCAACAACAGGATTAGAATGGAAAAATACAAGTGACACCAGAATTTTCTTTTGTATATTTTTTTCACCAAATCCCTTAATTTATTAATTCTAAAGACATTCCTCACAAGTCTTGAAAGTGAAACAATACACCCTAATGCAGCACTGGGGTAATTTGACAGTCCTAAAAATTGGTTTTTATCATATACTAATTACTTTTTCAAAGAAACATCTCACTTTAAATGCCATGATGATGACGTTCACTTAACAAAAGTCTATGTCAAAAAGGTTATTTCAAATACCCTTTGAAGCCTGGACAGAAGCGATTAAAAAGGACTTCACTGTTTGCCAGTCAACCGCGACAGGAGGCAGAAGGAAAACTGAAATTACTGGTTAAAAGTAAAGGAGTACTGGGTAATGGGCACTTGAGGGAATGAGCCCTGGATATTATATGCAACTGAGGAATCACTAAATTCTACCTCTGAAACTAATAATATACTATATGTTAATTAAATTGAATTTAAATTTTAAAAAGGTAAAAAAAAAAAATAAAGGAGGACTGCTTGTAAATCCCACCTTATATATTGTGGCAATTATTATTTCTACACACTTAAAAAAAAACTCCTTTGCCCAAAACATGTGAGTTCAGAAGAAAGAGTGGTTCCTTAAGTATCTGGAAAAGTTTGCAAAACCCTGTATGAATGCATGTAGTCCCAAGGTCCCTGGAGGCCACAAAGCATCCCCAATTCCTGTCACAGTGACCTGTATAATCAAGAGTCTGGGCTCATCATGAAAATGAGAGAGGGCCCACCGCAGTGCAGAAAACCAAGAAACAAGGAGTCGTAAATTGTGTTCTTTTCTCCATGTAACAACAACATTTTCATTGTCAAAAGCTTGATTTTTACGATCCACCTTGAAACTGACAGCCCAAGTCTGCTTTCTGGTTGTGTTATCACACTGAAACATCCATGACTCACTCACAAAAATATGCCACCACAGAACCCAGAAAACATCTCCTCTTACTCCACCAGCAGCTCCTTACTGAGGAAACAATCTCCCTGAAGAAGTGATCAACACCCCTTCTGTTAAAATGCATTTAATTTTTTACCTTACAATTGTACACAACATATGTATATCACAGACAATTTAAATATCATCTGAGTTTCCAACACAAAGGGAAACACAGCAAAGGTACAGTTGTCCATTCTTTTACTTTATTTTTTTAACAAAGTATGCATGCATGCATAAGTATAGGTATGTACATATAATCATAAACACCTTTAAAGAAATAAAAAGTAAATATATAATAAATTCTTCTTAATATACAAGAATTCTAGACTTCATGAAAAATGGTCCCGGCCCAGAGTTTGGGCAATATCCTTCATTATTATGGCCAGTATGTAATGGTTATTATAGCTATAGTAATACTAAGAGGATTTTTTTTTTTTTAAGATTTTTTATTTGTTTATTTGACAGACAGAAATCACAAGTAGGCAGAGAGGTAGGCAGAGAGAGAGGAGGGGGGGAAGCAAGTTCCCTGGCGAGCAGAGAGCCCGATGTGGGGCTCGATCCCAGGACCCTGGGATCATGACCTGAGCCGAAGGCAGAGGCTTTAACCCACTGAGCCACCCAGGTGCCCCAATACTGGGAGGATTTAAGTCACAGAATTATTCGTTCTTAACTCTTCATAGCCAATACAGGGTTTTACCCATTAAGCATTGAACAGCAGTGAACTCAGCTGTTAAAACAGGATGATAGGGGTGCCTGGGTGGCTCAGTGGGTTAAAGCCTCTGCCTTTGGCTCAGATCATGATCCCAGGGTCCTGGGATAGAGCCCCGCAGCGGACTCTCTGCTCAGCGGGGAGCCTGCTTCCTCCTCTCTCTCTGCCTGCCTCTCTGCGTATTGTGATCTCTGTCTGTCAAATAGATAGATAAAAATCTTAAAAAAAAAAAAAAGACAGCATTATAAAACTTGCTGTGAAGATTAAATGAGACAATGTATGACAGCTCCTTGACACAAAGAAAACACTTATTCCACAGGGGCCCTATGGAAAGCACTAGATTTCTGTTAAGAGCTCAGGTTTTGCAATTCAAGCCCCTGTCACTCGCCGCTGTATGACCTTAAACAAGTTCTGAGGCTCTATCTCCTCATCTTGAAAATGGGGTTAATAATACCAGCCTCGCAAGTTGTGAGTCAAGTTTAAGATAAAGTATCACATGGGAAACATTAAGCTGTATCTCCTGAAACTCAGTATAGCAGCCACAAGACACTCAGTAGCCATTTGAGCAATAGAATTAAATTAAGAAGTCTAAGACCAATAGCTCATGAGATTATGGGTCCCACCTTGTTCAGAACCTTGCACATGATAGATACTCAATAAAATATTATCAAATGACACCTCATTCATCTAGACAAGTCTAGGGAAGTGTCTAAAGTACAGCAGATCGAAGCATTTCTAAGTAAATGCAGTAACTCCTGAAAAAATCCAGCAGAGTGTCTGTAACCCCATAAATACCATTCCCTTTCTCAAGAAAAGCCAAGTTGCCTGAGTGTGGATTCAAAAAGGATAAGCTTTAGTCAAAACATAAAATCTTAACATTATCAAAGTAATCACCTTGGCAACATTAGCCTTCAATTATATGAGATATAAATGGGACATTTCATACAGCTTACATGCTTTATCTCCAAAGGAGCTAAACATGTATTTCCTTCTATCTTCTTTCCTTCCTTTCCTTATCTGCTTTAAACAATAGAAGGAAAATAAAATCCAATTAAGATTTTGTGTGGAATTATTATCAACCAGTGATAACGAAATCACTGAGCATTCATGGTACTATAAATCAGTTAGTTATCTATCATATATCCATATGCCCAATGAAGTGTTGGCTGGATAAGGGCAGGCATCATATCCAGCAATAGTAATCATTCAAAAATTATGTGTTGAATGAAAAAAATGCATGGAATCTACAGAGCAGGAATCTTTAATTCTTGGAAATTCTTGGAAATGCTTCAGGGCATCTCTAAACTGCCTAAAATTATATACATGATTGCAAGTGAATATAAATGTATGTATGCCAAGGTAAATTTTTCTAGTAAGTGAGCCTATAGACATGAAGTTCTCTTCCATACTGATTACATTTTTTTTTTTAACACGAGCTTATTTGATTTTTTTTTTTTTTTCTTGACAGAGAGATCACAAGCAGGCAGAGAGGCAGGCAGAGAGAGAGGAGGAAGCAGGCTCCCCGAGAGAGCAGAGAGCCCGATGCGGGGCTCGATCCCAGGACCCTGAGATCATGACCTGAGCCGAAGGCAGCGGCTTAACCCACTGAGCCACCCAGGCGCCCCGTATACTGATTACATTTTAAAAACAAAAGCAAGGGATGCTTGGGTGCCTGAGTCAGTTAAATCTCCAACTTCTGATTTGGGGTACGTCATAATCTCAGGGTCATGAGATCAAGCTCTGTATCAGCTTTACAGTCAGTGGGGAGTCTACTTGAGATTCTTTCCCTCTGCTCTTCCCCCTCTCCCTGCTCTCTCATTCTCTCTATCTCAAATAAACAAATCTTTAAAAAACAAAAACAAAAAGGTTATGGACCTTTGCTATGGAGATGTGACTAACCTAACCTACGTTTGCTGCTCCTTGCCTTTATGAACACAAACCCCTACATATTTGTTAGTAAGTTCTCAAGTGTTTATTTTTAAACAAGTAGAACTCCTCCCTGATCTATTTGGAACAGAAATGAGTATAAGAGCAAGCATTATATGCCACTGTCATATAACACATCTTCCAGAAAACATGCAAAAGTGTTGTCATGCCCGGCAGTTTGGGAATCATGCTGGGCTGGGGAAAAGTGGACCTGCCAGAAAACTGAAGGAAGTCTCTTAATTTGGGGACACAACAAAATAGATGACACTTTCATATTTTCTTCATTTCTCTGTATCATTCTAAGACACAAAAATGTAACTCAATTTAAAAAAAAAAGTCTTGGGCGCCTGGGTGGCTCAGTGGGTTAAGCCGCTGCCTTCAGCTCAGGTCATGATCTCAGGGTCCTGGGATCAAGTCCCGCATCGGGCTCTCTGCTCAGCGGGGAACCTGCTTCCCTCTCTCTCTCTCTCTGCCTGCCTCTCTGTCTACTTGTGATCTCTCTCTGTCAAATAAATAAATAAATAAATAACTTAAAAAAAAAAAATAAAAGTCTTGGCCTGATAAATGCAGACACACAAATTCAAGAGACCCACAGAGGCAAAACACACAGAATGCATGTTAAGAAAAGAAGTAACATAGAGGATTCCCTAAACATCCTGATATACAATAGTAATAATAATAACAGCAGCAATGATGATAGCGCAATTTACAACTCGAACCCCTGCACCCCCCCTGCAGTCAAAGCACTTTTCAGACAGATGCGTCAGGTTGGCACAGTGACTGACATTTCATACATCAAGACATGACGACTCAGACAGGTTTAAGTTTTATTCATGTTGCAGTTATATAATGGGGAAGCAAAGGCATGTCCATACATCTCTCACTTCTAAATGCTGTGTTCTTCATTCATTTTATTTAAGATCATAGAATAATAGCTAGGCCTTTCTTCTTCCTAATTTCTGAATATGTTGATAATTATTCATTGAAATCTAGAAAAATCAAGGTGCTAAAAAAGCCAATTCATGATTATCGCTGCTGCCACTGAATTAATGTGTTGGCAGATGGGGCTAAGTTGGTACACAGAAAACATCAAGGGAAGTAGCAAAATAAGAAACTTGGCCTTGGGGTCCTTTGAAGCTATTTTAAAAAGTAAAATGTTATGTTAAGAGCTATGTGGTGTATCTCTGTGTATGTGTAATTATTATTCCATTGATTTATTGCACACATGTCAAAAAGCGTCTGGGCATTTGTACAAGTTAAAACAAACCAACCCAGGAGCCAAGCCACATAGCCACAAACCCAGACAAATTGCCTTCCACTCCTCATCCTACCCTTCATCCTACTACCTCCTAAACCCAAATACCCTGGTAGCAAACGGCTTCCTTGCAGTGATGAACCTTTAAGCCAGAGGTATCTGTCCTTTATACCATATTCTAAGAGTAGCCAAACCCAGTTGATGGTACAAATTTTCCAAATAAGCCAACATGCTCTTCCCATTCTAGGGAGAGCCCTCTCCTGTTTTAACAAGAGCTTACAGGAATGACTCAGGAATCTAACTGGAAGGAACGATCAGGTATAACCCCCTCCAAGAATGAGCACCATATCTTTCATATGAGTGTAAACTCAGGTCTTTCATTATAGGGCACAACAAAACATAAAATATCTCACTCACTGACTCACTAATCTACCACATGTTAGGTAGGGAGATTCTTACTTCTGTCTGTTTCTCCAAGAAGCAGGAAAATTTCTTTAATGTACTTTACTCTGCTGTCAAAAATCCTTTGCTTATAATCCAACAATTAGAGCTAATTTCAACCTCAACTGCTTCCCCTAAGAGATGGAGATCATTAGATAACATTCTCCATTTCGATTTACAAAGATTTTAAAAGAAAAAGGGCAAAAGAAATTTCCTTGGATGTTTCCAGTTAATAAAATCATTAATCTCACACTCCCAACTTCAAAGCAGGAAACTAGAAAAAAACCTCACTTTCTCTGCACACAGAGAATAATTTTTTCTACTTCAAAGCACCATCTCTTTATTGGGTCATTTTAATTATTGAACATGGGATGGAAGCTAGTCACATAATGCTACCACTGTCTTTTTCATGAAAAATGTATAGGTCTGATTTAGACTACATTAACTTGAGAAGAGTAAGATACAGGGGAGAGTATAAGGAAAGGGAAAGAGGCCAGGGGATACAGCACTCATCAGTATAAGGTAATGAGAGGAAGGTAGTAAGACTTTTTGAGCTGACTTTTCTTTCTTTTCTGCTGGAAAGGAACCATCAAGAAGCCTGATTCCCAGTTCAAGTAATACCACAACAGATTGCCTTGCTTCTCAAATTTCCTTCTACCTAATACACAGCAGCAGAATTACACAGCATTATTAGTAATGCTAGTGTCATTGCCAACCCAAGACAACCATGTGTTGTGAATAATCACTGTGAAAACAAATTGACCCTTGTTCTACAACAGGGGTCAGCAAACTATCTGGTTCTCTTCAGACTACAACTGGTAGGAAAAGGACATTTCAATTCCCACTCAACCCTCTTCCCACAAAATCACAATCCTATGGCTTGGCAAACTTTCTCTGTAATGGGCCAGAGAGTAAATATTTTCAACTTTAAGGACCAGATGGCCTCTGTCGCTATTAAATTCTGCTGTTGATGCCCCAAAAGAGCCAAAGACAACACACAGATGACAGGGTGTGGTTGTGTTCTAATAAACCTTTATTTATAAAGAAATGCAGTAAGTGGGCTTTGTCCTATAAGCCATAGTTTTTAACCCCTATTTAGATAAGTGCCAGATAGCAGAAATGTTCTATGGCTTACTTTCTCATACACTAGTCACTAGCCACATGTAACTATCAAATACTTCAAATATGGCTAGTGTTTCTAAGAAACTACATTTTAAATTTTACATAATTTTAGTTAAGTTTGATTGGCCACCTGTGGCTAGTGGCTACAGTATTGGCACAGTTCTGGACTAGATACACTGTAGCCTCTTCAAGAGAGACACAAGCTGTCTTCCAATTTATGGCAGAGCTCAATTTTTTTTTTCTTTTAAAGATTTTATTTATTTATTTGACAGACAGAGATCACAAGTAGGCAGAGAGGCAGGCAGAGAGAGAGGGAGGGAAGCAGGCTCCCCGCTGAGCAGAGATCCCGAGCAAGGGCTCAATTCCAGGACCCCGAGATCATGACCTGAGTCGAATGCAGAGGCTTAACCCACTGAGCCATCCAGGCGCCCCCAGAGCTCAAATTTTGACCATGCAAAATAAAATATCCATGCTTCCAATTTCCCAATGAAACCACACAGAACTGAAAATGATGTTTTTTAAATGTGAAATATCTACATCACTGAGGTCAAAGTGACCATTTGGGTTTGCAGTGATCAAACAACTGCCTACGAGCCAGTGTCAAGTGCACAGGGGCTGAGTCACAAACATGCCAAGACCCATCCAATCTGGAGGTTGTCTCCTTTCGCCTCAGGACACTCTGCTGCACCTGGACTGAGGGCATAGGCCTACTCAATGGCCCCCTTAACTCCAAGGAAAATTTAAATCTCCCCACAGACCCAAAAACATATACAAAGGCATGGCTTAAAGAGCACAAGAGAGAACGTGCAACTCAATTACACTGCCTTCTCTCACAGAAACCCACAAAACATACTACCTTAACCCCCCAAATCAGGGAGATTCACCACATTCTTTGCTATTGTCCACATGCAATAATTTATTTTCTGGCAACTGTCTTACTTACATAACTAGCTTGTGTTTTGTTTTTCTTAGCACACCCAAAGATATAATCCAATGAAGAGAAGCAAGGAAATAGGAGAGTAACATGTATTTGGTTTTCTTCTAAGTATGAATAAGAAGTAACAAACCAACATTTCTTTTAAGAAACTCACACAAATATCAACTTTCTTCAATGGGTAAAAGAATCTTGAAAATTGAGGATACTCTTTAGGAAGTAAAAAACCCCTAGAATCACAGAGAGGGACCTATACAGATACACAGCAAGTAAGGCAGAGGACATTGCAACTTTTTTATGATTTTGAAAATACCATTATAGATCCAACCATTTATTTATGGTTCCCAAATCCAAAAAACTCTGAAAAATGAAAAAAAAAAATTCCAGTGTAAAACAAACTCTTTGGGGTGGCACAACCTGACATGAACTAATAGGATGCTACTTACACAGTTTTTACTTACCCTACTTTAGTGTGAGCAATTTTTTTTTTCTGCAGAAATAGTCATTTGTTTGTTATAGGGTGTTGCTATATCCCCACTGTGAGTGTTATGTGATCTGTGGTATGGGTCTTACCTTTCCAAAATCCCTGGAACATCTGATATCCAAAACACATCTGGCCCCAAGGGTTTGGATAAGGGATCTTCTAAAGAAAGCTGTCCAGGTAGGATATTTTCTATCAACTCAACGTCTGCTGCCTGGAATCCTGAAACAGTGGCTTACCTCGGTCTGAAGGATGGCAGCCCTCTGTTCTTTGGCAGTAAGCGACTCTTTAAGCACTTCAATGTGTTGCTTGCAATCTGAATTTTGATTGCTAAGGGTTTCAAGCTTTGTTTGTAAGGCAAGAAGTTCTGACTCCTTCTTTGAAAGCTCCTGCTTCAGCTGATCAATCTGTAAAACAACAATATTGCAAGAAATTAGAAGCCACAGTTCCTACTCTTTACATTTGTGAGCTGCTGATTTCTCTTAATTTTCAATAGCTAATGATCATTAATCCAACAAGGCAAACCAACAAGCTTGCCTGAAAAGATGGCCTTGGAAGTTCTTATGGGTCTGCAGAGGCTCTATAAAGGTAGTCAAGAGTATAAAAAAACAGAAAAGTAAGGTCAGCAAACTGCCTTCCACCTTCCATCCCACTGAGGACCAAGAGTCACAGTGGAATGAAGGCTTCCTAGCCAAATCCACTCCTCATCCACGAAGCAATATAAATTATTCACCAAAATCCTCAGAAGGGTCAGCAGGTTGCTAATAAAGGTAATGAACCCAAGACATACCCTGGTCCTTTTCTGCTACTCGACAGTGGAAATGATCATTCAAAGCAATCATTTGGCAAAAAAAGAAATCCTCACTCCCCCCTCCAAAAAAGTAAGTATTAAAGGTTTTTTGTTTATATTAAATACTGAAAAGACACAAAAGAACATAAAATTATAGAAAGTATAAGGAAAAATAATATGAGAAACATTCATCATTCAAATCACCAAAAAAGATCATTAGAATTATCTACATCCCAACCCATTTCTATCTCCTTCTCTCTTAATGCAGAAATAATTACCACCCTAAATTGTGTGTTTGTCATTTATTTGCTTGTTTTTACATATGTTTTTTGACTTTAAACTTCATTTGTTCTGTATATTTTTTTAGTACCTAGCTTTTTTCTACTCAATCTTATGTCCTAAAGATTAAATCATGTTATTGTACATACAATTTGCTCATTTTCCCTGAAGTACAGAATTCTATTTTAAGACTGCACCACAATTTGTTTGCCCATTCTGCTGTTAATAGACATTTTGGTTGGTTTCCAGGTTTTTTGCTAGAACAAAAAATGCTATTCTGAATATTCTTATATATATATCACCTGGTACACATAGCAAAATGATCTAGGAGTTAAATTGCTGGACTACATAGTATGCACATCTTTAACCTTACTAGATAACACCAAAATGTTTACCAATGCTGTTATACTCATATTCAGGGTCACAAGGAGTGTGTAAGTGTGCCAATCACTCCGCATTGTTGTCAACATCTTGCGTCACCAGACTTGTACATTTTTACCAGCCTGATAGTTGTGGTTGATGATCTCCAAAGATGACTGTCACCAAGTTCTTCCTGCTTGTACACACATGGGGTACTCACAACGAAAGGTGGAGTCTGTTTACTCTCCCCTTGAACTTGGGCTAAACTGTGGCTTGCTTCAACCAGTAAATGCAGCCAAAATGTTAGTTCTGGTCCTTGTCTGTAGGAGGACAGGCACATTTAGTCTCATCCAGCTGGAAGCCGGCCACCATGTTAGAAATCCAGCCACCCTCTGACCATGATGCTCTGAAGGCCATACCAGCCACATGGACAGGCCATGCAGAAAGACAGAGAGGCCTAGAAGAAACTGTGGCTCATTTTCACCTTGTTTCTGGTCTTGAAGGCAAGAATTTCAGTGTTTCATCATTAAGTTTGATGTTTGCTTTAGCTTTTTATAGGCACTCTTAAGTTACAGAAAGTTCCCTTTTATTACAACTTTGCCAAGAGTTGTTTTTTTTTTTAATCATTAAGGAATGCTTAATATTAATTAACATTTTTTCTGCTTCTCATGATTTATCACATTTTTCACCTTTAATATGTTATTGAAATGAATTACATTAATGAATTTTTAAAATACTCAGCTCTCCTTGCACAACTATGAAAAACCCTACTTGGTCATGATGTATTATATTTTTATATGTTACTGGATTCAGCTTACTAATATTTTGTAAGAATCTTTCATCTATGTTTATGGATGAGACTGGTTTATAATTTTCCCATTTTGTGCTGTCTTCATCAGGTTTTAGTACCAAGTTTGCCTTCTAAATGGAGTGCTCACTCTTTTAATGTGTTCCGAAATGGTTTGTGTAAAACTGAAATTTTCTTACTGTTAACTTTCATTTACAAATCACCAGTAAAGCTGGCATTTTCTTTCTCCAAAGAGTGTTACTTACTTCATCTATTTAAAGGTTATAGAAATATTTGTGTTTCTAATTATTTGAGTCAATTTTGATAAGTTTTTTTCTCCTAAGAATTTTTCATTTTATCTAAAAATTCACCTTTTCTTAGCAGAAAAATTTTCATAAAACCCATTTATCTTTCAATACCTATGGCATCTATGATTCTTCTATTTCATTCCTAATATTCTTTAATTTTACTCTTTTCTTTGATGCGGCTCTGCAGAGGCATGCCACATTAAATAATCTCTTCAAAGAGCCAATTTTGGCTGTGTCGATCATCCAACATTCTTATTTTCTTTTTTCTTTTTTTTTTTTTTTAAGATGCATTTATTTATCTGGGAGAAAGAGCACATGAGAGAGAGAGATCACAAGCAGTGGGAAGGGGAGGCAGAGGGAAAAGCAGACTCCCTTCTGAAAAGGGAGCTCTACCTGGGACTCAATCCCAGGTCCCTAGGATCATGAGCAGAAAGCAGACACTTAATGACTGAGCCACCCAGGCACCCCAAACATTCTTATTTTCTATTTCATTAATTTGAGCGCTTATTTTTTTAATTTCCTTCCTACTGCTTTCTTTGGTTGGATACTTATCTCACTAATTTTCACTCCTTTTTCTTTCCATATATGTGTCTTAAAACTATAAATTTCCCTGTAACATTTTAGCTTGATATGTAGTATTGACATTTTTATTCCATCATAAATATTTTCTGATTTCCATTATTATTTATTCTTCAACTCACAAATAATTTGGAAATTTGCTTCTTACTCTAAAAATATATGGACGTTGGGGTGCCTGGATGGCTCAGTGGGTTAAATAAAGCCTCTGCCTTCAGCTCAGGTCATGATCCCAGGGTCCTAGGATCGAGCCCTGAGTCCGGCTCTCTGCTCAGCAGGAAGCCTGCTTCCCTCCCTCTCTCTCTGCCTGCCTCTCTGCCTACTTGTGATCTCTGTCTGTCAAATAAATAAATAAAATCTTTAAATATATATATATATGGATGTTTCCTAGTTATCTTTGTGTTTTTTCTTGCTTGTTTGCTTTGTGAATAGACAATAAGGTCTGTTTGATACTAATTATTTGAAATTGGTGTGATTGCTTTATGACAGAGTATGTGATCATTTATCATAAATGTGCTTTGTATACTGTGTGCTAGAAAAGAATCTGTATCTAAAAATTATTGAGTGCAATAATCTATATTTATTGGCTTGAAAATGGTTTCCTTGCCATAAAGTCTATGACACCTTTCTTAAGTTAATATTCGGTTGGTGTATCTTTTTTTCACTTTCAATGTATCATTAACTTTATGTTGTAGATGTCTCTTGTAATAGCATATACCCAGATTCTTTTGTCCTGTCTGATAAAATTAAATGGAGCATTTATTATCATTACAGATATATGTGATTTTATTTCAACCATCTTACCTTGTGCTTTCTAAATATACTGCCATTTCTATTACTTCTCTTTTAATTCTTGCCTTTTGAATGAATTTTTTTCCAATTCCATTTTTTTTTTCAAAGATTTTATTTATTTATTTGACAGAGAGAGATCACAAGTAGACGGAGAGGCAGGCAGAGAGAGAGAGAGGGAAGCAGGCTTCTTGCTGAGCAGAGAGCCCAATGTGGGACTCGATCCCAGGACCCTGAGATCATGACCTGAGCAGAAGGCAGCGGCTTAACCCACTGAGCCACCCAGGCGCCCCTCCAATTCCATTTTTTATTCTATTTTTTGCCTCTACTCATTTAAAAGTTATACCTTTATTTATATTTATTTTATGTTTATTTCATTTATTTCTAATCCTTAGGTTACTACCTTAGAAAGTATAGCATACTTACATTTTTTTATTCACTCATCATATTTAGTATTTTAAGTCCAGTAGATTTTCTCATACATGGTTTACCTAAGTCAAAAGTCAACCTATGCTTACATTCTTTCTGAATAACAAAAGGATCTTAAGACACTTTAAGTTCAGCCACCATCCCCTTGACATACACATTACTGTCATGTATTTCGGTTCTTCCCTATTTTGTTTTTAATTCACCATTACTTTTTTACAGTCCGTGTTTGTTTAGATTTACCCCCACATTCGTCACTAACTTTGTTACTTGTTCCTGCATCTCAGATATTGTCAGAAATCTCCTTTTGCCTAAAATCCAACATTTAAAATTCTTTTAGTAGGATTTGGGTTGGTGGCAAACTCAATTTTTATCTAAAAATATCTCAACAATTTTTTAAAATATTATTGCTCATTATTAAAAGAAATTTTCTAGGTTAAGAGATACTTTTCTCAGCCATCTTCTGGCTAAAAAAGCTATTAAGAAGTCAAGCTATCACTCCAAATTCATTGCTTTATAAGTATTAGGACTTTCTTCCATTAGCTGCCTTTTTAAATAGTTTTATTGAAATATAATTTATATGCTATACAGTTCAACTGCTTAAAGAGTACAGCTGATGGTTTTTAGTATATCAACAGAATTATGCAACCGTCATAATCAAAATTTAGATCATTTTCTTCATCCCAAAATGAAAGCTGGTAACAATTAGAAGTCACTCTCCATATTTGCCACCCTCCAACCCCAGCCCTAGGCAACTAATAATCTACTTTCTGTCTATTCTGGGAATTTTATATAATGAAATCTTACAATATACATACTTTGTGACTGCCTTCTCTCACATAGCACAATGTTTCAAGATTCATCCATGTTGTAGTATGTATCTGTACTTCATTCCTTTTTATTGTTGAGTAATAAATAGCATACTGAATGAATATACCACATTTTGTCTATCCATTTACCAGCTGAGGGGGACACTCAGGTTGTTTCCATGTTCTAGCTATTATGAATAATGCTCCTAAGAATATTCATATGCAAGTCTGTGTGGACATAACGTTTTTATTTCTCTTGGGTGTATATATGTGTGGAATTGCTAGGCCATATGATATGTTTTCCAAAATGACTGTACCATTTTATATTCCCACTAGCAATATATGAGGGTTCTAATTTCATCATATTCTTACCAACACTTGTTAGTACATCTTTTTAATTATTGCCATTCCACTGGGGATGAAGTAATACCTCATTGTGGTTTTGATTTTTCTAATGACTAATGATATTAAGCATGTTTTAATTTACTCATTAGCCATTCCTATATCTTCTTCAGACAGGTGTTCTGTTTTTAAAAACCTTTTTATTTTTGCATCTGAGATTTGATGGCTTTACTCTCATGCAAACAGACAGATTTCTTTTTATTTATCCTCTCTGGGGTACTCTGAGCTTCCTGATTTTATGGACTGGTACCTGTAGCAGTTTTGGAAAATTCTCTGCTTTCTGCTCTTCAAATATGTCTTCAGTGTAGTGACTCTGTCCCCACTCCCCACCTCTCTTTCCTTCTGGAACTCTGATTAAACATATGCCAGAGCTTCTTATTCTGTCTTCTATGTATCTTAACATATGTTTCATGTATTTCATCTTTTTATTTACTTTATTCTACTCTATTTTCTAGTTCATTACAAGTCTTCTCTGCTATGATCACCCTGAAGTTAAACCTAGTCATTAAACTTAAATTTCCATTTTTTTTTTTTAAGATTTTATTTATTTATTTGACAGAGAAAGATCACAAGCAGGCAGAGAGGCAGGCAGAGAGAGAGGAGGAAGCAGGCTCCCTGCTGAGCAGAGAGACCGATGCGGGGCTCAATCCCAGGACCCTGAGATCATGACCTTAGCCGAAGGCAGCGGCTTAACCCACTGAGCCACCCAGGCGCCCCTAAATTTCCATTTTTATATTTTCCCATATCTAGACATTTTGGGGGGTTCTCTTTAAATATGCTTGGCATTCTTATAGTTTCTTGACCCTTATTCATGTTTTCAATCCTCTGTTTTATTTACTTAAACATATTAAACATACTTATTTCATAGTGTTTGTCTTGAAATTCCCATCTCTGAAGTCCTTGCCTTCTAATTCTGCTGTTTATTCTTTGTACCAGCTATCAATTATGATAGTTTGGTTTCGTTCCAGTTTTGTGATTCTTAAAAAATTTTTTCTGTGACTCATGATTTTTAGAACTTTATCTGGAGAAAAACTTTGAGGTCTAAGTTGAACTTGTGGCCCTTCAGAGCATTTGTCTCTGCCAATACCTGGGGCACTATCAACTAAGGGCCCCATTAAACTCCATTCTTTACTTGATGTTTTTGGATCCCCTTATACTGCACATCTGTGCAAGAGCCATCTGCGGTTATGGATTCTTAAAGCTAGTTTTTTTAAACTTTCACTTGGCTCAAAGTCTTAAAATAGGTAATTTTCCCTGGATTCCCGTAATCTAGGTGGGAGGAAAGTACAATGGGGAGATTTTTAGTTTACCCTGTACTAAGAGTCTCTGGGACCCCAGTTTAATGTGATAGTGGTAGTGGAATTCCTATTTGACTCTTCATCTTCAACAGACTCAGGCTTCCATCTCTTTCCTTCAATGTTCCCATAACTGTAGAAACTAATGCTCAAGTTCACCTATCTAGAAAATGCCAATAAGAAGATAGAACCAGTGTTCTGTTATCACTCCAGCCCCCTGCTTTGGCTTAGTTTGGCTCTTGAGATTTTTTTCTGACTTGAGAGTTCATAAGTACATTTTATTAAGATTTTATTTATTTATTTGACAATGAGAGAGAGAGAGAGAGCATGAGAAGTGGGAGGGTCAGAGGGAGAAGCAGACTTCCTGCCGAGCAGGGAACCCGATGCGAGACTCGATCCCAGGACTCCAGGATCATGACCTGAGCAGAAGGCAGTCACCTAACCAACTGAACCACCCAGGCATCCCCATAAGTACATTTTAAAATATATGTTTTAGGGGCACCTGGGTGGCTCAGTGGGTTAAAGCCTCTGCCTTCGGCTCAGGTCATAATCTCAGGGTCCTGGGATCGAGCCCCGCATCAGGCTCTCTGCTCAGCAGGGAGCCTGCTTCCCTTCCTCTCTCTCTGCCTCTCGGCCTGCTTGTGATTTCTGTCTGACAAATGAATTAAAAAAAAAATCTTAAAATAAAATAAGTGTTTTGAAAATATATTTTATCCAACATTTTTTGTTCTTTTCAACAACTACATTTGGCATAAAAAAGAACCAATCTACTGACTATAACTGCTGAGAATGAACAGAGCAGGATGCTTACAAATAAACAGGACCCCCTTTTTTGGAATTGTTCAGGTTGTGCAATTCACTAGAAAGGTTGAGGTGGAATCCCATTTGCAGGATGAAGTCAGACTGGAGCAGGGGAGAAATAGGTTTTATCTTGCTTGCCAAATATAGAGATTTGGTAGTGACCAGCAGTCTTGAGAAGGATTCTGAATATGTTTAAAGATGCACTGAAAAAGAGTTGTGATTGATTATCAATATGCTCTGGGTATGTGTGAACAGATGGTGGCACTGATCAGGTAGATGAAATCCATGAAACACATTTCTTCTTTATAATTTAATGAATCATGAGTCTATGATCATTTTTACCTGTAATGAAAGTAAATTCTGTCTTTCCATTTTTCTCTCTCTCATACAGTAAGAACAGAGTATAAATTTAAAAAGGGAAAATCTGGATTAAGATTAACTAAAATTATAAAGGAAATAAAATCTGTTGTGATCAGCAAGCTCAGCATTCTTCACATGGGGTATGGTTCTAAATCACATGCAACTGTAGCTGCCAGCACAGTCTAGAGTTGATTCCACATATGAAACTGATTCATCTTAAAGTAAAGCTAAAAAAAACTTTGAACTTTATATGCTTAAGCAAAGATGATGTTTATAGTATAAAAAAATGATTTGAGCTAACTTCTACAAGTATCAGGGTAGAAATTTAGTGTGGGAATGGGGTATTAAGAGAGGAATTTGAATGAAATTAAGTTCATCAACAGAGTGGTATTTAATAGGAAGGAAGAACATGATAAGTTCTACATACACCTACTTTATTCAATAAAAATAGATTGATAATGATAGAACTATTTCAGTCTATAAATATTAAATAGACAGTTGCTTTAAATAGCTTTCAGACTATCACTGCCATGAGGTAAATTTCAAATAAATATTTTACGCAGACAATAACAGAAAAGGGCTTTTCTAAGGGGAATATAGTTACAGGGTAGAAAATCATATTCGTCCATAAAAATATGCTTTTTGCTTCTTTTATAGCCATAAACTCAATAAAAATGGAAAGTGATGCAATCGAACATACATGAGAACTGAGGCTGGGGAAGGTCTGTCTCAGTGATGGCAAGAAGAAAAGCCAATCAGAATTACATCACACGCTTTATATGAAGTCCATGTGGACATCAGGAACACTTCATCTCGTCTGAAAGTTCTTCCACCGCTTACGTCTGTGACACAACCAACACCCTTAAAACACTCCCTTGCCAAGGAAAACAGCTTCTTTTTCACTGCAGATATGGCCCTTGTCTAGATAGTGATATGCTTATTATCATGCAGTTTGGGTTATGAGGTTTGTAATCCTTCAGAGGTTAATAAGAAAATGTGTTACAAATTCAGAATAAAAGAGGAGCTCTAGGACAGCAGAGTGGTGTCAAACTCCTAAAACAGAGGGAGTGATTAATACAGAAGTACTGAGATCAGTAGATGAAAAATGTGTTACATTAGGAACAAAGCCTTGTATAGAATAGGGGATGCCATCATTCTTTCCCTACAGAAAAACAATTATTTATATGGTACATTCCATTCTTAAAGGCTTAACAGTGCTCTGAAGGTAACTCATGGCCCATAGATTCTGTCTGCACAGTCTGAATCCTCCAAGTTTTCAGGATTGAATCTCAGTTCTCAGGGAAAATGTGCATGTGCCAAAGGGATTAAAGATTTCCATCCTGGCCAACTATATCTCGTATTTGTGCCTTCGCACAAGTTGAGACTCTAAACTGTACTTTTACATTTTTGCAATTCACCTTCCACCTTTGCAAACATGTTATGTCACAGTTTTTCTATGACACATATTTATTTTTTTAATTTTTTTTTTTAATTGACTCTCTCTGCTTGACTTATTTCACTCAGCATAATCTCTTCCAGTCCCGTCCATGTTGCTACAAAACTTGGGGATTCATCCTTTCTTTCTTTTTTTTTTTTTTTTTCAGCTTTATAAACATATATTTTTATCCCCAGGGGTACAGGTCTGCGAATCGCCAGGTTTACACACTTCACAACACTCACCATAGCACATACCCTCCCCGATATCCATAACCCCACCCCCCTCTCCCAACCCCCTCCCCCCATCAACCCTCAGTTTGTTTTGTGAGATTAAGAGTCACTTATGGTTTGTCTCCCTCCCAATCCCATCTTGTTTCATTTACTCTTCTCCTACCCCCTCGACCCCCCATGTTGCATCTCCTCTCCCTCATATCAGGGAGATCATATGATAGTTGTCTTTCTCCGATTGACTTATTTCACTAAGCATGATACCCTCTAGTTCCATCCACGTTGTCGCAAATGGCAAGATTTCATTTCTTTTGATGGCTGCATAGTATTCCATTGTGTATATATACCACATCTTCTTTATCCATTCGTCTGTTGATGGACATCTAGGTTCTTTCCATAGTTTGGCTATTGTAGACATTGCTGCTATAAACATTCGGGTGCACGTGCCCCTTCGGATCACTATGTTTGTATCTTTAGGGTAAATACCCAGCAGTGCAATTGCAGGGTCATAGGGTAGTTCTATTTTCAACATTTTGAGGAACCTCCATGCTGTTTTCCAGAGTGGTTGCACCAGCTTGCATTCCCACCAACAGTGTAGGAGGGTTCCCCTTTCTCCGCATCCTCGCCAGCATCTGTCATTTCCTGACTTGTTCATTTTAGCCATTCTGACTGGTGTGAGGTGATATCTCATGGTGGTTTTGATTTGTATTTCCCTGATGCCGAGTGATATGGAGCACTTTTTCATGTGTCTGTTGGCCATCTGGATGTCTTCTTTGCAGAAATGTCTGTTCATGTCCTCTGCCCATTTCTTGATTGGATTATTTGTTCTTTGGGTGTTGAGTTTGCTAAGTTCTTTATAGATTTTGGACACTAGCCCTTTATCTGATATGTCATTTGCAAATATCTTCTCCCATTCTGTCAGTTGTCTTTTGGTTTTTTTAACTGTTTCCTTTGCTGTGCAAAAGCTTTTGATCTTGATAAAATCCCAAAAGTTCATTCTTGCCCTTGCTTCCCTTGCCTTTGGTGATGTTCCTAGGAAGATGTTGCTGCGGCTGACGTCGAAGAGGTTGCTGCCTGTGTTCTCCTCGAGGATTTTGATGGATTCCTTTCTCACATTGAGATCCTTCATCCATTTTGAGTCTATTTTCGTGTGTGGTGTAAGGAAATGATCCAATTTCATTTTTCTGCATGTGGCTGTCCAATTTTCCCAACACCATTTATTGAAGAGGCTGTCTTTGTTCCATTGGACATTCTTTCCTGCTTTGTCGAAGATGAGTTGACTATAGAGTTGAGGGTCCATTTCTGGGCTCTCTATTCTGTTCCATTGATCTATGTGTCTGTTTTTGTGCCAGTACCATGCTGTCTTGATGATGACAGCTTTGTAATAGAGCTTGAAGTCCGGAATTGTGATGCCACCAACTTTGGCTTTCTTTTTCAATATTCCTTTGGCTATTCGAGGTCTTTTCTGGTTCCATATAAATTTGACACATATTTATAAAAGCAGTCTGTGT
Source organism: Lutra lutra (assembly GCF_902655055.1). NCBI lineage: Eukaryota > Metazoa > Chordata > Mammalia > Carnivora > Mustelidae > Lutra > Lutra lutra. Next base: position 198,841,912 of record NC_062278.1, on the reverse strand, counting down.
CTTCACTTCTACTTAATTTAATCACAAAGCTTTCAAGAGGTCCTACCAGTCCTAGTCATCTGTTCAGCATCAAAATGGAGGTGCATGCCATTTCACAGGGCCATTTATTTTTTTTAAAATTTTTTTAATTTATTTTCAGCGTAACAGTATTCATTGTTTTTGCACCATACCCAGTGCTCCATACAATTCATGCTCTCTCCAATACCCACCACCTGGTTCCCCCAACCTCCCACCCCCCGCCCCTTCAAAACTCTCAGATTGTTTTTCAGAGTCCATAGTCTCTCATGGTTCACCTCCCCTTCCAATTTCCCTCAACTCCCTTCTTCTCTCTAACTCCCCTTGTCCTCCATGTTATTTGTAATGCTCCACAAATAAGTGAAACCATATGATAATTGACTTATTTCACTCAGCATAATCTCTTCCAGTCCCGTCCATGTTGCTACAAAAGTTGGGTATTCATCCTCTCTGATGGAGACATAATACTCCATAGTGTATATGGACCACATCTTCCTTATCCATTCATCCCTTGAAGGGCATCTTGGTTCTTTCCACAGTTTGGCGACTGTGGCCATTGCTGCTATAAACATTGGGGTACAGATGGCCTTTCTTTTCACTACATCTGTATCTTTGGGATAAATACCTAGTAGTGCAATTGCAGGGTCATAGGGAAGCTCTATTTTTAATTTCTTGAGGAATCGCCACACTGTTCTCCAAAGTGGCTGCACCAACTTGCATTCCCACCAACAGTGGAAGAGGGTTCCCCTTTCTCCACATCCCCTCCAACACATGTTGTTTCCTGTCTTGCTAATTTTGGCCATTCTAAGTGGTGTAAGGTGGTATCTCAAGGTGGTTTTAATTTGAATCTCCCTGATGGCTAGTGATGATGAACATTTTTTCATGTGTCTGATAGCCATTTGTATGTCTTCATTGGAGAAGTGTCTGTTCATATCTTCTGCCCATTTTTTTATATGATTGTCTGTTTTGTGTGTGTTGAGTTTCAGGAGTTCTTTATAGATCCTGGATATCAACCTTTTGTCTGTACTGTCATTTGCAAATATCTTCTCCCATTCCGTGGGTTGCCTCTTTGTTTTGTTGACTGTTTCCTTTGCTGTTCAGAAGCTTTGGATTTTGATAAAGTCCCAAAAGTTCATTTTCGCTTTTGTTTCCTTTGCCTTTGGAGACATATCTTGAAAGAAGTTGCTGTGGCTGATATCGAAGAGGTTACTGCCTATATTCTCCTATAGGATTCTGATGGATTCCTGTCTCACATTGAGGTCTTTTATCCATTTTGAGTTTATCTTTGTGTACGGTGTAAGAGAATGGTCGAGTTTCATTCTTCTACATATAGCTGTCCAGTTTTCCCAGCGCCATTTATTGAAGAGACTGTCTTTTTTCCACCATATGTTTTTTCCTGTTTTGTCGAAGATTATTTGACCATAATGTTGAGGGTCCATATCTGGGCTCTCTACTCTGTTCCACTAGTCTATGTGTTCACAGGGCCATTTAAAACACTTCCTTTCCCTCCAAACCTACATGCTTTACTCATTTTAATAACTAATGCAAGCAGCACTCCCTTCACATTTCACAACACTGTTTCTATTTTAAATTTTCATTGAGACATTTAAAATTATCTATTTCAACATACTTTTATATCTAGAAATGAGTTCACATATAAGAATTATTATTAGCTACCTTTATTACCTACTTGGAACAATTATATATTGAGATTGATTTGAGGTCATGCCCTGTCAATGAAGAGCAATCAAATTTTGAGTCAATTTTATCAGTCAATGGGTTATAAAAACAATTTTTTACTAAAATTTTAAAAAAAAGTCAAATGAGAATGTAAATATGTGTTTATCCAATTTTAGGAGCTTTTTTCATGATCAGGTTGAATTTTTTTTACCTTGTTTTTATTTTTATTTAGAACCATGATAGAATTCATTTTAGATCTCAAAGGCTGCTGCCTTTGCAAACAGTTATCACTCTGAAGGCACCTCTCCAAAACACCAAGTAAAAAAGAAGTTTCCAGGCTCTTTTAAAAGCTTTCTACATATTCATTGCAAACAGCAAGAAGTAACAATATTTCCCTGTAATTTTAGATTTGGTTCCTAGAGTTCCACTCCCCTCTGTAGGCAGCATCTCAAAAGAATTTCTGAAATGTTCTACCAGGACTCTGAGTCTGTATAAACTGTAACAATTTTTAAAGTCAACTATGCCTGCATTTTTTTTTGCTAGTCCAGATCCAAAGTTGCTTTCTGATTTCCATTTCTATCACTGCCTCACTAAACCCTTGAGTTTCACAATTACATTTCTATTTCCCCCAGGTAAGCTTCAGAGCCTCTAGGTGTTTGCAGCTGAAATCTAACATTTCCTTCCTTTTTTGGACAACCTGCCATTTCAATTGAATGGAGTTCTTACCACTTCCTTTTCTGTGTGGGGTTGGGGTGGGACAGAATTTTTACTTACCCTTCTTGGTTTGCTCAGTCACTGATTTGAGTTTGCATTCCTCACCAGACCTGTCATTGCTATTTTGCCAATCTGGTTATTTAGGCCAAAAAACCACAACAACAACAACAACAAACAAATAAACAAAAAAAAAAAAAAAAGAACAAAATAAAAAAACACTAAGCAAACTTAAACTACTTGTATTATTATTCCAACCAGAAGTAAACTCTCCTCTCATCAAATCTTCAGGGTAGTTTGTCCAGGACATTTCTTACTTTCCCAATTAAGTGGTCAGTATTGGCTTTGAAGTGAGAAACATTTTGAATATGCACTACTTTTAGAGCCCTTCAGTAGCTAGCTCAATGTCATGTGCTAAAAACAAGATTTAGTAAGTCTTTGGGAACCACAGAGTTCAAAAATCCACCATTAAAACCTTTATCCATGGGGCACCTGGGTGGCTCAGCGGGTTGAGCCGCTGCCTTCGGCTCAGGTCATGATCTCAGGGTCCTGGGATCGAGCCCCGCATCGGGCTCTCTGCTCAGCGGTGAGCCTGCTTCTCCCTCTCTCAGCCTGCCTCTCTGCCTACTTGTGATCTCTCTCTCTCTCTGTCAAATAAATGAATAAAATCTTTAAAAAAAAAAAATCTTTATCCATACAATTCTGTGCAAATGAAAGAGTTCAAGACTGTAATGATGACACTAAACAATTATTTTGTCAGTGTGTACAACCAACTATTGCAAAAATTAACGCTTCAGTTATCTGTGATGATGTTGACAAGCAACAAATTCATATAAATCTTGTAGAAAAGTTATCCAGGTGTGCCTGGGTGGCTCAGTTGGTTATGTGTCTGCTTTTGGCTCAGGTCATGATCCAGGGTCCTGGGATTGAGCCATGCACCAGGGTCCCTGCTCACCAGGGAGCCTGCTTCTCCCTCTGCCTGCTGCTCCCCCTTCTTGTTCTCTCTCTCTCTGTGTCAAATAAATAAAATCTTTTTTTTTTTTTTAAGTTATCCAGATAGGCCACAACAGACCATAAACTATGTTAATAATCTAATTTTAGAGGACATCAATCCATGCCTCTAAAATTTAATAAATTCCATGACAAGTGATTCACCTGACTGGAATCAGTTCACACAGCCTCCAGGATCCCACAAATCACAAAACACAAGCACTCAGGACTAAATGTTTAGCAGTAGCTATGTTTTTTGTTTTGTTTTTATTTTTTTTAAGTAGCTATGTCTTCATAGACTGGCTCAACCATATCCATGCTCCCCTCTCAAAGCAGAAATAAGAAAAATAAGCAATTGAAGTAATGATAGAAAGTATAAACAATGAATTTTAAGAGTTAATCCAATAAGAACATTCTTTCAATGGAGAAGATATAAAAAAATAATTCTAATACTTTTTGCTATCTTTTATCAGTCTGACTTTATAAAATCTTATTTTTATTTGTATTCTTAGAAATCAATTTTCCCCATTAGTCAAGTCAAATATGACATTTATTATTATTATTATTGATATTATTATTATTGTTTGGTTATACTTCTTTAATAATAATGGGGATAATTATTAGCTACTTTTTTGAACCAAGCATTTTAATTACATTATTTCATTTAAGCCTGTGAGTCTCCCGCTAAGGTTTGTCATGCTGCCCCATTTTATAGAAGAACAAAGTGGCTGAGTGATATAAGTTACTCCTCAAAACCATGCAACTAGCAATGACAGGCTAGAGATTGGCCAGAGTCCTCTTTATGTGTTAGCCTATACTCTTTCCATCTTACTCCATTTCTCTCCTCAAACATCCTTCTGACCTGACAACTTTTGGAACTCTAAAAAGTAACCAAACATTAAAAATTAAAACAAACTCAAAGACCAATGGTCTCTCAGACACCTGTCAGCTAATAAAGGCCTACTTGCTGAATGCTTTATTTACCTAAATAAATTTCATGGTATTTTTAGCTGTAAAAGAGCTATCTCCCACTGTTGAATGACAGGACAGAGAGGAAAAGTTTAAGCCAAAACAATAATTCTGCCCAAACGTTATGAGTTCACACTTATCTTCATAGCCTAATCCCAGAATGAATGGTCATTGTTTGGTCAACAGGCCACCCTACCACTGGGCTTGCTACACCTCAGGTCAACTTTCTGAGAGGGAAGGACTGCAAGAAAGAAATTGGAAGAGAGGCTGAACAGGGAAACCCACTTTGCCTTTTGTGGAACTCCTTGAAAGGAAAAGGTTACATTCAAATCCACTGGACGTTCTACTGAGATCTCACTCTACTCCTTCATCTAAACTTTTTGTCATAATCTCAACATCAATTTACAAATGTAAAGTTGGCAAAAGTAAGCAAAATTTTTGTTTTTCCTCTAGAGAAATGCACATACACGCACACACAGACATGGTGAAGTAGATGTTACGTATTACTTCTTCTCTGTAATTTGTAAATTCTCTGCAATGAGTATGCATGTATTTCACAATGATAAAAATCATACCATCATTTCAATATTTCCTCTCTCTACTTCTACTGGTTCCTCATAGAACTCTCACCTCTTCTGCATTTTATAAGGCAATAAACAAAAGTAAAACTTGGAACAAGAACAGGGTATTTAAGAGTACATGGTAGAAAAAAGAAAAAAGAATTTTAATTCGTGCGATTATTATTTCAAAAGCAAAATAATTTCAATCCAGGGATAAATAAAAGCTTTTCAAAGTCTCAAAAGAACTACTTGGGGCTATTAAAAAATTTAGTAACTATGCATGTATCAAAATAATAGATATTTAGGTGTTCAGTTCATTTGTAGCCCAAAGTTTGTTTAATTTTGAAAGTAACAAACTAAATTCTTTAAAACTGGCAATACCAATATAAATTAAAGGAATAGGTCACAATAATTATGTTGTATAAATATTCCACAGCAACAGATACCAATAATAATAACACTATGAGGGCGCCTGGATGGTTCAGTTGGTTAAGAATCTGCCTTTGGCTCAGGTCGTGATCTCAGGTTCTAGGATCGAGCCCTTCATCAGGCTGCCTGTTCGGCAGGGTGTCTGCTTCTCCCTCTCACTCTGTTTTTCCCTCTCCTTTCTCTCCATCTACTTTCAAATGAATAAATAAAATCTTTAAAAATAATAATAATATAAAAATAATAATAACATTATCAATAACAATGCCGACATTTATTGAATGCTTTTTAGGGATTAGTCAGGGGCTAAGTGCTTTAAATGCATCATCTCTTGGAATTGTCAAACCAACCCAATGATAAATGTACTTTCCTATATCCTATGCCTATTTCATGGATGATAAAACTAAGGTTTAAAGAAGTTGAATAATTTAAGCAAACAGTAGTATTAGAATGCAAAGTCAGTTCTACCTTAAGCACTATACTAAAACCAAACTGTCTTCATACCATTGAAATCAGTTACATTGACTTCCAAGATCAATACCTTTGGAGACAGTTATCTTATTAGGGATGGGCCAAAATTTGGCAATGATACAAACTTCGCAAAATAGCAAACTTATGAAAACTTAGGAAATTTGGAAGAGAGGAGACTATTAAAAATAAATGTTAACTCCCAAGACACCAAACTTACTCATTAGAAAATCTTGAACACCTTAGTAAGTAGAAATTTGACAAAGATGTTCCCTGATCTCATATTGGAATCTATGCTTCTGAACGAAAAATCTTCTGTGTTCTTCTTTACTGTCCATAAATTAGATAATATCATATAAAACAGGTTATGTGGGTATTTGGGGAAAGTATGTATGTAAATCATAGATTTTCAGTCACATTAAGAGTATAAAAGTTTATAACTTTGGACCATACCTTGGTTTTCATGAACTTGGAGTGACTTTTGTAAACCTCTATTTGTTTGATCTCTTCTTCACGGTCCTCAGTGTTCAGCACACCGTTGGCTTTTAACATCTGGATCTCATCCTCCAGATCCCTTATGTTTCGCTCCAATGAAGCGATTTTTGTGTCCTGTTGTTCAAAAAAAAAAAAAAGAAAGAAAGAAAGAAAGAAAATTGTTTTTTCAGTATCATCAAAACAGAATTCCAGAAAGTTTTTTTGGGTAGTAATACATTAATTATGGTATAGGCATAACCCTAAATTCAGAACAATTTATATTTTTAACTTCTGAGGATCATTTGTGAGATTATTTTTTATTAAAGATTTTATTTATTTACTTGACAGAGAGAAATCACAAGTAAGCAGAGAGGCAGGCAGAGAGAGAGGAGGAAGCAGGCTCCCTGCTGAGCAGAAAGCCTGATGTGGGGCTCGAACCCAGGACCTGGGATCATGACCTGAGCCGAAGGCAGCGGCTTAACCCACTGACCCACCCAGGCGCCCCTGTGAGATTATTTTTTTAAGCTCCCAATAAAGATCAAGTGACAATACAACATGGAGAGTTGCTTAGATATTTTTATCTAATATCTGGAAATCAAATTACTAAAGGAACAGTGACAAAAGTGATTGAAAGTGTTAAAAAACACCACTTAAGTGGACAAATTTGTAATTTCAGATATAGTTTGCCAGCATACAATTTCTAGTCTACTTGTAAACAAAAAAACTTTGTTCATATGTATACTCTGTGCCTGGTTTTATAAGGCACACTTGGAATTGGACTCTAAGAGACAAGGAAATTAAAATCTACTGAGGAAAAGGAGTCTCATCTAGAATACAGACATCAATGAAATTAAATAACTGAATCCTGATTTAGTATGACTGATACGCTAAATATTGAAAACTTATAGCAACTGAAAATAATCTATCACAATGTCATGATTTATTTTGCAAGCAGCTCCCTTTGTGACAAAAAACATTTCTACTTTGCAGGGCATTTCTAATCCACATGACTTACAGAGTTGAAAAAACTAGAAATATTACACTCAAATGTGGGATTGAGAGGGGAAAAAAAAACAATCATAGAGAATTTTTTTAAGGAAATGACAGACGTCACACACAAGATAGAGCACAGAGAGAAATGATGCATTGAAAAGAAGAGAAGAGAGAGCTCTTATAGAGAAAACCTATCCCTAACCTGAGATGTTAAACTCCAACCAGTCTTTGAACTAAAACAATGAAAGTTTGAATGCAAGTTTGCTCCCTGACACCATATACCTGCCCTTTTATTATAAAAATCCAAAGAGCTGATACTACATTTGTAATTGAATGTTAACTAAAAACAAACTACTAACTAATTTTTTTAAACCAATTCATTATCAAGAATCTAAAAGACTATTCTCTCTCTGTCAAATAAATAAATAAAATCTTTTTTTTTAAAAAATCTACAAGACTAAATAAAGAGTTAGAAAACTAAAGAAATTGAATGGCCTATTCCATTTATAACTAACTCATAGGAAAAACTTTCTAACAAATACATCTGTCCTAATTTTGTGGATATGTTCCATTTTAATTTCCTATATTCTATGGCATATCTTTCCTATATTCTACTCTATTTGATGGCATGGTTCACAGGGCAATATAATCATCATTAATATTACAATTTAACATTGTCATCATCATTAAATGGAGGAAAATGAGGAGAAACAATTTCTTATTGAGTGTCATTACATGTGAACATTCAAATGCTCCAAGTATTGAAGACGTTTTCATTAATTCTAAGGAAACCCCAAAAAGATGAAATAAAAGATTCTGAAATCTGCAAGATTACTATTGAAGGTTATAGTCTCTAGTACTTCATTTTCCTTTAAAAATAATATTTATTGTTATTTTTTCCAGGTAAAAAAGGAATGCATCTTAAATTCCTAAAAAATGGAGAAAATCCCCTCTAATTTTACCAACAAGATATTAACATCACTCATGTTTTATGTACAGCCTGCCAGTCTTTTTCTATTCTAGGAGCAATTTCTAGAAATCCTGTATACTGTCAGTTTGAGTGAAAAGAGTATCCAGACTAAATGTCTATATGCCTCTAAAATTCCTATGTTTTAGCTCTAACCCCTAATGTGATGGAGATGAGATGGTATTTGGAGATGAGGCTTTTAGGAGTGATCAGGGTTACATGGGGTCATGAGGATGAAGCCCTCATAAGAAGAGACACTAGACTATTCTCTCTTGCTCTTGACCACGTGATGTCACAGCAAGGAGGTGGCAATCTGCAAGCTAGGAAAAGAGCTGTCACCAGAACCCAAACTCGCTCTCACCCTGATCTGGGACTTCCAACCTCCAGAACTGTGAGAAAATGCATTTCTGTTTTTTAAGCCACCCAGAAGTGGTATTGGTTATAGCAGCCAAAAAAGGAGAAATGTATGGAGGTATCTTTAGTTACTCTTTTGAGCTCTGAGCTATGAGAACTCTGTAGATAAAAAGAGCAGCCATAATAAAAAGTATGCAGAAAAAGAACTTCTAAACGTTCATAAAAGCCTCTTAAATAAATGGCAGTCATTTTATTTTTTTTTTTTTTTACTATCAAATTAAGACATGCACACTATAGGATGCCTGGGTGGCTCAATCAGTCAATCATCTGCCTTCATTTCAGGTCATGATCCAGGATCCTGGGATCAAGCCCCACACTGGGCTCCCTGCAGAGGCTTCTCCCTCTCCCACTGTCTGCTGGTCCCCCTCCTTGTGCACACTCTCTATCAAATAAATAAAATCTAACAATAACAACAACAAAAGACACACTCACTATAGGAAACTTAAAAAGCTATGTGGACGGGGGAGCAAGACAGCACAGGAGTAGGAGACCTAAATTTCATATGGTCCCAGGAGTTAAGCTAGATATTATTAAACCATTCTGAATACCTACAAACTCAACAGGAGATCAAAGAGAAGAAGAGCAGCAATTCTAGAAACAGAAAACAGACCACATTCTGGAAGGCAGGACATGCAGAGAAGTGAATCCAAAGTGATTCAGGGGAAGAGAGTCTGCAGGGGGAGGGGCCAGCTCCTGGCAAGTGGGAGAGCAATGGAGCACAAAATTGGAACTTTTAGAAGTCTGCTCCACTAAGGGATGTCACTCCAGAGGCTAAGTGAGGTGTGGACCCCTTGCAGGGACAGTGTGGTCTCAGGACCTGCAGGGTCACAGAAAGACCAGGGGCGTCTGAGTGCAGCAGATATTCCAGGTATCAGAGCAGGGAAGATCAAGGCAAAGAGAGAGCTGAGGAGTGGGCTCTCAGCTCAGGGATACCTTAAACCATGATCCAAGGCACAGTCGGACCACTGATTTTCGAGCAGGGACCCCATAAGTAGCATATCCAGGGAGACCCTCTCCTTCCTCCCCTGGAAAGAGTGGCAGGGGGAGCACATTGCAGGAATCTGCTGGGTTTGGAGACTCCGAACGGAGCCATGCGCTAGAGAGAGAAATGCTTGGTCACAGGCTGGGTGAGCTTGGAGCATGGCTGGAGACAGGAAGACGGGAGGGACTGATAGCTTTTCTCTGAGGATGCACTAAGGAGTGGGGCCACAAGCTCTCAGCTATTCCAGGTCAGAGATTGGGAGGCTGCCATTTTCATTTCCATCCTCCAAAGCTCTATGGAAAACGTTCAGGGAACAAAAGCTATGAGAGCAAACCGGAGCATATTACTTAGCCCAGTCCCCAGCAAGGGCAGTGCAAGTCTGATCCGGGCAAAGACATTTGGAATCACGGCAATGGGCCTCGCCTCCAGAAGATTAGCAAGAACACCCAGCCAAGACCAAGTTTCTGATCAGTGAGAACTGTGGAACTCCAGAGCTAGGAGAATGGAATACATAGAACTCATGGCTTTTTCCCCCATGATTATTTAGTCTTTCAAAGTTATATTTTTTTAATTTTATTTTTTCTAATTCTATTTTTTTAATTTTTCCTCTTTTCTATTTTAATCTTTTTTACCTATTTTACTTTATCAAAACCATTTTAAAAATTTTTTAAATTTTAATTGTTATAGTCATATTCTATCCCTTCATTGTACTTAATTTTATTTTCTACGTACATACTGGTTTTTCTTCCTTTAAAATTTTGGGATACAGTTTCTTCTAACAGACCAAAATATACCTAAATCTAGTACATGGTTTTGTTATAGTCTCCAGCTTGACCACATTCTTTTCTCTTTTTTTTTCTTTTTTCAACCAACTTTTTAACTTATCATTTCCTTTCTTAAACTCCTTTTAGGGGTGCCTGGGTGGCTCAATGGGTTGAGCATCTACCTTCAGCTCAGGTCAAGATCTCAGGGTCCAGGGATCAAGCCCCGCATCGGGCTCTCTACTCAGCAGGGAGCCTGCTTCACCCTCTCTCTCTCTGCCTGCCTCTCTGCTTACTTGTGATCTCTGTCTGTCAAATAAATAAATAAAATATTTTTTAAACTCCTTTTAAATTTCATCTCCACCATCATATTCCATCCCTTCATCATGTTTACCATTATTTTTGTATGTGTATACACACACACACACACACACACACACACATATATATGAGATTTTCTTTCTGTAAGATTATGGGAGACAATTTCTTCTAACAGACCAAAATCCACCCAGTATCAGGTGTGTGGCTCTGTTCTATTCACCAGCCTTTTTTTAATCCTCCTTTCTTCTCTCCCTAGTTTCTGGTCTCTTCCGAACTGACTACTCTATCTTTTTCTAGGATCATTGTTACCCTTATAGTATTTTGTTCTCTCATTCACCTATTCTTATCTGGATAAAATAACAAGGTGGAAAAACTCACTTCAGAAAAAAGAACAAGAAGCAGTACCGATGGCTAGGGACCTAATCAATACAGACATTAGTAAGATGTCAGAACTACAGATCAGAATGACAATTATCAAGGTGCTAGCTGGACCCAAAAAAAAGCATGGAAGATACCAGAGAATCCCTTTCTGGAGAAATAAAATCCCTTTCTGCAGAAATAAAAGAACTAAAATCTAGCCAAGTTGAAATCAAAAAAGCTATTAATGAGATGCAATAAAAAATGGAGGCTCTTATTGCGAGGATAAATGAGGCAGAAGAGAGAATTAGGGATATAGAAGACCAAAGATGGAGAATAAAGAAGCTGAGAAAAAGAGAGATAAACAACTACTGGACCAGGAGGGGAGAATTTGAGAAATAAGTGATACCATAAGACAAAACAATATTAGAATAGTTGGGATCCCAGAAGAAGAAGAAAAAGAGAGCAGGGCAGAAGGTATATTGGAGCAAATTATAGCAGAGAATTGCCATAATCAAGTGAAGGGAACAAGCATGAAAATCCAGGAGGCACAGAGAATCCACCTCAAAGTCAATAAAAATAGGTCAACACCCCATCATCTAATAGTAAAACTTCTAAGTCTCAGTGACAAACAGAAAATCCTGAAAGCAGCTTGGGACAAGAGGTCTATAACATATAATGGTAGAAGTATTAGATTGGCAGCAGACCTATCCACAGCGACCCGGCATGAGAAAGGACTGGCATGCTATATTCAGAGGACTAAATGAGAAAAACAGCCAAGAATACTATATTCAGCTAGGCTGTCACTGAAAATAGGAGAAATTAAAAAGCTTCCAGGAAAAAAAAAAAAAAAACTAAAAGAATTTGCAAACACCAAAAGAGCCCTACAGAAAATCTTGAAAGTGTTCCTCTAAGCAAAGAGAGAGCCTAAAAGTAACAGACTAGAAAGGAACCAAGGCAATATTCAGTAACAGTCACCTTACAGGCAATACAATAGCACTAAATTCAAATCTTTCAATAGTTACCCTGAATGTACATGGGCTATAAATGCCCATTTAAAAGACACAGGGTATCAGAATGGATAAAAAAAAAACAAGACCCATTGATATGCTGTCTGCAAGAAACTCATTTTAGACCCAAAGACACCTCCAGATTTAAAATGAGGGGTAGTAAACAATTTACCATGCTAATGGGCATCAAAAGAAAACTGGGGTGGCAATCCCAGTTAAAGGGTCTGTCCAACAATAAGATCTAACTATTTTAAATATCTATATCCCTAACATGGGAGCAACCAATTATATAAACCAATTAATAACAAAATCAAAGAAACACATCAATAATAATACAATAATAGTAGGGGACTTTAACAACCTCCCACTGAAATGGACAGATCATCTAAGCAAAAGATCAACAAGGAAATAAGGGCCTTAAATGACACAATGGACCAGATGGACGTCAGATATATTCAGAACATTCCCTCCCAGAGAAACAGAATACACATTCTTCTCTAGTGCACATGGAACATTCTCCAGAATAGATCACATCCTGGGCCACAAAGCAGGTCTCAACCAGAACCAAAAGATTGGGGTCATTCCCTGCATATGTTCAGACTAAAATGCTCTGAAACTAGAACTCAATCACAAAAGAAAAGTTGGAAAGAACTCAAATACATGGAGGCTAAAGAGCATCCTACTAAAGAATGAACAGGTCAACCAGGAAATTAAAGAATTGAAAAAATTCATGGAAACAAATGAAAATGAAAACACAACAGTTCAAACTCTTTGAAACAAGATGTTCCTGAGAGGAATATATATAGCAATACAAACCCTTCTCAAGAAATAAGAAAGGAATCAAATACACGACCTGACCCTACACCTAAAGGAGCTGGAGAAAGAACAGCAAAGAAAGCCTAAACCCAGCAGAAGAAGAGAAATAACAAAGATCAGAGCAGAAATCAATGAAATAGAAACCAAAAGAACAATAGAACATATCAACAAAACTAGTAGCTGGTTCTTTGAAAGAATTAAAAAGACTGGTAAACCCCTGGCCAGACTTATTAAAAAGAAAAAAGACCCAAATTAATAAAATCATAAATGAAAGAGGAGAAATCACAACAAACACCTAAGAAATACAAACAAGTATAAGAACATATTATGAGCAACTATACACCAGCAAATTTGATAATCTGGAAGAAATGCAGGCATTCCTAGAGACATATGAACTACAAAACTGCACCAGGAAGAAATAGAAAACCTGAACAGACCCATAACCAGTAAGGAGATTGAAGCAGTAATCAAAAATCTCCCCCTGCCCCTCCCTAAAAAAAGAGCCCAGAGCCAGATGGATTCCCAGGGGAATTCTACCAAACATTTAAAGAAGAATTAATACCTATTCTCCTGAAACTGTTCCAAAAAATAGAATGTAAGGAAAACTTCCAGACTCATTTTATGAGGCCAGCATTACCTTGCTCCCAAAACCAGACAAAGACCCCATCAAAAAGGGGAATTACAGACGAATATCCTTCATGAACATGGATGTAAAAATTCTCACCAAAATAATAGCCAATAGGATCCAACAGTAATTACAAGGATTATTCACCACGACCGTGTGGGATTTATTCCTGGGCTGCAAGTTTGGTTCAACATCCACAAACCAATCAATGTGATACAATATATTAATAAAATAAAGAACAAGAATCATGTGATACTCTCAATAGATGCTGAAAAGGCATTTGACAAAGTACAGCATACATTCTTGATCAAAACTCTTCACAGTGTAGAGAGAGGGTACATACCTCAATATCATAAAAGCCATCTATGAAAAACCCACAGCAAATATCATTCTCAATGCAAAAAAACTGACAGCTTTTCCACTAAGGTCAGGAGCACAGCAGGACTGTCCACTATCACCACTGCTATACAACATAGTACAAGAAGTCCTAGCCTCAGCAATCACACAACAAAAAGAAATAAAAGGCATCCGAATTGGCAAAGAAGTCAAACTCTCATTCTTTGCAGATGATCTGATACTTTATGTGGAAAACCCAAAAGACCCAACCCCAAAACTGCTAGAACTTATACAGGAATTTAGTAAAGTGACCAGATATAAAAATCAGTGCACAGAAACCAGTTGTATTTCTATACACCAACAACAACACAGAAGAAAGAGAAATTAAGGAGTCCATCCCATTTACAATTGCACCCAAAAACCATAAGATACCTAGGAATAAACCTAACCAAAGAGGAAAAGAATCTGTACTCAGAGAACTATAAAGTACTCATGAAAGAAATTGAGGAAGACACAAAGAAATGGAAAAATGTTCTATGTTCATGGATTAGAAGAACAAATATTGTGAAAATGTCTATGCTACCTAGAGATATCTACACATTTAATGCAATCCCTATCAAAATACCATCAATTTTTTTCAAAGAAATGGAACAAATAATCCTAAAATTTATATGGAAGCAGAAAAGACCCCGAATAGCTAGAGGAACATTGTAAAAGAAAACCAAAGCTGGCAGCATCACAATTCCACACTTTAAACTCTAATCCAAAGCTGTAATCATCAAGATAGAATGGTACTGGCACAAAAACAGACACATAGATCAATGGAACAGAATAGAGAGCCCAGAAATCAACCCACAACTCTATAGTAGCTAATCTTCAACAAAGCAGGAAAGAATGTCCAGTGGAAAAAAATCTCTTAAAAATGGTGCTGAGAGAATTGGACAGCCACACGCAGAAGAATGAAACTGGACCATATCCTTACACCACACACAAAAACAGACTCAAAATGGATGAAAGACCTCAATGTGAGACAGGAATCCATCAAAATCCTTGAGGAGAACACAGGCAGCAACCTCTTCGACCTCAGTTGCAACAACTTTTTCCTAGAAACATCGCCAAAGTCAAGGGAAACAAAGGTAAAAATGAACTATTGGAACCTCATCAAGATCAAAAGCTTTTGTACAGCAAAGGAAACAGTGAACAAAACCAAAAGACAACCAACAGAATGAGAGAAGATATTTGCAAATGACATATCAGATAAAGGGCTAGTATCCAAAATCTAGAAAGAACTTATCAAACTCAACACCCAAAGAACAAACAATACAATCAAGAAATGGGCAGAAGACATGAACAGACGTTTCTGCAACGAAGACATCCAAATGGCCAACAGACACATGAAAAAGTGCTCAACAGCACTCAGCATCAGGGAAACACAAATCAAAACCACAGTGAGGTACCACCTCACACCAGTCAGAATGGTTAAAATTAACCAGTCAGGAAACGACAAGTGTTGGCAAGGATGCGGAGAAAGGGGACCTCTCCTACACTGTTAGTGAGAATGCAAGCTAGAGCAGCCACTCTAGAAAACAGTATGGAGCTTCCTCAAAAAGCCGAAAATACAGCTACCCTATGACACAGCAGTTGCACTACTAGGTATTTATCTTAAAGATACAAATGTAGTGATCTGAAGGAGCATGTGCACTCCAATGTTTATAGCAGCAATGTCCACAATGGCCAAACTGTGGAAAGAGCCTAGATGTCCATCAACAGATGAATGGATAAAGAAGACATGGTATATATATTTATACAAAGAAATACTATGCAGTCATCAAAAAATGAAATTTTGCCATTTACAACAACATGGATGGAACTAGAGGGTATTATGCTAAGCAAAATGAGTCAATCAGAAAAAGACAATTATCATGTAATCTCTCTGATATGAGCAATTTGAGAGGCAGGAAGGGAAAAAATGAAACAAGAAGAAACCAAGAAGAGAGGGAGATAAACCATAAGAGACTGTTCATCTCAGTAAACAAACTGAGGGTTGCTGGAAGGGAGATGGGTGGGAGGGATGGGGCGGCTGGATTATGGACATTGGGGAGGGTATGTGCTATGGTGAGTGCTGTGAATTGTATAAGACTGATGAATCACAGACTTGTATCCCTGAAACAAATAATATATTATATGTTAATAATAAAAAAAGCTATGCAGATAATTATGACAATCCCATCACTCAGATATACCCACTATTAACACTTTTATCTATCCCCATGAAAGCCTTAAGATTGTATTACTACTTTAAAACATATAAAAAGATAGTTATCAATTAAAACTCTAATTAATATGACATAGATTTCCTCTTTTTGAGATACAATCTTTCAGCATTTACAAAGATCTAAGTACAATCTTACAAGAGTTTAACTGTAAGTTAAGTGTAAAAGGCAGGGTCTATATCTGTGCTATTCTAATACAAAATCTTCTGGGATTTTAGACCCAAGTCTAAAGTATACAAACATATATACCTATAAAGACGTTTGTGTGTACAATACACTTTTGTGGTCCTCGTGTCTTACACCTTAATTTTTGATACACTTAGAACTTCAGGTCTCAATCACATAGGCAGAGGTGGGCGTGGGTGGGTAGGGGTGTATCTTCAGCTTTCCCCTCAGTCAAATCCTGAGGCTTTAGTTAGCAATAACCACAATCACCAGCTTCTAACTGGGTTAGAAGGAGCTTTTTACTGCACTTTAAAAAATTACATACTGCTAAAGAAAGATCAGAACAGGGTCAAGATAGAAATTTCATAACATAAAAAAATTAACCTATATGCATCTGAGTTAAAATTTCACCAAATAGTGAAACACATTTTAAAAATAAAATTTTTAACTTTAACTAATTTCCTTAATCAACTTCTCTTTTTCCTCATAAGCTTTGTTTTCCCTTGAGCCACAAGTATCCCAAAATACTAAAAAGAAAGAAATGAATGAAAGAAAGAAAGAAAGAGAGAGAGAGAGAGAGAGAGAGAAAGGGGGGTTGTTGTGAAGTCACTTTAAAAATTACCTATTTTTTTCCTATCCTGATTTGTTTCTGTTCTTTAAGAAGTAAACTTTAAGGACAACAGAACTCATACCTGAAGCTTTAAGCATAGAGAAAAGGAAATAGGAGAATATCATGAAGTTCTAGAGACGAGAACAGATACAAAATACATAGATATATCAGATGGTGTATTGACTGTGCCCAAGAAGATACTCAAAATGCTAAGGCAGAGAAAGACATTAGGAAGTTTGGTATGAAATATAAAGGTAAATAAAATGACTGCCCTGGTCACAGATGCTCTACTGCCTCAGTCTGAGGAATTCAGGGAGAAGAAATTTCATTTTTCCTTTTTTGTCAAATCTCGAAAACTAAGATTAATTACTCTAAACTTCTATATTTAAGAACTATGGAAGGAAACCGCCTCACAGTTCCTAATGTGGTTCAATGTGGTATATGGATGTTGCCCTTCAAAACCGAGGCTCACTGCAGATCTCAAGAACTCTAAGCACTGATCTGAAGTGAAGACATAATGCTGTAACATCCTGAAAAGCGAAGTTCCAAAAGGCAGAGCAATATTTACCTCCAATCACCAGAATTTTCTTCATCTAAACATCTTCACATGTTACTTACCAATGATACTTCAAAATAATGTATGTTGTGACTTTCAAGTATTCATTTTGATTATGTTTCAGAAATAAACTCTCAAAGCAGATCATTATGGGCCTTCCTTGGAGATGGAGAAAGTGAAATTCAACATACAATAGCTTTTCCCAAAATCCACAGAACACAAAAGCTCTGTGAAAAGGGCATTTCAAGGTCAAATAAATCTGAGAAATGTTTACTGGGGATTCCCTATGCACTTTAGCATTAATGACTCTGGGGAAGTCCTACAGCAAAGTATTCTATTTAATTTCATTTTTCCCAGTATTATTCCTCTAGAAGTCAAGTCTTAAAAAAAAAAAAAAAGACTTTAATGACCACATTAAGCTCAGGGTTATATACTAAAGTGAAGACCCCAAACAATGATTTGGATTTTTCAAGGGGAAACTTAGCATTATTACCCTCCATTTAAAATAATTAGGTGCTTAAATATCTAGATCACCTTGTTGGCTTCTGTAACTCAAAGTGCTTTACTGAGAGCCTTCTCTGAGCTCAGAGCAGTGAAATAACATACACTCCCATGCTCTCAGAACCTACCACTCCATGTCTCAGGTAACATTTTTCAAATTGTCTTGAGATAGGTCAACCATTAAATTGTTTTGTTTTATACTATATTTTCATTAAGGACTGTAAGAATGTGGAACATGAAGTTTCAGGAAGGAAAAAAACAGCTGAAATGTGTTTGCACATTCCTCATTAGTTAGAAAAAAATACCTAAATCAAATATCTTTTAAATAATTTCTTTTTGGGGGGTGCCTGGGTGGCTCAGTGGCTTAAGCCTCTGCCTTCTGCTCAGGTCATGGTCTTGGGGTCCTGGGATTGAGCCCCACATCAGGGCTCTCTGCTCAGCGGGGAGCCTGCTTCCCCCCCTCTCTGTGCCTGCCTCTCTGCCTACTTGTGGTCTCTCTCTGTCAAATACATAAATAAAATCTTTTAAAATAATAGTAATTAAATAATCATTTCTTTTTTTATACTTCATTAATTATTTTATTAACATATAATGTATTATTTTCCCCAGGGGTACAGGTCTGTGAATCGTCAGGCTTACACATTTCACAGCACTCACCATATCACATACCCTCCCCAAAGTCCATAACCCAACCATCCTCTCCCTACTCTCCCTCCCTCCAGCAACCCTCAGTTTGTTTTGTGAGATTAAGAGTCTCTTCAGGGTCACCTGGGTGGCTCAGTCATTAAGCTTCTGCCTTCAGCTCAGGTCATGATCTCAGGGTCCTGGGATGGAGCCCTGCTGGGGCTC
Organism: Lutra lutra; assembly: GCF_902655055.1. Classification (NCBI taxonomy): domain Eukaryota; kingdom Metazoa; phylum Chordata; class Mammalia; order Carnivora; family Mustelidae; genus Lutra; species Lutra lutra. The sequence continues at coordinate 198,823,083 of NC_062278.1, read as the reverse complement.
CCTGCTCAGTGGGAAGCTTGCTTCTCCCTCTCCCACTCCCTCTGCTTGTGTTCCCTCTCTCACTGTGTCTCTCTCTATCAAATAAATAAATAAAATCTTTAAGAAAAAAAAATCTCTTCAAATCATTTCTTTCCACACATTCATAAAATAATACTTGTAAAAATTTTATATATCAATTACAGATCACTCCTACTTAAAGATTCATATTCAAGACTATTTTAAATTTATCATTCAAAAGACATAAAATAGTTATTTGATGGGCAATTAATAAATAAACTACTGGAATTGAATCCCTAGCAGCCATCCAGCCTACAGGTCCACCTGCTGATTCTTAAACCAGCCATAAGTATTAGTACAGGTGCTGGACTACAGCAATGAAAATAAAAGTCAGAGGGAGGACTGAAATAAGTATATCTCTGCTTTATCCTTTTTTTTTCCTTTTCTTTACTAATTTCTGAGTTTTTCTAAGACATGTCTGCTACAGTTGATAGTAAACTTAGGCACAGGGAGTTTTCTCATTCATTCAACAAATACGTACTGAGCATCTCTAGGTTATCAGTCACCTAGCCAGGTATGTGAGATAGTAGATATATCTCAACAAGATTCATGGGTACCCTTCTTTCTCTAACATGGAGTACAATCTAGATCACTGTTACTCCAAGTGTGGTCCACAGACCAGCGGCACAGATATCACCGGAGAGAGTTTTAGAAATGCAGAATCTCAAGCCCCAACCCAGTCCTACTGAATCTGAATCTGCATTTTCACAAGGTTCTCAGGTGATGTGGGTGTTTTAAATGACTACAGGTGTACAGCATACACGAGGGAGAAGACTGACCAGTGCAGAAGAGACCAAGACAACTTTGCAAGCCAAGTACATTTAGAAAAACATTAACCTACTCTCAAGAGCTAACCATCTTGGCCTAAGTGTATACCCACTCTAGGAGTAAATTTTCTGGAGCATCTTTTCCAGTCCAGATGCCTTTATTACCCTTTTTGTATTTACTGAACATTATGTTCCCCTTAAATAGCAAGAAAAAGATTTCTATTCCTCTCTAGGAACTGTGAACACTGAAATGATGAGTAGGTGGACCATCAAAAAAGCAATATCATTTAGTCACAAAAAGGAAAACTATCTTATTACTAAGTGTCATAATGTGATTTTTTTTCCAAATACGTTAGGAATTACTGGTTTCATTAATATCAGGCCAAGAAGAAAATACAAGCAGTTTTTACAGAGTTTGGAACTCACCGTGATCATGTATTGGTCTACGGACATTGATCAACACACTTAGGGCAAATTTGGTTTAAGGAAGAAGCCGTGATCTAATGTTCAGGAAACATCCCAACCTAATTATATTACACTTTATTTAAAATAAAATTGTAGACTATTATTACTGGATGCCATAGAGGCTCCTAAAGGCTTAACTTTTAAAACTCATCTAATTGTAGCTGCAAACATAACTGAGCTTCTCTTGGTCTTAGGCTATCTGAGGAACGCCCTGACTTTGGAAGGGTTTACTGTGTGGGATTAACCGCGATTTTGTAAGTCCAAGCCAAGCACTCCAGAAAGAAGTCAACATGGGCCTAAAGCATGTTAGAAGGAAAAACTAAAAACAAAAAAAAATTAGTGACTCACTTCTTGGGCCTTATCAAACTGTAAAAAGATGGTGACCTAGATGAGAAGATGACAGAGGGCATGCTGCTTTTTGGTGAAAGTATTGATTTTTGTTCATATGGTACCTAATTCTTTATGGCAAAATGTACAAGCACAGAATCAGGTCAAATTCAAAGCAATTAGGGTGCTTCAGTGTTTCTTTCCATGGCTTCATTTGCCTACTTCTGACTCGTTTTTCATGAAGCCCATGCCTCAGGAATGCATCCTTCCAGTCATCCTGTCTCTGTGCACATTGCTAATGACCCATGGGCAGAAGATATGTTTCTTTCAGAACACTACACAACTATTGAGGTTCTGGTCTCCATATATGAATTTGTTGTTGTTGTTAATAGATTCAAGTCAGGAAAAAAAAGAAAGAAAGAAAAGAAAAAACAGCTGAGGATAAAGGAATATTCCTGACCCTTCGAGAGTCACAAACCTGGATGTAAAACCTGGTTCGGGCATTTACGTCTTTGGGCAAAATGCTGAGGCTCTATGAAATAAGACCATGCTCAAGAGCATGTCATGAAAACCACAATATATGCATGCATATATTGCATACAAAGTACCTGTCATGGAACCTCCCCCACAAGAGTAAAAGAGTGCTATCATTATTATTATTAGCCAAGAACAGTTTAGTACGTTCCCACCCATTCCCCAGTTCTGTGAGGTGACCATGTAGAAGACAGTAGCTTCCACTTTTAGTCTACCCCATCTAACTATGTGAACGTGTTCCTTAGGTCGCTAACCCTATCACCTCAGGTTGTTATAAGAATTACATGAATGAGAACATGTATGCCTCCAGAATAATAGTCAACACACAGCAGATGCTCTACAAATATTACCTTCTTCCCATTTCTAGCTGGGAATTTATCAATTGCTTTTTTATTTGTCTGCTCAGCTTCTTTTCTTTTGGGGAACTACATCTCTCCAGTTGCCTATAGTTTTAGTGGGGTTTTCATGTGTGCCCCTGCTCAGTGACAAGTACCATGGATTCTCTGGATGCAGATTGATCTGCAGTGAATTCCTTATGCCATCAAGGCCAATCAAGAGTTCTTTTAGGGGACTAACATAAATTCAGAGGCCTCTCCTTTTCTGACCCTATGTTTCTCCTTTTGATATTATGAATGATAAGGAAAAGATGGGCCTGTGGCTGGTTATGGCCTTTTTTGATACCATGATTAAGAATGTGGGGCACCTGGGTGGCTCAATGGGTTAAGCCTCTGCCTTCGGCTCAGGTCATGGTCTCAGGGTCCTGGGATCAAGCCCCGCATCAGGCTCTCTGCTCAGTGGGGAGCCTGCTTCCCCCTCTCTCTCTGCCTGCCTCTCTGTCTACTTGTGATCTCTCTCTCTCTCTGCCAAATAAATAAAATCTTTAAAAAAAAAAAAAAAAAAAAAAGAATGTGCCTGAATGATGGGGCACCTGAGTGTCCCAGTCATTGAGCGTCTGTCTTCAGCTCAGGTCATGATCCCAGAGTCCTGGGATTGAGCCCCACATCAGGCTCCCTGCTTAGCGGGAAGCCTGTTTCTCCCTCTCCTACTCCTCCTGCTTGTGTTCCCTCTCTCACTGTGTCTCTCTGTCAAATAAATAAATAAGATCTTAAAAAAAGAAAGAAAGAATCTGCCTGAATGACTGGGCCCTTTTAACATCATTTGACCAGCTAGGTATAGCTATATCTGAACCATCCACTCCCCCAGAATACCAAAATACAATGGCAATCAGAAGAGTAAGCCACAAAAGTAATAGCATGAAAGGTAACACCAAAATACAGTTAGATACAATAGTTTACAAATCTACAAAGAGAGGTCAGCAATGGGTAAGACGACCATAGAGTAGTCAACAATCTCCAAAAAGCACAGAGGCCTAATACAGGGTCTCAAGATGAATAAAAATAAGATTATCATAGGGAAGATGAAATTCTTTCCAGCCAGAAATAATAACACATACAAAGTCAAGAGTACTTACTCAGCATAGTGTCCAGTACATAATCTTTAATTAATATAAGTTGAAAGAATAAGATAATAAGTATGAATTATGTATGAAGAGGAGTAAGGAGACAGGACTAATTGAAAAGTGTAGATCACTTTTTGTTGCAGAGGAGTGGGAAAAAAAGAAGGGGCTGAATGATAAACACTCTTCAGAATCAAGCTAGGAGTTGCTTATAAGCTGGTCAAAAGAAGGCAACAAGATGGCCTTTGAAAAGTTAATAATAAAAACAGAAGCCAAAATGGGAGTTGAGACAGGAGAGATGATAGATCATCAGCCTAGTGGTGAAGGAATTCTCAGACACAGTTAGGAAAGGAGTATAGAGAAAACAGCACAGGAATCACCAAAACGAAGAGGTGTAAAATTGATGGAGATCATGAAAAGGTCACAAAAATAAAAGAGTAATGTTTCAAGAAAGGAAGAGAGTCAGAAAATATTTGAGCATACTTAAATCCCATAGAATCAGGGTGATTGCTGAGTCACTCAACAACCAGTACAGCACTGGACAAGAACCAACCAGAACAGATACCAGAGCAATGGAACCAGGTCTGGGGAGTCTCTGAGAGGCCAGGGGTTAACTCCTTAGTTGCTAGAGTAGGGGAGGATAGTCTGGGGATTTGAGATAACCACAGAAGTATTTCAATATTTTAACAACCAGTGTAGTTGCACCTGTGCCTCTCAGCTAACTATTGGCCCTTCGTAGAAAGTTGCTTCACTATTCAGATAGTATTCTACATTTCCAATGCACAGAAGGGAGCACTGGCTAATCCAAAATCAATTCCATTTGCCTGTGAAACACACTAAAGCAGAAGCTCCCCAGTGCCAGTCTGTGGACTAGGTGCATCAGATTCATCTAGGGAATGAATAAAAAGTACATGACTTGGTGTCACCCAAGGACATTTTCTTTCAGAATACAGGTGAGCAAAAAACTCTCTATTTATTTGTAAACTTCTCAGGGGGAACAAAGCCTCATCAAAAGATTTCTTTTTTAGACCTATGTTTTCTCCCTTGTTTATGTTGAAGATACAAACATATTTGCATTATCTGAAAATATAGAAAAGAATAGTATAGGACAGAAGCAATGCTTCCCCATTCCAGCATTAAAAATGCAGTTAATAACAACAACAGCTAATGTGTATTGATCACCAATGCAAACACTGTGCTAGAAAATATCATTTAATCTTCCCTATAACCCTATGAATTAAGTACTTATTTTACTCATTTTATAGGTCAGGAGATTTTTAGAAGGCAAATAACTTGCCAAAGATTTTCCCTTTTTTGCAATAACTTTCTAGGCCCAAGATGGCTCAACTTCTGCTTGGGGTTCCTTGTCAGCAAACCAATACTTAGTTAACTTTCATGGCCCTGTAAACGTTCCACTTGACAAGAAATGCAGTGTATCAGGTCAGTCAATCCCCATATGCCAAGCCAACTCTGAGTTCTAATTTCCTTGTTTCTTCTCACCTTAAACAAGTTTGACTACATGGTCCCAGCCAATCTGATATTTTCTGTTTTTTTCTTCACTGTTCTTTACTCTTTATCCCCTAAAAGCTTCCTTCCTTCCACCCCATTTTCCAGTTCTCCAAATGGAGACTGTTCCATGAAGTGCTAAAGCTTGTTTGTATCTCCTACATTGTCTTCTTCAGTCACTTTTTAACACCTTTAATACACTGGAATGGTTGCCTCCACATGTAGAAGAGAGGAAGACACACAGTGGGACCTTGCTGTCTCCAGGAAAACCTCAGGAGAACTGGCTTCAGAGAAGGTGTGCCACCTAGCAGCTAGATTATTTTGATCCTTTCTTCCACACAGTATGATTAGCCTTTAAAGATCACAGAGCAAGGTCAAAAGAAAATAGTGAAGAGGTTGGGAAGAGAGGACAGGGAGGAAGAAATTTCAGAAAGTGCTTCCGAATGAAAGGGTAGCCCCTCAGTGTGTACTGTGTGCAGCCCCACCCTCCCTAAGACTTGGTCAAAGTCATCTTTCACATATACATATAAATACAAAGAGAGTTTGAATTCCCAGAGATTCAGAGAAATACTACTTTGCAAAACAGTGACTGCATTTCAAAAAGTAATGAAAAGGTGGACATCTGACCCCTCTATTCTCTTCCAGTGCTCTTTAGGAAAAGATCAGGTGAGGAAGCTCTTTTCACTGGACTCTAGCAACCTGAACTTGCTCTTCCCATTCCTTTTAAACCATCCCCACAATGCCTTCAACAACCCTGGTTTGGAGCCTCATTCTTAAGATCTCCAAAACAAACCACAAATCCTTCTATGTGCAACCAGTTTGTCTCATGGAAAAAGCAACAGGCGGCAGAGGAATTCAGGCCACCCCAAGTCACCAGCACAGCCTGATGGATGTGGAAACTGGACCATGCCTTAGGGATGAGGCATGTGACAGCCAGTACACTGTCATTACTGAAACATGAAAGGGGAAGTTCACATGAGGCCTGTGGTTGACTTCTCAACACTGCTGGCGGAGGCGCACGCCAGTAAGGAAATTGCGATCCCTAAATAAACAATAGACTGGGAACCTGAGCACCAACAAGGGAGAATGCAGGGGCTGCTGGCCTGGACAGGGCTGGCCAAAATGGAGCAAACAAAGCAAAGATTTAAACTTTGCAAGAATGTCATGTCAATTCAGACTCCGCAGGCAGGCCCTTTGAGACTCCAAATTGCCAGTCACCAACCCTCAAAACTTGGTAGAACTTTTAAAGCAGGACTCTTGGTCCAATCTCTTCATTTGCCAAATGAGAACAGTGAGAGCCAAGTGACTTGCCAAAGGCCCAACAACCAGAAAGCCAGGTCCCTAGATCATTTATTATGCCACAGGCCTACTGGGAGTCGCTATTTTTTTCTCTACTGGTTTCTCCTTGCAAAGATGCTTTTAAAGTCTTTCCACATGCCACCTATGTATGTATTCTGAGCTAAGGCTGCCTGAAGTAAACTTCTTACATTCCTTCTCTGTCCTTGCTCAAAGGTACCACCTCTTTTTTATAGGTAAAACTCAATTTCCAGACTGAAAGGGAATGGATAGAGAAGCAAAGAATTCTGTGAGCATTTATTATGTACCAGGATTTTCCAATGCCTTAGTTCATTTTAATATTCTCCACAACCCTATGCAGGCTGGTATCATGGTCCCATTTCACAGATGGGAAACTCGGAGCAGCAGAGCCAAATTATCAATTTCGTAAATAACCTAACCTTCTCTTCTAACCAAAAATAAATAATCTAGCCTTCTCCTCTTTGGAGCCTTCTCTGTTCAGCAAAAGAAAATCAGAAAGAAGAAACTATACAGCTTTAAGCTTTTTTCAATGAACACACTGCTGTTTTTCCCAATAATTCCTGATCATTCCTGTGTAATGAATGCACATTATTGAAAATATAAAAATTTAGAAAGAAAAAAAAGAGGAAAAATTTCTTTATAATCAACTCATTCAGAATTAGTGTCAATATCTTGGTACATTTTTTTCCCCAAGCTTTTATTCCACGTTGATAAATATATCTTCTTTCATATTAAGAATATTAAGTCTCTAACTACTATTAACCTTAGAAATACATCTCCTGATTATAGTTCTGTTTATATTTTTAGTTTTTAAGTAATCAAAGTCATTGATCCTTTCCTTTGGAATATCTTTATTTCTGAATAACAGCTTTACTTATATACATTACATGTGCCACAAAATTTATCCTTTGACAGTGTGCTATTGGGTGGTTTGTGCAACCAACACCAGTATCTAATTCCACAGTATTTTCACCACCCAAAAGCCCTGCACCCATTAGCAGTCACTCCTTTTTCTCCTCTCCCCCATCTCCTAACAACCACTAATCTACTTGCTATTTCTACAGACATACCTATATTGGACATTTCATATAAATGGAATCATTTAGCAAAATGTTTTCAAGGTTCACCCAGGTTATAGCATGTATCAGTACTTCACTTCTTTTCATGGCTAAATAATGCTCCACTGTGTGCGTATACCATATTTTGTTTATTCATATAAGATAATGGACATTTGGATTTCTTTTTAGTTTTTTGGCTATTATTAATAACGGTGTATGAGCATTTGTGTACAGGTTTTTACATGTTTTCAGTATGGTTGGGTGTATACCTAGGAGGAGAACAGCTGAGTCATACAGTAATCCTACATTTAACATTTTGAAGAACTTCCAAATGGTCTTCCAAAGTGGACTGAACCATTTTACATTCCCACCATCAATATGAGAGTACGGTTTTCCACATCTTCCCCAACACTTGTTAGTTACTGTCTTTTTTTTTTTTTTTTAAGCCATCCTAGAGGAGGATAAGTCATATCAAATTGAGGGTTCAATTTGTGTTTCCTCTTAGAATATATTTTCATATCCTTATTGGCCATTTGTACGTTTTCATTGGGAAAATACCTATTCAAATCCTTTGCTCAATTTTTAATAAGATTATTTGGGTTTTTCTACTGGTGAGTTTTTCTTCCTTTACATTTAAATGAACTTTTTACTTAAAGTATATTATACAAAGATATTAGCCAAATCTTAGGTTCTCAGCATGATGAATTATGACAAAGTAAACACACCTGGCACAAGCAAACCAGATCATAAAACAGAATACTACTCGTACTCCAGAAGCTTCCCTCATGCCTCCACCCAGCCTCCATAACCCTGAATTCCTCCAAATTATCCACTGTCCAGACATCTAACACTATTCATTATTTTTTTAATCTTTTTTTTTTTAAGATTTTATTCATTTATTTGACAAGACACAGCAAGAGAGGAAATACAAGCAGGGGGAGTGGGAGAGGGAGAAGCAGGCTTCCTGCCGAGCAGGGAGACCAATGTGGGGCTCAATCCCAGGACCCTGGGATCATGACCTGAGCCAAAAGCAGATACTTAACAACTGAGCCAACCAGGCACCCTATTATTCATTATTTATGTCTATTTTTGGAATACACACATATAAACAGAATCATATTGTATGTGTTCTTTTGTGTCTGGATTCTTTCAATGCTGTTTCGGGGGTATTGAATTATGTTGTTATATGAAGCAATAGCTTGGTCCTTCTCATTGCCATATAGCATTTCATTGCATGAATATTTCACTATTTATCCACTCCATTGTTGATAGCTATTTCTTTTTTTTTTTTTCAAGGTTTTGTTTATTCCACATTTAATTATGTTTTAAATCTTCTATTTAAATTGGGTCTTGTACTACCATTGTTAGATTTCCTTCTAGATATTTTGGGTTTTTTAATGCCATCGTAAAGGATTTTGTTTTCAAAATTTCATTTTGTAAATGTGTGTTACTGGCACATAGAACTATGATTCATTTTTTTAAATACTGACTAGCTAAATTCATTTATTAACCTGACAAAATTCATTTATTAACCTAATTGTTTCTGTATGAATTCATTGAGATTTTTTTTACACGTATAATTATGGTGCCTGTGAATAAATGTGCTTTTATTTGTTTCTTTGTAATTTTTATACTTAGGATGTCCAGAACATTATAGAATAGAAGTGAGAGTAATAAGCAGTTTTGTCTTATCTTTTATATCATAAGGAAAACTTTCAACATTTTACCATTAAATATGATGTTGATTATAGTTTTCTTATAGCTGCTTCTTATTAAATTAAGAAAATCCTCTCCTAATCTGTTTGCAAAAAAAGCATTTTTTTTCTTTTTTACATGGATGGATGTTGCATTTATCAAATGTTTTTTCTGCATTTATTGAAATTACATTTATGTTTCTCCTTTATCCTATTAATGTAGTAAATAACATTGATTGATATCCGAATATTAGTCCAAACTTGCATTTTTGGAATAAGCACAACTTGGTCATGTCATTTGTTACTTGGTCATATCATTTAACTTTCAGTTCAGTAGGATAATTTGCATCAACATTTATGAAATTTTCCTTTCATGTAATGACTTTATTGGATACTAATACCAAGGTTACACTGGCCTCATAAAATAAAATGGGAAGTGTTCCCTCTTTTTCTATTCTGTGGAATAGTTTCTGTATGACTAATGATAATTCTTCTTCAAATCTTTAGTAAAATTCACTGAGAAGCCATCTGGGCCTGCAGGTTTTTTCTTCTGGTTGGTTCTTGGATTTGGGGATTGCTTTTTTTGGTGGTAAGATTTTAAATATAGAATCGTTGTCTTTAATATTTGGTACTACTCAGATATTCTATTTCTTCCCATGCAGTTTTGACAAGTTGTATTTTTAAAAGAAATTATCTAAAATTTGAACTTTATTATCATAATGTTGTTAATAAAATTTCTTCATATTTTTAATGTCCATAAGATTGACAGTGATACCCCCTTTCAGTCCTGATACTGGCTATTTTTCCCAATAATTCTAAGCAGGATTTGTCATTTTTGTTAATCTCTTCAAAGAATCAGTGTTTGGCTTTGGTATTCCCTTCCAGTATATGTTTGATTTCTATTTCATTGATTTCAACTTTTTTATTATTTCTTTTCTCCCACATTCTTATAGTTTTATTTGATCTCCTATTGTTTTTTGAACTTAAGTCTTCTCTCAACCAAACTGAAAGACTTGCTCTTCCCCAGGTATTCTTTTTTTTTTTTTTTTAAAGATTTTATTTATTTATTTGACAGAGAGATCACAAGTAGATGGAGAGGCAGGCAGAGAGAGAGAGAGAGAGAGAGGGAGGGAAGCAGGCTCCCCACCGAGCAGAGAGCCCGATGCGGGACTCGATCCCAGGACCCTGAGATCATGACCTGAGCCGAAGGCAGCGGCTCAACCCACTGAGCCACCCAGGCGCCCCTTCCCCAGGTATTCTTAATACTTTCCAGCCTCCTTGCCTTTGCTCCTACAGTTCCCGCTGTTTATAAACCACCCCTTTCCCCTTTATTAAAATCATGCCAACTATTCAAGGCCCTCCTCAAATGTTACCTCCTCTAAGAATCCTTTCCTGCCCCTCCCTCATTTGATATCCTCTGAGTCCCTGCAGTCCAGTTTGCCATTCTTAGATCCTGACTTATGTACTTCCTTCCATTATCCCCTTAAAAACTGAGTGCTCAGTTTTTCTGAAAGATCTACCATGATGCTGTGCACAAAATAGCTACTATGTCCACACAGGTGTTTGTGATTCAATTTCAAGAGTTAAATTCTCACAAACTAAACCTGTTCATAGCAGGAATCCTTGACTGGCAAGTCAAATATTCAAATAGATCATAAGAAGAGTTTGGGTAAAAAAAGGAAAGAAGTCTCATTTTTTTTTTTTTAAAGTCTTCCTTGCTTCCAAATAACAACTATATATCATCCAGAGCTAACATTTAACTTGACATTTTGCTTTTTCTGGCTATCACTTAAAACCCACATTTTTCCCCTTATTTAAGGAAAATAGTTAAATGGGACAGTTTTTTTTTTAATGTTGAAAGATGAGAAGATGAAGAAATTTCTCAAGAAAAAAAAATAAGCTGAAGGATAATTTCTGGTATCGTAAATGGATAGCACAAATCAAAAACACAGGGCTTTGCAAGTTTGAATGAGTTATGCTCCAACTGTTATAAAGACTTAAGGGCAAGACTTAAAACTCAGGGGGGGAAATATAGGGCATACGTTGGCAGTAGAGTACATATTTGGGGCCCTACTTGGAGGGCTGGTAACACTTACATGTAAAAAGGATCACCCTTATCTTGTAGCACAAAGCACATACACCTTCCCCCAAATCCCCGAGATCTCTCCAGCTTTCAAGAGCTGCCTCAACCCGTTCTACGATACAAACTCCAGGGCATAATTTCCAAAGTAAGTTTTGAAAGAAAAACCAATTGACCCTATGGTCTGTCTTCAGTAAAAGCAGACTGAAGGAATAGAAAGTATAGGAATTCTGGAGGAAAAACCTGTATTCAGATCTCAGTTGCTAAGTGCCTAGCTGCCTATCCTCCCTAAAACACAACTTTCTCATCTCTGAAATGGAGCTAATTAGGCCTGTTTGCAGGTTATTATATGTCAGGTGCTCTGTGTCTGGCTTCCCATGCATAGTTAGTGGTGTTCAGGTTGTGGGGTGTCACCAAAGGTGCAAGGTGCTATTTTTATTGTTATTGCTCATACTGTTTTTAACAGCCACAAACAGAGTGAGGCATAGTCTTAAGGCCTAAAAGCCATCATAATGGCTTGGCTAGAAAACTAGGCTTGAAACCAACTTTCTATGAACATCTCATCCTAAGAGAAGAAATCATTCTAAGTAGAGTGCGGTGTTTAGACTCAAATAGGTAAGAGTTTAAAAAATGGAAGAAATAAATATAGGAAGGCCTTATAGCTGAAGAAAACATCTCAGCCACAAAGTGGTATTCTTGATTAGATTCCAATACTTGAATTAAGTTCATACTGGGAATTGGGATGCATTCAGTGACCTAGGTTTGAATTTGAAATAACTCCTTTCCTAGATGTGTGACCTTGGGAAAAGTTGCCACTGTAGCTTTCACCTTCTGCATGTTCCAGTGCATCCTTTCCATACCTAGTGGAACTGAACTGGCTGAACTTGACGGAACTATCAGCCTATCTTTTAAAAGAAACTTAACCCAACTGCAGCTCACCTCCACCCCAGGCGGAAGAACAGCAGTTATCTGGTGGAGCTTGAAAACAAGCCTTGGTCTTTAGTTTTAATAACAAAAGATCAGCCTCACAACTGGAGTTTAGCACCTGAATGCAAAGCCCTGTTCTTTGGTCCACAGCACAATGACAAGTCAGCAACTTAGTTAAGCTCGATGTTGAATTGCTCAATGCTCATTTCCCATAGAAAAGACTGGTGGGAACAAATGTTACTCAAAAAGCACCACTCAGGACACACAAGTGCCTGGCTTGTCATGTGACCAGAAAGCGAAACACCCACAATCCCCACGTTACTTACCACAGAAACACTGTCACCTAGTGACATTACACTCCTAGCTTCTTAATTCACTTTAGATAACAAGTTCACCAGATCAAATACATTTTCTGCAATTTTTACTAAATCCCTTATGGCACTCACAAGCATAAAGTTTGTTTTTCTTCATGAATGAGTGCCATTTAATTTATTAAGCAAATGAGAACTAGGAAACTTTGTGTATTTTCTTTTTAGCCTAGGCTGTTAAGTTTAGAGTGAAGTTTACACCCCATCCCAGTAATTATCATTATTCTGGGGTTGGTTTCTTTTTTGCATTTTCTTAAAACACAAATTTCTTCCTATCCCTTCTTTTTGTGATTATTAGAGCTGTTAAAGCCATCTTACTCAGATGGGCAGACAGTGGCTGTCTGAAAATAGAGTTTACATGAGGGAAGTCAAACTGTAGAATGGAATGAGAGAAAATGGGATCATTAACAACTTTGGGGCCCCTGGATCAAGCTGTGCCTGAAGAAATATCCTGTTTTTCTCTAGTTGAGTGAGCCAATAAATTTCCTTTTGGTTTTAGCCAATTTGAATTAGATTTTCATTCACCTGGAAGATTTAACTAGCAAAGAAAACAATTTTAAGATTATCTGACTAGTACCATTGTTACTGTAATTCATTTTCTTAAAAAGAAACTAGGTACAGCTTTATGAATGAACCTGAGAAAGTGAAATTTTGGACATCATTTTATGTCAAACCAAATTTATAATAAAAGTAGGTTAAAACATTCTTTCAAAGGAATTAACATTAAAGAAGAAAAGAGGGAAAAATCTTTTTAACTACCATTTTTGTTGACAGTTCTCCATAAAAGCAGAAAAGAGGAGCTAGTAAAGAATCTTGGGACACGGGGCACCTGGGTGACTCAGTGGATTAAGCCTCTGCCTTCGGCTCAGGTCATGATCTCAGGGTCCTGGGATCGAGCCCCGCATCGGGCTCCCTGCTCAGCGGGAAGCCTGCTTCCTCCTCTCCCACTCCCCCTGCTTGTGTCCCTTCTGTCGCTGTCTCTCTCTCTCTCTGTCAAATAAATAAAACCTTTAAAAAAAAAAAAAAAGAATCTTGGGACACAAAAGTAAGAGAAGGAAGAGCACTGCACCATCTACAAGCAAACTAATTTCTGTGAGAAATACACACAATGTTCTAGTGCAAACCTGGAACATACCTGCCAGAGCAAATCGGGATCAAAATTAAAACTTGGAGCTTCCTGCAAGAAGATAAATCATAAATAACTTCATTCACTTTGCTTCCTTTCATTGTCATTCAGATGACCTTAAGCCCCCTGCTCAACTGGCTGTGGTAGATATGATGGCTGCAAGAGAATTACGCCCGCTTTGATGCTGGCAGATGGCCCTCCCCAATGCTTGCCCACAGACATATTTTCACAATGTACAAGCCCAGAGGTGCCCATAGAGATCTACGGAAACTACCAAACCAAGTTTCTAAAGCTGCTTGAATTAAGGCAAGTTTTCACAGATTTTCACAATTAACAACTTTCTCAAGTTGATGCAAAATGTATGTGTGGAGAAGATGAGGGCTCAGAAGTTGACCCTCAGTTTCTCTCAGAAGCAAGGGACTAGTAGAGGTAATTTGTAAGCCCTTAATTCATGTCATCTCCCTGAAACTACAGGTCAAATTTTCTCTAGGAAAGTTCCTTTTAACTTTAGATTTTGCCAAGGCACCAGATGATACCGATGTTTATCCAGAGGTATTTAAGTTAAAACACAACAATGTCTTAAGTTCCACCCCCCAGGTTTAAGGGTCAATTGTATTTGAGAGTCAACCCTAAAGCTTGTAAAATATGGGTTTCTAAAATTCCCTCCAAATTCGCAGGAGTGTAATATACAAAACTGGATAAGATCACAGCCTCTGTCACAAGCTACAGACATAGCTGAAAAGATGAGCCTCTAACCATCTGCCCCCATAACTCAATTTTTACATAGTGAGTATAGATGCTAATGGGACCCAGACTTCTCCACTGACAAAACAGAAGGCTGTGGTTTGTAAATTAATACACATCCAAAAACAACAGAAAAACTCCAGGTTCAATTCCCTGACAAGTATATTGATTATCATTTTTCCTAAAAACATGTTCTATAAACCAGCATCTTTGGCATCCACAAAAGAAAAACTCCAGGCTCAATTTACTGATAATATATGAATGTGAAATTTGCCCTAAAAGTCATGTTTTATGCCTTCCCATACAGAGAGCCTAAATGAATATATTATTTTTTGTTTGTTTTCTAACAAAACATATGATACTAGAAACTGTTATAAGTAAGCAGATTTTTTTTTTCCTTCTAAAAGTCACCAAAAGGTATTAATTGTATTTGAATAGAGACCTTTACAGGAAAAATATCCACTGCTCTGGAAGAGAGTCACTCCTGGTTTCTTAAAAGATTGCTGGAATTCACAATTACTTTTTTTTTTTTTTTAAAGAAAGGATAGTTTGGAAATTGATTTTATGTACATCCTCTTCTCCATTAGTAAGTGCCAGAGACTGGGGTGGTAGGCATGGAAGTGGGTGGAAGAAAGACTGACTCTGCAAAAAGGTAAAATAAAATCTTTAAGATAAAATATTTTGTCTTTTTTCTTTTCTTAAGAAGGAAAGAAAGTGAAAGAAAGGAAGGAAAAAAAGAAAGAAGAAAGAAAGGAAGGAAGGAAGGAAGGAAGAGTGAAAGAAAGAAAGAAAGAAAAAGGAGAAAAGAAAAGAAAAAAGAAGAGAGCCCCAACCAAGTTTCAAGTTTGGTTACACTATAAAGTAAGGAAGAAATCTGTTATGAAACACTCCCCCACAAATGTAGAATGGTAAGTTTCTTTCAAAACAAGTTCAAATTACATAAATTCAAAATGAATTGATGAGGCAAGATTAGCAAGGATTATTCAATCTTATTGGCATTTGGTTCCTTTGACAATATTTTTCAAACCAATTTGCTGCAAACGCATTATGAGTGCCTCAACTCATGTAACCTCATTTGGGGGACACAGTTTTAAAAGCAAATGCTCTACATTATTTCCACAAAAATTCACTAGGATGAAGACACTGTCATGACCAAAAAAAAAAAAAAAAAAAAAAAATCCCAAATCAAAATTGTACATGCCAAATATTCAATAGCTGGTGTTACTTTCTTTATCCCCAGGACTTGGGAATTTTTTGGCAGACAGTTCAAAATCATGTGCTATAAGAAAGACAGAAAAATCTTTATCCTATCCTATCGGCAAGCTACAGAATTCTCTTGTAGGCTAATGGTGATCAGAAAATTCTTAAGTGTTAAACTCTGGAATACCAGATTGCAAACATCATTGTTATGAATTGTTTTTCTTCATGAAACAATTTAAATCAAGAATTATTTACTCTTACAATAAACACTATTTACTTCCTTCTGGCAAGCACTGAAAGCAAAAAAAACCCCTTTATTTACATTTCTAGATACTGACAAAGCAACTGGGTTTCATTTAGATTTATTTCTTAATCATACATCATGGCTTAGCCATCCCCATTTATTTCATTATTCTTTAAATCCTCTAAATTTATCCAGGAGGATCTCTGATTCTTTTAAATAGCATGTTCGATGCTTCCACAGCTAACTAAGATAACATATGAGTATTTAATAAGTTATTATTACTTCCAGACTTGGTTAGGAGAAAATAGTGGAGACCTAGGAAAGTATTATTCTTTGAAAAGTACATTTTGCTGATAGCATAATTTTAATTATTTAACAACTTCGCTGCATATAAGGCAACTTCTCTTTGCCAAGTCCTAGTTTTTTAAAAGTGTCTTTTCATTGTAATGTGAATGAAAAGGAGAAAAGAATTATTCGAGCTTTAGAAATATCCTTTTAAAGCACACACAAAACCTCCCCTAGGGTTGAAAGCATTGGCCATGCTCTGGAAATGAACCCAGCTCTTTTCAGCCAAGGGATACTTGAGCCCTTTATTCTTTTGCCCAGAACAGACATCCTAATTAAAGGGCCAATAAATTAAATGTACCCAAGAAGGCAAAAAGATCCAGAAGAAAAGGACCCACCAGGGTGCCTAGAGAAAAACACAAGGTTCATTTCAAGTGTTTATGTTAGGCAACATCAAGTCAGAACAAACTCCGGAGGCACAGCTGTTTTTGAAAAATGTGAACAGCTCCTACCTTCATTTCAATGACAGTCTGGAGAGCCTTCGTCTTGGCTGGCTCCGGCTGAAGTTGGCTCCTTCGGTGCAATTCCTGGGGAGGAACACGATAGAAATAAGCCTGACGGTTCATCCTTCCATCACACCATGACCTTTACACAGGTACCACACAGCCCACTAGGTGCCGGCTCGCTGTGCACAGACATAAACAAGCCACAGGTGACTCTTCCCCCACCCTCTTTAGCATCCCTCCTGCCTGGAGCCTGCGTTCCGGTGAAAAGCTCCTGGCACATGCGCTATTTCTGAAACTTCCATCAATAATTAATGTCAACTGTGACAAAGCCAGCAAGTAATCATAGTCCAAATACTGTTCAACACTGGGGCTGTTGCCCAGCCATCAAATCATAATTTACTAAATTACATTACTCTGTGTTCCCAATACAAACACAGCATGGAAACGGAGGAAAGAAAATGACTAACGTGGTTGCAAATCCACTGCACGCATGGCATTTTGCTACTGAGGTAGGTTTGAAATGAGCAATTTAAGACCTTTTCAGTACCACTGTGTCACTTTTGGAGTGAATAGATGTGATGAAACCCTGTGAATATCTTGCTTCCTAATTTACAGTTTCTGTCCTTATTCAAAATCACATCTGTGTGTGATATGTTTATGCACTCACGATACCAAGAAATTAAAATTGGCATTAATATCAACAGTGTTAGAAAGGAGACAAAAATGGTTAAAGCCAGATGTAGACCCAAGAACCTCTGGAATATGACAAATACAACTTTAAGTAAAACACAAACAACATAATTACAATTTTAAGCTGAAAGGCTCACTTTTTGCATGCCTCGTCTCTAAAGAACAGTTCTGTTAAGACTTTGAAAGTTTCCCTGGCTGAACAGAAAAAGATAAGATTTGTTCATTTTTGCTTTGATTTTCTTAATAATTAGCAACAGTTTTTGTGAAAGTAGCCAATGAGAGGAGTAAACAGAAGTACTCACATATGTCCATGCTGCTGAAACAAATCACCTACGGAATAATTCTGTAAGACTTATTTGCTTGCAGAAAAATCATTTAAATTCAACATGAGGTAGTTCTAGCCCTTCACATTCCATTGGGCCACAAACATTAAAAACAAAAAACAAACAAACAAGCAAAAAACTACTTTGGGCTTTACAGAAGAGAACCAACATGACTTCTAGCTCTTTTCAAGTGGAGATATTAAAATTAACTCTCATCCCACCACTATCATCTGCTACCATCACCATTTCATAAAGACAGAACATATCAATGCAAATATTGCCAGAAAAACACAGTCCCACAATAAAAGATAATTCTTCTCAGGATCATAAACAAATATTCTTTTGCCCATATTCTATTAACATTGTTCTTACTTGCCAGCAGCCCAAGATTTGGTCATGGGAGGCTGTGTACATGTCTAGGGCCCAGCACTGAAGAATCACCCCTACAGTTCTGGAATATAGCATATTTTCTTCCCAAAGTCATCACTGGCACAAACCAGCAAACCTTTGCTAAACCACTTCTCAACCTCCAATTTGAGAAGAATTTGAATTAGTACTTCCAAATTATTCAAAGTAGTCTCACATCACTTAAAACTTTTTTTTCCCTAATATATCCTTGGAAGAGATGGAGTCAAGTATTTCTGAATTCATTTGATGAACAGAGAGACAGAAAGAGATCTTCCATCCTTTTGGAGGCCCTAGACTACAATAAAATACTCCAACAACACTGGTCATTTTTAGGCTCCGCGGAAATGGCAGAGAATTTCTAAAGGAAGGACCTTAAAAGCAGCTTCCCTTTCTTGACTATCTACAATATCCCTGGCACTACATGTCTCTGTCAAGCCTCAACACTACCCGATGAAGAATATGACCTGTGTGGTGACCACTGGGCTACTGGTAAACATTTAACAACCAACACCCACCATGGTCAACTTCAAGCTACCTAAGTGGTATCACTGAATGCAGAGTTGGGAAGAGAGGCACAATATCACCCCATTGTATAGTATTTCTATCATCTGGGGAAAATAAATATAATAACCTCAAGAACATTAATAATAGTAAAATGTAACCCAAAAAATTAGTAAATTATGAGGGTTTTTTTTTTAAGATTTTATTTATTTATTTGACAGAGATCACAAGTAGGCAGAGAGGCAGGCAGAGAGAGAGGGGGAAGCAGGCTCCCCGCTGAGCAGAGAGCCCAATGTGGGGCTCGATCGCAGGACCCTGGGATCATGACCTGAGCCGAAGACAGAGGCTTTAACCCATTGAGCCACGCAGGTGCCCCAAATTATGAGTTTTAATACAATGTCTTTAATCATGAGTTTGTATATTTAATTTGTAACATTAGCTGTTAGAACAAGTTTCCAATTTGGACTTTCATTGACAAGTACAATCCAGTTCCAACACACCATTGGGTCAATCACATCAGGACTTCAACCTCCAAAGAAAGCTATGTAGCCTTCAATGTACTTCCAAGATTGTTGGAGTTCACTGGACAAATAAAATTTCATAGATTAAAAAATGGAAAGTAAGTCACTTGTCAGAGTTGCTCCATGGTAGGTGGTAGAAGAAATACATTTCATGTCACCAATTCTGATACCATGAGGCATCAAAAGCATCTTAATGAAAAAAGCTGAGAATTGAATTAATGGTAATTTCATACCATAGCCAAACCCAGTTCCAAAATAAAAATCGTAAGATAATTTGAGGAGAGAGGTTAAGCTTCCATAAGACAAATACAAATAATTAAGAAGCAACTAAGTAACACAAATAGAAAATAAAAACCATAGGGTAAAGGCATGTGCTATTATAATTTCTGCCAAGCACAAAAACATTTTGAAGGGCAAACATGCAAGAGCAAAGCTAAACCTGTAGCAATAGTTTTACAAAAAAGGAAAGAGAGTTTTCTTTGCCATAATTATGCAAGTTCCATTATAGTGTAAACCAGCCAAAAATCCAGATTGGGCCCTTAGACTCCTTAAAAAGTAAAACAAAAATCTCCAATTACCTGAAAACTGCAATTTTCCTGCCTTCACTACACTATATTTCAATCAATCCTGACTTCACAGTTACTGAGGAATACCTTAATTCCTAAGGTGTCGGGTAAGTGAAGATCGTAATCCACATATAGATATCATGGACAGTCTGAAAGTTCTACCTCTTATCTATTTCTGAGATTTAGGATCCTTAAAATGCTCAATCTGATTGTGGCAGACAGAAGTTGCCTGACCAAGATTTGTGCTCCTCTTCTTTAATGTAGAGTGTTGTTAGGAAGCACCACCACTACTGCCGTTGTATCAAGATAGTGCCAATGTGACTTATTTCTGGCCACTGGGATATGGTCAGAAATGGAAAACTCAACTTCCATAAAAATCTCTTATTTTGTCCTCAGTTCTTCCTTGTTTCCTGTCTGCTGGCTAAAAGTAAAGAACTCTAAGACCCAAGAAGATGGTAGAACTCCAAGATAAAAGGAGCCCAGGTTCCTGAAATGTCATATCATAAAAAAGGCCAGTGAACACCCACATGGGCTGGTCTAAAACTGCCAGCAACTCCAGGTGACCAATACGGAAATATATCAGGAACCCAGAATTTTAAGCATGAAATCTCAAGTGGTTTACTGGAATGACATTTCTGGGAAGTTAATGAGTACCTAGAGTCTAGTGAGTTAATGTGGATGGACACTACCTTCCAAGATGAGCCTGGCAGAGTAATGTTTGCACACACATCATCTCTTCATCTCTTCAGTAGGAAACCACGCATACACACACACACACACACACACACACACACACACACACACACCAAAAAACCTCAAAACTTAACTTTCTATTCAAAGGTAATTCACTATATCTGACCTTTTCCCTTTACTATTCTGGTAATCTACGCTATGGAACAAAGCACCCCAAATTTAGTGGTGTCAGACCACCACCATTTGATTATGTTCATGAATTCTAGATCAGGAATTTATAAAGGATAGACTGGGCAAGGCTTCTTTCTAAAGCATGTCGGGGACTAGAACAGCTGGGCCTGGTGGATCCACTTCCAAGAAGGCTTCTTCACTCAGGTACCTGGTGTATTGGCCAGAAGAAGACTTGAAAGCTGGGTTTCACTAGAATATCACCTATAGATGGTGACACCTGTATATGGCCTCTCCGTGTGGCTTCGGTTTCTTCACAGCAGGGCAGCCTCAGGATGTCAACTCTCACATTTAGGTGTAAAGACTCCAAGAGCAAGCACTCCAGCAAATAACCTGCATAGCCTTTTATTACCTAACCTCAGAAGTCCCATAGCATAACCTCTGCCACGCTTTGTTGGTTGAAGCAGTTACAAGCCTGCTCAGATTCCAGGGAAGAGTGCCAAAGAATCTGAAGCCATATTTTTAAATTACCACTTTTGAGGAACAAAACCGGTTGAAGAAACTGACAGGAAAGTAACACTAGAATCTCAAACATCAACTCACATCAGTCTTAAGATATGGCAGATTCAAATATTCAAATAATAATTTGATGCAGGGCATATAGGAAATGCAGCAGTGCACCATGTAGACAAATACTCCAGCCCTTATGGGTTTTTAATTTTAAATTCCAGTAAGAAAGACACACAGTAATTTTAAAAGGAGACCAAACTAGTTTGTTAAGTGTTTTAAAGGAAAATAAGTCAGAAAAGTGGACCAGGACACATTGTGTGAGGGGATCAATTGCAACTTTAAAAAGAGTGATCAGAGAAAGTTTCATGCAAAGGTAACATTTGAACAAAAATCTGCAGGAAATGGAGGAACCAGTTGTGCAGACATTCTAAGCAG
The DNA here is from genome assembly GCF_902655055.1 of Lutra lutra. NCBI lineage: Eukaryota > Metazoa > Chordata > Mammalia > Carnivora > Mustelidae > Lutra > Lutra lutra. Next base: position 198,801,607 of record NC_062278.1, on the reverse strand, counting down.
AGGGAATAGCAAATGTTTAACAACCAGGTTAGCACTGGATAAGGGATGGGGAAAATAGCAGGAGAGAGAAGTATAAGGGTGTAGGCTGACACACTGGGCCCAAATTTGGAGTCATTGTCTGGACAATGGTTTTACTCTGAGGAAAATGGGAAGCCTCTGGAAGGTTCTGAGCAAAGAGAAACCATGATATAACATACATCCTTAAAAGTTTGCTCTGGCTGGGGGACTGCAGTATGATTTGGGTTGAGGAAGGAGGTAATGGCAGAACTACAGGGACTAGTTATAAGCAACTGGAATAACCCCAACAAGGGATGATAGAGTCTGGGACCAGGGTGACAGAGTGCAGGTGATGAGAAGGAATTGAGTTTGGATATGTTTTGAAGGTGAGGTTGACCTGACTTCCTGACAGATTGCCTGGAGACAATAGAAAGAGAGAAGTGAAAGATGGCTTCATGGTTTTTAGCCTGGACAACAGAAAGAATGCAGGTGGAAAACCAAGATCGGGAAGATGGAGAAGGATAAATGAGAGTTATGGGAACCAAAAGTTTGGTTTTGCGTATGTTAAGTTTTCGATGCTGTAAGACATTCAAGTGGAGTTGCTGTGTGGGCAGGTGGATAGAAGAGTTGGATTTGAGGGGAGAATTAAGAGCTACAAATATAAAATTTAGGATCAGCCAATAAATAGCTTTTAGCTAAAGTGATAAGCCCAGATGCGATCAACTGGGGATTGCACACAGAAAGGAGAGGAGAGGAAAGAGGACTGAGCCCAGGGATGACCTAACATTAAGGGGTCTGAGAAGTAAGGAGGAAGCAATAAAAGAAACTGAGAAGGAATAACCTGTGAAGTAGAAAGAGAACCAAGAGTACAGCATCCCAGAAATCAAATGAAAAAAAAAATGAGTCCAGGATACAGGAGTGACCACCTTATCAACTGACGCTGAGAAGTTAATAAGGTGAGACCAGAGGATGGACCACAGCACTTAGGAGCATGGCAGGCCATTAGTAACATTAACTAGAGCAGTTTTGGTGGAGTATGTGAGTGAAGTTTGATTGGAATGTGCTGTGGGAGAATGGAAGGAGGAAAGAGCCTCAGGCTACTGTATTTCCACAGGGTACTATTTAACTGATCATTTATTTCATCAAAACTGTGATCTAGATTTGTACACTCATGTTTATAGAAACATTATCACAATAGCCAAAGTGTGGAAACAACTGAAATGTCCATCAACAGATGGATGGATAAACAAAATCTAGTATATAATTACTGCGGAATATTACTCAGCCTTCAAAAAGGACAAAATTCTAACATAAGCTGCAATATGAATGAACCCTGAGGGCATTATGTTTAACAAAATACAGCAGTCACAAAAAGACAAATACTCAATGTTCTTACTTATATGAGTTATCTAGCGTAGCCAAACTCAGAGAAACAGAAAATAGAATCCTGATTGCCAGAGACTAAATGTAGGGAATGCAGAGCTGTTGTTTAATGGATACAGAGTTTTGGTTTGCAAGATAAGAAATTTCTAGAGGGGTGCCTGGGAAGCTCAGTCAGTTAAGTGTCTGCCTTCGGCTCAGGTCATGATCCCAGGGTCCTGGAATCAAGCCCCCTTTGGGCTCCCTGCTCAGTGGGGAACCTGCTTCTCCCTCTCCCTCTGCAGCTCCCCCTGCTTGAGCTCTCTGTCAAATAAATAAAACCTTTAAGAAAAAAAAAAAAAAGAATTTCTAGAGATTGCTTGCACAATGACCTGAACATAGTTAACATTACTGAACCGTATGCTTAAAAGTGCTTAAGATGGTAAAGTTTATGTTGTATGTATTTTACTACAATTAAAAAAATTTGCAAGCCATAAACATAACAGAACTTGTTGGAGTCCCACAACCCTCACCATCTCCATTCTTCTAGAAAGAAACTATTACCTTAAAGTTGATATCTTTCTCATGCATGTTTTTGTGCTTTGATTACATATGTATGCCTTGATAAATAGTATAAATTTAACAACAGAGCACATTCTTTTTTAATTCACATAAATGCCAGCTGTCTGCCCTACACAAAGCTTTTGCATTTTGGGCTTTACCTCAACAATACTTATGTTTTTAGAATTTATCTGTGTAAATAAGTGTTTCCCCACTCTTTTTATTCACTATAAACAATGTTGCAATAAACATAGTATATTTTAAAAATATGATTTAGATATCTTTCATTCTTAACTGTGTAACAACTCTTCTTCCTGAAGCAGTCAGTTTCTTCTGCTTGGAATAATCCTCTACTGTTTTTGTTCCCTTTTTGCCTACAAGGATCAGCAAACTACAGCCCACAGGCCAAATTCAGCCCACCATCTGTTTTGGTAAATAAAGTTTTATTGAAACACTGTTATATCCACTAATTTATATATTGCCTATTGTTGTTTTCATGCTACAGTGACAGAGTTTGGTAGTTGTAACAGAGACCATATGGCCTTGCAAAAAAGCTGGAAATATTTACTATCTAAGAGCCTTTTTTATAAGAAAAGTTTATCAATCCTGGTCCAGAACATCTTCAATATTCATCCTAGCCATCTCAGAAAAAATACCAATTCCTCATATGGTTGTTTCAAATCTGTCCACAAATTCTTTGACATTCCCTTTATAGGATGAAACCTAAATATCTTCCCCTTGAAAACTGACTGAACTTAGTAACTCAGTCTAACAAATAGAATACGGTAGAAGTGTCATCTGCAACTTCAGAGGCTCAGTCATAATGACATTATGGCTTCCTTCTTGCTCACATTCTTAGGTCACCTGTTCTAGGAGAAGCCAGCTGACACATCATGAAGATACCTCCAGCTACCCTATGGAGAGGCCCATGTGCCATGAAAACAGGCCTTCTGACAAAAACCATGTGAGTCAGCCATAGCAGAAGTGGGTCATCCAGCCTCTGCTAGGTCTCCAGATTCCTGCAGCCCTGCCCAACAGCTTGATGGCAACCTCATGAGGAACTCTGGACCAGAACCATCCAGCTAAGTGACTTGCACATTCCTGACATACAGAATTTGTGTGATAATAAGTGTTCATTGTTTTAAGCCGTTAGTGTTTGGAGGTATTTGTTACAAAGACATAGATTACAAATATGTCACAGAAAGGCCATTCATTGACTCCAGACTAGTCTACATCCTGCACCACCACATATACTCTCATAGCATTGTGTACCTTTCCTTCATATCACTGAAAATGGCTGCAATTTTTCACTAACTTATGAAATCAATGGATTCATGTCTGTGCTCACCATTGGGTGGTATACTCCATGAGCACAGGGACTCCATATGTCCATTGTATTCCCAGTAACTAACACACTGCCTGCCAAGAATAAGTGCTCAATATTGACTAATAGAATGAAACAATCCAAATGACACTGTAAGTTCTATAATACCTTTAGACCAAAAAGGATTTTTGTGTGAAGGATGGCAATAGCTAATAGTTATTTATACATGTGCTAAGCACTTTGTAAATATTAAGTTATTTAATCATCACAATAACCTTTTTTAAAATTAATTAATTTATTTGACAGAGAGAGAGATTACAAGTAGGCAGAAAGGCAGGCAGGGAGAGAGGGGAAAGCAGGCTCCCCACTGAGCAGAGAGCCTGATGCAGGGCTCAATCCCAGGACCCTGAGACAATGACCTGAGCCAAAGGCAGAGGCCTAACCCACTGAGCCATCCAGGCACCCCGACAATAGCCTCTTTAGGTAAATACTATTATTATCATCATTTTTCACTCAAAGACATGGAAGCTTAGAGAAGTTAGTGACTTGCACAATCAACTGAATTGCACTACTAGGACTTGTCCTAGGCAGTCTGGTCCCAGGGCCTCTGCTCCTGACCACTGTGCTAAACTGCCCATGTTTCACCATGTAGCTTTGATTTGATATTTGAAGCTGACATCTAGCTCTCCATTGGCTTCTTTCATTGTAGTCACCTCCCTATTTCTCCATTGATCCTGTCTTCCATTTCTCACTCCTTTCTTGAGGACTTGAAAATTTAAAGAGACTTCTCTCAACAGCAGTTTTCTGGTACTGATAACCATATTAGATATTAAAACTTAAATGGCAAACATGGTTAAGCATACAGAAATAGAGGGAAAAAATGATTACTTTCAAATATTAATATCCTTCTCAATCTTTGACAGATCAAACATTAAAGAGTGACCTAAAAGATTTAAATGATATAATTAGTAAGATTAAATTAATAGACAATTACAGTGAACTTTAGATCAGACCCCCATTTCAAGACTCCATGGAATATTTAAACAGAATGATCACTTACCAGACCACCAAGAAAAACCTTAATCAGATTCCAAAAGGCAGAAGTGATATAGGCCACATTCTTCGTCCACACACAATAAAACAAATTAAGAACAAAAGTTAAAAAATGAAACCTTACTATTTGGAAGGTAAAGCTCAGAAAGTCTTAAAATTCATCCTATATAGTTAAACAGATCCTGTCCTCACATACCTACCAGGTGTGTGACCTTGGGCAATTCCTGAATTTTCTCTGATCCTCAGGGTAGTAAAGTTGAAGTGAGATAAGCATGTGAAGTTCTTAGCTGGGCTGGCACACAGTACACTCTCAATAACTGAAACTTATCCTTATTATTGTTGTTGCTCCTGAATGATTATTAGTATTCCTGAAAGTACATCAGAGAACGCAGCCTGGCAGAATGCATTCCCTGCCCACCTATTCTACAGTCTGATACTGGCTACCATCAAAGCACTGCCACTAGGTCTGCCTGAATAAAATTCAAAAAATACTTGCTGGAGGCCCACTATATGCCAGGGAAAACACACACAGAATCCCTGTTTTTGTGAAGCTTACATTCTAGTGCAGGTATTCTCAATGGAGGTGGCGTTATGCTTACAGGACTCTAGGGACAGTTAGTTGCCCAGTGCTGCTGGAGTGTAGGAAGTGATGGATACAGTATAAGGAAATGAGACCCAAAGGGTAACGGCTAGGGAGAAGACAGACTGTATAAGGCACATAGGCCCTCATTAAAATCTTGGTCTTATACAGAAGCCTTCAAATTCTAGAGATGTGGGGAAACAGTTTCTATGGAAATACATAAATATAATATAAACTTAGCATTAAATTATTTTTTTAGTCTTCACCAAAAAAACAGACATTTGGGAACACATATACACATTTCCCTTAGTTTGTTTTAATACATAACCTACTCCTTTTCCTAAATTTGCATTAAAGATTGTTCGGCAGATTTATCTTGGTTTTTTGGATGATATGATCCTGGGAACCATAGAAAGTAATAGAATAAGATGCTGGGTTCCAAATATTTGGCCAGTGGCAATAACAATGGCCTAGGAGTAACAATAGAGTTTAGTGGGACGCCTGAGTGGCTCAGTTGGTTGGGCAGCTGCCTTCGGCTCAGGTCATGATCCCGGCGTCCTGGGATCGAGTCCCACATCGGGCTCCTTGCTTGGCGGGGAGCCTGCTTCTCCCTCTGCCTCTGCCTGCCACTCTGTCTGCCTGTGCTCACTCTCGCTTCTCTCTCTATGACAAATAAATAAATAAAATCTTTAAAAAAAAAAAAAAAAAAACAATAGAGTTTAGTTATTTTATTCAACAATTACTAAGTGCCTAACACATGCTAGACAATGCAGAGATAACAAAGATAAATGAAATACCATGCCAGGTCTCAAGGAACTTGATTTTTCTGGTGGAAGAGGAATATATAACTAGGATACAAGACTGCAATTAATAACAGAAGCCACCACTTACAGAGTGCTTCCCATATGCCAAGCCCCATGCTACCTGTCTAGCCAGTGATTGGATCTCTACAACATCCCTACAGGTAGGAGTTACCACCCCCATGGGAAATCAGCAAACAGTCAGACTCAGAGGGTAAGTAACATGCCCAAGATTACAGTGTAGTAAGACTTGAGAGTATAAAAACGTTGTCTGACACCTAAACTCACATCCTTAATTACTAACATAACACTTGGTTTATATTGCTATTTGTGGCCCCTTCATGCTCTACAAACATCTAAGATTTTAACAGGTAAGTAAATCTAACTTCTGATTTGTTTCTTAGTTCCCTGTTAGGACCCCACCAGTTCTGAACAATATGTTGTGGGGGAAAATGAGAGGCAATCATCTACTTCCTGAGGAGGGAAGGATGAGGTGTGGAAAACTTCATGGAAGAGTACATGTGGGTGGTCCCAAGTCTTTCGCTGTAAGCAGTCATTATGCTGTCCACTACGTATATGGCACAGTGTTAGCTGCTATCAGCAGCATCCTGGTCATTCAGCCCAGCCTACACACCTGATCTTTTCTGCTCTTGGACACTAAGCAAGTTTGGGCCTGGTTAGTACTTGGATGGAAGAGTACCTGAGAAAATTAGACGCTATAATCTTTTAGTGTGGAGCCAAGAACTATAGATTATTCCCAGGCCTCAAAATCTAGTGCAGTTTGGCCAGCTGGATTTTGAAACTGCATTAGGCTACTGACTCCATTTTGCCTTCCATTTCTCCCATCTGAACTGGAGTGACTGTAACTGTTATACTTGCCTGCCTCATCACTGTCTATTGGGAGCAGATAAATTGTTTCTTCAGTGTCACAGGTCCATTGATGACAAGGAATTGTGCCTCAGGAGTTGAACTTAATAGATTACACCCAGAGCCTCATCCATACATAATTTAAATGATTTAGATGATGGGATTTTTGAAATGATGAGATTTACATGAGATTTGGGGCTTTGAGTTGATGTGGTCATGGGATAAGAATTTTGGAGACGGTGGAATGGGGAGAAGGAACTTTTTTATTTCGGAAAGATATGCATCTGTGGGGGCCCGGTGGTAGACTGTAGCCAGCAGAATAGTGCCCTCTACCAAAGATATCCACTCCAATTTCCTATGAATATGTTATATTGCATGGCAAAGGGACTTTGCAGATATAATTAGGGTTATAGATGTTAAAACAGAGAAATTATCCTGGATAATTTGGGTGGGTACAACCTAATCATGTGAGCCCCTTCAAAGTTCAGAAGCTCCTGTGACTAGAGGCAGAAGAGAGATGTAGCAGATGGGGAAGTCAGAGATCCTAAGTATGAGGAGGTGTCAATGTGCCGTTGCTGGTTCTGAGATACAAAGGTCATGTGCAAGCACCAAAAGAGGCATCTCGGGAATAAGGATGGTCCTCTAATGATAGTCAACACAGAAATGGGGACTTCAATGCTACAAATACAAGGAACTAAATTTGGCCAACAACCTGAGTGAACTTGGAAGCAGATTGATCTCAAGAGCCTCTAGAAAGGAGCAGAGACCTAACAACAGCTTGGTTTTGGCCTCAGGGGCCTCAAAACAAAGAATCCAATTAAGCCATGCTGTACCAGGATTGCTGATCTGTGAACTCATAAATTTGTGTTGTTTTAAGCTGTTAAATGTGCAGTCATTTGTTATGACAGCAATAGAAAACTAATATAAGGTGGTTAATCTTTCACTAACCTTTGGACTCCCCTATTATACAGCTCTTCCTACACTGAGGTGACACACATGCCCCTGAAGCTACTATATACAGATCTTCATTCTATTCATTCAAGGACAAAAGAACAAATCATGCTCCTCTCACATGAAGACATCTTCATGGTTCAAAGTCTTTCTTACTAAAGAATCCTATTCACTCCACTGTTTCCTATAGGGCATGGTATCAGGTGCTCTGAGCAGTACCTAGGCCACTTACCTTAGTCTACTTCTATGTCTAGGTCATATTCCTGAGAGGCCAAGCCTGAGATGAGGACTTTTATGCAAGTAATTTATTAATGGAAGGCTCACAGGAGAACCCATACGAGAAGAAAACAAATCATATAAAGAAGAGAAGAAATTAAGCAAGGATGTTGTTGCATAGAAAATTTAGCCTGAGCCTGAGCCTGCAGGGAGCTCTAGGGGCTAAACTTGCTGCAGAATCTGTCCCACTGGAGGCAAGGGGGTCAGCTCCCTATATTCCTGTTCTAGTCAGTCACTACCTGTGGGTTGCCTGGCACTTCTGGGTAAGAAGTTTGGCAACCCTAGTCACTCAAAAGCACACCTTCCAATAAAGATCACAAATGTGAGTTGTTAGCAGCAGCACCCACAGCCACTGGAAGATGGGTACACCTGCCCAGTTACCCACAGGGGCATTCCTGGATCTTTACACATTTTTCCTCATGTCCCTTTCTCTCTCGAGTACTTAGAGAAGGTGTGGGAGAGGGAGGGCTTGGCTGCTTCACACCTCCAGCCAGAGGGCCCATTTTAGAGATGCCAGCAGGGGGTGGCATGTGAATCAACAGTGTGTTCCCTGCACACCCCCACAGTCCAGATGGCTACACATCCCAGAAGCGGAGGGCAGCTCCTACGCAGACAACTTCCCTGGCTGAAGATATGCACCACACTTTAGACCATGAAGGAACACACTGCAGTAGTCATGGTGACATTTTCACCAAAAAAAAAAAAAAAAGGCCACGGTCTTTCTTTTGCTGCAGATTTTCATTTCAAGCACCCATCTGTAGTAAAATCTTAGAGTGTAAAATACCAAAGGCTTTCCATAGAAATGGAAAGCCCAAAAGACTAGTTGCTGCAGCTTCTCACTCACAGGGTGAATTCCTTCCTTTCCCTGATGTGGGTCACTGAGCTAAAGTGTGAACAATCTCAGATCTGTGCAGTCAACCTCCAAGAAGCAATTCTGATAGTTGGGAAGTTCTCTCCTTCCAGAAGTTATGTCAAAATCTGCTCCCTCTAACTCCTCCATTAGGTCTGTTCTGCATTACACAGAATTTGATAACACCCATGCTGACCATTCACTGAGGCTTTGCCATGTTGCAAGCATTGTGCTAAGTACCTGACATGAAATATCTCATCTAATCCCCCACACTTGGGAGGCAAGGACTAATCTTATCTCCACTTATCAGGAGGAGACCTAAGTCTCAGAGTGGATAATGGAGCAGCCCAAGACCAAACCACTGAGAAGCAAAGCTGAGATTTGGATCCTTAGCTGTCATCCTCCAAAAGTTCAGTCAAGCTCTTGACGTGCAGCCTCCACTCAACAAATTCACCTCTTTATCATAAGATGGTACTCCAAGTATCAGAAGCCTCTCTCCCATGGACTTTTCTTTCTATCTGAAATATGTCCAGGTCCTTCAACCACTCTTGATAGAACATAAGAGCCAAAATAAGAACCACCCTGGTGGCTCTTCTCTGAAAAGTTTCCAGGTTCTAATTTCTTTTCTAAAATGTGGTGCAAAGAACTGGCCATTCCACACACAGCCTCTACCATAGCAACAGTAGATCCATCTTTACACATCTTATTAAGCAGACAAAAATTGTGTCACCCATTTCGGCAGCAGCAAGCTGACACTTTTTTTTTTTAAGATTTTATTTATTTATTTGATAGAGAGAGAGAGCAAAAGAGAGCATGAGAGGGGAGATGGTCAGAGGGAGACGCAGACTCCCCGCAGAGCTCGGAGCCCAATGGGGGACTTGATCCCAGGACTCTGGGATCATAACGTGAGCTGAAGGCAATCACTTAACCAACCAAGCCACCCAGGCACCCACAAGCTGATACTTTTCTGCATCAAATGAAGATGCTTCTGAATTAGAAATGGTGTGACCATAAAGCTGTGGGACAAGGAAGGGGTCTCACATGCTGAGGCTGGGACCAATCTCCCAGAGAAGTGCACTATACATAGGTGGTCCTTGCAAACATCTGGCTTTTGGGAACCACAGATGGAGCCTTTTAAACCATCATCCATACAGTGAACTGTAATTTTAAGGTTTCAGATGGTGAAAAAAACCTGTTGGTGCTATTTGCAAGCCAGTCCTAAACTTGCTCAAAATCCTTACCATCTAATCCTTACAGCAGAGTCTATGAAACTCTGGAATGTTCTTGTTGCATTTCCCTTTATTATTTTACTAAAATTAGTGGGAAACTGAAGCAAAAGGACTGACAAAAGTGAAAATAAGCATAAGCCAAAGGACTAAGAGAGGTGGCACCCGTGCATTTTGCAGCTCAAAATGGCTCATCTTTACCAGGAATCGGATACTTTAGCCAGAAAATTCCCTTTTGAATGTGAAGCTGAGTAATAAAACCATTAATGCCACCAGAAAGAGATCCCTAAAGATGGTATCTAAAAAATGAAAAATAAGATTTAAGATTATTTTTACATTTATGGGAACAGTGATCCCTTCCTCCTGTACACATTTAAGTGTAATCTGATTTGCAAATTACTTTTGGCTTTACCACCAGCCAGCTGGGAAACCTTGGACAAGGCGCTAGATCTCTCTGTGCCTCATAGTCTCATCTGTAAATGGGGACCCCATTTGTTATAAGGACATGAAATGGTTAACAGATATAAAGCCAGTATGCAATGGTTCCTAAATAGTACCTGGAATGTAGTTCAATAAATGTTGGCTATTTAACATTTATTTAATAGTGTTGCTCAAGTGAAGAGCTTGTACCCTCCTATCTGGAATTCGGAGGGCATTTAAGATAAGCCACTGCAGGAAGAGCAGGGACATGGAAAAGGGTCCCTCTGGAGGGAGGCAGGAATGGTCACAAAAAGAGAATGCTCTCAGGATAGCAGATTTTCCCTTTGGAAAACTGTAATAGGTGAGAGGCAGCCTAGGCAGAAGGGCAATGTGGGTCTCATGTGGAGTTCAGACACAGGCAGAACTGGTCAATGGGAGGTCTTGGCAGAGACCTGGTTGGTCAAGCTGGCAGCAGGGGGAAGCCCTGGGACAAGATCTAGTCCTCAGGAGGTCCAGGGGAAGGGGAAAACAAACAAACAAACAAACAAACAAAAAACCCACCCAGGTCCCAGTCTAGGAGCAAGGAGAGACAGGATGCCAAGCCAGGAACTATACTATAAACTGTCTGTGGGCAAGCTGAGTCACTATCTAGCCCCTCAGCACCCAGGACACCCTTCAGCACATGGCTAAAACAAGAGAACCTAACATCCACTGCAAAGTGCTTTCCCTGTACCTGACCCAGTTTAGATCCTCTTCATGGTCTCTCTCACACAATCCTCTCCCACAGCTCCCAAGGTCCTATAATAATTCTCATTTTACAGATAAGGGAACTAAGGCCCAGTAAGGTGAAATGAATAGCCTCAGTGCTCAGATGAGGAAGGGATGATGAATAGACAGATGAAATTTAAGTTGGCAATGGTCTCCAACCTAAGACAAAAGTCATTTCCTAGAAATGTTTCACATCACCCCCCCCGCTACAGGTCATGCTCATCCATCCACACTCCCCCAACAACACAGTCCCCAGATTGTCCTTACTATTACAATCCCTTATTCATTGCAGTCTCTCAGAAGCCCAGTTCAAATCTCATCTACTGCAAAAGGCTACACACACACACACACACACACACACACACACACCTATTAATTCTTCCCTCTCATCCTGCACTTTGCTTTAATTTCCATTAGAACACTGACCATGACAGCCAACATTTATTTATTTATTTATTTATTTATTTATTTATTTATTTATTTTAAGATTTTATTTATTTATTTGACAGAGAGAGAAATCACAAGTAAGCAGAGAGGAGGCAGGCAGAGAGAGAGGGGGAAGCAGGCTCCCTGCGGAACTGAGAGCCCGATGCGGGACTCGATCCCAAGACCCTGAGACCATGACCTGAGCCGAAGGCAGAGGCTTAACCCACTGAGCCACCCAGGCGCCCTGACAGCCAACATTTTAGTGTTGTCTCTAAACCTGTACAGGTTCTACATCCTTCAATCTTCACAAGTGTTTCCATCATATAGGTCAGGAAACTAAGGAACCAAGTGGCCTAAGAGAATATAATTCTGATCCAATCCATAGCCTGTGCTCTTAGCCATTAGTATCCAGATATTTCCAAAAGTCTTCATGCATGTATATATGTATGTCTTCCACAGAGGGCCATGGAGGGTAGGGTAGAATGTGGCATCCCAATCCCTAATGTAACTTCATAGTATGTGCCCACTGTTGACACTCACCACTGTTCGCTAAATCTAGTTGACTTATTTAAATTCCAACCATGTTTAAAATGAGGTTAAGATCTTTAAAGACCTTCTCAAACTCAACACCCAAAAAACAAATTCAAGTCCAAAAATGGGTAGAAGACATGAACAGCACTTCTCAAAAGAAGACATACAAATGGCTAACAGACACAAGAAAAAATGTTCATCATTATTAGCCACCAGAGAAATTCAAATCAAAACCAACTGAGATACCACCTTACACCAGTTATAATGGCAAAAATTGACAAGCCAAGAAAGAGCAAGTGTTGGAGAGGTTGTGGAGAGACCTCTTATACTATTGGTGGGAATGCAAGATGGTGTAGCCACTTTGGAAAACAGTGTGGAGGTTCTTCAAAAAAATTAAAAATAGAACTACCGTTTGACTCAGTAATTGCACTACTGGGTATTTACCCCCAAGATACAGATGTAGTGAAAAGAAGTGCCATATGCACCCCAATGTTCATAGCAGCAATATCCACAATAACCAAACTGTGGAAAGAGCCAAGATGTCCTTCAACAGATGAATGGATAAAGAAGATATGGTTCATATACACAATAGAATATTACTCAGCCATCAAAAAGGATGAATAATGCACCACTTGCATAAACATGGATAGGACTGGAGATTATGCTAAGTGAAATAAGTCAAGCAGAGAAAGGCAATTATCATATGGTTTCACTTACTTGTGGAACATTAGGAATAGCATGGAGGACATTAGGAGAAGGAAAGGAAAAATGAAAGGTGGGGGGGGATTGGAAGGGGAGACAAACCATGAGAGACTATGGACACTGGGAAATAAATTAAGGGTTTTAGAAGGAAGGGGTGCGGGGAGGATGGGTGAACCACATGATGGGTATTAAGGAAGGCATGGATTGCATGGAGCATTAGGTGTTACATGCAAACAATGAATCACAGAACACTTGTCAAAAACTAATGATGTGGGACACCTAGGTGGCTCAGTGGGTTAAAGCCTCTGCCTTCAGCTCAGGTCATGATCCCAGGGTCCTGGGATCAAGCCCCGCATCAGGCTCTCAGCTCAGCGGGGAGCCTGCTTCCTCCTCTCTCTCTCTGCCTGCTTCTCTGCCTACTTGTGATCTCTGTCTGTCAAATAAATAAATAAAATCTTAAAAAAAAAACACTAATGATGTACTGTATGGTGACTAACAAAATAATTTTTAAAAAAGATTAATATTTGTAACAGGACCTGGCATATGGTAAGATAAAATAATAAGCATAAATAAACAAGCAAAATTACTCCATGAGAGATGTTATACATAATCTCATTTATAATCTATCCATTGTTTCTACTCAGTGTAGTTCCAGGAGAGATTTAAGGCAACACTTAACCCTTATACCAATGCTCTGAGGGATGCATTATTATTTCCATCTAACAACTAAGGAAACTGAGGATCAGAGAATTCATAAACCTTTACTCAAGTCATGGGGCTGATGAGCAGGTGAGATAATTTGAACCCAGGCCTCCCTAAATACACACACAATGCTTTTCTGTTATATGGTGCTCAGGCTTCACACAGGAGAGGGAATCACTTCAAGGTGGACTTGATAGTGTGTTACCTGAATCAGATGACTTCCCTTCAATGAAAGGGGCTATGAGGTCTTAACTTGGGATGGTGCTCAGCCTGAAGAAAGTGACCTACCAGCCTCAGCAATGGCTCAGTGAGGGAATTGGAGAGCTTTAGAAACTGGGATACAGGCAGACCCCAAACCTAGACTCCAGGAAACACACTCATTTGACATTGGGTGTCAGATAGTTTCCTATAAGGTCTCCTTCCCACTAAGCAGTACAGCCAATGTCAGTAGCTACCTCCCAACGAAAGGGGCCCAAGCGGCAGGGGTATTCTTTGAGCTGCTTGTAGAACTATCTACCCCATTTTTAGTTACCTCTGTGTATAATTATTTAATTAATTTAAAAAACTGGGTATATAATTTACAAAACTGGCATATGACAGTTAGCAGCCTACATTAATGATATTGGGGAAGAAAATTTATTAATACAGTAAAATGTTCACAATAAATTAAAAGAGTTGTTTACAAAATAGTACATATTTTTGTGAATCTACTTTCTAAATTGCCTAAGAATAAGAATTTATACATACTTATCTTTAAACTGCCAATGTATAAGCTCATTTTATGGCAACAAGAACTCAGTATGGCACTATTATTATCCCCATTTTGTAGCTTAGGAAACTGAGGCTCAGAGAGGTTAAGTCACTTGCCCAGAGTCCCAGAATCTTATGATAACACAGAATTTGAATCTAGGACCCAAAATCCAGACGCCAAACTTTGGGGCTCAGAGGAATAGCATGAACAAAGTCATGGCAATAAAATAGCCAGGTCAAGAGAATTCCACACCTGTGGTCTTCTTTGATCTTCATAATTTTCTTATGAATTAGGCAGGGCTACCACCTTTGTCCCCATTATGTAGACCAATAAACTGAGACTCCAGGAGCTTAATTACCTTGAGAAGGGCACCCAAGAAGGTAGCCATCAGGTCTGGTCAAATTATTAATTTCCTAGTATCTACATCTTCTACCAGGTCCATATGGTTCCTAAGGTAAGTGAAGCATCCGTCATGGTCACAGCTATATTCTAACACATAGTAAGTGCACAGCAAACAGTAGGCATCCAATAAAGATTTGTTTAAAGAGTGAAAGAATGAAGTTCAGAAGTTGCATATGGTAGGTTAAATGGTGCCTATCGTCCTGCGAACCCCAAGAAAAGGTATTATCTTCTTGGAACCTGCAAATGTTACACCATATGGGAAAAGTATCCTTGCATATGTAATTAAGTTAAGGATCTTGAGATGAGATCATCCTGGATTACCTGGCTGGGCCCTAAATCCAATGAGAAGTGTCAGTGTCCTTATAAGAGAAAAGACAGAGGGAGATTTAGGACAGAGAGAAGAAGGGAAGACACAGACACACAGAGGAGAAGGCAATATAAAGACGCCTGAAGAGACTGGAGGGAATATGACCACAAGCCAAGGAACACCTGGAGCCACCAGAGGCTGGAAGAATCAAGAAACAAATGTTCCCCTAAAGCCTCCAGATGGAGCACAGTCCTGCTGACACCTTCATTTCAGACTTCTGCCCTCCAGAACTGCCAAAGAATAAATTTCTGTCATTTTAAGCCGCCCAGTTTGTGGCAAATTGTTCTATCAGCCCTAGAAAATTAATACACAGCACTACCAACAGCAATGTGGGTGTATAATACACCTGCATACACATTACTTCACCTGGCCTTCACAACAGCTGCAGGGAAATGCAAGGTTGTTTGACCCATGTTTCAGATCAGCACAATGAACGACTAATAGTTGGAATTATCCTGGCATGGGGGAAAATGAAGGGGTGCAGTGAAGGTAAAGGGGTAACCAATTCTAATGAGTCTTAAATGCTGACTGAGTTGCTCAAGCTTGGCTGATGGGTTTCAGGAATCACAAGATCAGAAATATGCTCAATGAAGATGAATCAGTCCGTACTCTGAAGACCATCAGGAGCTCTTTCAATAACCAAGGACATGGGGGCTGCAGGGACTGGGCAGAGGAGAGGGACAAGCAGCCATACTGACGTGTCCAGAAAAGTAACAACAGCTGCTATTTCCTGAACGCCTACTCTGGCCAGGTCCCATGCTAACTGCTGACAGATATTACTGTATTTCTAATCCTCACAAGGTAAGAGGCATCACTTCCATTTTAAAATGAGAATTTGGAGATTAAGGAGCTTGCCTAAGGTTACCCAGCTTGGAGCAGAGAAGGCAGGCCCTGAACACCTGACTTGAGCACCCACATGTCCCAAAAGAAGGTATGGCTACCCATACAATAGTTGGTAAGCAGCTTCCAGAGGAGGGAGCATAAGTTAAAAAAAATGCGTATCAGAAGAGACACCACCAAAAATAGTGGGTGGTTTCTTTTTTTTTTTTTTTTTCAATAATGAAAAATAAATTATAAAAAATAAATTTTTTTCAATAATGCTTAGAAAAAAGTGAATTTTTACCTATAATCCTGCTTTGAGAGATAATTGCTTTCAACAGTCTGGTATAAACATGCTTTCCAGACTTTTTCTCCATGAATGTGTATACATGTGTATATGTAGGTATGTATATGTGTGCACACATGCCCATGCACACATGTGTTCTCCTTAATTAAAAGAGGACAATACTATACATGCTGTGGGGAAGTCTGCTATATGTCCTTAACGTAAAATCCTAATTACCTGGTCTTTTATATAAATTTACCAGCAGAATGATAATGAGTAAAGGCAGCCAGGGAAGGCAGTGACAGTGGTCCAGCCTCTGGGTAAGAGAATTTAACTCTAGTATTCTTTTTTTTTTTTTAATAAAGATTTTATTTATTTATTTGATAGAGAGAGATCACAGTAGGCAGAGAAGCAGGCAGAGAGAGAGAGGAGGAAGCAGGCTTCCTGCTGAGCAGAGAGCCTGATGCGGGGTTCGATTCCAGAACCCTGGGATCATGACCTGAGCCGAAGGCAGAGGCTTAACCCACTGAGCCACCCAGGCACCCCTAACTCTAGTATTCTTTATGAATACCATATCATTGTGAATAATAGCACACTGAATTTTAGTCCACTTATTATTGTTTCTAAATCCTCCACAAATGACTCTACTACCACCTGTGCCTAGAAGGGGCAGTATCTACTGTCCTGCCCCCTTTGGCAAGCTGCTGCACTAGGGAAGATGGGGACTTGGTGAGGAGTGGAGGTTCTCAGAAACAAGGATGGTTCATTGGCTGTGCCACACATTGAAAGGCACACCAAGAGCAACACCATGCTCTTGTTAGATAAGTAGGAAAACTATCCTCTCTCGCTCCTCATGGAGATCTTGAGGAAACCTACTAGCAATACCCACCATGTTCTTTGTGATCTTGAGAGGAAAATTATAAGAAAAGGTCAATTTAAAGTATATTAAAAAGACAGCCTGTATTCAGTGGAGTCTGGCAACTCCTCCACAGTCGGGCATTTCCCTTTAAATTCACTGCTGAGTAGCAGGTCAGATGACTTTCTTTCTTCTCCTTCTTTAGTCTTTCTTCCTTTCTTTTTTTAACACATCAGAGACCAAAACTACTTGAGATGAGTTATTGAGAAGATATAAAAGAAACAGAATAAACTGCTCTAAAAACAATCCAGCTGTCCACACAGACACAATTGGAGTTTAGTTTCTAAAAACTATAATGGTATAATTTTCCTGTTGGCCATTCCCTTAAAATAATAATTGAACTGGCAAATCCATTCCTCATAAACACTTTCATCATCTTTGGCTTGATGAGGGCTAGCTACTGAGCCACAGATAAAAGTTTCTTCAAGATAGTAAATCATGAGCCATATGTTAGAAATTACCCTACACCCCTATAAATGGGACTATACCCCCCTTTGTCTTTTCCAAAACAGTGGAAGGGATTTTTGGCAGCCAGACACACATTAGAATCCTTGGGAATAACACTGCTAATCCCCAACATGACACTTTGAAAACTTCAGGGTCATATTTCACAATGGTATTTTCACAGTGTCTGGAGAGATCACATTTCTAAAAACAGATTCAAAAAAACAACAAAAAGATAACCAAAAACTGAGCTCCAGCCACTCAGGTGTGAGAATAGCTCTTGATGTTGGTTGTGTCTGTGCATAAAGCACGGGCATCATCATGAGAGATAGCAAAATGTCACAATGGACAACCCGGGCTCTGCAGCCCAGTGGCCTGGATTCAAATCCTGACTCCACTAGCTGCTAGCTGTATGACCTCGGACAAATAACTTAACCTTTCTGTATATCAGCTTTGGTATCTGTGCAGTGGGAATGGTAATAGTACTTGTTTCACATGGTTATGAGAATTAAATGTAAAAATATAAAGGCTTCCAAAAATTTTCTGAAACATCCTTTAGAATAGGCCTCCTACTATAACAAACAACTTGAGAGATAAGTTGAGTTGAGGTTTTCGTAGGCCATGCCTGAAAGTGGAATATTCACTTTTGCTCATACTGGCCAGAACCTGGTCATATGGCTGGCTATACATGAAAGGCACCTAGAAAATGTAGTCCAGTAGCGTGCCCATGAAGAACCGGGGAATGGGGTACTGGTGACAACAGCAGTCTATACAACATGGGTTTCACAGAAATGAAAATTTCATGAAACATTTCCTGTACTTACTAAACATGAAAAACTCTGATATTTCTATTCCATTCAATTCTAATCTTTTTCATTTAAAACATGTTGGTCATGACCCAATCAGTTGATTGTCACAATTCACTAAATCCACTAATATTCTGTTCAGTAAGTGTTAGTTGCTATTATGGTAGTGGCAGTGGCAGTGAGCAAAATGGCAAACTAGATGGATGCTGTTGAATTTTTCAGAAAATTCTTGGTATTTGGGTCCACAAGACTACAGTGATGACATGCTTACATTCTGACTTTAGGTACGAGAAGTCTAAAACATACATCTAGAAACACTGATCAACACTTAGCCCAGGCTGCCTCTGGAACACTTAACTAATTACAATCATACATTGTAGAAACTAACAGAAATAAACACTTATACATACACACACATGTGCACATAGAAATGAGAAATGACCACTAAATGGAGATGGGATAATACATAACGAAGAAAGAGCCTGACAAGAAAAAGAGATATTTGTCCTCTGAATACACAAAAGCAAGGACAGAGCCCAGGTACTGCTTTATCAATGATATACAAGTGGTACATGGTACACTAGGTTTTGCTCTTCATATCCTTGCCCTATAAAGTCCTTGCAGTTTGTGCATCAGAGTACTATGTTCTCCCCCCAGCCCTTATAATGTGCTAAGGGATTTCAACTTCCTCTCAAGAGTCATGGGAATCTATGTAAGAAGCCAAGAAAGGTATGACATAATCAGATATGTATTTCGAATGACTACCTTGGGATATACTGGTGTTAGCCTGACTTGAAGCAGGGAGACAGTGAAGGGGTTGCTGTAGTCAGAGAAGGCAATGGCCTGAGCTAAGGTAGAGAAAGAAGGGCCCTGAATCAGAGGATACACAGGGATTCAAACTGGTAAATTCTGTGACTGATTTACAAATAAGAAAAGTCTCCAAAGAGGAAGCACAAGTTTCTGACTTGGACAACTGAATAGATCAAGTGCTGTTTGGTGAGATGAAGAACACAGAAAGAAAATAGGGAATGTGATGAATTCAACTTTGCACAAGTTATGTTTGAGGCACCTGAGGCTCAATCAAAAGATGCCCAATCAGCACTGGAAATGTGAGCTAAAAGTGAGATAAGACTGCTGTGGAGACCCTGATTTGGGAATTAACAGCAAATGAATGATGGTTAAAGTCAGGGGTCATCCTGGGACTGGATCTGACTATAAGACACCACACACCAACCCCCACCCTCAGTGCCACCAGCCCACCATACACAGAAGGTGGGGGTAGGGATGGGGAATGGGAAGGAACTTGAGTGCTTACTAGACAGAAGAGGCAATAACATAACACCCAAGTGACCATGGACTATGGCTCAGTTTCTTTATTCATTCACCAGCTATTTATTGAGCCTCTACTATATGAGAGGCACTGTACCAGGGACTGAAGAAACCATGATAAACAACAGAGACCAGGTACGTACCCATGGTCTCATGGGCAAGGAAGCTGAAAACAAGGAAGCAGATAAAAAAACAAGAGAGCATGCCATGAAGAAAATAGGTGCTGAAACTGAGAATATCAGGGAAGGGGAAGGACCTACTTGAATTATAAGATCAGAGAAGTCTTCTCTTGGTAGGTAACATTTAAATGGAGACCTCAAGAATGAGAAAGAACCCAGTGTGGAGAAGGTAACAGAGGGAACTGGGCTTTAGAGAAGGGCGAAGCAAAGATATTGGAAGTTTGAAAAACTGACAGATCAGTGTTCTAAAGCTTGGGAAAAAAGGGAGCATGATGAATAAGGGTTAGATCATGGGAAAGAGTTTGGATTTCACTCTAAATGTAATAGAGCACTATCAAAGTTGTTTTAAGCAGGAGAATAACATGAAAGATAAGACCCATACTTTTAAGAGCATCACCATAGCTGCCATGTAGGAGATGGATGAAGGAGGAACTGTGGACTCAGGGGAACCAGATCAGAAGTGAACAACAATGGTGGCCTAGACCATGGGGTTAGTTGGGGACATGAGGAGGAGTCAAATGGCTTTGAAATATAATTGGAGGGATAATCATCAGGACTTGGTTATAAATAGGATAGAGTGGGTGAGTGGAACAATCAAAGATGATTCCTAAGTTTCCAGCTTCAGCAGCTGAATGGATTTTAGTATTTCTCTCTCAGGTTTATTATGAGGGATGAAGAAATAACATGTGTCCATCACTCAGCACCAAGGCCAGCACAGTAGGTGAGCAGCTATAAACAGGTGTCTTCCACATCATTATTACTCTTCCCACATAACAGACCCCTACCCAAAACCAGATTTCAGGATTGCCCTGTCTTCATGTCCTTCATTTCCTACTCTCCTCCACCACACCAAACCCTGGACCCTGGAACCCTTAAGTTCTTTCCTGTACATTTTACTTACTCAAACCCTCATCAGGAGAAAAAAAAATATTTAGTATATTTTGCTCACAAAAATATCTTTCCTCACAGCTTAACTTTCTTCCCAGCTCTAACAAGTGACTCACATTAGTCAGTTCCTCCCACCAGGGCCACCCTCATCCAGCTGAGAATCAAAAACCATTCCTATTCTCATGTCTAAAACTCCAAGTGGCTCTTGGCCAAAGATATGAATCTAGAAATGCCCCCAAGCAAAATTCATATCCCAGAGCCTACTAATTATTTCCAGTAAAACAGCTCACATTAATACCATTTGTTCTTTAGGGGTGCCTGGGTGGCTCAGTGGGTTAAGCCTCTGCCTTCGGCTCAGGTCATGATCTCAGGATCCTGGGATCAAGCCCCACATCGGGCTCTTCACTCAGCAGGGAGCCTGATTCCCCACCCCCCTCTCTCTGCCTGCCTCTCTACCTACTTGTGATCTCTCTCTCTCTCTCTGTCAAATAAATAAATAAAATCTTTAAAAAAAAAAAAATTTGTCTTTTAGTAGCCGAATTAACTTTCTGCTGCTTAGGCCAGGATTAATGAGCGAATACCCTTCAGATAGAAAATAGGGGCTGCAGAGATCTCAACCATTACACATAAGAAGGAAGAAGTCAGGGGCACCTGGGTGACTCAGTAGGTTAAGCATCCGCCTTCAGCTCCAGTCATGATCTCGAGATCCTGGGATAGAACCCCAGATTGGGCACCTGCTTGGCGGGGAGTATGCTTCTCCTTCAGCCCCTCTTCCCACTCCCATCTTCACACCTCCACCCATGTTCTCTCTCTCTCAAAAAAATAAATAAAATCTTAAAAGAAGAAGAAGAAGGAAGCAGTCAGTGGTGTGCTGGAATCAGCTTGTTACCAGCTTGAAAGAGCTGATTGCGCATCTCTTCTCAACTCCGAGTTCAAAGACAACACACTGGTAGACTGAAATCAGCCACAGTGAAGGTAATTACACCACAGACCCCTGCAAATGATACAAATCAGGAGTTTCCCTCCCTTTTAAGAGCCAGTTGTTAAACATTGATGAGCACACTGCTGGAAAGAGCTTTCGTTTTTAAGTTACTATTTAATAGGCACTTGCTCTGTACAAGGCACTGTGCTAAGTGCCTTCTCTAGTTACTTCAGTTGGCTCAGCAACCCTCAGATAGGACACTGAACTTGTCCTGTCATTCATCTTGCTGCCTCATTCCTCCTAGCCTAAACTGCCCTCAGTCCTTCTGTCTCCTTTCCCTTCTCACTTCACCCCACTTTCACTACCATCTCCCTAGTATCTGGCTCAGTAATCCTCATGAAACCTTTGCTGGATCACTCAGGAATTAAATTCAGCAAACCACCTACCATGAAGCAAACAAATGGAACTGTTACTCCTTCTGTGTTCCTTCTGTGCCATGTACAGACTTCTCTCATGGAAGTTTATATTTTGGAAGTTCATCACTATTATTATTTGAATATATGAAAATGTTCATATTCATTTTTTTTTTACCTACAAAACATTGGATAGAGTCATTTTGAGTCAGTCTGCTCTTCTTGGGAGAACTAGATATAAATCAGAACTTTATTCCAGAAGTATGAGAAATCAGCACACTCCAACCCCTTTTTCCTTAATTTTTAAGGAACTAGAAGTAGAATCAGTAAAAGAGAATGAAGCAATTCTAAGCATCCCATTAAAACACAAATTAAAAAAAAAAAAAAACACACAAATTTAGCAAAGTATCCATTCCCAACTCTATAATCCTTTATCTAACCAGACACAGCCCAGCGACCGGGAAGGATTGATGAAAAGCCATTTGCTTCAGTGGGTGCAACAGGTTATACCGTCAGTAGAAGCCCAGTTTATTAAGTGACTTCTTTGAAGCAAAACAAAACAAAAACACTAAGAGAATATCTAAACATCAGATACATACACTTTGTTATCAGCAAAGAATAAAAGTTTAAGAACATGCTTTATTCATAATAAATTAGTTCTTGTGGAAAAATTTCTCCTTTTCAACACCAGGAATATAATGCCTTAATATGTTTCTAGAGAGCTCCTCCTTGCTTCTGGAAGCCTGTTCTCTGGACTGCTCTCAGAATGGATGCTATAGTAACATGCTTGGCTACACAAGAAGCAAATGTTGCCATTAACTCAGTCAAATTACAAAAACATAAATGCTTCCAGTGCCTGGATCAAAATAGTCATCAGAATGTTGGTTTGGTATTCCATCATTAGGCAGGATACCACAGGCCATATGAGTGAAGAAGAAGGTTTTAGCCTACTGGCAATATCCAAAGTCTGCAGTCACCCTAATAACCACTTGTAACCAAGAATGTCCTTAGGTGAAAACTCCCTTTGGGTTTTGAACCCTCAAGTTACCTTACCCATGACTTGCACTGCATTTTAGGGGGACATAAAAATGATTCATATGGACGATCAAAATTGGTTTCTCTTAATTATCCTAAACGCATTATATACTCCTATAAATAGCTGTAAAGCTAAATTAAAATGATAAAATCTGATTATAATGATTTTATGTCTGTATAAAGCCTCAAGAAATGTCCTAATTGAGGAGCTCATATGTAATTGTACTGCAATCTAGAGTGAAAAACAGTTGACAACCATAATAGAGAATTTTGACTATCTCTAAACTCAACCCTTAAGAGGCAATCGAGCCTAGGCTACTAATTGGTTTAGAAAAATAAAATGCATTTCTCAACCACTGACATTGAAATCACACATGTTTTTTAGGTCCAAATTATTTTAGGCCTTTAAGGAAAGAAAACACTTGAGCAAAAGACAAGATGATATTGCACCTGGGCTCATATTTCCTGAAAGACAGTGTAGAAGTTTCTTTGTACAGCTGAAACCTAAACTTCTTTGGGAAAACTTTTCTGGCCATTACCAGCTTATCAGAGTCCATCAAGAATGGGATCACCCAGCATCTCCTTCTTGACTTGATTAAACTATGATTAAGTACCTGAGAGAAGGAGAGTAGCCTAACAGCCTCTGACCTTAAGTAACTCTAAGAGCTATTTGTAGTAGCTGGAGAAGGCTAGATTTTTCTGGCCACTTTTGTATTTCTTGACTTCTAGCTTAAAAGAGGTACAATTAAGTCCTATTCATCCTAATTAGGACAAAAAGAAGAATTATTTCTTACTTGAGGAAAACCCAATTATCAAGTTATGGTATACTCTTGAATTATACATAATTTTACAGCAATTCATTTTTTTTTTCAAGATTTTATTTATTTATCAGAGAGAGAGAGAGGAAGAGAGAGCCAGCACAGGCAGACAGAATAGCAGGCAGAGGGAGAAGCAGGCTCCCTGCAGAGCAAGGAGCCCGATGTGGGACTCGATCCCAGGACACCGGGATCATGACCTGAGCTGAAGGCAGCTGCTTAACCAACTGAGCCACCCAGGCGTCCCAGCAATTCATTTTTTTTTCCTTTTTAGAGAGGGGCAGAGAGAGAGAATCTCAAGCAGGCTCCACACCTAGCATGGAGCCTGATGCAGGGCTTGATCCCACAATCCTGAAATCATGACCTGAGCTAAAACCAAGAGTCAGACATTAACCAATGACTGAGCCACCCAGGCACTCCTTTACAGCAATTTCTTCCTTTCTTAAAATCCGCATCAGGACTCTTTTTTTTTCAATGATTTAATAAGTAAAGTACGAACTGAAAATGTTCCAGATATGAGAAAAAGGCACATTTCCCTATCTATACTGTGTCTATAACACATCAAAATGAGCACCCCCTGAATCATCCCAATTACTTTGTGACTATCCTCCAAGAAAAACATTGAGACTGTGGGAATAAGAATTATAATATTTATTTACAATGAGCTTGGTAAGTGCTAAGTAAATTCCATCTCATGATAAGCTCATAGACTAACCCAAAGAAGAACCTTGTCTAGAGGACCTGATGGGAGATATTTTTATTGTCTTGAAGAAACACTCACAATGCAAACGTGGGTGTATTAATCAGATTGTTCTAAGTTCATGAGGGCAACAGTGGTCTATGAAAATTGTTTACACCATTGTGCTCCATCTCCCAAAATGGGGCATGGCACAGAGTCAGCATTCAAAATATATTTGTGTAGTGGAGGCATAATTTAATTTTACTTTTGCTCTGCTAACTCCACTTAAAGTCTCATTTTTATGAAGAGACATGCAAACACTTGTAATTACATCCCCTGAAGCTTTTAAAGTGACATATACATTTAATTAGATATATATTTAGAAACCATTGAAAAATCTTACATTTACAGTTTAAAAAAAACATAATATGGCCCCCAACTTACACTCTGCAAAACAGGTTTTTGTTTTTTTTTTGAAGAATGGCATGTGTGTTCGTGTGCATGTGCTCATGCGTGTGTGTGTGTGTGTGTCATTATGAAGCCACTAAGTCAGATTGAGGTTGTCTTTGAATTCTGTTCCTTCAAAAGTATTTGCACATAATTCTTAAAATCCTGCCCTCCATAAAATCCTGCCCTCTCTTAACATAACTGCTTGTCTCTTATAGAATTCCCCATTTCTCTGAACAACAGCAACAACAGTTTAAAAACCCCGATCCTTACTATCTGCCACCCAGGCATCAACATCTCCTCCATTGAAGACATTATCAGGGAATATGGTAACCAGGTTCCATCTGCCCTCAGATTTTATTTTTCAGACTGCAGACAACTAAATACTTAATTAAAGCGGTAGGAGCCTTTGTTCCACAGCTGTGTATGACAATACTTAAAATTGCTATGGAAATTTTCCTCATTAAGCCCATCTCCAAATCCTTGTCCCCACATACAGGGTGCTCTCTTAGAAAAGGGGAGTATCTTCTTACAATTTGAGTCATTTGGAGTACATTGTATTCTGAGCAGGACCCCAATTACTCAGCATCTGATTAATGTCTGTCCAAACTCTTGCCCAGTAACAAGACCCTCTGTAACTCAGCTAACCACCTAACAACCCACATCATTAGGGCCCATTATCTTTTATAATGTTGATTTTTGGTATCCAAGGACTGTGGTTCAGACAGACTATTTAAAGGCATTAAAATAACAACAGCCTTGCCAGCTGTGGGCATGGCCACCAAAACTACCATCAGGTCACAAGGCCAGATACAACAGATGCCAGAAGCAAGACTAAGGCAAAGGGAGCACACATTTAAGAACACAGATCCACTTGTTTTCCCAAAGGACACCATATTCCATGGGTATGGAGAATCAGTAGCTGGCAATACAGATGACGGAACCCCAACTTCCTTGCCTAGCTCTAGTTGATATCTATTTTATCTCCTTTCTTGTCAAATTTCACCTTGGACAAGGCTTAAAGCTTTCAAATCTTGGATAAATTTTATTTCCTTTTTTCTAGCCATAACAGTCAACTCTATAAAAATAACCTTTGCAGTTTCTTACAGAAACTGCCACTTGATGCTGTTCTTTCAAGTTAACCCACGACTATACGCTTGTTATGGAACAGGTACCATCATTAAGCCCTCTCTACTTTTCAGGCACTGTGAGGGATTTTGCCTGTATTATTTAATCTCATAACAATAATTTGTTTCACAAATGTAGAATGATGTCAAAGAATGCTAAGTAACTTTCTCAAAGTCACAGCCAGAAAATGACGGAGCCAGGGTTTGAACCCAGGTCTC
This sequence comes from Lutra lutra, assembly GCF_902655055.1. NCBI lineage: Eukaryota > Metazoa > Chordata > Mammalia > Carnivora > Mustelidae > Lutra > Lutra lutra. The sequence goes on along the minus strand of NC_062278.1, from coordinate 198,775,370 downwards.
TCTGACACTAGGATTCAGGTTCTTTTTTTTTTTTTTTTATGTTCAGTTAGTCAACATATAGAAAGTCATTAGTTTTTGATGTAGTGTTCAGCAATTCATTAGTTGCATATGCTCATCATGACACGTGCCCTTCTTAATACCCATCATCTGGTTACCTTCTCCCATCCCTCTCCCTTCTGTAACCCTCAGTTTTTTTCCCAGAGTCCAGAGTCTCTCATGGTTTGTCTCCCTCTCTGATTTCCTCCCATTCAGTTTTCCCTCCCTTCCCCTGCAGTCCTCTGCACTATTCCTTATGTTCCACATATGAGTGAAACCATACGAAAATTGTCTTTCTCGGCTTAAGTTATTTCGCTCAGCATTATCCCCTCCAGTCCCATCTATATTGATGCAAATGGTGTTTATTCATCCTTTCTGATGGCTGAGTAATATTCCATTGTATATATGGAATATATACAATCTTCTTTATAGGATTCGGGTTCTTAACCATGACACTACACTGCCTCAAAAACTTTTGGGTCTTAGAACTTATACTAGACAATCTCAGCCAGCAGTTCCCAATTATCCAAGAATGAAGACACCTTTCTGATGACAAAATAACATTTTATAAGGTTAATATGTAATGAAGAGCTTAGAGTAGAGTTTGACACATACTAAACACCCAAGAAATGTTAGGTGTGTTATGACCGTTAGTATTATTATGAAGGACTCGATAGTAACTACTTTTTGGATGAACTGATGATGATGCTAATGAATAAATTTCATATCCATTATAACAGCATTTACATTCACTTGAAAAAGTAAAGTACTGATATATAAAAGATATGATTTGTAAGTATAAATAATACCTATAAAAACATAAAAAATACACAGCACATATGTATACACAGAACACACACACATGCAAAAACACACAGGCATATATGCAAATGTGCCAGATTCAGAACACTTCTTGAGATCCCTACTTTTCTCTAAGTGGCATTCCAGAATCCTCTAGCAATCCTCTCCCTCCCAACAGTGAACAGTGTATTCATGGTATCCTATACCTCCGAAGACACCGAGTGAATTTTCACATCATGCATTATCTTTACTTAATTTCACCACTTTTAACAGATGTTAAGTTCTTGCCTAGGCTCGGTTTAAGTGCATGCAATTCAGCAGATACGTCAGCCTATACCCAAACCATAATAATTTCTCCCATATACCAATAATAATCCAGTTAAATAAAATCAGAAGAACTGAATGAAGATAAGCAAAATGAAGGGCAGCTTCAAGAAGGGAAGTATAGTGTTTAGAATACAAGCAATAGGAGACAGGAGAATTCTCATCAGTTGCTATTCTCCCTGTTACAAAAAACCAGAAGATGTTTGCTGCAGGCATCTCGATGACAATAAAATGTCTATTTCATTGTAATTCAAGACTAAGATTATTTTTAATAACTTTTTGCCTGGTTATAAAAGACATGTTATTTTTGAAAATAGGAAAAACACAGAATAGTTTAGGGAAAAAAGTAATCACTATGCCAATGCCTACACATTTTTCTGTATTTCCACCCATCCTCTTATCTATTTATATTTCTATAGTTTTTTATAAAATGAAACTGGGATCATGTTATATTAAGCTTATATTCTGCTTCTTTCATTTCGCATTATGTCCTAAGGTATTTTCCATTAAATATTCTTCAAAACTATTATATGCAATAGCATTAGAATGTTCCATTTTACAGACATAAAAGATCTTAAAGATCACAATTACCTTTTATTAACATTTAGAAATTTGATTATAGGGTTGGAAGAAAGTAAATTTTCTTAAAGAAAAAAGCTTTTAAAAAATGATTTTTACATTTAGCAATACAATATTGTATTGTATAAATATAAATACAGTATAAATAAATATGAGAGGGGGAAAAAATGATTTTTAAGGGTGCCTGGGTGGCTCAGTGGGTTAAAGCCTCTGTCTTCGGCTCAGGTCATGATCCCAGGGTCCTGGGATTGAGCCCCACATTAAGCTCTCTGCTCGGCAGGAAGCCTGCTTCCTCCTCCCTCTCTGGTTGCCTCTCTGCCTACTTGTGCTGTCTGTCAAATAAATAAAATCTTAAAAAAATGATTTTTATGGTGTTCAATTACTTGGTAAACAGCAAACAAAAGGATATATCCTGACCAAGGCACTATGAGATTAGGGACATTTCTGTCTTACCCACATCATGATATCTTCAGGGCCTAGAAAAGTACCTGGTACAATAAACATTCATTTAAAGGGAGGGAAAATGCTGGGGGCTAGGTATTAGAGCCTGGAGGTTATACTTACAGAGTCATATACTTGGAGTTTCTAGAAAACTCAATTCCTCAATCACTGTGAGCCCCCGATGGATTAAGTGAAGCTCAGGAAGTAAAGACCTTGCACACATAATTATGTTTTACTGTTTCATAGATGGCATTTTTAGTAAGTGTAAACTGCTTCCATTTTGCAGCATGCAAACTAGCTGGCAACACAGCAAAGTCAATTGTGGTAATTTGATTCCAAAATGCATAAGGGTTTATCAGATCCAGACAATGTGGGAATAAACTGATGCATCTTCAAGCAGATTTTCCAATCAATCTCTTCGGGATGTCAGCTTGGGCAGGATAGAATTTCCATGATTCGGCCTATCAAATCATAAAAATGTCAGAGGGACTGCCACAAATGGATCATTAACTGTTGCCAGGAATACTAAGTTCATTTTTTCTGACTGAAAAGATGGCCAATTCCAAAATTCATAGGGAGATTCTGAACAAATATTTAAAACTAAGATTGATTGTTGCCCACAATTTAAACAAAATTAATTCTAGCAAGTTCTGCCTCACTCAACAGGTCAGGAATTCAGGATACCTGCTCATTTTACCTATACTTGTCTCAAATTGTAGTTTTAAAGCACAGATTTACTGTATTTTATCATTTTGCAAATGTAATGTCAAACAGTGCATTTTAAAATGTTATAAATCGGGGCGCCTGGGTAGCTCTGTGGGTTAAGCCTTTGCCTTCAGCTAAGGTCATGATCTCAGGGTCCTAAGATGGAGTCCCACATCCAGCTCTCTGCTTGGCAGGGAGCCTGCTTCCTCCTCCTCCTCTCTCTCTGCCTACTTGAGATCTCTCTCTGTCAAATAAATAAATAATATCTTTTAAAAAATAAGATAAAATAAAATGTTACAAATCCCCAATGTTCAGAGGAGCTAACAAGGAGGAGCAACATCTGAGGAAAGGGGAAATATGTGCTGTTCTTCACCCTTAAAAACTCTCTTGTCCTTAGACTCTGTGACCAGGAACTGACAACTATTCAGAAGTTGACTCAGTAAAGGACATTAGAAACAAGAGAATGGTAGATTCTAAGCTCTCAAGCAGGAAAGAAAGTATGGGGCATAAGAATGTATACAAGCCCAGCTTAGTGGTACAGGGCAGGAGCCGCTCTGTAGATAAGGGGGACATCTATTAGATAAAGCAAAGAACTGGAATGTTGCAAAGAACATTGGGGCCTCTCTGCAAAAACTGAAGTTACAACAGCTTCCACTGAAGTTGCCAGGGGAAACAGGGTCTAGAATAGACAGGCTAGGAAATTATAGGATGGCCACAGCCACAGCTACCTTAGGAACTCAGGCTCAGAAAACGAGGTGCTTGGTGATGGAGCTGGGCCCCAGAGTTCACAATCACCCTCCATCCAGTTTCCACAGGGCAGCCATAGGGGTGACTTGATCACTCATCCTTCCCTACTTAAACCCTTCAAAGGCTCCCCAGTGCTCAATGGGTGCTTGATGTGCAAGCAACTTAAGGCAACATTTAAGGCCTTTTGCTGACCTACTGAGCCTCCTCTCCAACCACCACCACCAACAACCCTACCCACCACCACCCCTCCCTGACGCCCTGACCTTCTGTTTCATTAGAAAAGAGAACCTGGGGGCACCTGGGTGGCTCAGTGGGTTAAGCCTCTGCCTTCGGCTCAGGTCATGATCTCAGGGTCTTGGGATCGAGCCCCGCATCGGGCTCTCTGCTCAGCAGGGAGCCTGCTCCCCTCTCTCTCTCTGCCTGCCTCTCTGCCTACTTGTGATCTCTCTCTCTCTCTCTCTCTGTCAAATAAATAAATAAATCTTTAAAAAAAAAAAAAAAGAAAGAAAAGAAAAGAGAACCTGACTGATTTCAGTACCTGGAGAACATCATTCAAGCTCTTCCTTGTCTCAGATCTTTACTCCTGTGCTGCCTCCCTCCTATACACGTCTCCCCTTCTCTACCTGGCCTACTTCCAGTCTCTGTTCAGATCTTCAAGATGCTTTGTCAAGCATCCCAGACTAGGCTGTGAGGTGCTATCCAGCACACTTCCTCTTGAATTCATTCCTCATTCCAGAAGTTTCCTTTGAGGTGCCTTTTAGACTGTCCCATGAGGACCTAGACAACTTCTGTCAATTCACTACTCTATTTCCAATTCCTAGCAGAGTATGCAGTACATAACTAGTGTTCAGGAAATATTCTTTTAAAAAGTGGACAAATAAACTATGTTGTTCCTCTTTCAAAGGTACTCAAAAGGAAGACTATGAAGTCTTGCCTGGTGAGGGTAGCCCCCAAATCCTCTCAGAGGCAGAAACAAGGTAAGTCTGTCTGGGGGCCCAGGCCCACCTTGGTGGCTGACTCTTATCATAATGAATGGGGTCAGTAAGCCCAAAGATCATCCTCCTTATTTTCAACCTATATACAAGCACCAGTTCCAGGCCTCAGAGAATTCTCAAGTGAGCTGACCATGAAAAAATACAACAGAAATTTTTATAAAGTCATGCAATAAGTCCCTTCAGACAGAGGAGCACTGTTCTGTGGAGTTGGGGGGGAGTATTTCCCTTCTTTACTTCATTCTTAACAACATACTGCAGCATAAAAACATATACTTTAGGCACAAATTCCAAGCACAAACTTTAAGAGTAGTTTTAGGATCAGCAGATATTATCCCAATATCATCAGGAGGACATATGTAAACACGTATTATTGCTAATTAAATTGCAAGTTCCTGATCTTATTTCTTTCTCCTAATTAACTGACAATAGTTTTCTTTTGTGTAAGAATAAACTACCTGGGGGCTGATAAATCAGACATCTAAGAAGAGAACTTGGCAAGGGATTCTAATCAGTTGCCATGGAGATGTGCATTTGTGGTGTTTCCTTTACTAAAAGTTATTATCTATGGGAAAGATAATTTGTTGAACCTATCTAAGTGAAAAGAAGGGAACATGCCAAAAATGGCACATTTTAATATTTATGACTCAAAATCTGTTTTGAGGCCTTAAGAATGCATATATAATAGGGTTAAACTGTTTTTTACATAATTTAATTATTGCCTGATGGCATATTCTTGAGAGAATTCATGTAGGTGTGCTTTGTACTAAACATTACATTTTATCTTCTAAAATGAATAATGCATCCACATTGTAGGTGTGGGCTTTTACTTTGTGCTTAAGTTACACTATCAGACATTCCTTAGGAAATTCCACAACTGAAGACACAAAATTGAATTAAGCTAGTAAAGGACAGAAATCTCCATTAAATAAAGAAATCTTGGACAAACCTATGTCTTTTCAGTGATTACTATTTTGTTTATATCTCATCTTACAGATTTGCATATTATATACACTGTAACATTAACATGAAAATTATTTGACCAACTGAAATCATCCTTGATATTCAATTAACATTTAATAAAAGATACCCTGAACCCATATCTGAGCATCTATAATAAAACAAGAACTTTACATACTGACACTTTAATCTTCACAGAAACCCTATAAGTTAGATATTCCTAGTTCTATTTTATAGAAGTTGAAACCAAGAAGCCAAAGGCTTAACCCATCCATTCTTGATGGGTTGATAATGTCACCAAGGGGGTAAAAATCTATTCTTAGGTGGCTAGAAAAACTTAGATATTACAATGGTCGGTGGCCCTCCAAACCCCAACCCTACCCCATAAAATCTTATTCAAAATTATTTGATTTCTCTCACTAGGGAGAATTTAAATTTAATTTTTCTTCTTAGGTGGGGCTATAAAGAAAAGAAGAAGATAGAAAAACACTGGCATAAACTCTAGTAAGTGACAAGCCATTCATTTATTAAGTGATATTTAGGAAATATCTATGGGCCAGGCACTGTGCAAGGACTAGGATAACAGTGGTGAACAGAGCAGACACAGACTCAAGGTTACCAAAGCTTACAGCGCCATGGGGGATATGAAAGCAAACCAAGTAAACCACACAAGTAAAGATACCATTCAAAACCATAAAGAGTACTGTGATAGAAAAAGGGTTCTGGAAACACGACTGGAAGACCAGAAACTGTGTCTTTTCAGAAGTGACTTTAGGTTGAGACCTAAAAGGCAAGAAAACTCAAGTGAGGCAAAGGGCATTGAGAGAGTGCTGGGCTTACACAACCATCCAGAACAACCACCATAATGCCTGGAAAACAAGGGAGGTAAAAGAATCTATGCTCCCTGATTTGAGAGACACTTCAGGCTTAGGGGTCAAAGAGTAGGGACTCCACAGCTTTACTTCTGGTAATCTTGGGCAGTTTACTTAATCTTGTTGTGCCTCCTTTTTTGTGATTGAAAAACGAGGAAAACATTGCCCACACATGATGATTATGAGGAGTAAAATGCAAACTACGGAAAGTGCCTGGCATATGGTACGAGCATAAAAAATTGGTTGTCTACTATGATTATTTATTATTACTATTATAAATAGAATAATATAACAAACAAAAGCAGACTCCTCTGGATGGCACAAAGAACAGAACTGGGTCTGGCATCAATCTGCAGATACTAGTAACTGCTTACCTATTTACCCCCTACAATACCTTAAATTGTGATTATAAAACTTTCTGCAGGTATGACTAGCTGCAGACACACACAAGGACTTTCTAATCATAGTCCTTTTCATAATTTGGCACTATCCCCAGGTTTTGCCATATCATGCAATTCTACATTTCCCAATATGTTTTCCAACATAGTAATCCAATGAAATGCTTAATGAAAAACAGGTTTATGGACAAATGGTTTTGGAAATACTCTCTACAATACAGGTCACCTGTGGTTTGGGTTGTAAGCCAAATATTGGTTCACTGGGTGGGAATGTATTGAAAAGTTATATGGGGCAGCTCCAGGATCACTGGGATGCCTCACAGCTAGGATCTCAACCCAAAGTACCACCATGTATTTAGCATGGTGGTCCCAACCATGACCATGCACTGACCACTACACATTGCCATTGGCTTCCTGATAATTATTCCCAGAGCCTATATGCGTCGGACTTTACTCTGCCATAGAAAGTATCTGTCCCTAGCTTCTTTTCCAATTCCAGAATTAATGCAACTGATTGGCTGAGTCACTTGCTTGTACATGTATATATAAATTAAATTTATACAATACTCTAATATTATGTTGGCTAAGCAACCTGTTGGAAGTCACACACATAAACAAGTGTCTGTTAGAGATACTCAGTGAGGTAAGGAACTTCAAAGTCTAATTTATTTTGGCACTTTGGCAGCTGTTACTAAGATTCTCTTTTTTTCTGCTTCTTATCAGGCTAACATTAGGTACTGACTAAGCATTAGCAACTGACAATAACAAAGAAGCCACCCACTTCTGCAAAACTGAAAAGTGAGTTCAAACAATGTTATTCTGCTGGCTTTGGTTACAGAAGTCAAGGGATATTATTTCAGAGCCTACAAAATTACCAGCTTATCAAAAAAACAATGGTGACTCTTATTTATTGAGAACCTACTATGTAGCATTCCCTGTAGAATATTAAGCACCTTACATTGAGTTCAGTTCAGCTGCTTCATATTCTGTTAATGAAGAAAAAACCAAGAGCCACCCATCAGGTTTGAACTTGCCCAAAGCAACGCTCCATTCCAAGGCTTGCTACCTACCCCTGTGGCAATATCCTGTCATTTTTGCGAAAAATCTAAGAGGTATTTCAAAATTCCTGGAACAATCTGCATGTAGTTTAGTGAGAAGTTCTGGAATCTTCTGATTAAAAAAAAATTGAGAACACAAAAAGTTATGATGAATCACAGAGGAAGCTTAGAAAATTCACTCACTAGTACAAGGAGAGGTACCATATTACTTTGTTATTTACTGTCAACAGCATACTGAAATGTTTCAGTAATCAAAGACAGTGTTACTAATAACCCATGGTGGGACTGGAAAAGCTAAAAATTATTGAGGATGCTGAACCCAAATAAAACCTCTCTGTGCTGAAAACTGCAGATAATATAAAAGGTATCCTGGTTTATTGGAAGAATATATCAGGTTATGGTTACAGATTATATCCTCTGTTTCATATTTGTGAGAAATGTGCACAATGTAGAGTTTAAACCAGGGACCTGAGTTCTCTTAGCAACAGCCAAGAATTTTCTACACAAATAATTTCTCTCCTTTAACCTGACTTTTTGCAGGTGATGCCACTCTGCATGAAATACTATGGACACAAACGGACCACTGCCACCACCAGCGTCCTCCATCATTCACTGGCCAACTGCAATTCCTCCCTCAGTTTTCAACTGCAGCATCACTTGCTTTGGAAGGCATTGCCTGACCATTTAAAATAACTTTAGGTGTCTTCACATAACTCTCCCCATATACTCTGTCCTTCCCATTTCCGAACCAACACCACACTTTTAACTATTTATTCAGTTTTTGGCTCCCCCTAGAATGGGAGGTCAAAGTTCAGGTACCATGTAGATCTTCTTCATCAATAAATTCTCTCTACCTCCCCTATAACTAATGATCAACAAATACTGAGTAGATGGATGAATGGACGGATGGATGGATGAATAGCAGCTAGAGAGGAATGCAAAATACGTCACAGTCATATTGTTTCTGTGGTTCAAATAACCAAACAAAAGCCCCCTGGTCTGACATGTCAAATGGAAAAAAGGAGACCTAAAAGACAGACTCCTTCAAGAGACTAAGAAAGACTTCTCCCTAACTGAGTTGCAGGCAATGCCTAAACCTTTCTTCCATCTTGGGAACAATCAGTTCCCGGAACAAGCTGGCTTCTGACTGAGGCCACCATACTTCTCCTTTCCTTCATATTTTCCCAGTGAGCAGCCATTTCCCAATTGGGTGCGTTTTGCCATGCTAGGAGTGAAGACACACAGTGCACCACCATAGACCAAGCTCAGAGAGAGGAATTTAACTGGTTCCCTCCCAAACACAAGGCAGCTGTCCATGTCTGTTGACAAACGGGGCTCTGTGGAATCTGGACTGTCCTCACCTCTTCACATTTTATTTTTCAAAGGAATCTTTGTGACTAAATTGAATATTTTGGAAACCAGAAATAGAGCATCCAAGTAGGTCAGGATGAATGATCCCATTTGAGGAGATTCCTTTGCTGGGAGGGTAAGACTTGTCAGCATTGTGGTGGGACTCCTATTAACCACTGTCCCCATTTCGCACCACACCAACTAAATTATGCTTCTTGGACGGGAAAACATTTTCTCCAAAACCAAGATGGCACACAAATCTGCTAGGAAATGCTACCCATGTTTGTCAAATAGACGGGAGCCAAATTAAGAGAGGGACAACAAACCCAAAGGCCATCAAAGAAAAATAGTTGAAAAATGACCACCAGTAGTTGATTTGGCAGGATAACCATACTTATTTCTGCTGACATTTGAACACTGCAATTTATGTAAATCTCTCTCTCTTTTTTTCAATCCACTGTTTCTTGGCACCTGCACCTTATCTACTAAAGCCGTTTTTGGGATCTCCCTATAATAACTAATCATGTTCCAGCCCCAGTAGTTGACTTCTCTAAGAGTCTTGGCCCCTTGAGTGACCATTTCTATGTTAAAATTTATTTGCACTGTTTCCTCTCCCCCAAATACCTTCCTTAAAGAATTCTATAAAATGTCATCACTAAAGGCTAAAAGCTTCCAAATATACATGTTAATTCACCCATATATTTTGGTACTGTGTTTTTAAATAGCCTTATGTCAATAGTATTTAAAAAGATATCCATAGCAACTTAGAATATGAAGAATGGAAAGTGATACATAGATTTAAAGCTTTTGTATGTTCACTACATGTCAATTATACTTACTAGGTCATATATACATATACATACAAAGGGTTGCATATAATCATATTTTTAGATTCAGATCAGCAAACATGCCAAGGTTTCCCTGGCCAACACTGGCCAGAGTGTGGTAAGACAGGCCTTCTCAAATCCTGTTGGTGAGTGTCTAAACAGGCACAACTCATTTATAAGGTAATGTGGCAAAATTTTAATTGACTTACCCACCAATCCCTCTGCTAGGAATTTGCCCAACGGATTTATTTACACAAGACCTTAGTGTTTTTGTAAAAGGACGTCTGAGGTAGCATTATTTATGACCAAAAAAAATTTTTTTAAAACACCCAAATGTCCAAATCCAGAATAAAGAGGAAATAAGAAAGGTAAAAAAAGATTAGAAATCTTAGAGCTATGGCTTGGCTTGTGTAGGGTGAGGGGGTTTTCATGGTATTAGGAATAGGGACAATGGGGCAAGAGAAACACAAACCAGGCAGTAGGTGTGAAGTGGTATCTCACTGTTCATTTTTATAAAGAAAGTATTGTTGTAATCTTATGCTTCTTATCATATTTGAGAAATTTAACTACAGAACTTTGAGCTACTTTGAAATTATTATTGTAGTTACTAGATAAAGTTACCATGCAAAGACTGGACCACACAGGTCCAGGCCCTTTAAAAAAGACAAAAAGAATGAAAAAAAAAAAAAAAAGGCACATGCATACACACACACACACACACAATACATACACAAACACAGAGACCACCATTCTACTTTCTGACTCTGTGAAGTGGACCATCCTAGGTACTTCATATAAGTAGAATCACATAGGAATTGCCTTTTTGTAACTGGTTTATGTCACTTAGCTCAGTGTCTTCAAGGTGTGCCCATGCTGTAGTATGTATCAGTTGTCCCTTACTTTTTAAGGTTGGATAATATCCACCATGTATACTCCACATTTGTCTATCCATTCATCTGTCAATAGATACTTGTGCTGTTTCTACTTTTGTCTGTGAATAATGTGAATAATGCTGCTATGAACATGGTATACAAATATCTGTTTGAGTTCCTCCTTTCAATTCTTTTAGGTATACACACAAAGGGTACAGACATTTTTAAAAATCCATCAAACTGTATGTCTAAGATGTGGACACCTGATTTGTGCACTCTACATTAATGAAAGTGTAAAAGAACCTAAACGTCAACAAAAAGACATCCCCTGAAACAAGCTCCAGGAAGACTTAGATGGTCTGCTGGCTCTATGTTTTCCTGGGATAGGGAAAGGAGACACCAACCACCGGTTTTTTTAGTGCTCTGACTACAAATGTGCATAGGTATTGAAGAGTCTATATCAAACCTATTTTTCCTATAAGCCCCAATACTTTTAATGTATAATTTTACAAAGTGCAATTTTTAAGACTGTATATATTTGTTATATGGCTTGACAATATGTGTAACATGTTTAGGTAACCTATGCTTCTCAAGTGCCTACCATGTACCAGGGATTGTTTCCATTTATTGAGGAGATAGCAGTGAACAAAACAGACCCAAAAAAGTCCCTGCCTTTCAGGAGCTCACATATTAATATACAAACAGATTGTTTTAAATGGGACAATTGGTGGAGATATTCATGTATTGATTTATCACCAGTTCCCCACTGGTGATATGATATGACAATAGCCTCCCAAGTGACACTGTTAGTATTAAACTTAACAGAATTTGGGTCTCCTTGTCCTCTTCTAGAAGTTTTTCAGTACAGGACAAACTAAAAGAACTAAAGGTACTTGAGTATAATATTTAGGTACAAAGTCTGAAGTGGTTTGTCTTTGCCAAAGAATCATCTAAGAAGAAAAACCAAAAACAGTAACAAGCTAAAACATTCAAGGAAGATGAGGCAGTCCTTGCCATTTCCCCAGAATATTCTAACCTTATTATAATGCTTATTAATAACCTAAGCAGAACACAATACTGAGACATCTCCAATGACAAATAGAAAATGAGAATAAGCTTCATCATTTTAAATAGTTCTTATCACACTGTTAAGCCTTACTTTTGTTAAATAAAATAATTTATCATACCCACCACTTGAAAGGGTGATAAAGGCAATTTGAATAAGGCAAGACATCAGCCATAAGTCCCCATAGTAAAGTGGTTTAAAATCATCCAAATTATGATACAGTAATAGAATGTTCCCTTAGGATCCTAGAATTCAAAGTCATTAAGGCAGGAAAAAGAAAAGACTTCATAAATCATGTATGCCACAATTATAAATGTCAGAAAATACTGGCTTCTTTAGAAAGCTAAAATAATTGATATTTGTGATTTTTAAGAATCTTATCGCTAAAGTAGGAAAAGAAAGGTGAACTAAAGATTATGTCATAAAATTAAAATAGCCCGGGTGGCTCAGTTGGTTGAATGTCCGACTCTTGACTTTGGCTCAGGACATGATCTCAGAACCTGGGTCCCTGCTTGGTGGGGAGTGGGCTTGTCTCCCTCTCTCTATGCCCTTCCCCCTGCTCATTCTCTCGGTGTGTCTCTCTCTCAAATAAATAAAAATCTTCTTTAAAAAATTAAAATGCAGGGCACCTGGGTGGCTCAGTCGTTAAGTGCCTAACTTCAGCTCAGGTCATGAACCCAGGGTCCTGGGACTGAGCCCCCTATTGGGTTCCCTGCTGGGCAAGAAGTCTACTTCTCCCACTCCCACTCCCCCTGCTTGTGTTCCCTCTCTCGCTGTCTCTGTCTCTGTCAAATAAATAAATAAAATCTTTAAATAAAAATAAATTAAAATGAATCTTGGAACACTGAAAAAACTAAATTTAAAAAGGGGAAATAAATAAATATTAAAAAATTAAAATAGTACCAATGGCATTCAAATGTTCTTTACCAGTTCTCCCAGCATCTTCAGGACATATGCTACCTTTTACATCAATTATCACAATAGTTTTTAGGCATATTTTACCCAAATGATAAGACCAAGATTAAAATTAAGATAACAACATGTGTTGCTTGATGACTAAAGGCAAACCACTATGACATGAGTTTTGTTTATCTTCTTTTAATCCTCAAGACAACCTTAAGAGGTAGGAACTATTACTAATCCCATTTTATAGATGTAGAAACTGAGTTTTAGGCATACTTAAGTTATTTGCAATTCAAATCAGGACAGTCTGATTTCCGGGTTCACACCATTGAGCATCATACTATATTATACATACACTCTGAATTCAAATTCAAAGCTTTTTAAAAGCATGGTGCTCCAATAACTTGATTGTCACCTTCTGTATTAAGAAAAATATTATTTTATTAAGGCTTCAAAGCCCTTCCTGCCCTGACCCCATATCTATCTTTTAAGACCTGTCTCTCACACTTCAGTCACTGAACTGAACATTCTTTCCTCAATACATAACAGATTTTCAAGCCCTTCACCTGTGTACACATTCTTCTCTTAGGAATGCCCCACCAATTAATCTGTTCCAGTCAAAAAACTCCATGAGAGTCTATGTGTAAAACTATACACAATACATTATAAATTAAAGAGGTTGAGCTTGAGGTAATTATGCAGGGGTTACAATTATGACACATTTATCTGCATTTGACATATTTCTCTATCTTTTTTGAACCACAGAGAACCAGGTCCGACCTGACAGCCTGAATTTTGCAGTCAATCACCACCATTAGCTGTTCTCTTCAAGAACAATGTTATTCAAATTGTCAACAGTGTCCTCAGTAACAGACACATGGCCTAGTTACTGCAAATCAGACCATTTCTCTCAGAGAATGCTTAAATAAGGAAGGGAAAATCATTCTAAATAAATTAACTTTTCACTCTAAAAATACCCTTTGGGGGACGCCTGGGTGGCTCAGTGGTTTAAGCCTCTGCCTTTGGCTCAGGTCATGATCCCAGGGTCCTGGGATCAAGTCCCGCATCAGGCTCCTTGCTCGGCAGGGAACCTGCTTCTCTCGCTGCCTCTGCCTGCCTCTCTGCCTGCTTGTGTAACTCACTTGCTCTCTCTCTCTCTCTCTCTCTCTCTGGCAAATAAATAAAATCTTTTTAAAAATAAATAAATAAATAAATAAATAAATAAATAAATAAATAAAAATAAAAATAAAAATACCCTTTGGCCACACAAAATAAGCATTATACAACATACACTAGAGAAGTTTCTTTTATTTTTTTAAAGATTTTATTTATTTATTTGACAGACAGAGATCACAAGTAGGCAGAGAGGCAGGCAGAGAGAGAGGAAGGGAAGCAGGCTCCCTGCTGAGCAGAGAGCCCGATACGGGACTCGATCCCAGGACCCTGAGATCATGACCTGAGCCGAAGGCAGCGGCTTAACCCACTGAGCCACCAGGCGCCCCAAGAAAAGTTTCTTTATAGAACATAAGATCTAGACATATTCCTTAATTGTAAACCAAGACAACCAAAATAAGAAAATTCTCTCTAAGCTAGATACTTGAGATTAAAAAGACTAGCTTCAGGATTGTTTCCCAAATCAAGCAGGGTCTATCTCAGAGGGCTTTCTCCTAACAATCTAGAATTTCCCTCCTTTTATCTTCCAGGAAACATCCTCCCATGCTCCAGTGACCTCCATTCCAGAGAAGCCATGTGCAATTATCAGTTCTATGGATGCTTGAGACTTTACACTTGCACAATTTACACAATTTACAATTGACAATTTGTCAACTTACAATTGACAATTTACACAAGTCACAATCCTAATGGAGCACAAGCATAGATAAAATGCTCACCCACTGTACAGTCTTGTCTCCTTTGCCACTGATTAATTGACCATATACATGTAGGTTTATTTCTGGACTCTGTTCTGTTTCATTGATCTGTATGTCTATTTTTTTGTGCCCATATCATACTGTTTTGATTACTACAGCTTTGTAGTATATCTTGAAATCTGGGATTGTGATACCTCCAGCTTTGTTCCTCTTTCTCAGGATTGCTTTGTCTCTTTGGGGTCTTTTGTGGTTCCATACAAATTTTCAAGTTATTTGTCCTAGTTCTGTGAAAAATGCTGCTGGTATTTTAATCGGGACTGCATTCAATGTGTAGATTGCTTTGGGTAGTATAGACATCTTAACAATATTAATTCTTCCAATCCATAAGCACAGAATACCTTTCCATTTGTTTGTGTCACCTTTGATTTTTTTTTTTATCAGTGTTTTATAGTTTTTAGGGTACAGGTCTTCCACCTCCTTGGCTAAGTTTATTCTTAGGTATCTTACTCTTTTTGGTGCAATAGTAAATGGAATTGTTTTCTTAATTTCCCTTTCCGCCACTTTGTTATCAGCATATAGAAACAGTACTGATATCTGGGTATTAATTTTGTATCCTGCAACTCTACTGAATTCATTAATTACTTCTAGTAGTTTTTTTATGGAATCTTCAACGATATTGTAATAGCATTATACAATAACAGGTGGTAGCCAATGATATTGTAATAGCATTATATAATAACAGATGGTAGTTATATTGGTGATGAGCATAGCACAACATTTAGAGAAGCTATATTGTTGGACACCTGCAACTAATGTAACATCATGTATCAGATAACTCAAATAAAACGGTTTTTTAAAGTACCCAACCAGCAACCCAAAGAGAAAAATGAAAGTGAAATCGCCAAGGCTATCCTTTATCACACATTGCAAGGAGGACCTCTATCCATCAGTAGTGAGCAGTGTCTACAACCAACATTTACAATGGACGTAGGGGACAGATACTTGCAAAATGAGAGTGGTGAGGAGACATTTAGGAATAAACTTTAGACTGCAGAATAAAACTGAAGTTTACTGATGAGATTGCAAAGAAAAGAAAGGAAGAAACACGCTGCTTGACAATGAGAGAAGGTCATCCAAAGACACACCACAACAAGGCAATGCCTCATGGTTGTGAACATTGCTCCTCCGAATCACAGTGTTTACAGATCTTACTTTGGTAGCAGTCTTCAGTTTGAAACCTGGCTTACCAGCTCTGTGGCCTGGGAAGCTTACTTTCTCTCCTTGACCTTCAACCTTGACCTTGACCTTCAACTCCCTCATCTAAAACATAAAAATAACACCTCTTCCAAGGATCCGGGGATTGAGAGAACACTTAGAATGTAGATAGCACAGTGACTGACACATAGCAAATGCCAAAAATTATAGCTGCTGCTATCATCATTTGATTTTTATTATGTGAAGACATTAAAACAAAGGCTTGTTTGTCTAAAACTATGCTGCCAACACATTTTGTGATGACTGACATGTTCTATAGCTGTGCTATCCAATGTGGTAGTTACTAGCCACATGTGGCTATTGAGCACTTGGAATAAAGCTAGTCCAATGGCAGAACTGGATTTTTAATTTTACCTAACTCTGATTAATTTAAATGTAAATAGTCACAAGTGGCTAGTGCCTACTGTATTGGATAGCATGAGTTTAGAATAACTATAATACCACTTTCCTTTGAAAAGAGAATGACCTAACCCTATGGGTCTAAAAATCCTAGCTCATAGACCAGTGCCAATCTGCCCTCAAATTTTCACTAGTCTACAGCAAAACAAACCAGAAAAGTTTAAGTCTATGAATTTTTCATAAAGCCAAATCCATTCCAACTAAAGGACTATTGCTCCTTTTGAAATTGATGATTCAATCTAAATTTTTTATGAAATTTAGTCATTCATTCAACAATGTCTTGTAAGTTCTCCCTATATGTCAGGTATTATTCTAGAGATATAGAATAAATAAAAGATTCTCTGCTTCATGGAGCTTACATTCTAGGGGAGGGAGAAAGACAATAAACCCACACACACATAGACGCACACACCCCTACAAGGAAAAAGAAAGCAAGATGATAGAGAATAGGACGGGGAGGAAAAGGGTCAGGGAAGCCCCTTCCCCTACTGTACCATTTGAGTAAATACCTAAAGGAGGTGAGAGAGCTAACCATGTACTAAAGAAAGAAAACTCCATGCATAAGGCATAGCCAGTACAAAGACTGTGAAGCCAAAACAAATTTGGCAGATCCAAGAGGGAGTTTAGTGTAGCTGATGCAGATAAATTACAGAAGACAGGGATAGAGAATTTATCAGAACTAGTTCACATAGGGCCTAATAGGCCACTGTAAAGACTTTGGCTTTTATTTCTTAATTAAAATTTTAATTAGGTTTGTAGAATAGTTTCGAAAATAGTTCAGAAAGAATCTCTCAGCCAATGGGAAATGCTGTGAAGTGTGTAAACCTGGCGATTCACAGACCTGTACCCCTGGGGCTAATAATACATTATATGTTAATGGAAAAAAAAAAAAAAAAAGAATCGCTCAGCCAGTTTCCCTAAATGTTGGACATCTTACACAACTATGGTATACTTATCAAAACTAAGAAAATAATATCTATACAATAGTATTCATTAAACTCTAGACTTCATTCAGAGGTTGCCAGTTTTCCCACCAATGTCTTGTTTTCTGTTTCAAGATCCCGTCTGGGATCCCACATTGTACGTAGATATGTGTTTTTAGTCTCTTCCCCTCTGTGACAGTGTCTCCGTCCTTCCTTGTTCCTTGTGCACTTGCTCTTTTAAAGAGTACTGATCAGGTATTTTGTAGACTGTCCCCAATATAGATTTCTCTGATATTTTCCTCATGTTTATCCTAGGGTTATAGGTTTGGAGAAGAATACCACAGAGGTGGAGTATCCTTGTCATCACATCCTATCAGGTGAGGATATCATATCCACATGATTTATCACTGGTAAAGAACTCTGGCTTTTACTCTGAATGATATGGGAGCCATGGGAGAGTTTCGAGCAGAGGAAGGACATGTCCTCAATTTTATTTTATTTTATTTTTTTAAGATTTTATTTATTGGTTGATTGATTGATTTGACAGACAGAGATCATAAGTAGGCAGAGAGGCAGGCAGAGAGAGAGGAGGAAGCAGGCTCCCTGCCAAGTGAGCAGAGAGCCTGATGCGGGGCTCGATCCCAGAATCCTGGGATCATGACCTGAGCCGAAGGCAGAGGCTTTAACCCCACTGAGCCACCCAGGCGCCCCATGTCCTCGATTTTAAAAGGATCATTCTGGAGCTGTGTGGAGAATAAGCTAGGCAAGAAGCATGGAGACCAATCAGGAGACTATTGAATTGGATTCAGGTGAGAGGTGATCATGGTATTTTAGGCTAGAATAGTGGCAGGTGAGGTGGTAAGAAAGGGATGCATTTAGACATACGCTGAAAGTAGAATCCACAAGATTTGCTCATGAGTTAGATGTGAGATGTGAGAGAGAGGCCAAAAGATAAGGATAAGGATTTTGTACTGCACATCAGATGGGAAATACTGAAAGAAGACCAAGGGAATGGAGGGAACTAAGAATCTAGGCTGGCCTCCCTGCATTTGCAATGCCTACTAGACATACAACCAGAGAGGTGGAGTAGTGATTGAACAGATGATTCTAGAATTCAAAGGTGAGACTGAGGTCAAAGATATAAATTTGAAAGTCATCAATAAACACATGGTATCTAGAACCGTAAACAGGATGAAATCATGGGACTGAATGCTGAGAAAAGAAAAAATCTGAGGTTGAAAATGATAATGGTAGCTGATGATAGCTCTGATTTTTTTGTTCAATTTCTTATATTGGAAAAGTTAAAAGCTAGCAACCCCATGGCCACCATCAAAGGCTTGGTGTTATATATGTGAATAAATATACACATACTCGCTCATTTTAGTGTATCTAGTTTTTTATTCTGAAGTTCTGAGAACCTTAAGTCTAAATAATATCTCCAGCTCCCTTTGCTATCCTTAGCAATTTTTCAAAGATTTTCCTGGAAAGCAGCCTTTTCTTGGACTAGAAGTTTATACTCTGGAGAGGAGAGGGGAGGCACAATTTTAAAGAGTTCAAGAGCATGGATCCTCTGACAGCAATGAGGTCCAGAAAGCAGTAATTATTTGGTGCTGTCTCATGACACTGGTGAGGCAAACATGTGGTGGTTAAGAGCAGAGACTTTAGAAGGGGTGTGGGTGTGCCCCAGCTCAGCCACTTACTAGCTACAGAGCCCTAAGTGAGTGGCTCCCCACCCTAACCTCTGCTTGCTTCTCAGCACAAGGGGTTTCCTCTTCTAATGCACTGAAGCCCTATGCACAGTGCTATGCCCAAGATTCTTGGCCAGCTGCAATTTTAATGCAATGCTATCCAACACAGAACAAAAATAAATCTTCCTACAAGCAAATCTCTTTCAATTAGGGAAGGAGGTGTGAGAGAACTAATTAATCTCACAAGCAACCATTTATAATAATTTGTTCAAATACCTGTATTCTATGAGCTGCCTTCCTAATAAAGAATAAAATCTTTCAGATATAGCATTGAGATATGCAACTCTCAGATTCAAAATAAATAAATAAATAAATGAACAAAATCCCAGAAAGATGACCTTCTTAGAGGAAGCTCAGAGAAGGAGCTAAAGAGAAAACCAAGGTTTATTCCAGGTCTTACGTAACAAGTATATACAGGAGGCAGGGCAATTTCAAAGATTATTTTCCTCCATCTTCTTAAGCAGTGGCTATCAAGCTTTGATGTATGTAAATCAGAATTAACTGGATGACTTGTTAAAAGGTAGATTGCTGGGCCCTACATCAGAGTTTCTGATTCAGTAGGTCCAGGGTGGGCCCTGCAACTTTGGATTTCTAACAAGTTCCTAAGCAATGCTGATGCTGCTTGTCTGTGGACCACACTTTGATAACCACTGCCCTAAAGAATACCTATTATGTCAAAGCCATAGCTGAGATTTGTATGGACATTAATCTCTTTTATTTATTTCCAGCAGGGTAATGACTGATAGCCAATGATGCCTGCAAGATTTTAGCATATGATTTTAGCATATGATTTGCAAATCCAGCCCTAGATATTTATTGTGTGAATCATTTTCCAACCATCCAGAACTTCCAGGAATGCATGGACACCAAACCACACAGTTCTAAAAGCCTTCCCTAAAAGGAAAGCTTAAGAGAAGCCCAGAGAATGTGAAGTAAAGACATTCAAAAATAAATTCAACAATTACTTCATAGCAACATTATCAAACCTTGACATAACCGAAGGCCATATGAAATACACTAGAAATTGACTACACAGCAAAATCAAAGTAATTCAGGAAAAAATAAATAAATAAATAAATTTAAAAAAAAAATCAAAGTAATTCAGGAAAAAGTAAGATAACCCAGCCAAACTGTGGGGGAAAAAATTTTAAGTACATCTTAGAACTCTTTTTAAAAACTATACCACAAGTGAGGACTGATAGGGAAAAGGTGGAAAATTCAGTTAAAATTGCTCCACATTGTAAAATTATATATATTCTAAATATATATAAATATAAATATATTATAAAATATAAATAAAAATTCAGAATTATATCACCTACTCAAAAAGATTTGCATTCACAATTCAATGAATTAAATATCTGTTGAACGTATACTCTGGGCAAGGCACTATTGAAATGAAATATACCCCTCATGGACTCAAGGATGTCCACAGCATGAGCTGATAAGTATCATAATAGGAAAATAAATATTGTACGGAACGCAGAGGGAAAACAGACCATACATTGGGGAAGTTAATTCTGAGATGGACCTGTAAGAATGGAAGGGCATCCCAGGTGAGAGCATGGAAAACACCAAGTTCTAGAAACAGAAATAGTTCAGAGAATATTGGGGAAAGCTTGTAAAATATGCCAACAGTAGAAAAGGCCCTTGGGATTATAGTGAAGGGTGAGACTACAAAAGTGGAGGTGGGAAGGCATGACCATGTGAGACCCCCCAAAGGTAGCCTATAAGAGCATTTAACAGCACTAAATGAACAAAGCTTTATCCTAGACAGGAACCAGAGCAACCCTGTCAGAATGCAAAATGTAGGCATAAATATAGTAATACCAGATGTCAAGTATAAAAACTTTCTTGAGGTTCACACAAAAAGGTAGAACAGGTAGCAACAGAAATCACATTTTTTATTGCAAATATTCTTACTCTTTCCCCATAATCAGGCACTAGGTAAGAGTCCGAGGAGGATCCACAGGTGAGATTCTCTGGCCTGAGTTACAGGGGATTTTAACATGGTGCCCCCTATCGGAAATCACTGTCAAAAACCAGCAAACAGGGGCGCCTGGGTGACTCAGTGGGTTAAAACCTCTGCCTTCAGCTCAGGTGATGATCCCAGAGTCCTGGGTGGAGCCCCACATAGGGCTCTCTGTTCAGTGGGGAGCCTGTTTCTCTCTCTCGCTCTCGCTCTCTCTCTCTCTGCCTGCCTCTCTGCCTATTTGTGATCTATGTCTGTCAAATAAATAAATAAAATCTTAAAAAAAAAAAAAAACAGCAAACAGCTCAACATTATCCAGTACTCGTGGGAAAGGCAATGAAAACTTAGGCATAGGTTTAAGAAATCACAGCTTTCACCCAGGAAACCAGGTTGTCGAGTTCCATGGCATATATCTTTGTTGCTACTTTGTGGCCTGCTTGCACGTGGTGTCTCTTCAGAGGTGAGACCCATGTATTCTGTGGCAGTAGGAAGAAGAAAACAGGTGGGGTGGAAACGAGCTTGTTCACAGAGGCCAATGTACAAAACAACCACAACTGTTTAAAATTATTTATCTACAAGTTTTTTTTTAACTTTTTTTTTTAAGAGTTTATATATTTATTTGACAGAGATCACAAGTAGGCAGAGAGGTGGGCAGAGAGAGAGAAGAGGAAGCAGGCTCCCTGCCGAGCAGAGAGCCCGATGCGGGACTCCATCACAGCACCCTGAGATCATGACCTGAGCGGAAGGCAGAGGCTTTAACCCACTGAGCCACCCAGGTGCTCCATTTATCTACAAGTTTTATTCTAGTATCAAATGAACATAAAAGGCCAAAGAAAAAATAAAGTATATTCTAATGAGGTTCTCAAGGGCCCATCTTCATGACCACCACCTGGTCCAGGCTACCACCACTCTGGTTCACCTTGAGTGTACAATATCCTCCTAGTGCCCAGTTTGCTTGGGTCAGCCCTTGTTGATGTTGTCCCAGTAAGTATTAAAAGCACTTCCTCTCCCTCTCGGAAATGTCCAGTTTGGATGAGGTATGGTCACTTCTCATTTATTCCCACCTCACTTCAATTCTTTCTCCCCATTACAGGCAAAATGATACTACATTACTACAGCCCTTGATTCCTTCCAGCTTAAAAACCTTCCCGGGCTTCCACTGTGTTGACGTCCAAGGCCTACCCTGCTAGGCTCATTCCTGCATCTCCCTTCTATCCACACCAAAATTCTTTTGTTCCCCAAGGACACTGGAGACTTCTGCCTGGGATCCTCACACACGCTGTTCCTGCTACCAGGAATCCTCTTCCCCATCACCTCCCTTTCCTTGCCAATTCTCACTCAGTGTTGGGGCGCTCAACCAAAAAAATCACTTCCTCTGAAAACCCCTTCCTGATTATCTATTCAGATTACTCACTTGCACTTCTATTTATAACACTGTATGACTAAATACTTGCATGTCTTGTTTAATGTCTGTCTCCAGAGAACACAGGTCTCTGAGGGCAGGGACTATGATGGGGTTTGCTCATCACTGAATCCCCAAGTGCCTAGAACAGTGTCCTCCATATGGCACGTGCTTAGTTAATACCACTGGATAAATGAATTCACTTATCAAGATCACAAGTCACAATTACTGGTGTGGAAAATAAAGCTAACACTTGTAAACAGCCTGCATTTTGTGCACTGGTATAGTAATTTCCCATTGTTACTGCCACAAATTCCCACAAATATAATGGACTAAAAAACAATACAAATTTTCTATACTGTTCTAGAGGTAAGAAATCCAAAATGGACTTCATTGGTTAAAGGAAGGTGTCAGCAGAACCACATTTCATCTGAAGACTCTGAGAGAGAATGCCTTCCTTTGCCTTTCCAGCTTCTAGAGGCTACCTGGATTCCTAGTTCATAGGCACATTCCAACTTCAAAGCCAGGAATCACATTACTCTGGGCTCTTCTTTCATCAAACCATCTCCTCTGACTCTAACTCTCTTGCCTCCTTGTGATTACAGTGGGCTCACCCAGATAATCTAGGATAATCACCCCTTCCCAAGACCCTTATTCAGTCATACCTGCGAGATCCTTTTGTCATGTAAGGCAACATAGTCACAGGTTTCAGGGATTAGGATATTCATATCTTGGGGGCAGTAGGCATTAATCAACCTATAATTGGCTTTAAATGTACCTCTTTCCTTGTAAGAATATTAATAACAAAAACAATAACAGGAATGAGGGACGCCTGGGTGGCTCAGTTGGTTAAGCAGCTGCCTTCGGCTCAGGTCATGATCCCAGCATCCTGGGATCGAGTCCCGCATCGGGCTCCTTGCTCATCAGGGAGCCTGCTTCTCCCTCTGCCTCTGCCTGCCATTCTGTCTGCCTGTGCTTGCTCTCTCTCCCTCTCTCTCTCTGACAAATAAATAAATAAAATCTTAAAAAAAAAAAAATAACAGGAATGAGAGTCTATTACAGCTCTACATCTTAGAGAATCATTATGAAAAGTCATCTATAGACAAAGAAAAGAGTAGCAGCATGAAAATAAACACAATTTGCTCTCTTGGAATAATTTCTTATCTCAAATGATTTCCTCAATCTAAAGCAACTACCTTAATAGCCAAATGTGGGATGTAGGAAAATGGCACACACAACTGAAGAGGATACTTTCCTTTGAGTGGGCTTTTTTATAAACTCAACTGGATAACTGGATAACAGATAATTTAATTCAGTTAAACTTCCTAAGTTTTATACCAACACTCCACAAATGCCAATTCCATGAGATAGACTATTACTAATATCAAAGGTCTTGATCCATGGTTCTTAATAAATTTTAGACCATGAACCCTGGAATTTCTAGGATATTCAGGTAGTTTGAGATATGAAGTCAGAATAGTTTCAGTTGGGATACAGACGCCATGACACAGCAGCAGCAGCAATATTTTCCCTATAGTCTTGAAACAATTGATTCTTCCTTTTGTCCTTTAGAGTTTACAGTAGAGTAAGTGCTTTCACAAAGAGCCTCCCCTGTCCAGTCTTTTGGTCTATCCCACTCCTCCCCTCTTCTCAAGCAACAAGGCAGACTCAAGTCACATACTGTGTTCTAGTAAGATCTGATCTCTTTCCTTAAACCCACTGCCACGTAGTGAGTTATATCCAGAAGACCTTTCCCATCCAGGCAATTGCTTATCCATGCAGAAAAGCAAGCTGGACTTCATCCAGAGACTACATTCCCTGTCTTTTATTTCTTAGGTTTGGCTTTTTTCCTTCTGATTTAATTTATTTTTATTTTTATTTATTTTTACCTTATGCATCCAAAAATCATTCAACAAATATCACTAAGTGCCTATTCAATACTAAACTGAATATTGAGTCATAATAGTGAACAAGATAGGTATGGCCCCTGTCTACATGGAGTTTACAGTCTATTGAGGAGAAAAAAATTAAGCAAAAAAGATACTAGCAACTGTAATAATAATACTTGCCATGGAGAAACCATAGAAGTCACAAAATGGCTACACCTGGGCAAACTCTGACCAAGAATTTTGGACAGCTGCCAACATTTTTTTTTTTTAAATAAGGAAATTTCACAATAAAATAAGGATTTTCTGTTATACTTCTTAAAAATCAGCTAGAGCTGAGAAATAGCTATCCTTTTTTGATAAGGTACCTGGTTTCTGGTTTTCCACATTCTCAGGACTCCTTTCTGTCTCCTTGACACTGAGCCCAAGGTTCTAGTCACCGTCATCATATTTGTGCTCCTTTTTTTTTTTCCTATAGATCTGCCTGTGCTAGTCTATTGGAGTAGCCACTAGCTACATGCAATTATTTAAATTTAAACTTAAATTAATTGAAAACTAAATAATTACTAAAAGTCCAGGTCTTCAGTTGCACTAGCCACATTAAGTACTCAAAAGCCACATGTGGCTAGTAGCTACCATAATAAACTAGGCAGATACAGAACACACCCATCATCACAGAAGATTCTGCTATCAACAGTCCATTTCATCCTTGGCTCCTACAGGCATAGCAATTTGCAAGACCCGCTATAGGATGATACGAAATTGATTAAAGAGGAGAACCAGGGTGCCTGGGTGGCACAGTCAGTTAAGCATCCAACTCTTGGTTTGGCACGGGTCATGATCTCAGGGTCATCAGATCACGCCCCATGTTGGGCACCACAATCAGTGTGAAGTCTACTTGAGATTCTCTCTCCCTCTGCCCTTCTCCCCAACCCCTCAAATAAATAAATCTTAAAAAAAGGAAAAAGAGGAGAACCAAATTGGATCTAAGAATTCAAGGAAGGCTCCCCAGTGGAAGTGACCACAAAGCTGGGATATGTAAAATGTACCAACATTAGTTGTCTGAAGGTAGTTGGAAGAAAAGTGATCTGGGAAGAGAGGACAATGTGTAAGGAAATGTAAGGTGGGCATTTATCCTTATAGAAATCTTTTCTAGGGACACCTGGGTGGCTCAGTGGGTTAAAGCCTCTGCCTTCGGCTAAGGTCATGATCCCAGGGTTCTGGGATCGAGCCCCGCGTCGGGCTCTCTGCTTGGCAGGGAGCCTGCTTCCCCACCCCTCTCTCTGCCTACTTGTGATCTCTGTCTGTCAAATAAATAAATAAAATCTTTAAAAAAAAAAAAAAAAAAAGGAAATCTTTTCTAATGATCTCAACTCACTTCATGTATCCATACTAAAAAATATCCTTGGTTAGCACATATCTAAGCAAGAGAGGGCCATATATAAATTCAGAGCTTCAGGTAATAATGGCATACTTTTTTTTCGCCTAGTTAACACTCAAGAAATCATCTTCATTTGAAGAGCACATACCCAGAAAATCAAATTTTCTTTCTCTCTGTTTCAGGATGATCGTTTCCAAACCTGAGACTATCAAGGCCCTAAATGTGAAGGCCATCTGCTGAGCAGGCTGTTTCCAAGGGAACAGCAGATGTTTCTCTCAAGTGGATTGCACTGTGATGCTCTTCTGTTCTAAAGGACAGTGACTTCTCTGGAGAGGAAGGCATCCTCAATTTTCTTAGAATTTGCATCTTGCATTTTTTTTTTAAGAATTTGCATTGAGAAAATGATGTGCTTTGGGAGTTGTTTTAGATCTCCCACTGCTAAAGGCCATGTTTTTGTCAACAGCTTCTCAAGTGCTGGGGTCTATTTATTATTTGAGGAATTTCTGGACCCTGGCTGATAAGAATATAGATATTTCCACTGAGGGAGACCTTGCCTTTCTGGTTCCATGCAACCAACCTCTACTAAATAACAACTTGCCCAAAGTTTCCTTAGTTCTTTTGGGAACAGGGAGAAAAACAGATGACTAAGCACTGTCCTGAAAAGCTCACAGCCCAGGGGTAAAGCCAGACATGTAAACAAGCATAATCCCTCCAATCAATGAAAAAATAGACATATGTTACAGGTGTTAAATGAACGACCAACACACATGTTGGTAAAAACATGAAGGCGAGGCAACATACGAAACCTCCAGGGGAACAATCTCTTAGACAGTTCTTCCACTGGCCCTCTCACAGAACATCCAGGTGCAGTTATTTGAAGCAAAAGCAAACCCAACCTGTCACTCCTCAGTGTAAGCCCTTCTGCCCACTTGTTTCTCCCAGATCCTTCAGACCAACAGGATTTAAGATTTTATTCCCCTCAACAGACTCCCAAACCCACAAAATACCTGCCTGTGCCTAACGCTACATTTCATACTTCATTAACCTGGTATTTTTCCAGCGTCGGTGGGGATCTCCATCACCCCACCAGATGACGGCATCACCCTTCCTGGACTCCATATGTGTTTATTGCAAGAAGAAATATAAAATCCTCCACACTCGAGCCCTTCCAGTTGGCCTGTCTAATACTTGTTTGTACTTTCATCTTAACTGTGAAGCAACCTTGTTAAAAATTTATTTTTCAGGTGCCACCATGGATAAATCAGCCTTTTGATCAAGGAGAAAGCATACATGAAATTGAGAAAGGACACGTTTTCCGTTTTCTGGGAAGGTTTTGGGGATGTCAGTCACTGTAAAAATCTTTTCTTGGGAATGCAGTCCACATCTGCAAACTGTTCCTGTAAGGTCTATGCAGAAATCCATTTCAGTATATAGCTTTGCTCCATGATAAGCAATCTTCCCTGGAAAACGCCAACCCTGGCCTCCTCAGCTGAACTATAAAGTCATGTTGCTTTTTTTTTTCTTCTATGACAGGACAGAAGGAAGTGATTCACACACCTGAATTACCTGAAATGGAAAATTTCTCACAGGAGAGTGTTTTGATAGCCTTTCTTTCTTTCGAAGTCACAATGTGCGTGTGAGTTTTTAAAGGTTCCCTAACAGAGAAAGAAAACTTGAAATGGAGTAATGATAATGTGAGTAATACATTATTTAAATGATTTCTGTCTTTTTCTGTCTTTCCATTTTTCCTCCTTTCTGTACTTTATCAGAAGCAAGCATGTTTGTAAGTCATAAGGTAGATGGAAAAAATTCGTAGTTTCTAAAGAAGATCATAATGCCACAATAACCACTAGTTAGCCGTGTAATATTGTCCAAGCCCCTAGACCTCTCTTAGACCTAGGACAGAGGGGCCCTTTTTCTGGGCCACACACTAGAGGACTCCACACAGGAGAAACTCCAAAATGCAATTTTTTTTCTTTTCAATATTATAAGAAAGTTTTGTTTGTTTGTTTGCTTAATTTGTTAACTGCCCAAGCCTACAGGAGGGACTCCTTAGCTGAACTTGGCCCCTAGGCCAAAGGATACTGAGATGAGAGCCCATGAGAGGATGAACCACAGATTCTGCCCTTGGAAACCAAGGACAAAATAAGTATCTCCCAGATAACTCTGTTCCCTCCGTTCCCCTTGCTCAGAGGATGTATGAGAGGCACACAGAAACCCCTGGAAGGCCTGAGTCTGACAAGTAAGGCCTGGAGGTAGAATAGTTGCCCAGCACACCTCCCTGGAGAGCTCAAGCAGATCATCCCCATTTAGGGATCAGAGGGTCCAGGAGTCTTAGGCCTGACCCCAGCTCTTACCCTATCATGCTCTTGCAGATCCACAGGGCAGCCCTGGGGGACTGAGGTCCCTGCTGCCTCCAAGCAGCACTGGACTGTAGCCCTCAGGGCAGAAAGCAGGCAGAGCTTGATTAGACCTTTACCATATTTAGACATTTGGTCTGTGGGTCTCAATTAGCATTTGCCCTGGCCCCACAAAGGGTAGGGGCTGCCTGACTCTGGTTCCTGTGTAAAAATAAGAGGACTCAACTAAATTGCTCTTCGGTTTGGGCCTGTTCTACAAAGTCTTTATATTTTTCACTTAAGTACTTTAAGGTAAAGCAAGGTAAAAAAGGCAATTCAAGATGTCAGGGAAAAAAAATAATAAAACTTATTTTTCTGAAGTTATTTCAAGAAGAAATCTTTGAATGAATTGCAGCCTCTGGCTTGCTCTTTCCTACCTCTCAGGTTGCATGCTTTATGAAAAGAATGTCATTAAGTAAAACTAGTTTGAAATGCCTCAGAATACACACACACAATACCACAAATACCACACTGTAAAATTCTCCATGTGGTATAAGAATTACAGTTTATCTCTCTCTAATGACCAACTGGCAATTAATATTTAACCACCTTCTTGCACTGAAGACCTTTTCTAAAATACACAAGAAGAAAAAACTACATAGAGATTATTTCAAGACTCAGCATTCAAATAATAACTTTAAAGAGGACAAATAAATGAAAACCATGCCAAAAGGAGCCAAAGACCACTAAAACTGAAGAGTATTTACTATTATTACTCAGGAGGATTAACTTAGAAATATTTAGAGCTGTCAATTGTGAAATACTAATCTGAATTTTAATTTTTCTGATTTTTTATACTAATTACAAAGACAGATGTGCTTACTATCCACACTGACTAAACTATAAGCACAGTGTAAGAAACAGCTTTCCTCTTCTGATAGGGGCCATAAATAATGTTTCTATATTATGTTGTGTTCCCGTATATCACAGAACTGGTTGAAATGTATCTCTAGCTACCGTAAATCATAAATACAGTTAAGCGGAACCTCTTCCCTGAATGTAGAAAATAAGCACACAGCAATAAAATCCAGAGTTACACATGATTTGAGTGTGAGTTTCTTCATAGTCCATTTTAATTGATTTATACAGACAGGAAAGAGAGGGAACATTAAGCCTTTTACAAACCTTCCCAAGCTCTCCTAATTAGGCCAGTCCTGCATAAAGAACTTCGTAGTTTTAGAGAATCTGAGAGCAATGAAATAAAAATGAGATAAATTGGGGGAAAACACATATATTCCAACACCTGTTCTCAAATTCTGTGCTTTTCACAAAGCGAATGTTATAGGTAATAGACACAGTGGGCTACGACCAGGTTCCTCACTAGACCACAAAATGTATTTCTGAAATTTTGGTCCATATTTTACCTTTATGAAGGGAATCTGAATCTGTGAAACAAGTTAAAGAAATCAAAGAGCACAGGAAAAGCTGTGCTTGACATGAGAAGTTTATTTAATAGAACGTTAACTAAAACATGTGAAGTAGCCAATCTCTTTCAGGACATAAGTATTAGCTTAAAAAATGTATTTCCAATCTTTATTTGAAATGTTCTCATAATCTTTGTGTCTAATAAGTTGCTGAGTAAAAGTAAAAGTAAAAACTAAAATATATATAGTAAAGACCCTGTTTAAGGAAACACTAAAAAGCAGTGCTAAAGCAGCTACCATATTTCTTCTCAACCCAAGCCACCAATAATTGTAAGGCACATCTTAATTTATACCTTCAGAGAAAGGAAAATCTTATAATAACACCATCAACTGTGAGGTGCATCCCAATTTCAGAGATGCTAACGTGTAAAATAAGTCATTAAAATATGGAAAATACATTCAACTCTTATACTGGACAAAGTGAGAAGGAACATTTGTCTATAATGTCCACTTAGCAAATACTTGTAAAATACATGAGAAAATTAATAACTTCAAAAACAACTTTCTTGGGACACCTGGGTGGCTCAGTGGGTTAAGCCTCTGCCTTGGGCTCAAGTCATGATCTCAGAGTTCTGGGATCGAGCCCCACATTGGGCTCTCTGCTCAGCAGGGAACCTGCTTCCCCCTCTCTCTCTGCCTGCCTCTCTGCCTACTTGTGATCTCTCACTCTGTGTCAAATACATAAATAAAACCTCTTAAAAAATTTTTTTAAATAAAATTTAAAAAAAAAAACAAAACTTTCTTGATAGGAAAGTGGAACAAAGAACAGTTCTATATATGTGACCATAGAGACAAACAGGTAACCTTCCGTCATCAAGCCTCTCCCCTACTACCCTGGCCAGCCTTCCCTCCCACCTCAGTTCCTACAATGTTAACAGTAAAAAGTACATACCTGAACAACTAGTTTTTTTTTTTTTAAAGATTTTATTTATTTATTTAACAGAGAGAGAAATCGCAAGTAGGCAGAGAGGCAGGCAGAGAGAGAGGAGGAAGCAGGCTCCCCGCTGAGCAGAAAGCCCGATGTGGGGCTCGAACCCAGGACCTGGGATCATGACCTGAGCCGAAGGCAGCGGCTTAACCCACTGAGCCACCCAGGCGCCCCCTGAACAGCTAGTTTTATATGCATACACACATCCACATATATATACACTCACCCACACTCACAGCAAACTGTGACACACAAGCTAAACCAGGCCATCAGCTTGTTAATAAAGTTTTATTTGAATAGTCATGCTTATTTATGTATCGTCTATGGCTGCTACAACCACATTACAATGGCAGAACTGAGTAACTAAAAAAGACTGAATGGCCAGCAAAACCTAAAATATTTGTCATCTGCCCCTATGAGAAAAAGTTTGCTTCGCCGTGTACTAGAGCACATGGCCCTAGAAGACAGGGGTTATATTATAAATTGGGTCTTACTCTCCCAGTACCCTCTGGCACCAAGTGAAAAAGAGTTAATGTATGCTAAGTGTCATAGACTTTTAGAAATCTAAGGGGAGCATACCTCTAAATCAAGCTAAAAGGTCTTCTAAAGGCTAATTTCTCTCTATAGAGGAATCTCTTTGACCTCCATCTTACTCTTTCTTTACAAGTTAAGATCTAGTCTATAAATCAGTCCCACACTATCTATATGACTAATAGAGTAACTCCATTTACCTCCCTAATTAAGTTCATCACACAGACACTAGGAGGACCATCAACTGCCTTTCACACAGCAAACAATATATAACAAAAAAGCATTAGCCACCTAACAGCAATTCAAAGCATCAGTCATTTCAGAGACATCTGTTGGAGCATGCTCTCTATGCTACTCTAGATAAGAAACTACCAAATAGAATTAGACACAACCCTACCCTCAGGGAGCTAAAAGTCTACTGAGACTTCATCTCCTTAGTCTTATTTCAAAGTAAACACATTGTAATAGCATGATAGCAAACAGAACCTCAAGTTGATGACAAGGGGAAGACCCACTGAGTAATTAATCAGAACTTGGGTACATTGTGCAAAAGTCCTGTGGCCGATATAAGAATGCACAGCCATGGCTTCTTACCCTGAGCTGTATACAATACAAGGACAAGGGTATTGCTGTGACCAGACCCAACAAATGGAAGAACACAGTCTTCTGGGCCACTCAAGAGGGAGAGATTAATTCTGATAGAACTGGGTTGAAAAACAAATAAGAGAAGATCTTGTGAAGAAAATTTTTGAGTAGATTTTAAAAGAGAAGATACATTTCCATAAGAAAATCTTTTGGGATGAGGGAGGAATAAAGGCACAAAAGGCACGGCGCTAGTATTCTGTACTTTGTCAACAAAGAGAGTTATTATTATGTATTAATCAAATGTTTATTTATTGAGTGACCACTCTGTGCTAAGTGATATATCTGGGAGCAAAACAAGTTCTCTTTAGGGACAAAGAAAAAAAAAACCCTGCCCCTAAAGTTTGACTTCCTATTATCATCACTCTGGTATAAGAAGTGCACAGTGGGGGTGAGGAATATGGTGGGAGACAAAGTTCAACAGATAGGTTGGAGATCGCTGCAAAATACCTGGGATGCCACGTCAAAGAGGTTGGATTCTATTTTTTTAAATATAAGATTTTTTAAATATTTATATAATAAGGGGAGCCTGGGTGGCTCAGTGGGTTAAGCCTCTGCCTTCGGCTCAGGTCATGATTTCAGGGTCCTGGGATCCAGTCTTGCAACAGGCTCCCTGCTTAGCAGGAAGCCTGCTTCTCCCCCTCAGACTGCCCCTCTCCCTTGCTTGTGCTCTCTCACGCGCGAGCGCTCTCTATCTCAAGCAAATAAAGTCTTCTTTAAAAATTATTAAAAACAGGGGCGCCTGGGTGGCTCAGTGGGTTAAGCCACTGCCTTCGGCTCAGGTCATGATCTCATAGTCCTGGGATGGAGCCCCGCATCGGGCTCTCTGCTCGGCAGGGAGCCTGCTTCCTCCTCTCTCTGCCTGCCTCTCTGCCTACTTGTGATCTCTCTGTCAAATAAATAAATAAAAATCTTTAAAAAAAATTATTAAAAACATATAATAAATTAAATATATATTCAACACATTGTAAGTTCTGCCTCTGTTCTAGGTCACTAGAGATCATTCCAACACTAGATTAGTCTTCTAAACCAATTGTATTCATAGTGAAATACAAAGCAGAATGTGAATTCAACTCATAAAAAAAAAAAACCACTACTCATTTTCAAATGTTTGAACCTGACTGTTTTAAGATATGCAGAAGGGACCTAGGATATGTCAGTACACAGCCAATGTACTGCTGGCTATGAATTAGAGGTTATTTCCCAATAACCTTAATTTAATACTCCACATAATTTACCAGCCATATATTCATGTGTGTGCACATTTGTGTGTATTAATGAACACATTACTTTTAGTTTTATTTTAAAAGCAACAAAAGTTCCTCCACTACCTGAATGCTTCTTTATAAGACAGCTCCAGAAGTAGCAGGAAGAACATGCCTTTTAGCAGCTTAATCCCTAAATAGTGTCCCCATGTATTTCTCAAGCTTATTTCACTGTCTTACGTCCTATTTCCTAAAAGCAAACCTCCCTTACTGTTCCTGAGGGGCATTTCTTCCCTAGCCATCACAGTAAATCCATTCCCTAGAGTCTTTTTATTTTAAGATTTTATTTATTAATTTGAAAGAGAGAGAGACAGCGAGAGAGCATAAGCAGGGGGAGTGGCACAGGGAGAAAGAGAAGCAGACTCCCCACTGAGCAGGGACCTTGAGTGGGGCTTGATCCCAGCATCCTGGGATCAAAACCTGAGCCAAAGACAGACGCTTAATTGATGGGAGCCATCCCGGCGCCCCTACACCCTAGATTTTTTTTTTTTTTTAAGATTTTACTTATTTATTTGATAGATCACAAGTACGCAGAGAGGCGGCAGAGAGAGAGAGGAGGAAGCAGGCTCCCGCTGAGCAGAGAGCCCGATGCGGGGCTCGATCCCAGGACTCTGAGATCATGACCTGAGCCGAAGGCAGCGGCTTAACCCACTGAGCCACCCAGGCGCCCCTATTCCCTAGATTCTTAAATGAAACATTTATCTTCATGAATTGCCTTCTCTTAATATACCAGGATATTTTAATATTTCAACTCTTCTTGCTGATTTATCTTCACTTACTTGTGCTTATTAGGCTCTAAACTAGGATTTCTCAACCTTGACACCATTGACATTGGAGGTTAAATGATTCTGTATTGTAGGAGCTGCCCTGTGTATTGTAGGACATTAGTAGTATCCCTGACCTCTACCCACTAAATGCCAGGAGTACACACACACCCACACCTGCCACATTGTGATAACCAACACTATCTCCAGTCATTGCCAAATCCTCCTGGGAGGCAGAATCATTCACTGTTAATAGCTAGTGCTCTAAATTTATTAGTTCCATTTGATACTAATACTAAGAGGTAATATATACTGACGTTTACAACTGGCCATCCACTATTTCAATCATGTTTATAAGTTAACTCACTCAGTCTTCACAACATCCTATTTTAAGGTGAGGAAATACTCACAGAAGATAAGTTGCTTGTCTAAGGCCACACTGTTACTAAATGGAATAACCTTTCATTGAACCTGTGTCCACTGATGTCCTTAGCTCTTAACTACTACTGCACCATTTTGCCTTTCTGGAAATGCACAAAATTGACAGTAGACCAGGTACAGTCTCTCTCCATGACTTCCCTATTTTATGATCTAGAGCCATCCAGGAGATCTACCACACATTTAGGAATATATCATTTGCATAGCAGGAGCTCTTGGATCTTCCCAAGATTAAAAATTCAACAACAACTGGTGTGGCTTGGGCAGGACCAATCCCACAGATGTGGATCATAAATAACCTATATGAATATGACTAGCCATCTGATATCCACAGGATGAATGTGAGCTCTACATTTTCCTCAACTGAAGTTTTGTTTTGCCCAAGCAGGCACTGCCTTAGTCATAAGCATGCATTCAGAGAGCACCTGCAAGGTGAAGGGCACTAAGAAATGGGCATAAGTAGGGGCGCTTGGGTGGTACAGTCAGTTAAGTGTCCAAAGCTAGGTTTCAGCTCAGGTGGTGATATCAGGGTTGTTAGATCTAGCCCTGCATTGGGCTCCATGCTGAGTGCAGAGTCTGCCTAAGACTCTCTCTCCCTTGCCCTCTGCATTTCCCCCACCCCACACTCTCTATAAAATAAATAAATAAATCTTCAGGAAAAAATGGGCATAAGTACCCCAAAAAAGTAAGAGATGAGATCTTTAAGAAATCTGAAATCTCATGGGTTAGGCAAAACACCTAGCTACAAAATGACATTATAGTGTATCACACAGCAAAAGCTAATTTCAACTAAAGGTGAGAAAAATCTCAAGTTGACTACATCAAAAGTTACAATTACAGAATATTTTTCTAGTTACAGAACATTTTTCTAAAGCAAATAATCAGGTTAACAAAATGTAGTAGATGAAGAGTGCTTAAGTTTATTTAACAGACATTACAATGACATGAAATTCACCTATCAATTTGTTTAGAATTAATACAGTTTTCAATTATGCATGAAAGCTATTTGTGCTCTTTAATAGAATAAATGTTTCCTTTATGCTCCAGTGTCATCTATTAATTCACTTAGCAAATTCTTTGCAAAGGGAAACTTTTGCTCAGCCCATACAAACTGGTACGAATTTTGAGTAGGTTATGAATTAATTAAGCTTTTACATGAGAAGTAATTGACCTCACAACTATAAAAGCTGACCAGGAATAAAAGGTGTGTGTGTTGCGGGGGGTGGTTCTCAGCCCATCTTCTCTGCAGAGTAAAATCATCTAGGCCTCATTTCCAGTGATTCTGACTTAATTGATCTGGGTGCGACTTGCATGTCTGCATTTTTAAGCTCCTTGGCTTGTTCTAATAAGCCCCAAAGCTGAGAACAAGCATGTTAAAGGAATGTCAGTGAAAAGGGAGAATCAGGGACGCCTGGGTGGCTCAGTTGGTTGAGCAGCTGCCTTCGGCTCAGGTCATGATCCCAGCGTCCTGGAATCGAGTCCCACATCGGGCTCCTTGCTCAGCAGGGAGCCTGCTTCTCCCTCTGCCTCTGCCTGCCACTCTGTCTGCCTGTGCTCGCTCGCTCTCCCTTTCTCTCTCTGACAAATAAATAAATAAAATCTTTAAAAAAAAAAAAAGAAAAGAAAAGGGAGAATCAGAAAACACGAGGCACACTGCAGTACAGACTACAGGCTCTTGCACCCCAGAATCTATCAACTCTTCTGTCAATTCCTACTCTGTGATCTTGAGCTGGTTACTGCATCTCTCTGATCTCTGGTTTCTTCATCTGTAAAATAAAGATGTCCAATGGAATAAATGAGAAAACAAATGTAAAGAGCTTAGTGCCCTTCCTTAAAGTGCTCGGTATATTTTAGAAATTATTGAGGCTTTCCAAAGAAGGGACTTTTGAGTTGAGTCTTGGCCTTAAAATAAAAACAAATTTATAGGCCTCTAATAATGCACTCATTCTACCAATTAATTTCTTCAAAATGAGAGAGATTCACAGAATTCAGTGCTATGCTGCCTGTTTATAACTGACATACAAGTTAATGGTCAAACTTTGTATTTGCCCTTCAGACAACCAGAATCCAACTGATTGATGTGTTACTCTTTGCCACTTGAATCTTTGAGGTCCCTGAAATACTTCCAGCATCCCTCCCATCCTTCACAACAATTACAAAAATATTTGCACCACCTCCAACTGCTAAGACAAAGACACGTTCTCATCTACATGCTTCCTTGCAATAACTAATTCTGCAAACACAATAAAGTAAGTTCCAGGCAGGGCTGAATTTTTTACAGTATTAGTTATAAACCCCTAAAATAATTTATAATGGAAATTATGAGATGTCCTTCGCTATGGAGGATATTGGTCGTAGGCCCAATGACAGAACATGTGTTCACGGGGCACACAACTATATGTACGCAATACACATACACAGAAAAGTGTTCTGTTCACTTAACTCAAATTTATTCAGAACAGTTTTATGTTATTTATTTTCATGAGTTTTAGACAAGATCTTTTTTAGCACATTACAGAGGCCTGGAGGGGCTTTCTGCATAAAAGACAAAGCCAAGCACTGTTAATGCAAAGTATAGTAACTCAGTGTTTTGAGAAACATGGCCAAACATATTTGAATATGAAGCCATCAGGCCAAGAAATCTTGGTGTCTAGAGCTGAGAACAAAATTGGCAGTTGAGTTCTCATTATCAGGAGATCCTTACTAACTTGTGGCCACTTGGCCCAACCTATCTCTACCTTACAAAGATTCATACGCACTTTCCACAAAATATTTGGAAAAGAATATTATTATCTTTCATATGGTGGTAAAACATAAGCCATGAGAAAATGCCATAGAAAGGACATCTGCCCCCACTTTCATCTGAAAATGCCACAGAAAAGACATCTGTCCTTCTCAGGTTGCTCTGAAGATTAAATGAGCTAATACACGTAAAATGCTTGCCTGGCACAGTGCCTGGAACAATAAGCACTCAATACACACCAACTATGATTAGTATTTTTTTATTTATTACTTTTTTAACTATGATTATTATTATGTTCAACTGACATTTTCATTATAAACCACAATCACAAAATCTGCATCAAAATCCTCAAAAAGATACTGTAACAAAATAAGAGTGCAACACACAAATTATGCTAAAAATCTAAGACCCAAAGATTAGCTAAAAACTAGGGGCTATGCCATGCTGAACACGGTGGAGGAAAAAGCTAAAGGAAAACACAAAACAAGAGATGATAGCAGGTCTGAGAGTAGAGCTAAGAAAATCCCAGTGCAGACAACTTACCTTTGGGAAGTGTAAGAATTTTAATGTCTTCAGGGTGCTATTTGGGGTTCAGAAAGACTCTTTCACTGGAATAAGATCTAACAGGCCTTACAAAGATTTCACCTTCAAAAAGTAGCATTGAAAGAGCAAGATAAAACTCCAGTCAGAGTTTGGGTTGTCACCCCTACCCCCAATATACACTTGTATTTCAGGTAATTCAGGAAGCTGTTTGGGAAGCCTCTTCATTATACTTTTAAAAGCTC
Source organism: Lutra lutra (assembly GCF_902655055.1). Lineage (NCBI taxonomy): Eukaryota > Metazoa > Chordata > Mammalia > Carnivora > Mustelidae > Lutra > Lutra lutra. The sequence goes on along the minus strand of NC_062278.1, from coordinate 198,737,663 downwards.
CCTTTCCATCATTAAAAAGGCACACATTTCTAATAGGTAAACATCCTCCAGTTGAACAGACTCGAAGCATGACTATTCCTAAGTAAAGCTGCTTTCATTTTCCAAAACTCCTGGGCACACTTAAACCAACGTGTGAAATTCCATGAACTCCAGGGAAGGGGTGCGGGGGATGCTAATATGCTTAACCTTACAACAGTGAGACCCAGTGAAAGACAGACTAACTGACTAACCCACAGACCAGCAAAATCTTAATGCCTAATAGCAAATCATTTTTAATAAAGAACCAATCAAAAATTTACTAGAACATGAAGCAGACTTTAAGAGACCACTTACCACAGCCTGCCTAGAGAGTCAGACCTTCTGACGTTGGACTGCCATCTAAGCACAGTAATATTTCAGTAATCTCTAACAAAACATACACGTGTCACAGCTGAAGACACTTCTTACCCATCATAGTAACTAAAGAAAGTCCCCAACTGCCACCAGATTCCCTGACAGTCTCACAATTCCAGATTTCAAGTTGATCGGTAGAACAACCCAAATGTCCAACTAAATTTTGTCTGGCTAAAGTCTGACCTAAAACGTGAAAAAATAAGACACATCAGTATTGTTCAAGTCATATTTTTTTTACAAAGTTATTTGCTCTATGTTGTGAATTGTATTAAGACTAATGAGTCACAGACCTGCACCCCTGAAAGAAATATTATGTTAATTAAAACAAATAATAATAGTAAAGTTATTTGCTCTAGTGAGATCAAAAACATATATTATTTCAAACTTGGTTGTTATTTATCCCTACAGTTGACACAACTGTTTTATTTTAAATAGCTGGTAAAATGTTACCAGAATGGCCTTAAAATCAATTTCATAACTCTTCTCTCCTAGTACATGGGAAAAGCGATGTCCGGAAAGGTCCACAGAGAAAACTAGTTGAAAATAAAAAGTAAATCTCATTCAAGGGTGCCATCTAGTGGGAAAATCAAGTGGTTGTCATGTTGCTAAGCAACCTTTGGATGGCATGTTTAAAACCCCAGAATCTTGAAGCTTGGAAAAAACGTAGTTCAGTGTTTCCCAAAATATGTTCCTTGCTAACAGGATTCTGTCATCAAATGTATTTAAGTCATGCTGGGTGAAACACTGGAAAATATGTCTTTACTACAGAGTATCTCACAGCCTAGAATAAACTCACATACATTGGGAATCTCCAAAGGGAAATGTGGCATTTGTCCCATGTATTTGATCAGGGAAACTCTTTACTTGTGGTCACCTCTCAACTCCTCAGAGAGCACTGGAGTTTCTCAAAACAATGTTTAGGAAATGCTGATTTAATCCAACTCCTGCCTCCACATTTTACACATAAGGTTTCCAGCAATTTAAGTAACTTGTCCTGGTTCCCAGTACTGCCTGTAGCCTGTCAAGCAGAAGTGACCTGAAGGAGGTAGACTATAGGACATTTTCCTCTGCCCCTCTCCTCTAGCATTAAAATTCTACTGTGGAAGGTCTGGAGGCTTCATTTTAAGTGCCTATGAGGCTGAAGGACACCCTACTGCACTTAGATAATACTAAGTATTGATTTAAAAATCTAAAATAATATTCTCCTTTCATGTTCTCATGTTTATTATTTTTAAAATCTGGCTATGGATTGATCCTAATGTTATGTATCAACATGGGTGGTAGTTCATCTTTATTTATAGTTATATTTTTGCAGAAACAATTTCAGAGTGTAAAAGTTACGTCTGACGTCTCCCATATATGCCCCATTTGAGTGTGAGCCTAAAGAACAACCACAATACCTAGTAGTGATTATGGAGAGCAAAAATCAAAGAATTAGAGGCTAGAAAAATAAACTCAAAGAACGGCAGACTTTATATAGCACCCCCTCCCCCAATATAGCAAATATTACATAGGATAGTAAATATTATATAGGATTACAAAAGCAGCTTCCAAGGATTGTTGCTACAATTTATCCTGAAAAACTAAAATATATTTTCATTTATAAATAAATTTAAAGTTTCAAGAACAACAACAAGAAAACAACTGTGGCTGTTATGTTTATGGGTATCCCAAGGAATCAATGAAGTGTCAGCCTCACAGCTCTTCTCAGAGTACTTCGTTCACCTGCTTCAGTATTTGTCACTGCTATACCTTAGAAGCTGGTTATTCTAAGAAAGAATTATGTGTTCACAAGACTGAAAAATGGGGATAATAATAACTTCAATGAAGATTATAGAGTAAACACAAGTAGTAAGAAATAAAGTACCTTTGGTACTATTGTTTTTTTAAGTAAGCGTCAAGCCTAGCATGGAGCCCGGTGAAGGGCTTGAACTCATGACCCTGAGATCAAGATCTGAGCTGAGATCAAGAGTCAGACACTTAACCCATTGAGTCACCCAGGCGCCTCTTATTTGGTAATTTTCAAATCATTTTGGTGGTTGTATAACATCACTATAGTTTTATATTTGTCATATCTGTCAATAAGATAAGTTTTATCTTATTTAAAAGTTTTCTCTTATTGGGGCACCTGGCTGGCTCAGTTGGTTAAGCATCTGCCTTCAGCTCAGGTCATGATCCTGGGGTCGAGCCCCACATAGGGGGGGATCGAGCCCCACGTAGGGTTCCCTGCTCAGCAGGGAGTCTGCTTGTCCCTCTCCCCCTGCTCTTTCTCTCTTGCTCATTCTCTCTCAAATAAATAAAATCTTTTAAAAAATAAAAGTAAAAAAATTTTTAAAAGGGAGAAATTGCTCTCAATATCTTTGGGCATAAAACTGTTTCTGTACTAAGAATTATCTCTAAAGGTTAGATTCCAGAAGTAGAATTACAGAATCAAAGATAAGACGCATCTACATTGACAAGCTTTTTCCCCCCAATATGATTGTCTTAGTAATTTATACCAAATATGAGACTTCTTATCACACAATTAAAAATAAGAGGCTTGAGAGATAACTGTAGGGGTGCAGACAACTCTAAAAGTCCAGGTGGAACGTAGACAGCATTTGGAAGGCTCTGGAAATGCTCAGTTGTTTCCACACACACTCAGACTTTAGAACACTCTCCCATACATGGAACACAAATTCTAAAAATGCCCCAAACTCAAAAACCATAAGTTTTCAAAAGGACTTATGCTTCCGGTAGGTGAAAAAAAAAGCTCTCAATTAGGACCCCAACCTTAAGATATTAACAAGAGATTTAGCACCTACATATAGAATTGGTGTCTTAATCAAATTAACAGAAACCTACATGCAAAGTGGAAACAGACAAAAGGATTGTCAGTTTGCTTGGACAGGTTGGGAGAAGCCTGGTGCCCAAGTTTGAAATTGGCACTACTCTGCACCAGAGAACTAGCCGTAATTTCTTTATATCTGCCCTGGAAGCTATCCACTCTGATTCTGTTCATGGATTACAGCAACGTGATGGGATGTTGTAAAGCAATTCTAAGAGGCATGAACTGAAATGAAATATTTTCTTGGCCCTTCACATATTCCCCCCATACTATACTCAGCCCGACTTAACTTTCCTCAGGAGTCTCTAAACCACAAAACTTTTTTTTTTTTTTTTTTTTTTTTTTTTTTTACTTCTAAAACTCTTTTGCTTGCTGTATATTTTCTGACAGGACCCACGAGTATTTCCAAAGTCTTGGTTTGGAGTTAGAATGCACAGCACATTAGGGACTGAGAGGAAGATCCAGCTCTGACTAACTTTTCTTTCCTTGCTTTGCTCCAAACAGGATTCCCAACATACCAACTGGCCAACTGACTCTGCCACACAACAGAGTAATCATTCATTCATTCAAATATTTATTGTGTTCTTATTATGTGTCAGACCCAATGCCAGGTTCTGAGAGTCCAAAATGGATGTTGAATCAATAATTCTAGCTTCACTCATTTACCAGCTGTGTGACCTTGGCCATTTCTCTGAGCCTCAGTTTCCTTAACTATAAAATGTGGGATAATAAGGGCCTGTCTCACAATATTAAATAATTGTACACGGTTTCCAACCCCCATTAAATATTCAAAAACTACAATTTAGTCGTTAACGTGAACAAAATTAAAAGCATAATTAATTTAGTTGATTTTGGTTAAAAATCATAATGGCAACTAAGAGACAATGTGCAAAATATATGTTATATCTTTATATCTGAATTTCAAAGTAGCCTCCAAATTCCTAGTTATAACCCCTAGTAAAGAACAAAGGTACAGTAACTTAACCTGGGCAATTAGAAGTAACTCAGTCACCACTACTTAAACATCAGTCTTTTAAAATTCTCTTCTTTCCTATCTTCTCATTTATCCTTAACTTCCTAAATGGGAAATAGCCTCTGGGGCATAGTGGCCACCTACAGGTAGTGTCTGAATAGCTGTGCCACCTTGGATTGGGTGTTGATGTCTGGCATCAACTGATGACTGGAGCCCCTGCCATGGACTTCAACAAGGTCCACATAGTCTGAGCCCTTCTCATCCCTGCCCCAGGACTTCCCAAGTCTTCCAGTGCTCTCAGCATCTGACATGGCTTCCCAAGAGAGTTCAGGACTTCTCTGCTTCTTTTCCCATACTACACTGGAGCTTGGGTCTCATAGGGCTGTCCTCAGCCCACTGCCACTTTTCCACCCACAAGTCCAGTTGAATGTGCATCATCGAGTCTCCTGCAGCTCTGGGAATCAAGCTAAGTTCCTCCACTGCTTTAAATGCCTCCTGAATTATCCTCAGAAACTTCTGGATCTGAGGAGACCATATCTAATTCCCCCTTCCTTCACATGAAATGGGGCTGGGTGCAGGGGAGCTCTTCCCAGACATGCACTCACCTTCCAATTCAAACCACAACCCCTTGGAAAAACATTGGGCCAATATGCTTAAGGACTTGCTGGTTGTGTGACCTCGAGAAGTGCTTAATTAATAGTTTCCATATCTGTAAAATATGCATAATAGTAACCATCTCACAGGAACACTATGAAGATTAAATGAGATAATAATATATGCAAAACCTCTGGAATGAACCAAGTACTAACCAACCCCTACCACCCTTTCTAGATTTTCCCTTCTACATGACTTCTGGTCACTGCACCACATGTATAAATTGTGCTTGTTCCACCTGGCGATTCACAGACCTGTACCCCTGGGGATAAAAATATATTATATGTTTATAAAAAATAAAATTTAAAAAAAATTGTGCTTGTTCCAATAATAAATTCCATCCTCCTTGATCTAACACCTTGAAAATTCATTTGCAAATATATGCCCCAAGTTTCTGCCCATATAAATTGGCAAAACTTTGCAATTGTTTTAGCATATCATATACCTTAATGCATCATAGTTTAAAACCTTCATCAAGCATGGCAAGCTTGATAAACAACTGCAGTTCATGTGGTTTAATCTAAGCTAAACCAAATGGCCTTATCCTTATTGCCCCAATCCCAAGGTTCCATTTCCCACCCTGAGTAACTCTTGCAACTCATATTTAGATTTTCACCTAAGTTACAAAAATAGAAACACTTGAGGAAATTAGCTAAGTTAAAGGCTATTTTCCATGGCATCAAGTTCAAGGCCAAATTAATATGTTGATGCTTTAAGAATAAGAGCCAAAGTTGAGGATCTGGCACATTTTACTTTGAAGCCATAGCTTTGTGAGTATGAACTTCCTCCCTTCATCAGCTCTAGTCATATCTTCTTTTTAAAATATGATTGCAGGGGCGCCTGGGTGGCTCAGTGGGTTAAGCCGCTGCCTTCGGCTCAGGTTATGATCTCGGAGTCCTGGGATCGAGTCCCGCATCGGGCTCTCTGCTCAGCAGGGAGCCTGCTTCCTCCTCTCTCTCTGCCTGCCTCTCTGCCTGCTTGTGATCTCTCTATCTCTGTCAAATAAATAAATAAAAAATCTTTAAAAAAAATTTTTAAAAAAATAAAAAAAATAAAAAATAAAATAAAATATGATTGCAGCACAGAAAGAGGGTTGGCATCTCTGCCTATAAAAAGGGAAAAAACCCTGCCAGAGACTGAAAAGCAATTTCCAACAAGTCAGTAATTACAGAGGTCCATCTCAGTGTCCAAATTCCCATCAAGGGTTTTGTTTTGTTTTAAGTTGAAGACATCTTTTCAAGGCAACAATCAACTCAGCTCACGATGAAATAATCAGACATTCTCAGAGAGATACTCTCCATTCTGAATGCCTTCCTGGGCTTTCAGCTCAGTAGTTTTGATAGCATTCTGAAGCAAGACAATCCTTTCTTTCTCCAGATCACATCTTACGCAGACACCCAACAAAGCCAAACGACTCTGGATGAAAACAGGACTAGGGGCCCAGATTCCTTGCTCTGCTAGGTCTCACCTCTTGGCTGATCCCAGCCTGCCTCACAGAACTCTAAGACCCCTCATTGCCACTTTAAAAGCCACTGCCTCAGATTATCTAAACCAGGGGTCAGCAAACTTTCTCTGTAAAAGGCCAGATAACACACATTTTCTGCTTTGCAGGCCATAAATGGTCTCCAGTTGGAACTACTCAACTCTGCTATTGTAGCATAAAAGCAGCCACAGACAATATGCAAACAAATGGCCATGCCAGTCCTCTGATAAAAGTTTATCTAAAGAAAGAAGTGACCAGCTAGATTTGGCCCATGGGCTGTAGTTTGCCAACCCTAAACTAGAGACATATCTTTTAACTGTCTCTTGGTTCAACATGTTATTCAAGATGGAGAAGTGGAATATATCACAGAAAGCACCAGAAACTCCACTTTGTACAACTTGAACGCTGACTTATTTTCCATTTACCTCTAATATTTACCAAATTTGTTAAAACAAAAATTCTGTCTTAGGGGGAGGTGGCTTAGTCAGTTAATTGTCCAACTCTTGGTTTGGGCTCAGGTCATGATCTCAGGATTGTGAGACTGAGTCCCAAGTCAGGCCACACCCACTTAAGATTCTCTCTCTTCCTCTCCCTCTGCCCACCTACTCTCTCCCCATCTCCTAAAAAAAAAAATCTGTCACATTCATTTATTGCATAGCTGTTGAGGGCTTTAAAACTATTTTTTAATTCTATGAATCACGATCATCTCAAATGTGATCTTTCATACACAGTGAATTTTAATTCTTGGAAGATGTTCCCTGAAATTCTTCCTCCCCACAAAATTACATCTCCTATAAGCATCATATAAAATAAGGTTTTGCCCTTCCTCCCTTGTGTATAAATAACTGATATCAAGAAAAGGCAAAATCAAGAGTTCTTTCATAATAAGCATTACACCACAGTGGCTAAGGATATAACAGACATAGGGGGAAAATGGGTTTTGGAGTAATTTTTAATATAATATCTAAGGCATAGCTTAGAAAACTATTACTTATATATGTATGTATATTATATACTTATTATATGATATGATACTATAGTAACACCATTCTGACAACATCCAAGCAGAACTCCTGTCCTAAGCATCAGGAAAAGAATGCCCAGAAGCTATACTTGTTCCAGGAGGTCATTCCTAGCAAGTCAGGCTTCACTGGAGCCAAGGATGAACAAACTGAGGGTTTTGGAGGGAAGGGAACTGGAGAGCTGGAGGTTGAGTGAGCCTGGTGGTGGATATTAAGGAGGGCACATATGGCATGGAGCACCGGGTATGGGGCCTAAACAATGAACCTTGGAACACTGAAAAAAAAGTAAATAAAATAGAATTACCCAAAAAAAAAAAAAAAAATGACCCAAGCTGGGCCCTCTCACAGGTTCCAGTTATATCTATAAAAGATAAATTCAAGGGCTTAGCATTGGCTAACTGACCATGTGGACCAAGATGCAGGACAGATAAAGCCCGTGCTCAGAAGAACTGGATCATCCTTTCAACCCTCAGGTCCCCCACAACCCACTCCTACTGCCAGCCCTTCCTCAGAATCAGTAGCAACCAGCACTTGGATTCCACACACTGCCCTTTCAGTAAAGACTCCTTTTCTAATTGTGCTAGCTAAAGTTTTTTGCAACGGAATCTTAATTTCCACATATGCTATCTGTTCCAATTCTCATTCTACCTCCCCAGCCACACCTCTCAGTCTGCTCCAGAGAGAAAACAAATTTGCTCCATCAGTCTGTTTGGTCTGCAATTGGGGAAAGCAACCTCTATGAGAATATCGTGGGGGACCTTCAGGAAACCACTCCTCTCCAGTAAGTCTTGGGACTCTCTGCCACTGCCAAACACTTCTTATGGGAAGCAGATGAGAATAACAGACTTTCCATAAAAGTTTAGTGAAAAGCTTACCAAATAAGGTAAAAGAAGATTGAATAAGATGTCACCAAGGACCCTTAATTTCTGCACCAAGTGAAACAAAAAACAGGAGAACATCGCCCCTGTGCTCCACCCCCAGAATGGCAACGCACAAGGGCTCCCAGAGGCTTACTGCAAGCTCAGATAGTCCCCCTTCCAATCTTCCTATAGCTGTGTGACAGAGGCCAGCTCCAGTGCCAGGTACTGCTCACAGAGTTGAAGCATCCTTGTGAAATCAAAGACGACAGACCCAGATTTTGGCTCTGGCAATTAGGCTCTAGAGGCTGCATTATTATTATTATTATTATTTCATTTGACAAATCCAGATCACAAGTAGGCAGAGAGGCAGGCAGAGAGAGAGAGAGGAAGAAGCAGGCTCCCTGCTGAGCAGAGAGCCTGATGTGGGGCTGGATCCCAGGACCCTGGGATCATGACCTGAGCCGAAGGCAGAGGCTTTAACCCACTGAGCCACCCAGGCACCCCGAGAGGCTGCATTATTAACCACTATGCTGTACCTGTTCCCCCTCCGACCTCTGCAACTCCCTCCCTCCCCTGTCTAGTCCATCCCACACTCCAGTCCAGATCAGTTTTCCTTAGGAACAACTTTATTACTACCACTTCCTTGCTCAAATCTAGCAGCAGCATCTTGTTCTCAGGCCAACTGCAGAATATCAATTTGATTATGTCCCACCCTTACATAAAATCTTTTAGTGATTCCTTAAAGTTCTAGAATAAAGTCGACTGCTCACCATGGTTTACCATACTCACAAAATCCCTCCCTGATGGTCCTCTTCAGCATGAAAACCTCTCTCTCTCTTGTCCTCTCTGTTACAGGTATTCTAGACCTCTGCTGTCCACTATGGACACCACCAGCCAGGAATGTCTAATTCAGTCCCTTGGTTGCAAGAGCCACATTTCAAGCTACATTTCATAGTAAGATGTGACTATGGCTACTATAGCAGACAGCACAACTCTAGGGAGCCTCCAGATTTGACTTAACTATGCTCTTTGCCTCCAATTCATGCCCACCATCCCCTCCAACCCTCTCTTTGACTTTCTTTTGATCTTTCAAGGCTCAGCTTAAACACCACTGATCCAGAGTCCTTCTTTGCCTCCTCTGAGTAACTGTTAAACATTCCCAGGAATATTTAATAAGTGAAATGATTTAACCATGTGTAACCTGTTGTTTCCCATAAGGATCATCACTGTCTATCTTATGAACAGCTGTAGCTACAGTGTCTGGTGGGCAGTCGGTAATGACTTCCACCTACTAACCTCATTCTAGCATATAATACCTTGCAAGAAGGGGAAGCCTCACCAACCTTCCCTCCCAAACTGCCTCTGATTCTCAATGCCTTTGCTATGCCAAATTACACAACCCACTGCCCTGTGGACTTGTCCTGCGTGTTCCTACCTTTGAGCTTTTGCTTGGTTATGCCCTGTCTTGCTATCCCATCCCATTTCATTCCCTGAAATCTGTCCCCTTTCAAATTCTACTTCCTATAGGAGTTCTCAATACTTAATGGAAACTGATCATTCTTTGTGCCTTTTGTAGACCATGTTTGGTATTACTACTCTTCAAGTGTCTGCTGTATGACTAGAAAAGCTACATCATCCCAGCACCCACTACTGTGCCTGGTACACATCTTACACTCAGTGAAGGTAAGGTGGTAGGGAAATACCGAATCTCAGAGCCACCAACAAGTGACAATCTATGAACTGGGATGATTAACAAGGATGATAGCAGGACAGGAACTTCAAAAGAAAATTATCTGAATAACAACAGATTAAACAGGCCGCTGGGAAATGTGAAGAAGCTCTTTAGCATACTTTCGGCAAAATGACTGTTTTTTTAAAAATAGCAGTGTGAAGGTCAAATGTTAACTGACAGATATTGTATCATACTAGTTGTCGATTCCATCAGAAACATTTCATACCAAATCAGAATTGATATTTGGATTTCATCCTTTGTTTTTTCTAAAAATTACCTACACTTGTCACCTACATTTTGTCAAGTGTGAGATTCAAAAATTTCCTTTAATTAAATACCATTTTATTCCAATTGCAAGATGAAACTCCATATTAAATTTATTAACTTTACTCATTATTTTTTATAAATTTTGATCTTAATTTGGTCTCAATATGGACATCCTCATGTAAGGATAACCTCCTTCATGGAAGTTATAACCCCGTAAATATCTTCCCAGCCATGAGCTAATTACCCTAAAACAAAATTATCCTATTACTACCCACAAGGAGACTAACTAGAGAAGGCATTTTCAGAACAACAACAACAACAACAACAAATCATGGTACCAAAAAGAAAGATACAACAATACTAGCCCATTTCCATCCATTTTATGGTCTTTCAGGCAGAAGAGCCTTTAACCTTTTACTCTTGGGCTTTGTGTAATTTATAAGACTCTACCAAGTTCAAAGTGATTTTTATTTTTAGCCTATTAATCCAATCAGCTTTTGATTTTCTCACTGACTCAGAAATACAAGAGATTTCTAACATGCATTTTTGTTCTAGCCCCCTACATACTCACAGAAAGGGAAAACTTGAGAAATTTTCAGTAGGCCAGAAAAATACAGAATTTTTAGTTTGTAATTGAAAACTAAAACAGATTTTAATTTGTTATATTATATTAAGCCTAACTTGTATAAATGACTTAACTTTCCCACTTAATCCAAAGGAACTCTAATTACTTTTAAATTTCAAACAAACACTAAAAGACCAAAATGGACAGACTAGCAACTTGATAAAATTTACTCTCATAGTCTAATAAAACAAGCTGAGGAAAACATACTGCTTAAAAAGTTTGATTTTTTCTTCTCCCAGACCCTTCCACACTATATGCTGCTGACTTCCTCAAGGTATTAAGGAATATGAATTTTAACCTGCTGTGCAGCTTCTCCAAATTTGGTTACTAAATGGGATGCTGTTCCTATTTCCTAATTATACCCAGCTTGGTTGAGGATAAAGATGTAAATAGGAGGCTAAGTTATTAAAGATAACAAAAAAATTCAGGATCTGTCATTAGCAAGAAAACAAGGGAGATTTCATAAATCTTTGGCTACTTTGGCTAATATAATAAACATGCCAGATCCAAAGAGTGCAAATAACACTCTATTATACATCCAGATGAAAGAACGGGTATCCAAAAAGAGAGGGGCACCAGGGAGGCTCAGTCAGTTAAGCATCTACCTTCAGATCAGGTCATGATCCCAGGGTCTGAGGATTGATCCCTACATCAGGCTCCCTGCTCAGGGGGAGCCTGATTCTCCCTCCATCCCTACCTCACTGCTTGTGCGCTCCCAAGCTCGCTCTCTCTCTCTCCCTCCCTCTCAAATAAATAAGTGAAATATTTTTTAAAAGATTTTATTTATTTATTTGACAGAGAGAGAGAGATCACAAGTAGGCAGAGAGGCAGGCAGAGAGAGAGTGGGAAGTAGGCTCCCTGCTGAGCAGAGAGCCCCATATAGGGCTCGATCCCAGGACCCTGAAATCATGACCTGAGCCGAAGGCAGAGGCTTAACCAACTGAGCCACCCAGGCACCCCATAAATGAAATATTAAAAAAAAAAAAAAATGAAGAGTTGAGAGTTCCCAGCACCATCCTCACTAAAAAGTAGTGAAGTCAAGTTAACATTCTGATGCATGAGAACCTTCCTGGATCTGGTCTCAAGTTCTCCACAAGTTTTATTTCACCATTGTCAAAACCCACAGGAGATATCTAAACATACTTGCACTAAAATTATCTAGAAGTCCTAACTTAGATAATTCAAGTTCAACACACTAAGACACTCAACTTACTCATAGGTGAATCTGTTCAAGTCCTACTTACTCTGCACACTTCTAACAAGCTTGGCATTCTAATTCCCATTCTCCAGATAATTAAGAGTAAAAAGATGGAATGTGAATGAAGTGCTAGAGACACCAATATTGTTAACAAGGATAGATATCCTCTAACACCATAGGAGGAACTCTAAAAAACACCAAAGTAGACACGAAAATGAGATAATCTGAGACCACTTAGGAGAGTGGCAAATAACCCTATATTCCCAAGGCCATCCCAAGGCAACCACCGCTTCACAGGAAAGAAGAATAATAATAGACACTGCTAATCTTGACCCTGAGCTATGAAGAAAAGTCTCCAATCTGCTGGGGACATTCTGTATAAGAAAGCCAAGAAGTATTCAAATAGCTGTAATCTATAAAGACTTTCCTCAAAGTGGTTAATCATTTTTGAAAGTGTTGACACATAGAGGGCGAGGCTCTGGTCACTTGGGGAGCTGTCTTATAAGAAAAGCTCCCTTCTCCCACACCATCAGTTAATGAAGCACTGCATATATACACTCCATGTCGGAAGCCGTTCCAAGGACAGCATTCCAAAGTCAGCTATAACAACAAACAACAGATGTCCTGAAAAGGCACAGATATTTCTTCCCCACACCCAAGCTGTTTAAGGAGGGGGGAATAAATAGACCAAAAAAAAAAAAAAAAAAAAGTGTGTGACCAGATAAGCAAACTATCAAGGAGTTGAAAAACAAAATTTCAAGTTTCCAATGAAGGCAAAAGAGCACCAAAAAAAGAAGAAGCAATCATTCTCATTTCTTCATTTTTACAAAGAAGGAACCAAATAAAATTCCCTTTGTATAAATGCCAGGTCCAGAGACAGCTCTTCCACCATGAGATGATGAAACCTGAAGAACTTCCTCAAGGGAGTAGACACTTCCAAGTAGCAAATTTCCGTTTTAAAATAAGCATATTTAATGCTATTTTCTCCAGTTACAACATTGTGAATGGCTGTTAAATACTAAATTCTAGTTTCTAAATCCTGTAATGGAGGCAAAACAGCCCACATTCAGGGTAGGGTCAGGTGAGGGTATGAATCCTCCACTTCCAGCCCCCAGTACCAAATTACTAAAATCCATCAGCTTAGTGCAAAACAGGGCCAAGACATCTGGCTGAAAGGCAACCACTGTGGCCAACCCTGAAGTGTCATAAGTGTGTTTCCCACCATCATAGCAGGCTATTTACTTATGTATTTATTTATAACTTCTTCTTCACCTGCTTCTAGAAAGACCCTGAGGACCCTGGCTGATGAATGGCCTAAAAGACCAGCCCTGCAATTTCTTCACACGTTTACTTTACAACTGAAAAAGTTTAATGGAAAAACCACACTCTCACCCAAACTGTCCAGAATACATGTAATGATAGCAAGAAGGATGAAGCAATCCAGTGATTCCTACCTTATCCTCACCTTGTCCCTACCATGGCATACATGAATAGGGTGGCCAACTCCTCCTGATTTGCCCAGCACTTTTCCAGTTTAAAAACTGGAAGTCCCACATCCCGGACCCCCCCCTCCTGGGCAACTGGAGCAGTCAGTCATCCTACATGGAAACAGTAACATTCATACATCCCATACCAGTCCAGAAATGTGGTTACACACAACCCCTTGACTTTTTAGTTCAGGGACATTGAACTGTGAATGGAAGTCTGTCAGTCAGACTTGGGTTCAAATCCCATTCCCTCCACTTTCCAGCATTGTGAAATTAATACAGATAATAATAGAAACCTCTTCAGAGAACTGTGGGCCCAAACTAAGCTTTCGATTATATAAGGTATCTAATATTGCATCTCTTAGTTATATCATTTTATCTTATATCATAGCCAGGCAATTTAAACACATTATTTGCAAATTTCATGATCCTAACTACCAAGAACAAATCATTTCCCACAAGGCTCACAACTTAGACACACAGTTAAGAATTCTAGCATTAGGGATGTCTGACTGGCCCAATCACTTACATCTGCCCTTAGGCTCAGGTCATGATCCCAGGGTCTTGGGATCAAGTCTTGCATTGGGCCCCTTGCTCAGCGGGAACCCTGCCTCTCCTTCTGCCTGCCACTCCCCCTTCTTATATTCTCTCTCTTTCCGACAAAAAAATAAATAAAAATCTTAAAAAAAAAAAAAATGGTAGCACTAATAACCAAAAAAATGACATCACCACCAAAAAATCCAGGTGAGGCCCTTCTTTGCACTCCAGTCAAACTGACCAAGAAAAATAACCCAGAAGCTTACCACTTGAACAAAAAAGTAAATTTCCTTCCACTGGTTCCCTGTCAATAACTGCATTCTCTCTTTTCTGCTTTGCACAGCCAGAAGAGCTCTCTGTTATCTGCGTCACCAACACTGCTGCCGACATATGAAGGCACCGAAGCAACCTAAGTGTTTATCCACAGACGAATGGATAAAGAAAATGTAGGGGGCGCCTGGGTGGCTCAGTGGGTTAAGCCTCTGCCTTCAGCTCAGGTCATGGTCCCGGGGTCCTGGGATTGAGACCCACCTCAGGCTCTCTGCTCAGTGGGGAGCCTGCTTCCTCCTCTCTCTCTGCCTGCCTCTCTGTCTACTTGTGATCTCTCTCTCTGTCAAATAAATAAATAAAATCTTAAAAAAAAAAAAAGACTGTAACGTACTAAAAAAAATGTGGGATGATAGAAAGATAGATAAAGGGGCGCCTGGGTGGCTCAGTGGGTTAAAACCTCTGCCTTCACCTCAGGTCATGATCCCAGGGTCCTGGGATCGAGCCCCGCATCGGGCTCTCTGCTCAGCGGGGAGCCTGCTTCCCTTCCTCTTTCTGCCTGCCTCTCTGCCTACTTGTGATCTGTCTGTCAAATAAATAAATAAGATCTTTAAAAAAAAAAAAAGAAAGATAGATCGATAGACAGATAATAGAGTATTACTCAGCCATAAAAAAAGAATAAGATCTTGCTCTTTGGGTCAACCTAGAGGGTACAATGCTAAGTGAAATAAGTCAGTCAGAGAAAGACAAATTCCATTTGATTTCACTCATATGTGGAATTTCAGAAACAAAACAAACAAATTAAAAAAGGGGAAAAAAAATGGACACCTAAATACAGAGAGCAAACGGATTCACCAGAGGGGAGGCAGGCATATGGGGATGGGTGAAACAGGTGAAGGGGCTTAGGAGTACACTCATCTTGATGAGTACTGAGTAACGTAGAGAATTGCTGAATCATTATACTGTACACCCGAAACTAATATAACACTGTATGTCAACTATACTTGAACAAATAAAGAGGCCAAGTTAAACAGACATTTTCCCCTCTTCCCAGTTCATGTAAAACAGCAGACTATCTCTAGATGGTGATAAAAGTAGAATGAAATAAACAGAATAAATAGAAAAGTAGAATAAAAAGTATCAATCCAAGGCATGACACTAGATAGCCAACAATGCTCACATGACCAGTGCCAAGTTATGTGAACAGCCCTCAAGTCCAAGAAGCAAAGTCCTGAAGAAAAACATACACTAGGTATAGTCTCATGTATAAGAGGAGGAGTATCCCCGTCCCCATCTTTCTAGCACAAACACTGTGTCACACCTTCCTTAACTCCTTAAATTATTTCTCCTTCACATGGTAAGGATGGCAACATACACACAGGCATTCGTGCTAGCTTCAAGATGAAAGTAATGTTCAAAGACCTCGTTTATGGGGAGATTCTTTTTTTCGTATGCATGAAATGTGGAAATTAAACAAGTTGTACTTTTCTTATGGCTCCCAGTCACATTATGACTTCTGGGATAATTATTTATATTGTTTTGCACACCAGAGCAGATGCTTCCAAAGAAAGGTGAGAGGGCAGGGCTGTCATTAGCTCATATGGTACCTTTGTATAAATTATAAAAGGAAATCCCTTCCTCAAGACACTTTACTTCTGACTGCCAGACAACTGTTGCTCTATGCTTTTGTTGGAACAAGGAGCTGAGCTGCCATCTTTTAACAAACTCGTAATATATATGCGAATCTATACTGTCCATGATATACATGGTACCCCCAGAGTTGTGCTGTACCTAATCTACACAACTATACATTGATTCTGGACAATGTCCCTTCATCTTCACTAAATCAGAGTACTTCAGATAAACTACTTGCGATCTGCCTAAAAATTGTCCTGACAAGTCAGATTTATATATTGCCTGTGTGGGTGTGTGATTGCATGTGTGCATGTATGTACCCATGTTATATATTATTTTTTAATGAATTTTGCAAAAAATAAAAAAGACAGAGAGAGAGAGAGAGAGAGAACTGTCAGGTTAGATTACTGGCCCAAAGCTATGAGAACAGCTATTCCTGATATATCAGGATAAGAAATTTAAAAATACATGCTTTTTTATAAGGCAGTGTCATGGTGGGAGAAAGAGGAAAGGGGGAAAATCAGGAGTCCCATAGCAATCAATTTATTCCCAAGGCAAAAATATTTGTTCTTACCATGAATGATCAAAAATTTTTACTAACAGTCATAAAAATAATTGCCCCATTTCAAAATATACTTGCTATATAGCACAGGAATAAAGTTTACCATGTAAGCTTCTTTAAATAGTTTTACATTAAGCTGCCATCAACTTCACCTTTCCCACCTTTAGATTCTGGCCTCTAAGTGAGACCATTAAGAGTTTGCAAGGTCCAGGATAATGGGTTTTCCAGTAATGGGATCCCAGCTTCCCAAGCATCAGGAAGGCCAGACCACAAGAGCCACAGCTTAAAGAAAGTAAATAATTCAAAAATGAAAATCTGTAAACAGGCAGATTTTTTATGGTCCACTCTACTTACAGAGCACTGACTCAGACATATTGCTTTTCCTCATCCTCTTATATCATCACTACAAATAACAGTAAGTACAACAAGGCCAAGAAAAACAGCTTTATAAAGAAAGGGAGGGAAGGCAGCCCAGTGAGAGTCTAGTAATGGCCAGGTGCCCGTTTCCCTGCTTCAGGTGGATTCTCTCCCTTTATTCTCACAACATAGGTTTTCTTAGTCCCATTTTACAGAAGAGCAAGCTGAGTCTCAGAGAGATTGAACAGCTTGCCCAAGGTCACACAGCTATTAACGATAAGGGATGTCTGACTCCACAGCTCTTGACTTTCTGCTATACCACACTGCCCTGAGCAGAGTTTTAGGTCAGCACTTCTCAAAATCTTCATGTGCTCATAGGTCTCCTGCAGATTTTGTTATAAAACAGATTCTGATTCCAGAGGCCTGGAGCAGGCCTGAGATGCTGTATTTCTAATTGTGGTTGTTGGGCCACGTTTTGAGTAGCAAGGTTTTTGACCAGTGGTTCTCAAGTAGGGACAGTTTTGCCCCCCAGGGGACATCTGGCAATGTGTGGGGACATTTTTGATTGTCACAACTGGGGTGGTGATGCTACTGAATTTTGTAGGTGGAGGACAGGGATGTTGCTAAACATTCTACAACATACAGGATCCCCTCCCTCCCAGCAAAGAATTATCCATCCCAGAATGTCAACAGTAACTCAGTTGAGAATCTCTGCTTTAGAGGTCCTAAGCTCGTTTAAACTTCTTCCAGAGCTGCTGTAGTTTTGCAAACTTGCACCGGTGTCAAAGGTTGCTCCAGTATTTCATAAATTCTCCTTGAAGTCTGATAGAAAAGTTGATACCATGCAACTGATGGCTAGAGTCTGACGAAGTTTAATTTCCTCACAAATATTCCACCATCACACTGAAGAAAATCAAGTCAGCTGATTACAAAGAAGGGTTTCATAGACTGCCTGGAGTTTCTGTAAAGGTCCTTGTTTTGTAGCACTAGAGTTCACAATTGAAAAACTCAAAGATGAGGTTATTTTTAGGTGCAAATTTTATAATTTCCTGTTCTGACAGTTCAAACATTTACCCTGTTGACAAGGATCACACGAAACCGTCTGTTATTATTCCGCATTAGTTATTGCGACTGACCATCAATATTGCTGGGAAACATTCAACTCCCAAAACTCAGTAAAGAAACCAATCATTCATCTAGATCTTTAATATTCATGGCACCAAAAAACTAGTTCAATTTTAATTTTTGTTTACTGAAATAGCCATACTTTATTGTCTTCGAATGCCATTGTTCGATTATGGCATATGCTTTGAGAAAATGGCACATTTGAATATAATGGGGTGTTGAATATAAATTAAGGTGTGGTTAAAATCATATAGCTTTTCGGAGGAGGCAGGGGAGGTCTAAAAGAATATGGTATGTGTAACAGTTTATAGGGTTCCTCCCATACTCTGAGGACACGCTAGGTCCTGTGGATGTTCTTCATCTGGATATTCACAGTCAAGTAAATGGATATTTAATAATTTCTATAAGAAATAAGCACAGGCAGGGACCCTAATTCAGTCTAAGGTGAGAGAGAGTAAAAGTGAGGACTTCTGAGAAGGTAATACCTGAGCTGAATAATGCAGGACAAATAAAGGTTGGTCAGGTAAAGGTGGAGGAGGAAAGGTGCCCCAGACACTAAGAGGAGCTGCACAAACACAAGCACAGAGCCCAGAGGCCAGTTATTGAGCAAAGCAGTTGGAGTCTGAGGTGACTGGAGCAGAGGAGAGAGAAAGAACAAGAAGACTGGGAAAAACAGGGAAGGGCCTTATGAGCCAAGTTCAGAAGTTTGTACTTTGTCCTCCTGGCAATGGAGGATATGGAAAGGATAGACTTGCATTTGACAAAGATGGTTATGATAGCAGTGTGAAGAAGGAACTGCAACAGGTACAAAGCAAGGAGACTAGTTAAAAGGACCAGACCAAAGGTAAGAGCAATGGTAAAGAAAAGCAACAGCGAGATCTAAAAGTCTGTAGTGAGATAAACAAGACTTAGTGATATAATAGATATAGGGGATGTGGTAGGCTGAATTAGAGTCCCCCAAAGATAGCCATATCCTAATCCCCAAAACTTGTGTATACATTACCTTACATGGCAAGAAGGACTCTAAAGATATGATTGTTAAGGATCTTGGGAGGGGAAGATTATCCCAGATTATCTGGGTGGACCCAATGTAAGCACAAGGATCCTAAGAGGGAAGTGGGAGGGTCAATCGGGGCAAGGAAATGTAACAACAGAAGCAGAGGTCATAGAGAGAGAGATTTAAGGCTCTAGGCAGGGGCCATGAGCCAAGGATTGCAGCTGGCCTCTAAAGGTTGTGAAAGGCAAGGAAATGAATTCTCCCCTAGAGCCTTCAGAAAGGACACAGACTTGCCAACACACTGATCTGAACACAGTGAAATTGATTTCAGACTTCTGACCCCCAGAACTGTATGAGAATAAATTTATGTTGTAAACCACTAATGTTGTGGTAATATGTTACAGCAGCAATAGGAAACTAATACAGGAGTGATGGAGACAGAGAAATTGATGAAAACTCCCAGTATCTAGATTGGGTAGGGAGCTAAAGAGTGGGGGACAGTCAGCAAGACAGAGACACAGGGGGAACATCAGTTGGGAGGAAGCAAGTAGTTTCATTCTGGACAAGCTAAATTTAAGATGTCTCTGCAACCCACAAGATGCTCACTAGAAAGTTACACATATGGCCCTGATACTCGGGAAAGGGGTCCAGATTGGGGATGGAATTTTCCATAAACTTGGTATTCAGTATATGTTTAATAAAATCTACTGTATTTTCATCTTCTTTTGATATAAAGGTTGCAGGAAAATTACCATTCCTACTGTAATGAATATAAAACACACTATGAAGAGTAATTATTTCTATAGGCAAGAATAGGATAGTGGGGGGAGGGAAGAATAGGAGAGTGGAAAGAACTCTATTCAAATTCTAACTCTAACATGGTAGCTATGTGACCCTGCAAAAGTCACACCTCTTCTGTGCCTAAGTTTCCTCATCTATAAAGGGAAAATAAGTCCTAACTGAGATTGAATATATAATGAGTGACCGGCACTTAGTTGAGTGTCAAGTACAAAGTAAGTGCTCAATAAAGGGCAGCTATTATAAGTACTATATATGCATAACTCATTAAAAATATTTTGATGAATCATAAGAATTTTTGTGACCTCCCAAAAGTTGTAAAACTTCTAATTATTTCATGCTTTCTTTCCCCAGTCATTCTCTAGATACATCAAACACTTTGGTCATCTATTATATTATATTAAATATGTGTAAGAGGATCTCTTCTCCCAAGAGGCAGATGTGTATCAATAATGATAAACCTGATCTGTCAGCATCTACTGTGTGCCAGGTGCTTGTAATACTAAAGATGAGTAAGATGTGATTCCTGCTATCAAGGAATGCCCAGTCTTGAGATACAGATAGGTGGATAGACATATAGCTATATAGAGATAAATATATAACCATAAGTAAACTAACATTCATTGAGCACCTACTATGTGCCAGCCCTTATACGTAATCATGCATTACATGTAAGTTACCTATTACATGTATTACATTTAAGTTTATTCCAACCCTGTGAACTAGATATTTACCACACAATATAATCTACTCTTAACATTCTGGAGCAATTACAAAGTGAACCTGGGATGGTGGAGAGAAGGTCACTCTGGAGTTTGCACAGCTTGATACAAAAACCTGTGCTCCAACAAGTGACCTCTAAAATGTCACCAAGTGAGGTTTAATTCTTAAGAGAGAACTCAATGATTTGTAAAGGGAGTAAGGACTTGCTTTACAAGGAGACCAGCTGATGTGACCGTAACTCCATAATTCCTGCTTCTCCTCTCCTCACCTTTCTTCAAAGAAACATAAATGACATTTGTTGAGCCAAGCCTTGTGCAAAGTGCTTTGTATAGGTCATTTCATTTGAGACCAAAGAATAAACTTGCACAGGTGGATGAAAAGGTTTTACAGGAAGCAAAGAAAACTGCTGATTAAAATTATATTAGGCCAGAAGTCTCCTGTAAATTTCACTAGCATTCTTAGGTCTCTTGCAAAAGCCCAGAACTTCTACTTGGAACACAACAAGAAAGACAATTAACCCCATAAAACAATGCAGATAAAAACAAAAAGGGAAGAAAATGATTGAGGTTAAAATAAAAGAGAAGGAAACTGACATATTAAGAGAAAGCGTTTATATGAGGATTATAAATGAAATCATAATATAAGTCAGATCAGAAACCTAAATAGAAAAGGAAAGTTTCAAAGAAAACAAATCAGAGACGGAGAGGAACTGGGTGGGAAGAAATGACTAGAAGTTATTCTGACTTTCTACAGAACAGTAGATACAATGGTTCTCAACTCTGAGGTCAAGTCCCCTGTGAGGTCTTAGGCAAGCTACTTAGCTGCCCTGATGAAGTAATGGTACAATGTCAGCACCTACACCTCACAGGGTTGTTTTGAGGACTAATTGAGTACAGCACTCAGCTCTGTGCCTGCACCAGAGAGTCTTCTATTTTTTACAATGGCGGCAACAATGATTTATGCTGTTTACAGCACCCTGCCGGGGCCTCCCATGACACTCCTTCAGCCTTTCTCCAAGTGATGGCCCTCAGACAGACCATGCCACATAGATTTCTCAAGAGGCTGCCATGATTTCAGAGAATGTGGTCATTTTAGACCATGCTCCTTAAGTCCTCTCACATTTGTGTCTGTGAGGCAACCAACCAAAAAACCAGCATGCAAAGATAACCACAGCCTACAAAAAGGGAAAAACATAATGAGTTCTTCAAAGAGATTTCATGTATTCTGGAGAATCCTGTGTCATCATGTGTCAGAAGTCCCCATTCAGCATAAGCATCCTCAAATTTCTACTAAACTCCCATGATCCCTTTCCCTGTAACAGTTGCTCAAGAGGCAGCCTAAGAATATCCATTGAGGTTAGCACCTGGCAGGTTTTTCAGGCATCTCAAGCTTCCAGTGTGGAACTGGCAAAGATCCAGTCATGTGCAACATTCTGTCTTTTAAAGCAACTAAGGCTTGAGTCCTTAAAACCAGCTAAATCTTGACATGCCTCATAAAAGTACTGCAACAGAGACTGTTGGCAGGAATAGCATTGGGTATCATGAAGCCATGGGGGAATACCTACATTAAGTGTGATTTCTGCTGTCTCAGGCACAATCAGGTTCTGCCTCTTCCTTGCTGTATGGACTCTGACAGAAGGAAAAAGATCTCCACTGCCCTTTAAAAGAAAATCACCCAGTAATGCATTCCTATTTGGATGTGGATGGAAAAAGCAATGCTTTAAAGATCATTTGTCTGAACCAGGATTAATCTTCAGCATGCTAAAAAGTGCTCACAGGTGGTGAGGGAGCTCTTGATTTCAGGTTCAAGTGATTAAATCTAAAGAGGTGTTCTTTTTAGCAACTATTTAGAGAAATATGTTTAAGTCTGGCCAAGAAATATAAAAAGAAAGTGGCACTAATAAACCCAAAAGAACCTAAGGTTAGAGAAGCAGCTAATCTCCATAAATAGGTTTCTGAGTGGGGGAGGTGTTGAGTGGTGATAAAGCATTTCCTTTGTATATGATCAGTGGACCCAATGTGTGGCACTTAGAGAACACAGAAACTCTGCCACTCATCAGTGGAATTCTCTGGGAGAAGAGAACTTTCCCCCATTAATAACTTTTAAAAACATGCACTAATTCATGTTGACAGTCCAAATCCTCCCATCAAACTTCATTAAGTGATCAGGCTGAGTTCAAACATATATGCAGGATAAAGAGAAAAACTCAAGTCTAGAGAAAACTGGAGAAGGGGGAAGGATAGTGAACAAAATCCTATACTCTAAACTTAAAGTTTTAGAGTCAGGAAAAGAGGGCAAAACTAGAGAACTTGGTCAAGTGGGTCAAAAAATAAAGGTTTCAGTTGCAAAAAAAGCCAAATATGAGTTCAGACTCTGTAGTGTGATATACATAAATACTTGCTGCTATTTTAATATTTGCCTTTACTTGAGATTTAGTAAGAATCTGCCTGAGGCAAGATTTTTTAATAGTAATAATAAAAATACTTAATAGTACTTATAGCAAAGCATGTGTGGTCATGATGTTTTAAAGGAGAGAAAGAAAAGGTAATTCTGAACATCTGTACTACATTTCCACAGGATAAAACTACCACACTCCAAAATTATTCTGAAGTTTTGTGGAGCTAGGGAAAGGGTGGATAGCAGTTCATGTAGAGAAATGTTTATTGAAAAAACAGAAAGGGAGACTCGGAGGCCATTTGGGGGAAAGCAGGGACGACAACCTTTACCGTAAAATAGAACCACTGATTAATAGTGAGAGTCCAGTAGTCAAAAAAGTGAAGTTATGTGTCTTCTCAGATCCATAATTATTACCTCCATTAATACTCCTGAGAATCAAACATCTTTTATTTTCACAAAATCCAGCATTCCCACTTGGTATCTAAGATCAGAACACCATACCCAACCCCTCCCTTAGATTTATTTTCTAGGACTTGCCTAATTCCCAGCCCTATGTCTCCTGAGAGGGAAGAGGGGGTAGTCAGAGGTAGCTTCTCTTTCAATTTCTCTCTCTCTCTCTCTCACACATACACACACACACACACACACACCCCACTTCTGTTTCTTTTCAGACTCAAGCCCCCATCTCCCCTCAGCACATCTGTTTCCTAGTTCAATCCCCTGCAGGCAGTCTTTGGGTCAAGAATTATCATGACTGGGCTGCCCTTCCTCAGTAAAACAGAGCTTCAAGCAGGTGGGGCTGGGAATTACTGTATTTTACCACAGCCACAGGCCAGCCACCAGAAGGATGTGTCAATCACTTTACACCAGTTCAACCTGTGTGATTTTGCCCCCCAACCCCAGGAGACATTTTGCAATGTCTGGAGACATTCTGCATTGTCACAACTGGGAGAAGGGGAAAGGTACTACTTGTACCTACTGGATAGAAACCCAGGGTACTGCTACACATCCTACAATGCACAGGACAACCCCTGCAACCAAGACACATCCTATCCCAAATGCCAATAGTGCTGAGATTGAGAGACCCTGAGCTACACCAAGGAAGCAAAATTTCAAAAACAGACCGGGTCATCCCCCAACACTAAATATGCTCAAACAGCTGACAATCCAACCCCCATTACCCAAACGGATATTACTGCCTTAGAGGCTGAAGGAAGGGCAGAGGGTGGTAAGGGGACTTCTCAGTTGTCATCCTGACCAGGCCCTGGCTTTATCTGATTAAGAATACTTTCCATAGGAAAACCTAGCAAATCTATGGTACACCAATGATTACTACATGTAAGTATCTTTTAACACAATTTATATATACACAGACAGTTTCTTTTTCAGGCCAATTCCTTCAAAGCAGCCACAGATTTAATAAAGAATTGCACAGGCCTAAAAAGTGTCAGAAAGCACAGGCATTAAAAAAAAAGAGGAGGAGGACTTGGAAGCTGTGTTTTAATTAAGTCAGGAATTCCCCCTTCCTTTGGAGTTTGAATGCCAGTCTCCATTTCTCTGGCATCTTAATAGGTTAGTGAATTCTCCCCACACAGCCCCTTTGTAACCCACAGGTTACCTCCCCAACACCCACCGCTCCTGAAAGAGCTGCAGACTTTCACGATAACCGGCAACGCCCAGGGTGCTACAACTCTAAAGATGAGAATCACCAGCCTAACCCTTGTAAAGGAAATATGGGCAGAAATCACAGAAAAATATACTGTCCCCTCATTTAAGAAAAATAATATTCAAAAGCTCTACAAAAATAGTCAGATTTGATGCTCTAAACATAACTAATTGCACATACGCTTTTTACCAAACATCTTGATTCAAAAACTGTTTACTTATCATCTACTTCAGGAGTCACCACACTTTTTCTTAAAGGGCCAAGCAGTAAATATTTTAGGCTTTGAGGCCCAGGAGGCAAAATCGAAAGAGGTTTTCTTTTTACCAACTATTTAGATATTATATACATACATATACATACTTAGGATATTATATACTTACATAACCATTTCAAATACAACCATCTAAAAAGGTAAAAACCCATTCTTAGTTCCCAGGCCATAAAAAAACAGATGGTGAGCCACGTTTGCCCCACAAGCTCTAGTGTGCTCACTCTTGATCTGAGTAGTAAGTCTTTATGTTTATTCTAAAGGCTCACTCATCTTTCTTTCTTTTTCCTTTCTCTATAAACCGTTCATATGTAATTATATCTTTGCTTTATTAAGGAGGAGTTGATTCTTTCTTTGTTGAAGTCACAACTGCTGTGCTATAAGCCAATCGTAGGAATCACCCAGCAAGCATTCACATTGCCTTATTAAACCCTCTACCCAAAACATTTAAAACACTCTTAACATATGGCCAGACTAAAAACACAAATAAAGTTTCCCCTCTCACATCCAAGCCGGAGTGGGTGGGAAACTTTTCCAAAGTTTAGCCACCTAGAAGAACAATGAAATGGAGTACTTATCGGAGGTTATAAATACAGATTTAATGTCTCACACTGACATAGAGAGAAACCCAAAATACCCAACAAAAACTAAATAAAAAGAAAGTAAATTTGGGAAAACAAAGCATTTCTTTTAAGCAATGAAATAATGACAGAGCTAAAAAATTGAAAAAGAAAGCTAAATTTGAACAGACAAAATGGGGAAGGGCCAGCTCTTAGCACCTCCTGTTTTCCTTACTCTCTGTTCACAAAAATTCATCTATTTCCTAGGAATTCATGGAGGGCCTAGATGTACAGTACCATTCTTTGTATTTTAATTTAGTACTTTAACTTTCATGAGCAATAAATGGGCTAAGGAGATCCAGCTGTGATATTACATTCTGCATGGCACTGTTTAACCCTTCTACTGCTCAGTGACCTCATACATAGACTTATTGTCCTGGATTCAACAGGACTAAGATGTAGCAAGGGGAAAAAAAAAAAAAAAAAAAAAACAGAGCCTTCTGCATTATTTTTCTCCTTTTTTCCATTGATCAAGGAAATATCCCTAAGCAAAAAGTCAGAATACCAGAATTCTAGTGTCTGCTCTACTCAGGCATCATCCCTGGCAATGTCAGTGAGTGGTTAGGATCAGGTGCCTGGAAACAGCAGGCCTAAGTTTGAATCCCAGATCCATCACCACTTGCCCTAAGAAGCTGGACCAGACACATCACCCCTTTGGGCCATAGTTTCCTCATCTGAGAGACAGGAAACCACCATCCATCCCAGAGTATTGTTGGAAGGATAAGTGGCACTCCCTGGAAATTGATTAGCACAGCCTGATGCTCTTGAGTGCCCAGTAAATGTTATTTGTCATTACTTCTTAATGTCTCTGACCTTGTTTCCTCACAGGGTTACCAGAAGCATCAGAGGAAAGCATTAAAAGAGTGTATTCTATAAACTATGAAGCCTCCTTCATATGTAAGGTATTAGCTGATGTTCCATCTAAGACAGGTAGGCCCTTGGTATAGCTAAGCTGTCTCAACTTGCCAGTTGCCACAGTTTGTGATATACTGAAGTAGCCACAGTCCTGGTACTTGGAGAACTTCCTCGACACTGAGGTTCCATTTGTGGTGCATGGTTTTACCAAACGTGATAATAATAAATCAGGTCAGCTACCAAAAGAATATTTTTCTAAAAGCAGTAACACCTAAGGTAGACCAAGAGGACAAGGCAGTGAGGAGAGTAATGAGAGTCTCTCCCAGCATAACCACCTGACATTCTCCCCAATCCCTATCACTTCCCCTCACCTCCCTCTACCCTGCCACTTTCTTTTCTCAGCAGGTTCCAAAATGCCTTTTGCCTAATGGCTCCCTGGGGCTCCACCAGTCTCTTTTACTATAAAAAGCAATCAGTGGCACTCATTAAAATCAATATGGGGTAAAACCTGAACCATTTCAAATTAGCATGCAGTGTTCAAACTTTAAAGAGTGTATTCGAATTCAAAGATAAGGCAAATGATACTAAACATAAACAGGAATAGGTGCATTCCCTTTGCCATCAGAAATGTGTGGGTAAAAGTTATGAAATCCTGGTTTTGAAAGTGTTGTTAATAGGGGTTCAGAGAGAGTACTTTCCTGTAAAGATGCTTCATTGGCATTCATCCTGTACAGAGTGCTTGGAGAAAATGGAACTCGGGGAGAACAAAGGGAACCTTGATACAGGTCAGTGAAAATTCTATGTAATTTCAAAGGATATACCCAAGTCAAAATGACATCCTTACTCAGAAAAGAGGCATCAAAGAGAAGTATGCAGTCCCTAAGGTCACTTTTTAGACATAGTAGGGGTGAGTGACAAGGCAAACTTTGGAATGATCACACACAGTGGGGACTTGGTAGCCACAGATGATCAGGTGTGTATGCAAACAATAGCAACAACGATGTGACCAAGAGTCAGACATGCCTTGTGCACTTACGCAGAACTTCATAGTCATTTCCTCAGCCATGTTCTCAACTCTGGTTGGACAGCTCCACCAGGATTTCATCAAACTCAACACATCCAAAGTCTTTCCTCAAGCCTCTTACCACTTGGGCTGGCCCACTATCCGCCCACCTGTCTGCGTCAAGCCCAAAGAAGCTATCTGCTCCTCGCAGCTCCCAGCACTCAGTTCCCAGGCTGTCAAGGTCAAGGTAGAGATGAACTTTCCCTTCAATTCCTGTGGCTACCACCCAGATTCAGACTCTTGGTGACCTGAACAACCACAGTGTCCTTCTAACTTGTCTCCATACCCCCTCCCCAATCCACTACCAATTAGCACTAACAATCTTTTCTGATCATGCCATTTTCCTGGGAAAATTCCTTCAAACGCTGCCCAGAGCCTACAGAGGAAAATTCAATCCCCTGTGTCACATGATCCGGGCCTTGAGTGATCTGACCTCAAATCACCTTTTCAGCCTTATTTCCTTTCCTCCTGGCAGGTGGAGTTTCAACTGCTCCAAACTCATGGCACCCCCTCAACACCTCACAGTTCCCACCTCTGATGTTTGGCTCAGCTGCCTCTTTTTTAATCATACTTCACCATCATTACTGTGTGTTAAAATTCTTTCTGCCTTTGAAGACCAGCTCTGTCATGGATGAATTCAGCGGTCAGCCTCCTACCTCTAAGCTGTACACCATTTTAGTGCCATTCGATGTTCTCTTAGTACACCATCCCGAGAAGTAGTAGCATGTGATAGTGACAGGTATAGACTCTGCACCCAGATTTCCCAGGTTCTGATCTTCACTCCAGTATTTGCTTTGTGTGACTAGAAATAATTACTTGCTTCTTTGTGCCTCAGTTTCTTTACCTGTGTGATGGGGATGATAGCAACAGTATTTATGTAGTATAGAACCTGACACAAAATAAGCCTCAGTAAATGTGAACTGTTTCTCCTACTGCCCCACCTGAATCCTTTAACAAGACCACAAACTTGCCAAGAGTGCTCCCACAGCATCCTGCATATGGATGTGTTCTATGACATCCAACATGGTTTCAAAAAAATGAAAGAAAAGTTCCAATTAGGGTTACACTCAAGTTCTCACTCCACAACAAGCACAGAGCAAACATAAGAGAAAACATAAAAGAGCATGGCACTATAATCATTATGAACCACCCCTCGAATATTGACAAAATAAATCACAGAAAAACTCTCTATTGTTTTTTTAACTCTTTTTTCACTCTCAAATATTTACTGAGCACCTGCAGGCAATATATGAGGCCTGGGAATATGGATGGAATGTACTGATCAGGTAAGAAACTTACTTTATTAAAAAAAGCAGCAATTGTTAGGTTCTATAATATATTAGGAAATAACTCTTGCAAGAGAGAATTTGTAACATTATATTAATGTGGTCACTCGTGTTTAGGAATATTTTCCGTGATAAGCTTTGTTGGTAGAAATAGACAGGTTAAATCTGTAGAATCAGAATTAGAAATGCCTCCCTCAGCAAAATCATGGTTCAGCCAGCAGAACTGGAGACAAAGTCATGTTACACAGAGAGAGCCCATTTGGTTTTGAGATGGGGGAACTATGCTGGAGTTTAAAAGTTTGGGCAAAGAGCTATAGTGGAGGTTTGAGCCATCAGGAAAAGGTTTATGAGCTCAGGAACTTCTAGGTCACCAACTCTGCCGTGGTGGATCTTGGTAAATAAATGAGGAAAGTAAGAATTCATGTTGCCTTTCCCTCCTCCTCCCTGCCCCAACCATAGCATAGTGGGAACCCCGGGCCCAGTCTCCTGGGTTAATAGCAACTGAGGCCCCCAATGCCTTGATGGCTCTTCAGCCCTTGCTACCAAGGGCTCTTCAGCCCTTGCTACCAAAGATGGGCAAGCTGCCCAAAGTTTTAGCATAGAAAATCAATAGTCATGTCAGCAGAACATATACCCCTCTCTTCAAACATCCTACAGTGCTGAGTCCAGAGACTCCTGACTCTCTTCTAAGGACCAGCCAAGAAAATACTAAGGAGAGTGGATCTGGTATATAAACCCACTTTTTCTTTAATGAAATCAATAGCATTTTAGGTACTTGATTACCAAAACCTTTACAGAGAACAATATGTTCTGTGCAGAAAAAGCTAGAGAACAAGGTAAACTATTACCACATCCAATAATGTCTTATCAAATCAACCGGTATCCAAAAACATCCCCCGACACTAGTGAGTAATGTTCTGTTGCAGCCAACACTTTGGCTCACATTAGCACATCCGCTGTAGTTCTTGGACAGTGGTTTTGGTCTTCCAAATAAGTTGAGATCATAGTCTTTTTGTTGCTCTTTCCTGCCAGGCAAAGAAGTGGTTTCGCCCTCAGCCTTTTCCAGACCACCGAAAGATAACAAAACACTAAAGCAACCAGCCCCTCCCCATGTGCAACTCCTGCCAACTCAAAATCTCCTCAAACAATAGGCTAAACAAGACCAGTATTCCAGGAGATGGGGTTTATGAGGCCCAACACCTCTGCCTGAGAATGAATCATAAAACCACTAGCACTCTTTTCTCCAACATTACGCCATCTAGCCCCAAACTGGGTTGAACTGTGCAAAATGAAAAAGAAATCAGGAACACACTGAACTTAAAACCTCAAGTACATTTTAAATCCTGCTTTAGATTCATTTAAATTAACAGAGGTCAGGCTACTTCTTTATTCAAGCTAGGCTATTCTTACTGCTTTAATACCAAAAGCAGTCAGCCACATTTTTCCACTAAAAAAGTTAAAAAAAAAAAAAAAAACCCTGACAGAAGAACATTCTAAAACTCAGTAGAGAATACAGAAACAGCTTACAATCAACTTTGCCTTCTAGAATAACTAATGTAGGAAATTACCCAGTTATTTGGCCATGGGAAATAACTATTTATATATTTTTACATATTTTGCAGGTCACAAGTTAAAAGCACACTTTTTATTTTCTAGCACAGCTTTTTTCCAAAGTGTTTTATGAAGAGCACCAGTGCAACAAGACAAAAGCAAGTTAAATAAGCTTGAGAACCTTCCCCTTCCTGGGAATGACTGATACACACATGCGTATTAAGGAGTCTAAGGAGTCCTACAGTAAACTCTGTGGAATCCAGCATTTTCCCAAGTTCATTTGGCCCTGTAGCCCTTTTTCTCTCATAGCACATTATTAGCATCCCACAAAATGGCTGTTCTGCAAAGCACATTTTGGGAAAGATTCCTCTAGAAAAGGGATTTCATGAAATGATTTAATGGCTGAAAGTCTAGTCACCCCAATTCCAATACCAGCTTCACCACTGGGAGGCTGAACAAGCTTCTTAGTGTCACCTCTTCTTCAGTTTCCCCGGGCAAAATGGGCCAAATAATAGCACCTACCTCCCAGGCCTGGGTCTTTCCACATGACTGGAAGTCTTCTGAGAGCTTCACATGGCCGGTTCCTTCTTATCATTCAGGTCTCAGTTCACAATATCACCCCCTCCAAAGAGGCCTTCCCTGACCACCCAATATCAAGTTGGCCCCACCCAGGTCACTAGTTCTTCATCCTCTTCTTTTCTTCATGTTACTTCTCTGTTTAACTATGAAATTATGTTTCACCCCTACAGAATACAAGCGTGATGAAGTCAAACTTTATTAGCTATGATTGCTTTATCCCAAAGCAGATCCTCAGTAAGTGCTCACTGAATGGATGGACAACCAAATGCACCAGGTAGTTTTGAGAGTTAAATAAATATGAATCAATGAAAAGTATTCTTTGAAGTGTCTGACACATAAGCATCTATCCAGATGCTGTTACGAAAACTTCTAATGAATGATGAGTGGTTAAGATACTCATAATTCTTGGGGCACCTGGGTGGTTCAGTGGGTTAAAGCCTCTGCCTTTGGCTCAGGTCATGATCCCAGGGTCCTGGGATCGAGCCCCACATCGGGCTCTCTGCTCAGCAGGAAGCGTGCTTCCTCCTCTCTCTCTGCCTGCCTCTCTGCCTACTTATGATCTCTCTCTGTCAAATAAATAAATAAAATCTTTTTAAAAAAAAGGATACTCATAATTCTTGCATTATTTAACTTTCCTCTTCCTGCTGTATTGTGGGTAAACAGTTTATGGCATTTATTCAGAGACGTGTTGGTAAATGGGCTTCAGGGATGGGGTGGCAGGGGCGTAGGCCCTGGGGGTAGCATTTGCTAATTTCCATGGTATAAATACTCCCACCATGACTAATTTCAAGTTATCAATGGTTTAAAAGCAGGCTCACAAAATTTCTGAAAATGTAACAAATGGCTCTCAGAAGATAATACAATCCTTCTCTTGGGGAACATCCTTTCAGGCCTCCAAAGTCTTTTTGTTGAGTTAAGTTTAAAATGAGATTTTTTTTTTTTTATAGAGACACCTTTTCCACATTCACCTTCTTGATAAGCCAAGAAAAAGGCAATCCACTGACTTTCATTTGATGCCCAAGGAAACTAGCTGAATATGTTGGGCTGCATTTTCTGTACCACTCTCTGTGGGCTCTCAGACTGATGGTTAAGGCTCTAAACATGATCTATTTCCTGGCCAGACCACTGTGAGGGCAAACTAATCTTGTAAAACTAACTGAATTTTGTTTAGAGTCATTTAAGTGGAGGTATCCACACAACAGAATCAAGGCACCATCTACTTAGTACTACCAGTGAACAGAATCTAATAAGAGAAAAAGAGTGACTCTGCCCTGACCACAAGACCCCAACATGGAGTGAAGGTCAGTGCTGCAGATGGAGGTTTCTCTGGCATCGTTGTCCTGCTATACATGCAACATGATCCCTTGGCACCCAAAATAAAGCAGCAGATTTTTTCAACTATGTTAATCTCCAGCCACAGTTCTAAAATAACACAACCAAAATTTCAAAATCCATGGTTGCTTTACATGCAAGTGACTACTGCCAGTAGTTACTGTTTCTCTTCGGAAAACTCAATGTAAAGTCTATGGAGTGAGGCAGGAAGAGATTAGTCTCTGCTCCACTCTATCGGTTATTTATTGCTGTGTAACAAATCACCCCCAATTCAGCAGCTTAAAACAACACACATTTATTATCTCACAGATTCTGTGGGTCAGGAATCCAGGCACAGCTTAGGTGGGTCCTTTGCTTTAGTTTCTCACAAAGCTGCAGCCAAGGTGTCAGCCCAGGGCCTGTCATATTATCTGAAGGTTGCACTGAGGAAGGATCCACTTCCAAGCACACTAAGTGGTTTTTGGCAGTTTTCAGTTCATTGTGGCTGTTTGAGTGAGGGTCTCAGTTCCTCATTGGGTATTGACTGGAGGCTACTCTCAGCCCCTTACCACACGGGCCTCTCTCACATGAGCTTGCTTCATCAAAGCAGGCAAGTTGAGAATAAAATAGAGTGTGCTAACAAGATGAAAAGAACAGTCTTATATAACCTAATCATGGAAGTCACACTGGTATCCCATTACCTTCACCATATTTTGTTGTTTAGAATCAAGTCACTAGGTTCAGCCTATACTCGAGGACATGGATTTACACAAGGGTATGATTTCCAAGAAGCGTACATCATTAGGGGCCATCTTAGAAGCCTAAGATGACATTCAGCCTCCTGGAGTATGGACGGGAAGACCCAGTCCCAGCAAAACATCTCTTTAAGCATCTCAATCCATAACCAAGCCATGTGGCTTCCCAAACATGCTGTTAATGTCTCATGAAAATAAAACAAGGAAGAATAAGCATGGAGGACATTAAGTCTAAAGATACAAAAGTCCATTCAAATTTTCTAAGCAAATACAATCTATATC
Source organism: Lutra lutra (assembly GCF_902655055.1). NCBI lineage: Eukaryota > Metazoa > Chordata > Mammalia > Carnivora > Mustelidae > Lutra > Lutra lutra. The sequence continues at coordinate 198,704,508 of NC_062278.1, read as the reverse complement.
AGAGGAAACTCCTGGGAGCATCAAGCCCCATCATGGAAGCCATGTTTTCTGAACCAATAAAAAAATGACTCACAAGAACTGCCCATCTGAAAAGGTATATAATGCCAAGAAATCTAATTCTGAAAGCAAATATCTTTTGGAATGTTTATTTATTGCTATAGAAAACTTTTAAAATAAACTTAATGCCATTTTATTGCTTCCTATTTTCTGTGAGATCTGTGCCTCCCTCAACATTTTGCCTACAGGGTACTTTTGAGATCCACATCCACCATAACGGCAAGGAACTGCTGTAAAAGTTTCAAACCTTGGCTATCACCCACATTTTTTTCTAAGCTCTATCCAACTACATATTCTCAGATATCTGAGCATCTCAGTATTCAATAGTGGTGGCAGGCCGGAGAGCCTCTGAAGTACTTCAAATTATTTAATCCACTAAGTGCCGAAATGCATATTCAAGAAACCTGGGACAGTTTTTCCTAGCCAAAAGAAAATGCAGATGAAGATTATCTTAAACCTAAATGTTCAAAACTGGTCTGCCCATTTTACCGTTCTTCCCAGAAATATCCATATGCTTTACTTTCTGCAAATGCTGCCCCAATTCAGCTATAAAAATATTTAGGTTTATTGTTTTGCTAATCACCTATTTGTTTTGCTCCTATAGAGAGATGTATCTGATAAACATCTAAAACTTAGTACTGTACTTAAAAAACCCTGAAACTGGCCATCTGTGGGAAAGTAACGGTAAACCACCTTAGAGCTGGCATGTGCTGCACACACTTGGGTCCTGAATATGTGTTAAATAACAATGGAACATATGTGTAGTGAGCAAAGAAAAAAATCTAATGCAAAATTCCAGTTTAAAGGTGATAAACAGACAGGAAGATTATAAAACAGAGGCCATGAAATTTTGTTAAGGCTGCAGATATCTTCCAACCTGTGAAAATAACTTGGTAACATATTTTAACTTATAAAATATGGGTTTGGGGCAATAGAGGGAATGTCCTTACCTCTCTAAGATGTATGTTTTCCTTCTCCTTCTGGTCTAAAATCACTTCTAAGTGACTGACTTGAGACTCAGCCTCTGCCATCCGTCGTGTTCGTTCATTGTCATCCTCGAGACTTTTAGAAGGCAACCCTTTACTTTGCAACATCTCGAGAAGCTTTTTAATCGACTCGTCTCGGGCATTGAGGGTCTGTTTCTGTGTTTCAATTCTCAGCTCCATTTCCTCCAAGGTCTTCCTTAAAAGGAACAGCTCTTTAGCTTGTCTGTCATGTTCAGCTTGGAGCCGCCTGAAGTTCTCCTCAGTCAGCTCAATGGTGAAGTGCTCAGCTCCACGGTTGCCACTCTCTTGCTGTAGGAGGTGATTGAGGTCTCTCTGGGTCCGAAGCTCATCCTGAAGGGCTTGGATTGTCAACTGCAGGTGCTGTGATAAGAAAGATGGAGCAGGAGAGGAGAAAGAAGGGGAAAAAGTCAATGGAAATGCCAAGCGCTATTTGCAACTACCAGACTATGAAGATGGAATGTTAATCATGAGGTAGGTCCAGAGGGCCAGCCGTTAAGTCCTCCAGGATGACTTCAGAAGCATGGGACAGCACATGGAGAGGGGGAAATTAATTCAGTGATGCTTTCTGAATGTCTCAGGAGAAGAGAAATGTACACATACACAGAAACAATATATTAGTGTCAGTCACAAGGGAAATTATACATCTACAGAGTTTTAACTGAGGAAGTGGAAAGGGTTAGAAGGGAAAGTCTCACAAACACACCTTCTTTAGGCCCGCAATGCTCCAGACTCAGTATTCCTTGTTTCCTAAGGTGTTCTTTATTCTACTATCCATACTTTCGATGATAAATGCATTTCCATTTAAAAAATGAAAATAATAGCATCCACTACAAGTAGACACAAACAAGGACTTTATTTTTTACAAATAAAGCTGTGAACAGGTTTAGTAAACAGGATTACTGCATCTGCAAGCAAAAGGGAATAAATGCAGACAGACAGACACAAACACACAAGGAGGTGAGGCTGTGCAGAGCAAAACAAACAAGCTGCAAAGAGTGGACAAACCTTGGTTCTTCTGGCATCCAGTAACTGAACAGCATGGGAAATGGAAAAAAAAAAAAAATGAAGCAAAAAATCAACACAAAGAAAAGTCCAGTGCAAGCAAAGGATATTTAACAGAAAGAATCAACATAAAATAACTTCACAGAGGAAAAAAAAAGAAAAAAGAAAAACAAATTCTTATTACAGCAAAGATCCATAAGATACACAAAATCTATAGCACTGCTGTTTGATAAACATGATCAAAAGGAAAAAAAAAAAAAAAGAAGAAGAAGAAGAAGAAAGTGAGGTTAATTCCAGCTTTTGTTTTCTTAAATCTCACTGACCCAGGAACCCAAAGTCTTCAGTATACTACCAGGGAAGAAAGAACAACACTCCAGAAGTATCCACATATTATTCCAAGTCACCATTTCAGCCAAAATCAGAGTGAAAACACCAAAGAAACAAAACAGTTACCGGTTATGAGAAAAGAAACAATTGCATGAGGATAGTTGGTGAATTCTGCAACACCTTCCCCACAGGGTCAACCCTCAGGCTGGTCAGAACAGGCAGTCATAAGCTAGAAGGCATTTTTGTCCTAGGAATAAACCAGGGCACTTCCAAAAGAGTTCATTCAATCACCAAACACACACTCCTGCCAGCAGACCAGACATAACACTAAGCAAGGGAATCAAAATGAACACAAGGCATAGCTCCTGCCCCCAGGTACCTCACAGTACTATAAGCCATAAATAATACTATGTCTACGTTACATAAATATTGGAGTGCCCCACATTTTGAAATCTTTCTGAATTGCTATAGCTGGCACCCAGAGGTGTTGAGATCTTTCTGAGTCTGGTCTATGCCCAGAGATTAGCACTGAGTATTGCAACATCTTGATTAAACTATTTGTGGATCTATTTCATCTTCCATTTAAGAATATCCATTGATGGGGCCCCTGGGTGGCTCAGTGGATTAAGCCACTGCCTTCAGCTCAGGTCATGGTCTCGGGGTCCTGGGATCGAGCCCCGCATCGGGATCTCTGCTCTGCGGGGAGCCTGCTTCCCCCTCTCTCTCTGCCTGCTGCTCTGCCTACTTGTGATCTCTCTCTCTCTGTGTCAAATAAATAAATAAAATATTAAAAAAAAAAAAAAGAATATCCATTGAGACATTCCCAGAGCACAAAGAACAAGTTTTCTCTTTCTCATCCATGTGCCACAGTGTCTCACCGGGCAGTGACTGCGAGTGAGCAACTGGTATGTATTTAATGATGGTAATTATGAATTTTTTAAACAAAATTCACCCCTGTTAAGTGTAAAATTCAGTGGTTTTTAGTATATTCACAGTGTTGTGCAACCATCCACACGATACATTTTAGAACATTTTCATCATTCCAAAAGAAGGTGCAGGATACAAAATTAATATAAAGAAATCTGTTGTGGGGTGCCTGGGTGGCTCAGTTGGTTAAGCATCTGACTCTTGATTTTGGCTCAGGTCATGATCTCAGAGTCTTGAGATCAAGCCCCACATCAGGCACTGTGCTGGAAGTGGAACCTACTTAAGATTCTCTCTCTCCCTCTCTCTCTTTTTCTCCCCCCACAACCCTCCTCACTCTCTCTTACTCTCTCCCTCCCAAAAAAGAAAGAAATCTGTTGCATTTCTTTAGACTAATAATGAAACAGAAGAAGGAGAAATTAAGAAAACAATCTCATTTACAATTTCACCAAGAATAAAATACCTAGGAATAAGTTTGACCAAGAAAGTAAAAGCTCTCTACACTGAAAACTCTAAGACACTGGTGAAAGAAACTGAAGGCAACACAAAGAAATAGAAAGATAGTCCATGCCCATGGATTGGAAGATTTAATATTGTTTGTTCATTTGTTTGTTTGTTTTAGAGAGGGAGAGAATCTTAAGCAGGCTCCACAACCAATGTAGAGCCAACACAAGGAATGATCTCATAACCCTGAGATCACAACCTGAGCCAAAATCAAGAGTTGGACATTTAACTGACTAAACCACCCAGGTTCCCCAGGATAATTATTGTTAAAATGTCCACTCCACCCAAAGCAATCTAGATTCAGTGCAATCCCTATCAAAATGTCAATAGCACTTTTTCTCAGAACTAGAACAAATTATTCTAAAATTCATGTGGAACCACAAAATACCCCAAATAGCCAAAGCAATCTTGAAAAAGATGAATAAAACTAGAAGTATCACAATCCCAGATTTCAAGATATACTACAAAGCTATAGTAATTAAAACAGTATGGTACTGGCACAAAAGTAGCCATATAGATCAACTGAATAAGATAGAGAGCTCAGAAAGAAGCCCATGCTTATATGGTCAACTAATCTATGACAAAGGAGGCAAGAATTTAAAATGGAGAAAAGACAGACTCTTCAATAAATGGTGTTGGGAAAATTGGACACCTATATGAAGAAGAATGAAACTGAAGAACTTCCATACTGTTTCCTATAGTGGTTGCACCAATTTACATTCCCATCAACGAGTAGAAGGGTTCCCTTTTCTCCATATCCTCAGCAACCCTTATTTTCTTCCTTTTTCTGATAATAGCCAGTCTGACTGGTATGAGGCAGTATCTCAATGTGGTTTTGATTTGTATTTCCCTGACAATCGGTGACTTTGAGCATCTTCTCAAGTGCTATTGACTGTCTGTATGTCTTCCTTAGAAAAATGTTTATTCATGTCTTCTGCCTATTTTTTAAATCAAGTTGTTTGGGGTTTTTTGGCTAGTAATTTATGAAAGTTATCTATATATTTTGATATTAACCCCCTATCAGATAATAGGATTTGCAAATATCTTCTCCCATGAAGTAGGTTGCCTTTTCATTTTGTTGCTGGTCTCTTTTGCTGTGCAAAAGCTTTTTATTGTGATATAATCCCATTTGTTTATTTTAGCTTTTGTTGCCCGTGTCTGAGGAGACTGACCAGAAAAATATTGCTTGATGTCTAAGAGCTTATTGCCTATGTTTTCTTCTAAGAGTTTTATGATTTTAGGCCTTACATTCAAAGCTTTAACCCACTTTGAATTTATTTCTATATATGCTGTAAGATAGTGGTCTAGTATCACTCTGGCATGTAGCTGTCCAGTTTTCCCAACATCATTCATTGAAGTGTTTGTCTCTTCCCCATTTTATATTCTTGCCTCCTTTGGAATAGATTAGCTGATCATACATGTGTGGGTTTATTTCTAGACTCCATTCTATTCTATTAATTTATGTGTCTGTTTCCATGTCAGTACCATATAGTTTTGATTAGTATAGCTTTGCAATATAGTTTGAAATCAGGAAGTATGACTCCTCCAGCTTTGTTCTTTCTCAAGACTGTTTTGGCTATTTGGGGTCTCCTGTGGTTCCACACAAATTTTAGGATTCTTTGTTCTATTTCTGTGAAAAGTGCAATTGGTATTGTGTTGGAGACTGCACTGAATCTGTAGATCACTTTGGGTATGGACATTTGAACAATATTAATTTAACAATATTAATTCTTCCAATCCATGAGCATCTTTCCATTTGCTGGTGTCATCTGAAATATCTTTCATCAGTGTCTTACAGTTTTCAGATTACAGGACTTTCATCACCTTGATTAAATTTTATCCTAGGTATTTTATTATTTTTGATGCAATTATAAATGGAATTATTCTCTTAATTTCTCTTTCTGATAGATTATTAATATATAGAAAAGCAACTGATTTCTGCATGTTAATTTTGTATCCTGCAACTTCACTGAATTAAATAAGTTTTTCTCTTTTTCTATTCGTAATATCACATCATCTACAAATGATGACTGTTTTACCTACTCCTTACCAATTTGGATGCCTTTTATCTCTTTTTCTTACCTAATTACTGTGGTAATTATATGTTAAATATATGTTCTAATAATATGTTGAATAAAAGTAGCAAGAGTGGGCATCTTTGCATAGGCTTTGACAATTGTTTTCTTTCTTTTTTGCAGTGAAAGTGCCTAACTTAAGATTTGATTGCCAAGACATTCACTTTAAAGAGGCATCCACTTCAATGATGGCTACCTTGAATAAACATATTATCAACCACAGGACTAGATAAGAGACAGACTGCCTGCCCCAACTGAGGCTCCTTTGTTTTAGAAATTTTGGTTGATTTCAATAACTGACCTTTTGAGCCACTTGTTTTTTCTCTTCCCACGCTTTAAATCTCCCCTCTTGTGTTTTAAATTCACCAATAAAGAATGAGCCCACAAAACCCCCCATCCTTGACCCCAATAAAAGCAGAACCAGACCCATGCACTCTATACCCATGACCTCACTGTATGGCCCCACCTCTGCTGCACAATTTCCAAGTTCTTTAAATGATAAACCTCTATTTTTTTTTTCAAAATTTCTTGATGGTTATTGCTGAAGGGCATCTTGCAATCATACTAAGAACCACAAGGATAATCCAACCACAATACTGGTTATTGATAAACTGAGACCAGTTCAAAACAGATTTATGAGATGATCTAGGTTTATTTGGAAACAAACATGAATTGGGATGATGAGACTGGAAATCATCCTTTCTGAGAGTGACCAAAACTGACTGTTTTTCTTTTGTGGTTCACAGACTGGCCAAAAGGGAATTCCAAGGAAAAATTGCCAAAATGTTTTGAGCACAGACAGCAACATTGGAAGACAATTCTGTAAGCGGTCTGCCCCTTTGGATGGGCAAGTTGCCTATCACCCTGATCCTGTTTCCACACCTGCAAAATGGGGATAATCGTGTTTATCTCACAGAGTTCCTGCAAGGAATAACTAAGATAATACATCAAGGGCCAGGTTTGAGAGTGAAGGAAGAGAGGAAGTTTGGTAGAAAGGAAGGAAGAAGGAAAGAAAGTAGAAAAGAATGAGAGGGAAGAAAGAAGAGAGAAATGGAGGAAAATTGATTCATTTATCCGTTCAATATATATTTACCTAGTATCTCCCTTAGACTCACAAAATTAGAAAGAAAGAAAGAGAGAAAGAAAGAAAGAAAGAAAGAAAGAAGAGAAAAGAAAAGAAAAGAAAAGAAAAGAAAAGAAAAGAAAAGAAAAGAAAAGGAAAGGAAAGAAAAGAAAAGGAAAGGAAAGGAAAGGAAAGGAAAGGAAGAAAGAATAGTCGATCCATGTTCATGGTCCTTGTAGATAAGTAAACTGATAGTAGCTTTACTATGTCATGAGGGCTGTAACAGAAGTCACAGCCAGATGGCTAGAAATTCAGAAAGGATGTCACCCAGCCTGGAGACATGTGGGAAAACATCCCAAAGAGCCACCACTGAGCTACATCTTGAAGAGCAGTTGAGAACCAGCCCCATGAAGAATGATGGAAAGAGAAGAGAACGTATAAAAACCCAGAAGCAGGGGCGCCTGGGTGGCTCAGTGGGTTAAGCCGCTGCCTTCGGCTCAGGTCATGATCTCAGGGTCCTGGGATCGAGCCCCGCATCGGGCTCTCTGCTCGGCAGGGAGCCTGCTTCCTCCTCTCTCTCTGCCTGCCTTTCTGCCTGCTTGTGATCTCTCTCTGTCAAATAAATAAATAAATAATCTTAAAAAAAAAAAAAAAACCCAGAAGCAAAGACAGACCAAACCTATCAAGGAATAGTAATAGCAAAAACCTGATTAGAGCTTGCCACAGGCCAAACAATGTTCTAAGCTTTGTTAATCCTCACAACCACCTTGTGAGGTAGCCACTGTTTAAGACCTCCATTTAATTGATGAGAAAATGGAGATGCAAAGTGGTTAAGTAACTTGCTCCAGGTCATCCAGCTAGGGAAGTGGCACAGCCAGATATTCATCTAGGTTGTCTGATACCAACTCCCCTGCTCAAACCACTATACCATCTAGCCTCTGAACCGGCACAAATACTTCAGGATGCTGGAAGAAAAGGATGTAGGTAAGGGGGTAGAAGCTGTGAGAGGAGACAGGCAGGTAATTATGACAGTTACAGCAATTCCTAAAACTTAAAGTTAGCCATCTAGGCTGTTCCTCATTCAAAGATTGTAACAATAGATGCTTCCAGGTTGTATATTTATTAATAAGCAAAATCTACTTTCTAGGTAGCCATTTTATTGGTAACTAAATGACTTCAGCATGACCAAATACAATCTGATAATCAACCTAAAATTTAATGTTCAAATCTTTCTCAAGTTCATGTGTCATTTAGTTTTCATTCTTTTTTAAAATATTTAAAATTAAGCAGAGATCTGTTCCTAAAAAGGAATTATTGAGCTAAATGCATGTACCTTAAAGAGTCCTGATCATCTTTCTGCATCATATACAGGAGGATGGGGAGGGAATCTGAAGCAACCTCTCCCTCTGTCTCTCTCCTCCCTCACTATTCTACTTCTAAGAAATTCAAATCAATCAAGTTTCAAAATTCATTTACTAGATAGCCATTTCTAGTTAGATATTTAACACAGGCAATTTCTATTTTAAAATATAAAACCACATGTAATAATCTATTGAAAAGAATATCCTCTCTTTGTCTCAGTTTCCTCATTTATAAAAGGGGGAGGAGAGTAATAATTCCTAATACACAAGATTGTTGTGAAAATTAAATGAGTTAACACATACCTAGCTGTAGAATGTACCAAGTACAGAGTAATCACTTATATCAGTCAGGATAAGCTAGGATATGCTGCCTTGACAACAGCAACAAAAAACCATGTTCTGAAAGACATAATCCACTTGACACACTGATGACACAGAATCAGAACTTGAAGATCTCAAAGAGACCTTAAAGGTTAGCCTGTTAACCTCATTTTACAAACAAGAAGATCAAATCACACAGGTTAAATGACAGACCCAAAAGAGCAATCACATTGTCAAAGCCAGAATTTCAGTTTCTGGAAGCATGAAATCTTGATTTCTAGGATCCTGAACTCCAACCTTATATATATTATAGTAACCCTAAGAGTAGACCAAAAGGGGGTGGCTCTCTAATTTAACAGATTAGGAAATGGCAATGGTATCTCCTACAGGGAGGCTGAAAGATGACCTAAATCATTTTACCGGGTCCCACCCAATAGTTTAATAGCATGGGACCTCCAAGAATAATTTACTGAGACTTCCTTTCTACATCTTTGAAATTAGACAGTTAGCTAATTAAAATTGGCTAACAGTATACAAGCTCAATAAAAACTAGCTCTAAAAGATCCAGATAAAATACAAATGAAATCTCTAGCAAAGCCAAACACCTTCTCTAAGGGCCAAAAATTAAGAAAAAAATGCACAGTTTTCAATTCTGCCCTTCCCAGATTATTCAGTCCCTTCAGACTGAATCACTTTCCCCTTCTCAACCATGAAAGCACATTTCTTTTAAGGCTGTAACCCAAACCCTACTGGATTAATAATCAAGAACATTCATTTTAGTTTGTTACCTACATCAGGTAGCTACCTACAGACCAGCAACCTGTAAGGTTGTATTCCAGGGCCATCTCTTTGGAAACTCCCAGTGATCATTATGGTCTCAGTTTCCCAAAACTTCAACCTCTCCTTCTGTGACTTCCATTCTACTGCATCTGGAGAGGAAAGCCCTTCCAATGTCCACCTGCACTGGGATAAAACATTAGCAGGTGATCCAAACTCATACCTGGGTCCCACTCAAACTGCTATCAACTTAGCACTTATGCAACAGGCACATGTGCAATAGGTGGCAAAACTGTTAATTCCCTTTAAGTACAAAAATCAGTCTGTAAGTGGAAGGGCATTCAGAAAACTTTTTACGGCCTACTCTACACTCTAATTCTGGGATCATTCTCCAGTTGTTCTCAAAGAATCAAAGCTCAAAAGGCAAACTCCCTTCTCCACAGCCTGCCACTGAGGACACCACAGAAAGAAGCAAAGCAGGTGTCACAATGTCATCCAGACTACTCTTCATAGTCACTCTGCTAGGAGTACAAATAGTACAACTAGAACAGTATTTATCCTGATACCTGGCCTTCAACCCAGTTCTTTTTAACCTTTTCCCTGACACTTAACTGCATACTTTGAAATCTGCCCTGGACAGTAAAGCCTATCCCCATCTCCAGTCCACAAAAGGAAAACAAAAGTTTGGAATCATTGGTCTATCCTATTCAAAAACAACAACAACAACAACAAGAACAGGTAAACAAAATGGAAGCTTAAAAAGATTAGTCTGTCTAACTGATTCCAAGTCTCAGACAATAAAGGAGGTCATAATGACTTCTGCTTCTGGCATCATGAAAGGCTATATCTTCTGATAAGCCCTCCTACTACAAAACAGCTAGACAAAAGCAAATAGATCTTTCAGAGCATTGCTGTGCTTACAAGAAAGTAAAGAGTATCTCCAAGAAAGAGAAAAATTGAGAGAAAGAAAGTGAGCTTTTCAAGGGCACATTCTGGGCCAAATTTGCATTATACACCCCCCCCCCAAATCTAGCACATAATAGGTATTCGATAAACAGTGAAATATGGACAGAAAGGGAAATTGTCTCACCAGATGGTCGGCACAGGGGAACACTGTGAGAGTGAATATGTTTCCATTCTTCTTTGCTTTGCTGTACTAGACTTGGGGTGGGAGAGTGTGGGGCAGGCGGGGAGGGAAGGGGTGTCCTTGACCTCAGATTACTCTGTCCTGTTCTCTCCTCCAAAACTCAAAATGCCTCACATCCACCAACTCACTCATCTGACAAGACTGCTTTGACGCTGCCAGCACTATGTCCACTTCACAAGAGGATAAATTGGACTGGCTTAAGGGATTTGACTACAATCACATTGTTAGCAGATATGGGCCATTGTCTAAAACTGAGGTTTCCTCCAGCCAATTCTAAAGTCACCCCTGCTATAAAAAATACAGAGAACTTCATTATGCACAACTCTCATAAGCTCCCATAGTCACTTAATCTTGAAAAAAAGTAGACAATAAAAATATAAGAAACTAAGCCATACTTGAGTTTATATGGAAAAGGGGGAAAATATACTTTGCCTTAGCCAACATTCAGAAGAATGACTTCCAATAGCTACTGGAGTCAGAATCTAATCCAGATTTCTGAATGTCTAAAACACAAAAAGGTAAATAGAATGAAAATATAATTATATATGTATGATGTGCATGGAACACACAATTATTTAAATAGGGACTAGCCAGATGTTTAGAATCTACTGTGTCTTATCCCCAAACATGGAAAATATGAGTTCCTGGCAAATTTGAAAAAATTTGTGACCTTAAGCTCTTTTCCACACTATGGGGAAAAAAAAAAAAAAAGATAAAGTTTTGTACTATAAAGCAGTTTAGGGTTTCATTGCTATGAAAACCATCTCTGAGCTATATAAAAATATGAATTGGCTTATATCCAAAAGTCTTGAACTTTTTTTAATAAATCCATACTCCTTCTCAAGCAAGGGCTTAACATAACTCTTTCAAAGAAAACAGAATCTCTTTGCAGACAACTTGGCCTGCTCTGCTTCTCCTGTGACTTTATTTCCCTATTTATCATTTTTTAGTTTGTCTCTAATCAAATTGTAAGGGCAGATTCTCTGATCCCTGTTCCCATAATCCCATGTGCAGGATGCACAGCACTCCTCATGGCTTCAAACCTTCCACAGACTGTGTCATGTGTGTGAAAAGACAAACAGCAGACGCTGGCTAAAAAAATGTGGCCCCAGTGTGCTGTGGAAGGGTTGCTCTACTTAAGAACAGTATAAAAAGATTAATATTTAGACATATGGTCCTAGGCTTTCTCCTTTAGGATAGATGGAATAAGCACCTACAGCTAATTGAGAATATTGATGGGCAATTTTTTAAAATTACCACAGCGTGAGGATCCTGGAATCCTCAGACACATCAGTGATAACTGCAGAATCCGCTTTGGTCAATAACATGACATTTTGCCAAATTCATAACACTAGTGTGGAAAAGACCTACTGGCATTTGCTTTTGTAAGCAAGGAGTTCTGGTTCTCATACAGAAGGATACTATAAGGTGGCACAGTATTGGAATATCGTACCAAGCTAAGAGTTAAGGACTTAGCTTTGCTAAGTAGCTTTGCTACTGACCAATTATATGATCTGGGGGAAATCAGTAAATTTGTCTGGGCTTCCAAGAACAGTGGTGATGAGCTGGGTTTTGAATCCTCATCTACCTATTATAGCCTATGTCACCTTGGACAAATTACTAAAGTACTTTAAGCACTGAATTATTCATCCATAAACAGGAAATAATAATTGTAACTAATGTACAGGGTTCACACAAAGACCACATGAGATGTTCCTCACATAAGTGAATAGGTTCCCATAAAGCATAAAGCATGGGCCTGGCACATAACGAACATTCAGTAAATGTTCAGTATTATTACTATTGACATAGTGGTGGTGGCCAGAGGCCCAGAATTAAAATTTCTCTCCTTCCTCCCATTTGGGCAGGGAAACGAAATGAGTATAATGAACATAAATTTTTGATCATCAAATAAATGCAACAGTGGGAAACAAAATGCTAAGCACTTTGGCATTTTTTAAATAAGGGAAACAGGAAACATTTGTTTTAAGACCAACTTAAAGATGGCTAAAATTGATTTCCCATTAACTGGTCTATAAATAACTCTACAAGGGGCTCTCGGAAATAACAACATTTCTGTTTTGAAAGTCAGGGTTTTTTCCCTACTAGTAGACAGTAATACATAAGCAACTATAGGATAGTGGCATCCCCTGCTGTTGACATCATTCAACGTGTTATAGGATGAATGAATGGATTAATTAATTAATTAATTTAAAAAACAACTTTAATAAATATTGATATTTTTAAATATGTCTATGGAAGCAACCCAAAATAGGTAATCATGGAAACAATAGCTAAAATTGTAGCTTTTCTATTATTAATAACCACACACAATTAGAGGACAGCTTGTTCATTTTAAGCAAATCTTTAGTGTAAATGACATTTTAGTATCCTGATTACAATTTCCTTCTCTGTCCACAACATGTTTATTTGGCAAAACTGCTAACCATCTAAATATTTTTAAGACAGGTAAGAGGTTTTACCTAAATTATTATCATCTCAAATGGCTGAGTGGCATGCACTGAACTATTAATTTTTCCCTACTCTGAAGCCACATGGTTCCCTCAGCCAAACTGTAGTCCTTTTTATTCAAAATTTTCACAGTAAGAGATTTTTCCTAAATACTTTACTCTCCTGCTTCTTGTGCCACTTCTGGGAAGGGGGATAACTGACCTCCACAAAATTCAGAAAGTGGTCCTTGGACTAGCAGCATTAGCATCTTATAAGAAAGGTAGGATCTCAGGTCCCACCTGAGCCCTGCAGTATCAGAATCTGAAATTTCAGGTTTGAGAAGCACTTCTCTAGACTTAAAAAAAAAAAAAAAAAAGAAGAAGAAGAAGAAGTTTCAGCCTTACTACTGTTTTAAGAAATAATTATTTGGAAATAGGTGGGGAAGGAAAACATCATGAAAAGAGTATTGTGGTATAGTCCTCAGAAGTATATTGAAAACTTAGTTTGTGTGAGTCATAAAATCTCAGTAAACTATGAGTTGTGCTCCCCAATATAAGACACTACTAGATAAAGCAGACAAAATGGGATTTTTTCATTCATTCAATCATTATTGAGCTATGTGCTATTTAATGGATATACATACTAAGTGTCCTCTCCAAATCAAAAAAGAAATCCTGCCAGCTTAAATATAAGTAAACATTATACATGTAATATATTTTATTATATACATAAAATACATAATTATATGTTATAAATAATATATATTGCTACATATACCCTTATTTTTAAGAAATATATAATATCTGAATTTTAATTCTGTACTGTTATTTACTGTTATTATTTAAAAGGATCTAAGGGAAACTTTCAAGAGTCATCTGAAATGAAAAAACTAGGCTTTACAATCAACTGTTTTATTCATTTTCAGTCTTTTTTTTAAATATTTTATTTATTTATGTGACAAAGATAGAGACAGCGAGAGAGAATACAAGCAGAGGAAGGGGGAGAGAGAAAAGTAGGCTTCCTGCTGAGCCTGGGGCTTGATCCCAGGATACCGGGATCATGACCTGAGCCGAAGGCACACACTTAACAACTGAGCCACCCAGGCACCCCTCATTTTCAGTCTTAAATAGCATTTCTGTATGCATGTCTGCGCTCTTGATGAAATTTTAAATGACTGGGAAAACCATGAGGAGTCTGAGATGAATCTTCTTTTTCATATTATAACTTGAACTTGTACACTATAGAGGAAATGTTAATATATTGCTTCCTAAGTATCCTAATCACTCAAATTCTCTAAGTGTTTCCATTTTATCAGTGCACTAGAATCAAGAGTCTGAACCTTCATTTCTTTCTCTGGTGTGAAGCTGAGATACCTACAGGATCCAGACAATGTTTATGGTCTTTAATATTCTACATGTAATATAAATATATATGTAAAAAAAATGTATGTGTATACACATATATATATATATAGAGAGAGAGAGAGAGAGAGATAATGAATGAATGAATGAATGAATATTCCATAATCCACAAACAAAAAAATGGCCAACATAATATAGGAAAGTAGTATGACTAGACAAGGAAAAAAAAAACTAGGAAATACATCATAATGATCATTGCTAAGGAGAGGGGGATGGGGAACTACTGCTAAAGAATATGAGGTTTAGGAGGTGATGAAAGTGTTTTAAATGTATATACTAAAAATCACTGAATTGTATACTTTTAAAGGGTAAATTCTATGACACATGAGTTATACCTCTTTCAAATATTAAAAATGATATGAGGTGGGAGCATTAAGATGCCTTTCTTGGGGCACCTGAATGGCTCAGTAGGTTAAACGTCTGCCTCTTGATTTCAGCTCGAGTCATGATCTCTGGGTCCTGGGATCAAGTCCCATGTCAGGCTCCACACTCAATGAAGAGTTGCCTTGGAATTCTCTCTCCCTCTCCCACCCCCTCTGCTGCTCCCCCCCACTCATGTTCACTTGCCCTCTCTCTCTCTAAAAAAATACATAAATCTTTTTTAAAAATCTCACTTAAAAGACGCCTTTCTTTGTATTTCCCATTTTTATTTACCAAATATTTTTTTCCAAGAATAATTTTTGAATTCCTACTGCTATGTTTATGTCTCCCAAAAATGCATATGTTGAAACCTAGTCTCCACTGTGATGATATTTGAAGGTGTTACCTTTAAGAGGTGATTAAGTCATGAAAGTGGAGACTGGGAATGGGAGAATGCCCTTATAAAACAAGCCTCAGAGAACTGCTTTGCCCCTTTCACCAGGAGGACACAGTGAGAAAACAGTTCTCTGTGAACTAGGAAGTAGGCCCTCATTAGACACCAAATCTGCCAGCACCCTGATCTTGGACTCCAGACTCCAGAACTGTGAGAAATAAATGTTGGTTGTTTATAGGCCATACAGGCTATGATATATATATATATTTTTTTTTTAATAGCAGCCTTAAGGGACAAAGACACAGGCCTCATCACTTCTAGGCTAGTTAATATTCTTTGAGTTTCAAGCCAACAGAAATTGACTTGACCTGTCTTAAGCCAAAAAAAGGACTGCATGAGAAGATATCAGGGTATCTCCCTGCATCAAAACAGCAATTGTAAAAACAAAACCCAGAAAAAGAAGGGAGCAGGACACAGCAGGAAACTTTGTAAAAAGTCTGCAACTCAGTTTCAACAACTCCCTAATCAAAACTGTAAATATCCAAGAGCCAGATATTCACCATGAATCAATCAGTTGTGGCAGCTGACCCTGCCCACCAGGAGCTACTCCAAGGGAAATTTTCTTTAAAGCTAAGTAGAGATCCCAAGAAAAATCTACCACAATTGCTGTTATAATTAAAGATCTTAAAAGAAGTAACATATGAAAAATATAAAAGTGCTATAGTTATGTTTATTCAGGGTAAGGGATTCCAAAAGAGCAATATATACAAGACTCGGGTGAACTTCTTGGTACAGACATAACCATGCAAGTTCAAGTTTCTAATATCCAGCAATGAACATTGGGAAATTTAAGGAGTATTAGAGATTAACAAGACTTTGGAAATACAAAAATAATTAATTTGACAATGAAAGTCCTAAATATTTTATTGAGAATAATATCTCCAATTGAAAACCCTCTCTTTGATGTCAGAGGCCTTGAGCTGATCTCCAACTCAATCTGATCACACACTAGCTGCGGGGTCCCACAGCCTTGGGAGGACTGTATGACACTAACAGGTTACTTCTGTTTTCTAGGTCTCAGTTTCCAGCTCTTTTAAAAGCTGCTAAAAATACAAACATCTTTACAAAACCATGGTAAGGTTAAACAGATAATGCATATCAGATATTTAGCAAGTCCCATTTTAGCCCACAGGAAGTCATCATTTTTAAAAGCTACTGTTATGAATATACAAACCCAGACTGCAAACCCTCCCCAAATGCATGGAAAGAAATAAAAGTAGAGTAGGGGAAAAAATGTAAAATTATGTTTGCCTGTATAATATACAGAAAAATCCTTTCACCCAGAGGAACTTTCTGGCTTGGCTACTTTGTATTCTAACCTTTTAACAGCAAATAAAATACTTTGAAAGAACCACCCAAGATTTCCTACAAGCTCGTATATGCATTTTAAAGACACAGCAAATATTGAACAACAGAAATCACTGAACACTGGTGATGAAAGGGATCAGAAAGATAATCATCTTTGCTACTTTTTACAAGAGGATAAACTGAGCCCCAAAGAGGGGGCCTCTTGTCACTTGAAGCCACAGCGGAGATGGCAGCACTGCCAGTTACAAAGCCCAGACACCAAACTCTCAGCACACTGCTGTGTTCCGGTCTTTCCCTTCTAATCCTATGCACCAGTTTTATTTGGTCACTGAACTGCAAAAGGATTCTGTTACCACATAATTAGTGTTAGGGTATGTGCAACAGCTGCCACGAGCCAGATTTCCACACTGGAGTCAAACATCTTTGGCCCAGACGTATCTCTTCCACCACACACCACCGATGGTACAGCTGCTGTAACCACAGTCCATACCCCAGCGGCTCCAATACTTCAGGAGTTGGAACAAATTATTAATTCCAACCAGGATGAAGTAACTCTTCTCTCTGAAAGGACTTCTTAAAGAACACCTTTAGCAAATTTGAAAGATTTACCATTCTTCAACCTGAGAGCTTAAAGACTTTGAAAAGGGTTTAGAGGCATTTTTTCCCCAAAAATGTATGTGGGATAAATGTCAAGAATGGAGGGGGCCACTCAGAAACCTGGAAAAGATAATGATAAGTCACAGGAGATCCATGCTATCGTTGGGCAAGCCAAAGCAAAAATCAGAAAGAAGAAATAGTTCTTTTGCAGATACCATCATTGGAAGAACATGTTATATGGCTGAGAAATAAGATCGTTTGATATCAATCCGGAATAATATCAATTTGAGATTATTTTCATTTTATCTGGATAATTTTGGATATATTATTAAGAATAAGAGTTTTCCTTAGCAAAGACTCAGAAACCCACACATGCATTCATGAGCATACAGATACATTTCATATGCTTTAAGATTCTTTCTCAAATCCTTAAACCAGTAAAAGAGAATAGAGTTTTCTCCAAAAGAACAGTAAAAAGTATTTTTAAACAAGGACTGCAAAGTGCTTTTTTCATCCCTGGATATTTATTTTGTTTTATAATTCATTTGAGACTTTTAAAGTCAGGAAGGGAGAAAAAAATGGCTTTCAAATTTGAGTCTGGAACAGAGCTAACCTATCAAGTCCAACAGGGACATAAAGAAAGTATCTAACAGCGCAGACACTGCTGGTGCATGGAACAAAAGCATTATTGAATGGAAGAAGAATTTAAATTGAAGCAAACCCTAAGATACCTTAGTAACTTTAGGTCTTACTGTCATTTTTCCTAATAAGATGAACTGTTAGTCCTGGTTTACATAAATTTCAAAATACCAGGGCCCTCAGCAAGCTACAGGGAAGCCAACGGCCCTCTTGAGTCCATACATCTGTAACACTATTTAAAACGTGATCGTCCCTCTCACCATCATCTGGGTCCTTAACTGTGAACCATACAAAACCAATAGAGACTGGGCCCCACAAAATGAGTGAAGTCTCTTGCTGTATCTTTGAAGGTTTTCTTTCTTTAGTTTAAGAATTCAAAGGGAAGGGGCACCTGGGTGGCTCAGTGCGTTAAGCCTCTGCCTTCGGCTCAGGTCATGATCCCAGGGTCCTGGGATCGAGCCCCGCATTGGGCTCCCTATTCCGCAGACAGCCTGCTTCTCCCTCTCCCTCTGCCTGTCACTCTGCCCACTTGTGTTCTCTATCTCCCTGTCAAATCAATAAATAAAATCTTTAAAACTTTTTTTAATTAAAAAAAAGAATTCAAAGGTAAATAAGAGTGGAAAGAATTACAAAC
Source organism: Lutra lutra (assembly GCF_902655055.1). Classification (NCBI taxonomy): domain Eukaryota; kingdom Metazoa; phylum Chordata; class Mammalia; order Carnivora; family Mustelidae; genus Lutra; species Lutra lutra. The sequence goes on along the minus strand of NC_062278.1, from coordinate 198,686,079 downwards.
AGGCTTTATGGTTTTATAAAGGAGGAAAAAGTAAACCTAGGATTAGTTTAGAGTTTACAGTCTATGAAGAGCCTCCTCCACCGTTTATTCCTTTAAATAAACTTTTCAATCACCTTTTAAAGGGATAAAGAAAACTCTGTTATTATAGGAATTGCTGAAATTCAGGATGGGAAACTAGTTAAGAGCTGAGTCCTAGGGCGCCTGGGTGGCTCAATTGCTTAAGCGACTGCCTTTGGCTCAGGTCACGATCCTGGAGTCCCAGGATCAAGTCCCACATCAGGCTCAGCAGGGCATCTGCTTCTCCCTCTGACCCTGGCCCCTCTCATGCTTTCTCTTTCTCAAATAAATAAATAAAATCTTTTAAAAAAGAAAAAAGAGCTGAGTCCTACACTCAAGCAAGAATTGGTCATACCACCATTTGTCTATACTGTTTAACCCCTGGCAAATTATTTGCCCTCAATTTCTTTCACTATAAAATGAGGATGAGGGCGCCTGGGTGGCTCAGTGGTTGAAGCCTCTGCCTTCGGTTCAGGTCATGATCTCAGGGTCCTGGGATCGAGTCCCGCGTTGGGCTCTCTGCTCAGCAGGGAGCCTGCCTCCTCCTGTCTCTCTCTGCCTGCCTCTCTGCCTACTTGTGATCTGTCAAATAAATTTAAAAAAAAAATCTTCAAAAAAAATAAATAAATAAAAATAAAATGAGGATGATACAATTATAAGTAAACACATTTAGGAATATATAAAAATATACTTATAAATAGACACATAGCTTATTATAGTCTATGAATTCAATAAACAACTTCTCTTAATATTATAATTAGTATTAATAAAACCACATTATGCTGGCATATATCTTTAAAAGTTATTTAGCAACTCATTCAATGAACTCTAGGCCAGATAACATTTATTTGCTCACTTCCTCAGAAAGAAGACTTTTTCCTTTTTTTGAAAGAAGTTTTATTAAGGATATGACACAATCTCCCATCAAACCCCCTATCATACAACCATTATGCTACAAAGAATTCTTTCATTTGAGGTCACTCAGAGGGTTTGAAAGTATAAATTAATCATTCATTTCTTCCATAAGCAATCCCAGGTAACATTCACTCAGCTCATCACATGCTAAGCACCTTGATAAAGCATCAAGGATATAAGGTCAGAAAAAGCATGAGACATTGTCCTTGGCCTTGGGACGCTCTTAGTTTAGAGAAAGTGACAAATGTGAAGACCAATAATCACCACAGAAAGGAATGTGAACATAAGGAAGCACGTACAATGTGCTGAGGCAGCAGAGAGGAAGGAGGCATCAGTCTGGTCTGTGCACAAGCAACAACTCCACAGAGGATGCAGACTTTGAGAGGGGGCCTAGAACAAAGAATTTCCTAAAGGCAAAAAGGGAAGATATTCCAGGCAGGATGAAGGGAATGGCCAAAGGCACAGAAGTGTGAGAAAATCGTGACATGTTAGGTGGGAAAATAATACAGAGCTTAGGGGCGCCTGGGTGGCTCAGTTGGTTAAAGCCTCTGCCTTCAGCTCAAGTCATGATCCCAGGGTCCTGGGATCCAGCCCCACATCTGGCTTATGCTCAGCAGCGAGACTGCTTCCCCCTCTCTCTCTGTCTGCCTCTCTGTCTACTTGTGATCTCTGTCTGTCAAAAAAATAAATGAAATCTTAAAAAAAAAAAAATGAATTCCCTGTTTAAGAAAAGAAGAAGAAGAAAAGAATAGAGAGCTTAGCCAAAGGAATAGAAGTCTGAAAAAATCATGACATGTTGGGTAGGAAAAGAATATGAAGCTTAAGAGCCGAATGTAAGATCAAGAGTGACAGGAGACAGCTACAAAAGTGGTAATGCTCATCACAATAAGACCCAAATGCCATAGAAAGGATGTGAACTTCATTAAGCAGAGAGTGATGTAAATGGAGTGTTTAGTACTGCACATTCCAAACTGGACTAATGAATACATTCTGAGAGGTCTTCAAGTTTTATAAACATTTGAAATTTCTTTTTTAAATTTTAATGATAATTTAAAAATAAAATTATTTGGAAATTAAAATACAACTTTTATTTGTACTAATAATTTATATTTCATTAATTTTTTCAAAAAATATCGACTGGATATCTACTATATGCCAGGAGCAATCCTAAGCATTGGGGATATACTAATGAGCAAAAGAGAGTGCCTGACCTTGACAAACTTAGAATCTCATAAGGGGAGACAATCAATAAACAAAAGTATAGCATATCAGGAAACAGTGCTACACAGATTAAAAAAACATAAACATGGTGAGATGGTGTTAATTTTATACAGGGCAGACCAAACTAAGGTTTGGTAGAAAAATAAAGAAAGGGGAGGGCGCCTGGGTGGTTCAGTGGGTTAAGCCTTTGCCTTTGGCTCAGGTCATGATCTCAGGGTCCTGGGATAGAGCCCCACATCAGGCTCTCTGCTCAGCAGGGAGTCTGTTTCCCCCTCCCCCTCTGCCTGCTCTCTGCCTACTTGTGATCTCTTCCTCTAACAAATAAATAAATAAAATCTTAAAAAAAAAGAGAGAAAGGGTATTTTAGAACTGGAAGATAGCATGAAAGGCCAGGCAATTAGAGGCAGAGAAACGAAACAAATGAGAAAGGTATTAGAATAATCCAAGGAACATAAAGGACTGTGAGGGCCCAGAATGTAATCTGCACTTCGTTTTCTAGCAATATGGAAAAAGATAACTATAATCACTTGGAAATGTTGAGAAAATACAACAATATCGCTTTGTTTGCATAGATGAACATGCATGAAAATAAAGATTCTCAAGGGCCAAAAACAAAAAGGAAAATTAAAAATCAGATAGGTGAGAGGAGCTGAGGGTTTGGCTATCAAGATACCAGATGGGGGCAGAGGGACGTAGCTAAGGTTAATAGCCTTGGAAGTGGGTTAGAACAGGCTCTAAGCAAGTTAGAGCTAGACCTTTCCATAAAACCCAATCAGTGAAATGGTGGACACAAAAAGATGATAGCCTGAACTCTGGGCTCAGGATAAGATAAAACTAGTTTCTCCAAGGATCTACCTTCATGTGAATTTGGGATTCATTGTATAGTGCCTAAAGGTCTGAGAACATCCAAAAAGAGAAATGAAATTATATATAAAAATGATCCCCAAAATGCCAATGATACCTGGCAAAAACAAGCACAAAAGTGCTCTAAAGGAACAGTCTCCCAACCCAGACCACATGGAATGCCAGAAATCAAATGATATTCAATCAGAGAATGTCAAAAAATCTCTAAAACTCATTAAGGGGTACAAAATGGATAAGTAAAATTAAACCCATGCCTAAGTATAGCAAAGTAAAACTACAAAATGCTAAATACAAAGAGGATTTTAAAAGCAACCAGAGAAAAGGAACAAATTCACTACAAAAGAACAACGTACAATGACAATGGACTTCTCAAGGAATCAACAGTATTATTTCAACAACAATAGCTTGAAAGTGCTAAAAGAAAATATCGCTCAACCTCAGAATTTTATTCCCAGTTAATCTGCCATTCAATAATGAAGATGAAGGGGTGCCTGGGTGCCTCAGTGGGTTAAAGCCTCTGCCTTCGGCTCAAGTCATGATCCCAGTGTCCTGGGATAGAGCCCCGCATCGGGCTCTCTGCTCAGCAGGGGGCCTGCTTCCCTTCCCCTCTCTCTGCCTGCCTCTCTGCCTACCTGTGATCTCTGTCAAATAAATATATATAATCTTAAAAAAAAAAAAAAGAATGAGGATGAAATAAAATTATCTCCAAACAAAAACAGTTTACCACTAACATAAGCCACCTGAAATAATAATTTGCTTATATTGGCTCATAAGAGCCAAATTTTCAGGAATTTTGAGTTAGTTGATAACATGCTGGTAACTTGAATTGAGCCTGGTGAGAGTATTCACACCACAGAAATCAGCAAACATGAAAAACCAGGCTTTTTTGCCCCCCAGGGAACCAGCTGTTAAATATTTACCAGTGCCCTACTAAACTTAAAGGTATTTCTAGAATATGTACTTCCAAGAAAGAAGAAAAATGAATCTAGAAGGAATAGTTGATATGAATGAAAGGTAAGCAAATAAATATGGTGAGAGTTATAATTCCTTTTTTTTTTTTTTAAGATTTTATTTATTTGACAGACAGAGATCACAAGAAGGCAGAAAGGCAGGCAGAGAGAGAGAGGTGGAGGCAGGCTCCCTGCGGGGCAGAGAGCCCGATGCGGGGCTCGATCCCAGGACTCTGGGATCATGACCTGAGCTGATGGCAGAGGCTTAACCCACTGAGCCACCCAGGCGCCCCGAGAGTTATAATTCTAAATAAGCATTAACTATATGACTAACTACAAGACAATAACAATGACAACTAACTTGGAGAATCAGGAGTTTATCCATTACGTGATCACTATATGCTGTGGTACAATCCCAAAATCTCTGTGGCTTAAAACAATAAATGTTTATTTCCACTCATGTTAAATATCTTTCAGGGGTTAGTTGGGGACTCTACACATTGTAGCCCCTAAAGAATGACCTAAACCTTCTTCAACAACTACCAAAGGTCACATAGTGAATTATAGACTAGCTCTTTAAGCTTCCAGTTCATACTTCACAGGCCAAAGCCAGTCACATGGCCATGCCTAATTTCAAAGGAAACAGGTAAGTACAATACTACTATATCCCCAGAGGGATATAAAAATAAAAACTCGTAAGATGAGAAGCAAATGGTTAATGTTAAAATGTTCTAAATTCATCAGTTTTTTTGGTTTTTGGTCTTTGGTTTTTAGAAAACAGAGATAAATAAATTAACTTTAGACAAATGCTAGTGGATATGTTAAAATTTTAAGGGGAAAAGCTAAAAGAATAAAGAGTAGAGTTACAACTTTCAAATCTGTAGGAAAGGAGAATAAAGAAAATACAATAAAAAAATAGGAAATAAGCCTAGAAAAAGCCAGGTAGGGGCGCCTGGGTGGCTCAGTGGGTTAAGTCTCTGCCATCGGCTCAGGTCATGATCCCAGGGTCCTGGGATCGAGCCCCGCATGGGGCTCTCTGCCCCTCTGGGAGCGGGCCTCCACCTCTCTCTCTCTGCCTGCCTCTCTGCCTACTTGTGAATTCTGTCAAATAAATAAATAAAATCTTTAAAAAAAAAAAAAAAGAAAGAAAAAGCCAGGTAAATAGGAAGCACAAAATAAACAGTATATAAATGGAATAAACTTAATAGATAGAAAATAGAAATCATCTGTTTTTTTTCTTTTTAATTCTCCTATATTTACTTATAAGAAATATGCTTAAAACATAAGGGCATAGAGTTGAAAGTAAAAGTATAGATTTAGAGCACAGGTATGATACCACATAGGCATGGAAGTCACACATCCTAGGTATAACCTCAAGCAAATCACTTAATCCCTGAAGAATGGCCATATCCTCATCTATAAAATGAGCTTTACAACATTACACTTGTTCCACATGTGAACAATGTTATACAACATTCACAACCCTTCACAATGTTATTCAGTTTAGCTGTACTGTGTGGGGGCACCTGGGTGGCTCAGTCAGTTAAGTGTCTGCCTTCAGCTCAGGTCATGATCTCAAAGTCCTGGGATTAAGCCCCATATTGGGCTCCCTGCTTAGTGGGAAGTCTGCTTCTCCCTCTCCCTCTGCTCCTCCCCCCTGCTCATATGCTCACACTCACTCATTCTTAAATAAATTAAAAAATAAAAATCTTAGGGGCACCTGGGTGGCTCAGTGGGTTAAAGCCTCTGCCTTCGGCTCAGGTCATGATCCCGTGGTCCTGGGATCGAGTCCCATGTCGGGCTCTCTGCTCAGCAGGGAGCCTGCTTCCCTTCCTCTCTCTCTGCCTGCCTCTCTGCCTACTTGTGATCTCTGTCAAATAAATAAATAAAATCTTTTAATAAAAAAATAAAATAAAATAAATAAAAATCTTAGATGCACTGTGTGTACAGTGCTTCATACAAGGGCTGGTTCATAGCAGCAGCTCGACAAGTGATAGCTATCATCTTATAATTAGCCTACTTGCCCACACAATAGGGTAAAATGTTTGTAAACAGGGCTTCAAACACTCCTCCCAACCCTTTCCACATGCCCCTTTACAATATGACTTTACTACTGTTTCTATCAAGTCCAGTTTATATCTTCACCCTTTGAATCCGGGCTGGTCCTGGGCTTGTTTTGACTAACAGAATTCAGAGGTGACATCTATGAGTTCCAAGTCTAGGCCTCAAGACGCCTTGCCACTTTTACTTTTATCTTCTTGAGATTGCTACTTCCATTCTCTTGAGACTTCTACTTCCAGCCAAGATGGAGTTAGAGAGATAGAATAACCTCCTTTCCTGAAACGACTAACAAAACAGATAATATATATGAAACAATGGTTTCAAGAAAAGTAAGAGATAAAAACCAAATATAGTGAGCACTATAATCCGCAGCCTACTGCCTGGTGACAATGTCCAGACTGCAGCAGAGGGAGGAGAATCCCAGCCAAAGATGTATGGTCTGCCTGATTTGAGGAGACGAAGCTGGGAGTCTAAAGAAAACAAGTCAACAGGAGTTCATGTGCAGAGAGCTTCAGAGGGTCCCCCTTGAGTATTCAGCTATTAATCTTCCCATGCATGTGAAAAAACTACCAAATTCCAGGGAAAGAACCACCCAAAAGGACAGAGGAAACTATACCTGGAGCTACACTTTAGCCCTCTTGATCTGAAGAAGCTCAAGCTACCCTATTTGAAGATAACAGACCATGAGAAGAGAGACCCATCCAAAACCCAACACCAACCATCCCCAGAAGAGATCAGCAGAAGAACAGCCCAGCTGAACCCAACCAAGGCAAGAAAAAACTAATGACTCAGAATTAGGAGCAAATAAAAAGTTGCATTAAGTCACCAAGTCTGGGGCTGATACAGTACACTACAATAGAGAGCTGATATGTAAGATGTCTAAAAAAATGTTGTTTAATAGAAAATGAGCAATAAATATTCAGTAAATGACCCATCCCTACCCCACCAGAAAAACAATACCTAAGGGCAGGCAGCTCCAATGTAGCAAGAGTCACAACCTTCTTCACTTGCAGAAAGTTAGAACCATTGTGGAAACATGTTTTGAATCAGAGAATCCTGAAATATCAGAGCTCAAACGTCACAACCACTGTGAAACATTCTGCTGAGGGAAATACCCACTTCTTCTTGCTTGCTTCTATGGAACACTGAGGATCGCCCTGACCTATGTCAGTGTATTTTATGGATCTCCTATCCTCAGTAGCACCTGGTCCAAGGCACAGCTAAGCAGTTTACCTCTTACTCGTGGTGATTCACTCAGCCCAGTTTCTGTCCCTAAACATAACTACACTTGGTGCAGCATGCTGGGCTATTTTAATCCTGGAGAAAGAGGTCAGAACACAGAGATAGGATTAAAGGATGACTAAGAAAGCAGCTCTATAGTAGTGATGACAGAGGGAGCTGGCTATAACTTTATCAGATCCCCCTCCATGCGTGACTCACTCTACCCTGGTGGGGAGAAATGCCAAGCACAGTCTCAAGTCTCAAAAGCCAACAGCCTACAACATAGTCAAGCTGCTTCAAAATGAGCATCTGTCTGCTGTCCTTGATCACAGAGGAAACTGAGAAGCCAGGAGGTCAGGCTGATCCGAGAAAATGATATGAGCCACAGATACCAGATATACCACATATAACAGATACCAGATACCAGATATATAACCTGATGGAAATCACCTCTGCCTTCCTTAGAGACCTCAATTCCCATTGCTCTCACCTTTACTCACTAGGCTCCAGTCACCTCAGCATTCTCGTTATTCCTCAAGAATACCAAGTACAGGTGATGCCTGAGTGGCTCAGTGGATTAAGCCTATGCCTTCAGTTCAGGTCGTGATCCCAGGGTCCTGGGATCAAGCCCCACATCGGGCTCTCTGCTCGGCGGGGAGCCTGCTTCCCCCACTCTCTCTGCCTGCCTCTCTGCCTACTTGTGATCTCTGTCTGTCAAATAAATAAATAAAATCTTTAAAAAAAAAAAAAGAATACCAAGTACATGCCTGCTTAGGAGCTATTGCCTTTACTCTTCCCTCTGGAATGCTCTTCTGCCAGACGTTTAAATGGGTTCTTCCCTCACTTTATGTAGTTCTCTGCTCAAACATCACTTCCTCAGAGAGGTCATGGGCCACTCCATCTAAATTAGGTCCCTATATACACTCTCTCATTCTCTATCACCTTACTCTGCTTTTTTTCCTCATAGTTCATAGCACCATCAAACATTATATAGATATATTTATCTATCTATATCAATATATATATCTACATATAGAGATATATATATAAATATCATCATATATCTATCTATCTTTAATTAGTGTGTGTTTATCTGCTAACTATAATGTGAGCTCCAGAAGGGCAAGAATTTGACTATTTGTTAAAAAACTGAACACTCAGTACTAATACCTAGTAGATGGTCAATAAACATTTGTTCGTATATTAATTTCCTAACTATAAGAGGTCTTCTATGCATTGTAAATGTGTTAACAAGAGTGCTCTATGTGACCGGCTCATGAAAATTATTTCCTTGTTAGACTGAAATCTCTATAAAGACAGATACTTTTTATGTCTTATTTATTTATGGACCATATGTAAAAATAATAATTAGCATTTACAAAGTGTTTACAATGACACTATGCTAAGTGTTCATATGCATTTTCTCATGTCTCCTTTGAAACAGCTTCATAAGCTGAGTACAATTACCATTCCTTTTTTTACTAATGAGGACAGTAAGCCTCAGAGAAAAGGTCATCGGCTCAAGGTCAAGCCAAGATTTGAGTCTGATTCTGGAAACTGGGCTCTTAACCCTAATCTACACTACCAAGTAGGAAATGGAAAGAATGAATGAGTGGATTATGAGCTAGAGATGTCCATCAGGATTTGTTCTGGTTGCAGCCTACTCCAAGCCACTCTATCCACAGCCAAGTTCCAGGTCAAAAGGTCCTGCTCCTGGTTCTTCCCATTCCAGGGGCCAAAAAGACCAACAGATGAACCTTTTACCCATGGCCTGGTTGGGCTGTCAGATGCCTCTCTCAGACAATTTGAATTGGAAACTGAGAACCTGAGCCAGTCAATAGAGGAAGCAAAGTTGCAAAGAATTCCTCAGGAGGATAAAGGCCTTGGCAAACCAAAACCCCAGGGAACCCCAAGTTCTGAGGAAGCAAAATGGACATGGAGAAGGCTGTCGAAGTAGATCATGAAGAGAGAGCAAAACAGAAAAGCTACAGAAATGCCCTAATAGTGCAGCTGACTTAGATCACAATAGTGTGTCAGTTTCATTTCCAGTGAATCCCTGGCCTTCTCAACCCACACAATCAACCATACTGCAATAGATTGATTAGACCAAAACAAAGTATAGGATAAGATATTCCTGTCTAATAGGACCTATCTGGACCTGTTATTCAGAATGACCTTGAATTACTAATCCTGCAGATGCAGGAATGAGTGTAGAGATCCAGATTTCAGTTTTTTCTCTCTCTACCACCACTGATTTTCCCCAGGTCACCAACTTCTGCTCCTCCTGGACATTTCCTCAGCAGGACTGGTGGGCTCTAAGTGACTCATTTCTCCTTCTTTATCCCCAGTCCTCTCATTCCCAGGAAGCAGCATGCTAGACGCTGCCTTGGCCACAGTTAGGTACCTGCCCCGCCACTCCTCTACTCCTTTGAATTTTCCCCATTCTTGGTTTCTTTTCTCAAAAGTCCCATGATCTCTTTCAGAAAGATCTGTCAGATACCTCTCAGAAGGCAATCTGGCTTTCTCTGGGGATCCTTGGATCATCAAAACAGGGCTACCTATGCCTGGATTCCACTTACATTCATTAAGAAGAGCTCAAGTTCTTTCCCACAAATGTTCCATGACACCTGGAAGGCCTAGGAGCATACAAAGGGGGTGCTGCTACCCAACTGCACCTGCTGAGCACTCAACCCAGTTCCAATCAAAATACACCCTTAGAAGACCACTGAAAGATAATGGACCCATATTTACACGCCACTACTATAAGCACCCATTCATGCTGACATCTATGCAACATATATCTTCCTCCAGATTTCCTCAAGGGAATCACAGAAATCCTAACTAGAAGGACCCTAATTCAATCCTTCCAGTTTGCATATGATGAAGCCAAGTTACAAGGCAAAGAGGAAAGGACTCAAATGAGTGAAGTGTGAGTAAGGAGAATTCCTTTGTAGGATCTACCCTCCTCAAAGCACAATTGGTCAAGTTTGGAAAACATTAACTGAAGAGCCATTCGAACAGTGTTATATAGGAAGCACTGACTACACAAAGATAATAAGGACTAATTTTCTTCTTCAAAGTATTTGCAGCTCAGTGGGAGAGAGATTGACCCACATGTTTACATGATAAGACACACATTTGCACATGCTCTACTTGAGGCAAAAATAAAGTGCTACAGTTACCGAGGTCAGGGGTGTCAAAGAAAAAAATGTGATCAGGGGGCACCTGGGTGGCTCAGTGGGTTAAAGCCTCTGCCTTCGGCTCAGGTCATGATCCCAGGGTCCTGGGATCGAGCCCCGCGTCGGGCTCTCTGCTCAGTGGGGAGCCTGTTTCCACCTCTCTCTCTCTCTCTCTGCCTGCCTCTCTGCCTACTTGTGATCTCTGTCTGTCAAATAAATAAATAAAATCTTTTTTTTTTTTTTTTAGAAAGAACTGAGGGTTTTCTTTCTTTCTTTTTTTTTTTTTAAAGATTTTATTTATTTGACAGAGAGAGATCACAAGTGGGCAGAGAGGCAGGCAGAGAGAGAGAGAGAGAGGAGGAAGCAGGCTCCCCGTGGAGCAGAGAGCCCGATGTGGGACTCGATCCCAGGACCCTGAGATCATGACCTGAGCCGAAGGCAGAGGCTTAACCGCTGAGCCACCCAGGTGCCCCAATAAATAAAATCTTTAAAAAAAAAAAATATTTCAAAAAAAAAAAATGTGATCAGGAAGGGTTCCAGGAAGAAGACAGAATTTGGTTAATCCTTCAAGGCCCTCCTCATGCCTTGGGTTTCACCTAAAATGTTCCATACTCACAGAGCCTTCCATGACATCACAGGCTGGGTTTGTGCCCTGGCTATACAACCCCACAGCACCCTGAACTTTCTTCCACTTTCATAACTGACTCATTTTCTTCCATGTTTTTCTCACAAGATGCAAATGTCATAAAATCAGGAATCTCACCCTCAGTACCTACCAGAGTGCTTTTCACACTCCAGGTACTAGTAAAGAAATATGTGTGCGAGCATGTGGTGTGTGTATTAAATGAAACTGAGCTAGAAATCAGTAGGCTACCCTATACTCACACCAGGAAGGAGAAGGTACAAATGGGAATCTTCAGAATAGTCTACTTCTAAAAGCAAAGAAGTAACAAAAAAGAAGAAAGAAGGGACAAAGGAAAGGGTAACATAATAATAATATCAACTAACATTCACCAAATCCTCTCAACAAGGCCTGCACCTAGATTACCCTATTTAATCCTCCCAACCACTCAAGGAGGAAGGCAATATAATTGTACCTGTTTTAGTGACAAGGAAACCAGGGTATATAGAAAGGTCAAGTAATCACCCAGGGTCACATGCTGAAGAGTAAGAGCCAGGCTGAAACCCAGCAAGTCTGATCTCAGAAACTGAACTCTCCTTCAACATCTGACAATGAATTTGGAAAAGAATAAGTAGACTTTGTGAGATGAGAGAGAAAGAAGCCTAGATTTGGTGTTTGGAAGAGTACAGGATTATCTTCTCTGAGAGCTGCTTCTTTAAAGATGCAGCCCCAGCCATCAGCACCCTAAAAGTAATCCAAGAATAGGTGAAAGAGGTGAGCAATGAACAAGTCCATGGACACTGAAGCTTAGATACTTTCCTATTTCTTCCCACTGTGCCCCACGCTCCCCACTCTTGGTCACCTTCTTTTATTTTCCAATAACAGGACACTTACGGATCCTGCCAATAATTAAAAGCAAAATCTTTTTGCAAATTACAACATGGGGACATGGACTTCTAATGTTTAAAAGACTTAAAGGGGTGCCTGAATGGCTCAGTCATTCAAGCATCTTACTTCAGCTCAGGTCATGATCCAGGGGTCCTGGGATCAAATGCCACGTCGGGCTCCAACCCTGAGCGGGGCTCCAATCTTGATTCGGGCTCCCTGCTGAGCAGGAAAGTCTGCTTATCCCTCTCCCTCTGCCCCTCACCCCACTTGGGGTCTCTCTCTCTCTCTCTTCACTCACTCAAATAAAATCTTTAAAAAATAAATTAAAAAATAAAATATTTCAGTATAAGCAGATTAAGTATAAATTGGGGAGAGTTACAAATTTATCTTTTAACTTAACTCTATTTAGAACATAAAACAGAAACAAATCCAGTTATACAAAATGCCCAGCAATTAGGGCTGCCTGGGTGACACAGTCAGTTAGTTAGCGTCTAACTCTTGATTTCAGGTAAGGTCAAATTCAAAGGGTTGTGAGATCAAGCCCCAGATAGGTCTCTGTGCTCAACAGGGAGTCTGCTTGAGATTCTCTCCCCCTCTCGCTGCCTCTCCCTCCTACTCTCCTGCACATGTGTATTCGTGCACTCTCTCTCTCAAATAAGTAATCTTTAAAATGTCCAACAATTAAAATCATTCAGCACAGTGGTACTTCTAAGAAATAATTTAAAGAACCTTCCAAAACAATGAGTGCTTAAATAATTGTCTGATATTTAAAGTATAACAATGGCTTCTATGACTTTCCAGCTTTTGATGGATTTTTGAAGAGTCAACTATTCACAGGTTTCTGTTTAGTAAAATATCTACTGTCTTACTATCTGGATCATTTCCAAAAAAAACCAAGACAGGTGGTTTGGTCTTTTTATCCACACCCTTTTCCTTTTCTATCACACTTCTGATAGAAGCATCTGACTATAACCACAAAACAGTGATACTTTTGCTGCCAGCTAGGATCAGCTATTATTCATTCTAAATCCTCTTCCTATGTCCAATCTATAAATGGACAGAACAAAGAAAGAAAAATATTACTATTTTTAATCTTAATTTTTTAAAAGTTAGTTTTTAAAAACTCTGGGGGGGGGCAGTGTTGGTGTCCCCAAACACACATACATTCATGTGTTTTATCTTCAGGAGGCCTACCAGGTTTTCACTGGAAATGGGAGGAAAAATCTCCTGATTTTTCCCATAGGGGTATGGGCAAAGCAGCCACTTTGAAATATTCCCAGAGCATTCTGTTCTTTTTAGCAAGGTCTGCCTTCAAAAGAAACTATCAGAACCTAACTGACTGCAAGAAGGGAAATACCCAACTCCAGCTCTCCTCAGACTTCTTGTCTCTCCTAAGGGGGAAAAAGCAAAAAGAAGTGAGAAGCACCTGTAAAGGTAAGAGCCCAAGGGCACAAGCTCACTCACAAATGGAGACCTAGCCATTGGACTATTAAGAAACAACATTAGACAAATATTAGTTAAGTGCCAAATACAGTCCTTTCTAAGTTTTCCAGGTACTTTCATGTATATTTTCTCACTTCATTCAACCTGTGGGACAGGAAAGGAAGAGGATATTGTCCCATTTTATAGATAAGAATCTAAAGCTCTAAAAGGATATTAAACTTCAGTGGACCCAGATCTTATATCTAGCTCTTCAGACATTCAGGCCAAATCATATCTAAACCATACCTTCTGGATTACTTAATTAGAAAGTTTCATTAAATTAAGTTTACTGAATCAAAATTTACAGTCCCCAACTTATAATGTTAATTCCATTTATTGAGCCCTTATTTTAGGACAGACATTGGGACAGCCTTTCCTGTGCATTATCTCATTGCGTTCTCACCACTTTCCTTATAAGCAAGGTACTATTTGGTCCATTTTCTGGAAAGGGATTCAGGATCTAGAGGCCAAGTAACTTGCCTAAGATTGAACATCAAGCAAGAAATGAATCTTTGGAAGAATTCATGTGTCCATTTCTCACTTGCCATTTGTGCTTCATTCTAATCATGGCAGGTGACAAAGACTGTCACCTGGACCAAACTTTACTTATGGTCTTCTGAGCCCTCTTGTTCACCAGACCTTCACCTTGGCATCTTCTCTCTCCTTGCCAAGCTTACAGAGCCCTGTCTTAGCAAGAATCTTGTCAGTTCAGAGCAAATCCCCAACCCTAAATATCTGATGATGTTCTTCATCCCTCACTTTTAACGCCTAACTCCTTGCCCTACTTTTCACAAGAATCCTGTTAGGTCAGTTTAGCAAGAAACCTCCATGCTTGATGTCTTTCCTTGGTAATTTTCCATTCACTGAGCCCTCACTCTGCTCATTGGCTATAATTCCCAGCTGTCTTTGCTATAATCGGAGTTGAATCCGGATTTCTCTCCTCTATTATAATGCCTCTACTGAAATAATCCTGAATAAAGTCCTCCTTACTATTTTAACAACTATCAATAATTTTTTCCTTGAACACAGGAATGATACTCCAACAAATTAACAGTTCTTGGGCTTAGGAGCCTCTAGAACTAAGTTTCTACCACCCAGAAAGCTCTGAGGACTGTACATACAAGGATATTCAAACATATTTTAAATCACTATTTGATCTGATGGGTGGAAGAAGTGCAAGAGAATATAAGAGCACCAAGAACCTAACCATGGGAGGTCATAGCTGATGAATGCACATAGAATAAATCACACTCCAGTAGCCATCCCACTGCCTCTGCCAACCCAGCTAGTGTTTTGTGGGCATGTGGCTTTGAGGGACATCACCTCCTCACTCTCCCTCATCACCAAGGCTTGCCTTCTGGACCCAAGAAATCATGAGGATAAAAAAGAAAAGGCTTCACATCTAGATTTTCGGAGCCAGGCACCCTACTCCTAGACACTATATGTCAAAGCACAGATTATGCAAGGCCTGATCTCATGCTAAATGTTCACTGAGGACCTCTCACTCTCATGTGTCTCCATCCTGAGGAGCTTTGAGGGTTCAGAACATAGAACAGGGAGGATGAGAAGTGAACAGCTGCCTATAAGAATTCTTCTGATACAGGCTCTGAGGAGTGATTCCAAGGGAGAGACTTGCCATATTGCACACACAAGCACACATATATGCAAGCACATACATTAATGCACAGAGATGCTTTTGCTCTACAAGGAAAGCTGCTTAGGAAGGTATTAGGAACTACTGTCAAAGCATCCAAGTTCAGATAACACCTGAGTCATCATCATAACAATAATAATCTTAACAAAAATAAGAGCAGCCACCAGTTACTGAACACCAATTGATGCCATCAATGTACTAGTAAATTGAATCATTGTATATACTCCTCACGCCCCTCTGAGTTGGCTAGATTTCCCAAATGAGGAAACTGGGAGTTAATCTGTGCAATTGCACCCAGCGCAGCCAGGATTTCTACCCAGACCTATCTGATTCCAAGCCAGTGTTCCTACCACTTCACCCATAACTTCACACCAGTAATCATTTCCATCAAATAAGTGGGCAGAACACAATAACCACTATCTCAGAGTCCAATCCTTTCGTGGGCCAATTAATTTCACATGGCAACATACTACAGCCACAGAGTAGGTGCTCCATAAATATTTGCTGAATGAAAAAATCGTTTTTATTTTTCAAACCACATTTCCAGTTTATTGAGGTCTATAACTTTCACTTCAGGGTCCTTATCAGATTTCACTGCTTTTGTTGGTCAACAATGGAAACTACTGCATCCTTTTGTTATGGACTGATGTCTGTGTCTCCCCAAAATTCCTATGTTGAAATTTAACCCCCAATATGATAGCATTAGGAGGTAGGGCCTTTAGGAGATGATTAGGTCATGGAAGGAGAACACTCATGAATGGGAACTGATAAAAGAGACCCCAGAGATCTCTCCTGTTCTCTCTCGCTCTCTCTCTCTGCCATGTAAGTATAAAACAAGAAAACAGCCATCTACAACCTAGAAGAGGGTCCTCATTAAACCCTGACATCCCGGCACCCTGATCTCAGACTTCCAGCTTCCAGAGCTGTGAGAGATAAATTTCTGTTGTTTATGTTTATGTTTATGTCTGTGGTAGTCTGTTATAGCAGACTCAACCTTGATCCCATACTTGCACTTCTAGGAATCAGACCCAAGAGGATAATCAAGAGGCTCCTTTATTTTGACAGAGAGACAGAGACAAAGAAGAAGAAAAATGAAGAGGAAAAGAAAAGAAAAATACGGACATTGGACTTTTCACTTACTTGGCTTTAACAGTAAAAATACAACACTTTTTAACAAGAAATTATTCATTTGGAGGAATTAATATTTTCATTTCTCACTTAAAGGTTAAGATCTTCATTTCATGCTGCCAGAGCCTTTTCCAGTATCCAACACATGATCACACTTGGTTCACACGTAGTAGCCCCTCATAGATAGGATAAAATCAGTTAACTAGACAGATGAGCTAATTGTTAGAGACAGGCCATTACATTTGTAGGCTCTCTCTCCTCTACAGCTGGTAAGAACATAAACTGAAAAAAACCTCTCAAAGTGCATAGTGGCCATCTGGTTCCAGAGACTTAAATGCGTGTCTTTCCTTTGATCTCCTGCATCCACTTCTAGGAATGAAACCCAAGGAAGTCATCTGAAAGGCAGACAAGAATTTAGGTGCCAGCACATTCTTCACATTTCTCATGCTGACAAAATTCAGCAAACAACTTCAATGTGCAATAGTGGAAAAATGGTTAAATAAACCGTGTTTCAGCCACTTGGTAGACTATGAAGCAGAGAATAATAAAAATCCTATCTCTAACAAATATTTCATGGTAAGGGAAAATGTTCATAAAAATTAAATAAAAAGCCAGATTCAAAACTGCATAAACAGTATTAAGCCAGTTTGTCTAAAAAAGTAACAAATTATTTTATCTTTACATATATGCATATAAAAGACATAAAGACATATATGCTCCAAAATGCTAACTAATTAACCAAGCTATCTCCAGATATTAGATTTTTCATTTTCTTCCACATACTTTATCTTTTACAAATGGACATATATTCTTTTCATCGTCAGAAGAAAAGGAACTTCCGCAAAGAATAAATTTTATGTGGAAAACCTGAAAGACTCCACTCCAAAATTGCTAGAACTCATACAGGAATTCAGCAAAGTGGCAGGATATAAAATCAATGCACAGAAATCAGTTGCATTTCTATACAATAACAATGAGACAAAAGAAAGAGAAGTTAAGGAATCAATCCCATTTACAATTACACCAAAACCTATAAGAGACATAGGAATAAACATAACCAAAGAGGTAAAGGATCCACTGGACATTATATGCAACTAGTGAATCACTGAACACTAAATATATATATATATATATATATATATATATATATATAAAACAATAAATTATATTTTTTAAATGTTTAAAAAAATGTAAAGTGTCTGTACTCTAAAACTACAGAAGACTTAATGAAGGAAATTGAGGAAGGCACAAAGAAATGGAAAAACATCCCATGCTCATAGATTGGAAGAATAAATACTGTTAAAATGTCTGTGCTACCCAGAGCAATCTACACATTCGATGCCAATCCCTATCAAAATACCATTGACATTTTTCACAGAACTGGAACAAATAATCCTAAAATTTGTATGGAACCAGAAAAGATCCCAAATACTCAGAGGAATGTTAAAAAAGAAAATCAAAGCTGGTGGCATTACAATGCTAGACTTCAAGCTCTATTACAAACCTGTAATCATCAAGACAGTATGGTACTAGCACAAAAACAGATACATAGATAAATGGAACAGAATAGAGCAGCCAGAAATGGACCCTCAACTCTATGGCCAACTAGTCTTCAACAAAGCAGAAAAGAATATCCAATGGAAAAAGGAGAGTCTCTTTAATAAATGGAGCTGGGAAAATTGGACAGCTACATATAGAAGAATGAAACTGGACCATTTTCTTACACCATACACAAAGATAAACTCAAAATGGATGAAAGACCTAAATGTGAGACAGGAATCCACCAAAATCCTAGAGGTAAGTACAGGCAGCAACCTCTTCGACCTCAGCTGCAGCAACCTCTTGCAAGACATGTCTCCAAAAGCAAGAGTAAAAAGGCAAAAATGAACTTTTGGGACTTAATCAAGATAAAAAGCTTTTGAAAGCAAAGGAAACAGTCAACAAAACTAAAAGGCAACCTACAGAATGGTAGAAGATATTTGTAAATGACATATGAGATAAAGGGCTAGTTCCCAAGATCTATAAAAAACTTATCAAACTCAACACCCAAAAAAACAAATAATCCAGTAAAGAAATGGGCAGAAACATGAACGGACATTTCTCAAAAAAAAAGATATACAAATGGCCAACAGACCATGAAAAAAGGCTCCATATCACTTGGCTTCAGGGAAATACAAATCAGTCACAATAAGATCCCACCTCACACCAGTCAGAATGGCTAAAATTAACAAGACAGTAAACAACAAATGTTAGCCAGGATGCGGGAAAAGGGGAACGCTCTTATACTCCTGGTGGGAATGCAAGCTGGTACAGCCACTCTGAAAACATTATGAAGTTTCCTCAAGAAGTTAAAAATAGAGCTACCCTAGGACCCAGCAATTTCACTACGAGGTATTTACCCCAAAGATACAAATGAAATGATACGAGGGGGCAACTGCACCCCCATATTCATAGCAGCCATGTCCACGAGAGCCAAAATGTGGAAAGAGCTAAGATGTCCATCAACAGATAAATGGATAAAGTAAATGTGGTGTATATATATATACAATGGAATATTATTCAGCCATCAGAAAAGACGGATATTTACCATTTACACTGATGTGGATGGAACTGGAGGGTATTATACTGAGCAAAATAAGTCAATCAGGGAAAGACAATTATATGGTTTCACTCATGTAGAGTACACGAAACAGCAAAGAGGATCATAGGGGAAGGGAGGGAAAATTGGAAGTCATCAGAAAGGGAGAAAAAACATGAGAGAATCTTAACTATAGAAAGCAAACTGAGGGTTGCTGGCGGGGGTGGTGCATGGGGGTGGGGTGGGGTAACTGGGTGATGGGCACTAAGGACAGCATGTGATATGATGAGCACTGGATGTTATACACAACTGGTGAATTATTGAACACTACATCTGAAACCAATGATGTGCCAGATGTTGGCTAACTGAATTTAATTTAAAAAAAGAATAAATTTTAAAATCTATGTTCACCTTTCAGGAAATTGATTTATGATATCTGTAATAGTCAAATCACCCCGAGAAGTGACAATTCATTAAAACACAACAAAACAGGGGCGCCTGGGTGGCTCAGTGGGTTAAAGCCTCTGCCTTCAGCTCAGGTCATGATCTTAGGGTCCTGGGATCGAGCACCACATCAGGCTCTCTGCTCAGCGGGGAACCTGCTTCCCTCTCTCTCTCTCTCTGCCTGCTTCTCTGCCTGCTTGTGATCTCTGTCAAATAAATAAATAAAATCTTTAAAAAAAAACCAAAAACACAACAAAACAATAAATTCTAAAGAATAAGATGACTAAACTCTACCTCTGAAACTAATAACACACTAAATGTTAATTAAATTTAATTTTAAAAGAATAAAGAAAATGCATATATAATAAAACTAAATAATAAATAAATAAATAAATAAATATTTTTTTTTTTTAAAAGCTAAGATGACACACATTCCAAAATATAACTCCAAGCACTGTCAGGAGACTTTCCATACATTTAACCCATTCCCTAACACTGTAATTTATGCCATTTAACTTGGTTTATAATCTCATTATTAGTCTTTGAACCCCTAGAGGATAGCACAGTGTCTGACACAGAGGTAAAGACTTGACACAGAGACAATAAATGTTTATTTAATCACAAGAACAACAACCAGTGAAGTGTGAAAATCATGGTTTCATCATTCCCTCAAATGTTCTTATCCTCCTTCTTCAAGAAATGGTGCCCCTTTGTTCTGGCTAGTTCATGGTCCTTCTTCCTGGCTCTGATGGGGCTATCAATTATTCATAGCCCCCTGACCAGACATTGGGACTGTTCAGGAAGAGGGAATATGGGCCAAGCAGCATCAAATTCTTCCCTAAATATACACATGGGAATTCTAGGGGAGAAAAGTACTACCTCCCAACATGCCACAGGTGCCGAAGTGTGAGAAGGTGCCTGGAGCATCGGGGGGGACACCTTCTCCAGCCACACGAAGGAAGCCATGTCCACAGGAAAACAAAAGGAGGCCAAATGGCAGAGGGGAGGAGGGCCATAAATGAAGAGAGACAAGGGAAGAGCTAGACAATGATGCCATAGGCCAAGAAGAACTGAGACCAATCATGGCACAAAGAGAGAGAGAGAGTTCTGGAAGTCTTGAGAACACAGTTCCAGGCCTGATGACCCCATTCCTGCAATTCAATATCAATTCTGCCTTTGCCAGCTATGGCAAGACAATAAATTCCCATTTTTCATAAAGCTGATTTGGTTTAGGTGTCTGTGTTTGCAACTAAAACTAGCCTGACTTCTTTGTGTCTCTAATAGCCACAAACATGTAACATTAAGTCAGAAACCTTAAGAAATATTACATAGAAAAAAAATACTGCTTTGTTTCTAAGAGACTAGGGAAAGGCCATGTCTGATAAACTTACTTATTAAAATAGCTGAAAACATTTGAAAAGTTGCCAAGCTATGATTAATAGTGATTATAAAGATGATAAAAATCTCTCATAAAAAAATTTAAATGTAAGGCAAAGCTTATAGGATTGGAATACAAAAACCTACATATTTATAGATGGACGGCATTTATATTAGCACGTTAGATTAAAATGTGATTTCTAAAAGGCTGGTAGATTCTCTATTGAATTAGTTAATACAAGAAGACCAGTTAACATGCTCACAATTAAAGAACGAACTGAAATCTCATTTCATCCCAGGGTCGCATCTTTTCTCAAGTTAGCATATAAAGGCCCACATGGGACATATAGATGTCAGTTGCAATTCTTCCAAGATTTCTCCTCTAAGAGGTCAGGATTTTCACAGTACATGATTAAAATGATTGTTTTAAATCAACTGAGAAAGTTGTCATTAAAAAAAAAAAAAAAAAGGTGGGGGGGATATTCTGATAGGCAGAAGCTCCAGTGTGCACTATATACAGATTAGAACATTCTGCCTAAGTGTTATTAATGACCCATAAACCATAAGATGAAACACAAAACCATGGGCAGGACACCTTTAGCTAATGGAGCCTTGTAAACTAGAAGTAAACTAGATGGCACCGTCTGAAGGAAAGTAGATTGAGAACTAAATCTACATATTAAAAATTATTTTTTATATATATACATATTAAATATATACATATATATATATACATATTAAAAATTCAGATCAATTGGGCATCAGACAAAAAAAGGCATCTAAACAATAATTAGAAGCTGTGTTCGTTTAAGTTTGGGCATACTTGAAAACAGTATCTGGGCATAGAAAAACAACTCTGCCTTTGTTACTCTGCCGTGAGCCATGCTTCCATTCATTCATTCTTCCACTCACTGAATGAACACCTCCAGTATGCAGTTGTGTGCTCAGCATGGGAGACCTGGGGATAAACACTGTGGGTGGGCCTCAGCTCTCATGGAGCTTATAGTCTACAAGGGAAAGCAAAACAGCTGACAAGTAATTATAATGGCACAAAGTATTTCTTTAAAAAAAGAAGCATTTACCTTAGTTCATAGGCAATTCAAGCAAGTACACTGAAGCTGGGTTCTTGAGGAGAAGAAATACTAATTAGGTAAGGAAGGGTGAGGGAAGAGCAGCTCAGATAAAAGGAATACCAAGTGCAAAATCCCTGAGGAGAGGAATAGGGTGTACTAAAGGTACTTAGATAAGTTTACAAAAGAGAGACAACATAGAGCAGAGGGTGAGATTGTAGACTCTGGAGCCAGTACATGTGGTTTGAATCCCAGCTCTGCCTGACATTTACTAGCTGTGTGACCCTGCACAAGTAACTGAACCTCTCCGTGCTTCCTATATAAAATAGGAATAACAATTTCTATACAATAGAATTATTAGAACAGGACCTTTCACATGGAAAAGTGTTGAGTATTGTGGTTGGAACACAGACAAAACAGGAGCATAGCATGAGGCTAGGGAAGGATAGCTGGGGCCAAGTCACACAGAGCCTTGGTGAGAAGAAACATAAGCAGACTAGATCTTTGTAAAGATCCCACTGGCTGTAAAAAGGATGACTGGTGGGGGTGTGATGATGAATGAAGACCTACCAGCCAGCCAGTAAGAAAGCTTCTGTGGAATGTGCCTTAAAAAAAAAAAAAAGAAAGAAAAGGTCAATGTAAACAGTGCTGAGGCTTTAGATAATGTTTGTAGAACATCATTACTCTACGTGTCTAAGCTTTTGATTTTATCACTAATTTTAAAAACTTAATAAAAAAGCCAAATACTGAACCACTGATCATTTATTTTTTTAAAAGCTTTTATTTATTTATTTAATTAATTTATTTGAGAGAGAGAGAGAGCTCAAGCAGGGTGAGGGGCAGAGGGGGAAAATCTGAAGCAGACTACACGCTGAGTGGTAAGCCTGATAGAGGGCTTGATATCAGGACCTGAGCCAAAACCAAGTGTCAGATACCTAACCAACTGAGCATCCAGGAGCCTCCCATCAATCATTTACTACTCTAATTCCTGTTAGAAAATTTCATGGATATTTTATAGCCTCAGAATCTTAATAGGGCCCTGGGAGGTATGATCAAGGCATAGTCTTAGGACACTCCAAAAAACCAAAACAAAAGGAATTTGAATGGATTAATACTTGAGGCAAAGTCTGAGGCCCTAGCCCAGCTGAGCCTGGCCCTAATGGTGCATAAACCAAAGACAATAAATGCTTCAAACTCCCAGCTATCTCATTTTCTCCCATATTTTTTCCTTCTGGAAAATAAGATCTTTCTTTAAAGGAATGACTGACAACAGGCTTGATCCACATCTGTAGACCAGGAAGGCACATGTCCAAAGTGCCAAACCATAGTTCCCACATTCTCACTACCAGGTAAATTCCAATCTTTCAGCATAGAGATAAGTGCTCAGGTTTTGGAGTCAAGGAGCTCAGAACAAGGTTAGGTCCTGGCTCTACCACACACTGTTATATGACACTAAATAAATTACTTAACCTCTCTCTAATCCTCAGGGTCCTCATCTGCAAAATGGAGAAAGCAATTTCACTTGCCTTCAAGGACTGTTGTGAGGATGATTTAATATACTATTTATAAAGCACATAGCATAGATTCTCATACAGAGTAAGCACCTACTAAATGGCAGTTACGATTATTATCCATCTGTGGTTCCTGTGATGCCACCAAAATTGGGGATTAGAAGAGGTAGAGAAAGAAAACACTGCTGGTAAATTGGTCATCTGTTTTGGAAAAGTGGCATATCAACTAATGGTGAAAATAAACCTAACCCCATGCCTCAGTACTTCCACTCCTAAGTGGGCACCCAAATGAAGTGCATCCCATGTGCACCAAGAGAAGAATGAGAAAGCTCACAGGAGTATCATTCATAATAGCCCAAAGCTGGAAACAATTCAAATGTCCATCAACAGTAAAATGGAAAAATAAATTATAAAATGATGGTATATTTATATAACAGAATATCATATGGTGCCAAAAATGAAGAAATTACAGCTATACTCAACAAAAGGATGACTCTCTCAAATCCTATCCTAAATGAAAGAAGCCTAACACGAAAGAATCAGACTAGATAAGATATATTTGTAATAGTTCAAAAACAAGTAAATTATTAACTCTAGAGTTTAAGGACACATACGAAGGTAGTAAAAGAATAAAGAAAAGAAGGAGATAACCATGAAGTCAGGGTAATGGTTGGCTTTAGGGAAACATGGGGCTTGTGATTGGGAAGGAGAACATAGAGACTCTGAGGTTCTATTTCTTGACCTGGATGATGGTTATGTGCATGTTATATTGACTCATCAAGCTGTATGTTTAGGTTTTATATACTTCCTATATGTTTTTGATATAGCTGAAAATAGCTGAAAAACTAATCTGCCTGCCCCATCTAATCCATGTCTTCTTTTCAGGAGTATCAGAAGACTGGGGACTGTGATTTATGCAGCTAGCTCTGACTTTCTGAATCCTATCTACTTGAGCCCAAGTCTTAGTGGGGGTTGATAGGCAGGGAGGATGCAAGAGAAGTGAGGAGGCGAGCCCACCACCAACGACTACCTTGATAGAACTGTCTAACCTTTCCAACCCAGTCTCTAGGGATACTCCCAGGGTCAGCCCCTGTCCTGTGTTATGTCACTTTTAAGACATGAAACAAAGAAAAGTGAACGAGGAAGCTTACAATCAGCATAAGCGAGGAATTAGGGACACAAGGAGTAATGCCACATGGACTATTCATTCAACACTTACAAAGTGTCACGCTGCAGTCATTGTTCCAGGAATGGGCATATTACCCAAGCAGAGCCAAAGTCCCCTAAAATTCACATAGACATATTGTGGGAAAGAAGCACCTTTCTAAAAACAAACAAACAAACAAACAAAACAAAAAACAAACAACAACAACAAAAACCAGAAGCACCTTTCTCCCTGAGGCTGCAAAGTTGCCAGAACGCAGAATGAGTTTAAAGATTCTAAAGGCCACTTTCCCCAAACTTGTAGGGGAAACCATGTCTGCAAATAGAAAAATAATGCTCAAAGAGGGAAGGAGGGCTGAGAGCTGGAGAGAGATAAGTCAAGGCCCTGAGAATGAGGCCTCATCCCAAGAAGAACAGAAGCCAGCAGAAGCTGAGACCATTTGGAAACCTTGAGTCCCCAGTTCCACCGCTGATGCTGATTTCTGCAAATTAACCTCAATTCTATCCTTCCCAGCTACACAGAGACAACATGGGTCAGCTCTTGTGCTCATTTCTCATAACACAGAGGTAAGTAATAGACAGGAATTCCTCTTAAGGATGTCTCAGTTTAATTAGGAAAACAGATAACAACAGTCCAATAGCACTGTGAGAGTCATATGGATGTGGAACATCTTAACCAGATTGGGAAAGGAGAGGGAAGGGTCAAGGGAAGATTTTAAAGGCAGTCACCTATTGACTGAGAATGCTTTGGGTTCATTAGGGAAAAGAGGGGAGAAAAGGTGGTCAAGGCAATGGGAAAGGGGCAGGGGTACAGCTTGAGCAAAGATGAGGAGTAAGAAAAGGAGTTTAGGGGTACACCAAGAGCACTTCGGTATTGCTCGAGTGAGGTGAGGTCGGCAGGAGAAGCCAGAGTGACGGATCATAAGGGAGCTGAGAGCACTTAATAGAGTCTAGACTTTGTCATATGGAAAAGGAAGCCTTTGAAAAACTTTAACTGGAGGAAAATGGAGTCCAATTTCCCTTTTAGAAAGAGCAAGATGTTTCCTAAGGCCACTGAGAGCAAGAAAATGTCTCCCTCCCTCTCTTTCTCTCACTGTCTCGCTCTCCCTTCTATCTCGACCTCTCTCTCTCTCCTCCCTCGCACCTTCCTTCTTCCTTCCTTCCCTCTCCCCTTCCCAGTGTCCCAAATCTCTAAAACCCCCATCGGTCAAAATGTTCATTTCTTGCAATTGTCACCCTATTATGTAAGCAATAGGGATGGCATCAGCTAATAATAAGAGCATCAGACCAACTGTCTTGAGAGCTGGGTTCTAATCCTGCTACCAGGATTCTAACCACTACCAGGCCTTGTGAGCTAGAGCAAGCCACCCATGCCTTTGGTGCCATCTTCTCCATAGGCAAAATGAGGAGTAACAAAATCAGCTGTACACACCTCAAAGGGCTATTATGAGAAGTGTAAATGAGGCGGGTCAAAAATCACATCCCCAGCATCTCTGAATCTGCCAAAGGACTTTGATGCGGAATAGCATTACATCACATAATTTGTTTTCTTATTAATAAAAAATAAATCCTGCCACTTGGTAAGTATGTACAAACATGGCACCTAGATTTTATTTAAAATAACTTAACAAAGACTTCTCAGACCTGTAGGTACCCAAAATTATATTTGTAGCAATCTATTTTGACTTTATTATTTTCTCTCTAAAGGACAGCATTAAATACTCCCACTAAGCAAACTGACAGATACCTAATATTTAGCTCAAGATGAAAAAAAAGAAAAGAAAAATATGTTAATATATATTGACAGAAGTCCTAATAAAAGAACACAGATAACCAAAGTTCTCCACAGGTAATAAAACACTGGTACATCAGCAGGGTATCAAAATCCCTTAGGAAGAACAAAATGTTTCCTGAAATTAGGTAACAATTTTGCCTCTAAGATGAAGCTGCACAAAACTAGTGGGAGAATCACTGAGGCTTTGGGTTTTTTAAATCTAATTTACAGAGCGTATTTTCCAAGCATTATTAATTGCCTAGGGGCAAGTTTTCTTTTAATGGTATGCATAATAGTCTGACAATTGCCCACAAGGTGGCACCAAATTCATGTTCAGAAGACAACCAAGGGAATTTTTTTTTTAATTGTAAAGTAGGCGTTCCAAATACTCAACAGACGGTTTCCTTTATAGCTTATACTCAAACAATGAGCCAGATTTATAAGCATTAGCTTCCCCTTATCCCTATATGATACAAAAGTTAAAACTACTGCCAACTATAAGAAAACTTTAAAAGTAGACAGACCTCCTCCTTTCAAGATAGAACTGTTCTACTTCTGTGCAGAGTTTTAAACAGAAAAAAAAAAAAAAAAAAAAAAAAAAAAAGTATTTAAGTCCTAAAAATAAATGTCCCACTTCTTAGTAGGGAAAAAATCCTAAAGCTAATTTAATACACTGAAAGATACCCAGAAGTTGATCATTCTCTCCTTTGTTTTACATTTTATTTGATTGAGCTTAGATGAGCCAGTGTAAATCTTTAAAGAGCTGAATGTTATTTAAAAATTGAAACAGATCTGCAATTAATACTTAATGTAACAGGTCATGGTTATTTTAAAATGATGAGATCTATTATAGGAGACTTTCTCCTTCCTATACCCTCCATCCTCTTCCATCTTGCAAAGGCTAAACTAAGGTGAACTGGCCCAGGCTGGTATGAGCTTTGGGAACCTATAATGAAAGTCATTCTAGGAACAGACACAGTGCATCACTGTTGTGTTAAGGGATATTTCTGCCAATTAAAAATGGAGTGCTCTGGGCCTAAGCCCCAAGGAGCCAAACCTTTCATTTTGAAAAAGCAGAGACTGTGCAGAGCTATAGATAATCCTCAAAGGGCCCAGCTTCCTGTTAGCACGAGAAGACAGAACTACCTATAAGGAAAAGTTTATTTATTCCCATTTGCAACACCCACCACAGATAAGAGTGACCTTTTGCAAAGGGCTTGTGACCTGAGGTCATCCACCTTTCAGAAGAAAAATCTGAAAGAAAAGAACAAGGTAGACAATCCTATCCTGAGGCCACCTAGATACCTATCATGAAGTATCAACCCACTAGCCATGCCCAAGAAGGTTCTCTAATCCCATTAGCAATCCCAAATCATTTGTTCAGCTCCCAGAACATTGTCCCAGGAGGGAAACATCCTCAATTGCAACCTCTTGGCTTCTAATTAAGAGTGATCCCTGGGGAAAAAAAAAAAAAGAGTGATCCCTGAAATCACAAGGTAAACTTCCTGTTAACTAATTTATTTCCTAAGCAAGTCATCACACACCCCTACACCATACACAAGTGGTTTGAGATCTCAGGGACAAGGCCATCTGGGATGCTTATGAAGGTGCTTTCTGCAGGTCCTTTGCCCACCTAGGCAAACACTCCCACAGACTGGCTGGAAGGCAGAGAGACAAAGGGTAAAAAGGGTATGGTCACATGAACGTAATCATAAAGCTGCTCATTTGTCACTCTGCATTCTACAAACCTGCAGTCCTGACTCTGCCGCCCTGCCCTATCCCTCTATGTGAGAAACACAGAACCTCAGCTTCTCAGGGATACAATTCTCTTCCAGTCTGAGCTCAGAGCAACCTGACAGACATTTTAGGTCAAATGTCCCAGACCATTTTTAAGATGCTGCACAAGCCCTTTCTTGCTCTGATTTTTAAGCAAACAATACTACTAACTGACATTACAGAATTTAGAAGAAATTCACACAATAAAATACTATAACCACAAAAACATGTATCACTTCTCTTAATTCACTAAGCAATGTAAGAACTATAAGACTAAGACTTTAACAGGGGAGTGGTATAATGAAGCTTCAGTGTTAGAAACCATAATATTAAACAGCCTTAGTGAGGCAGCATTTAATTAAAATAGGTAGGAAACTGGTATTCATTAGACATTTTCAATTTGCCGGCTACTGTGCTAAGCATGTGTCAATTTCCATTTAAAACTGATTTCATAACTGCAAACTTCCAAAAAACTCATGGCAAATCCTTGGGTGTGCCCCCTATAGCACTCAACACACATTAATCACCAGGCTGTGTCAAGTACTACGATGAACATGCAGGTGAAGTGGTTCTGGTCTCCTCTCTCAGAGGACAGACACTGCACTAGGAGAGGATAACTATCACAGCGCACCTGTGAGGTATGTGTCAGGTACTACTAAGGAGGGGCAGATTATGCACCCATGTATTCTAGACCTCATCTTTATTAGAACAATCCTTAATTGAAGAAAGAGGAATTAATGGAATGCAAAATTGAGTAGAGAGGAGTAGAGAGATGTCATTATGAACCTGAAGAAATGATTATCCGTGGGAAGAGGAAATGATCTCTGAGGATTTTTAGATCTCAAGGAAAAATAAATTCTCCAAGAAAGGAAGAGTTCACTCCGATAAAGTTCAAGACCCTTGGCCTGTCTGGGGTTGATCTTCCCTCTGTTCTCGTTCAGGCCCTGGGGCTGCTCACACCCTTTCCTTTTGAAATTTACTACAGCTAAGCACTTGCCAGGCCATCCCAGGTTTTCTTGCCTTCATGCTACATGCTCCTTCTCCACCAGGTTCATCTTTTCTTCTTTTTTTAATTGTGTTATGTTAGTCACCATACAATACATCATTAGTTTTTGATTAGTGTTCCAAGATTCATTGTTTATGTACCACACCCAGTGCTCCATACTATACGTGCCCTCCTTAATATCCACCACCAGGCTCACCCATCCCCCCACCCCCTCCCCTCTAAAACCCTCAAGTTTGTTTCTCGGAGTCCACAGTCTCTCATGGTTCGTCTCCCTCTCTGATTGCCGCCCCCCCCCCGCCTTTATTCTTCCCTTCCTTCTCCTAATGTTCTCCATGCTATTCCTTATGTTCCACAAGTAAATGAAACCATTTGATAATTGACTTTCTCTGCTTGACTTATTTTACTTAGGATAATCTCCTCCAGTCCCATCCATGTTGATGCAAAAGTTAGACATTCCTTTCTGATGGCTGAGTAATATTCCATTGTGTTTATGGACCACATCTTCTTTATCCATTCATCTGTTGAAGGGCATCTCAGCTCTTTCCACAATTTGGCTATGAACAGCAGGGTGCATATGGCCCTTCTTTTCACTGCATTTGTATCTTTGGGGTAAATGCCTAGTAGTGCAATTGCTGGGTCATAGGATAGCTCTGTTTTTAACTTTTGGGGGAACCTCCACACTGCTTTCCAAAGTGACTGCACCAACCTGCATTCCCACCAATACTGTAAGAGGGTTCCCTTTTCTCCACAACCTCTCCAACACTTGCTGCTTCTTGCCTTGTTAATTTTTGTCATTCTGACTAGTGTAAGCTGGTACCTCAGTGTGGTTTTGATTTGAATTTCCCTGACGGCTGATGATGATGAACATTTTTTCATGTGTCTGTTAGTCATTTGTATGTCTTCTTTTGAGAAGTGTCTGTTCATGTCTTCTGCCCATTTTTTGACTTGATTATTTGTTTTTTGGGTGTGGAGTTTGAGAAGTTCTTTATAAATCTTGGATATCAGCCCTTTGTCTGTAGTGTCATTTGCAAATATCTTCTCCCATTTTGTGGGTTGTCTCTTTGTTGACTGTTTCCTTTGCCATGCAGAAGCTTTTCATCTTGATGAAGTCCCAAAAGTTCATTTTTGCTTTTGTTTCCCTTGCCTTGGAGACGTGTCTTGAAAGATGTTGCTGTGGCCAATATCTAAGAGGTTACTTCCTATGTTCTCTTCTAGGATTTTGACGGATTTCTGTCTCACACTGAGGTCTTTCATCCATTCTGAGTTTATCTTTGTGTATTTCACCAGGTCCATCTTTCTGTCCTTGAGGTACCACCTCCTTTGGGCAGCCTTCCTAGATCACACACACAAACACACACACACATACACACACACACCATAGCCAACATTCCCCCCACTAGACTGTAAACTCCATGACAGCAGGGACTGCTGCTGCTAATCATTGTGTCTCCAATGCCTGCCATATAAAAAGCACTTAATAAATAATTGTTCAGATTACAGAATTTTAAGTTTTAGATAATTTTCTCTCCCAAGTGACTGTAAGCTCATAAAAGACCAAAAGTGTCTGGCTTCCAGAAAGTGCACCAGAAATGTTCACTGAATAAATAAACAGCAAATATTCGGCAAAAACAGAGCTTTCTAAATTAAATTATTGTTCCTTATTGTAAAGTTGGGTTTTCTAATCATAAATTTCCTTCCCTCACAAAGTCTTACAGTCGTTTGCTTTGCAAATTCTGTTTGTATTCAAAAGCCACAATATAATGCCAGACTGAAGTTTCAGTAACAACAAAGGAAGGATTACTTATTTCAATAATCCTATCTGTTGAAATTTAACATTCTTTTTTCCCTGGAGAATACACAGCATGATCTCTGGCTCCTAACCCAGCTACGCCTGTGTTACTAGGACTTATCAGAGTAAAAAAAAGAGAGAGGTAGATGGGTATTTCAAATACCACATAAAATAAAATATCCTTTCACATTTGTAAAATAAATACAATTTCATTGCTCATATATCCTAGATAAAGCAGCAAGAAAAAAATGGCAAAGAAAACAAATGTAAGAAAAGGACCCAAGGCCTCTCAAAATATCTAATAACCTGGGTTGAGCTGACCATTTGAGCCTTCAAGACCTGGAACACAATCAGGCCTCCATTGCCCAGGGAAGAGCTTTTCCTTCATGCTCCTTCTCTTCTCTTGCACCCTCCCTGATTAGCACACTGAGGACCCCTGACAGCAATATGACTTCATATGGTCTACTGAGCGAAAAGCTCACAATTACTGTAACCAAGTGCCCGAACATTTGCCTCCAGTAAATGTCTGCACCATCAGCCAGAATGAAGAGCCAGGAGCTTCTCCCTACGCCAACCCCTCCACACCAAATCTTAAGAAGTAAGAAGGACAAAAATACCACCCTTTAATAAAGTATTTTGGAAATGGGTTAAAGTTATTCTCTCAGTAGCTTTTTTTCTGTTACCAAGCCACCCATCACAACAATAACCCCAAACAAGTAAGCAGTCAGAACTGGAACATTTTCACTAATGGCACATCAGTTGATTTCATCATGTTCTGGTGACAGTGGGTCCTCCACTCCACAGCAACTGAATGCCTACTATGTGCCAAAGGTCATACTGTATCTTCTGTTTACCAGTTTGCTATTTCAAGGCCAGAGCCCTGTATTCCCAGATCTAAGCACAGTACCTGTTATTCAAGAAGTGAAGAGATGTACAACAAATCTTTGTTGGATGTGTTGAAATCCTTGAGGGATGTGTTCATGGAAAGCCAACATACCAGTTCCCAGTATGCAGATACATTCTCATCAAGGCCACTTACAGCACCAATCCACGCTTTGAGGATCCAGTTTACATTCTCCGAAAACAATTAAATCTGAATATAGGCTTGACTCTAATGTCCTTTGTTCAATCATTCATTCAACAACTTTTATTGAACATCTACTTTATGTCAGCCCATGGAGACACAAACACTAAGAAACAAGGGCATAGCACAGCCCTCACGGAGTTCACAATCTAGCTCTAGGGGCAAGCAGTCAGCCAAATGTTAGTCAAAGAAGTTGCAGGGGCTGTGAAGTTAAAACACGGGTGCTCTGGTTCCACTGAGGCAGGGACATGAAAACAACACATCTATGGAAATAATCATTTGTAGGGTAAAAGAGAAAACTACACAGGGCTAGTACAGAGGTGAGGCAAATTGTCTAAAAATAATGAGACATTTATAAAAAGAGGAAGATTGCATACTCACACTTGGGAGTGCTATGAGATAGTTGAGCACACACAGGAGAGTCATCGGTAAGTACATATCATGGCGCTTAGAGGGTTTATTAGGTATATGAGGCCCTGAGTGGCCTCTCGGTAGCTGGGAATTCAGCATCACTCACTTCTCACCCTGACTACTGCCTCTGCCAGTCCAAGAGGAGAAAGTAATCTCACACAGCTTTCAAAGCCTCATTCTCTTTATTATTTAGAGACCTGCCTCTCATCCCATAGAGGAAGGCCAAAACCACTCAAAGGGTTATCATCTCATAGGAGGAATCACTGACTCATAGGATATGAATATTTCTGTGACTTTTGATATATTCTGTCCATTTCATTTTGGCTCCTTATATTACTAAAAATCTCTGTAGAAGAGAATTCAGTGAAACACTTGGAATAAAAAAAATTACTGTGTATATTAAAAGAACTACCCTTTCTGAATTTGCTAACACAGTTTTAGAGTCTAAAATGTTGTCTTCGTGACTATGTCAGTCATTTTTAAACTCCTACTTAGTAACTGGAACATTTTTAAAAGTGGCATTGGTCAATTACATGTGATTATTAAAATAATATCCCTCACCCTTTTATAAGACCATGACAATAAAAAATAACTAACTTTTCACTAACACTGATTAAAGAGTATTTCAATCACCTAAACCCTTGCTAAAATATAAGGTCTTTGATGTGATGCCTGCCATCCTCCCCAAAAAGAATGACAACCATAATCTTAGTAAATTTTGCTACTAAACTAAAATTGTTTGTCATATCTCATTGCTTTTTATAATTTTTTTTTTTTTTAAGTACAGGGGACACACAATGTTACATTAGTTTCAGGTATACAACACAATGATTCAGCAAGTTTATACATTGTACCTTGTTCATCACAAGTGTAGCCACCATCTATCCTTTATATCACTATTACACTACCACTGACTATATTCCTTATGTTGTGCCTTTAATTCCCATGACTTACTCATTTCATAACTACAAGCCTGTTTTTCCCACTATCCTTGATTCATTTTGCCCCACCCACTTCCCCTCCCCTATGGCAACCATCAGTGTGTTCTCAGTATTTATAGGTCTTATTCTGCTTTTTGTTTATTTGGATTTTTTGTTTGGTTGGGTTTTTTTGGCTTCCACATATAAGTGAAATTGTGTCACTTGTCTTTCTTGGTCTTTATAAGTCTCTCTAATTGTCTTCATGTTGTCTCAAATGGCATGATCTCATCTTTTTTATGGCTATGTAATATTCCATTGTGTGTATCCCACATCTTCTTTATCCATTTGTCTATTGAAGGACACTTGGGTTGCTTCTGTATATGGTTATTGTAAATAATGTTGCAATAAACATAGGGGTGCAGATATCTTTTCAAATTACTGTTTTTGTTTTCTTTGGGTGAATACCCAATACTAGAATTATTGGATCATATGGTATTTCTATTTTTAATTTTTTTTAATTTTATTTATTTATTTGACAGCAAGACAGCGAGAGAGGGAACACAAGCAGAAGTGGGAGAGGGAGAAGCAGGCTTCCTGCTGAGCAGGGAGCCCAATGTGGAGCTTGATCCCAGGACTCTGGGATCATGACCTGAGCCGAAGGCAGACACTTAACAACTGAACCATGCCCAGAGCCCCGACTATTTTTAATTTTTTGAGGAACCTCATACTGTTTCCACAGTGGTGTGTACCAATATACATTTCCACCAATAGTGCGTGAGGGTTCCTTTTTCTCCACATCTTCACCAATACTTCTCACTTTTTGCCTTTTTTATTTCAGCTATTCTAACAGGTATAAGGTGATATCTCACTGTAGTTTTGATATGCATTTTCCCGATGATTAGTGATGTTGAGCATCTTTTCATGTGTCTGTTGACCCCCTGCATGCCTTCTTTGGAAAATGTCTATTTAGGTCCTCTACCCATTTTTTAATCAATTTATTTGGGGTTTTTTGCTGTTAAGTTGTATAAGTTATGTTTGTCTTTATTTTATAAAAACATTTATTCCTTATTTTAAAGTAAAATAAATGATTCATTTAACAATTACTAACCACCTATATGCTAGACATTCTGCTAATTACTTGGGCCAAAGTGGAAACAAAATTCAAAAATTGCCCTCCAGGGGTACATGTGTGGCTCAGTTGGTTACGCTACTGCCTTTGGCTCAGGTCATGATCTCTGGGTCCTGGGATGGAGCCCTGCACTGGGGTCCCTGCTTGGCGGGAAGTCTGCTTCTGCCCCTCCCTCTCGCTCAGTCTCTCTCTCTCTCTCTCTCTCTCTCTAATAAATAAATAAAATCTTTTTAAAAAAGGAAAGAAAGATGGGGCGCCTGGGTGGCTCAGTGGGTTAAGCCGCTGCCTTCGGCTCGGGTCATGATCTTGGAGTCCTGGGATCGAGCCCCGCATCGGGTTCTCTGCTCTCTCGGGGAGCCTGCTTCCTCCTCTCTCTCTGCCTGCCTCTCTGCCTGCTTGTGATCTCTCTGTCAAATTTAAAAAAAAAAAAAAAAAGGAAAGAAAGAAACTGTCCCCAGAAGATGACAATCTAGTAAGAGAATCAGACCTGCGAGCAATTATGTCTAATATGTTAATATATGTAAAGAAGTTTGTACAAAAAACAAAGAATCTTCAAAAAGGAACATCTAAGTACATTTGGGAAATTCAGAAAGGCTTCATAGAAGAGGTAAGTTTTGAGTTAAAACTTGGAAGACACAGGGATTGGAAAGCAGACAAGAATAAACAGAGGACACTAAAGGTAGTCGGGGAGGCCAGCACACAGAGAGGGTATATCAGGGTCCTGGGCAGATCATGGAGAGGCTCACCCACCATGCTGAGGAGTCTGACTTTCTCCCAGGTATATATAGCATAGAACCCATCCTTGAGAAATGAAGGGACAAGATCTAATTTAGGTATCCTTTAAGAGATGGGATAGACTGGGATAAGATGATAAAAAGAGCAAGTAGTTAAAAAATAGTAGTTCAGGAGAGAGGTTATACAACCCTGAAATAAGACAATAGTGGTGGGAATCAAAAGAGATGTATAATACATGTGGAATTAAGGAAATAGAAACTAAGGGATCTGATAATAGACTGGATATTAAGAGCAAAGGAAGATAGAAAAGAAAAAGATAATTCCCAGGTTTCTGGCAAGTAAACTTAACTGTTGTGCCATCCCATGACCTAAGAAATAAAGAGGTGGCAGACAGGGAAAGTAAAATAATGAGTTCTGATTAGACATGTATTGGTCAAGACAGATTAGGATAAACAATGGTAACAGATAATCCCCAAATCTCAGTGATTTTTTTTTAAAGACTTTATTTATTTGACAGACAAAGATCACAAGTAGGCAGAGAGGCAGACAGAGAGAGAGAGAGGAAGGGAAGCAGGCCCCCTGCTGAGCAGAGAACCCGATGTGGGGCTCGATCCCAGAACCCTAGGATCATGACCTGAGCCGAAGGCAGATGCTTTAACCCACTGAGCCACCCAGGCGCCCCAAATCTCAGTGATTTAAACAACAAAGACTAAATTGTCACTCATGCTACATGTTTCTTATGCTCCAACAGGTTTTCTCCTTCTGGGGTCCAGACTGATGGAGGCCCTACAATCTGGACAGTGCTGCATGGAAAAGCAGGATAAGGAAGCACTAAAGAATCACACCCTGACAATTGCATTTTGACCCAGAATTATCACACATCACTTCCACTAACAATCTACTGGCCAAAAAGAGACATAAGATTGTGTCTAACTTCAGGAGGCAGAATGGTTGCAATTCTTTTAGAAATAGCCCAGAAGTAGAGGAGAACCAAATATTAGTGGTCAGCAGATGGATTTAACAGATATATTCAGAACATTCCATCCTAAAGCAGCAGAATACATATTCTTTCCAAGTACTCATGGAACATTCACCAGAATATATCAAGTATTAGGTCACAAATTAGGCCTCAACAAGTACAAATAGACTGAGATCATACCATGCACCTTTTCTAACCACAATGCTATGAAACCACAGGAAAAATTTGTAAAGTCCACAAATACATGGAGGTTAAGTAACATGCTATTAAACAATGACTGGGCCAACCAGGAAATCAAAGAAAAATTTAAAAATACATGGAAACAAAAGAAAATGAAAACATAATGGTCCAAACCTTTGGGATACAGCAAAAGTGGTCCTAAGAAGGAATTAAATAGCAATACAGGCTTACCTCTAGAAGCAAGAAAAAATCTCAAGTACATAACCTAACCCTATACCTAAAGGACCTAGAAAAAGAAACACAAATGAAGCCTAGAGTCAGCAGAAGGAATAAAATAATAAAGATCAGAAGAGAAGTAAATGAAAATAGAAATGAAAAAAAAAATAGAACATATCAATGAAACTGGAAAGAGGAGCTGCTTCTTTGAAAAAATTAATAACACTGATAAATCTCTATTCAGACTTACCAAAAAGAAAAGAGAAAGGACCCAAAATAAATAAAATCACAAATGGGAGAGGAGAAATAACAACAAACAGCACAGAAATACAAACATAGAAACTACCAAAACTAAAACAGGAATAGGAAAGTTGAACAGACTGATAACCAGCTAAGAAATTGAATTAGTAATCAAAGAACTCCCAATAAAGAAAAGTCTAGAACCAGTTGGCTTCACAGGAGAATTCTACCAAGTTTTTAAAGAGTTAATACCTATTCTTTTCAAGCTATTCCAAAAAAAAAAAAAACAAACAAAACAAAACAAACAAACAAACAAAAAACAGAAAAGAAAACTTCCAAATTCATTCTAGGAGGCCAGCATTACCCTGATACCAAAACCAAACTCCATTAAAAAACAGAAATACAGGGGCGCCTGGGTGGCTCAGTGGGTTAAGCCGCTGCCTTCGGCTCAGGTCATGATCTCAGCGTCCTGGGATCGAGTCCCGCATCGGGTTCTCTGCTCGGCAGAGATCCTGCTTCCCTCTCTCTCTCTCTGCCTGCCTCTCCATCTACTTGTGATCTCTCTCTGTCAAATAAATAAATAAAATCTTTAAAAAAAAAAAAACAGAACTACAAAAAAAAAAAAAAAAAACAGAAACAAAAAAACAAAAAAAAACCCACAGCACTACAGGCTAGTATATCTGATGAACATGGATGCAAAAATTTTCAGTAAAATACTAGCAAACCAAATCCAGCAATACATTAAAAAAATTAAAAGAATAAATAAAAAATAATTCACAAAAATCAAGTAGGATTTATTCCTGAGTTGCAAGGGTGATTCAATATTCAGAAATCAATTAACGTGATACACCACATTAATAAAAGAAAGGATAAGAACCATATGATCATTTCAACAGATGCAGAAAAAGTATTTGACAAAGAACAACATTCATTCATGATAAAAGCCCTCAACGGTTTATTTTTTTTTTAAGATTTTATTTATTTATTTGACAGACAGAGATCACAAGTAGGCAGAGAGGCAGGCAGAGAGAGAGGAAGGGAAGCAGGCTCCCCAGTGAGCAGAGAGCCCGATGTGGGGCTCGATCCCAGGTGCCCCAACAAAGTAGGTTTAGAGGGAACATACTTCAACCTAATAAAGGCCATATATGAGAAACTGACAGCTAATATCTTCTTCAATGGGGAAAAACTGAGAGCTTTTCCTCTATGGTCAGGAAAAAGATAGGGATGCCCACTCTCTCCACTGTCATTTAACATAATACTGAAGTCTTAGTCACACCAATCAGACAACAGAAAGAAATAAAAGGCATCCAAATCAGCAAGGAAGAAGTAAAACTTTCACCATTTGCAGATGACATGATACTCTACATAGAAAACCCAAAAGACTCCCCCAAAAAACTGCTAGAGCTAATAAACAAATTCAGTAAGGTCTCAGGATACAAAATCAATGTACAGAAATCTGTTGCATTTCTATACACCAATAATGAAGCATCTGAAAGAGAAATTAAGGATTCAATCCCATTTACAGTTACAAAAACAATAAAATACCTAGGAATAAACCTAACCAAAGAGGTGAAAGACCTGTATTCTGAAAGCTATAAAACACTGAGGAAAGAAATTAAAGATGACACAAAGAAATGGAAAGACATTCAATGCTCATGAATTGGAAGAACAAATATTGTTAAAATGTCTATACTACCCAAAGCAGTCTTTACATTTAATGCAATCCCTATCAAAATATCAACAGTATTTTTCACAGAGCTGGAACAAACAATCCCAAAATTTGTATGCAACCACAAAAGATCCTGAATAGTCAGAGGAATATTGAAAAACAAAAAACAAACCTTGAGGTATCACAATTCCAGACTTCAAGTTATATTACAAAGCTGTAATATTCAAAATAGTATTGTTCTAGCACAAAAATAGACACACAGTTCAATGCAACAGAATGGAAAACCCAGAAATGAACCCACAACTGTATGGTCAATTAATCTTCAACAAAGCAGGACAGAATATCCAATGGGAAAGAGACAGTCTCTTCAACAAATAGTGTTAGGAAAACTGGACAGCAACAGACAAAAAAATGAAACTAGACCACTTTCTTACACTGTGCACAAAAATAAATTCAAAATGGATGGAAGACCTAAATGTGAGACAGGAAATCATAAAAATCCTAGAGGAGAACACAGACAGTAACGTCTTTGAGAATGGCTGTAACAACTTCTTTCTAGATATGTCTCCTAAGACAAGGGAAACAAAAGCAAAAATGAACTATTGTGACTTCATCAAAATAAAAAACTTCTACACAACAAAAGAAACAATCAACAAAATTAAAAGGCAACCTATGGAATAGGAGAAGATATCTGCAAAGGACATATCTGATAAAGGGTTAGTATCCAACATATATAAGGAACTTTAAAAATTTAACACCCCAAAATTAAACAATCCAATTCAAAATGGGCAGAAAACATGAATAGACATTTTTCTAAAGAAGACACAGAGATGGTCAACAGACATATGAGAAGATGGTTCAATATCACTTACCATCAGAGAAATACAAATCAAAACCACAATGAGATATCACCTCATACCTGTCAGAATGGCTAAAATCAACAACAAAATAAACAACAGGTGTTGGCAAGGGATGTAGAGAAAAGGGAACCCTCTTGCACTATTGGTGGGAACGCAAACTGGTACAGCCACTCTGGAAAACAGTATGGAGGTTCCTCAGAAAGTTAAAAATAGAACTACTCTATAATCCACCAATTGCACTACTAGGTATTTATCCAAAAAAATGCAAAAATACTAATTCTAAGGGATATGTGCACCCTGATATTTATAGCAGCATTATTTACAATAGCCAAATTATGGAAACAGTAGAAATGTACAATAACTTGTTAGTGTCCAATCACAAAACAACACAAATGTGGTGGAACAGGCCTCTAACAGTCTTCTGAACTCAATATTCTTTCCACTCCATTGCAGGTGCTTCTAGTGAAATGCCCAATTTGGACAGATTCTGTCCAAACAGCTATTATCTGTTCAAGAAAGATGGCATTATCTTGACTTTATTAGCAAGTCAAAAAATTGGCTGCTCTCTGAGAAAGTCAAGGTAAATTTTGATGATACACACTCACATTTGGACAATGTCTTCATTTTTTCAAATAAAGACCTAACCTGTGTGTTTGGTTTTGACAGTGTGAGAATTAGTTTTCTAAACTTAGGTATCACAGTTCTCTGTTTTAAATCAGAACTAAGGAAAAACTGAAATTTACACTAGAGGAGTGTGCAAGGAGTATGTATTTTCCCAGTAAACAAACAGACATGGCTGTATTTCAGTAAAATTTAATTTATTAAAACAGACAGTGAGCCATATCAGTTTGCCAACCCCCTCACTAAAGGACAAAATCAATTAGTAACAATACTACTTTGGGGTACATCATAAAAAGATCAGTAATTAAATGCCAAGTTGGAAACCAGTCTCATACAAGATGAAGACATAGAGATCACAAGAACAGTGAAACTCTCCGAAATTATATTTATGAAATTGGAACCATGGTACTTTTGTGTGGTACTTATAAAGCCCTCCAAGTTCAATCTCAAAATTCCTTATTGGTTTAAGGGACACTGAACCTGTAATTAGGCCACTGTTTCTCAGCTCCATACTCATCTTTTCATACCACCTCTGTGAGGCTAGGGCTGGAGCTCTGTGAACCACATTTCCACTTTGCCAGCTGCTGCCTGTCAGGCTGTGCCCATATGGGTGCTAGATGGAAGCCACGGGACTGGAGGAGGGGTGGAGCCTAGTCCTTCCTGTCTGCTTCCTATTGGCTTCCAGCTCCTGTCGATGTATTCCTTCACTCTAACAGAAGCACTTCCTTCCTGTGGCAACTGCTGAATTCAGTTTTCTGTCTCTCTGGAACCAGCCTCATTGTGCGCCCTCAGGGACCACAGTCCCAGCCTCCCCACTCCAGGTCCCAGTCCTAGCCTGCTGCCCC
Organism: Lutra lutra; assembly: GCF_902655055.1. NCBI lineage: Eukaryota > Metazoa > Chordata > Mammalia > Carnivora > Mustelidae > Lutra > Lutra lutra. The sequence continues at coordinate 198,645,459 of NC_062278.1, read as the reverse complement.
ACTCCTGAGCTCAGGGACTCCAATACCAAAGTAGTACCACCTCTTCAGAGTTCTGGATACTAGGACCTCAGCTTTCCCGCTCCTTTGCTCAGAGGCCCCAGCATCAAGCATCATCTTAGAGATGGGAGTTCAGCCCCACAAGGCCCCTCCTGCAAGCTTCTAAATCTTAACAACTCTAATCCCAGTAGTGGCAAATGCCTCCTTCACACCTTAGTGTTCTCTTGTTGCCTTTTCAGTTCTTCAGTATCAAGTGGGTAACTTTTAATATTAAATTCTCTTGGTGAAAATAACTGGGTGTGGTTTCTGTCTCTGACTCAACCTAGACTGACAGAAACACAACCCAGCAATTTCAAAATAACTCAAATCCTAATCTGTCTTTCTTAAGCACTATGAAGTAGACACATGATTTTGAACTTTACTTAAAATCGAATCTGTCACTCTCAAAGACTACAGCTGCTCCCAGGGCTGGCTCCTCGGGAGTCTCCCCTTCCCCTGAAATTCCTTCTATCCTTTGCTTCTTCTTGGCCTCTTGTCTTCTTCCTCAACCCTTTTCCTCCTAATTCCCCATCACAAATCCCCAAGGACCAGTCTTCCAAAAAGGATGAGCTTCGGAGGGTGGCAAAGCCAAGAAGTCTAGAGTCTAGAGTCCAGAGCACTTGAGCCCCTTTCCTCACAGCAGAGATTAGAAATGGAAATGTCCACCCCAGACTGAAATGGGAAGGTGGGGGAACACAGGAGATAAGCCTACCACGCATATGAACTCTGGGACGCCAACATTGCTATAACGAAAGCACATTCAGCCTCACAGAGAAATAGGCAGTTGTGGGGACTGCAAAGTATGTGTTCTGTGTATATGTCAGAGCTTCAGTTTTTCAAAGGAGGCTGAAAAAAAATCAAGATTCTTATGTGAAATCTCTAAGTTTCTAAACATTGGTTCAGTTTTCTTTAACACTCTGTGCAGATTAAATGAAACTTGCCCAATCCCACCTATTTGCCCTATTTGCTAATTAACCCATGTTGGCCCTAAATCCATCCAATATATCCCATTTTCTTTACAAAGATTTGATGATTAAAACTTTATTTTTAATAGTTACCTACAGAACTCTAAGCCATAACAGCAAACCAAAAATAGGATTCTTTTCCCTGCCACTTTTCCAAGTTACCACGAAAATGAAAGCAAGAAAGAATTGAGTAACAGAAGACACTACTTGATGTGAACCCTCAGAAAACATGGGATTCAATTCTTAAAAAAAAAAAAAAAAAAAATTAAAGCTCTCTAAGGTAAAGCTTTTAAAGTTTATTTTAGAAGAAGATAACAGTGCACATTATTTTTTAAGTAATATTTACAGAACAGTTTGTTCTAGTGTTCTAAATGACACAAAGAGAGTAGGCCTGGTATACACACACCAAAATGGTGACAATGAAATTAGAGCTTGATCTAGTGGTAAATTACCCTTTGCTCATCTCACCAACACCTAAGGCTCCAAAATGGAGAAGGTGTCATTTGAATCAGTCGACCACTTGGGTACATATGAGGCCACACACCCACTTACCTCCCAACACCACCCCCCCAATTACCCAATCTGCAAAAGAAAGACACACTGGCTCTATAATTACTAGATCCGAACAAAAAAACCATGCCCTTTTAAAAGCTTAGCTACATTTCCCAGCCACACTCTATCCACCTCAGAGCAAACTCCAAAGCAGTATGAAGCCTGCTGCCTAAAATGTCAAACAGCAAAGAACAATGTGAAATCCACCATTTGAGGGACAAAGCAATGCCAGTAATGCTAGAGTTGGGGAAAGAGGTGGAGAGAATGGGTTAATTTCTTATTTCTTATTCCAACATGTCCCTGTGTGTTATTGCTACAGAAGGAAAAAAACACAATTTCCCACAGTCGACTTATGTTGCTTCACCTCTACGGGTGCTTATTGTCAACTACAATGAGAACCAACCAAATGAGAACCGACCTATCTAAAATCCACAACCTCACTCTCCAAGAGCCATAAAGGAGTAATAAAAGGCTTCTGCAGAGCTCAGATGGTTGGCACAAAGGCCATACCCTAAAGACTCCTTGGAGACCCATTATATCTTCAGTCCATTAACTTTTACTTGACACAAAATTCTAACTAACCTGTGTGATTTCAAAGTTCACAGATCAGACTCGGGAAATTTCAGTATGAAGACAAATCAAAGGCACTTGGGAAAGAAAAGGACATATATACTGTGAGATGCCAGAACACATGGGATAGACACCAAATGCAGAAAAGAAAGGGAGATGTGTGAAAGAAAAGAAAAGGAGTACATAGCCGAAGAGGAGGGCACAACCCTTTGCTCAAAGTGGGTCTTAAAGTGACAGTGCCACTTGTAGAAAGGCTGGAAGAGACTGTGAAAAAGGAGAGGACAAAAACAGGCAGTACACTGGAATCAATAGGAAGGAACCAATTTGAAACAGCCAGAGGCACAAAAATATCATGAGTCTCATAGTTGTCAGAGTAGCATCTGACATTTATTGTGGACTTAGGCATTCAGGCTCAATGCCAAGTACTTCTCCTCCTTTTTCTTACCCCAACCCTCTCAGTAACCCCGTTTAGTAGATATTACATCCATTTTACGGATGAAGCTACAAAGGCTTAGAGACTTCAAGCCCAATGTCACCTAACTATGAAAGGGCATAGTGGAAGTGAATTCTGGGTCTGTCTACTTCAAAAGCCTGCCCTGGGGAGAAGAGGCAGGGGTAAGGGAGAAAAAAAGAATGATACTCTTCAATGATCCCCCTAGCTCTCTGTATTCTGCAGCCACCACAGCTCTATAAGGGGAGAGACCATATCTCTCTAGCACAGCGTCTGGCCTGTGCTCTTGGTATCTGATGAATGAGGGTATGATTATTTTCATAGGACAACTCTATAATGTAGGTATTCATATCCCCCATTTAACCATTAAAGAAAACAAGCAATTCTTTAAAACATTCATTCTAAAAGAGAAGAAAAAACCTTCCTGGTGAAAGATAAAACCAGGAGTTGACAGGCCAAATGATTGCCCTTGTCCAAACAATTGACAGAATAGTGGGATGGAAAATAAAGCAGAACTAGTAGGAGATGGAAAATAATAGACATCTTGACTATTCCTTTTTCTTTACTTCAATATTTGAGATAACATAACTTGCAGTAAGACCAATAAAGGAAATAGCTCTCTTTGCAACAGAATTTCGTTTATAAACCATACCCCTAAAATGTTTGCCCATGACAATTCTGCAGGACACGATGACTTGAAACAAAGGAAAGGAAAAAAAAGAGAGAGAGAAAACTAACAACCCAGAAAACTAAACAGCTCATCACGTGTTTTCTTCCAAATTCTGCAGAATCACACTTGAAGTGACAGATGTGAAGAGGAAGAAGGTTCACACCCAGAAAGGCAGGAGAACTATTTTGGGGAGGTTAGAGGAGGTGGCAGGGTGCCTGGAGAACTAGTGCACAGATGTAGCCCTGGCATGTATATTCATTCATTCATGCATGCAACATTTACCAAGCCCCTACTATGAGCCTGGCTCATCAGCAGAAGCTAGAGATATTGTAGAGAACCAGACATAGTCCCTACCCTTAAGAATCTCGCAATCTGTTAGAAAATTTCAGGCTAGTAATAAGTCAATTAATACTACCCATGATGGAGAATGTCCCGGGGATTCTAAAAACTCAATATGGAAGACTCAGGACAATTCAGGAGGAGGAGTTGAGGAAGTCTTCTCAGAGGTGACACATAGTTCTGAAGTGAAGGACAGCCAAGGAAAGAAGAAGGAGGGTCAGAGAGGTTATTAGTGATAGAGCTTTGCCCGCCATGGGGAATGGAAAGCCATTCAGTGTTCCATTATCAGGGGGATTATATGTCCAGACTGGCATTAAAAATAAAAAATCTGGAAACAATGTGGGAAACAGATTGGAAAGAGATATAGACTAGAGGCAAAGAGATAAGTCAAGAGACTATTGCTACTGTTCAGGCTAGAAATACTCAAATCAAAACTAGCATAAGGGATGGGGAAAATGAAAGGAGGGAACTGAGTCAAGAGACACTTTGGGGGAGAGAATAAGTAGGAATTTGGGACCAATCTGAATAAAGTTTACGACGGGGGAAAAAGGAATCAAGGATAGCTTCACAGTGTGTAGCTCGGTTGTACTGGGGTTGGGATGCTAGAAATATACCCTAAGAAAGGGATAAGATTGGGGGAAGGCAGCAAGTTCAGACTTGGACATGTTGACTCTGAAGGGTCTTGGTCTGGTGAGAGTTCCATCCATCTCTATATCCATTCACTGTATTAGTTATCTATTATTACATAACAATAGTCACACAAATTTAGCAGCTTCAAGCAACACATATTTATCTCGTAGTTTCTGTGGGTCAGGTATCCAGGTATGACTAAACTGGTTCTTCTGCAAGACTGCAATCAACGTGCCAACCAGGGCTGGGTGCTCATCTGAAGCTCAGCTGGGGGAAGACTCCATTTCTTGGCTCAGATGTCTACTGTCAGCATTCAGTTCATTGCAGACTACCAGAGTAAGGGCCTCCGTTTCTTACTGGCAGCAATCGGTACACAGCCCTTTCCACAGGCACCTGACAACTTAACAGTGTTCTTCAAAGCTACCAAAAATGACCGTCTCCTTTTAATACAGGCATTACAATCTTATATAGCATAATCACATACACACGGTTGCATACATACCATCACCTTTGCTGTATTTTATTGGTTAGAAACAAGTCACAGATCCGCCCCGCCCCCCGTCAACCTTATTCAGAGGAAAACACAAAGGCATGGATCCAGGAAGTGGGGATCATGAGGACCACCTTAGAGTCTATACAACCACACGCAATTTTAATCCATCTCCACAAGATGGAAATTCCTGGACCCACCCTCTTACCTCCTATGGCCCCATGTCCTAAGCAAGCAAGTAGATACTGAGTGCTATGCAAATACAGTTCCATAACCCTCTATCTCTCTCAATTTGATTTCCTTCATGAAAGCTTCCCAAAGAGGCTATCTGCCCCCCGCCTTCCCATTCTGGGCTCATAGCACTTAAAATCTAAACTAATGGTTTCTAGAATTTGAGAGTCAAAACACTGCGTATCTCCTAAAATATAGAATAGCTACCATTTCCTAAATGCCTACTCATTATACTGTAAACGATATATGAAATATCTCATTTAATCTTCCCAATGATACTAAATTAAAAGCAAATATTACTCCTTTTGTACAGATGGGAACATTGAGACACAGGCTAAGACACTTATTCCAAGTTGGAGCTAATTAAGTGGCACGTACTGGGCAGTCTGACTCTGGAGCCCACAGTCAAAGCCAGACTAGACACTTAAACAAACCCAGCTACATTTTTAGTATCTTCCAAGTGAGAAAATATGAAATAGCCAAAAGCTACTTTGAGTTCAGTAACAGTTTTAAATACATTTGCAATTTTTTCCCACAATAGAATCTACAAATATTTGCAGAACACAGTACATACATGTGCAAACATTTATTCTCTCCACAGATAATGTGGATTGGCAACCATTGCAGAGCTTCACAGCCCTCCCCATATGGCTCCTCAGCTGGGCATCAGTGGTCCACGTCACGTTGCTTGGTACTTCGATTATAATCTTCGTCAGCAGTTCTCAACCAGGGGTGATTTTGCACTCTGAAGGGCATTTGGCAATGTCTGGAGACATTTTTAATTGTCATGACTAGGGAGGGGGTGTTGCTGGCATCTAGTGGGTATAGGCCAGGGTTGCTGTTAGATCTCTTACAATGCACAGGGCAGCCCCCACAACAAGGAATTATGCAGCCCAAAGTATCCATAGTGTGTCAAGTTTAAGATACCCTGATGTGTATCAAGATAAAAGTCTCTAATTATTTTGTATGTATTTGTCCTAACTCTCCAAAGATAGGCCTATATGCCATCAGAGTAAGGCTTCATGAGCTCCTCATCACCTTACCTTTCCCAGCCTACGCCTAAGATCCAAATATGGTGAGGTCCAAGAAATGCTTCTTGAATCTAAATTTATTTCAAAGACATAGTAGGCCTTATTTCTACAAGAGTTATTTATTCAACGATTAACACATTCTGTCCAAATTAAGAGCTTCTACTTTGAATTTGCTGAAGGCTAATTTACTTCTGAAATTAATACAGCCCTACACAGAGCAGCCTCTAGCACCCATATAGTTGAATTAGCAAACAAATCTTTGGTTTAGAAAAATTAGATAAACAAAACCATATGCAAGATCAAGACAAATAGACCCAAAAGCTTCATCAAATGCCAAGGACTAGAAGGTGTTTATTACCTATACAAACACTCACCCTTAAACAAATGAAGGCATACTTGTGGAGCGTAAGGAATAACATGGAGGACATTAGGAGAAGGAAAGGAAAAGTGAATTGGGGGAAGTCAGAGGGGGAGAAGAAGCATGAGAGACTGTGGACCCTGAGAAACAAACTGAGGGTTTTGGAGGGGAAGGGGGTGGGGGGTCGGGTGAGCCTGATAGTGTGTATTAAGGAAGGCACATATTGCATGGAGCACTGGGTGTGGTGCATAAACAGTGAATCTTGGAACACTGAAAAAATAAAATGGAAAAAAATGAAAGCCAAGGATGTACAAATGGACTAGATTCCAAAATGATCCTTTTTTTAAAATCACAAGTCATCATGAGGGAAGAGAATATTACTCTACAGCATGTCAGATGCATTTACTGAATGATGAAAGAGTCCCCACTGTTTGTTAGTACAAGCAGGAGCTGTGTGTATATAATTCTAGGAAGGAGTTATTATTTCATTTTTCAACATAGAAATCTAAACCTTCAATCCAGATAGTGAAATGACCATCCCAATGAATTTTCTACCAAGTAGGGAAATGCCGCATTTTATATTTCCATGCCTCTCTGACCCAATCTCAGGGTACAGTCTGGTTCCTCTTTCACTCTCAGATAAACAAAAGCACAAGTCCACTGAATCCCAAAATAACCTAAAACCTTTGGGACCATGCCTACACTGCTAAGAGGGCTCCAAAATTGTTCTGTCTGCTCCAGCAATATACTTTCCATGAGGAGATGAATCAGACTGGACAGGACAATGGCGTCTCTGAAATTCCTCAGGAGTGTCTTGATTACACCCAATTAGTGAGGCCGTACACAAAAGCCCAGTGAATCAGACAGCCTTGCAACCCAGCAGAGTCAGCAGGGCTGGAAAACCAAAGCCATTAGCTCCTGCTGTTTCCCACCTCTCAGAGAATCAAATCCATGCTGGATGGGAAAGACAATGGCTGCTTTGTACAATCAGCCACAGACTATTTTTAATGGGGGCATGAGAGATTCAAAGCAGTAGGAAAATCCAAAATCACTAATAGTCACATTCGGAATTCTCTGAAGATTGTTCTTTAAAAGAACAGACCTAACTTCACAAATATAATTTTCCTAGACTAATTTGAACATTACCCCTGAGTTCCCTGAGCACATGACAAACAGCATCAGAAAACAGCAATACCGGTATATACCAGGGCCTGGAGTAAGGTTGCCTGGGGGTAAAGTTCATCTGAGCATTAGCCTGGTTCTGTGGAGATAGGTGAGCTTAAATGGGTGCTTAAATGGGCTATGATCTGGTCTGGAGTGTGAGTAGGCATCTAGATGGCATCTGTCTATACCCTTTCATTCGTTCACTCACATCTGACTCCTCAGCCCAGACCTCAAAACCTACCAAGATCTACCACTCTCTTTATTCATTCCACCTACACTGGCTTAGATATTACTGTCACTGAAAGGTCCCCCAGTAATAGGTCCGTGATCAAAGGAGCAAGACTGATACAAAGCAAAGTCAAGCAAAGCTTTATTTCGCGCCAAGCCTCAAGAATCTACCCGACCGTTCGGGGCCACACCTCTTACAGAGAGGGCGACCCCTCCCTGCCTCACAGACTAACTTTTTTTTTTTTTTAAGATTTTATTTATTTATTTGAGGGAGAATGAGTGAGAGAGAGCATGAGAGAGGAGAAGGTCAGAGGGAGAAGCAGACTCCCCAAGGAGCTGGGAGCCTGATGTGGGACTCGATCCTGGAAGTCCGGGATCATGACCTGAGCTGAATGCAGTTGCTCAACCAACTGAGCCACCCAGGGGCCCCAGACTACCTTTTATAGAGCAAAGGCCATGTGGTTGACCCTGGCCACACACAGGTGGCCAATGAGTTGCAACACACAGAGAAAGCTGCACAGTCATGTTAGGTCACACACAGGTGGCCAATTGAATTACAATTCACCCCATAGTAGCTATTTGACCTAGCCTATCACCTTGGTCAGAATTGGTGCCCAAAAGGCAGGGCCCATGCTCCTTGGTAACTAGGGAGACAGTATGCATGCCCCACTGATTGGATGTCTCCACCTGGCCCGACCCATCCCTGCATCTGACTCATCCCTGCAGCCGGGCTCTGTTATCTGTACCTGACCTGACCCACCCTTGTATTTGGGCTCTGTTTTCAGGGGCTGGTGGACCATATTTTACTATATAAACAACACAATGGCTGTTTAATCCAAGAGATGGAATCGCTCTGGCTAAGTAGACCCTTACACTCACATGCGGGATGTTTATTATGACCTTCCCTTTCTTTCTTGGTGTCTGCTTATCCAGATTCTGTACATTCTCCAAAACCTAGTGGACTAAATCAAGCTCTGCCTCCTCAAAGATGCCAACCCTGACCAAATTCAGTATTCTCTGAATAGTAATTATCAGGGCAGTGTTTGTTAAGCTCTTATGATGCTCCAGAAACCATGCCCAAATCTTTATAGAACTGACCGGATTTAATCCCTATGCCATATCATTACCCCCACTTTTACCTATGAGAATTGAGGTTAAGAGAGAAGAAGTTAAAAAACAACAACAACAACAACAACAAAACAGAGCGAGACAGACAGACAGACTGAGAAAGAGAGGAAAAGTAACTTGACCCAGATCACACAGCTAGGAAATGGTGGAGCTGGAACTTAAACGCCTATGTCTTTCTTAGGCACTAAATCAGGTCTCAGTGAACTTTTTGGTAAGTGGCCAGATAGTAAATATTTCAGGCTTTAAAAGCCACACATTCTTTGTCTCAACCTCTCAACTCTGCCTGCAATTATAATGTGAAAGCAGTCATTTAAAAATGAAAAGAAAAAAAATTTAGCTCATCAGCAGTTATGAAAACAGGTTGCCTCACAGGCCTGTATGAAACTGTATATAGTCAATGGGCTACAAGACCATGGCAATGCCCTTCCCCACACTATACATAGTCTAGACCTACCCACAGTAACAGCAACCTGTATCAGGAGCTTGTTAGAGGCCAGACTCTGTCTATGTTTCCTGAAGATCTTACAATATTCCTCCCACAAGGCAGAGGCCAATATTATTCCTATTTGAGTAGAACCCTTTGAGAAGTGAAAAAATTTCACAAAGTTACCTTGCGGTTTACCTTGGCTTGTAGGCTAAGATTTATACCCAGGCTGACTCCAGAGATGCAATTTTCCACCTGCACAACCTGTATATGATTAGGATAACTAAAGCTGGAACAAATACCTTTCAAGTATGAGCACCCAGGATGGAGTCTTGTATCTTGGCTGCTCTGCAACCCATATGTGTCCATGGAGGTATTTACAAAGCTACAGCAGCTTCCCAATGGAAGTCTCATAGAGAGTGTTGCCACTCACTGCTTTGAGCAGACAGAAAACATTTCAGCAAACTAAAGATCAAGGGTCATTTCAGAAAGCCTGATTTTATATTTCATTGTTAAACTTTAATGAGGCATGACATTCAGCAGAATGAATGATCCAAGGGATCCAATATATCATGTCCCATAATGTAATTTTTTAAATTATAGATAAATATTGCAAGCACCAAGGAAATCACTTCCCCAAACCCATTTCATTTATAGCCCTCACTCCAGGTGTGCCTGATTCTATTCTGAGGCACCAGCCTGTCATATTAAACCACATCCTCATACATTCCATCCTCCATAAGACTTCTTTTGCCCTAATTCTGCAAATACTAGACAAAGACAAGGCTCACGCTAGCTGAGCAGAGGAAAGGGGAAAACAGGTCCTGATTAAAAAGGAATAAATCCTTGTTCTCCTATGGGCTGAACATGAGTTTTAGAGCCAGAAAACTAGTTTACTGTTGGAGTGACCTTGAACTTCACTAATCCTCAAGTTTACTTCTAGAACATGAGAACAAAAATGACTTTGGCACCAGTTCTTGATTAAATGAAATTAATATTTCTAAAGTGACCAGCCTAAACACTAGTCCTCACCCTCTTCTTCCGTCCTATATAAGGATTTTTTTAAACCACATGAAACAGAATACCTGCCATAGTGTCTATTGTTTTGCTTTACATACACATTCTTTAAAAGTTCCAAATAGGGGGGGCACCTGGGTGGCTCAGTGGCTAAGCCTCTGCCTTCAGCTCAGGTCATGATCTCAGGGTCCTGGGATCGAGTCCCATATCTGGCTCTCTGCTCAGTGGAAGGCCTGCTTCCTCCTCTCTCTCTCTCTCTCTGCCTACTTGTGATCTCTGTCAAATAAATAAATAAAATCTTCAAAAAAAATCATAAAAAAAAAAAGTTCCAAATAGTTATTAGCATAAGGTAAAAGACATTGTGATACATTTAAATTGGAATTCTCTGAAGTGGTAGTCTTTTTAGATTTGTTTTTGATCCAAAACCAAGTGTACAAAATAGTTAGTAGATCAAAAGCGTACTTCAATCTAGCTTACATACTCAGTGGAGGTAATATAATACAACTACCACCTAATTGGACAGACAACAGCTCAGTTTCCAAAAAGCAATTACATCCAAAATTGTGCAGTAAATGTGCCCTCAAACTAATGGCATGAGCCAATGGCAACTAAAGCCAGGTTCCTTGGGTCCCCTCTCAACTCTGACACTTAGTAAGTGTGGATGTGGGCAAGCCACTAGCCTCTCAGAGACTTGTTACCCTGATCTACAATATGGCAGGAAGATGCCCATCCCATGAGCTTGTTATGAGGGTAGAAGGAGATAATCCATGTAAATATATATTAAATCCATGTAAAACCATATAAAGTGTAATTTAATATGCTGCCTTGTTCCTTGTAAGAATTCAATACCTATACTGGGCGCCTGGGTGGCTCAGTGGGTTAAAGCCTCTGCCTTCGGCTCAGGTCATGATCCCAGGGTTCTGGGATCAAGCCCTGCATCGGGCTCTCTGCTCAGCAGGAAGCCTGCTTCCTCCTCTCTCTCTCTGCCTGCCTCTCCACCTATGTGATCTCTCTCTCTCAAATAAATAAATATTTTTTAAAAAAGGATTCAATACCTATAGGTTATGATATTAATATTATTATTAATGTTAGCTTGTTGTCATTGAGAAGATTCTAAAGAACATGCAGCTCTGAAAGGAGAACTCAAAGAGAATGCTGAGCAGCATGGACCAGAAGAATAAACATTGTTAAAATGTCTATGCTGCCCAGAGCAATCCATACTTCCAATGCCATCCCAATCAAAATACCAATGGCATTATTCAAAGAGCTGGAACAAACAATCCTAAAATTTGTATGGAACCAGAAAAGACCCCAAACTGCCAACAAAACATTGAAAAAGAAAAACAAAGCTGGGGGCATCACATTGTCTGATTTCAAGGTTTATTACAAAGCTGTGTTCACTAAGACAACATGGTACTGGCATAGAAACAGACACATAGACCAATGGAACAGAACAGAAAGCCCAGATATGGACCCTCAACTCTATGGTCAATTAATCTTCAACAAAGCAGGAAAAAATATCCAATGGAAAAAGTTTCTTCAATAAATAGTGCTGGGAAAATTGGACAGCTATATACAGAAAAATGAAAAAACTGGCCATTCTCTTACACCATACACAAAGATAAACGCAGAATGGATGAAAGACCTCAATGTGAGACAGAAATCCATCAAAATCCTAGAGGAGAACATAGGCAGTACCCTTTTCGATATCAGCCGCAGCAACTTCTTTCAAGACACGTCTCCAAGGCAAAGGAAACAAAAGCATAAATGAACTTTTGGGACTTCATCAAGATGAAAAGCTTCTGTATGGCAAAGGAAATAGTCAACAAAACAAAGAGACAACCCACAGAATGGTAGTTGATATTTGCAAATGACACTACAGACAAAGGGCTGATATCCAAGATCTCTAAGGAACTTCCTAAACTCCACACCCAAAAAACAAATAATCAAGTCAAAAAATGGGCAGAAGATATGAACAGACACTTCTCAAAAGAAGACATACAGATGGCTAACAGACACATGAAAAAAATGTTCATCATCATTAGCCATCAGGGAAATTCAAATCAAAACCACATTGAGATACTACCGTACACCAGTCAGAATGACAAGTTAACAAGGCAAGAAACAGCAAGTGTTAGAGAGGTTGTGGAGAAAAGGGAACCCTCTTACACTATTGGTGGGAATGCAAGTTGGTGCAGCCACTTTGGAAAGCAGTGAGGAGGTTCCCCCCAAAAATTAAAAACAGAGCTACCCTATGACCCAGCAATTGCACTACTAGGTATTTACCCCAAAGATACAAATGCAGTGAAAAGAAGGGCCATATGCACCCCGCTGTTCATAGCAGCAATGTCCACGATAGCCAAATTGTGGAAAGAGCTGAGATGCCCTTCAACAGATGAATGGATAAAGAAGATGTGGTCCATATACACAATGGAATATTACTCAGCCATCAGAAAGGATGAATACCCAACTTTTGCATCAACATATATGGGACTGGAGGAGATTATCTAAGTGAAGTCAGTCAAGCAAAGAAAGTCAATTATCAAATGTTTTCACTTACTTGTGGAACATAAGGAATAGCATGGAGGACAACAGGAAAAGGAAGGGGAAAGTGAAGGGGGCGTGGATCAGAAGGGGAAACAAACTACAACAGACTATAGACTCTGGGAAACAAACTGAGGGTTTTAGAGGGGAGAGGCATGGGGGGATGGGTGAGCCTGGTGGTGGGTATTAAGGAGGACACATATTGCATGGAGCACTGGGTGTTATACGCAAACAATGAATCATGGAACACTTGTCAAAAACTAATGATGTACTGTATAGTGACTAATATAATATTAAAAAAAAGAATGCTAAGTAGTAAAATTGCTGGGAAAGGCGGATGATCTAAGGTGACATCCTGACAAGGGGTTGACTCGGCAGAAATTCATTTCAACATGCACATGTACATGATTTTGCAAAGATGTGTGTATGTGCAAATTCTGGCATAATTCCTAAAAACAACCACATGATCATCATGCCTCATGCATCGAACCAGACTGGGGAGTCTATCACAGAACAACTGTCAAGTTAAAATTAGATTATCACTGCCCAAATGAGGGCAGTTTCTCAATTTCCTTTTTTCTTTCTCCACTTCTCATCACCCTCCCACAAACGAACCTGCTTACCCATGCCAAGAATATACATCTCAGAAATGAGTTCAGGAAAAAAGTAAAAATAAAAAAGAAAGACCTAAGAGAATGAGGATGTAAGGGAAAGTGTCAAAGAGCAGCATCATTTGATTATTCACACAACAGAACTGTGTGCTGCCCTACACCAGATACACTTACTATCTGCTTAGTATTATTGTTTCTAATCTGATAATCAACATGTAAAGTACATATCCTTATTCCCATTTCACAAATCAGGCCAGGCTTTTACAGATGAAGTGACTTGCCCAAGGCCACAAAGCTGGTAAGTGTAGTCAGGATCTAGACTCTACCCTTGCTGGTAACAAAACTCTTACTAATAGCCCTTGCCACTTCTTCACACTAGGGGGCCCTCTATAAAGAAACGAAGGTTTGCTCTTGTCCTCAGAGAGATATAGTCTTCTTGTCCTCAGAGAGATATAGTCTAATGGGAAGGAAAGATAGAAGCAAGTAATAATGATACAATGTGAAAACGTGTTTTCCAGGACTAAAAACAATGTGTTATGGGAGATTCAAGGAGGAAAGGATTCAGTCCAGGAGCGAATACGCAATGTTAAGAGTTGGGTATTAAAGAATGAATAAGAGTTTGTCAGCCAGAAAAAAAAAAAAAAGGAAACATGCATCCAGGTTTGGGATTATCATGCAAACAGAAGCACAGACATAAGGAAGATCCTTGCATGTTGAAGTAGTAAGGTAAGAGGTATATAACTGAGCTGTGAGGGAAATGGGAGCAACCTAGAAGGGAAACCTAGGGGCTGATAGTGAAGTCTTGTCAGCCATGCTATAGAATATGGAATGGATTCTGTAGACCAGTTGCAGGCAAAAGGAGACCAGCAAGGGAGCTGCTGTACAAGGACAGAGTAGAGAGGGACCTGCTTGCTGTATAAGGGCAGAGTAGAGCTGCTGTACAAGGACAATGGGGTGAATTTAAGGCACACTAATGGGGTGGAGAAAAGGGAGGTAAGGCTATCAAAGGCTGATATGAAACACATGGTAAAAAGTTGATGCCTTCTCAAAGGAGGTCTAACCAGGCAAAAATACCCCACAAAAGAAATAAGAGCAGTATAGGATTCTTGATATTTAGAATACGGAATTGAAAACAAAACAAGCCAATAGCATATTTGGTTTAGACCCTTATGGAAAAGAGAAAGTTTCAAAAGTGAAAGTGATGGAGACTAGCACAAAGTCTCTAACAGACATTAACAGAAACCAAAAATGTAAAAAATAAGTCTCAATATTCTATGTGTTAAAAGGAACTTAACTACATGGAATAAGAAGTTTCATTGAAAGTGACCAAAAAATAAAAACAAACACAATTAGTTTGGTTTGTAGGTGATACCACTGGACCACAGGATACTCGTATGTAGGATATCGAGAACTGATCCAGCACTCTCAGAGCAATCATGGTCAGTCAAAACAACACAAGTAGTAAAAATGTACAGTAGTAAAACACAACACAAGTAGTAAAAAAAAAAAGGTACATATTGCTACAGGGACAAAGGTCATTCACACAGGGTCAGTTTTCCGTATTTTCCTCATAAATCATAAATCACATATAGATGAGAAGCATGGGTTCCCCGGTACAACCCAGAAAACAGTAAGACCTAAAATAACAGCACAACTTCCTTGTTATCCTCAAGAATGCTCTCGTGATGCTGGCTGCAAGTCATGACTCATACTCAGAAATTAAAGGTCTCAAAGAAAAAAAAAACTTCTCCTTCAATTATACAGACCACTTCTATAAAAAGGAAGGTGATATATTTCTCCTGATGCAGAGAGAACTTTAAAGTCCAGCTAATCCCCTGTCAGGGGGATTTAGGAGAGTTCCTATTCCTAACTCCTTTAGATCCTAAGACTAAACATTCTTCTCTCCTGCCAAATAGAAGGAAGGACACTGGTCAACCAAAACCAGAGTAAACACAGAAAGAAAGGTCTGGTCCACAAGCTACCAGGAAACCAAGGAGGGATTCGTGTTAGAGCTGCCAGATTCCTCAGAGACCATATTGCCCAACCTCCTCCTGCTTTATTGATCAGGAAAATAAAGACCAAAATATGGGAGATACTCACAGCCTCATAAAGAACTTTGGAGTGGGGGTGGAGAGGGAGGGAAAATTGGGGAGGGGAATGGGAAACAGGGCTTCTTACACCTTTCATTCCAAGATGCTGCTTTTCCCAAGGTCCAGAACCCAAGTCCTCAGGTAAATGAGCCCCTTCCACACCGGTAGGCTCAAACCCCTCTTGAGGAAAGAAAGATCAGAGATAAACCAGCCACACTCTAGTTCTGGACCTCTCTAAATCACTGATTTGGGTGATGGATAGATGGTTCTTACAGTGCCATTCTCAGAGCTCCTGTTGTGTGTTTCCAGTGTGCCTTGAATTATCTTTTCTCCAACAAAAATTCAGAAACAGTTACATACAAGCCTATTTGGAAGGGGTTAGTTATTTAGACTGTAAATTAGGTATTTATATCTGTAAGGAGGTGACAGTGGGCTCTTCCTAACAGATGCCATCCTCCTCCCATGAGAACGCTTGCCCCATTGGAACAGAGGGATCCTGCTCTGGAAGCTCCACCTAACAGCTGGGAGGCTTCTCCTTTCTTACAGTATGGGTTTTCTTAGGGTATCGAGCCTGAGCTTTCTAGGTGTCTCAAGAATCTGCCCAGCTATTGGCAGACCCACCTAATGAAGGATGTTGTTCTTCATAGCCTGGTCTCCTTTGCGAGAGAAAAACAGGAAAGTTGCAATTGGTTTTTAGGACAGCCACATATAGAAACAAACAGTAGTCAGTCTATATAGCAGTATAATGAATATCATTTCTGCATAATACTTTTATGATACAGGAAAAAAAGGAACTGAATTTATGGATGGTGTTTCATTAAGGAGTAGAAAGAAGAGCAGAGTAGGATGGACGATAATGAGAAATAGATTAAATGTGTAATCAAACCTTGGGAATAAACTCCTCATGAATAAAAATGGCCATTTTTTAAAAAAGATTTGCTGAATTTCAATTTGAACAAGCCATCCACAGCAGGAAAAATAAATATACAATATTTCAACCTTAGAATTTAATCCCTTGTTTTCAAGTCACTTAATTAAATACTCATGACTGTCAACTCCAGCACCAAATACCAGGACATAGGAAGGAATGGTAAAGCAGGCTCCTTGCACAAAGTAGTGTGAATCCCATTTGGTACAAGCAAGATGTACATGACTGAATTAATGAAAAAGAGAATTTCTACAATTAGAGGCGGAAGTCATCAGGCAGTGACACTAAAGCATCATGTGTTTCTTCCACTCAAAATAAATCCCCAAGTGCTAATATTCTTGCCTTAAAAATAAGCCACAGAATGGCTTTTGCTTCACTTTAAATAGAAAAGCATTTTATCTATCATTGAAATTTTTTAAAAATTGGGAAAAACTACAAATTAGTCTTCCAACCTTTAGTCCAGTAGTTCTCAAAATTAAGTCCAGGAACATCTGCCTAACAACCAACCACGACACGGGTTTAAAATGCAGGTTCCCACGCTCAGTCCACTGAGGGAGGACTCTAAAGTGGGGCCAGGGAATCTGCACTTTTAGAAACAGAATGAGCAACTCTGTTTACTTAAGTTTGAGAACTAAGGCTTCCAAAATCACCAAGTCCCAGGCCTCTTCCATACCTGTGCCAGGGTGCTCCTTCTGAAACAGAAATCTCATCATGTCATCCCCCTGCTTAAGAAAAGAACGAGAAAAAACTTTTGCCATTCCTTCATTGCCCACAGGAGGAAATCCAAACTCTACAGCATGGCTTATAAAACTCAGCCCACTCTTCTTCTAGTCCCTGCCTAACCAGGAACATTTTCACAGCATGCTGTTAAATTAAAAAGTAGGCTACAAAACAATATGTACATCTGACACATGCTACAATATGGGTGAAACTTGAAAACATTATGCTAAGTGAATAAACCAGACACAAAAGGACAAATTATATGATTCCCTTTATATGAAATATCTAGAATATGCAAATCCATAAAGACAGAAAGTAGATTGGAGGCTAGGAGAAGCTAGGGAGATGGGAAGTAAAGTTACTGCGGAATGGTTACAGAGTTTCAGTTTGGGGCAATGAAAACATTTGGAAAATAGTGCCTATGGCTGCATAACACTGACTATAATTAACACCATTGAATTATACACTTAAAAAAGGTTAAAATGACAAATTTTGTGTTATATATATTTTACCATGATTTTTAAAATTTAACAATGTAACACTGAATTGTATACTTTAAATGGGTGAATTGTATTATATGTATATCACAGTAAAGCTGTTAAAAAGATGTACAATATGTACCTAAAATACTAGCGTGAGAGAAAGACAGGAATGAAATATCCTAACTACTAACAGGAATTAATTCTGGATGGCAAGATGCAGGCAATCCTATTTTCTTTTCTGAGATTTTCTACATTCTCTCCATTTTTCATAATGAGCTTGTGTCATGCTGCTTTTATATCCAGAAAAGGAAGAATAATTGTCATTAAAAAAAAAAAAAAAAAAAAAAAAACTTTAGGGGTCCCTAAGTGGCTCAGTCGATTGAGCACTAGACTCTTGATTTAGGCTCAGATCATGATCTTGGGGCTATGGAATCAAACCCAGAATCAGGCTCTGCACTCAGGGTGGTCTGTCTGTCCCTCTACCTCCCCCTACTTGCACGTGCTCTCTCTTGCTCTTGCCCTCTGTCTTGATCTCTATCTCGCCCTAAAATAAATAAATAAATAAAATCTTTAAAAAAAAAAAAAAAAACTAAAACTTTAAACAAGATAAAAATAAGATATAAGCAGCGATCTTCTCCTGTTGGGAGTCAGGGCAGATCGTGGTAGCATGGCAGAGGGGTTCCCTAGACATAGTGCTGCCTGCACCCTCCTTCACTGAGTGAGCCCCTGACCACTTAAATGTGTCTGTTGATGACGGTGTCTCTTGGTGGCCAATAGAGCTAATAATGCAGTCAAGGATATGGAGGAAGACTCCCAGGGTTCCACCACTCACTGAGGCCCTCTCTGAGCCTCTGTTTCCTCATTGGAACAATGGGAGTAATAATGGTACTACTTCATAATGTTATCAAGAGAATAAATGAGATAATTTATACGAAATGCTTAAAACCACAAGTGACACCCAGGACTTTGACCGAAGTGTTTAGTCAACTACTGGCTGTTTTTATTTCTACTATTACTATTGCTCTATTACATCCATGTGAGTATTTATCCATTCCCTACTAAGCAGGGAATAGAAAACTATGTATGGCCCAAGGGCCAAATCCAACCTGAATGGCCCATAAGCCAAGAACAGTTTTTACATTTTTTAGTGGTTGAAAAAAAAAAAAATCAAAAGAACAGTGAAATTTTATGACATGGGAAATTCATATAAAATTTAAACTCCAGCACGCATAAATAAAATTTTAATGGAACACAGGCTCTCCTATACATTTATATATTATCTGTATCTGCTTTCATACATTTGCAACAAAGATTGTCTGGCCTGAAAAGCCTAACATATTTACTATCTGCGCCTGTACAGAAAATGTTTGCTGGCCTCCAGGTGTGATAACCAAGGATGTCCCTTGTGCCTGCTACTCATGGTTGTCAATGTGCTAAATCAGCACTGGGTCTGAACACCACTTTCTTTGCACTGAGTTCTTGGCTATTTATTCTCCATTTGGTAATATGCAGATTTTGTTCTTGGTTCCCATTTGTTTTGAGGAATCAGGCCATTCTTTTTTTTTTTCTCTTTCATCCTTCTATTCTGTATTGTGCTATCTAAAAGTATTGTTTGTCATAAAAAGAATCACAGTGTAGAAGACAGGCACTGGGCCCCATAAACCTATTATTTGAGTCAGTCTCACAGACTGGTGATAGTGTGGTTCTCACCAGACCAGTGGCCATTTGGACAAGCTCTTCTGTAAGTCAACAATGAAACTGGATTCTCCTTCCATCTCCATTTTTGGTCCTAAGAGTTTGGTTTCAATACAGAAAGATCATTCTTCTCTAGTTTTCCTACTAGGGAGGCATAAACTATCATGTTTGCAATGGAAGGCAAACAACTATCAGGTTGAGGTCCAAGACACTAAGTACACAGGCACCACTTTTCAACCAACTGTTGCCAGCTCTCATGGGGTCATCAAAATCTAATTCCTCTCTTCATCCAGGAAAAGCTCCTGCTTCTTACATGAACTTTCCTTACAATTCTAATTCTTGCACCCATCTTACCTCCTTTCACCAATGTACTTCTTTATTTTTTTTTTTTTAAGATTTTATTTATTTGGCAGACAGAGGGACCACAAGCAGATGGAATAGCAGGCAGAGGGAGAGGGAGAAGCAGGCTCCCCACCAACGAAGGAGCCCGATGCAGGGATCATGACCTGAGCTGAGGGCAGATGCCCAACCGACTGAGCCACCTAGGCGCCCCCACCAATGCACTTCTAATGGACAATCTAGAAAATATCTGATAAATAAATAAAATTATTTATTTTTTTATTTGAGAGGTGCCACAGGAAAAAAGGGGGGGGGGGAGGGAATAAGATATTTCAGGCCCAATGGGCAGCAGTTTTTTTAATGAGCTGACATAGAAGAAGAAAAAAAAGTTCTGAGTGATCACTAAGGTTGAACAACACTTACTCTACAGTTCCAAAGAGAACTTACGGTTGTTGAGCAGTTAATATACATCAAGTGCTACACTGTATGCATGTTACCTTATGTAATCTTCTAAACAGAGCTGGGTGGTAGGGATTAGAATTTTCCATTTAAGGGATTTAGAAACTAAAACTTCCCCCAGATTACAGGATCCAGTATTGGTTGGGTTTTGAGGACCTCCTACATTTGAAGGCTTTGTTAGTGTGTATGTGTGTGTATGCTGTACATGAATGCATGTGTGCTGGTGCACTTGTGTTTACATGTGAACATGAAAGAGACAAGAAAGAAAAATATACATACCTATTTTGGGCTCTAACATACAGATTTGTTCCTCCTTCTTAGTCCTCATCTCAGTGAAGGCAACAGATGTTCCAGTCGACCTAAGTCACTAAGTGTTCCTGCTCACTTGGCTTCTTAGGCCCTCCATGGATCTCTGCCCTCACTGGCCCATCTAATAACATCTTCTGGGGCTCCAAGCATCACCAACGAGGGAAGGCTTCCTGCCCCACCCAGTCTACCGCATAGAATTGAGCGACCCTCCCACATGCTCCCACAGCACTAGAAGCCATCCTTACACAGCAGCATTTTTTATTGGCAGGCGGAGCCCTCCAAACAAAATTCTGATATAAAAATTGCCACTAGGGGCACCCTGGTGGCTCAGTTTGTTAAGCAACTGCCTTCGGCTCAGGTCATGTCTAGAGTCCCAGGATGGAGTTCCGCATCAGGCTCCCTGCTCTGCAGGGAGTCTGCTTCTCCCTCTGACCCTACCCCCCCTCCATGCTCTCTCTCATTCTCTCTCTCTCAAATAATAAATAAATACAAATCTTTAAAAAAATAAAAATTGCCACTAAAAGATTTTTTGATCAAAGTTAATGAATAATTTAATAATATTAAGCAACAACAAACTAGATTCGTGTCCCTAGCAAACCTCCGTCCCCAGTCCTCCACTTGTCTCCCTACAACCAGATTTTCCTCTTCCCCCTTACCCTTCTGCTCTATCTGCACCTTTGTTATTTCTCTTCCCCTTATCCAGACTCTCTACCTTTTCCCAATGACCCCAAGATGCCAGTTGTGTCTAAAGATCCATTCCATCCAAGAAGTTGGTATTTAGGCAACTACAGAATTTAAACCTCAGACCTAAGCTGAATAAGAATCATAAGTAAGGGTTTTCCTAAATCTAGACAAGATCACCAACTATTCACAGAAGAATTTAGAATTCTTTTTTTTTTTAAGATTTTATTTATTTGACAGAGAGAGTGATCACAAGCAGAGAGAGAGAGAGGAGGAAGCAGGCTCCCTGCCTAGCAGAGAGCCCGATGTGGGACTCGATTCCAGAACCCTGAGGTCAGGACCTGAGCTGAAGGCAGAGGCTTAACCCACTGAGCCACCCAGGCAGCCCCGAATTTAGAATTCTTTTGAGTACATATGAGCCAGGGTTACCAAGCTTTTACTTGTACACATGTTTGTTGGAATCTAAATTCTGAGTAGCAAAATTAAATTGGACTGTCCCAGGAAAAGACCCACAGGATCTCTATTTTCACAATAAACTTAAGGGTAAAAAAATATATATAATAAAAGGCCTGAAAAAAAGGGCAAAATCTTCTAAAAAGCCATACCCAAAATTTTTTGAATAAAAATATACTGGACTATAGTTCAATCATGCTGAAGATGAAAAAAAGATGAAACTATAGGAGACTTTCAAATAGGCTGTAAAATAACTGTCGACAACATCCAGGAGTTAAAGAAGCTGCTGATCTAATAGTGGCTTTTTCATCTTGGCCAAAGGTACTCCCACTAACACTTATGGCACTGTGGTCCACTTCCTTAGGGACACATTATTCTCCTATGAATGAATAACTAAAAGGCCCACCTGCTTAGGGATCTTACTTCAAATACTAGATTCTGCCCTGCTGCTCACAGACATGGCAAAATCACAAGAGACTCATGTACTATAGCCAGCCCTATGTCCAACAGGTGAAGGCCTCCTTTCTACATCTTCCTAAATGGCCTCTCCATGATCTTCAACAAGAAGATTTCTCAATTGGAAGAAACATCAGAGAAAAACTGCTCTTGAACTTTGCTGGAGAAGACATTATCTGGTACTATTAACAAATACAGTAGTGAAACTGCAAGGAGTCCCTGGGCTCATGCTTCATAATTAGAGACACAGAATTCCACAGAATTAGGATGCTACTCCAACATGGGTACCTCAAATTCAGGATTCTCTAGGACCCTCTAGAAGTAGCTGATTTTTAGAAGCAGACAGCGGACCCGAAAGTTCTACAACAAGCTTACAACCTCTTCTATTCAAGGCTACTTCCAGAACCTATCTAATTCGTGCTTTGTTTTTCACCTGACTCCTTACAATCATTTTTCCTTCTCTATAGACCCCTAGTTGTTGTCCACACATGATAGCATTTTTTCTCTTCTCTTTCCTCTCTATTGTAATTGTTAGGAAAGAAAATATTCATTCTTAGATAATCCTATACAGTAACCACTGCCTCAGTGTTACTAACTGCCATCCATCACTAGACATGCATGATATAATCCTCTGGACAATTTCAGTCTCATCAAATTAGACCACTGGGAGTTACAGTGGCCAAATTATGTGGCCAAATGACCTTAAACAAACCACTCTGATTCTACTAGTACCCATTCTCCCGAGGCGGGGTGGGTAAATGGAGAACCAATTATTACAATTTGGTGTTCCAATCTTAGGTAATTTCACATTTGAAATCAACAAATTTCCCATAGTAAGGGTCCAAATACTTGCCACCTGAAGGAAACTCTTAGAATTCAAATATCTAACCCAACTAATACGATGCTTCATGTTATAAACAACTCCTTTTATCTTGTATCTTCACAGACACCTGCCACTCCTTCTGCAAGCCAAAAGGCCTGATCCTGTTTGCCTCAGACTAATACCTCATGCACTTTAGGAATAATATTCCAAGACCTGTCCATGCATAGAGCCTATTATTCTATCTATCACCAAGGCTGGACATGAGCTCCAAAATGAGGCCACCCTTGATTATTCAGGCACTCTACCTGGGAAAATGACTGACTCATTGTTTACGCAAACAATCAGAGCAATGCTCCCAATGATGGGAATCCTACAAATAGAAACATCTGTAAGAAATTAATGACTAACATTAATTATAGACATTATTAATAATACCACTCCTACCCCAGATGGATACAGATCAGTCTCAACTCAACGGCATAAACAGTGATGAAATTGCATTGCTCTAGATTTCTTTTCGGCTAAGTGATGGTGGTGTCTATGCCATTGCCAATGCTGCTTGCTACACATGGATCAATGAAACAGAAAAGGCAAAACAGGCTAAACATTGCCATAAGGAACAGTTACTTGCCTTTCTAAAAATTGATTCTCCTAACCTATGGAATTTGTTCTCTTGACCTGGGTTGAGCAATCAGTGTTCCTGGTTCTGAAGCAACTTATAGGGACTATTAAGTGTTTTCATTCTAATCACAGTGGTCAAATGACTGCTCTAAAAAATGCAATTGTCTATGGGGACAACTTGACCATCTCTGATAGGGGAAGGTCTGAATCTCTAGCCTCCCCCGAACTGTCAGCAACTCACAAGCAAAAGAATGATGAAAGAGAGAAATGAAAGACTGAATATATAAATGGACATGGGTGTGGCCATGACAATAGAATTCTGACTCAAAAACTCTGTTGCAACCAACCTACAACAGTCAGGCTTGGTCAATGAATGCCAACTTCCTTATTTTTTATTCTGGCTTCTAACTCAGGACCAACCAAAGGAAACCAAATATTCTCCCCAAAACAAATCACATAGGACGCCTTGCTTCTAGTTAGCCTGCCTGCAGCTTCCCCATGCCAACATCCTTCAATAAAACCATATATAACTGAAGTCTCCCCTTCTTTCACTGTTGAGATTTTCCATTCTACCCACTGCCTCTAAGAATCTTTACCAAATTCAAGTGATGGTGACTCCATTCCTTGTTATAGCCAGCTCTGAATACACAGCCTCTGTTTGCTCTCATTTAGGTGATCTTTTATTTCCACACAAACCAAGCCCCATACACACATACACAGCAGGAACATGTGCAAGACACTAGAAATCCCAGCAGCCGTGTAAGGACAGACACTCTGCTATGACTCTTCTTTCTCCACTCTCCCCACCAAAATTTTAGGTCCAATCGCAACCACGCACAAATACACCCTTATCCTGTAGGCAAAATTGGCTTCCTTTGATAGCCTGACATCCTATTGCTACACCCAGACTATGCTCAGAGATGGAGCCTCCTAACCATACACCATGGCAAAACCATGTGGTTGTGGGTTACCAGTGTATTGAGAAGTCATTGATTCTCACGCCACCACCCCAAGGCATTTTCAGCCATGGACAACATTAGCCTCTCACTCTAAAATGACAGGGAAAGATTACAATTTTCTGAATGTGCCATGGCCTCAGAAAACTGGAAAGGCACTCAGAAGTTTCCATACCACACAGCCCTTGGATCTCTTGTGCTGTATGCTAGCTTTTGCCCTGGGAAGGAATCTGTGTGGGCTGATGATGGGGCTTTGGCAAGATGCCCAAAATGAGAGAAACATGAACAGGATGCTTTTGATGGGTGAGAGGGTCACTCCCCAAGGAAATGAGCTGAAGAGTTCTGTACCTAGGAAGTGCTCCATGCTTTTAAATTCTAAGAGCTATACAAACTAAAAGCTACAACATGGCTCCAAACAGGTAGTGCCCACAATGTTCTCACATTCCCACTGATGGCAGAACATCTAAATTACATTGATTAACATCAGCAACATTAAATAAGATTATTTCATAACAGGGGCGCCTGGGTGGCTCAGTGGGTTAAGCTGCTGCCTTCAATTCAGGTCATGATCTCAGGGTCCTGGGATCGAGCCCCGCATCGGGCTCTCTGCTCAGCGGGGAGCCTGCTTCCTCCTCTCTCTCTGCCTGCCTCTCTGCCTGCTTGTGATCTCTCTCTGTCAAATAAATAAATAAAATATTAAAAAAAAAAAAAAGATTATTTCATAACAATACCTGCAACACTCAAACTTTCACTATATTCCATGCACTATTACCAAGTACTTCCCATGTTTTTTCTCAACCTCACAACAGTTTGATGACATAATTCCATGACTGAATCCATTTTACAGATAGGGAACCTGAAGCTAAGAAAATTGGAGCAAGGTCACAGAGCAGAACATAAGCTAGGCCCAACTATAATCTATTAGACTTCATACCCTGAGCTATTAACCTCTAATTTAAAAGGCTACATATAACCCATACTTGATGGACCACAAATCAGCAACCCAGGAATGACTGCTTAATATGAAGGAAAACAAATGTATAATTCATCATTACTCAGCAACTGATAATTAATATATAAAATCAAATTTATATCAAGTCAGCTATTACTGTTATGTCAATTCTAATTAGACATTTGTATCACGCTTTCACAAATACAGATATAAATTCCTATAGTGTTTAATTTCCTATAGTTTTAAAATAGACTTTGTGTCAGCAATTGTCTCCCAAATTATTTGAGATGATAACAACTAAGGTAATTTCATACATTGTAATGGTCTATTTTATGCACCAGGCCAGCACTTAGTTTGCATTTTTCAACCTAGTTTGCAATTTAATGGAAATTTAACTAATAAATTTTAATCATAACAATCCCATAAACTTATATGGAAACCAAGCTAGTATCAACAACAACAAAAAACTATCATACGAATGTGTGTGCTATTTCAAAAGCAGATTCAATAACTTGATATTTTTATACAGAGTCCATTTCTATAAACTAAAAAGAGGAGGGAATTTGAAACTCATTTAGTCTATTCAACTTCAGGATGTGTTACTTCCTAAATCTGAATATGGTATGTGACTAATCTGGGACATCACCATATCATGAAAGCATACTTAAGATTCAATAAGGGATTAGTTGTAGAGGTTTTTGGCTTCCCCATCTCACCAGCTCCACCCCTTCCAACTTTATGCTAGAAATAGACAGCAGCATATTGGTCTAAAGCAAGGGTCGGCAAACTTTTACTGTAAAGGGATGGATAGTAAATACTTTAGTCATTGCCAACCATAGTCTCTATCACAACTACTGCAACTCCACCAATGTGGTAAAAAATCAGCCTGACACAATGCTGAAATGAATGAATGTGGTCATTAAATAAACTTTATTTTATTTTTACTCAATTTTTTATTTTTAAATTTTATTTGTTTTTAATTTATTTTATAAACTTTATTTTTGGATATGGGCATGGGCATTAGTGTTTCATGTGCTCTGAAATAATGTCCTTTTGATTTTTTTCAACCATTTAAAAATGAAAATCCATTCTTGCTCACGGGCTTTACGAAAACAGGAAGTAGAACTGACTTGGCCCTCAGGTCTTAGTTTGCCAACCACTGGTCTAAAGCAGAATTGCCTGATTTTGTTTTGTTTTTTTATAGTCATATCCTCAATCAAGTTCACACATCACATCTGCACTTCCATACAGAGAGGTCATCCAGTAGTTGTTTTCAAACAATGAATACAGCTAATGCCTATCAAGTACTTACTATATGCCTGGCCACATATGAAGCCCTTGGAGTGTAACATTTCATTCATTCCTCTCCCTAACGTTAAAGGTGGCTTCCATCATTATTTTCATTTTACAGATAAGAAGACTTAGAGCAGTTAAGTAACTTGCCCAAGGTCATGAGACTGGTAAGTGGTTGAGCTAAGAAGGCTAACTCCACAGTCCCTGCTAGTATTACCCCACTATTATACACCTTCCTAAAAAGGTTTCTGTGGGCCAGAAGGCAGGAGAAAAAAGTAAAAGTCAACCAGGAAGGGGATAAAAATATACTATATGTTTATAAAAAATAAAATTTAAAAAAAAAAGTCAACCAGGAAGCTTTTAATATGAACAGTAACATACAGGAGACATTAACAGGTCAGAGGTCACAACCACCAACATATTAAGAAAAGCTTCTATTTCTAAATTTCTTTTGAAAATAACTAGTCTCTGTTTTTTATTTAATGGTGAACAATATCAGTTTCAATGTAGCAATATTTATCACTGAGTGTGAATATGAAGAATTAAGGTCTGCCAAAACCTAATGGTCCAGAAAGGCCACCTTCATATTTTAGCTTTTTGAAATGGATGAGAGCAGCCATCCCTGTATGTTCTGCCTTGGTATTTACATCAAAGGAGAGACCCAGGATGCTCCTAAGGTTACCAATCATACCTTACCAGGTTACAAACCATAACAAGAGAGACTTAATTCACTCACCAAAATCTTTCCCTCTGGGAAAGAGACTCCATACTTCTCTTCCTGGAATGAGAAGGCCAGGACCCTGGAGACTGGGTTAGTGTGGGGAAAGGGCAGGAAAGGGAGAATAGAGGTAAGAATGAGGGAGCTCTGGGGCGAAAGGAGCTCCCAAAAAAACGGGTCTGAGGGGATGTAAAGAGATGCAAAATTAGGTCTAAAGTCAAGGTTGACACTTGCAGCCAAGCAAACAGGGTGGGTCCAGGAAACCCAGCAGAAGCAAGGAGCTGACACTGGTGAGAAGTAAAAGTTTTTATTGAACTTATGGCCTCTTCCACTCCTTCATACTGAACATCACTTTGTGCCACAAACTTAAACCTTGGGGGTATAATTCACAGACAACACAGACATAGTCCCTGCCCTTACTAGGTTACAGGCTATTGATGGAGGGCAATCCACTAAAATAAAGATGGGGGAGCTGACGATGAGGAAACACTGAGTCCTATGTGAATACGAACTGGGAGAGAAGCATTAAGGATGTTGCACTAGGCAGCTTCTTAACATGGTTTCCAGTGATCCCCATCTCCTGATACGCAAGCCCTTCAGAGTGGCCTGCACCTAGCAACTTGCTTCGATTGAACAAATTGCAAAAATATTGCCAAAAGGATGGGATGTCACTTCTGAGATTAGGTAATTAAACACTGTGACTAAAGCCTTCCTTACATTCTTTCTCTTTCTTGCTCTCTCTTGCACATTCACTCTGAGAAAAGCCAGCTGCCATGTGTGAGCTGCCCTACAGAGAGGCCCAAGTGGCAAGGAACTGAGGACAGCCTCCAACAACAGTCCATGAGGAACTGGGGCCCTCAGCCCAATAGATTGTGAAGAACTTAATCCTTCAACAACCTCTTAGACAAGGTTGGAAGCAGATCCTCCCCCAGTCAAGCCTTCAGATAAGACTGCAGCTTGAGCTGCACACTGATTACATGATAGAGCCCATGAGCCACAGGACCCAACTAAGCTGCTCCCAAATTCCTGACCCATAGAAAGTGTGAGATAATAAATATCATTGTTTAAAGCACTAAGTTTTAAAGAAATCTATTATATAGCAACAAATAAACTAATACATACACTAGACCAGAAAATATCTACCAAACTCTTCTTTTCAAACTTCTCATTTCCCACAAAAGAAACATTTTATAGGGTATTTACTGTCAAAGTCCAGAAACTCTGATATGGTAATATTGATATTAAAAATGGAAACCATCCCCCCCAATGGGATGGGCTAAAATGGCTCCAACAATTCCATAGAGAATCTTACTTGCTCCCAGAGAAGAAATGGGAACAAAGAAAGTTCCTCTTTTGCCAAAGGACTGGGTATAAGAATTGGAGCAGAGTAGGGAGATTCTAGTAGAACCAGAATGCTAGAAAAGGACAGTAAACAAAGAAGTCATAATAAACAGGAGGAGGCTATTTCTAACATATCATTCAGGAGGCAACAGATAACTAGCTTCCCCTAGATTTATTTTTTCATGTGTAAGATGCACATATGATTATAAGACAGTATTTCGGTGCTCCCACAGCACCCCATATTTCCCCCAACAAATCCCTTAAGATGGGGAACTGCAACCTAACTGCTTACTGTCTAGTTTCTCCCATTAGAGTGGTGAGCCAACGTCACTCTCAGTCACCACTGTATCCTCAGTGCCTAGAACAATGCCTGCCACACAGTAAGAATTTAAAATATATTTTTTAAAGATTTTATTTATTTGAGAGAAGAAAGAAAGAGCACAAGCAGGGGGAGGGGCAGGAGAAGGGACAGCGGGAGATGCAGACTCCCACTGAGCAGGGAGCTGAACCAAAGGCACACGCTTAATTGACTGAGCCACCCAGGTGCCCCATGAATTCAACATAGTTTTGCGAAATAAGTAAAACATGATCTCATTTCCATAGTAGGATATATTCATAGAAGAAGACTGGAAAGAAATACATTGAAACATAAGAAATCATGGAATTTCACTAAATGGAAGAGTATAATCCTTTTTTTTATTTTCTTTGATAAACTTGTCTGCATTTTCCAGAATGTCTTTAATGCAGAAAGAAATACCAGAGAAGGGGCGCCTGGGTGGCTCAGTGGGTTAAGCCGCTGCCTTCGGCTCAGGTCATGATCCCGGGTCCTGGGTTCGAGCCCCACATCGGGCTTTCTGCTCAGCAGGGAGCCTGCTTCCTCCTCTCTCTCTGCCTGCCTCTCTGCTTACTTGTGATTTCTCTCTGTCAAATAAATAAATAAAATCTTTAAAAAAAAAAAAAGAAATATCAGAGAACACATAAGACAGACTTGTTGGACCCTATGCTGTTCACTTTTACAATTTTATAATATCGAGGCTGCTGCCATAACTTTCCAAGTTTGAAGAATTATTTATAATAGATTGTCATCTCATTTGTCAACTTTTCAACCTGACAACTGAATTCTTTTTTTTTTTAAGATTTTTCTTTTTTTTTTTAATTTATTTGACAGACAGATCACAAGTAGGCAGAGAGGCAGGCAGAGAGAGAGAGGAGGAAGAGGCAGGCTCCCTGCTGAGCAGAGAGCCCTACGTGGGACTCGATCCCAGGACCATGGGATCATGACCTGAGCCGAAGGCAGAGGCTTTAACCACTGAGCCACCCAGGCACCCCCTGACAACTGAATTCTTAACCACCATGTAGAAAAAATATAAATTAAGAAATCAACACCTGCAGAGCAATATTATGCATACAGTTACCACTGCTTTTTCATCTTTAAGTAGAATTAATCATTTCACACTTTAGGCCCCTAAACAGATATAAAATGAGAGAAAATACTGTATTTCAAATAACACATGAGAATCTTTGGATTATGCAGTACATTAGCTACAACCAGTCTTTAAAATGCATTAGAGCATCCAACCTACAAGACAATTACCCCCAAATGTAGTCTATTAAGTAAAAAGAGATTTTGCACATATGTGTGTAAACTTCACATTTTTATCATGAACCGCTGGGCTAAATCACAAAAGTAGCAGAGGGACGCCTGGGTGGTTCAGTGGGTTAAAGCCACTGCTTTCGGCTCAGGTCATGATCCCAGGGTCCTGGAATCGAGCCCCACATCAGGCTCTCTGCTCAGCAGGAAGCCTGCTTCCTCCTCTCTCTCTGCCTGCCTCTCTGCCTACTTGTGATCTCTGTCAAATAAATAAATAAAATCTGTAAAAAAAAAAAAAAAAAAAAAAAAAAAAGTAGCAGAAAACAGAAACTCTCCCAGAGCTCAATACCTTCCATTTTGGAAACAAAAGGCAGACACATTGAACCATTCTCCAGATGTACTTTAGATTTATACTGATAGAGAACATTTCTTCCATATAATTTCAAGTTCCAAAGAGAGCTCAAAATCATCCACATGTCTCCAGTTTACAACTTCACCAAATAAGCCAGATGAAGTGGACTTTGAGATGGGCTCCCATTCCTGCCTCATCATGACTATACCTATGGTATGCCAGTAAAAGTTATGGGACATCTCCACTGCAATAGGGGAATTCTGAATCTGGCATATGCACCTCCATTCAAGAGGTCCTGCCCTGGGGCACGTGGGTGGCTCAGTGGGTTAAAGCCTCTGCCTTCAGCTCAGGTCATGATCTCAGGGTCCAGGGATCAAGCCTTGTATCGGGCTCTCTGCTCAGTGGGGAGCCTGCTTCCTCCTCTCTCTTTCTCTCTCTGCCTGACTCTCCACCTACTTGAGATCTCTGTCTGTCAAATAAATAAATAAAAATCTTAAAAAAAATAAAATCCTGCGTTTTAGGTTAGCTCTGCACAGTCTAATGGAAATATAAAGAAAGCTGCATACGTAATTTTATATTTTCTCGTGGCCACATTTTTTTTTAAGATTTTATTTATTTATTTGACAAAGAGAGATCACAAGTAGGCAGAGAGGCAGCAGAGAGAAAGGAGCGAAGCAGGCTCTCTGCCGAGCAGAGAGCCGGATGTGGGGCTTGACCCTAACTAAGCCACCCTGGCGACCCAGGTAGCCACATTTTTAAGATGTAAACACAAACAGGTGAAATTAATTTCAATTTTTTTATTTAACCCAATATATCAAAAGTAATATCATTTCAACATGTAATCAATATTAAAAGTTGCTGACATACTTTATAATCCTTTTTCTGTACTGTCTTTTTTTTTTACCTTTTCCCCAGTTTTATTGAGAAATAATTGATATACATCACTACGTAAGTGTAAGGCATACAAAACACTGGTTTGATTTGCATATATTGTGAAATGATTGCTGCAGTAAGTTCAGCTAACAACTATCTTCCCATACAGATACAATTAAAAAAGAAGAAGAAAGACTAAAGGAAAAAAAAAAAAGAAATTTCTCCTTGTGATGAGAATTCTTAGGATTTACTCTCTTAACTTTCATGTATATCATAAGGCAGTGTTAGCTATCACCTTGTAGATTACGTTCCTGGTAATTAATTATCTTATAGCTGGAAGTTCATATCTTTTTTAAAATTTAATTTTTTCAGTGTTCCAAAATTCATTGTTTATGCACCACACCCAGTGCTCCATGCAATATGTGCCTTCCTTAATATCCACCACCAGGCTCACATAACCTCCCACCCTCTGTACTGTCTTTTGACCCCACGTGTACGTCAGACTTAAAGCACATCTCAATTTGGATAGCCCACATTTCAAATGCTCAGTCACCACATGTGACTTTTTTTTTTTTTAAGATTTTATTTATTTGACAGACAGAGATCACAGGTAGGCAGAGAGGCAGGCAGAGAGAGGAAGGGAAGCAGGCTCCCTGCTGAGCAGAGAGCCCGATGTGGGGCTCGATCCCAGGACCCCGGGATCATGACCTGAGCCGAAGGCAGAGGCTTTAACCCACTGAGCCACCCAGGCGCCCCCCCCACCACATGTGACTTATAACTACTGTATTGGACAGTGCGGGGTTAGTGCATTTCTTCTATCTTATTAATCTGCAGAGAACTTTTTTCATGTTGTTATTACCTACCAAGATAGCTCATCTATCCTGAATTTAAACTAAAGCCCAACCACATAGAGATAAAAAAAAAAAGCAAAATAACCTGGTGCAGCTTCTATTCACTCACGAAATAACAGAAATAGTGAGCACTTTCTTCATGCAGACATTGAGCCAAGTACTTTACATAGCTCATTTCATTTCATGCTCACAACAACCAAATAGGAAGGTACAATGTAATCGCCATTTTACAGATGAGAAAACGGAAACACAGAAAATTAATAATTTGCCTAAGGCACTTTTCTAGCAGGTGGTATTCCTTGGATTTCAACCCAAAAAGGCTGACTCTAGAATGTACACTCTTATTCATCATACTTACTTAATCGGAAGGACAGGAGATAAATGGTTAAGAAATCTTAGTCTGGGGACGCCTGGGTGGCTCAGTTGGTTAAGCAGCTGCCTTCGGCTCAGGTCATGATCCCAGCGTCCTGGGATCGAGTCCCACATCAGGCTCCTTGCTTGGCGGGGAGCCTGCTTCTCCCTCTGCCTCTTCCTGCCATTCTGTCTGCCTGTGCTTGCTCTCTCTCCCTCTCTCTCTGACAAATAAATTAAAAAAAAAAAAAAAAAGAAATCTTAGTCTGATGTGAGTGTGCATAACAGAAAAGATTCAGGGAAGTATTTGAAAATGCTGGGACAGAAATCTAGGCTTGAGGTACAGGGATAAATTCATCTACAAGGTAAGGAAAGGAGAGAGCAAAAAACACGCAACCAACTAAAAACTCTTGTACCGACAACAATGATGACAATAATAATGACAATGATGTTAATGATAAGAGCTACCATTTTTGGAGCCTCTGTTCTGGGCCAGACATTGTGCTAAAATCAGAGTTTCTCAACCCCAGTACTACTGACATTTGGAACTAAATAAAGGTTGTGGGGCTATCCTTGTTTTATAGGACATGTAACAGTATCCCTGGCCTCTACCCACCAGAAGCCAGTAATCGCCTTCCACCCTCACCATGCATGTCAATCAAAAATGTTTTTAGACACTGACAAATGTCCCCTGGCAGGCAAAACTGCCCCCAGTTGAGAACCCTGGATTAAGTGCTTCCCATACATTATCTTACTTAATTTCTTCACAGCAGCCCACAGGAAAGAAATATTATTGCTTAGGCCCCACTACTAATAAAAGAAAGACCTGGGACTAGAACCCAGGTTTGTCTAATTCTAAGGCATATTTTTACTGCTGGTCAATACAAGTTCCCCTCTTGCCTCTGAGTCATGCATGGGTTTGCACGCTCTCCCACTCCCTCATCAGATCCCAAAGAGGAATATAAACAAAACATCTTCAGGGCTCATTGCTGAGAAGTTCTCCTCCTACTATAATCACCTTTAGCTTCCCTTTTCATCTTATGCTCTTTGAGCTCTATTTGTACCCATGTTTTCATGGCTAATTACCCTTTAGGTCAGCTTGGCATGAATGAACAAATAAATGTTTATAGCCTGAATACCTCCTTATGGAGAATGTGTGTTCATGTCCTTCATACAAAACCTAACCAACAGCAATTAAAAGCCACAAATATGTTTTTATAAAGAAATTAAGCTATCAGCATATTACCTTTGATATAAAGTGAGATGTGACTAAAAAATGTAAACTTGACAAATGGAGCTTAAGTTCAAATTGACACAAGTTGCAAATTTGTTCTTGAAGTATTAAACACATGGGAAACAGAAGCTAATCATTTTGTCCTATTTTAGTATGTGAAAATTACTTATAATCTGCCTGTTAAACAATTCAAAATTATTTTAAATGATAATTGACTATCAAAGTAGGCCAATTTACACCTACAATCCCTCTGAAACCACCTAAAAATGGGGACAAAGCAAAAGAAAAGAAAAACACTTCCATGTGTGTCAATTTCTGTTTCTTAACCATCAGTCCCCAAGGCTAAAAGAAGGAAAATCAGAAAAGTTTAACTAAACACAACTGATTAATAAGGTAGCACTTTTCAAGCTTTGCAAGTTTCACCTTATTTGACTTGACTACGCCAAGGAAAATCCTATGACTCACACTTAAAAACAAGTCCTTATTCCAATGTGGTTCATGGGAAATTTCAGGTTTTTTTAAGTAAGAAAAAATGAGAATTTCTTCTAACCACATCATCAACAGTATTTTTAAAGAACAGCATGATTTTTTTAATGCCTTTATCCCATGCCAAAGAAGGAAAATGTATTTGCATTCATATTATTTAGTTTTTCATCGGAATGCTCAACATCAGTCAGCGTCAGGGAAATACAAATGAAAACCACAATGAGCTACCACCTCACACCAGTCAGAATGACTAAAATAAACTCAGGAAACAATAGATGTTGGCAAGGGTGTGGAGAAAGGAGAACCCTCTTATACTGTTGGTGGGGATACAAACTGGTGCACCCACTCTGGAAAACAGCATAGAGGTTCTCAAAAAGTTAAAAATAGAACTACCCTATGACCCAGCAATTGTACTCCTAAGCATTTATCCGAAGGATACAAACATAGTGATTTGAAAGGGCACATGCACCCCAATGTTTATAGCAGCAATATCCACCATAGTCAAAATATGGAAAGAGCCCAGATGTCCACTGACAGAAGAATGGATAAAGAAGATATGATATATACATATACATATATACATATATATATGTATATATCATAGTGATGGAGATATATATATATATATATATATATATATACATATACATATCATGGAATATTACTCAGTGATCAAAAAGAATGAAATCTTGCCATTTGCAATGACATAGATGGAACTAGAGGGTATTATGCTAAGGGAAGGAAGTCAGTCAGAGAAAGACAAATACCATATGATTTCACTCATATGTGGAATTTAAGAAACAAAAAGATGAACATAAGGGAAGGGAAAGAAAAATAAAATAAGGTTTAAAAAAAAAAAAAAAAGAGGGGCGCCTGGGTGGCTCAGTGGGTTAAAGCCTCTGATTCGGCTCAGGTCATGATCTCAGGGTCCTGGGATCGAGCCCCGCATCGGGCTCTCTGCTCAGCAGGGAGTCTGCGTTCCCCGTCTCTCTCTGCCTGCCCCTGCCTACTTGTGATCTCTGTCAAATAAATAAATAAAATCTTAAAAAAAAAAAAAAACAGAGGGAGGTAAACAATAAGAGACTCTTAACTCTAGGAAGTAAACAGGGTTGCTAGAGGGAAAGTGGGTGGAGGGATGGGATAATTGGGTGACCGGCATTAAGGAGGGCACTTGATGTAATGAGCACTGGATGTTACATGCAATAGATGAATCATTAAATTCTACCCCTGAAACTAATAATATAACATACGTTAACTAAATTGTATTTAAATTAAAAAAATTTTCCACCATTTCCCCAAAAGAGCTCTTAGCAATTTTGAGGTCCTCATGCTCTTTATAAGTCAACAATTTTCAGTTCCAAATAATCTGATCTGAAGCTTCTGAAACAACTGATTATGTCCTGCATTATGAAATACTTTTCTTCACTTGACTTCAAAGATACCTACCATATTCCTTATTTTCATTCCAGCACAACTACTTGACCTCTTAATGTTACAATATCTGAGGGCTCAATTCTTGGCCATCTTCTCTTCTCTGTTTATACTATATAGTTTATATTGTACTCGCACTCTTGGTGATCTGATCCAGACTTCTACTGATCAGTCCCAAGTTTATGCCTTGAGCCTGACTGTCTCTCCCTTGAATTCCTAACTTACAGAGCCTAGCCATCTCCACTTAGAAGTCTAACAGACATCCCAAGTTTCACATTGCCAAAACCAAACACCTGGTTTTACCTTCCAAACGTGCTTCCCTGAAATATCCCTGTCAGTAAATAACAACTCCATCTTACTGACTGCCCAAGACCCAAACCTTAGAATCATTCTCAATATGATATACATACACAATGGAATATTATTCAGCTGTAAAAATGAATGAAATCTCGCCATTTGTGACAACATGGATGGAACTACAGAGTACAGAGCAAGTGAAATAAGTCATTTAGAGAAAGACAAATACCATATGATTTCATTTATATGTGAAATCTAAAAAACAAACAAAATGAACAAACAACAAGAGACAAATGGATTCATAAATATAGAGAAAAAACTGGTAGTCGCCAGAGAGGAGAGGTAAGGGAATAGGCAAAATAGGTGATGGGGATTAAGAGGTACAAGCTTCCAATTATAAAGTAATTAAGTAATGGGGATGAAATTTATAGCATAGGGAATATACTCAATAGTATTATAATAACTTTTTATGGTGACAGATGGTAACTACACTCACCATGGTGAGCATTTCATGATGTATGTAATTGTCAAATCATTATGTTGAAATTAATGTATTAGATGTAAAATACACTTCAATTAAAAATTTTTATAAGGGGCACCTGGGTGGCTCAGTGGGTTAAAGCCTCTGCCTTCAGCTCAGGTCATGATCCCGGAGTCCTGGGATCGAGCCCTACATCAGGCTCTCTGCTTAGCGAGAAGCCTGCTTCCCCCTCTCTCTCTCTCTGCCTGCCTCTCTGCCTACTTGTGATCTCTGTCTATCAAATAAATAAATAAATAATTCTTTAAAAAAATTTTTTTATAAAAGAGGAGAAAGTAGGAAGGATTGTTTATTTTGACTAAATGAAGACTCCAAACTACATCATAAGAGTGAACATACTCCACAAAAATTAGAAATCTACTGGAAATAATTAGGAAAATAATGAAACAAAGGCTTGTATCTACACTGTGAAGCCCTAGATTGCTTGGTAGAAGAGTGACCATAGGTGGAAAATCAAGATATCCCAAATTCAATAACAGCAAAAAAAAAAAAAAAAAAAAAAGATGATTTCAACTTCAGAATATTCTAGAGTAAATAAAATATTAATGCTTAAGTCAGAGTGAAACTTTCAAGCATTCCAGATTCCTATGACTCTTATTCCTGGTACAGTGCTCATAGAAAGCAGCTCTGATTATAATTTTCTCTTAGTTTATTTTTTTTTTAAAGATTTTATTTATTTATTTGACAGAGAGATCACAAGCAGGCAGAGAGGCAGGCAGAGAGAGAGGAGGAAGCAGGCTCCCCGCTGAGCAGAGAGCCCGATGCGGGGCTCGATCCCAGGACTCTGAGATCATGACCTGAGCCGAAGGCAGCGGCTTAACCCACTGAGCCACCCAGGCGCCCCATGATCTCGGTGGGGAGGGATGGGGAGGGGCACGCCTCAGGCTCCATGATCATAAGGGAGTTTGCTTCTCTCCCTCTCCTCCCCTGCCCCTCCCCCTACTGATGCACTCTCTTGTCCTAAAATAAATATTTATTTATATTATAAATAAATAGAGAGAGAGGGAGAGAGAGAGAGCATGTGTGTGAGAACAGGGCAGAGGGGCAAGAGGGACAGGGAAAGAAAATCTGAAGCAAACTCCATGCTGAGTGTGGAGCCAGATGTTTTGTTCAGTTTCACAACACTGAGTTCATGACCTAAGCTGAAATCAAGAGTTGGACACTCAACCAACTATGCTACCCAGGTGGCCCAGCTTAGTTTATTTTAATAGAAAGACCCAGATCACAGAATTATCCTCAGAGCTTCCCAAGTCTGGAGATCCTCCACACCTTCTGGAGATATTTTAGAAATACAGGCTCCAGTCCAGACACTAAATCAGAATCTCTACTGTTGGGTGTTGTTACCTGTTTTTTCTTATTGTTTTTTAAACTTCCCCCCTGGTTGATTCTAATGATAAGTGGAGCTTGGGAACTGTTGGTCCAAACCCCACACCTCTACTGGTTTCCCATGCTGGAGAGATAGCAATAGTAATTGGCTCGGTCAATGAACAGGGCACCACTGTCACTGGGAGATAGCTACTGCTATTAAAGATGATGAATTCTAGACCACACAGAAACATGGAGAAGTACATATAATATAATGCTAATTATAAAACAAACACCAAATATAAACTGTTTACATAATTTAAAGTTGTGGCCTAGTAAAATAATAAGTACAACATAAGCTCTTTTATCCAACATGAACAGCATATAAAGGTGATTACAACAGAGCCTAAAGCCTTCTGTTGGTAGCAAGGAGTTGTCTAGAACCACCTATGGGAAGGATTCAGGTGGTTTTCAAGTGCTCTCCTGTCACAGATATCCCTTAGATGAACAGAAGTTCTGCCACAGGCATTCTCCATCAGTATACCATCCTTACTTCAATTCAATAGCAACAGACATCCAACTGCACTGGTCACAACGAACAAGTCTTTTTTTTGTTTGTTTACAAAATAAGAAGTCTGGAGGTAGGTGGTTGCTGGCATTAGCTATGCCATTTAATGATGCCATCCAAAACCCTGATTCTTTCAGTTTTTTTTTTCATTTACCTTCAAACTTATATCACCAGAACAAAATGGCCACTTCGGTTCCAGCATCAAGTCCAGGTTCAAAGCAAAAGGAAGAGGAAAATGGGAAGGCATCAGCTTTCCCAGATGCTCCCTCCAGCCTTCTTCCTCTTATGTGTCAGTAGTCCATGGGTTACATGACCACTCCTAACTATAAGGGATGCCAGGAAATAAAAATTCTATCAAAGAAAGTAGGATTATCTTTACCAATTTATATCAATCCTGGTTCATCTTCTGGGCTTGGATTTTGTTTGGTGATCCAAACAAAATTAAATTCTGTTATCAAGAAAGATGAATAGTAATTGTTGAGTAGAAATAGTTTCTACTACAACTTTCTTGCCTCGGTTTTGAAATAAATATCACAACAACAAAAGAATTGACATGCTTTGCTTTAGAACTATAACAGGCCAACCATTACGCTAGTCACATCAAGGGCTAAATCTGGATCAGACAATGGCTCTGTCTGAAACTTAACCCAGCTGGGACTTACAGTAAAGCCACAGAGATAAGGCCTGACCACAGACAACCAGAATCGAGGTATGTTAAGATTCCTAAATATGTATTATTAAAAAGGTACCCAAAATGTGCTATAGCGAAATAGCATCCAAAGTCCCTAATCTATAATAATTTATTACTTATATTAAAATTTTAAGTATGTGCTAATTTCAGGTAAATTAAAAATACAATAGAGACATTAAGGAATGTCAAATTAACTTTAAAAAATGCAAAAGAGGGCGCCTGGGTGGCTCAGTGGGTTAAGCCGCTGCCTTCGGCTCAGGTCATGATCTCAGGGTCCTGGGATCGAGTCCCGCATCCGGCTCTCTGCTCAGCAGGGAGCCTGCTTCCCTCTCTCTCTCTCTCTGCCTGCCTCTCCGTCTACTTGTGATCTCTCTCTGTCAAATAAATAAATAAAAATCTTTAAAAAAAAAAAAAAAAAAAACACACATTTGGGTGCCTGGGTGGCTCAGTGGGTTAAGCCGCTGCCTTCGGCTCAGGTCATGATCTCAGGGTCCTGGGATCGAGTCCCGCATCCGGCTCTCTGCTCAGCAGGGAGCCTGCTTCCCTCTCTCTCTCTGCCTGCCTCTCTTTCTACTTGTGATCTCTCTCTGTCAAATAAATAAATAAAATCTTTAAAAAATAAATAAATAATAAATAAATAAATAAAATAAAATGCAAAAGAGGTGGGGGGGGTGGGAGGTTGGGGGAACCAGGTGGTGGGTTTAGAGAGGGCACTGGCTGCATGGAGCACTGGGTGTGGTACAAAAACAATGAATACTGTTATGCTGAAAATAAATAAAAAATAAAATAAAATAAAATAAAATGGGATTAAAAAAATGCAAAAGTGCTATCAATTGAAATCATTTACAATTCCTGTGGAAGATTTAACAATTGTTATTATGGCTATAGAGAAATCTCTACTATGAAATTCAATAGTTTTGACCTCCATCTAATTTTGCCTAAGCCTCAAGAATTCTCATCACACTGTGGATGTTCTTGGTTTCTTTAACCCATACAATGTAAAGTGATTTTTTTAAATCCTCTAAAATGGACATGCCAATAAAATGGGCAGTGGACCATACTAAAGATTACTTCCCTGCTGTCCCTCCCTTGTTTGACTATTCAGAGTCTCAACCATTTTGTGTCCGTGAAACCTGGGATCAGGTCAGGCAGGTGCAGAATAATATTCTTTCACCATGACAACACCATCACCTCTGCTAATGCATCCAAGCCTTCAAAAATGATGAGAAGATTTTAAAACCTCTCTAGTTGGGCTCTTCTCACTGCCTGAACAGAGGAGAGGCTAATCAAATTCCATTTCAAAGAAAAATATCATTGCCCTTCTGCCACCTCTTTCTTTTCCAGGAGAGTCCTCACAAGAAGTTTATGACCCAGCCATCAATGCTAAAGAGAAATGATTGATTGGGTAAGGGGACAGAGAAAGTATCACATTCCTGTCTCTCTCTTTTTCAAGAAAGGCTGTCTGCCTGTGACTAGAATCATTTGGTATGTAGACAAAACTGGAATTAACAGATGAATACCACATCTTCTTATACATTTATAGATGTAGACATGAACCTCATAGATGATTCCTGTTTTCGTCTTCCAATCTTATTCCTTCCCATAATCACTCCTTTCCTTTGAGTAAAACTTTTCCAATGTCATATTTACACATCCAAATCTCAACTCATGATTTTCATAATAAAATATTTATGGAGCACCTATTGTGCGCTAAGGATTATGCTCAGCCCTAAGCATACAATGGGACACAAGAGTCCACAGAACCTGCCCTCACGGAGCTTAAAGTCTGGATTTCCCATGGCTATTTCAAATGTCACCTCCTCCAGTCCTTCTATGGTTACTTTCCTCATTCTACATCCCCACATCTATATCATTTTCTACTTTATATGGCAATTGTATACACATCTCATCTCCTCTGTTCATCTGGAAGAAGCTGAAGCCTTCATTCATTTTTTAACCCCCAAAAGCACCTCACTTAATACCTTGCTTATAAGTGGAATCCCCCCCCAAATTATAAACTGGATAAAAAACACAAGGAAAAAGAAATGTGGCAACCTTCAAAATCAGCACTAATTATATTTCCAGAGTTCAAAGAGAAATTACAGATAAGAAGAGAAACTTATGAAAATTATGAGGCAATAGAACATTCATAATATTGGGAAACTCAGAGTACAAAAATTATAGTGCACATATTATAAGTCTTCTTATAAGGATGGAGAAGGAATAGCTCACTTTCTGGTCTGACCACACTCTACCTGGGGAAAACAAAAAAATAAAAGCCAGCTAAGCAATAGATGCTAGGTGTTGAATATTGATCACAGGGCAAACAACTGAAAGGGAGGAAAGAAATATATCAAGGAGTTCATTAACAAATACAGAAGAAACTATGCCAGTCATCCAGAGGCGAGAGTCATACTTCACGGAGAAAGAGAGCTAACAAAATACAAAGAAAAAGCAGGTGTCACTGTGGAATGATCTGTTTTCATTTTACCAGAAGAGTAAGTGAGGCACAGAGAAGTAGCCTGACTGAGCAGTGTTCATGATCTCTAGACCCACATACATATTATTCAGTTATGCTGACAGGGGTACCCTAGTTCATGTCAATGGCACAACAATGAGATAAATCACTTCCAAATGAAATGAAATCAACTCACCTACAATGGCTGGTGAGGTCCACACATGTTCTTTCTAGTGCCATCTCAGAAGTTGTGCCACAGAAAGAATAATGTCCCAGAAAGAAAGACCAGACATTAGGTTGAGCCTGTGCTCTCTATAGCACTGGTCTATTGTTTCTCCAGTTGACTTTGGCTGGAGTCAACAGAGATAATAAATCATGTCATTGTCTAGTCCCTTTATCTCACTGTGCTACTCTTTGATGTTGTGCTTGAAACAAAACCCTAGAAATCAGGAAGCCTAAGCTGAAAACCAACAGATGTCATTCTGTGGGTAAAGAAAGGTTCAAAGCATTCAAGAAATCTGCAGAAATCTGTTGTCTCTTGACCTAGAAGTGCTAGATCCATCTAGATGGAGGTTAAGAACAGGAAGTTAACAACAACTAACCACAGCTCCAAAAATCCAACTTCACAAAGCCTGCTAAGTTTTGTAGTTAAATCTAGAGCTGACTCTGAAAGGGAGACTAAAATAAGGCTGAAATTTTAACAATGAAAAATGATCTTAGTTAGTAATTCCTTTTTCCATTCAAAACCAGTGACAGTCAATAAATAAATGCCCATGTTGAACTCAGGAATGGAATAAAGTGTTCTTACAATGAAAAATTTAATCCTTTTCTCAGAACCTCTCTCAATAGGATAAAATGCCCTGATTAGTAACTTTGTTAATTAGCTTTTCCATCAAGTGTATTTTACCCTCTACAAAAGATCTATCATTCAACTTCTTGGAAATCCTCCTGCTGAGTTTCAGGGGAAAAGATTACAACCAACTCAACACTAGGT
Source organism: Lutra lutra (assembly GCF_902655055.1). Classification (NCBI taxonomy): domain Eukaryota; kingdom Metazoa; phylum Chordata; class Mammalia; order Carnivora; family Mustelidae; genus Lutra; species Lutra lutra. The sequence goes on along the minus strand of NC_062278.1, from coordinate 198,602,684 downwards.
TTCTAATAACTTTCTTATTCATACAACAAAAATAGAATTTCGTGACTTTCTTCTCATAGCTTGCTTTTCAAACTAAACTGACTCTATGTGATTAAGTAATGAGAACATTATAAGCTACATTAACAATGAAAAGCGAAAGACAAGAAAAAGAAAGGAAGAAAGAAAGAAAGGAGGAAGGAAGGAAAGAAAGAAAGAAAGAAAGAAAGAAAGAAAGAAAGAAAGAAAGAAAGAAAGAAAACAGCAAATGATAGTGACTGGTTACCTTGGTGCCCTGGGTTTAGAAAGATTCCAAAGCCAAAACTAGTTTTAGTGTAGTGGGAAAAGTGTTATGATTGATTAGTGATTTCTGCCATTGGAGTCAAAATGGAGAGCAGCAGTACATTTATCACTGGGGCAATCTATATACACACTACTTAGATAATAAGAGGAAAAAATTGAGAAATATTTCCAATAGGAAGAAGATTATTGAGTTTTATTTTTAGGATTCAGCTAGTTCACATGCCACATAAAGAGTTCAAAGACCTGATCTGATGAAAGTGGGGGATTATCATGCCACAGGATGCAATCTTAACGCTCGCTTGCTTCCGGCCTAGGTCACATCCAGGATTAGCAAAGTACCATTCACAAGGACCCCTCCCAGTTGCAAGAGTCCATTCATTCTGTTTTACTCCGACATCCTAATAGAGCTATGGGCAAAAGGGTATGAAGAAAAAGCACTGATCTTAGAGCACCTTTTCAATTCTGAAATGTGACTCAGACTATATCAGACTGACCCCTGAGCCTTAGTTTTGTCATCAGTTAAATGATGATAATGGTTCTTGCACCCATCTCATCCCTTGTGGAAATTAAAATGAGAACCTGAATGAAGCATTCCGACCACAACATGCTTTAAAAACTTTTTGATCTCATATCTAAAAGACATTCCAAAAATGTGTTAAATTAGATTCCCAAATACAATACCAACACTGCAAATTACTCTCCACCAAAAGACTACCATAAGGAATAGGAGGTTGAGTCCCCTGCTGTCCCCTGGATGAAAGCCACAGTGTCACTCCACCTAAGCTGCCTACTCCCAGCATGCAATGCACAACACTGACTATACACCCCTCATCAGTGAGGGCCTAAGAACAAAATAATGTCAGAGATTAATGTCCATCTAGAACTTCAAAGCTTATCAATCACTGACCACATACACTAGAGATATTACCATCATTCCCATTTTTGGAATAAGGAGCCTGAGAAAGAGAAAGATTAAAGGACTAGGGATTAGGGGGCAGGGAGAGAGTTGTAGTCTTGATTCTAAATGTCATGCCATGTCTACTGTTTAAGGTAAGAAGTAGCAACTTTAGGGGCACCTGGGTGGTTCAGTGGGTTAAAGCCTCTGCCTTCAGCTCAGGTCATGATCCCAGGGTGCTGGGATCAGCCCCACATCGGGCTCTCTGCTCAGCAGGGAGCCTGCTTCCCTTCCTCTCTCTCTGCCTGCCTCTCTGCCTACCTGTGATCTCTGTCTGTCAAATAAATAAATAAAATCTTTAAAAAAAAAAAAAGTACCAACTCTAGTAAGTAGGTATATTGTGACAGCTGAATGATGATGACCCCACATTCTTTCTTATCACTTAGAAAGAGACAGAGAAAATGAGTTATTTATAGAGGTAGAAACAGGTTTCATATAAGGTAGAGTGTACTGACTCATGCACAGGAATGGGTTACTAATGACACTGTGGAGAACATCTCTCCAGGGCACAAAAAATATGGCTGTAATTAGATACTTTTTTTATTTGCCAAATTAAAATAGGCCTATGGGCTTTAGAAAAAATACTAAAAATAACCTCTCTGTCCCCTGGGCATCATACTATCCCAAATCATATCTGATGGAAGATTAATTTTTCCACTCCATGAATGCTATTCAATTTTAAGTCAAATCAAATACGTACCATGCACCTACTGTGTACAAAGCAGTCTAGCAGATGACATGCTATACAATGTGTTCAAGTAAACGTATTAGAACCATGTACTAAAACCATTAGCAAAGATACTACCTACCCTCTGCTAGATAAAGGTGAAGAAACTTCAAAGAAACAATTTTAAAGAAATGTTTCAAATATCAGTATTATCAAGATGCAAGCAAATTCCTCCAAGCAAGAGTATGTATGTGTGTATATACAAATGTCTATGTAACATTTGATTCCACCACACAGTTTTATTTCCTTTATGTTTTCTGTCCATAAACTGTGGAAATATCTCACTTATATCTTGGCTCTCCATCTTGAACCAAGTTAACTTCATGGAATGTTTATGTCATCATGATATTTGCTACCAACAAAAGCATCCTCTATCAATCTCATTGAGTCTTACAACATGACAATTTCAAAAAGAAGCTGTGGGCATGTACACAGTGACTCAAAAATCACTGCTTCTACAAGGAGATGAAAAATATTTATGTTGACTCCCTTACTGAAATTCATTTTGCCCAAAGGTACTTGTACTCATTAACGGAAGGAGATCGTCCTTCCTTGACCATTATGCTAGAATTCACCAAAGTATAAAGTCCTCTTTCAGTACAAACTAACAGAATGGGAAAGAGTTAACTAGCTTTCCATGGAGGTAAGAAGGAGGAAATAAAATCCTTGAATACGTTTCATTTTTTTAATATGTATTTTAAAGTATGTATTTTAAAATATGTATTTTAAATATGAGACTTTTATACAAAGTTCAAAAGTAAATGGCTTCCAATAAAGACAGTGGTGGTTACAAAGAATGTCAATGACCAAGGACCTCAAATCTGTGACCTTTTCCTCACTAGCCCCTCACTGTGACTAGAAAAGCCCAAACAAGCTGCCCTGGCCCAGGAAGTCCTACCTAACAGTACTACTATCAACCTTCATAAACTCACCTAAAACCACCCTCCCTTTAGCTCACTCTTCTCCAAAATTCCCTTTCATTTCCTCCCACTCGCCACTTTCTCAAGGTCTCCACACCTGCTATTCCCTTTGCCTGGAACATCCTATACCTTCACCCTCCCCCAGTGATCCTTTATATTACAGCTAAAATGTCATTCCCTCAGAGAAGCTTTCTCTGTATCCTATACGGGTGAGACTTCCATTATGGCCCCTAGTTATGCCCTCTTTACATGCCACTTAACATTACTGTAATTCATTATTTGTACAGCTATTTAGGAGCTATCAGGCTGGATGGACTATTAGTTCTTGAAACCATGGATTAAGTCTGTTTTTTCACCTCCGTATCTTTAATAGTCAAGACAGTTTCTGGCACAGAACCTAATAAATTCATAGATTAAGTGAATGAACTGAATTAAATAATTAGAAAGTTCTCTAACCAAGAAAACTTCTCCTTTCATTATTTCTCTAAATCAAACACCATCTACTTAACTGAAAGCCAGGATCAGCAAACCATCGGTTATAGCACCATAAACCTCAGTAAAGACCATAAAAGCATCATAGCACAAAGTTCAGTAAGCCATCAAACAAAATTTCTTTTTCAGGAGATGAAACATTCTAAAATAAATTGTGGTGATGTTTGTTCATCTCTTTGAATACACTAAAAAAAAATCACTGAATTGTCCACTTTAAATCGGTGAATTGTATGCTATGTAAATTACATCTCAATAAAGCTGTTATTTTAAAAAATTTCAGAATTTAAGCTATAAAAACCAAAGTGCCAGGGTCTTTAAGTACTTTATTTCAAACCTTAAGTTCATTAAGTTGTCTCTGGATTCAGTCTTCAATTGTTAAAAGAGAAACTGGAGTTTTTTATGGCTTAAGAAATCCAGCTGGAGACTGCTATATTTTGAGTGGGAAGTTCATGAAAGAATACTTTTTACCAGTGAGCTAAGGGTCTCTCCTTTCATAGAATGGACAGTTCACTAAGGAGAAACTCCAAATGGATGCTAAACTAATCGGCTTACAAATATTTTTTTAAATGCAAATTAAAATGAAATCTAATTTTTTTGCTTATAATTCAGTAAAAGTCTCAGGATTGGAAAATGTGTAGTTAACAAGGAATTCATACTCGCTATTGGAAAGAGTAGAAATTTGCCTAACCATCCGAGGGACAATTTGGCAAGAGCTATTAAAATTGTACATGTTGGGCGCCTGGGTGGCTCAAAGGGTTAAGCCTCTGCCTTCGGCTCAGGTCATGATCTCAGGGTCCTGGGATCGAGCCCCACATCCGGCTCTCTGCTCAGCAGGGAGCCTGCTTCCTCCTCTCTCTCTGCCTGTCTCTCTGCCTACTTGTGATCTCTGTCTGTCAAATAAATAAAATCTTAAAAAAAATAATAAATAAATAAATAAATAAATAAATAAATAAAATTGTGCATGTTCATATCATTTTACCTTGATACTCTCTCCTACTGGCTCATTCTTCAGAAACACTTGCTCAATTGAGAAATTACTTGTAATACTGAAAAACTAGAAACAAACTGGATGTCCATGGTAAGGACAAGGTAAGGTAGATAAAATAGTCTGTCTACTCAAATTGAGTATTTGACAGTTATTAAAAAGAATGAGTTAGGGGTGCCTGGAAGGCTCAGTAAGTTAAGCATCTGCTTTCGGCTCAGATCGTGATCCCAGGACCCTGGGATCCTGTGGGGAGCCTGCTTCTCCTCCTCCCTCTGCAGCTTCTTCTACTTGTGTGTGCAAGCTCTGTCTCTTTCTAAGAAATAAATAAAATCTTAAAAAAAAAAAAAAAAAGAGGTAGGGGTGCCTGGCTGGCTCAGTTGGTGGAGTGTGCAACTCCTGATCTTAAGGTTGTAAGTTCGAGCCCCACATTGGTTGTACAGATTACTTACAAATAAAATCTTTTAAGCAATACAAATGAACATAGGATAAGCAAAGGTAAAATAAAATAAGATAAAAACAGGGAGGCAAACTGTAAGAGACTCTTAACTATAGAGAACAAACTGAGGGTTGCTACAGGGGTTGTGGGTAGAGAGATAGGTTAAATGGGTGACAGACATTAAGGAGGGCACTTGTTGGGATGGGCACTGGGTGTTGTAAGTGATGAATCACTAAATTCTACTCCTAAAACCAATACTACACTATATGTTAACTAACTTGAATTCAAATAAAAACTTAGAAGAAAAAATAAAATAATTTTTTTTAAATTAAAAAATAAAAAGAATGAGGTGGTTTGACATGTACTTACATAGAAAAGTGTCCAAGATGTATCGTTAAACAAACAAAAAAGAAAGCTAGACTATAAATGCCTTTATAATGTTAATACATGCATAGGAAAAATATGAAGGAATATACTCCAAATTTAATGGTAGTTATCTTAGAGTGATGGTATTTCACATTCTACCTTAAATATTTCTATCAACTTTGAATTTTTTACAATTCAAGTCTTAATCGTATTACTCTTGCAAGCAGAAAACAGAAAGTTGTTCTTTGTTTTGTTTTATTTTAATTTTCCCTTTCCTTTGTTTGGCTCTCTGGAGAATGGGGGTGAGGGGAACTAGGAAGAGGGGCAACTTTCTAACTTCCATTGTGATAAATCATTCCCTTCCCCTTTTCTTATTCTCCTATAGCCCTTCCTTTCTGGATTCTGGAACTTAACAACTTTTTACCTCAAACTGAATGGATCAATCGATTCTCATGCCTTTACCCTCCTGTTGGAGCACAAGCTCCTAGAAAACAGAGGACTCAATTCCTCTCTAGGCCTCCACAGCACAAAGGATAATGCCTGTACTCAGTGTTCTGGGGAGCTTCAGCAAGCATATCAGAACTTTTAAAAAACTATTTTTATTGTCAAAGTTTTTTAAATGGCTTGGGTTTTAAAATTCAATCAGTACAAAAAAAAAAAAATGTCTGTCTTCCTCTCATTCTGGATTCTCAGTTCCCCAGAAAATTATTTATTTATTTATTCTTTATTATTATTTATCACAAAGAGCCTGGAAGTCAGTATTATACGGCTGTTCTGGTACTCTACCATGTCAGGCACCCATGTCTCTCTTCTCTTATTATTCTACTAGACATGGCCTCATTTCAACCAAGTCCACTGCATAGTCCAAGATGGTGGCTCCAACTCCAGCTACTATGTCCATATTCCAGTCAATGAGAAGAAAAAGAAAGGAGAAAGGCACACCTTCCCTTTAAGTGCACTTCCCAGAAACTGTACGTACTACTTACACTTACAACTTAGTCATACTTTGTTCCAAAGAAAGCTAAGAAATGCAGTCTTTACTCCAGGCAGCCACGTGCTCACCATAAATTACCAATTCTTTTACTACAGCGTATGGGAGAAAAGAGAGTCGGAAATAACAGTCTCTACCAATCTTCCAATCTTTAGAAAGTCAAACAAAACTGCAAAGAACATCGTTATGTATCTGCCTAAATACACTTATGTGAGAGTATCTTTGCACAAATTATAAGAGCAACATTAGAGACCCTACTCCAGTTCCCTCATTTTACTGATGAGGATTAAGATTCAAAGAGGTTAAGTAGCTAATCAAAAGTCATATAACTAGCTCCCAGCAGAGTAGGGATGCCAGATAAAATTTAGAGCATACAGTAAAACTTGAATTTCAGGTAAACAAACAATTTTTTAGTATAATGTCATATGTAATATTTGGGACATACTTACACTGAAAAATTATCCCATGCTTATCTGAAATTCAAATTGAACTGGACATCCTGTATTTTTATTTGCTAATGCTAGCAACTCTATAGCAGAGCTTTAGAATTTAAATCTCTTGACTTTAGCCCACTGGTTCTCCTATATACAATGTGGCTATGTCACACGGACACTCAGTTAATAAATGAAATAGTACACCAATAAATCACAGACAAAGAATATACCTTCCCACCAAAGATTAGCCTTTATAAGGGATCAGACATGGTATTCATGCAGTATGCTTAAATTAACTTGAGTTTTTCTATGTCATCAATACAGAGATAACAGAACAACTGTTCCACGGAGGTTACAATAAATCCAACAGCCATTAGAGCATACATGCTCCTATTCAAAATAAAATTAGCCTTAAATTAATGCAGATATCCAAAAGCTGAAAGTAGGCAAATCTTGTCAGAGTTCTGCTTTTTTACACATATAGAGAACACAAGGATGGAATACAGACATGCTACAGCACTCAGAACGCCTTTGAAATTCAGTAGTCACTTCATAGTAGTGATAATGGCTGGGAATGGGGAACTAAGCCGAAAATTACAATTATGCCAGCAAATATATTTCATTTCATTCTCTATATATGGTTTAAAAATTTTAAACCTAACAAATTAAGACCTCTTCATAATCTCCTCCTGATTACAAATAAACAGTCTGCAAAGTTTTTCATCACAAGATTTTACAGGCACATCCCCCACATCTTATAACAAAGAAATCAAGAACTGTAGCTCTAAGCATATTTTTCATGCTAAGTTAGTATATCATTTCCCTAAAAGAGAATCACCTGAAAACTTAACTTCCCAAAATTTAGCAAACTGTATTTAAAAAAAAAAAAAGAAAGAAAAAGAAAGTGATTGTTACCCAGTCTCTAGATTCAGCTACCAATTTCCAGAAAACACAAAAAAAGCAGCATTTTAAACTCTGCAGGGATGCAATCAACAAAATCCAGGCCACAGGAATCTCAACAGGACAAACAACCTGGTCTCTTCAGTATCTAAATAACAAATGGAAAAAAAGTAAATGACACTTAAAAAGCATCATCCAATCACAAAGTGTGATCCTTATTTAAACCCTGATTCAAACTGTTTTTAAAAAACAAATCAGGGGCACCTGGGTGGCTCAGTCAGTTAAACAACTGACTCTTGATTTCAGCTCAGATCATGATCTCAGGGTCTTGAGATCAAGCTCAGTGTGGGACTCTGTGCTTATTAGCACAGAATCTGCTAGAGATTCTGTCTTTCTCTCCCTTCTCCTCTGCCCATCCCCACCCCAATATGTGCATCCTTGCTCTGTCTCTCAAATAAATAAATACCTTTAAAAACAAAACAAAACAAAACTATGGCACCAATGAGAAAATTAAAAATTTGGACACTGCCTGGATATTTGGTAGTAGTAAAAAAGTATTGTTGGGGCGCCTGGGTGGCTCAGTGGGTTAAGCTTCTGCCTTCAGCTCAGGTCATGATCTCAGGGTCCTGGGATCGAGCTCCGCATCGGGCTCTCTGCTCATCGTGGAGCCTACTTCCCCTTCTCTCTCTGCCTGTCTCTCTGCCTATTTGTGATCTCTCTCTCTGTGTCAAATAAATAAATAAAATCTCAAAAATGAAAAAGTACTGTTAATTTTTCAGTGCGTGTGATAATGTTACAGGATTTCTATTCCCTTAGAGCCAGCAGTTCCTGGTCACACCACTTCAAAGAATGAGGAGGTAGACCAGTCAAAGAGTAGTGGGCAGCAAGGCACAGTTTACTGATAAATAGTACAAAGCTCCCAGAGAGGGAGGGGACTCAAGAGGGTTGCCGTTTTGCCATTCACATCTAGGGGGTTTTATAAGCTTTTTTGCAGAACTATCTTGAGCATCCTGAGTGTGGGCCTCCTGTGGATTGGCTGCGAAGCTGTGCCAGTCAAGGCTTTGATCACACACCTGTCTACCTATCGGCTTATTGTTCGTGTGTTGACGGCCTCTTGAGCTGACATTTGAAGACTAATTGCCTCAACTTGTGATAGTGACTAATGTTTTATGGATAACTGTTTTGTTTCAGGATGTTTTGCAAAAGTCACTTCTGTAGAGGCTAATAGATAGAAATGCTATTGTGGTCTTGTCTAAGCTGTAAAACAGGATGCTAGTGTGATTTTCTTAGCTGTCCCAGTTCCCTGATTTGTTGTTGGGGATCTTGGCCTTGACTACCTAATCGTCCAACGAACTCTTAACAATAATAGCATTATATTAGAACTTAAGATCCTTATCTTTAGAGATAAAACTAAAATATTTACGTATGAACTGACAGAATGTCTGCTTCAAACCAACAGAGAAGGAGGAAGTAGGTGTATGAGGATAAGGCAGGAGTGTGCACAGATTGGTGGATTAGGAAAAAATGGTAAGTACACAGGGAGTCATTATGCTATTTTCTGTTTATATTTCTGCATGTTTGAGATTCACCATAATTTTTTTTAAAATGTCTTGCACATGCCAAAAACATTAAACTAAAATCTGAGGATAGTTGCAAATATCTGAAATATGATAATGTTCCATCAGAAAAAATAACTTAATCCATTATTTCAGATCTTATTGTGGATAATGCATTAATTCAGATAAAAATCTTGTCTTGAATAGTTTTCAGAAGGGCTTGACTCACCAGTTATGAATTAAATGAAGAAAAATATACATTAAGGTAATTTCAAACATACAAATTTCCCACAAGCCAGCAAAATCAAGACTCTCTCCTAAAAAGCAATTACTGTTTTCCACCAAAAAAACCTGTAAAAAAAACCCTAACAAATAATTTTTTTAAATATTTGTTTTTACTATGTTCAGTACTCTGTGATCCAATTTTTAGTCTGATATATAATTAGAACATCTATCAAATATCAAGAGAAGGATGGGGCGCCTGGGTGGCTCAGTGGGTTGAGCCGCTGCCTTCGGCTCAGGTCATGATCCCAGGTCCTGGGTTCGAGCCCCACATCGGGCTTTCTGCTCAGCAGGGAGCCTGCTTCCTCCTCTCTCTCTGCCTGCCTCTCTGCTTACTTGTGATTTCTCTCTGTCAAATAAATAAATAAAATCTTAAAAAAAAAAAAAAAAAAAAAAAAAAATATCAAGAGAAGGATAAGTTAGTCTGATTTTAATAGAAGCTAAGAAACCTAAGCTCCAAGCCCTTTTTTAAAAAAAGGTTCCTAGTGAGAAACCTCAACAGCCATACCCTGAAATAATTTTTAACAGCCTTATCAGCCATAACCTTGAAAAAAATAAAAATAAATAAAAGCTGCCCTACTCTTGCATGTTCTTTCAGTTTGTTTTCTCTCCCTAGCAATTACCTGAAAAGAGGGAAGAAGGCAAGTCCCAAGGTTGTGCAATCTAAACAATGCCTGGGGGAAACAGCCTGTGCATTCTTCTAGCTCGCTTAAACTTTTATATCACAAAAGCTCAAATAATTTCAAATTAGGCCAGTGCCAACCTGGAGGCATTAAACACAGAGTGCCTTTTTGCAAACAAAGCATCAATTTCAGTCTAGGCATCTTGTAAAAATGAGTAGACTGCTCAGGAATTACTCTCGCTTTACACATGAAGAAACTGCAACACTGAATTAACAGATTTGTCAAATGAGAAGAGTCAAGGAGTAGCTGACTTAAACTCAATCCCCTGACAACTAGTCCTAATTTTTCCCCATTCCTCCCAAATGTAAACACATGGTCATACGTGCATATCTTTAGCAAAATAAAATACTATTCCATAACCTGACCAATATTTTTTTCTATCATCAAAATCCTTCCATTCATCAAGGTCCACCTTACTATACGAATGACTGCAGAATATTCCATGGCAGAAATGTACCATGATTAATTTAGCCAATCCTTTAAATTGGACATTTAGTTTCTTGTCAGTCTTTACCATAATAAACAATGCTATATAATGCATGTCCAAATATGCATATCTATGTGAATCTGTTCCATTATTTCTCCAGGATAAATTCTTAGAAGTAGCTTGTGGGCAAAGGGTATGCCCTTTTAAAATACGGATTTTAACAACAAATTGTTCCCAGGAGGGCTGGGGTAACTTAGAGCCCCCACTAACAGTGATTAAGGCCCATTTTACCACTCTGCCCACTACTGAGCATTTTTTCCTTTAAACTTTAGCAATTTGAGGGGCATCTGGGTGGCTCCGTGGGTTAAAGCCTCTGCCTTCAGCTCAGGTCATGATCCCAGTGGGATCGGACGCATCAGGCTCTCTGCTCCGCAAGGATCCTGCTCCCCCCCCCCAACCCCGCCTGCCTCTCTGCCTACTCGTGATCTGTCAAACAAATAAATAAAATCTTTTAAAAAATAATAATAAAAATAATAAACTTTGGCAATATGATAACCAAAAATAATCTCATTATTTTAGCCTACATTTGTTTTTATCAGTAGTAAGGTTACTATCTCTCCCTGAATCTTCTTCCCTCCTAGGAATTGCCTATCCATGTTTTTCACTAATTTCTCTGCTTCATTGTTAAAATTATTATTGATTTATAAAAGCTCTCTATATATTAAGGCAAGGTTCCTTCACCTCAGCATTATTGACACTTGCAGCTGGATAATTCTTTGTTGTGGGGGACTGTCCTGAGTTTTGCAGGATGTTTAGCAGAATCCCTGGCCTCTACCCACTAAATGCCAGCAGCATTCCCTCCAGCTGTGACAACCAAAAATGTCTCCAGGTGTTGCCTCTGGAAAGCAAAACAGCCCCTGGCTGAGAACCACAGTGTTATATAGATTAACTCTCTGTTCCAATTACATGCTATAGCCTCTTGGGTACTAGTACTCCCCAACACCCGTCCCATAGGAGTATCCCTTCTTCAGTATTCTTTGAAGATTCTTTACAGACTTGATTACTAATTTTCCAGGAAGTTGTCTCAATACTGAATGACTACAATTGCTCCAAAACTCATAAAACTAAAATGAAGTCTAAATCCCTTTAAGTTCCAGTCATCAATTTTAGTTATACTACCGAGAACTGTACTGTTTAGTACAGCAGCTACTAGCCACCTATAACTATTTAAATTTAAATTAAGTAAAATTAAATAAAATTTAAAATCCAGTTCCTCACACCAGCCATATTTCAAAAGCTCAATAGCACATGTGGCAGGTGGCTATCATATTGGACAGCACAGATATAGAATACTCCCATCATCTTAGAATGTTCCACTCTACAGAGCTGCTCTAGAACATTTGCCACTCAAAGTGTGGTCCAAGGACAAACAGCATTGGCATCATATAGATGCTTGTTAGAAATATAGAATCTTGGACCCCACCCCAGACCTACTAAATCAGGATCTTCATTTTAACAAAATCCTTAGGTGATTTACATACACTCATAAGTATGAAAAGTACTGCATTGGGATACTGAAACATCTGAGGTCAGTTATCAAAAGTGCTTTCATTCCACAAATATTTACTTCTCCAGACTCAATGATATGATGCTTTTCATCATATGACCTAGTTTCCAAATTTCTACTGATCCAACTCTTGACTGGCCTCTATAATCTTCTTGTCTATAAAGGACAGAAGGTAAGGCTATGCTTTAGGAGAGGTCAGAAAATGAGACATCGCCTTCTTCGAGCTGAATATCAGGTTCCTTTCAATGTTGTCTTAGTGCACATTAGTTTTGTCCTTATTTAGTAATTTCCCATTAGTTAGATCACACTAGAGGCATGTAATAAACTTATGGCCAACAGGTTCCTTGCCTTCTTCACGGAACTGCAGTGAAGTCACACATTTCAGAAACCTTTACAGATGCTTGTTTAAATTGATGTTCAGAAAGTACAATTATCTGTATTAAATTTAACCTTGTTGGCTTCTTTTGGTTTCATCTACCAAGTTCCTAATGTGTCCCAATTCTTTCATCCAACTTTGAAAACTTGACGAGCATACCAATTTCTTCTTCCAAACACTCAAAAATGTCAAGCAGAAGGAAATCCCAAATAGTGACCTAGAGTCCCACAGAATCTTCTCCCCACTGCCTATGTGAATCTACTGAGATTCTTAGGTATATTTCTAGACCAGTCATTAATCCGCCTAACCGACCTGATACCTGAAATCACTTCCTAACTCCAGAGTGCGTTGCTTCAAAAACCAATAGAATTCTTCTACCAAAAGAAAAAAATTATGTTAGATTTCTATTGTTTTAAAGACTGAAAACCAGGTAATATTTCCCAAATCCTCTCTCACTACCAATACTTTATAATAAAAGCATGACACTCTCTTTTCTATCCAGTCCCCAAATTAGGTCGACCAAAACAACCACCTTTTCATCAAGATATCTTCATTTACAATGAAATAAATAATCAAAAGTAATCTTAACACTTAACTCGTATCTGTGATGGGATCAACTCTCCACTGCACAAATGTGGTTTACCCAAAGAATCTCTCATTACTTACATCAATGACTCAGTTGTCTTTAAGTCTTATAATGTTCTCCTCATTATTTTTACAAATACATTCCACATAGATGAATGAATGATGTACCAGTGAAGAAAAACACTAGACATATGAAAACTGTGAGATGGCCTCTTATTTTCAAATATGATAAAATTATTTTTATTCTTCCACTAATTTAATTTAATTTAATTTTAAACTTTTAAAATTTGTATATCCCTAAACTTTTATCCTTTTCTCATTTTGCTGTATCTTTTCTGTGTTAGAAATTTCCTACTCATGTTGCCCTCATCATGCAATTAATTGAACATATGCACTAGGAGATTATATATCAAATGATTCCTACAAGGGAGATGACTTGGGTGATTCAAAGATCCAAATACAAGAATTCCTCCTTGAAGGACTAATAATCCAGTGCGGGGGGGCACTTGGCACCAATAATTATGATAGAAAGCAATATACAGAGCATGCCATATAAGTAATACAATCAATAAGCTATTTAAAAAATAGAGGAAGAACGATTCAATGTCTGGCTGGGATAATTAGAAGGGGGTTAGAACCTCTCAGAGAGAACAGAATTGGTAATTCTATTTGAAAGATGGATAGGATTTCAAGATATAGATAAGGAGATCTAGAGATTAGTCCTGGCCAACCAAGCAAAGGTGCAGAACAACAGAGGTGCAAATACAAATGCATCTACTTTGGCCAAAGTAATGGATAGGTGGTGGAAACAAGGCAAAAAAGGCCACAGTTCAAGTGGTGGACACATCTGATGATTAGAAAAGAATGAATCAATCTTGACTGGGCAGTAGCCCTGAGCAATGTCACTGTCCCTACAATATCTAAGTGTGTCTATTATCAGGGATGACTGAAGGGGAAGTATCAATGACCATTTATTTATAATATATGGCATAAGATACAGCAACTCCCATGTCATTAAATATTCTTCAGCTTTTAAATGTCTGGTGGGCATTTAGTAATATGATAACACTGATATCCTTTACTGCTGGATATTTAGGTTAGTTCCAATGTTTTGTTAATAGAACAATTGTGATGAATACCTTTTTATTTTGTGTGCATATAATTCCTAGAAGAGGAATTACTGGTGGAAGGATAAGAATATTTTTAAGAATCTCAATACACATTTACTAATTCCATATCACAAAACAGGTACCCATTTAAATCTCTAACACTGGTATGTATGTTTGTTCAGTATATGTGACTATATCCATCTCACCAAAAAAAAAAAAAAAAAAGAAAAGTAGGTTTCTCAATACTCTGCCTTCTTCCTCAATGGTGTGAGGAATCAAACCAGAGAGAAAAGGGTCTACTGCCCCAGGGAGGTGCAAAAAGGAGCCAAGTTACAGTTGATTCTGCTCTCTCCATATGACTGTGACTCCTCAATGGGCACTGCAGAACCTCACACCCAGGCTGACTTCTGGGTATAACCTGTGGAGCCTCATAGAGCCCCAGGCTTAGAAGATCCCATGCTTAGTTTAATGTCTGTTGTCCAATAATTTTTAACAAGGTCCTGAATTTTCATTCTGAGCCCCCAAGATTAGCCAGTCTTGTTGATACCCCACAGCGCCTAAGAGGGTGTGTTGCACATAAGAGACATTCAAAATTTTGCCCAATTAGCACAATATTATTGTGTTTATGGGAAAGGGGGAGGAGAAAAATCAAAGTAAATCCACATTAATCGCGTCTCTAAAGAGTATGCATTTTTCAAAAAAGTCATTTTCAAATTACCTTTTAATTTCATTAGTTACACAGTTCAAAGGAATAATTAAGTTAAATCAAAGTCACAGAAATGCAGAAGAGTCACGAAAAGAAAAAAGTAAACAAAGTTTTAAAAACCTAGAGAGACAATAATTCAGAAAAACATTAAATTCAAAGTCAATGAGACTTTGGCATTTGCTATAACTATATCATCTTCCCAGTAGGTTCTTGAACTAAATAAATGTGATTTCTGCTTGGAAATTTTCCTGGAGGCCATCTGGAAAATTAAGACAGACAGGATAAGTGTCTTTTTATTATTCTGAGCCACATAAAACAATTGGTCTCAGGAGCCGATAAAAACTATTCCAGAGGAACCCAGACCACTAATATTGCTACCCTCAACAACTTTCCCCAACTTCCAAATTTAATAGGCCCTTAGTATCCCTAGTGTGAACACTGCCCTTTTCCAAAGTTTTATTTAAAGCTTAGATGATCAAAAAGTATTTGAAATCTGCAGATGGATTCACCGAAGGGAGGCCCCAGACTTCACAAGGCCAGAAGCAGTTTCAAGTTTAAGTTCAAGTCCACATCCTTCTCCCCTCCTTAATCCTACCTTAACTCCCATCCTGACAGTCAAAAGCGTGTTCTTAAATCTGGTCTTTGATCAATTGCTTCTGAACTACATTCTTAAGAATGCTGATTTCTGGGCCCTACGACTGACCTGAAACAACATATCTGAGAACAGAATGAAGAAACCGACTGATTCTTTTGACCAACATTAGGTGAATCTATGTACAAACCAGAGCTTCTCCCCTCATTGTGCACACATGTCACCTGGAGATCTTGTTAAAATGCAGATTCTGTCTGATTCACCAGATCTAGGTAGAGGTTTGAGAATCTGTATGTCTAATAACCCAAAAGCAGTAGTTCCCACCACAGTTGCACATTAGAGTGTACAGCCCAATTCTAATTCCCAGCTGAATCAGAATCTCTATAATGGAGCCCAGGCAACACTCTTGAATGAAATTCTGGGTAGATAAACCCTGAACCTCAGTTTCCCTCTCTATAAAATGAGAATAATACCCACACGAGATATCACTCATCACTAGTCATCTCACAAACTCCCTGCTCTCCCATCATGCTGTCCTTCACTTCAGAGCCTTTGCAGACACGATTCTTCCACTGCCAGCTACCCCCTCATTGTGGGCCTCGTTAAACCCTACTCTCTTGTCTTCACACTGAAGCTCAAATGTCACCTCTGCTGGGAAGACTTCCTGACCAGCCCCCAGTGCAAATCCAAATGAGGTTCCTGCATTTATACTGTTCACAGCACCTTGAACATCCTTCAGAGCCCCACATATTTCATAACGATGTATTTTTGTGCAAGTAAAGGAATAATACCCACCTCATCCCACTAGTCTTAGTGGGTCCCAGATTCCAGTCCTTGATTTATCACTGTAACCTCCACAGCTCCCCAGCACTTCACCCTAACAAATGTTAATGTGGGTTGAGCTACCTTACTCTGTGCCAGCTTCTGCTCTCAGCATTTTACAAGATTCAATTAACTTCATCTTCACACACTCGTACAGGACAGGTGCCATTATTATCCCTATTTTATGGATGAGAAACTGAAGCCAAGAGAGACTAAGTTGCTTGCCCAAGGAGTCACAACTGGAGGCCCCCAGTGGAGGAAACGTGATTTGAACCCAAGTAATCTAGGTTAAGAAAAGCAAAAAGTCACAATGAGGGACTACAGAAGTTCCTTGGATATTCTTCCTTTTCTTCCTTTCCTTTTCTTTCTAGCTTACTTTCCGTCCTCCTTCCCTCCCTCCTTCCTTTTCTCTCTCTTCTCTCTCTCATACACACACACTTTATAATAGTCACTATGCAGGGGCAGCCACAGCTCATTTGCATCGCAGATACCTTAGTTCATGCTCATTCTTTGAAAACAAATGTACTGACAAGTCCCTGCTCCGATGGAGGTATTCCAGAAACATGTAACACACTCGATGTACCTTTACCGGACAGCTAACGGGAATAAGCAACCAACGAAACTGGTTAAATGCACGGCGGAACTAAATGGGGTTGTGAGATGGAGTCGGCAGGCTCCTTCACACACCGTCAGGAAGGCGGGCCTCTCGGAGGAGGTGAGGTCGAGCTGGAACCTGGAGGGGACAGAAGCCAGCTCTTCCCCCGGGAGGAGAGGGCAAGGTGGGAGAAGCAATGCAGGCAAAGGCCCAAAGCACCATACTGCGGCCATGCCTGAGAAGCGAGGGCCATCCGTGACGGTCGCTGGGGGACGGAAGGGACGGTAACAGGATAAGGCGCGCGAGCCCCCCCGGCCACTTCGCACCTCGAGATTCACTAATTTTCAGCCATGTGATCACCAATCTAGTCACCAAAACCTTTACCAGCGGGTTCACATACCCTCCACAGTGTTCTGGTCCCTGTCCGCTGAAAGAAAGCGCGGGAGCTTGCGGGCTTTGCCGCCAGGACCCACCTGCTTTCGCTCATTGGTCCAGAGGCTGGCACGTGACCCGAGCATATCCAATTCATGGCCAGCCCTCAACCCGAGGTAACGCTGAGCGCAGGTCTTTGGCTCACCCAGGGGGCGTGGCATTTGGAGGAGCCCCTCAAATTCCACCGGGAACTTAACCCCAACAGTGAAAAGAACAAATTAGTTAAAGGTGAGGAGAAACGTGCTTGGAGAAGAGACGTTAATAAGAGAACTCGGGTAAATATTTAAAACCCTTATTCCTCTGCCTCTAGTGTGGCCATGTATTCTCAACTCCAAGCCCCAGCTAGACTTCGGTTCTTATCATCAGATTTCTGGAAGAAGCTAGCCCTCTTAATACCACTTGAGTAATAATATCACTTATTAAACACTTACTCTGTGCTTTGCTTTAGGGACTTTCCATGCTAGCTCACATAGTCTTGCTAGCAGGTACTGAAGCCAGAATCACTATCCCTGTGATTATACCTAAAGAGTCATCTCCAAGAAGTTGAGTTACTTACCCAAAGTCATAAGAAAGCTGTAATGGGCAGACCTGGGACTCCAAAAGTCTGTTCTATTAACCACTATGATTAACTGATTCTTATTTTTCTTAAAACAGAGCCTCATTTTCTAGAGTTGGTCTGAGTGAAGCTCTGTTTCCTAGAGATGAAACAGAATATCCTTCTCAAGTGTACAAGTATCTATTGGTGCTTGTAATTAGAATGATGGGGTTTTTTTTTTAATTATGTACAACGCTGCATCCAAAATGTCAAATTTCAGGATATATAGAGAGCAAACTGATTTTAATTTGTGTCCATGCGATACAGAATATCAATTAGTAAATGAGCTTTGGCAAAAGATTTAAAGACGGATAATAGAGCATTCACTCATTAAATGTACCATGCAATGTGACGCATAAATAAATATCAAGCCATATGAATAGATTAACAAAATTACTCCATAGACAGTTCTTCCCATGATTCTTTATTCCTATAGTAATAATGACTAACATTTACTGGACACTTGCTATGTGCCAAGTTTCATGATTAAGCACTCTGTATATTATCTCATTTAAACCTCACTATTGGGAAAATAGTAAAATAACCCCAGTCTACAGATGTGAAAATAGAAACTCAAAGAGAGACCAAGTGGCCAATTTTTATTTTAGAGAGGCAAAATTTAAATGCAGATATATCCGCCTCCAGAAGACTTGTCCTTGACTACTTCAAGCAATTAGCACACCTCAATCAGAGCACCTATCATATACTATGCTGTGATGGTTTATTTGAAGATCTGTCCTCCACTACGAATCCACCTTTGAAGAGCTTATGGACTCTCCTATTCACCTCTATCTCCTCCTTGCTTAAAACAGAAGAGAAATATAATATTTTTTAAAAGATTTTATTTATTTATTTGACAGAAAGATAGAGAGAGAGAGAGATCACAAGTAGGCAGAGAGGCAGGCAGAGGTGGGGTGGGGAGCAGGTTCCCTGCTGAGCAGAGAGCCCAATGCGGGGCTCGATCCCAGGACCCTGAGATCATGACCTGAGCCGAAGGCAGAGGCTTAACCCACTGAGCCACCCAGGCGCCCCGAGAAATATAATATTAATACAAAGCAATTAGCTCATCTATTTTTAAAACAAAACTTAGTCCAATAATCACTCCTGCTCACTCTAGGCTATTGGATGAATTTTGCAAGGCACTGAATTATCACAGAAAATAAAATCAGGACCAGAAAACTAAATTTCATTTTAGATACAAAAAACTGAACGGCAGCCAGTCTCCACACAGGAGACTGCTAAGTTCTTCAGCTTCTTATTAACAGATTGATTTGTGACAACTCTGTGCCACTCAGAGATGAGGGAAAAAACTGAGCATCTCTGAAAATTTCTCATAAAAGTTATCTGTAAATAACGAGAAAGATGTTGAAATATTAACGCCTCCTCCATGAGCACATCAAAATGCTCCCTCCGCCACCTTCCATCTGCTTGCCCGCCTCTTCCAACGTGAGCACAGCCACGCTCCATTTTCAGCTTATTTGACGTCTAAAAAGATTAGCCAAAAATTGTTTCAGGAAAAAAAAATTGTTTCAGCACGCTGGAAAGTATAATCCTCACATTTCAGACATATTTGGACATCCTAATTTAAAATATGGTGGAAAAATAGCATACTTGTGGGTTGTTCCTTGTCATATTTTAAATGCATTCCTGTAAAATATATTTCTCTATTAAAACCATGGGCATAAACTTAACTTCTAAATGGATGTAACAACAGCAACAATAATAATGGCAGCTAACATCAATATAACATCGTTCTAAATACTTTATGGTCATTCACTTAATGATCCTGAAATGTTTCTATTACTAGCTCCATTTTACAGAGTAGAAATCAGAGGCCCAGAAGCATTCAGTGACTTGTTCAAGGTCACAAGGCTGACGGTAGCAGAGCCACTGCTTGAAACAGGGGTCTTGACATACTATGTTCTTACCCACTATATCAATCTATCCAGGAGGCATTAGCCACTACCTAGCTTTAATCCTTCTTTTCTAATATCTTTTGTCATTGTCATATTGCAGCAGATAAAAAGCTGGATCATGACTGTCGTGGGTTAAATAGTGGCCTCAAAAAAGATATGCCTACATCCTTACCTCCCAAATCTGTGAATGTGAACTTATTTGGAAAAAAGAGTCTTTGCAGATATAATTAAAGTTATAGATCTTGAGATGAGATCTTCCCAGATTTAGGATAAGCCCTAAATCCAAATACAAGTGTCCTCATAAGAGGAAGACAGACAGAGATTTGAGACACAGAGACACAGGGGAGAAGGTGATGTGAAATCAGAGGCAAAGACTGCAGTGATGTGTCTACAAGCCAAGGAATGCCAAGGGTTACTGGCAGCCAACAGAAACTAAGAGAAAGGCATGGTATGCATTCTCCCTCCAAGCCTCCAGAGAGAACCAACTCTGCATATACCTTGATTTCAGACTTCTGAGTCCTACAGGTATGAGAGAATAAATTTCTGCTGTGAAATTAAGCCAAGTTAGTGGTCATTTATTAGTAGCCCCAGGAAGCTAATAAAGTGAGTCTTGGGCCCAAAAACCCTGAACAAAAATCACATCCTCACTTGATAGATCAGGGAAACAGGTTCAGAATGAGGAATTCATTAGCATGCTGTCAATCACACAACAGGTTTGTGGCAGAGCCAAGCCAGGCTCTAAGGTACATGCTGGCATCCCAATTCCTGGGCCAGCTCCCTCTTCTTAACCCATGTCTTTGAGAGACAGAATTATACATGCACTTTAGAACCTGACTAGTGTCCTTGTTCTGCCCTTTGCTAGCTGTGTACCTCTGTTTTCTCATCTGTAAAATGAGAATAGAAATGACAACTACATCATTTTGGGGAACAAGTGAGTCAATATATGTGAATAGTATGCAGTAGCTCTCAATAAATGTTAGTTATTACTCTTATTTTATTCCAATATCTATTTAGCTATTGATAAAGGGCAAATTATGAAATCAAGAATATGGGAGTACCTAGGAAAAAAAGAAACCTGATAGACACATTAGCAGGGTTTATCATTATGTGTGGAAATTTGTGACAAACCTATTTCCCAGTTTCTTATGAAGGTGTTGGACATCAAAAGGTAATGTCCATCACCCTTGACTTATACCTCTCTGACAGTCTTCACTGGCCCCACTCCCAATGTGATTGACCAGTGACCAGGACATTGACTAGAATGTGGTGCTAGCAAAAGGAACACAGGCATGCCCCACATCCTCTTTCCTACTTGTGCAGCCCCGAAAGAGCAAGCGGCCCCACGCCTCCCATCTGCTTCCTGCTCTCCCACGGTGACCACTCCTGAAAACACTGCTTTCTTAGGCAGTTCTGCCATCCACCCAACTTTCCAGCTATGGGAGCCTTGCCCTTCCTGGAATGACAGGGCCCCGCCCTTTACCCTTCACTTCTGGGTATCTGTGTGGTAAGCACAGCAGGACCTCCTCCTCTCGCTAACCTTGATTTCCCCCTGAACTTCGTGGCTACCTGGAGTCAACATGCAGCAGGCATAGCCATCTAGAGGTCTGATGGGACGGAATGGCAAGGTCTCTCATCTAGTCAAAAAATCCCTGCATGGAGGGATATTGAGCCCATCCTTGGGCATTGATAAAGCCATACTATGTTTCTCTTTTGACTTCTAGTCCTTAGGTGTATATCCCTTTTTGGTCAGACCCTGGATAGGGGCAGAAAGAACAGTAGCACTCAGACACCAAAACCCCACCCAAACTCCTAACAACCTCATATTATCTTCTGATGGAAGTGTACAATAAGCTCACTTTTTTCCAAGAATAATACTCATTATAAAGTGCCCTCCAATGTATTGAACTTCCTACTAGTCATCTGAATGATAATGCACACTTGCAGAATACCAAGAAAATGAAACACTTGGGGAAATTAAAGCCATTTCTCCCCCAAATCAAATAACCATCAGTTTTTTGTAATGGTTATCCTGCTCTAATTATAGTGCTGGATCTACACACACACACACACACTCTCTCTACACTCCTTGTCATATCTATCCCTATATAAAATCTAAGCCAGCTGCTGGAATTAAGCTAAATAGTATTGGAATCAACAGTGTCCTTAGGAAACATAGGGCTGGGATGCTGATTTCATCACAATTCTATCGCCTGTACTTTTTCCAGGAAGTTCGAGAACCATGAGCAGCTGTAGAAATCCAAGTCATCAGAAAAGCAAACAAAGGCAGTGCCTCTCGTGCAACGCAAGTTCCCTAAAAGGGCCCCAGCGTCTGCCTTCTTAGCATAAAGGCCAAGCCCTTAATCTACGGTGAATTTTTAATACTTCTCTTTTTTTGCTCCAGTCATTTGGGAAACAAGATCCCTTTTTCTCCAGGCCAGGTACCAGACTTCCACCATTACCCATAATCATGTCATTTGCCTCCCACTCTCAAGAATTAACCAATGCCTGACACACCTGACCCATTTCTCCTTCCCCCAACGGCAAAAGGAGGTCCTGTCCCATTCCCAAGCCTGGGTGGAGATTACCATGATGCTTTCACAGTAGGGTCAGGATTTCATCCAAGTCTCTGAGACCAAAAGATGCTCATATCTTATTAATATCTCGAATTTGAAAATGTTCTCTATTTCACCTTCAAACTAAGAATCTGTCAACCAAGGGGTAGACCAGAACAACTTGGAGATACAACATCCCAGCTAAGGCAAGCAGTAACTCACTCAGTCCCAGCTCACTCAGTTCAGGGCTACCAGATGTGCCCAGCGTTGAAAAAAATCAGAAATCCAGGTTTTACATAAATTCTCCCAGTTTTACAATGCTGGCAACTAGTTCCCAAGGTCACACGGCCAAATTATGGCCGAGTAAGGACTAGATCCAGGCCGCCTAACTTCACAAAGCCCAAGAGGTCTTGACTTGGTATATACTTGTGTATTTTACTCAACAGCTATTTATTAAACAATTACTATATTGAGGGATATTATTTTAACAAGTAGATGAATGGATGGAGGGACAGCCAGATATTTATTAAGGAACTAAAGAATAAAGCAAAAGAAGAAAGAAGGAAGAAGGAAAAAGAAAGAAGGAAGAAGAAGAAGAGGGAGAAAGCAAAACATAATTCCCAAGTTTACAACATACCTTTTTAAAAAACTGAGATACATGGGGCAGCTGAGTGGCTCAGCTGGATATCAGCTCAGGTCATGATCCTGGAGTCCCAGAGTCCCAGGATCAAGCCCTGCACTGGGCTCCCTGCTCAACAGGGAGTCTGCTTCTCCCTCTACCCCTCACCCTGCTCATGCTCTCTCTCTCAAATAAATAAATGAAATCTTAAAAAGAAAAAAAAAACTAAGATACAACATTTAATTCATAACTATCATTTTCCTTCCAACAATAATTGTATTTGCAATTGATGTTGAATAGGGAATAGATCACATAGTCTGAAATCTAAGAGTAAGGCAAACAGAAATTCTGTTTAAGCCAGAGCATCTTCCACTAAGAAAACCATGACTGGGGAAGCACTGTAGCTTTAATCCACAGGTAAAACCTCTTCTTGGATTATTTAAGAACAACCTCTTTACTCCTCTGCACTACTGGGAGCACAGGGTATATTTCTGCAGCGTTTCTATCAGGATGGTAATTAGTATAGCTGAGAAATGCCATCAACAGCAAAAGTAAAATTAGCCTTTACTTGTAAAATGTCTCCTGGGACATACTGGTGGCTCCTGTCTCCACCAAGCAGAGTTTTGGGCTTGCTGTGTCATCCCACAGCAAGCAAATTGCCCCATTAGCAGCACCTGAATAAAACCACCACACATCATACTGACCACCAACATGTCTTCTTTTCCTTATTTTTTTTTTTTTTAAGATTCACCCATTTATTGAGAGAGAAAGAAAGAGCATACAGGAGAGAGGGACAGAGGGAGAGAAAGAGAGATAATCTCACATAGATTGCCCACTGAGCGTGGTGCCCAAACTGGGACTCAATCTGACGACCTTGAGATCACGAAGTGAGCCGAAACCAAGAGCTGGACGCTTAAAACACTGCACCACCCAAGCACCCTTTCCTTTACCTATTTCAACCACACCTGCCTCATCCTAGCCACATACTCCCATCAAATTGCACACATGACCTTTTTTTTGCCACCGGGGCACTCCTAATTTCCCTGAAAATTAGATTAGACCTGTAGCATGTGTTAGCCAACATGAGTTTTTGAGACCATTTTATTCAACATAGTGATGCAACAAGGAAAACAGGGACTAAGGGAGAGGAGATGATTTGGAGAGTATCACATCCTGTTTGGCATCAAAGTGAAATGTAAGCTAATTCCTAGTCTGGAGCATTCTCTTTTCACTGAGCCAAGCAATCTCTTTAGGTTTAATCTTTTTACTCCACACCTACCATCTCTTTATCTGAACCTTTTCTGACCACCTCTTCCCTGGGTTTGAGGAAACCTCACCATCCACCCACAGCTGAACTCTTCTCCCTCCCCTTTCAGACTTTGTTTCACCAATAACCCTTTCTCTATTGCCCCATTCCCTGCATGGTAAGAATATGGTCAAATGTGTCACATATTGGTAAGAGAAGATTCCCCAAACTCTGCATCTCCTCCAGTTACCATATTCAAAGCCAAGCTACCTGCAGAAAGAATACAAAAATCAACATTACCACTTCTAACCCACTACAGCCCAATATCTGCTCTCACCACCTTCATAATGTTCTAGCAGAGGCCACAAGACAGCCAGCTCCACCAAACCCACATCTCTACTTAGTGTCACCACTTGGATGAATGAGGCTTTGCAACAAAACGTGATCAAAGAACAAACTCCTGATCTCCCCTCATACTAAGCCTGTTTGGCCTCAATCTTCCCCAGGGGTTCAAGCCCAAAACTTAACTCCTTTTGTTTCCCCCAATAGAATGGAAGCTCCAAAGAGGCAGGAATTTTTGTCTATTATTATACATTCAGCACCTAGCCTAGCACATGGTAGAAGTTCTATATTTGTTGACTTGATCCATTTCAGCCATTCAATCATCATCTTGCTTGACCCTCTTGGGGACACCAGTGACACCTCTAGTGGAAAATAAGTAAACACATCTAAGGCCAATGAAGAGATTTGGGTTAGAGAACTTTGTCTGATAGATCATTCCTTTGGTACAAACTGTTAAAGTGTCATTGTAAGAGTTTTAGTTGGCCAGAGATAATGCAGCAGATGGATTTAGTAGACAAAGATTAGCAAAACAGGCCAAAGTTTACAAAAATCAATCAGTCAAACACTTCCTATGAGTCCTCAGCTTTCTAACTGGTTGGATTAATGTATGGAATTATCTAGACCTGGAAGCCATGTGAACTTTCTTGGGCAACTTGAGAGTCTGCCTTTCCCAAGGGTTCAGACAACAGCTTTTACTGGGAAGTTATCTTCATCTTTTTTTCTCTATTACTCCCTATAGCAATACAAAAATTTACAGTTTCCATCTTATGCTGCAGAAAATATTTCAATTCAGCCTACCAGGAAAATGTAATGTGATTCTTTTTTTTTTTTTAAAGCATGAGAAAAGTCTGGCTATGGCCCAAAATTTTCCAGAGCAGCCATCTGCAAAACAACATGAACTGGCTTGGATTCAGCTAAAAAGGTCAATACCTCAGTCAAGAAAACTCTCCTAGCCACCCCTAAGAACAGAACAACAACAACAAAACTGTTCCCAAGATTGTGATTTGGTATTTCCTTGGAATATAACAATAGTTACACATTCAACACGATAATCTGGAGACCTTCTCTCTCTCTCTCTCATACACACACACACACACACACACACACACACACACACACACACATTAATAACAGAAAAGGAATATCAAAGAATTAAGCCAAGGAAAATTAAACTATTCTCAACCCAATAGACCCATAGCTTCTGCTGTGTATAATAAGCACCTTTCCCTTTTGACCTTTGGTGTATTACAGTGGAGCTCTTAAAGTCATCCTTGTGCTGTACCATGGCAGTCCCAGAGGATTTCACAGAACCAGAAACATATAGGAAAACCCATAGAAACAAAATACAGTTTGTCCCAACATATGCCTCTGTGCCTATTATGTGCCATAGTAACATCTCTTAAATTAGAAAAGTTTAAAAAGTGATCTCCAAGGGCCAAATTCTTTCTCCTCTTTAGATAGAAGTGTAATACTTGGGCCACTACTTTGCCCTATCTCCATATCTAGGCTTTATGAATAAATCTCTAGTCATCTAGTTTTTCTTGGCCATTCCCTCCATTGAGAACTTGGACCTCTACAACAAACCCCTGCTCCCACCTACTATTCAAAATGGTTTTGAATAGTTTTGGATAGTTGTCCATCCTCAGGGACTATCTCTAATGTCACCTTCTCTATATCAAGCCTTCCTCTTTTCCTTCTCCGGACTCCTAATCAACTTAATTATATCTTTGAATGGCAGGGACAAATTTCTTCCTTTTTTATGGGTCTTTTTTTACAAGTTTTTATGAGTACAGCATTTTCTCTGCTAGACTAGTTTCTCATGGCAGGAACTGGGACTTCCTCATTTTTGTAACTATAAAGCTTCTAAACAGCGAGCCCTAAATAGTCATGGCTCTATTAATCGAGATGCATTGAGCTATTAGTAACAAAGCCTGAACTCAAATTGGCTTATACAAATTAAAGGAAAATCAGAGAAAAGACAATCTTCAGGTATGGCTCTGATTCCATTTCTCTACCATTCTTTTAGCACTCTACCTCCCCCATGTGACAACTTTGTCCTCAGACTGGTTTCCCTCATGGTTATCATCATCATCATCTATTATTTGGATATTTACTCATGTTGGCATGGTGCTAAACTTTACCTGGACTCTCTCATTTAATCCAATTAAACTTAAGTCCTATTAAATTTACTCCACTAGCAGTAAATTTACCCCTAGAGCAGGTACTATTATTACACTTATTTCACAAGTGGGGAAACAGTTTCAGAAAGATAAGGTTGCCTGAAATCCCACAGTTGGAAATGGAACCCAAGCAATCCACCTCCAAACCTGGTGCTCTCAACCACTGTCAAAGATAGTCATGCAACACCCAAGAAGACAGCCCCCACTAAGGCCACATTACCAGCCTGCTCACAGAAACTCTAAACAGATAGCATATCAGATACAAAGTAAAACTGGGGCTGCCAGATTATGATATAAGCATCATTTAGGAATGTCACTCCACATCCTACAATAAGGACAGGAAACACCTAACAGGTATTAGGAAGGTGATCAAGAATGGTACCAAGTTGAGACTTTCTCACTGAAGTTCATCAGAAGTACTAGATGAGATTTGGAAAGGCAATGACTTTTTCATTGTAACGCCCAGTGGCTTGGGCCTCTAAGTTGTGTAATGCAGAGTCCATACCTGTCCTAAGATCACCTTGTGTACACACGGCTGGCCACTCCATACTACAGTCAGGGATGACTGACTGGAGACCAAATTTGGAATTAATTTGGCTGGGCTCAATTCCCTCTCTGCCACTTACTAACTGCAACCTTGGACAAGTGATCTCTCCTCTAGCTTTGCCTTACATCCAAATGAAATAGTGATTTTTTTTTAAACAATTTTGTTTATTTATTTGTCAGAGAGAGAGAGAGAGCACAAGCAGGGGAAGCATCAGGCAGAGGAAGAAGCAGGCTCCTGCTGAGCAAGGAAACCATGCAGGACTCAATCCCAGGACCCCAGGATCATGACCTGAGTTGACAGCAGTTGCTTAACAGACTGAGCCACACAGGCATCCCAAAATAGTGATATTATTAACAGTACCTACTTCACAGGATCATCATGAGGATTAAATGAGATACCATATGTGAGCCCTTCAGCACAGTGTTTGAAATATCATTATTTCATTTAGGGTATATGTAGGAAGTGCTTTATAAGCTATACTGATCATCTTTATTCTTATCAAGGGAACATATTGTAGTCAGGTGGGTGTGCTAGATGGGAAAGTGATTCACAGGCTCACATGCTTGCCTGAGAAAGGCAGGAGCCCAGACTTTCTCCAACTTCCCCTCCCCAACCCCTTCCAGAAGCCCTACAATATCTGGGTGTTGGAAAGCTGCTGTGCCCACTCTCCTGGGCTCTGGCTAGGCTTCTACAGAAGAGAAAGCTCACATCAAGGGCTCTTCTCAGAAAGAGAACTGAGAAAGAAGCTTCCTTCCCTAACCCAAATGTCATGCTCAAGTAAAGTTCCAAGGTAGAGTAAACTGTCAAGGTACATCACTGCTATGCTCCTTAGTTATGTTCCACATAGGGAAAAAAAAAATGGTCCTCTAATGATTTTCCAAGATAGTAAGAGTGTCTTACACTTTATAGCCTTCTTCAGCCCTTAGTCTTTACTGGGAACACAGTAGGTACCCAATGACCCTGACTTTGTAACTTCCAAAATTCCTTTTTTTCCTATCACAAATGTCTACAGCACAATTTATCTGCAGTGTTCAATTTTACCTGCAATCACAAAAAAAAAAAAAAAAAAGGGAAACAATTATCTGCAGTGAACTGGGAATTTTGGAACCCCAAGACAAACATAATGAACTAAAAGTCCTTAATGAAAATATGTGAACATATATTCAGTATGACACCCAACCCCATACAAACGCTTCAGTCATAACTTATTCCTGAGTGTAGACTAAAATCTATCACCTCTAGGATATTGTACTTGAATACGTTTAGTGAATGTAGTGCTGTCCATCTATCAGTTTCCACCCTACCAATGTACACACCTTTTAACTCATCAAAATCCTGGCACATGTCCCCTGCTTCTCAGCAAAAATTGAAGAGCAGTGAGCTGAAGACATGTCTCACGTTACCAAGAGCTCATTCATTTCATTAACTACCAGGAACTACTTACTCCTAAAACATGTGCAATATGTAATATTAAATGGCATTATCTAGACAGAGGTTTTACCTAAATATCCTCAGATGCCCTTGGGGTTAGAGTGGGGATAAGGAAGTGAAATGCTGTGCACAATTCAGGTTATGCATATTTTTCTAGAAAAGATATAAAAGTTTTCATTGGCTTCTAAAAAGAGTACATGGCTCACCAAAGTTAAAAATCACAAACAGAAGTTTAAAAAATTTGAGAAAGCAAACTTTATTATTTGCTACATTTCTAAATTTGAGCAATTTCTAAATTTGGTCATCATGTGCACTGTCCAACTATCCCCCTCATATATTTACTTATTTCTCTGGTTCTAAAACTCCTTGGGAACTTCTATATTATTTTACATGGATAACTCAGAAAGCTCACCCAAGGGACGAATCAGTGAATTTTAATTTTATTCAATTCCTTTTTAGATAATATATGCTCAGGAGACAATACTTTTTAGAACTCAAGCTAACTGTTATAACTTAAAATAGAAGATGCCAGATTATAACACGCCTAGTTCTGGAAGTTTATAACTGGCATCCTAGTCTCATCCACTTTGGAGACCCAATTCTTTAATAAGACTAAAGGAGTTTATAAAAAGTGGAGAATTTTTTTAAGTTCCATAGAGGATGTGATCTGACATTATATTAAAAAAAACCACATGGGTCCACTAAGATAAGACAGCATGATTTGATCCTGCTGTCAGTTAATACCATCTCTAGACTTTCTCCAGTGGGCACCATCAGAGATAAGGGATTGACAACGTGGGTGTGAAGGTCAGGAGATCCCAAAAGGCTACTGATGTTGCTCTTGAAACAGCTGTCTACAGACAGAGGTGAGAGTAGTTACCTTTCTCTGCTTGTGGCCTTCTTAAAAACTGAAAAAGGTAAGCTCCCATTTATGTGTTGCACAAGGGTATTTCCCAGCAAGGGCTATTCTCTCCTCCTTACCAACTTAACCTTATGCGTCCTCCTTAGAGAATCTACCCATCATGATCCTTTCTCAGAAAGATTCTTTCCGTAATTCTGCTGAGAGACTGTGCTTCTCCTGACTCCCTTGGGCACAGCTGACTGGACCTAGCACAAACTCTGGATTCACGCTGGGCCAATGAGATTTTTGGTTCTCTGAATTTGAAATTGAAACCAAGCAACTCTAGGCAGTCTCAGTTAAGCACCTGAATGGAGAAGATGCTTTCCTTGAGTGTCCACTTTTTCATAAGCAGCATATAAAAACAGGCATCAAGAAAGAAAGTAGAGAGACAGGAGGCAAAAATAATGAACAACTGACTTTGTCTTTTATACCTGATTATTTTCCAACTATCTTTATTCCAACCCCCAGGGACACCTGACTGCCCTATCTACATTTAGGGCCTGAAAAGAACTCTTCTATGTTCCTAGTAAATCCCTTCCTTTTCCCCTTCAACATGTTTGAATGGGCCTCTGCTAATTGGAACTACATTTTCCCTTAAATAAGTGGTGACTGAATCAATTATTAAAAAAAAAATTGAGCTGGATTCTCAAAGAAGACAAAGAAGAGGTTTCATAGGGGAAAGCTGCTGGGAGAAGTGGAAACCAGGAATGCTGGGACCCAAGAGGGCAAGATCTGACTTGGACACACAAGATTGAGGACAATCCAAAGACAAACTCTGAATAGGTGTAACCATTCCCTGAGGTCAGACAGAAACCACCTGAAAAGGATGCCTAGAGCCCCAGTTGAGCGGAGTACTGGGTCAGGAAGCTATCCATGTACCTTTAAATTCCTGTAGAGAGAGGCAAGTTCAGAAAGAATTCTATCTAGATTAATGAGACCATCCTCACTGGATACAATAATCCGTAATAAAGAATTTCCCCATTCCTGAAGCCCTGCCCTTAAGGATCCAGTGAATTTGTCAAAGTCATAACTACCTCAGCAGATCTGCCAGAACATTAATGAGCATTCTGAGAGATGATCTCTCTCATTCTTCTGCCACCTGCAGTTTTAATTTTCCAGCCAGTCCCTGAAGTTGCTTCCTCCCATCCTTCTGGGTGGGTTTCCAAGATAGGATTTTTCCTCTGGCATTCTCCTCTGCACATGTAATTAACAAGAATGCATTTGGTCTTTCCTGCTTCCCTCTCTCCTCTGTTGTTCTTGAAAACATGCTCCCTTCCTTGTTCTGGCTTTCTGTTCTTCCTGTATAACTTCTTGACAGCATCCTTAAGATAACCTTCAAGCAGTACATTCCTACTTCCACTCTATATTAGGGCTTCCATTTCCACACCAAATACCCTGGTTTTCAAGCAAATCTGTTGTTTTTCTCATTAAGACAATAGAAAGAACACATTTTTGAAGCTAAAGCATACCTCAGATTCAAATTCCAGCTCTACCTAAGGGTGAGGCCTCTGGCAGGCCATTTAATCTCTCCGTCTTGTTTCTCATCTATAAAATGAGGGTACCATGTTTTGCAGGGCTGTTGAGCTCACGCACACAGAAAGCAACTACTAAATTCCTGATACATAATAGGAGCTAAAAAATGCTTATTCTCTCTCCCTTTCCTTTCCAAGATCAGTATCAGACATAGTCAAAAAACACCATAAAAAGCCAGTAAAGGGGCACCTGGGTGGCTCAGTGGGTTAAAGCCTCTGCCTTCGGCTCAGGTCATGATCCCGGGGTACTGGGATCGAGGCCTGCATCGGGCTCTCTGCTCAGTGGGAAGCCTGCCCCCTCCTCTCTCTCTCTCTCTCTCTCTGCCTGCCTCTCCGCCGACTTGTGATCTCCCTCTCTCTGTCAAATAAATAAAATCTTAAAAAAAAAAAAAGCCAGTAAAGTTATAAAGAAATGATGGTTTAAAAAATAGGTTTCAGGGTGCCTGAGTGGCTCAGTCGGTTAAAGTGTATGATTCTTGATTTCAGCTCAGGTCATGAACTCAGGGTTGTGAGATCGAGCCCTGTGTAGGGCTCTGCATTGGGTGTGGAGTCTGCTTAAGATTCTCTATATCTTCTTCTGCCCCTCCCACCTTCTCTCTCTCTATCTCCCTCTCTCTCTCTTTAAAAAAAAAAAAAAAGTTCATTTCCTTAAAGGAAATCTGTCTATTTCCTTAAAAGATTAATCTCTATTTACCAAATATCCACCTCCAAAAGAATCAAGGTATTTGAAGATTCATGGTTACTAGTCCAGGTCATTATTTTTTTAAAAAAAGAAAAAAGAAAAAAAAAGATATCATTTACAATTAATTCTTTCCCACACAATGTTGAATCAGGTTTTACCTTTTATATGAATATTTTTGCATAAATACATACATTTTGATCATCACTCCACAAAGTAAAAGAATTGAGTGTAGGCAAGGTATTAAAAAAAATGAAGATACAGTAATCACCCAATTAACTCAGGGTTTCTCATCATTGTAGGTATTGACATTCTTGGCCAGATAATGTTGAGCTCAATTCTATGCACTTTCAGCTGTTTAGCAACATCCCTAGCCTCTACCCACTGGATGTCACCCCTTCCAGTAGTGACAACGAAAAATGTCTCCAGACTTTGCCAAATGTCCCTTGGAAGGCAAATTGCCCTCACCTGAGAACAGGTAAGTTAACTTAAGCAGTGTACATAGCCAAACCAGACAGTACAACCCCAGCCATTGGTTTATAAGACAGGAAGTAGCTGTACTTTTTCTCTCCAGAATGTTCCCACTGAAAACAAAATCGCTGCACATCACTTCCAAGATATAAACAAATGCTGGCTTCACAGAGAAATAGAACGTGCCAGATTTCTGTTTGTCGAACTGCCCTAGCTCTTGGCTACATGCCCACACTCTGCCTAAAACCTACTTCCCAAACTTTTGAAAATGCTTTCCACAGCTTTCAGAATCTGACCTTTAGAGCAGCTGTGAGTGTGTGTGTGTGTGTGTGTGTGTGTGTGTGTGTGCGCGCGCGTGTATGAAATAGATTTACAATTTTCTATATTCTTGCAAAGCCAAAACCACTTATTGAGTCCAAATGCCAACTGGGGGTGGTGGGAATTTGCACACAGATGTCAGTGGACTCCTAAACAGCAACACAAGAGCTCCACCTGCAACTAATTATAGAAACTGAAATTGCACTCTGGCCAGAGGAGGCTAGGTTCAGAAACCACCCCATCTGCTTTGGCCAATAAAATCACTCTGTTACTTTTCTCCTGTCAACATAGACTTGCTTCTTAAAATCCTCTGAGGATGTTGTCTGTAGGGAATTTTATTAGGCAGTGAATTTTTTGAGGGTGACCGCTCCCTCTGCCTTCTCCCCCTAGAGCTTGGTTTCAAAAAGTGCCTTGGCACAAGTGAAACTAAAATAATCTATCCATTGAAATATTCCAAAATGTTTTCTTTAGTTCCTGGTGTGCTGTTGCTACCCCTTCGCCAAAATAAAATGATCCAGAGAGAAAATGGAAGATGGAAGTCATTTAGCTCTCCCAAGGTCCAGCATATAGGAATGTTTATATTCCTCCCCCCATTAGCCATGTCTTTCATAAAATAAAACCTGGGAATAAAAAATCTGTAAGGCTCCTAATGCAGTGCCCATGGCTGATTCTAGGGCTGACTGCAAGAGATTACGGAGGCAAAACAGCTGACATCTGTGACAAAGATGTGTGTAGCTCACTTCAAATCATTCTCCTACATTCTAGCAAACAAAGAAATCAACTGTTGGCTCTGTGCCATCTCATCTATCTTCAGAACCAAAGGAAGTTTTCACCTACCCAGGAAAGCCATTTAAAATTGTGGTTTCAGTCTAAGTTGGTCATTGCCTAAGTCTGGACCAAAGTTTTTCCACCTTTCTGGAAAGGTAGACAAAAGCTACAGTTCTCTGAAGAGCTGAAGACTATTTCAAGATGAGGAAGGTGAACTTTTGTTGTTGTTTCCTTGTAAAATTCAGGACATGTCCTTCCAAAATTCAAGTTATGCTGTGGTGCTAAACTGGTTTATATTATGCAGTTCTAAATCTGTGTGCCTATGCAACATTGGGGAAGGCATACATAAACACTCTTACTTTAAATCAGAGTTAAAATGAAAAAAAGTTATATACCTAAATGACATTTGATTGACTTAATTTCTCAGGTCTCTTTTATTTATTTTTTTTTTAATTTTTTTTTACTTATTTATTTGACAGAGAGAGAGAGATCACAAGTAGGCAGGGAGGCAGGCAGAGAGAGAGGGGGAAGCAGGCTCCCCGCTGAACAGAGACCCTGATGCGGGCCTTGATCCCAGGACCCTGAGATCATGACCTGAGCCAAAGGCAGAGGCTTTAACCCACTGAGCCACCCAGGCACCCCAGGTCTCTTTTTTTTTTTTTTTTAAGATTTATCTATTTACTTGAGAGAGAGAGAGAGAACACAGTGTGGGAGGGGCAGAGGAAGGAGGGAGAGAATCTCAAGTAGACTCCCCACTGAGTAAGAAAACTGACACAGGGCTTAGTCCCATGACCCTGAGATCATGATTTGAGCAGAAATCAAGAGTCAGACTTAACCGACTGAGTCACTCAGGCACCCCTCAGTCTCTTAATATGACTTATGAACCCTTAAGATATTTGAAGAAAGAAGGTGACTAAGGACAACTCAAGTCAGTGCAATAAAAGTCTGTTTTTTTCCTACAGCATCCCTTTGTCCTTCATCTCAGTTCCTGTAAAGAACCTCCCCTCTCCCAATGCCTGCAATCTAAAGGGCTCACCAGTCACAGTAACCCCTTCTCACATACCTATCCCTTGCCCCAGCTGTACACACTCACCAAGTCCTGGAGGCAGGATATGACTAAGGTGAGACCAAAGTCCTGCAAATTTTCCAAATGGGAAGTAAAGACATAGGGATCCCTTAACCCTTCAGTTATGACCCTGGGGTACAGGCAGCCAAGACCACCCAACACATCAAAGACAAAAATGAGGCTTACACGTAGATGGAGGCAGATATCAAGAACCAGAGATGAACAATAGTGAGAGACAAAATCCTGCTACAGTTTGAGGCACTGGATCTAGTCAACCCCAAGTTCCATATCCAAGCCTTCCTGCAACTTCATTACAGGAACTAATAAGTCTCCATTTTTCATCTATATAGGCTTTTTTTTAGATTTTATTTATTTATTTGACAGAGAGAGAGATCACAAGTAGGCAGAGAGGCAGGCAGACAGGAAGGAAGCAGGCTCCCCGCTGAGCAGAGAGCCCGTGCGGGACTCCATCCCAGGACCCCGGCATCATGACCTGAGCCAAAGGCAGAGGCTTAACCCACTCAGCCATCCAGGAACCCCACATCTATATAGGCTTAAAAACTTTTCTGTCACTACTTTGGAGTGTTGCCCAATACTATTAGTAAGTAGGTTTTTTCATTCTAATGTGTAAGGTCCTTTAAGATCTCATTTCACTCCACTGAAATGCACCTATTTTTCTGGTTATCATGACTTGTAATTATTATGAAAAATATTATCAATTAATAATTTTTTATTTTATCAGTTAGGAAGGTATTGAGCTGCCCAACCAACAGTGAATTAGACCACTAGTGGTTATTTTCTCATATGACTAGCAGGTTGGAGGCCAGTCCCTGTGGGTGCTACTGCAAGTGCTCAGTGAAGGTAAGACATAGTCTCTGTGCTTTAGTCTCTGTGCTTGGCATGGCCTTTCTTTCATGGTTACTACACAACTGTCACAGCCCCAGGCAACAAATCAACACTTAAGACAAGAAGAAGGGGGAAGGAACATTGCTGGTAACATTTACAAAAAAAAGCTTTCCCAGAATCTCCCACTTGGGTTTCATTGGCCAGTTACATGAGGCAGAAAGGGAGAAAGAAGCCTGATGCTGAGCCATTAAATAGGCATCATGAGGGCACTCTGAAAGGCCCAGCCACTGAAGGAACTGGTTACACTGAATGTGCCATCTGCCTTCACAGGTTTCAAACTTAATATCTTGCTTCTAGAGCTACTCTTGAAGCAGTCTTTTCCAAAGTGTGGCCTTTATTTGCTTAGTTTAAAGAATATTTATACTTTATGACAAATAAGGTTATTAAAAATATATATTAAACTATGTGTGTGTGTGTGTGTGTGTATAAAATAACATCCATATGTTAGCCTATATAACTATATAT
Organism: Lutra lutra; assembly: GCF_902655055.1. NCBI lineage: Eukaryota > Metazoa > Chordata > Mammalia > Carnivora > Mustelidae > Lutra > Lutra lutra. The sequence continues at coordinate 198,566,933 of NC_062278.1, read as the reverse complement.
ATATGAGACTTGGAAGGGAGTATATTCCCCTGACCCCACTGACTTTGGGCTTGGCCATGTAACATGCTTTGGGCAATATGTGAGTTGACTTAATATAAGCAGAGGCTTTAAAAGTGTTCTGTGTGGTTTGGTTGGACTCTTGGCATCTATGATCCATCATAAGAGGAATTACTGAATAGATTCTGTCCCAAGGAGAATGTGGACACATGTAGAACATATCTGAAGCCAACTTTCAACCTCCAGCCTGGTGTCAAAAGTCCAGCCCTGCCCAACTAAGTTGCACCCAACCTGCAGATACATGAGGGAGAGGTAAATGCTTATCTTTTTAGGTCAATTAGGTTTTGGAATGACTTGTTACACAGCATTACTACAGCAACAGCAGCTCAATATATAGATGCTCGGTTTAAGATAAAGTTTCATGGTCTTTGCTGGGGTTAAGCAAACTTAATAGATTTTTTTTTCCTTTTTTTAAAAATTTATTTTGGAGGGGGGCGGCAGAGAAAGAATCTCAAGCAGACTCTCCACTGAGCATGCAGCCTGACACGTGGTTCAATCTCACGACCCCAAGATCAGGATGTGCACCAAAATCAAGAGTCGGACACTCAACTGCTCAACCAACTGAGCCACCCAAGTGTCCTCTTAATAATCATTTTTTTAGGGGCGCCTGGGTGGCTCAGTGGGTTAAGCCTCTGCCTTCAGCTCAGGTCATGATCTCAGGGTTCTGGGATCGAGCCCCACATCAGGCTCTCTGCTTGGCGGGGAGCCTGCTTCCCCCCTCTCTCTCTCTGCCTACTTGTAATCTCTCTCTCTTTCTATGTGTCAAATAAATAAGCAAATAAAATCTTTAAAAAAAATAATCATCATCATCATTTTTTTAACTGCAAGAGTTAGAGCATTTCATTTCACATGCTGATATATCGTATGTGTTTGTTAGGGCTGCCATAACAAAGAATCACGAACCAGGTGGCTTAAACAACAGAAATTTATTGCCTCATAGTTCTGGAGGCTAGAAGATCCAGATCAAGGTATCAGTGGGGTTGCTTCCTTCTGAGGACTGTGAGGGAAGAATCCAGGCCTCTTTCCTTGGATGATAGGTAGCCATCTTCTCCCTGTCTCTTCACATGGTCTTCCCTCTGTTCATGTTTATGTCTGTGCCCAAATTTCCCCTTTTGGTAAGGACATCAGACATATTGGCTTAGTGCCCACCCAAATGACCTCATTTTAACTTGATTACCTCTCAAAAGGCCTTATCTCCAAATAAAATCACATTCTGAGTTACAGGGGATTAAGATTCTGACATATCATTTAGAGGGGAACATAATTCAACCCATAACATTATGCATTATGGATTTCCAGGATAGGAGTATCTAGTATGTCATTTCTCAAGTTATTTGACTGGGAAATCCCCTCTGGAAAGTATTGCTTCCCTGGAAAAACTTTGGAAAGGTGGCTTTGATGGATCAATGGATCTCAGATTCAGAGTAGCAGGAGGGATGGAGTCTGAAAGAAGGCACAGGGATAAAACGGGTCTATCTGAACAGTGAATATAATTAAGTCCCATCGCCAGACTGGATGGACCTGGACACTGCAAGGCTGAGTCCTTGATTTCACAAACACCCGGTACTCAAGGGGACTGCGGCTGCATTTAACTGTTAGTGGATGCCCCCTTCACAGTGCAGCTACCTCGCCATCTTCCCAACAGGAAATAGAATGAATTCTACCACCTTCTTCCAACTGGCACAGCTCTTCGTATCTGGACACTCCCAGTGACAGCAGTATTTCAGAACAGAGTTTAATGACCCCTGCTGAAATGGCCCTAGAGTTAATCAAATAAAACAAAAAACAATAATAAAAGAAACATGGAAACGTGACCTATCTCGACCTGTTCAAGTTATAAGCTCAGAATGAGAACCAAAAAAAATCATACGTTGACACTAGCTAAAAAAAACTCATCAAAACCCCATACTAATATTGATTAGAGTAGATTATTTCCTATTGTGTTAAGCCAGAAATAGAAATGATCACATAACCATTGCTTCAAAGCCATAAACTCCCCAGGCAGGTTTACTTACACTTCTTAGGTTACATTTCCCAGTGACCTTGTCCCACTTCTTCGTGCACAAGATGGGTAAATATTAGATCGAGTACAATCTCCCAGTGTGTGATGCTATTTATATTCAAGCAGATCCTTGGCTAGCCATGCACAAGTTAGGAAAACATCTCAAAACTACTTAATACACATCTAATTTAGAAAAAGTAATCTATTAGAAATATAAAGTTAATAAGTACCCAAAAAAATCCAGGAATATGAAAAGTCAATAACTTATACGCATCAAACTGCAAGACATAAGTCCTTATGAACTTTCTGAAAATTTCTTCTCTATCATGTTTTCCCTCTCTGATCTCTATCATGCAAGTAAATAGAATGAAGGGGTAAAGAAAAGACAATTGTATAAACTTTAAGAGAAAATTAGGTCACTTAACTTTCCAGGAGTTGGATTCTCCTGCCCTCAATATCCACCCCAACTCCACAGGCTATTACAAATAATAAGGGGGCTACCTCAAGTGGCAGCCAAACACCCACTCCAAATCTTTTCTTCTCACCTCTCCCCAAATCAGTCTACAGGGGTGACATTGAGAGCAGAGGCTATGGGTTCACACCATTTCAAAGAATTAGCCATCATAATACTCCACCACCCTCTTCCTCCATTCACGAAAGTACATCATGAAGCAAAAAGCACAAGTGATAACATAAGGGTAACTGCATCCATGCATTCCAGTGATTCCAAATGCCAATACTACAACTCTTAGTGGTCCCAAATTTATTTCTGTTCATGCAGATCTACGTGGCTGAGAATTAGCACCTTGGAGAGAGTCTAGGGGATAGAAGTGAGGAGTCTGGATAGGTGTCTGGGATGGAATACCCATCCGGAACCTGAGTATCTATCCTTTGCCTGTATGATATGTGGTCACAGCTCCCTACCCAATTGCCCCCAAGGTTGCAAATGTCCTGCCCTTTCTATAACACAGGAAAGGTGTTCAACATCCTCTCTTGATCAGGAGTTGGGTTCACCTCCCCTGGACAGAATCACTAGAACTTCAAAATATAGTGCAAAAGAACTGATGAGTGGTTTCCCTCTTCAACACTGCACATAAGAGTGAAAGGTTTGTATTACTGACCATTAAGTACACAGAACCATGAATCTCATACACAAGAGCACTTGAGCTTCCTGACCTCTACCCTATGATGGACCTGCTTCCCATTTGTATTCACGTAGTATAGTTCAAATTGTTTTAGATCACCTGAATTTATGCTAGCAAACTTCTAATTATCCAAATAGACACTGGTTGAACTACATTTGTAGATGCAGTCTCTGGTTGCTGTGCATAAGAAACCACAGTCAAATGTTCCCCATTGGCTTCACATTTTTTTCTTTCTTATAGAAAAATTTTCCATGATTTTTTCCTCTAAAGGGAAATTACAGTCAGTAATGGTAAATGGTCGGAATTCTAAACAGGAAAAAAACCTCTTCTAGGAAAATGAAATAAATTCCTAATTAAGAATAAAAATCCCCCCCCCTCCAAAAAAAGAATAAAAATCCCTAGGGACACCTGGGTGGCTCAGTTGGTTAAGCTGCTGCGTTTGGCTCAGGTCCCCAGGGGTTCCCGTCAAGGAGTCCCGCATTGGGCTCCTTGCTCAGCAGGGAGGCTGCTTCTCTCTCTGCCTCTGCCTGCTGCTCTGCCTGCTTGTGTTCTCCCCCTCCCTCTCTCTCTGACAAATAAATAAATAAATAACATCTTTAAAAAAAAAAAAAAAAAAGAATAAAAATCCTAGGGCACCTTGGTGGCTCAGTGTGTTAAGCCTCTGCCTTCTGCTCAGGTCAGGATCTCAGGGCCCGTCAAGGAGTCCCGCATTGGGCTCCTCGCTCAGCAGGGAGCCTGCTTCCCCTTCTCTCTCTGCCTGCCTCTCTGCATACTTGTGATCTGTCTGTCAAATAAATAAATAAAATCTTAAAAAAAAAAAGGAATAAAAATACATTAAACTAAATCATATTCTTAGTCACTCTATCAGAACAAGTCATTTTTTTCATCTAACATATACAATCTTCCCATTAAACTAAGATTACAGTCACAGTTCAGTGTTCCTGTAAGGAGTAGGTGAACATAAGTTAAGTCCTAGACATTTCCATGAACTAGACCAAAGCCTTGAAGGCCAGCTCTCATTAACTAGCTGTGTGAACTTAGTCAAGCTGCTCATTCTCTCTACATTTGTTTTTCATCTGCAAAACAAGAAAAAGTCTAGCACCTACTCAAGGTGACTAATGCAAACAGTAAATAAGCTAATATACACAAAGCTCCCAAGAACAATGCTTGGCACATAGTAAGCCCCCAAAAGAGGTATACTGGTCGCAGTAGTAGTAATAATAGAAACAGCAGCAACAGCAGGAGTCTAGATTGTTCCCCAAGCTTTATTCCATCTAGCTCCACTTTTTAACAAATACCAAAACCCCACTGGTAGAAATTTCTAGATGTCCTTCGTATCTTACTCTCCTCCCTGGAAAAAAGAGAGGACTATACTATAACTCCCAATCCCTTGCAATTGGGTCACTTCCAGCCCAAGGAACTGAGGAACCAATGTGCCATCTCCACACACCCTCTTCCTCTGGTGTGACAACTCCTGAAGCCATGTGCCAAGATGCAGAAAGCTTGAATCCTGAGTCACTGCCTGGAGGAGGGCTGCCCTGGAGTCACCTGACCTACTTCAAATTTCCAGTGAATAAGAAGAAACCTTGATGTGTTAAGCCACTGAGATTTGATTGCTGCAGAAGGATCTACCCCATCCTGACCAATAGGTACTCATATACTCCTAAAACAGATCCTGACATAATTCCCACAGGAGAAGGAGAAGTGCTTCAATTTTTAAAAAATAACTTGCTTTTTGTCAATCTTTATATTCTTTACTTTGTAATACTACCTAATACTGCAAGTAAATTGACTTTTCAAACTCTCCATGCTGCTTCCTCCTTTTGCATTTTTAGCCTAAAAAAGAAAATGATTACAGGGGCGCCTGGGTGGCTCAGTGGGTTAAAGGCCTCTGCCTTCAGCTCAGGTCATGATCTCGGGGTCCTGGGATCGAGCCCCGCATCGGGCTCTCTGCTCAGCAGGGAGCCTGCTTCCTCCTCTCTCTCTGCCTGCCTCTCTGACTACTTGTGATCTCTCTGTCTGTCAAATAAATAAATAAAATCTTTAAAAAAAAATGATTACATTTTAATTATATTTAATAGAAAGGTTAACACTGGAGCTTTTACTGGATCATATGTCACATGATCATAGGGCACCCATAGTACCTAAGGTAGCCTATGATCATAGTATTCTCCAGAACTAGGAAGGGGTACTAGGAGCCTCCTCAAGTATTCACTTATTTCTGGCTTACAGCAACTTGGGACAGTTAAGTAGGATTATGGATATTTAAACTAAACTAACCCTTACAAAATAGACAAGGGGTTTAAAATGCTTTTACAACAGCATGAAGGTTTTGTTTGTACATTAAAATGTACCTCAATATGTCATTTATTTTATTTTGTCAACAACTTCCATACATATTTAATTCTGTGTGAGTGTCGGAAAAGACACATAATAGATTGGCATAATAGCACATCATGTAATTTATAAGTAAACATACATGTGTAAGTGAGAGTCTGTGCTCAAAAAAAAATTTAATGATAGCAACATAAGATAAAAGTAATTTTTGAGCTGATAGTTTAAAGAATGGCTTTCAAACTTTTTTGTCATTACTTGCATTATTCCTAAATAGCTGAACCATTTTTCCAAAACAACTAAATAAGAAAACCAGTACAGAATTAGGGAAATACACATAGCAGTGACAGGTTCATAAAGACATCACGAACCAGCAAAGTCAGGGGGGAAAAGCAGAAATGATAGTAAAGAGCATTAATTTGATTTAGGACCGAAGAACAAAACTTTCTGTTCCAACTAAAAATCACACTTTCACATCTGAAAACCAGCAAAGACTCTGTCAGATAGTCAAAAGGATAAGGTGATTGCTTTCTACACACAGAAGAGAATGAAGAACAGATTCTCACAAAGATCAGAAATGCTTCTAAAGATACTTGGACTCCAAGGGGTGGTATCCAGGGCAACAGATAGGAGGGCCAGTAGACAACCCCAAGAAAGGCAGAGAGCTTCGTGAGGCCAACATCAAGACCAATTATCAAAGAATCACAAGGTCAGCCAAGTTAGAATTATCTCAAATTTCTACAGAAAGTTAAATGATACCTGGAAATTTTTCCACCAAATGCCACAGCACTCTACTCCCCATCTCCTAGCACTTATCTCACTACTCGTAAGAGGTGAAGCTGGGATTTAAACCCAGGAATGTCAGACTCCGAGGCCCTTATGAAAACAGGAGCAGATAAATGAGCCCCACAGAATAGGTAGGATTTGGAAATGGAGACTAGCCAACTATAAAAGGGAAAAGGAAGGGAGAGGCTTCCAGAGAAGGGAAACCTTACTCTGGTAGAAAGCTACCAGAGAAAGGGAACAGAAAGAGCAAAGAACTGAAGGGGTAAAACCCTGAGTAAGTGCAGGAATCACCAAGTGGGAGTGCAGGTAACACAGGAGATGCACAGGGAGGGGGTATGAGATAAGGCTGGAAAGCCTGGCTCAGGCCTTCCAAAGTAAGGTGCTGTTGGCTCAGCCAAATGGCAGAATTCACTCTGAAGCCAATAAGTAATTATTGAGGTCTGTAAAGCAGAGAAATGGTGTAACTGAAAGTAGACACAGGGAAAACTAATCTTGTTATAACATGGAAGATAGATCAAAGAGTAAGAAGGTGTCTTGCACTAGTACATGCTTATTTAATACCCAGTGTTACTTAATATTATTTGGTTTGCTGTTTAGAGAATAAACTCCACTCATTCTAGAAAGAAATAAAGTTGCTCTCACTTCAAAAATAAATCAATTCATCAGTCAAATGTGGCTCTTTAAATGTTGCTGTTAAAGTGTCTACTCTTGCAAAAATTAACATTTTCCTCTTCGATGCAGAGGGAAGTACATCTGAGCTGCTGTTGTTACTGCTGAAAAAGAAAAAAAAAACCAAGTATAAAAGTTAGGCAATAAAGAATGATTCCCCCTCTTCTGCAACAGTGTGAAAAAGTTAATGGAAAATAAGATCAGAAGTTATAATTTCATATTGCTTGTATGACCTTTTGTAGTCTCTAAGTCAAACACGTCCTAAACCATAGCTTTCTTGATGATGCTGAACTTTCTTCCGCATAGGTCGTGGTGCCATCTGCAAAGCATCAACTACTCAGTGAAAAGCCAAGGCTGAAAAACACAGAGATGAGTCATAACCTACCTGATTTTCTTCATGGGACACCCTCATCTGTTCCTTGAGAACGGACATTCGGGCTGCCTCTTCTTTCCTCAAGACTCTCTCCTTTTTGAGCTCAGGACTCCAGAAGGTCTTGATACTGTTCATGGAAGATCCTAACTTGCTGTCTTTGATGTCTAGTTCTTTCCGGAGGAGGTCATTCTCTCTCTGAAGTTCCTTGAGCTGAGCTTGAAGGTCTAACATTGTGCTGTCCCTTACCTGCCTCAACATGGAAGGGACCTGATGGTGGTGATGATGGGATGAGCTAGTCAGACCACCATGTTGATCCGTGTATGAAAGAACATCTGTGTGGGAAAGTCCAGCAGAAGCAATATTGGGACTACTCCCCATGGCTGTGACTCGGCCTCCATATACAGCTCGATTTGTGGCCCTTCCCAGAGTCATGGTGCCCTTTGGGTAAGTTGTCGAAGCCACCCCTTCATGATCACTCAGGTACATAGGTCCAGATGTAGCATAGGCTGCATTAAGGGACTGGATGTTCTCCATGGACAGTGTCTTGCCTGCTCCTCCACCTCCCCCACTGCTTGTTCTTCTGTGGCCCAAACGAGGAGACCTTGGCAAACGAGGAGATCTGGAAGGACTACCTTCCAGATTGGTGATTGTTCTTGCACTTCCATACATTTTTCTTCTATTATGAGGTGCTATTGAAGAGAAGGAATTTTATACTAAGTTGGGGGTTAAGCCAGTATTTCCACTATTGGCCAGAATTTTCAATGCATTCTTTTCACAGTCTGTTCCAGAAAATGACTCCAGAGGATCTGAAAAATGAGAAAAAAAATAATCAAAACAAACTCCTTTAGAACTCTGACTTTATTGTATTTTTAAAAATATATTGATAGGTCAATGATGATAATGACAGATACAAGAACAATAGATAGCCACACCCATATTCATTTTTTCTTAAGTAGTCCCAAACTTTATTTACTACATGTAACATTTTATCTATTTCCCTCACCCAATCCCAAGCAAGCTCAAAAGTTCTCAGAGCAAAGAAGCAGCTCATTTTTCCTCAGGAAATGATGCTCTGCATTTGGTTTGTGCTAAGTGACAGCTGGGACTTCCAGAAAATTCACCATAGAATTCCTCATCATAGGGAAATTTGCTATAAAATACTCCATCCTAGGGGCATGGCCCCCATACACAAGTGGCTTGACAGTGACTCTGAGAAGCTTTTTCTTCCTAGGACGTCACATAATAGTCAAGCATGTTGTTACTTCTCACTGCTGTACACATTCCAGACATCACTAATCCACCACAGTCCTCATTTCCGCTAAGGCAGGAACTCTTCTCAACATAACACTCTAGAGGGTTTACCACCAACCAACTCGCACTGGCTCAGGAGTGAACCTATTGGCCATTTTGGAGCTAGAAGAAAAAAAAGAAGGCTCGACCATCAAGACTCCTGTATATCTAGCCAGATCCTAAATGCTATTAGCAGAGAAAATGGTAGTCCTGTCTTTTTCTCCCTTCACACACTTCTTTCAGGCTGGTGTTTTGGGACTTTTTTTTCCATTCTGGTTGACCTAAATAATCACTCCACACTAATTTACACCTGAAGAGAAATGGCACAAGGGAATAGTAGACCATGTTAGAGCTCCTGGGCCCATACCCCCTGGAGAAGAGTAGTAGAAGCTCCCTGTCATAGTCACTCAAGAACTTTGTTGAAGAATTTTATGTAGCTGGGATACAGAGTTGTGATTATCCTTTCAATGTTGGGCCCAAATGGCCTTATTGTGGTGCATAATGGCCTCCCGCTCTTCCTTTGAGGATATGTTTAGTATACTTTATTTTTCTTCACGTTTTAGACACTAAGACCACAGAATTTGGAGAAGGGCAAACCAGGGTTCAAATTTCTATTCTAACACTGACTACCTTAGTGACCTTAGGTTAGGGATAGGCATGTGGTCCACACTGGCCCAAAAAGAGTTACACCATACTTTAGTTGGAATTGGGAAAGACAAGCTCTTTTGCAGCTAGAATTACTTGCTTTTGAGATGGAGCTTCAGAGGACCTCCATATGGAAACGGCTGCCTAGGGAGTGAAGCTAATGCAAAGGAAAGCAGAGCCAAATTTTTTTTTCCCCAAGATTTTATTTATCTATTTGACAGAGAGAGAGAGAGAGAGCACAAGCAAGGGGAGTGGCAGACAGAGGGAGAAGGAGAAGCAGACTCTCCACTGAGCAAGGAGATACATGCAGGGCTCCATCCCAAGACCTGGGGTAATGACCAGAGCTGAAGGCAGTTGCTTAACCAACTGAGCCCCCCAGGCACCCCAGAGCCACACTTTAGATAGTATGAAATCAAACCAAGTGACATCACCTGATACCCTGAATCCAGCACTCACTGAAGGTACATCTACTCCAGACCATTTTAGCTACACATGCCAGGCAGACTGACTGAATTATTGACCCCAATTCATCACTCCTTCTTGCATCTATGTCCTTGGCAGTGCCCTCCCAATCTGACTCTGAGTTCACTCATATGATTTGTTCTGGCCAATAAGGTGGTAGCATATGTGAAGGAAGCAGAGGCCTAAAGCAGCTCTTGTGTATCTACTTTCTTGCTCATTTTCCTCTGCAATAGTAATTAGAATATGCCCAGTCTTGCTTGCTGGAAGATGAGAAATACGAAATAGAGTCAAGGTGTCCTGGCCAACAGCCAACCAACCCCAAGACATTTAAGCAAGCCCACTCAAGATGAGCAGAGCTGCCTAGCCAACCCGCAGCTGACCACAGAGGCATGAGCAAGTCCAGCTGATATCCAATGAGCCCCATACACTAATGGAAAAAACAAATACTTCTTATTATGTCAATGATGTTTTGCAGCTGGATGTTCTGCAGCATTACTGCAGCAACAGACAATGTATACCTTTGCTCATAAGTTTCTTTTTTCATTACATTCAATTCTACTTGGGGTATCTGTGCTTTACACCCTAAAAAGTCCTCATATACAGTATGAAGAAATATTTTCCATAAAGTCTCCTCCTTTCCCTAAAAAGTCCCAAGAGTTACACTCATTTCTAACTAAGGAACTTAGTTTCAAATGTTTACATTACTTAGAGCTATATTTTATTTTACTTGAAAATACACAAAAATCATTTTGTATCTAAGATTTTTGCACGATAATCTGTTCTGTAGAAAAGGCAAATCAACAGTTCCAACAATAGGATTCAGTTACTGATGAAAGAGACAGACTGACAGTGGATAGAATAATGTAACCATAACATGAATAGTTAATGAGATGGAAAGATATTCATGACACACTCGTCGGGAACATTTTTTGACTTACATAAAACACACATACATACACACTACTTAAAGAGAAGCCTGGGACAACACACATAAAACGTTATCAAGTGGTGGGATTCCAAATGGTTTTCATTTTCTTTTGTTTATTTGTATGTGTGAAAATTTCTATAATAAAGATCTTTTAGATTGTCTTTTTAGTCTCTATTTCATTTGTTTGGCCTTGTGACTACTTAGACCAGCATCTCCTGCAGAAGTGACACTGTTCCAGCTCTGAGCCTGGCTCTAAAAGGCCTAGCAGCCCTAAAAAAAACAACAGAGATTTAAGGTCCAAGCTATCTTACTGGAAAGAGAAGTCACACAAAAAGATCCCAGAAGAGAACCCTCCTACACTGTTGGTGGGAATGCAAGCTGGTGCAGCCACTCTGGAAAACAGCATGGAGGTTCCTCAAAAAGTTGAAAATAGAGCTACCTTACGACCCAGTGATTGCACTACTGGGTACTTACCTTAAAGATACAAAAGTAGTGATCCAAAGGGACATGTGCACCCGAATATTTATAGCAGCAATGTCCACAATAGCCAAACTATGGAAAGAGCCTAGATGTCCATCAACAGATGAACAGATAAAGAAGACGTGGTATGTGTGTATGTATATATGCATATGTACACACACACACACACACACACACACAGAGAGAGAGAGAGAGAGAGAGAGAGAGAGAGAGAGAGAGAGGAATACTATGCAGCCATCGAAAAGAAATCTTGCCATTAGCAACGATGTGGATGGAACTAGAGGATATTATGCTAAGCGAAATAAGTCAATCAGAGAAACAATTATCATATGATCTGTCTGATATAAGGAATTTTGAGAGGCAAGGTTGGGGGGGTCATGAGGGGAAGGGAGGTAAAAAATGAAACAAGATGGGACCGGGGAAGGAGACAAAGCATAAGACAATCTTAATCTCAGGAAACAAACTGAGGGTTGCTGGAGGGCAGGGGGGTGGGAAGGGTAGGGTGGCTGGGTGATGGGAAACTGGGGAGGGCATGTGCTATGGTGAGTGCTGTGAATTGTGTAAGACTGATGATTCATAGACCCGTATCCCTGAAAAATACATTATATGTTAATTTTTTAAAATCCCAGAAGATGAGACATCACATGAAGAGAGCTACAAGAAGGAGAACCAAAACATCCCAGCTAAAAGCTAGCACCAAGACACCAGAATGGTGAGACAGGCCTCTTAGACCATCCAATCCAGCTGCCATCTAAAATTAGGCATATGAGTGACAGCCAAAACTGTGTAATAGAAGGACCGCCCAATCAACCCGAAGAGTGATAGGAAATACAGAAGATCAAAATAATGACTGGTTGGAGTTCTGACCCTATTAGAATAAGAAATAAATATAATTCTGTATTTATTTTGCAAACACTTAACAGAGAAGTCAGAATGTCAAAAGGAATACAGGTCCATCATCATTAGTCTGTGTGTCTAAGAAATGAAGAAACAGGTAGAAGTTGGTTACTCCCAGAGCACACCAGACAAGAGTTATGTACAATTCCACAGAACTATTAATCAAAGAGGAATTTCAGGGACCATCAAAATGATAACAGAATAATTTCTTTACCAGTACACATCTTCTTAACAATAAATCATCATTAGCAACCTAAACCTGAAACTTTATTTGGAAATTGCTCTCTTTCGCCACATTTGCAAAGAGTGGGATGGTTTCCTGGAACAATGTTGCCCTTATACGTAGCTGCAGCACACACAGTGATGTTCTTCTCACAGATGAGGCAGGCCCAGTTGACAAGGTAAGGCAAGGCGAGTTCCCATGGCTGTCATGTCCTCCTAAGCCTCATGATTCTTATTTGTTCTACTGAGTCACTCACAAACCCCCCACCCCCAGCTGTGTTTAAGTCTCCTGATATATTTTTAGGTACTTTGTTTTGACACTTGGGCTTTTTTGGGTTGTAGTCTCCTAATTCTCATCTATCCTAATTCTTGTCTAATTTTTTTTTTCATTCTGTAAAATGAATCTCTGAGAGACAGCAAAGAGATCAACTTTATTCAGCAATCAATAATGCAATAATGCCTTCTATTTCCAATGACTGACTTCAAGGTAACCATTTCTAAGCTTTTCCCCCTACCTATGAATGCATTACAGAAAATAAGGTCAAAGTTAAGCTCTTACTGTTTCAAATACTATTACGAAGCCAAGATAGGCTCAGTCATTGAGCTTTCTTGTAAACTCTTAAAAACACCTGCTTTCTTATATAGTTGTATATAAGGATAAATTATTAGTTAGATTAAACCAAGCACAGAAACAGACAAATGCTGCTGAATACAACACCAAAGAAATTAATTGCATGACACCTTTCACTTCAAAATGACCTCATGAAAAAAATTCAAAGTTTGAGGGTAAGTTCCATTTAAGGCTCAAAAACAAAATCAAGTCAAAGATGCTATTATAAACCTATATGAATACTTTCTCTAATTGTATATGGATTCATAAATAAAATATACACTCGTCCACTCATTCTTTAAAAGGTTTATGGACTCTTGATCTCTAAGCTCAGGGGGAAACAAGGTGGAGAGAGCCTTGATTTCTGTCTACCTCAAGTGTCTCAGACTATCATGGTCTGGAATGGTCTATTTTAAGACGAAAGCACTTCCTGCTATCTGCTCTAAATTAGGTTAAGTTTATTTCCACAGATCTCAGCCTCAGCCCATCACCTGAGCCCTGCTGACAGACCGTGTGAGCTGAGATCATCAGTATCTCCCAAGATTTAGCCCAAATTAACATATCCTTTTTTTTCTTCTCAGCATCCCTAAATTTTAAAATATTTTGTGTCACAGAGTACAGTTACTTCTGAAATTCTTCTAGAGGAAGACAGAGTGTAGGAAAATATCTCAAGCAAGACGCAGCTGCCCAGGAGCCAGATGCTGCCTGCAGATGTGTTATATATGGCTAGCCCCGTGTTCTTTAGGATTTTGATCTAGTTGCCAACAGGGAGAGATACGGACATTTCACATTAGAATACAGATTGCAGCATCTCCTGAAAAGCCCGAAAATCTGACACCATGAAACCCATTTCACCACATGACAACAACTGGTTAGAGCCAGCCAGCAGCTACCCCTTCAAGGGAGACCATGCCACCTCTAGTTTGCCACAGTCCCCTCCACTCCTAATGGCCTTATATTAAGTCTGATTCCCTCTTTTCATGTTTGTCCCTCTAGGCATTTACATTTTATCAATCTTACCCATATAAAATATCTTTTTTTTTAAGAGTTTATTTATTTTAGAGAGAGTGAATGGCGGGGAGGGGATGGAAGAGAAGGAAGGGAGGGAGGGGGGAATATCAAGCAGACTCTGCACTGAGTGGGAAGCCTGACATGCGGCCCAAACTCAGAGCCCTGAGATCATGACCTAGACCGAAACCAAGAGTCAGACACTTAACTGACTGAGCCCCTAAAATATTTTAGAAAATAATTCATTCTCCTTCACCACCCAGTTCAAGTCTGTTACCAAATCCTATCAATTCTGCCTCCAAAATCTGTCTTGATCTGCTCTCTTGTTTGCACTTCTACTGTCTTCACTCTATTGCAACAATGTGACTGGCTTCAGCTCTCCCATACACCCCCCCCCAAAAGCATCTCTCCTCTTCTATTCCTCCTTCTGTCTCACACCGCATTCTAAAGTGCAATTCTTAATCACAAAATACCTCCCCCGAATCTGACCCTCTTAAAGCCCTTCAAAGCATCTCATTGCTCTTTGGACAAAGACCAAAATCCTTTCCATGGCCGGAGGCCCTACAAGATTTGGCCAATGCCAACAGTTCCAGCCTCCTTTCTTTCCATTCTAATCGCTGACTCTGCCTGAGTCTTCTCTCTGATGTTCAGTTGCATCAAGTCCCTTCCTGACTCAGAGCTTCAGGTCTCATTCCTAGTCATCACTTTAGATCACAACATCCAATAGCACACTCTCTACAAGTCTATCCCATCCAAATCAGGTCTCTTGACTACATTCTCCCAAAGCATAGTGTGGGTTGTTTTTTTTTTTTTTCACAGTATTGAAGACCCAATCAAGGCTGTACCTCCTCAAACTCTTGGTTTGCAAAATACGAAACTGTGCTGAAGAGTAATCAATATGCACAAAGGATTCTGGAGCCTTCAGGGAGGAAAGTCAGTGACACTCTAGTCACAAAGCCCAAGATCCAGAGTAAGGAGATGAACATGCTTACAAGCAACACTACAGCTTCCAGGAACAAAATAATTACCTCAAGATAAGAGGGTATCCAGGCTGGTGATGGGGACTCAAGACAAGTGACCAAGGAGTCATGGAGAAGCCTGTATGGGCAAAGCATGTGGGTGAGGTGGGAAACTCCCAGGCACCATGCCATACTGTGTGGAGTCTGTGCAGTGGGGCACAATGCTATGTACAAGGAGGATATGAGCCACGAGGAGGTCCAAGTGTTCCAGACAGGGCTCCCCACAATCAGACACTGAGACAAGGATTTGAGTATAGGTGGTTCACTCAGAAGGTAATTCCAGGAAGCACTCAGGGGAGAATTTGGCACTAAAACATGGAAGTGAAAGAAGTCAATATGGGGTACATTTTCGAGGGCGTTTCTGCTCCAGAAAACTGGTTTCAGTCCTGCTGAAGGATCTCTGAGAACAGTGTAAAGCCTGCCTCACAGTTATCCCTCCATAAGGGTAAGATACCCAATGACCACTGGCAGACATCTGCTCCCCTGGCATTTCCTGCATCACTGCATGGAGGCCATGAGAAAGCCTTCATGTTCCAAGTTCCAAGTACAGTCCGTGAGCACTGCGATGTGGGCAAGGCACCAACAACACCTGCTGCACCATGCAAGGCACACCAGTGGCTGAGCTGACCACTGAGAGACTGGGTTGGCCTTCCCTTGCGGGACCATATAGCAAGGACCATAGCATCTTTCTGTCTGAAGACCAGTGTCAATGGCAACACCTGGTGGCTCAAAGATGCAATCATATAGCAGGACAGCTGGACTTAGGTATGGGATTTATAGCCATATCCCCCTCACTTTGGGGCAGTGTAACTCTGGGGTAGGGAGTCAGGGGAGAAGACAGGGAGAGGTAGAGAGGTAGGCGAAGCCTCGAATGAAAGATCTGGAACTTCCTACAAAGCTGGCAGGTGTGTTCCAGCATTTTTGGTTTAATTTGAACAAGTGAAATTTGGAGCAAGGTTTTTGAACAATCCATATAAGACCCAAAAGCACTTCTACACTTTATAATTCTATATTACTTTATGTGATTATTTACTGGGGCCTCTGTGGCCTCCTACTTTAAACCCTAACCCTGTACCCCAGGGTTTAACATTTCTTCTAACATTTGTAGGGCCCAGGGGAAGGGTACAAATAGACACCCAAGTATGATATGTCCATACATTTTACAGTCATAAACAAGCTAACAAACTGGTAAATAAAATATATTCTATCTTCCTTCTTTGACAAACATAAAAATGTGGAAGGTGAAGTTTGAATTTTAAACCGAGAATTCTTGGATTCTTCAAAGTTCTAGCCAAAATATTGTGGCAAGAGGCAGGCCTGTCTCCAGCCAACATCCTTCTCTCCACACCCCTGGCTTAGACACACCTCAGAGGGTCTCACATACAGGAATTTTGCAGTCTGCACACGAGGCTAGCTCTGTCTCGACCAGAGGCCAGCCAACTTTTTCTATAAAATACCAGATAGTAAATATTTCAAGTTTTGTGGGCCATCAGTCTTTGTCACAACTACTCAACTCTGCATTTCAGCACAAAGGCAGCCATAGACAATCTGTAATCAGATGAGTGTGGCTGTGTTTCAATAAAACTTTATTTATAGAAACAAGCCTTAGCTGGATTCAGCCCACAGGCAGTAGTTTGCTGACACCTGGTCTATACTTTTATAAATAGGTACCCCTCAGCAACTCCAGGCCTAAGGGTATACACACAGGTAGCATGATTTCTCCTCAGGAGGACAGACCTGGCAAAAAAGCCCAAATAGACCCTGGAAGACAGCTCGAGGTCATTTAGGAAGGGAGGTCTCAGGCCTATGGGTACTGAGTGGACCCTAGAAGGCCGACTGGTGGGCACCGCCACTCAGCAGTGCAGACTCCTCCCCCACGGGGAAGACCCAGTCAGATGAGGGCCAGAGAGGGCCCTCTAGAGCCTGAGGCCCTGTGCAAGGGCTCTTCCTGACCAGATCTAAGGGTACACAGGAGATTCAAAACAGTTTTGAATATTTGAAATAACATGTTTAATATTATGACATTTTTATCATTTCACTGAAATCACTTCCATGACAACTGATATAACAATTTTGTTATCATAGCCAGGAAGGTGAAACATAGTGTTTGCTTTTTATTTTTATCTATTTATTTTTAAAGATTTTATTTTTTATTTGAGAAAGAGTGAGCAAGAGAGAGAAAGAGAGAACGCAAGCAGGGGTGGAGGGTGCATAGGGAGAAGCAGTCTCCCCACTGAGCAGCGAGCCAGATGCAGGACTCCTTCCCAGGAGGCTGGGATAATGACCTGAGCTGAAGGCAGATGCTCAACTGACTGAGCCACCCAGTGTGTTTGTTTTTTAATAATTTTTTTAAAGATTTATTTATTTATTTGAGGGAGAGAGTGCACCCACCTGTGCATGTGATGGGAGAGGGGCAGAGGGAGAGAGAGTGCCAAGCAGACACCATCCTGAGCATGGAGCCCAATGTGGGATTGATCTCACAAACCTGAGATCACGACCTGAGATTAAATCAAGAGTCAGATGCTTAACTGACTGTGCCACCGAGGTGCCCTGACATAGTATTTTTTTTAAGACTTTATTTATTTATCTGACAAAGATCACAAGTAGTCAGAGAGCGAGGGGGAAGCAGACTCTACCCTGAGCAGAGAGCCCGATGCAGGGCTCAATCCCAGGACCCTGGGGTCACGACTTGAGCCAAAGGCAGAGGTTTTAACCCACTGAGCCACCCAGACGCCCCCCAACATAGTATTTTTTTTAAAGATTTTATTTATTTATTTGACAGAGAGATCACAAGTAGATGGAGAGGCAGGCAGAGAGAGAGAGGGAAGCAGGCTTCTTGCTGAGCAGAGAGCCCGATGCGGGACTCGATCCCAGGACCCTGAGATCATGACCTGAGCCGAAGGCAGCAGCTTAACCCACTGAGCCACCCAGGCGCCCCCCAACATAGTATTTTTAAAAAGGGAAGAAAAGACCTCAAAATCAGATCTGATTGGAGAGACATCTTTAATTTCTTGATGTGCAGCCTTAAGCAAATTATTTAACTTCTCCAATCCTCACTTTTCTCAGCTATAAATGGGGATAATAGCAGTCCTTTTCATAGTGATTTGGGAAAGATTAAATAAGATAATAAAAGAAAAGTAATTAGCACAATGCCCAGCACACAGCTAATGCTCAAATAAAGCTGACTGTCATAAGCTCAAGGCTACCAGACAGGGCACACTGGCTCCGAAATTCCAAGTTGTCTTAGAATTCTCTCATTCCACGAAGCTTGCCTCGTCAGACACTGCAAAGACAAACTCAGCCTACTATTCAAAACTGCTCAATCAAGATATCAACCATTTTTTAAAACTGGAAAGAAAAATGGCCATTTTCCCAACATCTTCAGGCTACAATATTCCACATCTATCGATACTGAAAGTCCCAATAATAAGCCATCATTTTAAATTCCACAATGATATGAATTGGGGGGGGGGAGTCAAGCTTGATGTGGCAGAAATTTTTTTTTTAATATTTTTATTTATTTGCCAGAGAGAAAGAGAGTACACACATCAGGCAGAGGGGCAGGCAGAGGCAGTGAGAGAAGCGGGCTCCCCGCCGAGCAAGGAGCCTGATGCGGGACTGGATCCCAGGACCCCGGGGTCATGACCTGAGCCGAAGGCAGCAGCTTAACCAACTGAGTCACCCAGGCGTCCCAATGTGGCAGAGATTTTAAAAAATGCTTTCCCATCATTCTCCCAGAAGCACGCTGTAACTCAAACACATACATCCACACATCACCACTCTCTCCTTTAGTTCCCTCAAACTCGTTTTATAATTACTGTTTTCCATACGCAGATTTAGCATGATTACATGTTCAGCTGCCTTGGCTCTATTTTATGGTAAGGTACTTACGTGAAAAGGCTGACTGTGTTCTGTACTACAAGGTAAGGACTCTGTATATCCATGTATTAATTAACTGCGCTCTCCATTAACCATTTCCATAGTTTTAATTTCAAACTCTGTCAATTTATTCTAAAGGATTAAATTTAAAACCTGAAACACCTAAAAACTTTGTTAAAGGAATAGACCGCAATCTAGTACACAACTAAATCACAAGTTAAAAATACAGCAAAATTTCAAACAATAAACAGTAAAAATAGAAAAGCTGAGATGCTAAATCAAATAAAAAGACAATTATGGTTAATATAATACTACTGACTATAACAACATATTCATTGCCTCATAAAGTTTCATAATGTAACAAATGAAGCTGGTTGCACCGAAGAGATAAATAGGTTTTTAGATTCATTTTTAAAACATCTGTGCATTTTCTTTAATCTGCAAACATAAAATGTCAATTGGCAAAGCTTTAGCTATAGTGAACTTGCAAAAAAAGAATAGTCAGGGCACCTGGGTGGCTCAGTGGGTTAAGCCACTGCCTTCGGCTCAGGTCATGATCTCAGGGTCCTGGGATCGAGTCCCGCATCGGGCTCTTTGCTCAGCAGGGAGCCTGCTTCCCTCTCTCCCTCTCTGCCTGCCTCTTTGTCTACTTGTGATCTCTCTCTGTCAAATAAATAAATAAAATCTTAAAAAAAAAAAAAAAGAATAGTCAGGAATTATTGGGTTCACACTAAAAAATTCTCCATCTGTCAACAGATGTTCCAGAGAAAGTGACAGAAAGGTAGAAGAATAACAACTCTACCCCTACGTCCTTAAAAACTCAATCACACAAAAATTTTTTTACATTTAAAATCAACATGAAGGATTATGTCTAAATAGGCTTTTGCTAGAAAAGAATATACATATAATCACACACATAAGGTAAAATCCTGGCAAAGATTTTAAGCTATTCCCAAAAAAGAAGGGAAAAAAAAGGACCACCATCAACAGCAAGAGATGGGAAAGGGCTTCAATGTGCACATTTTGGAGACAAGCATTCATCTATGTATTCTGCAAAGAAGAGAAGATAAATGCAGTATCTTAATTCTGGGGTCTCTCAAAAATATGACTGATTACCGTGAAGGAGTCACATGAGCCTTTAGCAAGGGCCAAGTGCAAGGCAGTGCTGAATGGTACTCAAGAAATGCCTCAAAAAACTGAAATTACAGTGAATGAGAGTCCATATCTACATAAGTCATCAAGAAAATCTCTAAGTGCACAGATAAGGGTGAATTATCAAATATAAAAATATATTTGAAGGAAATACAGCACCTAGTTCAAATCTCTTCAACAGTATTTCTAGAGAACAAGTCTGTAATATGGTTTCTGACCTTCCAGAGACCCAAATCCTCCATTTCAAAGGGGGAGCCACAGCCCCTTTATTCAAGTACCATGAGCAATAACTCTAGTTACTGTGCAGGGCTGCCAGGGTGTTGGGAACATTGGCAATAGATGAGAGCCTCTCTAGGGTACAGGGTACTGCCGCAGATGGAGAGTCTTATGACAGAAAGACGGAGTAGTGCTAGAGAGACAAACCCAGGTTTTTTTGTTTGTTTGTTTTGTTTTAAGATTTATTTATTTGACAGAGAGAGAGAGGATCACAAGTAGGTGGAGAGGCAGGCAGAGAGAGAGAGAGAGGAGGAAGCAGGCTCCCCCTGAGCAGAGAGCCCGATATGGGGCTCGATCCCAGGACCCTGGGATCACGACCTGAGCTGAAGGCAGAGGCTTTAACCCACTGAGCCACCCCAGGTGCCCCAAAACCAGTTTTTTTAACCTGGGCAAGTACTGAGAGGGGGCAGATTCATAGCTGTGTATAAAGAATTATAGGGGCTCCTGGGTGGCTCAGTCATTAAGCCTCTGCCTTCGGCTCAGGTCATGATACCAGGGTCCTGGAACTGAGTCATTCATTGGGCTCCTTGCTCAGCTCAGCGGAGAGCCTGCTTCTCCTCTGCCTGCGATCCCCCTGCTTATGCATGCTCGCTCTCTCTCTGTCTCTCTGGTAAATAAATAAATTCTTTTAAAAAACTATCGGTGTTCCTGGGTGTCTCAGTCAGTTTAGCGTCTGCCTTCAGCTCAGGTCTTAATCTCCTGGTCCTGGGAGGGAGCCCTGAACCGGGCTCTCTGCTCAGTGGGAAGCCTGATTCTCCCTCTCCCTCTCCCTCTGCCTGCCACTCCCCCTGCTTGTGCTCTCTCTCTCTCTCTGTGTGTCAAATAGATAAAATCTTAAAAAAAAATTTATAAATCTCGTGACAACTTCAGGTTGTTTTTTATTTTAATACTCTAAAAACAAATAATGTAAGGATACCCTTGATCATCACAGCAGCCATGCCCACTGTGTTTGAGCAACAAGCCCTACCCTCAGGAATCACCTTGGGTCATTGAGAAAGGAAAAAAGATGGACTTGGGAATCTAAATGATGTGTTAAAGGTAAGGGAGGTCAAGCTCCTCGGCGTGAATCGAAGTTTTGCAGAAGTTGCATATTGAGAATGTGATGGGAGAACTAAGTTACCACCCAGTACATGGCAGGGTAGAGCAGCTGACTGCCAAAGAACCCACCCAGAATAGGAAGCAGTTTTTTATATGTTTATCCCACTTATTACAAGCAGTAATTTAGTTAATGTGGTTAAATTAATTTTGTCTATTTGAATTAGTAATATGAAGTGTACTTAGTTTCTTTTGTTAAGTTTACTTATTTTTAGTAATCTCTACACCCAGTGCGGGTCTTAAACCCACCACCCCAAGATCAAGAGTCACATGCTCCACGGACTGAGCCAGTCGCATGTCCTGAAGTATATTTAATTTCCAAATTGACTAAGGTTTTATAAAGGAGAAGGAACTAAAAACAAAAAACAAAACAAAAAAACCTCACCTGCAATTACCTTACATCTTAACATTACAATCATTAAACATTACGTAGTCCAATAATTACAATACAATGATTTAAGTCAACCCTGGGGTGCTACAAATCATTTCTTTATTAAGGTATCTCATCTCAGCACCTAGGTGGTGCCTTCAGCTCAGGTGAAGATCCCAGGGTTCTGGGATGGAGCCCCTAGTTGTGCTCCTGGCTCAGAGGGGAGCCTGCTTCTCTCTCTGTGCCCTCCTTCCCTCCCCTCAACCCGCTCATGTGCATGTGCGTGTGCCCACCCCCTCTCAACAATAAATAAAATCTTTTTAAAAAGGAAAAAAAAAAGGATCTCATCCAACTTTAAGAAATTCTGTTTAAGTCCTGAATCCCATATTCATTAGCTGTGTTGAGTCTGAATCCACATTTATTATCTTTTAACCTTGAGCAAGTAACAAACCTCTCTGAGCCTCAGTGAATAACAAGGGGCCTCTGGAGCAATGGCTCCATTACTCCTTGGAGTAATGGAAGATTGGCTACTTCACAAAACTAAGGTGAGTCCTGATTAAATCAGAGAAAATGCAAGTGCTCAGCACAGTGACTGGAGCTTAGTAAATACCAGTACAACCTAATCTTCATCAATATTCTTGTTGTTAATAGTTAGTTCTTTGCTTTCTATTAATTTCACATATGACTATGAAAATCATTCGAATTTTGAGCCTTATGTTCTCTTTAATCTCTATAATGGGTTCTTGAAAGACAGTAAATTGACCGAATTATTAGAAATAATACTACTACTTATGTGCGTGGTTTTACATGGATTCCAGGAAGAGAGCTAGACCTTTAAGCACAATGTGTTATGTATAAAAGAGGAATAACAATATTAAACATGTTGCAATGGCTCTACAAAGATTGGCTGATTAAAAAGGTTGCTAAGCAATTTGCTCATGAAGGTAAAATTTTTGCCAGGGCAGCAAATTGCCTCAATTGTTCAAAATACTCACTGTCCCTCTCTAGTTAGTTCATTCCCACAGTCTGTTTTCCGTAAGAGGAGAATCCATCCTGCCCCTCTGACATCGGCCTTGGCCATGTGTCTTGTTTCACCAAATGCAATGCAAGCTGAGGTAACACATGCCATATCCAAACAGAAGCTGTAAGAGCCATCTTATGCGCCATCCATTGGTTTCTTCTTCTTCCTCATCCAAGAAAGAGACCACTCCTTCAGCCCGAGAACCAGAATAAAGACAATGTAGGGCAACACCAGAGACAACCCACGAGAGAGAAATAAACCACTGAGATTTGGAGGTTGTTATCTCAGCATAACCTAGCAGTGTCTGATTAATACACTCAGCTCCCACAAGTGCAGTCCTAAAACAAAATATTTAACATTTAGGTTAAAATATAGAGCAGCATTTTCTCACCGATTTATTTCTCATATCTTTCCTCCTATTGCCATAATACCAATCTGGTAATGTCATTCCTTCAGGGATAAAATATCTCATGTTAGGTCTCTAGATAAATGCAAATCACTTGTAAATGATGTATTTTGAGGCACAGATATACATACATAACCAACCATTTTAACTGCCTCCAAATGTATTCTTTTTATCATTCCTGGGCTCTGATTTCTTTCCTAACAAATAGCTATTCCTTATGCTTGGACATCTAGAGGAAGACAGTGGTTGGAAAGGCTTAAAGGAGGATAAACCCTGCTAAGATAATATAGTTATGCAAACAGCTCAAGTGAACAGCAGGAAACATCAATGGGTGTAGGCTGCAACTCGTAACACCAATGGTCTCCACATGTGTGAGTGCCTGCCCTGGAACACAGTCCCATGAAGCGTCCAGTCATGTCTGGTCCAAGCATGCCTCACCATAGGATGTCAAGAGAAAGGTCCCATGCACCTGTTATCTGTGATTCCATCTTACAGTGACTGGTTCTATAAGTTCCAGATTGTACTAAGTAATGCCACCGTCTTCCCAGGAACCTTCTGCAGACAGAGGATTCAACCCTGACAGATCCTTAAAGGCGATAACCATGTCTCATTCATCTTCATATCCCAGTGCTATTATACTTGTAATTAAAGGCAGCTCAGTGCAGAGCAATGAAAAGAATGGGCTTTGGGCGCCTGGGTGGCTCAGTGGGTTAAGCTGCTGCCTTCGGCTCAGGTCATGATCTCAGGGTCCTGGGATCGAGGCCCGCATCGGGCTCTCTGCTCAGCAAGGAGCCTGCTTCCCTCTCTCTCTCTCTGCCTGCCTCTCTGTCTACTTGTGATCTCTCTCTGTCAAATAAATAAATAAAATCTTTAAAAAAAAAAAAAAAAAAAAGAATGGGCTTTTAGTCAACAGCTCCAGATTCAAATACTAGCTTCTCCATTTCCTTGTATAACAACCTTATGAATAGATGCTGTTAAGTGCCCTACTAATGTCCCTCCGACTTGAACATTCTAGAGTGCTCCAAAGGACTTCACATCGCCAACATCAGCATCTTTACCAAGGACTTCTTTTGAACCTTGGAAAACTACTCTGCTCTTGCAGGGTTCCAAATAGAGTGCAAGGGAATTAATCACCCTCAAAAACAACTGGCACAGATACTTATACACCAACGTCCACAGAAGCATTATTCACTATAACCAAAAAATAGAAACCAGGTTCCCATCAATGGGTGAATGGGTAAACAAAATGTGGTATATAAATACAATGGAGTCTTATTCATCCTTAAGAAGGAATGAAATTCTCATTCATGCTATATCAAAGATGAGCCTTGAAAATATTATGCTGAGTGAATTAAGCCAGACAAAAGGGGACAAATATTGCATGATTCCACTTGCATGAGGTACCTAGATTAGTCAAATTTGTAGAAACAGAAAGTAGAATCATGGCTGCCAAGGAGCTGGGGGCAGGAAGGAACGGGGAGTCATTGTTTAATGGGTGTAGAGTTTCCATTTGGGATGATGCAAAAATTCTGGAGATGGGGTACCTGAGTGGCTCAGTCGGTTAAGCGTCCAACTCTTGATTTCGGCTCAGATCATGATTTCAAGATTGTGAGATCCAACCCAACACTGGGTCCTATGCTGGATGTGGAGCCTGCTTAAGGTTCTCTCTCATTCTTAATCTCTCCCTCTCTCTCTCTCTTTCTCACTCTCCCTTACCAAAAAATTAAAATAAAAAAATAAAAAATTCTGGAGATGGATGGTCATAATGATTTCACAACATTGTGAATGTACTTAATACCACAAAACTATAATTTTAAAACGGTTAAAATTGTAAATATTATGTTATATATATTTTACCACAGTAAAAAAATAAAGTTAATAATAAAAATAAGTTTAAAAAAATAAAAGAAAAAAAAAAACAAACTGACAGAAGCAGGTGGTACACATCCCTGTTCCCTCACCACTCTGTGAGATCATCTAAAGGAGGTGTTTTACACCATCTCCAGAACTTCCTTGTGGAGCTTAAACTCTAGTCACCACTGTAGCAGCTTACTGACTAAGCTACTGCCGCCTTGTCCTGCCTTCTCCTCCTTCACAACCCTTGTTCACCTACTGGTGATACCTGTATGCCCCCAAATAATTATGTTCACAAGTATGCTTGTCTCAGGGTTTGCTACTGAAGGCAAGTTTCTTAACTTCTCTAAATATGAATTTCCTCATCATGAGAAATAATACTTGGATCATGGACTTATTGTAAAGATTAAATGAGATAAGTCTTGAACATGCTTAGCAAAGTGCCTGACACATAGTAGCTACCTGTAAATTTCTTGAACTTCTAATCCAATAGTTACTGAAGATAACTGAAGTTAACGAAGATAAACTAAGTCCTCTCAGTTTCAGAAAAGACTGAAAGTCCAAGAGCTATTGAATCCCATCTTCTTACCTAATTAGCCCTTCCATGATTTATCATTCACCATTTTAACACAAGAGGCATCAAAAGGAACTGGAATTGTTGCATCCCATTCAGTCCTTTGCTTGGAAGTGGGCTAGGACCACAAAGTAAGTTAGACAGCTCCCAGATATCAACCAGATTTTCCAAAACAGACAGGTCACCACCATATCCTTTCCGTCCTAAAGAATTAGGGTGAGGTTAACTACACACAAACCTTAATGCCTACCCTTGCTCTTTGCCTCCAAATATGCCATTTTAGCATCATAAGGCTTATGATGAAAACTAAGATGCACTTTAGTCTTTTTCTGTTCTACAGTATACCAAGTGAAACCAACAGAATCATGAAAAAATCCATTGAAGTGTATCCTTTGCTAAGTACCATTTTATTTGCTTTGGTTTCTCTTTACTTGCTTGCCAAAATACACAGAGAATTTGTGTAGCACAGCGATCACCCCATGCCCATTAGCAAACCAGAGAAATAGGTTACTGACTCTGGTGAACATTCCTAAATAAGACTGGTGAGAAATTCAGTTTCTGTCCCCATTTTATAGAAAATGGCTCTATGAATATGTTTAAAAAAAAAAGTGAACAAATTCGCTAAACTTACATGTTAAAAAGGGAAGCTCTGTTACCCAATTAAATAATCAAATCCCAAATTACAACTTGCCCTTATCATAATCCCCAAAGCTTGTTTCTAACATCTCATATATGCATAGCCTTTAAATTTGTTCTTATCCTTCACAGATATACAGGGGCGACCAACTTACACCCAAAGCCTCTGACCAAAGGTAAACCATCCATACTGGACATGTCTAATGGTTTCCATCTTTGCCTCAACTACATTAAGTTTATGAGGTTCGAACTTCTCCCTACATTATTGCCTATATTTTTCCTTTTCACTTACTTTTTATAAAACAATGACAAGATTCAAGAAATATTCAAATAATCACACAAACTGCTACACAAATATGATGATGGTGCTGGTGAACTAAAACATTTGTAACGAGGTGAGGTCATGATTACAATAGCTTAGAATGCTGGTTCACCAGCTGAAGCATCAAAGTCAAGATTAGTGTATAAAAAGCAGTTTAGCCATGTTACCATCTGATGTACGAAAGTGGGTAAGTCTCACATCAAGTCAAGTCGCAGGCGTATGGCTGGTATGCATGGGACACTGGATGTGCTGCAGCACACTCAGTCTTGTAAATTTACAGGAGTAAACCATTTCCCTCCCTGAACGCTCACACCCCACTTTCAGAAGCTTCACACTACGATTGCCTTCTATTATCTAAAAAAGGCGGTTTAATGCCATCCATTAACTGCAAACATTTGCAAGGATTTTAAAACAAGCGCCATACTCTCTGGCTCTGCTCAAAACTCACTGAAAAGAACTTGGTCCCTGGCGACATTTGGAGAGATTCTCAAAATCAACAAGCAGTGTGGAGTCCCACTACAGATCAGGAGCAACTTCACTTGGAAAGCGGTCTTTTAAAGGTAGGAAAGTTGCATAAATTGTGTTTGGTCAATGGAATCGGAATGGGCACCGCTAGGATTCCCAAGGCCATATTCATAATCTTCCTATTGCTTTCCAGGCCATTCTTCCACTCGCCCACCCCAACTTCAAGCCCCACGTCCTCCCACAAACACCAAAAGCAGGTGTTATTGCCATGAACGTGGAAGGGAAGAATAAAGAGAATTCAGCATCTCTGTTTATGTCAGCCTCCTACTGAAACCACTTAGTGATTAACTTCAAACCTCATCTCCTTAGTGGATCATAGGGTCTTCACACCTGCCACTCTATCTAGCCCCTTTCATCAGCCCCCATCCCAGCCAAGCTAATATCCAGTTCCACAGGTCTACTTTCATTCTCCAATCCCAAAATCTCCCATGCTCCTTCTTGCTCATCTTGGAACCTAGACCGTCCCCTCTGTTATTTGCACCATCAAAACCAAGAGCACCCAGCTAACACCACTTAATGCTCTGCCTCTCCCTAGGTGTCACCCTCTTCAAGAAGACCTCCTCATCCTTCATCCATGAATCTCCTAAGTCCTCCATGACAGCCTGGGTGCCCTGCCATAAGAGTTCCCATTACAACAGCCTGCTTACTGTCTAGTGCTCCACTAAAGGCTACATACAACACCTGAGCCCCTAAAAATCACTTGCTCGTTTATAATTGCACCCCCATCGTGCCCAGCAGAGGACTGGCAAGGAGCACACACACATTTGGTGACTATATAATACAAACACTTAACTCTTTGTTAATTAAGTCCATCATGAAAGCACACTGGCCGTTCTTGTTTTCCAGGATAAAACAGCTAATACAATGACAGTTGCTCCATCAATTCTTTGCAGGAAGAAACTGTTGTAAAAAAATATATATATATATCACTTTAGATGCTGAAAGGACCAGCCTGATTTGACATATACCAAGAGATTCCCCAAATAAGGAGAAAGCTAGTGGCAAAGCCAAAAATGGAACTTGGGTCTTTTGACTCACAGGTCAGTGCTCACGTCTCTTTATCCAAAAGAATCTGCTCTGAAGTTATTCTAAGCAACTATTTGTGTTACTGAATTCAAGATGGGCTGTCAAAGTATTTGAAGCCTGTGTATGAAAAGACAGCTTTTTCTTGGACTTAACAAAAAAGGTAAAGAATTTCCCTTGTGTACCCCTGCTAACTGCTCTGTGCTTGCCAGCCTGATGAACAGCAGTCCCTGAAACTCAGTTGCCTTTGTATCAACCCAGCATCAAACAAGATCTATTTTCAAAGAGTCCATAAGAATGCCAAGCTATCATCCCATTCACAACCAAACCTCCTGCATCCCCCCATGGAGAGGTTCCAGGAACAAGATGGTTAAAGGGCCAAAATGCAAAAGAGGGGGTGGGAGGGAATTTTACCTAGAAGGAAAAAGACACACGCATCATGGGAAAGAAAGAAAATACATCAAAAGCCGTCTCCTGAGAGCCAAATGTGAGTCAACCACACTGCTCCCAGGATCCTGCCCTTTTGAACCACGGTCTTGCTCCTCCAGGTGGTAAGAGTTAATGTTGAGCGGGCTTGCAGGAAGGCAACCTGCCTTAAACCAGCCTTAAGAAAGCCATCTTGGTGGCCACGAGGATCACCAAGAAAATAACAAGATCACAGTACCAATCCAACCATGTATCTTGCAGAGCAGCTCAAGCCTCCACCTTCAAAGCAGAGTTCACCCCCAGAGCAACTCCCAGACGTCACCTTCAGTCACCTTGGACCCACAGAAGATGAACTCCAACCCCACCACAACCACACCCACCTTGTTTCAGAGAAACTTGCTACAAAGGAGCTAGTAACTGCAATGCACAACTAGGTTTAGTTTGTTGTCTAAAACCCTGCCCTTTCTTACTATAATTAGCCACGCTGCTTTAGGGGAAAGTCTCTCTCAGTCTGTATAAAGATCGGAGTGTATTCCTACAGAACAGACACATTGCTCAATTCCCACTCAAGCTCCTGTCTTCTGAGCCACTAAGGAGTTGCCTTGAATTAATAGTTTGCTCTTAATACATTTACGGGGAAGGCACTTTGCTGCCTGTAATTCATTCATACTCCGAAATCATGTAATGACAACTACCTTTAAGGGTGGAAGCTGTAAGGCAAGGGGGGAAAAAAAAAGAAACACTATCAGACACCCCCCACACACACACATACGCACAACGCACACACATGCGCAAACACGCTGCATACATACGAGAGAATCAAATGAGCAAAACGTACACTCTAAAGAATAAGCCACGGTAAGTAAAGCTGCTTCTGCAAGGCACCAATGACTAGCGTCTCACTGGCCTTCCATCTACAGGGGTATCCCAGGGATGCCCTCTGACCCAACCCATATTTTTCATCTGCTGGGGCCACAGTCTCATTACTGACTTCCAGGAAAAAGTAATCCCTTAGTTTCTTCCTGAAAGTGCTGGCAGCCTTTCCTTCCTTCTCTCTTTTTAATTTTGTTGAGTGCCCACTAGGTGCCAGCAACCAGATTCCCTGGACCTTCAAAGCAATAAATCTGAAAGATGGAAGTGGAAAGGAATACCCAAAGTTAAATGCAGAACTCTGAAGCACAACACATGGGAAACAGAGCCAGCCAAGAGCTAAGAAAATCGACTACGTTAGAAGTTGAACTGGCCCAAGAAAGGGGTGACCAATTATATCAGCAATTAAGTCACTGAGGTTGTAGCCTTGAGCTTCCACAGCTGAGGCAGAATAGCAACTCACACAGAGGACTTAGCCCTAGCTGTGGAAGAAAAACAGCCTTGCTCTTCATGGTGCCTTCCCACTGACAACAGGAGCCACTTGTTGCTTCTATTGTAATCATGGAGCCACACACTGCTCTTTCTACAGCAAGCAATAATTTACGACCTTGAGAATCAGGCAGATGGGGGTTCAAATTCCAGATCTGCCACGGCATTAACTTTGAGCGAGTTCTTCTGTTCATTCGTTCAATCAACAGATATTTATTTGAGCATCTACGTGTTAAAAACTCTTCTTGGGGATGGGTACCTGGGCATCTCTGCCGATTAAGTGTCTGACTCTTGATCTCAGCTCAGGTCTTGATCTCAAGGTCGTGAGTTCAAGCCCCACATTGGGCTCCATGCTGGGCATGGAGTCTACTTTAAAAAAAAAAACCTCCTCTTGGCACTGGGGATATAGCAAAAAGCAAAAGCAATTGCCTTCATAGAACTTAACAAATTCTTCGAGCCTCAGTTTCCTCATCTATAAAATAAGAATAATATTACCTACCATTACAGGTAGTTTGAAATGAGGAATACAGGGGCGCCTGGGTGGCTCAGTGGGTTAAGCCGCTGCCTTCGGCTCAGGTCATGATCTCAGGGTCCTGGGATCAAGTCCCGCATCGGGCTCTCTGCTCAGCAGGGAGCCTGCTTCCCTCTCTCTCTCTGCCTGCCTCTCTGTCTACTTGTGATCTCTCTCTGTCAAATAAATAAATAAAAATCTTTAAAAAAAAAAATGAAATGAGGAATACAAAGCACCTAGCTCCTAGTAAATGCTCAGTAAATGGTATCCTTCACAGAACAGAGTTAACTTACCTACAGTTTCCAACTAGAGTGTAAGCTCCAAGTAAAGAACTATCTATGGCTCACCTCTATACCTCCCCAGTACCTATCACATAGTAG
The DNA here is from genome assembly GCF_902655055.1 of Lutra lutra. NCBI lineage: Eukaryota > Metazoa > Chordata > Mammalia > Carnivora > Mustelidae > Lutra > Lutra lutra. The sequence goes on along the minus strand of NC_062278.1, from coordinate 198,536,197 downwards.
ATGCTCAATAAATATTTCAATGAATAAGTACTCAATCAATAGTAGCCATTATTATGGTAACTGATATTCATTATTCTTCTCCAAGACACTGAGCTCTATTACTTAAAAAAGCAACAGGTCATTAAAGTCTCCCCCCTTTTTTTAAGGAAAGTAAGGTACACTACACAATATATCTTCAGGTTTGTTTTTTGTTTTTTTTTTTTTAATTTGAAAGTGAATGTTACTAAGTATAAGTATTCCAATCCAAGGACTCTCTTAGTACAGAGACCTGCATGGACAGCTAATATAGATGCCTACCCCCTGCTTTCCCAACCACAAAGTAAGGACAAGTTGGACAAGCTTCAGGTTGATCCAGGAGACATGTAAAAAGTAAGTTAAATGATGGGGCACCTGGCTGGCTCAGTTGGTGGAGACTACAACTCTTGATCTCAGGTAGTGAGATTGAGTCCCACATTGTGTATAGAGATTACTTAAAAATAAAATCTTTAGGGGTCCCTGCATGGTTCAGTCAGTCGATTAACCATCCAACTCTTGATTTTGGGCTCAGGTCATTTTCTCAGGGTTGTGAGATCACACTCTGCACTGGGCATAGAACCTGCTTAAGACTCTCTCCCTCTCCCTCTGACCCTCCCCTCTTCTCTCTCCCTCTCCCCTGTCCCTCCCTCCCTCACTTTAAAAAATAATAATAAAACCAAAATAAAATAAAATATTTTAAAATAAAAGTAAAGTAAATGAAGTTTGCCACATGTACTAAAAGATGATCAGAAAGGTTAAGGTTTTTAAAAAATGCCACATAAACAAACAATCACAAAATCTCAATGGCTTAAAACAACAAAGGTTTCTTTCTTGGTCACATTGTATATCCAATGCCAGTTGCTCATTCACTGACTCAGGGACCCAGGCAAATGGAGGCTCCATCTCAACACTTGTTTCCATGACCATCACAGCAGAAGTGAGCACTGGATGGTCTCACACCGGAAATTAAATATTCTAGCATGGAAGTGGCTTGTGTCACTTCTATGTGGAAGGAAGGAGAGAAACATAGCTAGGGAGAATATGAATTATCTCCACTACAGGTGATACAAAGACCAACAAGCTGTGGAATAACAAAGGGATTGGTTAAAGAAGATGCTCCAAAAACACAACTCCATCGCTCTAAGGTTCTCAAATTCTAGACCTGGGAAGGTATATAGGGAGCATTTGAGAGCAGCGACCTCAATATGAAGGCATCTCAAACCACATAAACCTGGACTCTGACTTTTCAGAGCAGCTCTGCTTTTTTCTCTAACTGTATGGAGGATCCAGATAAATTTTTTTTTTTTTTTTAGGAAACACGAGAAAAGTTTCTACAGCTGAAAAACCTATGAAAACCACTAATGTAAACCAAATCCTTTGTTTTAGAGATTTTAAAAAAAAAGCAGAGGGGCACCTGGGTGGCTCAGTGGGTAGGGCCTCTGCCTTCGGCTCGGATCAAGATCCCAGAACCTGGGATGGAGCCCCATGTCCAGCTCTCTGCTCGGCGGGGAGCCTGCTTCCTTCTTTCTTTCTCTCTGCCTGCCTCTCTGCCTACTTGTGATCTCTGTCTGTCAAATAAATAAATAAAATCTTTAAAAAAAAGAAATGTAGGGAGAGAGGAGGGAAAGAAGAGAGACCCAGGAAGTTCAAGTGACCCCACCCCACCCCCAGGAAAGTTCCGGAATGCTTAGCAGCTGTCCTTCAACGGATTTGTAGTACCGTTGCACCACCCTCTGGTCTTACCCTTCTTCTCTGCTCCCTTTAACTGGCACAAGAGAGCCAGACCCAGACCAAGATCATGTCACACAACGAATGGTATGGACGATAAGTAGTCCCCACCCTACTGCACTAAATAATGATTCACATCCCATTAGCAATTCTCTACATTACTCATTCCCCACTTCCTGGCAAATGTGAAGCCATTAGTAGACGTTAATACTAACCTTCAGAAGACTTTCATTTTGTTCTCAGAACAGGTTAACAGCCACCTATGATTTGCATTCACTCAATTCCATTCTCTTCTCATGTTCCCAGCTCTGCTTTGTGCCCAGCTATTCCTCTACCTTCATTCACACTAAAGCACTAGGTGTCACATACTTAAGCCTCAATGGTCTTCTAACCTCCAGTCTCTGTCTTTTTCAAATCATCTTATACTTGCTAGCCCATGAAATAAAACTAACACTTTTCAACCGGGAATCCAGTTACCTCCTCAATTTTCCCCCAGCCTATTTTCCAACATTATCTCTACTGTAGTACTTATCCTGCCTAGCCAAAAGCAAGATGATGAGCCTGGACGTCAAAACGACATAGTAATAAATCCTAGATTTTGAGCTAGTTCCTTAATCTGAGTTTCAATGTTCTCTCCTACAAAACTGGTATGATGGTGTCTACTTTGAGAGGCCCTTGAGCGAGTGTAACAGTGAAGATTATGTTTGACTACAAGCAACAAATAGTGGCTTGCAAGTAAAAAGGTTATTGGTTTTGGGCAATAAGAAGTATAAGGAAGGGGATGCCTGGGTGGCTCAGATGGTTAAGTGTCTGACTCTTTATTTTGGCTCAGGTCATGATTTCAGAGTTCTGGGATAGAGCCTGGCATGGGCTCCATGCTGGGCATGGAGCCTGCTTAAGATTCTCTTTCCTGGGGCACCTGGGTGGCTCATTGGGTTAAACCTCTGCCTTCGGCTCAGGTCATGATCCCAGGGTCCTGGGATCGAGCCCCCGCATCGGGCTCTCTGCTCAGCGGGGAGCCTGCTTCCCCCTCTTGCTCTCTGCCTGCCTCTCTGCCTACTTGTGATCTCTCGCTCTCTGTCAAATAAATAAATAAAATCTTAAAAAAAAAAAAAGATTCTCTTTCCTTCTCCGTCTGCCCTCCCCCTCCAAAAAAAAGGAAAGAAGAAGAAGTTTGGGAAAAGTCATTTAGGCTGGTACTATGGCTCAACAAGGTCATTAAGATTAAGACCCTTCCAAGTTCCAACTTTGCCATTTTTAATACATGGTCCTATTTCTGTTGCTGTAGTTGGCTGCTGTGCTTTCAGGCACTGCACCTAGGTTCCCAGCAGCAAGAAGCAGAAAGGGGCCAAAGCTGTTGGGGTGTACTAGCCAAGTGTGTCCTCCTCATTTAGCTTTCAGGAAAGCCCCCATCCAAACATCTACTTATATCATTGTAAGACCTGAGTCTCATGACCGCTCTAGGCTGTTACAGGAGTCTTGGAAAGTAAGATGGGCATATTCCCATCTCAAGCAAAATTGGAGTTCTTCTAGGGCGCCTGGGTGGCTCAGTGGGTTAAAGCCTCTGCTTTCGGCTCAGGTCATGATCTCAGGGTCCTGGGATTGAGCCCCGCATCAGCGTCTCTCCTCAGCAGGGAGCCTGCTTCCTCCTCTCTCTCTCTCTGCCTGCCTCTCTGCCTACCTGTGATCTCTATCTATCAAATAAATAAATAAAATCTTTAAAAAAAAAAAGGAAAAAAAATTGGAGTTCTTCTAGTTAGAAAAGAGATGAGGAATATTGGATAAGCAATAAGTAATGTCTATCCCAGTATTAAAGTACGTATTTTATATAAAGTGCTAAGCACAGTAGTTAGCTGCTCAATCAAAGTTGAGCTGTAATTACTGCTATTATTATGATTACTGTTGTTATTATTACCATTTACCTATCTTACCCTCTGGCCAAATGGAATAACTCATTATATCTAGATGTTCTTTTTACATTTCTACTATATATGTATCTGTATATGCTATATGTATCTCCCACAGTATCTCTGCTGCAAGGTCCAGGAAAATGCCATTTAATCCAAGAAGTCTTTCCTGACACCTACTCCTAATAATAAGTTCTATGGTGGCAAAACCCACATCAGACAAAAACTCCTGTGTTCATTATTCCATTGAGCATAGTCTCTTGGAACATGGTAGGTCCTAATAAACAGTGCCTTGATAATTTAAGTAATTCATGTACATATTTTTTTTAAGATTGTATTTATTTATTTGAGAGAGAGTGAGAGAGAGCATAAGAGGGGAGAGGATCAGAGGGAGAAGCAGACTCCCCACTGAGCTGGGAGCCCAATGTGGGACTCAATCCTGGGATTCCAGGATCATGACCTGAGCCAAGGGCAGTTTAACCAACTGAGCCACCCAGGCACCCACCATGTACATATTCATTTCCACATTTACAGTCAGTCTTCTAGAATCAAATATGGTATATTCCTGAAATGTCAAAGTAAAACACTAGCGTGATATGTCATAAAGTTAGTTGTGGGAGTGAGGGGATGAAGACCGTATTCCCCAAGAATAAGAAGAAAAAAGTAAAAAATTCTCTAAAACACCATACGTTTTACATATTGTAGGAGTTCAGATTATAGTTCATCACATATTCCCTCCTCTACTATGGGCAGAGTCTACTTTTATCCATGGATTTGATCTTCACCATGTGACATGCTATATCCAAAACGGTTGTTTGTGAAGATGACATTGCTTGTGCAGTTTGACTCAGCTATCAAATCCAGTTATCCGCCATGAGAAGGGTATGCCTCAAGTAGCTGCTATCCCTTCCACTTGGGCCCCAGAACACATGTGTAGCAGACCAAAACCAAGTGCAGCCAGCAGCAGAGCCATCCGGGAACCCAGCCTCGATCAGTCAAATTAGAGTCAACCTAAAAACTCAGGAGAGTGAGGGTCATCTGGGTGGCTCAGTGGGTTAAGCCTCTGCCTTCAGCTCGGGTCATGATCTCAGGGTTCTGGGACTGAGCCCCGCACTGAGCCCCCCACTGAGCCCCGGATCGGGCTCTCCGCTCAGCAGGGAGCCTGCTTCCCCCCCTCTCTCTCTCTGCCTGCCTCTCTGCCTACCTGCGATCTCTATCTATCAAATAAATAAATAAATCTTTAAAAAAAAAAAAGAAAACTCAGGAGAGTGAGAATTAATACCTGTTGCTATAACTCAAGAAGTTTTGATACACAACTAATATAACTTTATCAATTGACATATCTTAGCATTTCTTATATATTAATTTACTTTTTTTCCTTTTCTTCATGGAAAAAAAAAAAAAAAAAAAAACCCAGACTGAAGAATCTCTGTGCTTGGTACATTCAATGATGATTGGATCATTTGGATCAACTGTTTTAGATATAGGACCTACAACTATCATTAATATCAGTCCTTTTTCATTTTCCATTTGTTCTATTTTTCTAAAATAAGGAAAATCACAATAAAGTATCAAGGAATAATTGCTGAAATTAAACCACTGGCTGGCAAGTAGGTCTCCCATATAACAGCCAAAATGTTAACTTCTTTTTTTTTTTTAAGATTTTATTTATTTATTTGACAGAGAGAGAGAGAGAGAGAGAGAAAGAGCACAAGCAGGAGGAGCACCAGGAAGAGGGAGAAGTAGACTCCTCACAGAGCAAGGAGCCCAATGGAAAACTCGATCCCAGGACCATGGGATCATGACCTGAGCCAAAGGCAGACACTAAACCAACAGAGACACCCAGGCATCCCCAAAATGTTAACTTTTTAGCTGATAAAAGAGGTTAAAGATTGTCCCTAGTAAGATAAACAAAAATGTAGATTATACAAAATTAACCTCACCGAACTCAAAGACTATCTGTTGAGGTGAATTAATGGATTCCAACACCATTCATTCAAACTAATATTTGAGTATATGTCTTTCAGCAAATCAGGATCATTGAATTTCACCAAAGGGAAAACACTGATAAGGCTTAAGTCTTCTGGCTTTTCCAACATAATAAAACAAGAGGGCCACACTACTTCAATAGAATAATTTTAAATACAATTATATTTTATCACTAATGAAAAAGAGTCTCTTTGAAGGTGAAAGAGAAAATAAAATTCTAATCCCTTAGCAAAAGAAAAAAAAAAGCCAAATGGATGATAAGAGCCCATATTCAACCTATACCTATTCAGAACTCCAACTGGAAATATAAGGTATCAGTAAAAATAAAAGAGTATGGATTTTGTTTTGTTTTACCTTCTTTTAAATAATCATCATTACATTCGGAACCAAATTTCCACTGGGCCAAAGCTGACTTACTAGAAATATACACAAAGTTACTAAATTTATCTACTGGTGAAGTGATGGCGTTCAGAAAGTCAAGGCACACATTAACATCGCAGTGGATTCTAAACGGAATAGAACTTATGTATGCTGGAAAAGTCCATACTTCAGAAGACGGTATAGACGGTACAACCAAAATTTGAATTCAAGGCCATAGCCAAGGTCACAGGCTCTGGGTCAGAGAAATGTGCACTCAAGTGCTCACTCTTACCCTAAACTGTGGCAAGATACATAATCCCTTTTAGCTTCCTTACCTATAATTTGAGGGTAATAATAACCCCTACCTCAAAGGAGCTCTGAAAGTTTTAAAAAAGATAATGCATGTAAAATACTCCACAAAGTGCTAACATTTACAAAGTGCTAGCATTCACAATAGTAATAATACTACCTTGACAAACCTGGCTTATACATGAAAACCATCCTAATCAGTGCACTCTGGCTTACAATCTGTTCACGAAACAGCAAAGGCACAGCTTTATATTCACATCCACATACAGCTTCTATAAGGTAAAAAGAACAACCAGTAATTTTTCTACTGAATTCAGAGAGAAGGGCACTGAAAAAAATAAGCCTTTCATTTATAGAGAATGAGGAGGAGCTGGTCCTGCTGCCCACACTCCAGCCACCCATGAAAGTCTTGCTGATGAAACCATCACCATCCACACACCGCCCTCCCAAACTGTGCAGGGTTTTTATTAAAGCACAGAGGCAGACAGACAAGATGGCTCACCTTAGAAGCAAACTCACCTTAAAGGCAAACTCTTCTACCCTCCGGAAGGGATCTGTCTTGACCTCACTGCCACATCCAAACTGACAGCCAAACTGTAAGTGAAGAAGGCAAGCCCTCACTTCCAGAAGTTGAGTCACACTGTCAAAAACTACAGGAATCCCTTCTATTCATGGTAATCCTAATAAAGTATCCTTGTCTGCTTGAAAAATATCTTATAAATCCATTAATAGAGCCAAGAGCCAATTACAACTGTATACTGAGAAAACAATGTGACTTTACAAGGACAGGAGTGACCGTAGGAGACAAAGTGCCACACCCTTTTCCCAGAGAGCTCAACAGTAAATGCTGTCTCTTATAAAGGAGCCTGCAATTCCAGAGAAATAGGTGGACGATTCTAACCTCCCAATACGTACCCCCATCATTGCATTTTTTACACAGATCCATTTCATTTTCATTTTTAAGCCAATGGCCTGAGCATCCCCAACTACAACTAGTGAGGAGAGAAAGAGGAGAGAAAAAACAAACACAAGTCAAGCATACTTGCTTCTAAGCCCCTTTTCCAAGAGTTTCCTTCCCGCTTGTCTGCCTCTCACAGCTGGAGCCTCATACCTGGTGGAAACCAATGGTTAAGTAAAACCACTGATTTAAAAAGCCAACCAGGAAACTAACCATGACAAGTGGGAGCTGCCCTCCTCTCCCGAGCGTTGATTGGCTCTTGAGGTTTTACCGGTCCCCGTTCTGCCCACATAAGTGGCAGGTGTGACTGTCAATCACAGAGGGACCTGACAATTCACCACTCCGGGAGTAAACTGCCTTTCATCCAGCAAAGGCAGGTAGCCGCCTAAAATCGATCCGCTCATAACAGAGCGGACCCTCCCTCTTTGGCAAGAACAGAGACCCCTAAGTACAAAATAAATAAGGCCGGCCGATCCGCGAGTTTATGAGCGCTGTTTTATTATCCCGCACCAAAGCAGCCCTTAATCTTCACTGTCCTAAGATGATCTTTCAAAGGCTCGGACGAAATTTTTTTAAATGAGAATAAAAAATTAGGTACCACCTTCTAAGTACGCCTTTTCTTGTAAAATTCGGAGATGGGGAGGGGGAAGAAAGGAATGTCGTTCCGTTTAATTTCACGTCGTATTCGTTTTCATATACCACCACACTCTACCCCTCCCCAATAAAGCCGGCTTCATTTTTCTTGACACGGATTTTTTTTTTTTTTTTTCCTTAACACGCTCCCCTCGGAGCCCACCGAGGCAGCCAGGCACCCCACCCCCCTGGACTGGGGCTCCACCTTTCAACACTTTGTTCTGCTTGGGGTTCCCCGAGACCCTTGCCCCTGAGAACACCCACCCTCGAGGCAAGAGGGGAAAAGCCAGGAGAAAGAGAGGAAGCTGGAGAGAAGAAAGGCGATGGCCGTGAGGGTGGCTGCCGGAGAGGGACTGCGGGAGGTGGCCCGGGCCGCCGGGGCGAGCGAGCGGCGTCCGCGCGCCAGTGCAAGCCGTGCACTTGTTCCAATCCGGGGGTTTCTACATCAAGGCAAATCCGCCCTTAGGCCGCCCCATCCTTTCCTCCGCCCCAGAAAGCCCCGGTGGAGGCGGATGGTTCACCCCTCGGCTCCCCGCGATAACGCATTGCAGCTCCCCACGAGTGAGGGGGACCCGGCACGAGGGATGCCCGGCACGCGCGCCCCGAGGGAGCCGGGCGCCCAGCGGCCCCGGCCCCGGCGTCGACGTCTCACCTTTCTGATGCTCGCCCCGGGGCCGTCCCACATGGATTTTTACAACCTCACGTCGCCCTGGCCCCGGGCGGCCGGGAGGAGCCGGAGCCGGCGCTGGAGCCGGAGCCCGAGCGAGCCGAAGAGGGAGGAGGAGGTGGAGCGGGGCGGGGAGGGAGGGCACGGCTCCGAGGGCCGGGGCCAGGCGCGGGGCCGGGCGGGGCTGACGGCCGAGGGGGCGGCACCCGCCGCAGTCCTGAGACGCGCGCTCGCGCGGCGCTGCCAGAGCTGCGCTCTGCCGGGCCCCCCGCCCGGCCGCTCCGCGCGCTCGCCTGCTCGCCGCGGCCCTGACTCACATTCCCAGCATTCCCGAGGAGCCGCTGGGGGGGCCGGGGCTGGGACGCGGGCGCCTCCGCGGGGGGCAGCAGAGAGCGCCTTGCCCCGCGCCGCGGGGGGTCTTCGAAGCGCCTCCTCCCAGGTAGCTGCCTTCTCCAAGCACCTGGTCCTCATCTCCTCTCCCGGACTCCTCTTCCCGGGTACCCTCCAAAGGCTGCCAGGCACTCCTGGGACTGGTCAGGTTGCTTTGGCGACAGGGACAAGGAAGGCACTCGATAGAGGGGATGCAACTGTTTTAAGTTAAGCTTGTGGGGGGGGGGGGGGGGGGGTCGGGATTCCCATACCCTGGCACCCTCCTATTAGCTTAATCTTGTTTAGGAGAGTGAAGGGATTTCGTAAGATTTTCACTTTCCTGTTCCCCTAAGGAAAAGAGAGAATGGAAGATGAAAAAGGGAGCAGGAAAAAAAAAATCATCATCAACCTCATAGTTATCATTCATTGAATGCCTTCTCTGTTCCCTCCAATGTGTGTGCATCGTCCCATTTAAGGTAGAAAGATGGCGTCTGAGTTCATTCACACACACACACATACATACACACCTCAAGATAATGTGCAGCAAGAGTTAGACACGTTTTTCATTGGAAAAAGCTACCACACAACAAGTCTGGAGCCCCAGCCACTACCACTTTATATTGGGGAGAAGACCTCACTGGAATCTCCAGATTTGGTCTCACACTGAGTAGTCAATTTGCAAGACTAAAGAAGTGATTTCCTTCCTGTCCTGATGAGTCTGCTGCTGGCAATGTCAGCGACCAAACCTAAATGTCTCCTGCTGGGAAGCTCCAACAAATGAAGCTGAATCCAGCCATGGATGTCTGGACCAGCAGAGGTACAGAATCAGCACAATGATTAGGGATGACTCCTTCCTTCCTCCCACGATGGGAATTGAAATATTAAATGAAGGAAGTAGACTCTACTCAAATGCCCTGTTCCTTAAGCCTTCCTTTTACACCTGTGTTCATAGTTTTTCACAGACTCATGGCCCCTGATGCCTCTTTGCCCTTACCCTCTTCTTTCTCGCAGTCACAAAGAAACCAGCACTCATTCTGTTGACTTGGCTGCTCCAGGGTAAAAGCAAGCTACACCTGTTGTGTTTAGTTCTCTTTGTACCTCCTTGACAGCCTCTGCTAAAATGGCCTGTTAAATAGATGGATGGACGGATAGACAGATAGATGTACTTTGTTGAGAGTGCTTTAAGAAGTCCTAAAATCCCTCATCTTTTGAAATGTGACCAGCTTATTGACTACCTCCTATGTGCACCACTTACATTTCCTCCACTACTCTCACAAAAACTTTGTAAGATATTTACTCTCTTTCAGAAAGTCAGGTAACATATCCAGCTGGGAATGTATTTAAATCTATGCCTAAAGTTCACCACTCTTGGCCATCCATTCTCTATTCCTTTGATCCATGGGTTCTAAACAAGAATCGCTGGACTTCGTGGGGACAATTTCCTGTTTGTATGCCTATGTGCATTTTTCCCCCAGAGAGAAGATCTATGGTTCTCAACAGATTTCTTTGCATTGGGTCCTTGAAAAACTTAAGAATAATCACTTTAGGGGCGACTGGGTGGCTCAGTGGGTTAAGCCGCTGCCTTCGGCTCAGGTCATGATTCCAGGTCCTGGGTTCAAGCCCCACATCGGGCTCTCTGCTCAGCAGGGAGCCTGCTTCCTCCTCTCTCTCTGCCTGCCTCTCTGCCTACTTGTGATTTCTCTCTGTCAAATAAATAAATAAAATATTTAAAAAAAAAAAGAATAATCACTTTAAACAGAAAGCAACTTTATGTAGTAAAACAAGGACTGGAAGTTTAGGGATCTTAAGTCATCTTTATCCTCTCTGGGACTTAGTTTTCTCATCCGAAAAATTTTAAAGCTGACCTAAAGGATCTTAAGTACACTACAGTAAGGGAGACAGGCAAGAAAACAGGCCATTACAATATGGCTTATGAAGGAACAATGCTGGGGTGTCTGGGTGGCTCAGTTGATTAAGCATCTGCCTTCAGCTCAGGTCATAATCCTGGAGTTCCAAGATCAAGCCCTGTGCCAGGCTCCCTGCTCAGCGGAGAGAGCCTGCTTCTCCTTCTGCACCTCACCCAGCTCATTCTTTCTCTCTCTCTCTCTCTCTCTCTCTCTCTAATAAATAAATAAATAAAATCTTAACCCCTCCCCCCCCCCCAAAAAAGGAACAATGCTCTAGGTACTCTAGGAGCATATGGGAAAGACAGCCAGCCCTTACCCCAGGGCTCAGAAATGGATTCCCAAGGAAAATGTCATCAAATTTGCTTGCTACATCCACCCTCCCTGTCCCACCCTGTGCTCAACCCAGAGCAGCAGCCTGCGTACTCTGTGAAGCCAACCATAGAAGACTGAATCTTTGGAGAACACCTGCCCCTGGGTGGGCTGTCACAAGCTCTCCCCACAGTATTTCAAACTAGGCCATTGGAATGAGTCAGCCAGTGGGTACTGAGTGAGCTTGTAGCCCAAATCAGAACTAGGGCACCCAAAACCATGGTGCCAAAGTCACCAAAAAATGAGCTCTAAGACCTTTGCTCATTGGCAGAAAGGAGAGTAGACAGCCAAGTAGACAGAAACTGAGATTCCTAAAGGTCTGAAAGATTTGAATATGTACCTGCTTACCTGATAACACTGATGTGGGTATCTAACTGGCATCTCAAACTTGATCTGTTCTAACAGGACTCTGGATTTGTGTATACCACATCTCTTCTCTCCCAAGGTCACTCATCAGATTAATGACACCACCCTTTAACCAGTTGCTCAGGTACAAACCTAGAAGCATCTTTGATTCCCCCTTTTGCTTATACCACACCTTTATCCCATCAACCAATTTTATCAGCTCTGCCCAGGACCATATTGGAGCTTGAAATCAAAAGAAAACTGTGTACTCCTATATATATATATATATATTTTTTTTTAATTTGAACCAAGTAGAAAAAGTTAACAAAATCTCCACATTGAAAAAAACACAACTGTATCTAAAGCCCCATGCTCCCTAATATGTTTGGTCACTACTGCCAACCCTCATAAACCCAGCCAGCAGGTAGACACAATGGCCAAGTGGCCCAGGAACTGAGCACTTGTTAGAAATGATTATTCTTATTGCACGATGATACAGAGTCATAAAATACAGCAACAGCCACCTCTCTCTCTTTTATACATATACACAACTAGGAAGTTGCAGGACTGAGATTCAAATCACAATTCACAATTCACAAACTGGCTCCCTTACTTGGAGGGCAAGGAGAGACCAAGAAAGAAGCAGACCACTCCAGATTGGTAGGTGGCAGGTTTAATAAGAAAAGGAAGGCTTATCTCCAGTGATTCCAAGATGAGTAGATCTCTGCACCTGCCCATCAGAATCTTAAAGTTTATGTAGAGGCCCTAACTGCATTCAATCATGTGTACTATCCAGATGGTCTCAATGACACCTTACTCTCTCAAGGCTACGTCCTTAAAATGGTTCCCACTGTAGGAATGGTGAGCAGAGTGTACATTCTAAGGACTGGGGAGTGGATGAGGAGCTTCAAATTCCCCACCTCCAGCTCGTGGCTAACTGGTGAACACATTCTCTCAACTACTTGCTCCAACACAAGGCAGTCTGGCTCAGAATCAACACAGCAAAATCAACTAGACTTGGTGAGTACTTGGACATGGGACATGAGGGAGGAGCCAAGAGTGCTCCCAGGAGTCTGGTTCCAGCAAATGGTTAATGTGCCATTCACTAAGACCAGAAATAAAGTTGGGGGGGGGTGATAAAGATTTATAGAAAATTTGTGAATAATTTATGGGTTCATTTGGAGCTTTCTGAATTTTCAGTGCCAGGGACCTCAAGGTGGAAATATCCAGAAGGTGACTATTTCAGTGTGCTCTGAAGTCAGATGAGAGATTCCACACACTGAAGACAGTGTGTTGAAGTCATCACGTTTGGTCATTAGAGCTATGGGCATGGATGAGTAACCCAGGACAGTCATTAGCCATGAGAAGAATTTAGTTAGATGAGAAACAAAATCCCTAAACAACTCACAATTATCTGTCCTTCTTAGGCATGAAGTCATTTGTACATGTCTCTTAACAATGTAGGTTTAATTCAAGAGAAACATCATTGGGGCTGCCATAAAAGAAAAAAGGCGCAATTAACTGACTCACTACCACCACCACCATAGTTAATTGGATCAGAAATAATCACCTGACCCTTAAGAAGCCAACCTATTGGCTTAACTAAGCCAATCTAAGCCAATTCTCTTTGCCAGGAATGTTTTAAGACCTTTGTAGCCTTAAGTGTCAGAACAAGCATATCAAAATCCAGCACCATCAAAATATTTTTCCCTCTGGAAATTTTTTTTTTAAAGATTTTATTTATTCATTTGGCAGACAGAGATCACAAGCAGGCAGAGAGAGAGAGAGAGGAAAGCAGGCTCCCTGCTGAGCAGAGAGCCCCTTGTGGGACTCGATCCCAGGATCCTGAGATCATGACCTAAGCTGAAGGCAGAGGCTTAACCCACTGAGCCACCCAGGTGCCTGGAAATTTTTTTTTAAAAGATTTTATTTATTTGACAGAGAGATCACAAGTAGGCAGAGAAGCCAGCAGAGAGAGAGGGGGAAGCAGGCTCCCCGCTGAGCAGAGAGCCCCATGCCGGACTTGATCCCTGGACCCTGAGATCATGACCCTAGCTGAAGGCAGAGGCTTAACCCACTGAGCCACCCAGGCGCCCCTCCCCATGGAAATTTTTGGTGAAAGTTTTTTGGCTTTGCTTTTATAATTATTTTACTAATTTATTATATTCACTGTGGCTATGATTTGTCCGTAATCATAGAGCATACGCAAGAATTATTGTGAAATGAGGAGAAAATCTAACCTACAATTATTTTCAAATGGAATGAAATGTTTGTAAATATGAAAAACCATAAAGTTATGTTTTGTACACATTTATAAAATTAAACATTTATTAATTCCCCATTTACAGTTTCCTGTAAATCAGTAATCTCAAGGTATGCAAGGCTTTCAGGGCCTTGCAAAAATGTTGGTTAAATGTCTATATAATGTAAAATTACATCAATTGCTTTAGTTCTCAGTTTCCAATAACTTTCCATTTCCACAATTCTAACCACTCATGAAATCTGGCCACCCTTGCTGTCCTTGGGTTCCATGAGGTGCCCTGTGTCCTTCCAATAGATACATACTGTTATTTTTTTGCCTCAGGTAGCTTGAGCAATTTTCTCTTCCTCATAGGCACAATTACTCCCTGAATTGGAAAGCTAGCTTCCTTAGCTTAAACAAAGCCCTTCCCAGTCCACTAGAATCCAAATCTTGAATCTGGCCTAGCTACCAGATTCCCCAAAGAAAACAAACCTGGGGGAAACCGCATAAATGGATATTGTTATAGTTATTGGGTATTCCTTACTCTGCTTCTGGAAAGATACGGCAGATGGCCATGCCAAGCCCTGAGCCTGGACTGTGTCTGTTTCTTTATGGTATTTTCCATGATCTACTGCCCATTCCATAGGCCTCCATTTCTTTCTGCAGTCCCTGGTTTGGCTATTTAAAGGTAGTTCATTAACACATTTTAAATTATGCTAAAAGCTGTAAAATTAAAAGGATTTTTTGCCATGCTCATTTTTCAAGAACAATTTCAAGGTGGAAAAGGCCTCTTGGAAGCCCCTAAGGAGAGAAATAACTGCAGATGCAGGGTTTAAACCCTTCCAAATGCTGCAGGCTCATATATTCTTTTGGCTTCACCCAAACCCTGGCTCCTTCACACTTGTGTTTTTTGCTACTAAAGAAATTACATTCAGACACCACCATGTTCTCTTTCTGAAAAGCTAAAGGCCTTATGGAGAGTTAAGCTATTCTAAAAACCCATGAAAATTTCTTACCTTGAATCCTCTCCGCATTTCCATCTATGCAGATGCTGGAAAGACCCAGCAAAACTTTTAAGGGAGCTAATAATGGGATTCATTACATGAGAGAAAAATAATTTTAAAAAACGGGGATGAGGGAGTTGAAACATGAAAGATGTTTAAAATATCAATAACATAGCAAAGCCACCCATTTTTCTGTTTTTCTCCCTAGTGGCAAAATTTCAGCATTTAAAAACCTATGTGTCTTCAGACAAGTTACTTACTTTGAGATTCAGTCTCCTTATTTATAAAAGGGGAGTAGTTCTCAGTCTCTTCTCTACATGGCTATGACACGGGTAAAATAAAATCATGCAGGTAAAGTCCTTAGAAGATTCAAGGAATGGGGGCGCCTGGATGGCTCAGTGGGTTAAGCCTCTGCCTTCAGCTCAGGTCATGATCTCAGGGTCCTGGGATCGAGTTCCACATCTGGCTTCTGCTCTGCAGGGAGCCTGCTTCCTCCTCTCTCTCTGCCTGCCTCTCTGCCTGCTTGTGATCTCTGTTCATCAAATAAATAAATAAAATCTTTAAAAAAAAAAAAAAGATTCAAGGAATGGTGGCTTCTGTACCCATAATGCTGATCCTGTTAAGGAAGAGAGTAAAACTTACATTAATATTGTCAGGAGTTTTAAATAAATTTGTGAATCTCCATGCTAAATGGTCAGGACCAGGATGAGGCAAGTGAGATACTGGGCTTGGGTGCAAAATTAGAGGCATCAAAATCTCAGCAATCAAGGTAAATCTTACTTTTTTAAAAGATTTTATTTATTTATTTGACAGAGAGAGAGATCACAAGTAGGCCAAGAGGCAGGTAGAGAGAAGGGGGGAAGCAGGGTCCCCGTGAAGCAGAGAGCCCAATGTGGGGCTCCATCCCAGGACCCTGAGATCATGACCCGAGCTGAAGGCAGAGGCTTAACCCACTGAGCCACCCAGGCACCTTGGTAAATCTTATCTTAATACAGTATTTTTTGAAAAAACAAATCAGCAAACTACAGCCCAGGGGCTGACTGCCTGTTTTTGTAAATAAAGTTTTATTGGAAATTTTAGGAACCAAAACCAAAACCAAACCAAAACAAATAAACAAACAAAACCACAAAAAAACTTTAAAAGAAACATTGAGAAAAAGAGGCTGGAGCTTCAATTATAGGCATTTTACACTCTGCCATTCCAAAAAAGAATTTCTTACACTCGGGCTTTTAACAGCCTGATGTGCTTCCAGTATATTGTTCCTGTGAGAATGCCTGTGTTCATCTAGTGTCTTTACCGCCTGGAGTCTCTCTGGGAGAGAGAAAAACAACTGCCCTAAAAGGTGGATTCTTGTGAGAGAAAGGGTTAACATGATGCCTTGAAATGTTTCTTGGGACCAAAATGGACTTGTTTACCCAACTTAACCAAGAACCCAAGGTCTACAGGTAACAGCTTTGGGCTACATATTTGAAAAGTCACTGAGACAAATGTCTGAATAAACACTCTGAGAACTCCATAAACGTGAGTTTTTTTTTAGTAACTGGAGAATCGTTAATGTAATATGAAGAGCGGAATCCACAGTCGGACTGCAAAGATATAAGTGATGGGCTCATTAATCAGGCTGCCCCAGGGCAGGGGTTGATGCTAGATAAATGTAGAACTGGGTGTGAACGCAGAAAACAGAAGAGGGAGCTAGTTTTCCTTCCAACCAGAGGTATCTGTCCTACCACCTACAAAAATAGCTCTGATTACTGAGTGTTCTATCACCAAGCAATTCTTATAGACAGTAAAAAGCTTCATAACTTACATTGCCAAAAATTCCTCCATTTCTTGAAACAGGCTTTGGATCAGCTCTGAGAAACAGAGTTCTTTTCCAAACAAAAGCCTTAACTACACAATTAAATGAAAGGGAACTAATTTGCTTGGAGGAGAATAATAAAAGAAAACAAGCTATTCTGAATGATAAAAATATGTACCAAATTGGCAACAGCTTTAGAATGATGCTCCTGGGTTTGATTAATGAGATATATTATCAACTGAACAAACAAAGAGCATACGGGTTTAGGACCTTTTCTGCTTAACTTTTTTTTTTTTAAAGATTTTATTTATTTATTTGACAGAGAGAGAGAGAGAGAGATCACAAACAGGCAGAGAGGCAGGCAGAGGGGGTGGGGTGAACAGGCTCCCTGCTGAGCAGAGAGCGTGATGCGGGGCTCCATCCCAGGACCCTGAGATCATGACCTGAGCCAAAGGCAGAGGCTTAACCCACTGAGCCACCCAGGTGCCCCTTCTGCTTAACTTTTTAATAAAAATCTTAAAAAACATTTTTTTGAGCTTACAAAAGTTAGAAGAATGGATTGTAAAATAAAATTCAAACATTCCAGGGGCACCTGAGTGGCTCAGTTGGTTAAGCGTCTTCCTTCCGCTCAGATCAGGGAACTGGATTGAGCCCCACATGGATCCCCACTTAAGGCTCCCTGCTCAGTGGGGAGCCTGCTTCTCCCTCTCCCTCTGCCTGCTGCTCCCTCTTCTTGTGCCCACCCCCGATCAAATAAATAAATAAAAATTTTTTTAAGTTTAAAACAAATCAAACATTCCAGAAAAAGTGAAAATCTACCCTCAGAGACAACCAATCACTTTAAAAAAAATTTTTTTTTTAAGATTTTATTTATTTATTTGAGAGAGAGACAGTGAGAGAGAGCATGAGCGAGTAGAAGGTCAGAGAGAGAAGCAGACTCCCCGCGGAGCCGGGAGCCCGATGCGGGACTCGATCCCGAGACTCCAGGATCATGACCTGAGCCGAAGGCAGTCGTCCAACCAACTGAGCCACCCAGGCGTCCCGACTTTTTAAAAATTTTTATTTATTTAGGGCACCTGGGTGGCTCATTTGGTTAAGCAACTGCCTTTGTTCAGCTCAGGTCATGATCCCAGAGTCCTGGGATGGAGCCCCACAATAGGCTCACTGCTCAGCAGGGAGTCTGCTTATCCTTCTGACCTTCCCCCTCTCATGCTCTCTCTCTCTCTCATTCTCTCTCTCTCTCTCAAATAAATAAATACATAAATAAAAACTTTTAAAAAAATTTTTTAAAGATTTTATTAATTTTTTTAAAAGATTTTTTTAAAAAGATTTTTTTTTAAAGATTGTATTAATTTATTTGAGAGACCACAAGCAGAAGGAGGGGCAGAGAGAGAGGGAGAAGCAGAGCAGGGAAGGCTCAGGGAGCCCGACTCAGGGTTTGTGGGGGAAACTCCATTCCAGGACACTGGGATCATGACCTCAGTCAAAGGCAGAGTTTTAACTGACTGAGCCACCCAGGCACCCCAACAACCAACCTCATTTAACACAGGCTGGTATATATTCCTTTGGATTTTTTAAATGTATATTTTAACGAAAATTGGGCCAAATTGCGGTTTTTTCTTTCAGTATCCTTTATCTTCTCCTCTGAGGTTTAGACCTTGTCTTTCTGGTTTCAGGGATTTTCATATCGCCTTTCCTCCTTGGCCACAGTGATTGCTCCAAGAGCTAGACATATGACCACAGTCAGACCAGTCAGAATCCTTCCCTGGGATTTTTCAACTGGCTCTCTGTTCTTTAGTCAAAGAGCTCTAAGAAGGTAATTACAGAGTTGGTGGCATCCATGGCTCCACTCTTATGGAAAATTTGCAAACTCTGAGAAGCAGAGATAAGAGGCAGAGAGGACCTCAGCTCTAAGAACATTCAGGTCCCTGATTCCATTGCTGAGGACCCCAAAGCTCTCATGATTCCAAAAGCTCTTTTGTGCAACATTGTCTCCAACTCTCTGAGCTACTCTATCATCCTTCTAGTTCTTGTGACTGTGCTAGACCCACAGTAAGTTCTATTTCTCCCTGAAGCTATTTCCCATGGTCGTCTGCCACTTGCAACCAAGTGAGTCCTAAGACACATTCACTTCTGCGATTTGATTTTGTTCAGCTGAAATTGTGTACATCATGGACAATTTCATGTTAGTGTACATCTCCCTTTTCTCTTTTAATGGCTGAATCATTGTCCATTGTATGGATGAATGTTTGTGACCTTCTCCTAGGGCCAGGAACACAAGATAGTTTAAAAAGTGATAAACACAAGATTCTCAAAATCACTTATATCAGGAAAATACAAATCAAAACCACAGTGGTATATCTTCTTACACTAGTCAGAATGGCTAATATCAAAAAGACAAGAAATAACAAATGTTGGCATGGATGTGGAGAAAAGGGACCCCTCATGCACTGTTGGTGAAAATGTAAATTGGTGCAGCCACTATGGAAAATGGTATGGAGGTTTCTCAAAAAATTAAAAATAGAAATATCATACAACCCTGTAATTCCACTTCTGGGTATTTACCCCCCCCCCAAAAAAAAATAAGGTCAATTTAAAAAGGTAAATGTACCCCTATGTTTATCCCAGAATTATTTATAATAGCCAAAATATGGAAGCATCCAAAGTGTCCATTGATAGATGAATGGATAAAGATGTAACTAACACACACACACACACACACACACACACTGAAATATTACTCAGCCATAAAGAAGAATGAAATCTTGTCCATGGTGACAACACAGATGGATCTCGAGGGCATTACATATGCTAAGTGAAATAAGTCAGACAGAAAAAGACAAATACCATATGATTCCACTTATATATGGAATCTAAAACAAACAAAAAACAGAACAGAAATAGATTCATAAATACCAAAAAACAAACTGGTGGCTGCCAGGGGGGATGGGTAAATAGATAACAGGGATAAAAAGTTACAAACGTCCAGTTATAAAACAAATTAAGTCCCAGAGATGAAAACTACAGCATAAGGAATAGAGTCATTAATGTTGTAATAACGTCATATGTGGCGAGTGGTGTCTACACCGACTGTGGTGAGCATTGCATAAGGGACATAATTGTTGAATCACTACGCTATACCCCTGAAACCAGTATAATATCATATGTCAACTATTTCAGTAAAAATAAGAATTTAAAAAATTAATTAAAAATAAATAAATGAAAGGAAAATTTAAAAAAAAAAAGAAAAAAGAAAACTGCTCCAGAAATAAAAATGGGGGGAGTAGAAGAAGGATGGATGTCAAGCAATGGTGAAGCTGAGTTCATTTTCGCTTTTTTTCTCTACATTCATGTATGCTGGAAAAAATCTTGCAAAATGAAAAGTTAAAAAGAAGGGGGAAAAGGAAACAAGGAAAAAAAAAAGAGAGAGAGAGGTAAAACTTGGTGGAAATTTGTTCCTAAATGAAATAAAGTCTACAAATTGCCATTCTTTTAAACAAGAAAAAGCGATAAGCATGGAGAATTATATTCAGCTTGAAGAGCTGCAGTCACAGCTCTGCGTGGGGACGATTGTCTTGTAAATGGCAGGCCTACCCAGGTGTTGGTGAAGTGTAGGTGTTCCCCAACCGCCCACGCCCAGCAGTACTTATCACACTTGCCTCAGGGAGAGTCCCTCCAGGCTTGTATTACCGGCCTTTTGCATCTCAAGTTTCTCCATCACACCTAGTAGTGAAATTGTCCATTCAGAGGGTCTTTAAACCTCTGTTTGTCAGAGGAACTTTGTGAGTCACGTGGAGCGAGCGGAGGTTGTGCTTGTAGATGTGGTAAACAAAGACAGAAGAAAACTTTGATTTCCTTACTACCTACAGCCTACAGACAAGTCCTTGAAAAAGGCAGAGTGACATTCTCTAGGGACTCAACTGCCTTGCTGTTAATACTTTGCAGAGGGCCAAAAGTAATCCTAGCCTAGCCCTCTAGCCACCACCACCGCTACCCAGCCACCACCACCGCTACCCAGCCACCACCACCGCTCCCCACCCCCCCTTCATCCCCAGGATCCTGTAAGTCTACTTTAATGTATTAAAATTCCTTTAGAGGGCATCTGGGTGGCTCAGTTGGTTGGGCGACTGCCTTCGGCTCAGGTCCTGATCCTGGAGTCCCGGAATCAAGTCCGGCACTGGGCTCCCGGCTCCACGGGGAGTCTGCTTCTCCCTCTGACCTTCTTCTCGATCAAGCTCTCTCTCACTGTCTCTCTCTCAAATAAATAAATAAAAAATATTTTTAAAAAATTCCTTTAGAAATTTATTTTATCTCTAACCTCCCAAGAAACGTGCTGTCAGTCATCCCCCAACCATATGGCCCACCGATATATATCCGAAGTGTCTCATGACTAAGGTTTTACTAGCTGGTAATAAATGACACTTTCCCAACAATAGCTAGCCTGGAGACCTTGCTTCCAAAATTCCTTAGAGATTTACACCATCCCTAACCCCCTCTCAACTTGAAATTAT
Source organism: Lutra lutra (assembly GCF_902655055.1). Taxonomy (NCBI): domain Eukaryota; kingdom Metazoa; phylum Chordata; class Mammalia; order Carnivora; family Mustelidae; genus Lutra; species Lutra lutra. Next base: position 198,515,086 of record NC_062278.1, on the reverse strand, counting down.
ATGACGGGTCACTCCTCATGACCCCGGTGCAGCTCCTTCTGCCCACAGGTCCTGTCTCTGTACTTTAATAAAACCACCTTTTTTGCACCAAAAAAATCTCAAGAGTTCTTTCTTGGCTGTTGGCTTCGAACCCTAACGTTCTTTCCTACCTCACTTGCATTAGTTGTTGAGGCCCAGAACCCTAAGTACAATTGCGTTTGAATTTGTCTGAAGATCTAACACCCCGTGTTTCCATATTTCTACTGTGCAGTTTCCAAGACATGGAGCAACTGTAAAAGAGCTGAACTTGGGCTTTGTGGTCACACAATTATGGGTTCAAGTCCCAGTCCCTCCATTGATGAGCTGTGTGATCTTGGGCAATTTACTTAACCCATCTAAGCCTATTTCCTCATTAGAAAAAAAAAAGGGGGGGGTGAGTTGATGAATAGTACTTGCCCCATAGGCATTTTGAGAGAATTAAATACGAAATTGTGTGGAAAGCTTCTATGACTGTGCTAAGCTTATAGTAAATGCTCAGTATATGGGGAGGAACATCATCTTCGTGCTGTACAGTAAATTCCATTGTCAGGGCTGTATGCTGTTTTCACTTTCTGAGTTTCTCCGTTGCCAGTGTGACTTTCTAAAACTATTCTTTCCAAACTTTCAGAACACACATAAAAGCTGGGTGCTAGCCAGAACACACCTGAAAGCAAAACAGTCCTAAAAATAAGAAAAGGATGCGTGACTTTTTTAATGTTGGGTTTCTCTTTAAGAGAGAAATTAAACTGTGAGTAAAGACCAAAATTCATTCTTTCTGTGACCTTGTTCAAAAACAGAGCTTATTGGAATTTCATGCATGTCAGATGTTGTTTAGAGTGGCATATGCCCTTCTCAGGACATTCTGAACATGCATTGTATGTCTGCATTTCTCTCTAGTTGGTATTTCTGGGCTGAAGAGGGAAGAAGGGTCCTACACTGGACTACAGTATCCATAGTGCTCAGGGTTGCCCTGGATTATGTTCCGCAAAATACAAACAGGTACAAAAAGAATAATTTCCTACAGCCTTAAGACAAACAGTCTGGGAAATAAAATTCAAGGGCCATATAGGTTTTGAGGTGCCTTGGGAATTCAGACTGATATTCATAGAAAATCCACCAGGGGAAAAAGTGCAACCTGATTCTGGACACAAATGAATGCTTTCCCAGAAACGAACTCCTTTTTGCTTTATCCTCTGCTTAACACCCTCCTCTCTGACCACTCACCTAGTTAACTTTTATTCAACTTTCAGCCTCAACTCAGATGGCATCTTCTCCAGAAGCTCTCCCCAAGCCATCTGTGGGGTGCCCATGCAACCAAATCTCATTGTACCCTGCAATTCTCTTTCATGGTTCCTATCATGACTATGCTGGGATAACCACATTATTCATGGTCCATCCAGTGCTGTCCAGCACCTACATGCTCCAGCTCCACCAGGAACAGGATCACCTCTATTATGTGGACACCAATGTCAGTGATATAATAAATATAGATATAATATAATATATAATAGTGATATAATAAATATCTGTTGAAAATTTCAGAATAATTTTTTTTATTCTGTGAATTTAGACTCTAAGTTTTAGAAACTCAAAGAGTACCTAATTTGCTAAGAAGCTTTCCTTATGAAAGTCAGAAGAATGCCTTTATTCCATGTAACCAAACACAACAAAACCAAACAAAAACAAAAACTATAGCTATTTGATGTCATATCATCTACATTCTATGAAACTGGTTATCAGCTTCACGAAAAAAGTGATAATTAAAACAATTAGCACTAATTGGATGTGTAACTGGTTAGATCCAAAGAGGAATTGAGAAAGACTCAGATAAGAGGGGGGCTTAGAAGCCATACCTTACCTCCCTGTTCAGGCATACTTGAAAATGAGGGTTCTAGAAAAAAGCCAAAGAGCTAAAGGGTTGCTAATGATACCACTCACCTTCTCAGAGCACCTGCAACATTAGGCTTTAGCACAATATTGAAAAGAAAGCAATTCTGACACAGCTGCTGCTTCTCAGAGCCTACCCTCTGCTTGGATCTTCCCTGTGAGACAGGACTTACTCACACCACAAATTGGTCCTTTCCATTATTGAATGGTTCAAAGGGTTAAGCAATTTCTTCCTATGTTAAGACCAACGTGTGTCTGACTTTAATTCTACTCCTCAAAGGCAAAACAAATGGATGCGTCAATAAACTAACATTTACTAATTTGGAAAATGAGGCTTATTGCTGTATTTAAAAATATAATAAACCTCTGAGTTTCTTCATTCTGTGTGTGAATTGTGAGCAAGCATGTGTATGACTGTGTGCATGTGTGTGCAGATATATATGCATAAGCATAATTGTTTTTTGTCACATCAGCATAAACGTTGTAGGTTTATAAGATTCTGGAGGGTTACTCCACTGTAGTTATTTTATAGCCTTCTTTGTTAATTCTCAAAACTATTAAAAATCAAAAACATCTAAATAAGGCAAATTTAATTATGGACTAAACACATAGATCTGCCTCATTTTTAATACAAGATGAGAAATGGAAAAGAGTCAAATGTTTTGTCTGTTTTGCCAAAGCCCAAAACCTTTCTTCTTTGGGCAAGGAAATACTTACACCATAAGGAGTAATTCTTTAATTGCTACTAATTAGAATAAATGGCCAATGCGTGCTGGGTCTCAGGGAACATGACTAACACTTGCCTCACCTTGCAATAACTGCAGATGAAGTGTGGGTGAGGGCGTGAAAATGGGGGGCATCGCCTCGACTCCACCTCCTCCTTTATCCCTGTAGCTGAAATCAGGCACCCGTTAATATCAGAGCCTGTAGCTAAAATCAGGCACCCGTTAATATCAGAGCCTGGAGGCTCTTCCCGACAAGTGTGTGAAATATTAGGGGAGCTCAGATGCTGAGTCATTCTTGAAACAGTTTTTGGGAAGAAGTAGCTGGGTCATTCGTCTATCCTTTGGAGACCAAGAGACACCTCACCACCCCCACAAGTTCCACCCAGGCTCAACCTCAAACTCAGCCCTGAGCAGCTTATGTAGCCTCTCAGTAGAATGGGGATAACACCTCATATGGTTGTTTTGAGGATTCCATGAGCTAATTCATAGAAAGCTCTGAGCATAGTGCCTGGAATAAACACTCAAAAGTCTTAGCCACACAGATATATATGACCAGTCCCACACAGTGATTTAACTGTCAACAGTGTGGCACCTATATGTGCTAGAAGCCCCCCACCAGACAATCTAATGTGTAGCCAGGACTGAGAAGCCCTGCATCAGTTTTAACCCAAACACTGATGAAGACTGAGTGAGGGTACCCGCTATATCCATGATTGAGCTCTAGTGGCAAGTCAGTTACGTGTTTCAGAAAGAGGAATAATAAATTTTTCCTGAGGAACTTCTGGATTTGCTTTAGGGTTTGGAGGCATTTGGTGTGTGGGGCTGGGGGGCGTTGAGAGGGAGAGAAAGAGGGTCATGATAGTCTTGGGCAAAGACAGAAGGATGAGGACAGCTGAGAGAGTCTGTTTTAGATACTCCCCCAGGGAGTCATATCTCAGTTCTGTGCCGAGAGAGCCTGCAAGCCAGAAATGATGGGACCACTTCCATTGCATAAGGGTCTGTGAGACCAGGGGGCTGAAGCAAAGCCGGTTCAAGATCCAGGTGACAAGGGACAACACTCACAATAATTATGGTACAGCAGCCACCCTTAATATACATATTTGTGCCAAGCACTTTGCATGTGTTGATAACACTAGCTGATATCCATTGAGTGCCTACTAGTTATCAGACATTACTCTAAGAGCTTTACAGGGTTCATTTCATTTAACATTTAGAGCAACACTCTGGAACAGTTACCATTCCAGGTGCACTATAAAAGAAAACGGAAGCTCAAAGAGGTGAAGTGACTTCCCCAAGCTCACACAGCTAACAAGGTCAGGCTCTAACCTGGTCGTGTTCATCCCAAGTCCAAGCTCCCAACTAACCACTAGACTACTAAGACTCTCACCACCGAACACATTTGTGACAGTTCCTGAATGCCCATCCCTGCCTTCAAATAAAAAATTACCTCTTTAGAAGATGCTCCCCACACAACCAGAGGATATAAATTGGTACCAGCCTCCTCAGAGTGGGCTGTGGTTGGGTTTCTTAATTGTCCAAGGAGCTCTGGCTATTCAGTCCACTTTGAGGAAAGACAGCTGGTGATCTGTCAAAGGGAACACTGCAAAATATTTAAAAGGCAGGGGGTGGGGGAACAGATATAGTCTCAAGTAGGAAGGAAGGTTAAAGAACGCATTTCTTCCATGAGACTGGCTTCTAAAACGTAAAATGACAAACGAACCTCAGCTTCTGGGCAATGGAAATGTCTCCCAGGATATCAGCAGTAAGTGTGATTTTTTTAGTATCTCTATGGTTCTTCCTTGTCTCAACCCATTGACTGAGAAAGTACATAATTAAAAGTAGACCTTCACAGCACCTTCACCTCAAGGAGCTAAAACACTTCCATGTCAGAAGTAAATCGGAGAGGACAGTATTTCTGCCCCATCTCTGCCTTTAAGACTTGGCTTTTGACCTTAGGTAAGGGATTGTATCACAGGGAGTTCATTAGAGGAAGTAGAAAACAGGATAGCTGACCCTCTCACATTGGCAGTCCACAGAGGAAGACCAAAGACAAACAAATAAGGCTTTATTCTGTCACTGGGTTTCTTTATGTGTTTGGGCTGTTTCCTGTTGCAGAACATACCCTTTGTGGCATTTCCAAGGTCTTTAGAAGCTGATAGTAAGGACTGCTGGTAGCACATTTTAGCTTTCCCGCCTAAGGACCCTTTGGGGAACAGAGTACCAATTTTACCCCCGCTGACAAGTAAGGAAAACTGAGGCACAGGGCTTGTCTAATTTTACACAGCTGAGATTAGTATTATGGCCTCTGACTTCTCCAATTAATTTGGAACCAAGCATGCTTATACGGAGATTGACTCAGAGCCTCTATCTTGTACACTCTTTGACAGTAGGTATAACATGAACCTTAAATAATGAAGATACGGGGCGCCTGGGTGGCTCAGTGGGTTAGATTAGAGCCTCTGCCTTCGGTTCAGGTCATGATCCCAGGGTCCTGGGATCCAGCCCCCAATTGGGCTCTCTGCTCCGTGGGGAGTCAGCTTCCTCCTCTCTCTCTGCCTGCCTCTCTGCCTACTTGTGATCGCTGTCTGTCAAATAAATAAATAAAATCTTAAAAAAAATAATGAAGATGCATATGAAGGCTACGGAGTCGGGGACGTGGAAGAGAAAATAGAGGAGGCCACTAGAGCTGAACTGGAAGGACTCCCTGAATAACAACAGAATCAGCTTCCACTCAGGGAACACTTGCGTGTGCCAGGCACAGGACCAAGAGCTTCACAGACATACACTCCTCTCTCAGCACTCACTACAATTCTGGGAGGTGCAATTTAGTACTCCCCACTTGCAAGATAAGGGACCATGTCCCATAAAGTAATTCTCCCCCTATTGGGACTCTTCTCACACGAAAGGCATGACTGCTCACTGACACCATGATGTCTCCTGTAACTAGTGGATTGGGCAGAAGAAAGACATTTCTTAAAAGTAATTCAGTAGTTCAATTCTTAAAAGTACATTATCTTAAGATTTTGTATGCCAAAAAGAAAAGAAGGCAAGTGTTTCTAGGAACATTTAAATTATTTCTAAGCTTTCCGTTGCTATATATAGCACGGGGGAATGGTTAAGCAGCCTGGCTGGCTTTGAAGCAGGAGAACTTTGTTAAGCCTCAGTTTCCTTCTTAGTAAAATGGGAATAATATAGCACCTCGTTGTGTTGCTGTGAGAACTCAATGATGTATGTAGCATTTGGCACAGCTGTTGTTCCATAGCGGGCACTGTATGAAAGACTGCTGCTGATACATCATGGTAATATGATGATATTGTCGATAATAGATTGGTGATAATTATCTGTGATAAGCAAAATATTCTGACTTAAGACTACCATTTTTTTTTCTTTTTTGCCAATAACTATTTCTCATTGATGGGTATTTTGTTGGTGTTTATTCATAGAAGCTTAGATTTGTGGCTTTGTTTGGTGGGGAAGGTTCTGGAATCATTATAGAGTGATGGTTGCTTCTGCTTGGAAAACAGCCAGAATAGCACCAACAGCGGGGTGGAAAGATGTGATTTATTAGTTCTTCTCCTATTGCAAAACCAGCAGTGCAGATTCACCAGATGAGAACCAAGCAGGAGACTCCAGGTTTTAAGAAAATGATATTGGGGCATCCACCATCTGGCCTTCAAGTATGCATGGGGGATGGTCTTTCTTGTTTAAGGTGAGGAACAGTGGTAAAGGCAGTGCCAGGAGCATCCCAAGTGTCTAAGTATCTCACCCTGTGGGAAAAAACAGCAGTAGCTCAATGGCTGGCTCCCTGTAGAGGCTCAATGCCATTTGAAATGTCCTGAATCCCAAGGACTAATTGATACTCTTCAAGAAGTCAGACAGAAAAATTCTTTTTTTTTTTAAGATTTTATTTATTTGACAGAGAGACACAAACAAGAGAGGGAACATTAACAGGGGGAGTGGGAGAGGGAGAAGCAGGCCTTCCGCCGAGGAGACAGCCTGACTCAGGGCTTGATCCCAGGACCCTGGGATCACTACCTGAGCCAAAGATAGATGCCCAGTGACTGAGCCACCCAGGCGCCCTCAGAAAAATTCCGCAATGTTCACTTCTGTATAACCATGTATCTTACGGAGTTTGAGATCCCATTTTCTTTTTTTTTTTTTTAAAGATTTTATTTATTTATTTGACAGACAGAGATCATAAGTAGGCAGAGAGGCAGGCGGGGGGCCGGGGTGGGGCGGGGAAGCAGGCTCCCCACTGAGCAGGGAGCCCGATGCGGGGGTTCAATCCCAGGACCCTGAGATTATGACCTGAACTGAAGGCGGAGGCTTTAACCCCTTGAGCCACCCAGGTGCCCCTGAGCTCCCATTTTCATACTCATCATCTTCATGACCCCAAGCACATTCTTGCCCTCTCTGAACCTTGATTTCCTCATCTGTAAATTGGTTATAATAACAGAAAACCCAGATTTAGTTTAGCAACAATACAATTTTGGAGCACCTGAGTGGCTCAGTTGGGTGAGCATCTAACTCTTGGTTTCAGCTCAGGTCTTGACATCATGCATCATGGTTCAAACTCTGCAACAGGCCCTGCCCTCAGCAGGGAGTCTGCTTGGGGATTCTCTCCCTCTGCCCCTCCCAACCCCCACTCATGAATGCACTTTCTCTCTCCATCTCTCACTCTCTAAAATAATTAAGTAAATCTTAACCAAAAAAAGAAACAATGCGACTTTGAAAATAACATTTCAGTAGGTTTTACCTAACAAACTAAATGATGCACTGTCACACAAAATTGTGACTTACACCCAAAAGGTCTTTTATAACTGGATCAACTACAAAATTCTTTTTCAATAGATAATTCTCAGCTGTAATATTTTTTTTGTCAGTTTTTACACCCTGCTTCTAATTTACAGTAGTATTTCTCCCAAGAGTCAAAGTGCATTCCATTCCCTTGAGATGCTTCTAGAAGAGAAACTGGACACTAGAAACCTCTCTCAGAAATTCCCATTACAGGGGCACCTGGGTGGCTCAGTGGGTTAAGCATCTGCCTTTGGCTCAGGTCATGATCTCAGGGTCCTGAGATTGAGCCCCGCACTGGGCTCTCTGCTTAGCAGGCAGCCTGCTTCCCCACCTCTCTCTGACTGCTTCTTGCCTACTTGTGATCTCTCTCTCTCTCTGTCAAATAAATAAAATAGTTTAAAAAAATTCCCATTACAAATTAACAAAGTAAAGGTTCTGAGCAAGTGCAGTATAGAAACCTACCTGTATTTAAGTCAGTGTTTCCAAGTTATCAGTCCCTTGAATGCTTTTATCCTTTAACACTCATTTAAATCCCATTTAAAATCCAAGGAACATACCTTGGGACAATGGTTCCCCAATTTTTTATGTTCCTTAGAATCACCTGTAGAGCTCAATAAAACACAGGTTCCCAGTCATGTCCCCAGAGTTTCTGATTTAGTAGGAGCCCCAAGAATTTGCATTTCTGGGATGCCTGAGTGACTCAGTGGGTTAAGCTGATGCCTTCCACTCAGGTCATAATCCTAGGGTCCTGGGATCAAGTCCCTCATCGGGCTCCTTGCTCAGTGAGGAGCCTGCTTCTCTCTCTGCCTCTGCCTGCCATTCTGCCTGCTTGTGCACACTCTCTTTCTCTGACAAATAAATAAAATCTTAAAAAAAAAAAAGAAAAGAATTTGCATTTCTAATAAGTTTCTATGGGATACCAATGCTGCTGACTCAGGGACCATAGTTTGAAAACCACTACTTTGAGACAGGCAGAATTAAACCAAGTTTCAGGCTATTTTTATAATAACTCTGGGCTGTTAAAATCCACAGCAATCAATAGAATATCAGATCTGAGCTGGAACCTGCATTCACTTATTCAACCAATATTAATTGAGCACCAACTATTTGTGTTTTTTTAGGGGGGTGGGCTGGAGTTTTTTTTTTAAAGATTTTATTTATTTGAGAGAGAGAAAGAGCACAAGCTGGGGTGGGTGGGGTAGAGGGAGAGGGAGAAGCAGACTCCTCAGAGCAGACTCTGAGGAGGAAGCCCGACATGGAGCTCGATCCTAGGACCCCAGGATCATGACCTGAGCTGAAGGCAGATGCTTAGCCAACTGAGCCACCCAAGCGCCTGGACACCAACTATTTGTAAGGCACTAGGGTAGGCAGTTGGGATAAGTAGAGAAACACTGGTATGCTACCTATCCTCTCAGAGCTCACAATATAGCAGAGAAAAATTAAGACAGAAATAAACCTGATTGTCAGTTGTGGTTAGAAGAACAATGAAGGAAAAGCAGGGCAGGGACAGGGAGAGATTAGCATGAGAATTTAGGTTAGGTTGCTCAGATAGATCCAATATGACCACAAAGTCATTGTAGCTCTTTCCACAAAAGGCAGATCTGTTTTCCTACCTGTGAATCTGGGCTGCCTGTGTGACCTGCTTTGACCAACAGAATATGGCAGGAGTGGTGATAGGCATGTTCCAGGGCCTAGGCATCAAGAGGCTTTCAGCTTCCGTTCTCAGCCTCTTAGAACCCTGAACCACCATACCATGACAAAGCCAAAATGAAAGACCATAGGAGAAAGTGAGACCCACTGTCCCAGCAGAGCCCAGCCCCAAGTCAACCTGCCAGCTGACTACTACCCCATGAGTGAGCCCAGGCAACACCAGCAGAAGACCCATTCCACCAATTCACATAATCATAAATAATATTGTTACGCCACTAAGTTTTATGGTGTTTGGTACAAAACAGTAGAAGCAATTGAGGATCATGCAAGAGCCCTGTGAGTAGGTCATTTAGGCTGAAGAATGAAGAGAAGCTGAGGGGGCAGCTGGGTGACTCAGTCAGTTGAGTAGCTTGATTTCTCTTGATTTCGGCTCAGGTTGTGATCCCAGGGTCCTGGGAGGGAGGGTGTATCAGACTCCCTCCCTGCTTGGCAGGGAGTCTGCTTGTCTGTCTCTGCTTGTGCTTTCCCTTGCTATCTCTGTCACTATCTGCCTCTCTTTCTCTCAAATAAATAAATAAAATCTTTAAAAAATAAAAAAGTAAAATCTTGGTATTTTTTCCATCATGAGTATTTTACATTAATTTTGAATTTTAATATTATTTATCTTTGCCACTGAATTTTTTGTCACGCCCTTAACTTTTGTACCTCCCTCACTCTCTCTTGTCTCAGTCCTGAAAATGTTTGCTGTCCCAAGAGACTAAGTTTGAAATAATTCATTATACAGCAAAAGTTAACTAGTGTGCTAACTATCAGTCCTTTGGAAATTTATCTGATCTCTCCAAGCCTCAGTTTCTTACCTGTGAAATAGGGATAACATCGTATTTCTCATAGTTATTGTGAAAAGTAAATGAAATATTTCAGGAAAAGCCCTTAGTGTATTGACTGCCACATAGCATTTCAATGCAAACATAATTATCATCAATAGAATCTTAAGAGTTTGATCCTGGTTTTAAGATCTCAGAGTAATATTGATCTTTTTTTTTTTTTTCTAGAGCACTGATGAGAATTCCCTGTTCTGTTTCTCAAATAAGTTTTCTAATTTTCTCCATTTACTTCTTAAAAAATAATCTTTATAAGCCTAAGTCTGGAAGTTTAAAAATGGGAGGTAAAATCTAGTTGCTTAAGAGCAACGGTAAATCATCCTGAGGTACTATCTTAATTACTGTTAGCGTTTATGGAGTACTCATGAAGTGTGAGAACACTAAGGCAAGAATGTCAGATACATTATGTCACTTAACCCTCCAGGACCACCTACAAAGAAAGCATTCCTCCACTCCCCCCAAGATATTCCCCATTTTACATAGAGAAGGTAAGCCCTATGCCCAAGGGTACAGCTAGAAGGAATTTGCCTCCAGCACTAGGGCTCCCAAGGGTCCCACAGCTTGTGTACAGTTCACAAATGGAAGCATTTCTCTCAGTTCCAGCTGTGCCCTTGACTGGGCAAATCACCTTCCCGTTGCCCAATGTAAAAATCGCATCGGCTCATGCTCGCCCAAAATAATATGGGTGTTTCATCCCTTAGGAGTTAGTCCTTTCAAGGATTTCTCTATTCATAATATGACTTGTACACTGATGCTGAGTCAGCACGTTGAGTCTCACTGGTATCCCCGCTTCTGCATGAATATCAGCATGTGCTGAGTAAGAGGTCTGGCCTTGCTTTAATTCCCTCCCCGTGGCTTTTACCTGAAGAATTGGCTTACTCCGCTGCTGGTGCCTGATATGCCAGCACAACACAGCAAGCAGCCTTCTTGGGTTGCAGGACTCTTGTTTTTTCAGTGCCTTATGGTCTCTTTTGCCCTTGAACTACAGATATCGACTTTTCACTTTAATGCACATTACCTCGAGAAATTCAAGGCCAAAGACAAACATTCCACAAGACCTGCCTCTGTAGGAATTAGAATTGAGTAGGAAATGGGAGAGATGGCACAGAGGCCACATTTGTGCCCACAAGTCCGGATTGCCTGAGCAACACTGAACAACTCCCCTCACCGCGGGAGGGCTTATCTTGGGGAGACTCAACACAGTCAGAAACAACTGGATTTCTTATCTTTTTGAAAAAAAATTGAAGTTTGACATCCAGAAGGCATAGTATTGCATTTTTATTCTTTATATTTACTTTAAAAAAACATCTCTTGGAAGGAAGGATCATAGTATTAGTGCAGGTGTTATGTATTTGCCAAGCCCACATTAGATTGCTAACCACTTAAATTTATCTTGTGTCCTAAAGTTTTGAGAGTTTAAATCAGATCCAACTGAAAATGGATGTCGCTCTAAAGAAGGTATAAATATCTTAATCCCAGAAAACAAAACCATTGACCTTCTGAGTTATAGAAATCCTAGAAAATGACAGAGGCTTATGTACTACACTATCTGCATAAAAAAGGGAAAAGGAATTATTTATTTATGCACATTGAGGATCAATTTAACTTCATCAGTTCATTACATATTGTCAGGAGTGTTTATCAAGCACTCTTCCCGAAAGGTCTCTGCCAGCTGGAGAATTCTCTGACCTAATATTCACAGAATCTTATACTTGGACAGGCTTTTTGAGGTCACCTCATCAAACACTTTCCTGGTGCAGAGTTTCCTCCCTGACATTCCTGACAGATGGTTTGCAGATGCAGGCCCTCCTCTGGCATCATCTTCCCCTGCAAGCTTCCCTGACCTCAGTCAGAATTCACTGCTGCCCCCGCGGAGTCTCTGTGCCGCTTCATACATCACAAATGGGATCAACATTAGATCATCAGAATAATTGCAACTTCCTGAGCACCTACTATGCCCCAGGCAGTGTAGGACCTAATATTCTATAATAACCCTGCATAATAGATCTGATCATCCCCATATTTCACATAGGAGATGGGGTAAACGTGCACTCTGGTAACTTGTTCAAGGTCACAAAGCCAGAAAGTGGCAGAGACATGTCAAGTAGGAGGGGTCTCGAGCTTGTACCCCTACTTTCCTTCCTTGCTTCCCCTCTTTCACAATACTCAACAGGTGATATGGGAATTACTCTGTACTCCTTTATCTCCTCTCCACTGATTGTAAATTTTTGGGTTTGGGGGATATTTTTTATTTTATTTTTTATTATTATTTTTTAAATATTTTATTTATTTATTTGAGAGAGAGAGAGACAGTGAGAGAGAGCATGAGCAAGGAGAAGGTCAGAGGGAGAAGCAGACTCCCTGTGGAGCTGGGAGCCTGATGTGGGACTCCATCCCGGGACTCCAGGATCATGACCTGAGCTTGGCAGTCGCTTAACCAACTGAGCCACCCAGGCGCCCTGGGGGATATTTTTTAGATATTTATTTACTTATTTATTTGAGAGAGAGAATGAGAGAGAGCAAGCATGAATAGGGAGGAGGGGCAGATGGAGAAGCAGACTCTCTGCTGAGTAGGGAGCCCGACCTCAGGCTCAATCCCAGGACCCTGGGATCATGACCCAAGCCTAAGGCAGACGCTGAGCCACCCAGGCACCCCAATTTTAAACTTTTTGAAGACCAACGTGGTATCACTTTTCTTCCAATCTCCAGTCTCTACTATTGTGCCCAGCACATAGTAGGGTCTCAATGACCGTTACCAATTGAGTAGGCCACTTCTCTGTACCTCTGGCTTCCCCAAAGCCTCAAACCCTATTCTGGATCACTTCCTTTGTTCCACTCAAATCACACTGATAGGGACTAATAATCAGGAAGCCAAATATGTCATATTAATGTAGATTAAAAATTTTCAACCAAGTGATATTGATGAGAGCTCAGACTAGAAAGAGGTTCTGTATACAGAAAGGTGTGACTATGTGGACATGTGTGTCTAAATTTTTTTAAAGATTTTATTTATTTATTTGAGAGAGAGAGAGAAAGCAAAAGAGAAAGCAAAGTCGGGGGAGAGGCAAGGGGAGAGAGGGAAGCAGACTTTCCAATGAGCTGGGAGCCCGATGTGGGCCTGCATCCTGGGACCCCAAGATCATGACCCAAGGCAAAGGCAGACACTTAACCGACTGAGTCACCCAGGTGCCCCTATATGGACATGTATGTCCATAAAACTGTTTTGCTTTTTATGTTTGTTGGTAGAAATTGAATGCATTAAGTCAGTTTAAGTGGATAAATGTGAGAGTTCAGCCTTGCCAAGGGAGAGACGTGATAAAGAAACAGGGTATATATATATATATATATATATATATATATATATATATGTAATGACCGTGGGATTGCAGAAGAAGGGAGGACTCATATGGAGTTTGGAAGCAATCCAAGCAGAGGGTGTAGGATTTGGGGTTGGCAATAAAAGGCAGGGAAATGAGACCAACACAGTTCAAGAACTTATGGGCTCATCTCATGTATTGTTAGTATTAGTATCTCTGCATGAAAATCCCTTCATGTGACTATGAAGCAACCAATCTTCCTTTTCTGGGTTGCTAACTATTGAAGCAACTTGTTACCTTGATTGCTGTGCTCCCTCGTGACTCCCCCAAAGATGTTGAGTTCACTCAACATGGTGGGAAGAGGATTAACATTCACCCCAAAAGGAAGCTTTTGGGGAAATCTTCATGGAAAGGCTCTTCATCTTTTCTACTTCTTGGCACCTAGATAAAGCAGGACACTCCCTTCCTCTGTACTCCCAATGCTATCTTTCTGTGTCTGTATGTCTCTATCTCTATCTGCATCTGTCTCGTTAGCCCCTTACTTGTTCCAGCACCCATTCCTGAAATGCCTTCCTCATTAATTTCTGTTTACCCATACCTTATTTATCTTTCATAGCCCTCCTCTACTGTGAAGCCTTTACTGACTGTACTAGCTCTCACTGATATCCTGTTATGGACTGAATTCTATCCCCCAAAATTCATATGTTGAAGCCCTAACCTCCCATGTGACTGTATTTAGAGATAGAGCCTTCATAGAGGTAATTAAAAGGGTGCCTGGGTCTCTCAGAGAGTTAACCATCCAGCTCTTGAGTTCAGCTCCAACCATGATCTCAGGGTCCCGGGATTAAGCCCTGAGTCAGGCTCCATCCACGCTCAGTGAGGAGCCTGCTTGGGATTCTCTCTCCCTCTCCCTCTGACTTCCCCCCTTCCCCAGCTTGTGTTCTCTTTCTATAAAATAAAATATTTAAAATAAATATTTTATTTTATAAATAAATATATAAATATAAATATTTAAAATAAAATATTTTTAAAAATAAATTAAATAGGGGCACCTGGGTGGCTCAGTGGGTTAAAGCCTCTGCCTTCGACTCAGGTCATGATCTCAGGGTCCTGGGATCAAGCCCCACATCGGGCTCTGTGCTCAGCGGGGAGCCTGCTTCCCCCCAGCCTCCTGCCTCCCTGCCTACTTGTGATCTCCGTCTGTCAAATAAATTAATTTAAAAAATTAATTAAATAAAGAGGTAATTAAGGCTAAATGAAGTCATAAGGTTGGGGTCCTAATCCAACAGGACTAATGTCATCGTAAGAGGAGGAGTAGGGCACACAAAAGAAAAGCCATATGAGGGCATAGAGACAATGTGGCCACGGGCAAGACAGTGAGAGTCCTTCAGACAATCCAACCCTGTCAGTACCTTGATCTTGGCCTTCCGGCCTGCAGAATTGTAAGAAAATAAATTTATGCTGTTTAAGCCACCCAGTCTTCAATATTTTGTTATGGCAGCTTGAGCAGACTAAGAAAATCTCTCCGGAGATTTTTGGCCTTTTGTGTAGCCTGCCTCTTTGGTAGTTTACACTGTCTTGTTTTCAGTCTTCGTATCAGATTTAAATCTGTTCTATTTACTGCTCCCTTGTTCACACATTACTTCATCAAAATGTGTCTTATCTCCCAAAGCATATTATCAACTCACAGGGAGAAAAAAAAAAATCAGGTTACATAAGCATCTTTTATTCTAAAAGGCCCAGAAAGAAGGTATAAACTCTGGGCATTCAACAAATCTAAACTGCTTAAGTAAGTGGCAGTTAAATTACTCCTCTTCGTTACCTGCCATGTAACCTGGGGTAAATTAATCCTGTTTTCACAGCTGTAAATGGGAAATAAATTATCTCTTAAACAGAATTTTTCTGAGACAGCAGTGGGGATTAAATGAGATAAAACTATTTGGCACATAGTAAGTGTTTCATTATAAAAGAACTATTATCATCTTATTGTTTTATTCTGAAGCGACATCTGGGAAAGGGAAAATGATCTCACCTAGAGGGCACAAAGTCACTGCTGATTCAGTTTTCTCCAGTGGGCGAAGAAGTCCATGTCTCTTGCCTTTCACTTTTTCTTGTTTTGAGATGAGCCAGACAGAAGTTTACTGGTTGAAAGAAATAAATAATGGAACCCAGGTTCCCTTTTCTCTCTGCTAGTACTCCAAACTGGATGCTCTTTGCCTCAGCAATGTTTTCTGTTTCAGTTTAAATCACAATTTGATATGGCCAAAGCATCAACTGTAATATGCTTTACTTATGGAACACATAAAATGTAAGGATGAGGAAATGTTAAAAGCCAGACCTACCAGTCCCTCGTTGTGAAGGGCCTGGTTTGACTTTTTAACTTTCTAACAACTCCAGTGTCCTCAAGATGATTCTGAACAGATTGTACAGAAAAGACAGCTTAACTGTATTAAGATCTCATTAGAAAATTTTTAATTACCCACATGCAGATGGAAGTGTAATCTGTTTTAGGAGTTCAGCCTTCGTGGTGACTCACTCCACCCCACCCCACTGACACAAGTCAGAGGAATTATCCTACGACTGTACAATTTGCAAACTGGATAAATCTGAAGACTTAGATTTTTTTTTTAATTTTTTATTTTTTTTTCAGCATAACAGTATTCATTATTTTTGCACCACACCCAGTGCTCCATGCAATCCGTGCCCTCTACAATACCCACCACCTGGTGCCCCCAACCTCCCACCCCCCACCCCTTCAAAATTCTCAGATCGTTTTTCAGAGTCCATAGTCTCTCATGGTTCACCTCCCCTTCCAATTTCCCTCAACTCCCTTTTCCTCTCCATCTCCCCTTGTCCTCCATGCTATTTGTTATGCTCCACAAATAAGTGAAACCATATGATAATTGACTCTCTCTGCTTGACTTATTTCACTCAGCATAATCTCTTCCAGTCCCGTCCATGTTGCTACAAAACTTGGGTATTCATCCTTTCTTTCTTTCTTTTTTTTTTTTTTTTACAGCTTTATAAACATATATTTTTATCCCCAGGGGTACAGGTCTGCGAATCGCCAGGTTTACACACTTCACAACACTCACCATAGCACATACCCTCCCCAATATCCATAACCCCACCCCCTCTCCCAACCCCCTCCCCCCATCAACCCTCAGTTTGTTTTGTGAGATTAAGAGTCACTTATGGTTTGTCTCCCTCCCAATCCCATCTTGTTTCAATTACTCTTCTCCTACCCCCTCAACCCCCCATGTTGCATCTCCTCTCCCTCATATCAGGGAGATCATATGATAGTTGTCTTTCTCCGATTGACTTATTTCGCTAAGCATGATACCCTCTAGTTCCATCCACATCGTCGCAAATGGCAAGATTTCATTTCTTTTGATGGCTGCATAGTATTCCATTGTGTATATATACCACATCTTCTTTATCCATTCGTCTGTAGATGGACATCTAGGTTCTTTCCATAGTTTGGCTATTGTAGACATTGCTGCTATAAACATTCGGGTGCATGTGCCCCTTCGGATCACTATGTTTGTATCTTTAGGGTAAATACCCAGCAGTGCAATTGCAGGGTCATAGGGTAGTTCTATTTTCAACATTTTGAGGAACCTCCGTGCTGTTTTCCAGAGTGGTTGCACCAGCTTGCATTCCCACCAACAGTGTAGGAGGGTTCCCCTTTCTCCGCATCCTCGCCAGCATCTGTCATTTCCTGACATGTTAATTTTAGCCATTCTGACTGGTGTGAGGTGATATCTCATGGTGGTTTTGATTTGTATTTCCCTGATGCCGAGTGATATGGAGCACTTTTTCATGTGTCTGTTGGCCATCTGGATGTCTTCTTTGCAGAAATGTCTGTTCATGTCCTCTGCCCGTTTCTTGATTGGATTATTTGTTCTTTGGGTGTTGAGTTTGCTAAGTTCTTTATAGATTTTGGACACTAGCCCTTTATCTGATATGTCATTTGCAAATATCTTCTCCCATTCTGTCAGTTGTCTTTTGGTTTTGTTCACTGTTTCCTTTGCTGTGCAAAAGCTTTTGATCTTGATAAAATCCCAAAAGTTCATTTTTGCCCTTGCTTCCCTTGCCTTTGGTGATGTTCCTAGGAAGATGTTGCTGCGGCTGACGTCGAAGAGGTTGCTGCCTGTGTTCTCCTCGAGGATTTTGATGGATTCCTTTCTCACATTGAGATCCTTCATCCATTTTGAGTCTATTTTCGTGTGTGGTGTAAGGAAATGATCCAATTTCATTTTTCTGCATGTGGCTGTCCAATTTTCCCAACACCATTTATTGAAGAGGCTGTCTTTTTTCCACTGGACATTCTTTCCTGCTTTGTCGAAGATGAGTTGACCATAGAGTTGAGGGTCCATTTCTGGGCTCTCTATTCTGTTCCATTGATCTATGTGTCTGTTTTTGTGCCAGTACCATGCTGTCTTGATGATGACAGCTTTGTAATAGAGCTTGAAGTCCGGAATTGTGATGCCACCAACTTTGGCTTTCTTTTTCAATATTCCTTTGGCTATTCGAGGTCTGTTCTGGTTCCATATAAATTTTAGGATTATTTGTTCCATTTCTTTGAAAAAAATGGATGTTACTTTGATAGGAATTGCATTAAATGTGTAGATTGCTTTAGGTAGCATAGACATTTTCACAATATTTATTCTTCCAATCCAGGAGCATGGAACATTTTTCCATTTCTTTGTGTCTTCCTCAATTTCTTTCATGAGTACTTTATAGTTTTCTGAGTATAGATTCTTAGTCTCTTTGGTTAGGTTTATTCCTAGGTATCTTATAGTTTTGGGTGCAATTGTAAATGGGATGGACTCCTTAATTTCTCTTTCTTCTGTCTTGTTGTTGGTGTAGAGAAGTGCAACTGATTTCTGTGCGTTGATTTTATATCCTGACACTTTACTGAATTCCTGTACAAGTTCTAGCAGTTTTGGAGTGGAGTCTTTTGGGTTTTCCACATAGAGTATCATATCATCTGCGAAGAGTGATAGTTTGACTTCTTCTTTGCCGATTTGGATGCCTTTAATTTCCTTTTGTTGTCTGATTGCTGAGGCTAGGACTTCTAGTACTATGTTGAATAGCAGTGGTGATAACGGACATCCCTGCCGTGTTCCTGACCTTAGTGGAAAAGCTTTCAGTTTTTCTCCATTGAGAATGATATTTGCGGTGGGTTTTTCATAGATGGCTTTGATAATATTGAGGTATGTGCCGTCTATCCCTACACTTTGAAGAGTTTTGATCAGGAAGGGATGCTGTACTTTGTCAAATGTTTTTTCAGCATCTATGGAGAGTATCATATGGTTCTTGTTCTTTCTTTTATTAATGTGTTGTATCACATTGATTGATTTGCGGATGTTGAACCAACCTTGCAGCCCTGGAATAAATCCCACTTGGTCGTGGTGAATAATCCTTTTAATGTACTGTTGAATCCTATTGGCTAGTATTTTGGCGAGAATTTTTGCATCTGTGTTCATCAAGGATATTGGTCTGTAGTTCTCTTTTTTGTTGGGATCCTTGTCTGGTTTTGGGATCAAGGTGATGCTGGCCTCATAAAATGAGTTTGGAAGTTTTCCTTCTATTTCTATTTTTTGGAACAGTTTCAGGAGAATAGGAATTAGTTCTTCTTTAAATGTTTGGTAGAATTCCCCCGGGAAGCCGTCTGGCCCTGGGCTTTTGTTTGTTTGGAGATTTTTGATGACTGTTTCAATCTCCTTACTGCTTATGGGTCTCTTGAGGCTTTCTATTTCTTCCTGGTTCAGTTGTGGTAGTTTATATGTCTCTAGGAATGCATCCATTTCTTCCAGATTGTCAAATTTGTTGGCATAGAGTTGCTCATAGTATGTTCTTATAGTTGTCTGTATTTCTTTGGTGTTCGTTGTGATCTCTCCTCTTTCATTCATGATTTTATTGATTTGGGTCCTTTCTCTTTTCTTTTTGATAAGTCTGGCCAGGGGTTTATCAATCTTATTAATTCTTTCAAAGAACCAGCTCCTAGTTTCGTTGATTTGTTCTATTGTTTTTTTGGTTTCTATTTCATTGATTTCTGCTCTAATCTTTATGATTTCTCTTCTCCTGCTGGGTTTAGGGTTTCTTTCTTGTTCTTTCTCCAGCTCCTTTAGGTGTAGGGTTAGGTTGTGTACCTGAGACCTTTCTTGTTTCTTGAGAAAGGCTTGTACCGCTATATATTTTCCTCTCAGGACTGCCTTTGTTGTGTCCCACAGATTCTGAACCGTTGTGTTTTCATTATCATTTGTTTCCATAAATTTTTTCAATTCTTCTTTAATTTCCCGGTTGACCCATTCATTCTTTAGAAGGATGCTGTTTAGTCTCCATGTATTTGGGTTCTTTCCAAATTTCCTCTTGTGATTGAGTTCTAGCTTTAGAGCATTGTGGTCTGAAAATATGCAGGGAATGATCCCAATCTTTTGATACCGGTTGAGACTTGATTTAGGACCAAGAATGTGATCTATTCTGGAGAATGTTCCATGTGCACTAGAGAAGAATGTGTATTCTGTTGCTTTGGGATGAAATGTTCTGAATATATCTGTGATGTCCATCTGGTCCAGTGTGTCATTTAAGGCCTTGATTTCCTTGTTGATCTTTTGCTTGGATGATCTGTCCATTTCAGTGAGGGGAGTGTTAAAATCCCCTACTATTATTGTATTCTTGTCGATGTGTTTCTTTGATTTTGTTATTAATTGGTTTATATAGTTGGCTGCTCCCACGTTAGGGGCATAGATATTTAAAATTGTTAGATCTTCTTGTTGGACAGTTCCTTTGAGTATGATATAGTGTCCTTCCTCATCTCTTATTATAGTCTTTGGCTTAAAATCTAATTGATCTGATATAAGGATTGCCACTCCTGCTTTCTTCTGATGTTCATTAGCATGGTAAATTCTTTTCCACCCCCTCACTTTAAACCTGGAGGTGTCTTCGGGTTTAAGATGAGTTTCTTGTAGGCAACATATAGATGGGTTTTGTTTTTTTATCCATTCTGATACCCTGTGTCTTTTGATTGGGGCATTTAGCCCATTAACATTCAGGGTAAGTACTGAGAGATATGAATTTAGTGCCATTGTATTGCCTGTAAGGTGACTGTTATTGTATATTGTCTCTGTTTCTTTCTGATCTACTACTTTTAGGGTCTCTCTTTGCTTAGAGGACCCCTTTCAATATTTCCTGTAGAGCTGGTTTGGTATTTGCAAATTCTTTCAGCTTTTGTTTGTCCTGGAAGCTTTTAATCTCTCCTTCTATTTTCAATGATAGCCTAGCTGGATATAGTATTCTTGGCTGCATATTTTTCTCATTTAGTACTCTGAATATATCATGCCAGCTCTTTCTGGCCTGCCAGGTCTCTGTGGATAAGTCTGCTGCCAATCTAATATTTTTACCATTGTACGTTACAGACTTCTTTTCCCGGGCTGCTTTCAGGATCTTCTCTTTGTCACTAAGACTTGTCAATTTTACTATTAGGTGACGGGGTGTGGACCTATTCTTATTGATTTTGAGGGGGGTTCTCTGAACCTCCTGAATTTTGATGCTTGTTCCCTTTGCCATATTGGGGAAATTCTCTCCAATAATTCTCTCCAATATACCTTCTGCTCCCCTCTCTGTTTCCTCTTCTTCTGGAATCCCAATTATTCTAATGTTGTTTCGTCTTATGGTGTCACTTATCTCTCGAATTCTCCCCTCGTGGTCCAGTAGCTGTTTGTCCCTCTTTTGCTCAGCTTCTTTATTCTCTGTCATTTGGTCTTCTATATCGCTAATTCTTTCTTCTGCCTCATTTATCCTAGCAGTGAGAGCCTCCATTTTTTATTGCACCTCATTAATAGCTTTTTTGATTTCAACTTGGTTAGATTTTAGTTCTTTTATTTCTCCAGAAAGGGCTTTTATATCTCCCGAGAGGGTTGCTTTAATATCTTCCATGCCTTTTTCAAGCCTGGCTAGAACCTTGAGAATCGTCATTCTGAACTCTATATCTGACATATTACCAATGTCTGTATTGATTAGGTCCCTAGCCTTTGGTACTGCCTCTTGTTCTTTTTTTTGTTGTGAATTTTTCCGCCTTGTCATTTTGTCCAGATAAGAGTTTATGAAGGAGCAAGTAAAATACTAAAAGGGTGGCAACAACCCCAAGAAAATATGCTTTAGCCAAATCAGAAGAGATCCCGAATTGTGAGGGGGGAGAAAGGGGATAAAAAGGGGCTCAGAAAGAAAGAAGAAAAAAAAAAGAAACTATTAAAAAAAAGAAAGCCGGTAAAGAAAAAATATAAAAAGAGGAAAAAATATATATATATATTAGATAAACTATTTAAAAAACGTTAAAAAAAGAAAACGGTAAAAGCTAAAAAAAATTAGCAGAAGAAGAGAAAAAGAAAAAGAAATTGAAAAAGAAAAAAAAATTAAATTAACTGCAAGGCTAAAAAATCATGGGGAGAAAGCCATGAGTTCCGTGCTTTGCTTTCTTCTCCTCTGGAATTCCGCCGCTCTCCTTGGTAGGTGAACTTGGTCCTGGCTGGGTTTCCCGTTGATCTTCTGGGGGAGGGGCCTGTTGTAGTGATTCTCAAGCGTCTTTGCCCCAGGCGGAGTTGCATCGCCCTTACCTGGGGCCGCGCTGAGCAATCCGCTCGGGTTTGCTTTCGGGAGCTTTTGTTCCCTGAGCGCTTTCCGTAGAGTTCCGGAGGACGGGAATAAAGATGGCGGCCTCCCGGTCTCCGGCCCGGAGGAGCCAAGAGCCCGGGGCCCCACTCCTCAGTGCGCCCTCAGAGAACAGCGCCCAGTGACTCCCATCACCCTGGCCTCCGGCCGTGCTCCGAGCTGACCAAGCCTGCGACCAGTTCAAGGCAACCCCGAGCTGAGAGTCACTCCTCGGCTCTGTCTCTGTAGCCGGCTTCCCTGTTCTAATACCGGTAAGCTCTGCGACACTCAGACACCCCCGATCCTTCTGCGACCCTGCGGGACCTGAGGCCGTGCTGACCCTGCCTGGGCTTCACCCCAGTTAAGCCTCTGGAGCGATGTCCCTCAGCGGAACACACTTTTAAAAGTCCTGATTTTGCTCCGTTGCTCCGCCGCTGGACGGGAGCCGGCCCCTCCCCCCGCGGTCTATCTTCCCGTCGCTTTGGATTCACTTCTCCGCCAGTCCTACCTTGCAGAAAGTGGTTGATTTTCTGTTTCTGGAATTGCTGTTCTTCTTCTCTTCAATCTCCCGTTGGATTTGTAGGTGTTTGCAATCTTTAGATAAGCTATTTAGCTGATCTCCCGCTACCCGAAGTAGTCTCAGCCTGCTACTTCTCCGCCATCTTGACTCCTCCCCCGACTTAGATTGTTTTTATGAAGGATCTATTGCAACATTCACCTTTAATTTAGAATCTTTACAGAGATTCCTTCTATGGCTGGTTCAGAAACCTTTCTAATACTAAACAGACTTCCTACTCCCCTTCCTCACTGCCCCTTCCAAAGTCAAAGAGTTTAATCAATACTAATTGAGCTTGGCATAAGGCAACTTAAAAATTATCCTTATAAGCTGGCATGGATCCAAACCATGTTTTGCCAGATCGTTGGAGTCAAAAGAGCAGCACCTGAAACCTCACAGCCAAGAAGCCTTGGTGAATGGCTTATATAGCCTTAGCTATCTGCTGCCATCAGACTTGCAGAAGAGACATGTGAGCTGATCTACTGAGCTGCCAATGGACTTTGTGATTTGATTTTTGGTGAGGAATTTTTAGTGTAATAGCAATCTCACTTTTAAAGAGGTTTCTGATAAAGTTTCTGGCTGGGGACCAAAAGGGGAAAAGAAAGACTAAGGAGTATCAAATTTCCTAGTGGCATTAATTATAAAATTGCAAAGAATAAAATTTTAGGAGATATGGACATAGGAATGGTAATACATTCTACCTCAATATTTTGGTTTAAATAATTCCTTTTTATTTTTTAAAAATATACAATGGTACATGCTCATTGTATATATGAATAATATATATATGCACAAAATAAGTGAAAAGTCCCTCACCTTTCCCCTGGCATCCCATTTATTTGCCATTAATATTTCAGTGGATGGCCTTCTAGATTCTTCTATACATACATATGCAGATTTCTCACCTTAATAAATTATACTATGTATACCATTCTCTACTCTGTATTTTTTTTTAATCCAACAAAATGTTATGGTTCTCTTTCCTTGTTAATTCATATAAATCAACCTTCTTAGTGTCTGTATCTTAATTGCTGAGGCGCAATTTCACCTATCTCTTGCTAATAACATCTAGGATGGTTCCAACTTTTTTACCACAAGGAACAATGGTATAAAGTCTGTATGACTGCAATATGAAGATACTGCATACTTACTAATATTTCTCTAGGTTAAATACTTAATGTGGAATTATTGGGCAAAAAAAAATACTCATTGATATTTTAATGGGTTCTGCCACATTGCCCTCTAAAGGGCTGTAACAATTTAAATATTTTGTTTTTAACAAATCTCTACACCTAACATGGGGCTTGAACTCACAAATCCAAGATCAAGAGTTGCATGCTGTACTGATGGAACCACTCAGGCACCCCAAGAGCTGCAACAATTTAAACTCTCAGGAACATTATACATCTATACTTATTTTCCCAATCCTTCACCAACTCTGAGCACTGTAGACAGTTTTCATTTTTACAAAGTTTTCATTTCCACAATTGTATTTACAATCTTTACAGTGTAGGGCTTGGTTATCATTTACAAACTGTGCGACAAAAGAGTTCAAAGTTTGGGCTCTTTAAGTTAAAGACAATGAAATCTTTGGGGTGCCTGGGTGGCTCAGTCAGTTAAGCACCTGGCTCTTGATTTTGGCTCAGGTCATGGTCTCATGGTCATAGGATTGAGACTGTCATCTGGCTCTGCGCTCAGTGGGAAGTCTGCATGAGATTCTTTCTCTGACCCTCCCCCTGCTCAGTCTCTACTTCTCTCTAAAATAAATAAATAAACCTTTATTAAAAAAAAAGACAAACTGGCTGTGGTGCATAAACAATGAATTCTGGAACATTGAAAAGAAATTTTAAAAAAATAAATAAAAATTTTAAAAAATAAAATAAAATTTAAAAAGACAATACAGTCTTTAAAAAAGCTTATCTTCTTTTCCTAGGCCATATCTTCTCCCAGTTTTTGAGAAGTAGGCTAAAATTCATAATCTCTTTTGCTAGATGAACTTTATACTCCAAGTTTCTGGGCTGTCAATCTCACCAGGATTCCTGATGACAAAGAGTCCTCTCTTTTCTTGAGTGAGGAGCATATTGAAAGACAATCACTTGGGGTGCCTCGGTGTCTCAGTTGGTTAGGTGACAGGCTTGATTTTGGCTCAGGTCATGATCTCAGGGTCGTGAGATTGAGCCCCACATCAGACTCCATGATCAGCATGTAGTCTGTGTAGTCTGCTTGTCCCTCTCCCTCTGGTTCTCCCCTTACCTTACTGTCTCTCTCTCTTAAACAAACAAACAAACAAACAAACAAATAAAATCTAAAAAAAAAAAAAAAGTACAATCACTTGCTTACCCTTCTCTGACATGCCAGAGCTGACCCATGCTGGAATGACAGGGCTAAAGAATTTAGTGCAATCCATACTCTAGCCTAACACCCAACAGCAATGGACTCTCAGCTGCAGAACTTGCTAGTGGAGGCTCCAAAGAGCTTTCTAAATGTTCCAATGTCACTCCAGTGAGCTACCCAGCCTACACACTTCAGCACCTGGACAGCTCTCTCAGCACTACCTCTAGAGGGAGATCATGCTAAGCAGCTTGTTGAGCCCTCTAGTGGTTGCTTTAGTTGTTGCACAACTGTTGTTTGATAACTCAGATAACAAATGAAGGCATTACCGTTATAAAAGACCAAAGCATTTTAAGAATACAGAAAGTAAATATGAAAAATGTCCATTATCCTTTCCACTCCATTCCCCTTCTCAGGGGAAAGTACTGATAATACACAACACACACATATACTTACCCACATCTTTTTTTTGGTGAACGGATTCATCGGAGACCCATTTGCTTTTATCTCCAACTAATGCAATTCCTAGTTGTTGTAGTTGTAGTTGTTGTTTTTAATCTGAGCACACATGTCTCCTCATATTCATGGAAGACAGTATAAAGGAGGGGTTGAAAGTATGTGTGCTAGCAACACACGGGTTGTGAACCCTAATTCTGCCACTTCCTAATTGTCTAACCTTGGCCAAATCATTCAAATTCTATGTGCCTCAGTTCATTCATCTGTAAAGTAGGGATAATAAAAAAATGATACCTTAAGGGATTTTAGGGGAGATAAATGATAAAATACAGGTAAGCATTCAATAACTCTTAGCTCCTATTGTTATTACTACTGTTAATTACAAATTAACTGGTACATAGAATTCCATAGTGTGGTTGTATCATAAATTATGTAACGGCCCTCTTACTGATATACATTTCCATTGTTTTCTAGTTTTCCTCTGTTGCAAACAATGCTGTTAAGGACCACTCCCGTATATATGTCTTTATGTCCACACGTATATGATTCTTTAAGATCTATTCCCAGCACGAGAGTGAAAATTTTTCAATTAACTTCCAAAGACTGAGAGTCCACATCATCGAATGATTTGCAAAGTTCTACTGACAGAGAGAGACACTGAGAGACAATTTCCCCAAGAAAGATGGTATCGTTATAGGTCTAAGTGCTGTGAAGGAAAACAAAGCAGGGTCAGGCATAGAAGAGACTAGGGATGATAGATCGGGCACCCTATTCAGATGGGGTGGTGCACAAAGACTTCAAGGACCTGAACGAAGTAAAAAACTAAACATAGCAAATGGTTTATAAATATGTGGGTCCAGAAAACAGTCCTGACTTTCTGGTCCTTTCCTCCCCTTTTCCAGTGAAAGCAAACCTTATATCCACCCCTCCATCCCTCCTACCAACCTCCATACATTGTCTCTATTTATCTTAGGGTTCTCCCCCATTCATCTTCTCCTACCTTGAACTTCAGCATTTAGCAGACAGGACTTAATTTCTTATGTTTCATATTCTCTCATCTCCCCACCAGAATAGGATCCTGGGTTGTGTAGTCTGTGGGCACTCCAATGTTAACTGGCTGGGATGAGGCTGCTGTTAAATTTAAGTAATCCCTAAGGTTGCTATGCAACACGGCCCTTGGCCACTAGAACACACTCTACCCAGTGACATGAGCACATGGATGGGGAGGCATTCAAATGTGTATTCTATGGGTGTCAATATTCTGAACAAAATGAGTCCTTCACTAAGACCTTGGGCTTTAGTCAAAAGAAAGCTATTTTTTGCCGGAGTTGTGTATTAGATGTGGAGTTAGTGTTTTTTGTATAGTCCTAAAGGCATCCGAGGGTTTATAGAACTTATTTTGTTCTAATGTGTTTTGTTCTGGGTTTCAATTGTACCAATTAGGATGCTTTTGGCTGCAAGAAAGAGAAAACACATTTCAACTGGCTTAAAAATAAAGAAAATGTGTAACTTCATTAAACTAGTTAGAGGTGGTTGACCCCAGGATGATTTATTCAGGGATTAAATAGCATTATTAAGGATTCAGATTCTTTCCGTTTTTCTGCTTTCCTATCCTCAGTAAGGCAGAGTGACTCCTTGGACTGCCTTCTCTCAACCCAACACTGCTATGCAGTTCCAGACACCATTGCAACTAAAAGTGAAAAGGGGACTGTGCCTTACTATATGTCTCACAACCTAGGAAAATGCAGAAACACTCTGGACTTTTCATCTTTTTTTTTTTTTTTAAGATTTATTTATTTGACAGACAGAGATCACAAGTAGGCAGAGACGCAGGCAGAGAGAGAGGAAGGGAAGCAGGCTCCCTGCTGAGCAGAGAGTCCGTTGGGGGCTGATCCCAGGACACTGGGATCATGACCTGAGCCGAAGGCAGAGACTTTAACCCACTGAGCCACCCAGGCACCCTGGACTTTTCATCTTTTAAAAATTTATTTTGTTGGGATGCCTGGGTGGCTCAGTTGGTTGGACGACTGCCTTTGGCTCAGGTCATGATCCTGGAGTCCCAAGATCGAGTCCCGCATCCGGCTCCCAGCTCCACGGGGAGTCTGCTACTCTCTCTGACCTTCTCCTCGCTCATGCTCTCTCTCAAATAAATAAATAAAATATTTTTTAAAATGTATTTTGTTTATTTTTATTTATTTAATTTATTTATTTGAGAGAAAGACAGAGTGAGCACAGGCAGGGGGAGGGGCAAAGGGAGAAGGACAAGAAGACCGCCTCCCTGCAGGGAGCCTGATGTGGGACTTAATACCCGGACCCTGACATCTTGACCGGAGTTGAAGTCAGATGCTCAACCAACTGAGCCATCCAGGTGCCCCTTTTCACTTATCATTGGCTAGAACTGAGTCACATGTGCATTTTGAAATCAATAACCGACGCAAGAATGGACCTACCAGTCCCTTTCAGCACCCTTCAGGTGTTGCTGGCATCTACTGGCACAAACACGAATTGGGCCCATTTCTCACAGAGAAAAGTGGACATTTAAACCAAGTCAAGTTTCTATTGGGAGAGGAAGAGGGGATGAAGATTGTTGGGGTTTGGGTACTATATTAATTTGTGAAGGTGCTGTAACTAAATACTGTCAACTGGGCAGCTTAAATAGCATAAATTTGTTTTCTCGCTGTTCTAGAAGCTGGAAGTCCAAGATCAAGGTGTTGATGGGATCAGTTTCTTCTTGTGGCTTGTACATGGCCGTCTGTTCCCTATGTCATCATATGGTATTCTCTGAACACGTCTATGTCCAGATTTGCACTCCTTAGGAGTATACCAGTCCTATTAGATTAGGGCCCTTCTAATGACATCTTTTTAACTTAATTATCTCTGTAAAGACTCAGTCTCCAACTATAATCACATTCTGAGATACTGGGGGTTAGGACTGGACCTTATGAATTTTGGTGGGGACATAATTCATCCCATAACAGTCACCAACAATGACTGCCACTAGTTATTTGCAGAGTATATAGAGAACCAAAAAGAAGGAAATCTAAAGTACTCATAATTTCACTATCCTTAGGGACCCACTGTGTATATCTTTCTAATCTTTTCTTATACAGATGCACATACCATAAAGATATGTTCTTTTTTCTGAAATGGCATCTAACTGTGCCTACAATTTGCAGTCTGCTTTTTTGGTCTTACCATATCTTGAATATCTTTCTATGTCAACTTTTTTTTTTAACAGGTGCAGAATATTCCACTTTTAGGGTACTTAGGAAATCTCCACTTTTTTGTTAGAAACAACACTGCAGTGAACATCTTTATAGTTAGATCATACCCATTCCTATCATCTTTTTAAGATCGGTTTCTAGTAGCAAAATTGCTCACTTAATCTCTCCGGAAATGCTGAGTCAAGAAGCCCTGGGCCTTTCAGTTGTCATGTCATTACTGTCACTGTCATTATAGAGTTGAGAAACAGCTCAAAGAAAGCAGAGAAGGAAGGCAGAGAAGGGAACTTCTCCTCGCTCCTCAGAATTCTTGTAGCCCCCAGAGAATGTGTGATCAACTGTTAATTATTCTATTTCATGATTTGTTTTATAATCAATTGGAGGCAACATGACAAGGATGTATGTTGTCTACGGCCATACCACCCTGAACGCGCCCGATCTCGTCTGATCTCGGAAGCTAAGCAGGGTCGGGTCTGGTTAGTACTTGGATGGGAGACAAGGATGTATGTTTCAGGGGCCAGAAAGCAAAGGACTTCATATTCTTACCACTCAGATCAGTTATAAAATCCCCCTAAAGGTTTTGAGTGATAGTTACAAAGTGAAGCTGAGAAGTGCAGAGAAAATGCATTACTTTTTCATTGTGCTTTTGAAAATTGGTCTCTAAATCTAAAAAGAAAATGAGGGGCACCTGGGTGGCTCAGTTAGTTAAGCATCTGTCTTTGGCTCAGTCATGATCTTGGGGTCCTGGGATTGAGCCCCGTGTCTGGCTCCCTGCTCAGTGGGGAGTCTGCTTCTCCCTCTGCCTGCTGCTCCCCCTACTCATGCTTGCTCTCTATATATCAAATAATAAATAAAATTTTAAATAAATAAACAAATAAATAGAAAATGAACTATACACAATGTCCCCATGGAAAGTCTCCCATGCCCCAGGTGTAATATGGACAACTGAGTGGGGTTGAAGGTAGACCAGGCAGGATATGGGATCATTTAAGTCCCTGATTTTGGCACTCTGGTTCTGTGAACAGGTTTTCTCATGTGTCACTGCAAACCACACCAGCTATTCTTATTTTCAACAACAACAAAAATGATACTTGATTTAAGAGGCTTTCTGGAAGGTTAAGACTCTACATTCATATCAAGCTTATTTCTAAGCATTGAAAATGACCATAGAATAACATTGTAAAATTATCAAGTCTCTTCCTAATAATTCCTATTTGAACTTTTTGATCAATTTTCAAAGTAATTTTTTTAATAGGGCTTTTACCTTCACTTAATCAAACGAACCTTCCATTTAAATCTATCTACCATACTCAAAATGATAAAAACTGGACTGTAAGCTGTATGAAGGCAGGACTGTTTCTTTTTCTTTTCTTCTCCTTTCTTTCTCCCTTTTTCTCCCCTCCCTCCCTCCCTTCCTTTCTTTCTTCCTTCCTTCCTTTTTTTCTTCCTTCCTTCCTGTTATTGTCTACTACCTGTACCATAGCTGGTGTTTGATAAATATTGCAGAGAGAAAAAAAATCAATGGTTGGATAGCTAACATTTACTGTACACTTGCCATGTGCCGGAAACAATGCTAAAAGCAGTATATATATGACCTCATAGTGAGTCCATAAAGAAGGTGCTATTCTTTCTCCACTTTACAAAGCAAGAAACAGGCTTAAAAAAGTTTTACCTTTTTTCGAATCAAACTGCTAGTATGCAGCAGAACTGGGATTACAATCATGGTCTGAATTTTACTTGTGCTCTTAACTATGACACTATGGAGGAGAAACTCAAACTACTAGCAACATCCAGCACCTTAACAGACGATGATCCCAAAGAGAAGTCATGGAACTAAATCTTTTGAGTGCCACGATTTCCACCTGTATTTCAAAGAGCACTATGAAATGCGTCATCCTCCCTGATCATTCTGACAATCCATCATTTCAGCCATTGTCACAGAGCAGCAACTGATTGGCGGTATTTATTTATTTTGAAAGTAATCAAGGTGATGAGCCTAGAGCTTCTGAAATTCATTTCAGAGGAAAGAATGGTTAAGGAAGCGGGTGATGTCCATAAGTCTGTATCATAGCAGTGTAGTAATTTGTACGTGTGTACAGCAGCATTTCCTCTCATGCAGCCAATCATACCTATTGGGCATCAAGAAAGGATCTGTCTCTGGCAAGACAGAGGAGACGTTTAACACAAAATCCCCTTCTTTAAATAAGTTCATTCTGTTTGGACAGTTAAGATAAACATACATGAAACAACTCAAAAGTCAAAAAGAGCCTATATACGAAAGATGCCATCTCAATCACTTGCAAAGGAGAGGTTGCTGTCTCCATTATGCTAATGAGGAGACAAGGCACAGAGAGGCTAAACTAGCTGTCCAAGTCACACAGCTTATATGTATGAATGTCAGGGTTATCCCCACATTCACCTGATTTCTGACGTCCATCCGCTTAAACCACTTGAATTCACTGCCTCCAAAGAATGACACAGTTACTGGTTGAAATCATCAGAAAATGTTGTATGAAGAAAGGGGACTTGAGTCTGACCTTGAAGAGCAAACAGGAAGGCAGGCAAACAGAAACAGATAAATCACTGTAAGATGCTGAAAAGCACGCACAAAGCCCAGAGGCGAGAATGAGCCTAACACAGAGGGCAGAGGAACAGGGAGGTAGGTCTCCCTGACTGATGGGAGGAAGTGAGAAATAAATAGGAATTGAGGGCAGATTATGACAAGTCTTGAAATCACGTGGGGGTAAGAGGAGGTGAAGGAAGAGTCTGAGTGTATTGTGTCAGGCACATGGGAGGCTATTGGAGCCTGGAAGCAATATCAAAAGTCAGTTAGGATGGTGGTTCTTAACTAGGGTGACATTGCCCTCCAGGGGCGTGGCAATGTCCAGAGACATTTTTAGTTGTCACCACTGGGGAAGGTGCTCCTGGCATCTAGTGTGTAAAGGATAGGGGTGCTACTCAACATCATACAACACAAAGAAGAGTTATCCACCCCAAATTCTCAGTTGTGCCAAGCTGAGAAACCCTGGTGTAGGCAGATAGTATGGTGGTAGCTGTCAAGATAGGACAGAGAGGAAGGGATGGAAGCCAAGAGTCCAGGGAAGACAGTCATTCAGGGAGATAGAAGTTAGACCAGGTTTAAGGTGGGTGGAGGAGGATGAACGGGAAATAGCAAATCCTCCAAGTAGTTGAAAAGAAAAACAAAGATGCAATGTGTTAATCCCTCTTCCAGGTTGTTTGCTACAAAATGTGGGAAAACTAAACAAAACTTTTTTCTTTTAAATCATCTAAAGGCATCTTATTTTATGATCTAAAAACTTGGAAATGATATACAACTGCAAGAAAATTGCCGCCATGAGGGTATAGGGCAGAGAGCTTTAACTGTAGCATAACATTTTCATTCTTTTTTTAAAGCAAAAGCTGAAGCAAATTTGACAAAATGTTAACATCTGTTACATTTGGATGGTGGATACATGAGTATCTGTTATATTATTTTCTGTACCTTATGTATACTTGAAAATGTTCGTGATTAACAAAAAGCAGGGTGGAGAAAGAAAGAAAAAAAAAATCTTGGAGTGGTAGTTGATAGCTTTCATTAGAACTTTTATTAGTATTGACAAATGTCATTTTTTAAGTCCAGAAGTTATATGTGAATGTGTGCACATTGTAGAAGCTGTCCAACCATACAAAAAAAAAAAAAAGAAACAAAAAATAGAAATTTCTCTTTCATTCTTCTTCAGTGCTTTTCTTTTTTCCTTAGTTAACCACTGCTAAATGTTCATGTGTATGTATATATCCAGATCTCTTTCTATACATTTATAGAAAGATGGGGAAGGAGGTTGAGAGGCAGGGAGAAGAGGGATATGTTGCTTCTAGATACAGATATAAATTTATAGATCTTTTCTATCTATCTGTCTTATGCGGGACCACATCACTCATAAAACATGCTTTTTAAAAAGAATTTATTTATTTATTTGAGAAAGAGAACAGGAGGGAGGAGTGAGGGGCAGAGGGAGAGGGAGAGGGAGAAGCAGACTCCCCACTGAGTAGGGAGCACGATGAGGGACTTGATCCCAGACCCTGAGATCATGACCTGAACTGAAGGAGATGCTTAACTGACTGAGCCACCCAGGTGCCCATAACATGCTTTTCTTATTTTTTTTTTAAAGATTTTATTTATTTATTTGACAGATAGAGATCACAGGCAGGCAGAGAGGCAGGCAGAGAGAGAGAGAGAGAGAGGAGGAAGCAGGCTCCCTGCTGAGCAGAGAGCCCGATGCGGGGCTCGATCCCAGGACCCTGGGATCATGACCTGAGCCGAAGGCAGAGGCTTTAACCCACTGAGCCACCCAGGCGCCCCTGCTTTTCTTATTAATACATCTTATAGGGCTGTCTTTCCATGTCAATTCATAAAGATCTCTCTCTTTCTTTTTACCTTGTCATAATATTTCATAGTATGGATATACCTTAATTTATTTACTAAGATTGCTGTATATTTAGGTTGATTTCAGTGTTTTGTCATCTCAAACAATGTTGGAATGTACAACTTCATGTTCATTTGTAAGGATTTCTATAGGGAGGATTCCTAAAAATAGAACTTCTGGATCAAAGGGTAAGCATGTTTCTAATCATGATACAGCACGACTGCTCCCCTCAGACAGTGTATGAGCTACCCATTTCTCGGAACCCTCACTGACACTATATGCAATCAACCTTTAAAAGTGTTGCCATTTTTATCAAAACTGTGTGTAGGAATCTACTCCAGACATACATGAAGTGATGAATGTCCAGTGCAATGTAAATGGGAAAATGCTGAAAAAATATTCACACCAATAGGGAACATTTAAATAAACTGTGGTATATCTGCACATGACATTCTATACAACTTTAAAAAAGTTGGGGCGGCTGGCTGGCTCACTCGGTTAAGTGTCTGCCTTGGGCTCAAGTCATGATCTCAGGGTCCTGGGATTGAGTCCTGTATCGGGCTCCTTGCTCAGCAGGGAGCCTGCTTCCCCCTTTCCCTTTGTCTGCCACTCCCCCTGCTTGTGCTCGCTCTCTTGCTCTCTCTCTCTCTCTCTGGCAAATAAATAAAATCTTTTAAAAATAATAATAATGAGGACACTATCCAGGGACTCACTGGGGTAGCTCTTGAAAGGGAGAGGACAGAGCAATGTGCACAGCAGCATAAACAGGGGCAAAACAACTGTGCATAAAATGGTGGTGGTAGATACACATATTTCCCCCAACATACATTAAGGATCTCTGTAAAATTCACAGGAGCCTGGTAACACTGGTTGCAGTGAGGGAAAAGACATTAGATGTCTGGGAGAAAGAACCAGAAAGGGGACCTTCACTGTCCATTTTTACATCCTTTTCCATTTTTATCTTTGAATGTTGTAGATGTATTCCCTACTCAAATAATGTATACAATTTGAATTAAAATGCTAAAAATTTGCCAAACGATTTATGACAAGTATACTTATTGTTGCTTTACAATGTAGTTCCCTTACTGCTAGTGAAATTGAGCTTATTTATATCTTTATTAGCCATCTGTACTTGCTTTCCTGCAAACTTCCTGCTTATATCTCTTTCACATTTTGCTGTTGACCTGTTTCCCCAAAACAAAAAATTGTTTTGTAGTTCTTTGTGTATCGAGGACTTTTTTATGTAGTTATATTGAGGTATATTTTACATACCACCAAACTCACCCATTGTAAGTATATAATTCAACAATTTTAAGCGAATTTATAAAGTTGTGCCATCATTACCATATATGAAGGATAGTAATTCATTGTTACAGGGTTCTTTGATGCCTCTTGATTACATAATCCCCTTTTGCAAACGTAACTAGAGGAAATGTTTTCTCTCAATCTGATGTTTATCTTCCAGTTCAGACTCTGATATGAATATTTTAAAATTTATCTAGTCAAATTTGAATACAGAAAGACAAAAAGAGACAAAAACAAGGAGAAAATGCCAGTCATACTGGTTCTCAAGAAGAAAAAAAAGGCCTCATTATCCAAGCAGACCAAATGGAATATATTTGCTTTTGTCATTAATTTCATTTATAAAAAATAAATTTAAACTGAGTGGCAGCCGAGAACATGTATCACTACCAAAGCAATTATGTAGTTGAATGTAGTTCACAAAAAGAGCTACTTTTGAAAACATACACGGTTCTATGTAACTTACACAGTTTAAGAATAACTAAAAAACAAAACAAAACAAAACAAAACCCTCCATATTCCTCAAACAGTACCTTGAAGCTATCTGTGAAAAAGGGCACTCTCAATCAGAAGGATGGCACCGCCTTCCCCATCACCACCTCCAATGAAGGAGCCTCCTGGGATGGGTTGATGCTTTCTGCTTTCAATGACAGCTCTGAGTCTCCTGTCAACTGCACAGGCCTTAGAATTTTAAAAATAACCAAGGCTAACATTACTGACCTTTTTTTGTAGAAAGCCCCATGGTGAACACTTTACAATTAGTGTCTTGCTTAATTCTCACAGCAACAGTGACCTGTTGTGGATTTACAGATGGTGAACCCGAGACCTGAAGAGAGATGTAGCTTCCCCAAAGTCACAGAGCTGGGAGGTTGTGAGGATTTGCACCCAGGTCTGCTAGCCTTCCGAGTCCAACTTTTGTAACCACTGACTTCTATTACATCTCAAGACAGAAATGCATTTTTTTTAAAGATTTTATTTATTTGACAGAGATCACAAGCAGGCAGAAAGACAGGCAGAGAGACAGGCAGAGAGAGAGGGGGAAGCAGGCTCCCTGCTGAGCAGAGAGCCTGATGCGGGGCTTGATCCCAGGACCCTGGGATCATGACCTGAGCTGAAAGCAGAGGCTTTAACCCACTGAGCCACCCAGGAGCCCCAAGACAGAAATGCTATTAAATGAATCTTAAAAAATGTATATCTCAGAAGGGAGTTGAGGGAAATTGGAAGGGGAGGTGAACCATGAGAGACTGTGGACTCTGAAAAACGATCTGAGAATTTTGAAGGGGTGGGGGGTGGGAGGTTGGGGGCACCAGGTGGTGGGTATTGTAGAGGGCACGGATTGCATGGAGCACTGGGTGTGGTGCAAAAATAATATTGTTATGCTGAAAAAATTTAAAAAATTTAAAAAAAAATGTATATCTCATATTTCTACATAACTTTCTTTCTTTCTTTCTTTCTTTTTAAGATTTTATTTATTTATTTGACAGAGAGAGAGGAGACCGTGAGAGCAGGAACACAAGCAGGGGGAGTGGGAGAGGGAAGGCAGGCTTCCCACCAAGCAGGGATGTGGGGCTTGATAACAGGACCCTGGGATCATAACCTGAACCAAAGGCAGATGCTTAACCATCTGATCCAGCCAGGTGCCCCTCTACATAACTAACTTTCTCTTCTCAGATGTAGGTGTACACCATTTCTCAGCAATCGGCAGTGTGTACGTGTGTGTTTTATTTTTTACTTTTTCCATAATAAATATTTTTAGATTGTCCAAATAACACAAAATGCAACTGTCCTATTCGATCTTTCAGCTCTTCCTTTAACCAAGTGGGTTTTTTTTTTTTAAGATTTTATTTATTTATTTGACAGAGAGAGATCACAAGTAGATGGAGAGGCAGGCAGAGAGAGAGAGAGAGGGAAGCAGGCTCCCTGCTGAGCAGAGAGCCCAACGCAGGACTCGATTCCAGGACCCTGAGATCATGACCCGAGCTGAAGGCAGCGGCTCAACCCACTGAGCTACCCAGGCTCCCGGGTTTGTTTGTTTGTTTGTTATAAAAAGAGCTTTTACCTTTCTGGCCCAGCTGGAATTTTGTTTATATTTTAAAACCATGAGCAAATGACAAAAGTTTTGCCTGCTGCCCGACTTTCTTTCCCTGTGGAGTCCGTGGCAGATACTCCTACAGGCAAGCAAATACAGATAAAATCTCTTTGTTGACATACCATTATGGTAATGATAATTTCCTACCTGAATTTTCATCTTTGAAATTCTTTTTTTTTTAAAGATTTTATTTATTTATTTGACAGAGAGAGATCACAAGTAGGCAGAGAAGCAGGCAGAGAGAGAGAAAGAGAGGGAAGCAGGCTCCCTGCCGAGCAGAGAGCCTGATGCGGGACTCGATCCCAGGACCCTGAGATCATGACCTGAGCCAAAGGCAGCGGCTTAACCCACTGAGCCACCCAGGCGCCCTCATCTTTGAAATTCTAAAGGGAATTAGGGAACACTTCTATTCAATAAAAAATGTTTGCATAGTTCTCCTTGTTAAGACTCCTCAGTCTAAGCCTAAACTGGGATTTAAAAAGTAACTTTCCCTTAAAGAGCTCTCTTTCTAAGAGCGCCCCAAATTACAAGTCATGTGAAAGAGTGCTGAAAACACCATCTTTCCCTGAACACAGAGTTTGTCTATTTTCCTAGTTATGCATCTGTTCTGAATAATTTCTTCTGATCTGCGATTTCCACTGCCATGGCCGCTAAAGAGATGGTAAAGGCAATTTGAATTGGACGGTGAAAGCATCAATAGGTAGCTTGTATCTAGTCTTGAGGATAAAAATGAGTAGATTCAGACTCACTGGTTATTTGTCTTAAATCCAAATTGCCCTCTTAACAGAGGTGCCAGATAAGATGCAAGCCAGCCCCTGCATGGGAGTAATGTTGCTTTATTTAAGTATTCATAAAGTGACCAATATCTGACACACTCATTGATCTTGTAGAACAGGAACTTTCCCAAAAGCATGCTTGAAACATAAACACATTACCAAGCTAGTTTAAAGGATAATTTTCCCAAAAATCCAGCCATTTACATTTCTGTGGCAAAAAGGACTACTGTTGGGGCGCCTGGGTGGCTCAGTGGGTTAAAGCCTCTGCCTTCGGCTCAGGTCGTGATCCCAGGATCCTGGAATTGAGCCCCGCATTGGGCTCTCTGCTCAGCAGGGAGTCTGCTTCCACCTCTCTCTCTTTCTCTCTGCCTGCCTCCCTGCCTACTTGTGATCTCTGTCTGTCAAATAAATAAATTTAAAAAAAAATCTAAAAAAAAAAGACTACTGTTTGAGTTGTTCTCTGTGCCAAGCCC
Organism: Lutra lutra; assembly: GCF_902655055.1. Lineage (NCBI taxonomy): Eukaryota > Metazoa > Chordata > Mammalia > Carnivora > Mustelidae > Lutra > Lutra lutra. The sequence continues at coordinate 198,477,528 of NC_062278.1, read as the reverse complement.
TTTTTATATATACCTGTTATCAACTGCAGAGTAGATATTATTATCCATATCTTAGAGAGGAGGACACAATCCTAGAGAGAGAGGCTGCATTGCCCAAAGGCACACAGCTGAGCACTAGCTGCTGAGCTGCAGCTATGTGACACCAATTCCTGGGCTATTTTTGTCACCACCAGCCTTGATTAACCCTTTTTCCAGGTTCAGCAGATTCATCAGTGACTTCTTGGACTTCACAACTTTGTGTTCTTTTAGGTCTTCCTCTTTCTAGCAACAGACCCAACTCCTTCAATAATTTCATCTCAGGGCATTTGCCATAGAGCTACAAAATGACTGTCCTTCGAGATGGAACTATGCTGATATGTCCACCAGTCACCACCGCCCTGGTTTGCAGATCATGAATGCATTCAGTTTCTGGTTGCAGAAGAGGTACTTCGGATCTTGCATTATAGTTTACAGAACAGGGGTGGAAATTATGGGACATGTGCTATCCCCCGCACCCCACCTGTATCAGCCAAGGAAGACATTAATAATCCATCATGTGAAGTAGCCTTCTCTAGAGGGTTCAGGATTGGCCTCAGAATCCTTCTCAGTCTGGCACTCCAGGCAAACCAATCAATCAAAATCAGCGAGTGAGATGAAATCCATTCGCCATCACTGATATAAGAAAACCTCCTTTAAGCTTACATGATGCAGAAATCTTTCTTAATTAGTGAAATGTCTGAGATACCAAAAATTATCCCCAAATAATAACTTCTAAGTATATGCATCTGGAATTCAAATTGTCTTATGTAAATCAAAATGTAACCCCTAATCTTCAAAAATTTGTAATTAAATCAGAGCACTGGCCAAATAGGCATTGATGCCTACTTTAAATGTAATCATGGGAGCACCTGGTGCTCCTCCCCCAAAAACTGAGGTCTCTGGGGACCCACATTCCCTGTGTGCTTCTACTGGGCCTTGGGTCTTTGGTATATCAAGTGTAATTCCCAATCAACTAATCAAAGGAGCTATAGAAATCACCTGACTAAGAATTCAAGGAGATTTAATTTTGTCTTCTCTTGCTCAAAGCATCTTTTCTTGTTTTCATGTGTATTCATTCAGGTAACAGATACTTACTGAGTGTCAACCCTGCCAGCTAGTGCTTTGTGCTGGCATGCCAATAAGACCATGGCAGAAGGCATCTCTGTCCTCTCAGAGTTGTGCTCTCCAAGGGAGCAGCCCCCTTGTGGATAGTGCAGTTGAGGGGCATGGGGGGTGGTGAAGGGAGGAGGCCTACAGACCTCTAATTTTGCTTGCTACAGACCCTGCTCCAAATAGGTTCCAAAGCTTCCTGATACCTCTTTTTAAACCACATGGAGCATTTAACAGCCAACCTTATCTATCTCAAGAAACACACACATGCACGAGCACGCACACACATCCCTTAAGCACAAGTATGTTCTTTCAGGTTTGGGGAAAAGCTGCTTTTTCTTTTTTCATGGAGAGTTCCAAGGTAATTCCTTGAAAGATTTATGCACTATAAATTGAAGGTCACAGATCAAATTTTTGGAGAATCTTGACTCTCCCTAATTGTTCCATTTTGTTTTAAAGAAAAAGAAATGAAATTAGGGGAAGTGGGCATATATGTTAAAGACAGAAGGTAGAGAAATAAACACTGTATCTCCATTCCCAAATATGAAGGGTGAGTATTCTTTTTTTTTTTTTAAAGATTTTATTTATTTATTTGACAGAGAGAAACCACAAGTAGGCAGAGAGGCAGGCAGAGAGAGAGGAGGAAGCAGGCTCCCTGCTGAGCAGAGAGCCCGATGCGGGGCTCGAACCCAGGACCTGGGATCATGACCTGAGCTGAAGGCAGCGGCTTAACCCACTGAGCCACCCAGGCGCCCCGAAGGGTGAGTATTCTTTTTGGACTCTCCAGTGCATTTTGGCATAGTTGTATGACTTGGGTATTTGGAATAGTTGCATATTCAAGCTATAAATTTTCTTCTAAATTAACATAACAGTAGAATGTGATACTCACTGGGGTTCAAACTCTACACGGGTAGGTATTGTCACCATCCCTCGTGCCTAGTACAGCACCTGGCATAGAGTAGATACTTGATAAATAATTAAGGAATGAATAAATGAGTAAGACAGCTGGTTAGGAGACTAGTGAATTATAATTACTGAATTCTATTTTCTGTATATATCATTTCCATTTTACCTTTCTATCTTTTAAGTTTTTATTTAAATTCCTGCTAGTTAACATACAGTGTGATATTAGTTTCAGGTGTACAACATATCTGATTTAAAACTGCATTGCAAAAAATAAATAAATAAATAAATAAAGTTGTATTGCACCAATGCTAGCTATAATACTGTGTGCATAATCACTTCTGTGGGCATTACTGAGATTAGGAAATTTTCTTCTTGACATATTCTAGTGCTCTGATCTGGAAAAAAATAAAACAAAACAAGGCACCTTATGTGCAGCTTTAAAAGGTGCAATCACCCTGAAAATAAATGTCAACATATTGGTTTTACATTTCAGATCTACAATAAATAAGACTGAGTTTACAGGATGTAGTGTATCAAGAAGAATACGATAGACAATATATTTTTGACCAAACCCTGCGACAAAATGTATTCTGGCCACCTTTCTCCTGACACGTTGACCCTCAAATCAGAAAGCTGGTGGGGAAGAAATTATACCAAATTCCTGGGCCCATCCATTTGCACTCACAGTCTCCTGGGAAGAAAGGGACCACGTAGACATCTGGTGTTGTTGCCTGATGACCGTTCTTGCTCTGTTAGATAATAGCACCTTGATTTTCCTTAGAATATTCAGAACCCATTGGAAGTAGTCTTGGTAGATTGTCAATCACAGCCCCACCTAGCCTGGATAGGGTCACGTGACTCAAGCAAGACCAGTCAAATAATCTCTTTAGCATCTGAATCATGAACTGAAAAACACAGAAAAAAATTAAAGCCTAATCATTCCAGCTGCACCCTTTAACCTTCACTGGTTCTTGATCCCTAGATTCCCATACCTGTCTAAATTAATATTTTTCAAACTATCTGATATCTTTCCATTAAATTCAGGTTTGTTTTTGTTCTGTGTTTTGCTTAGATTGGGCAGAATCAGTTGTTTTGTTGCTTATAACCAGAGAAATCCTGCTCAGGCAGGAACAAAGTTTCCTACCCTTTCAAGTTCAAAGTTATTGAAACTTTTTTGGTAGCCTGGGGTTAAAATGGGGGATGGTTAGACCTACTGGGGGCCCAATGGCCCAAAAAGCATTAGAATGGGGACGTATGTAACTCATACAGAAGGAAATTCTGTATATGGTAAGGGTAGACATTTCAGAGGTGACATGGCCCCACTCTAAGCCAAAGGATAAAAGACAGTGAACCCACATATTAAGATTCTTCCCACTGCGGATTTCTTACTCCATGCAAATGCTAAGATCTCCACTTTTAAGGGGTACCTCTATAAGATGGAATAGACGCTGAGAAGCTGTGTCCACTCACTGGGTCCTGCATGTGTGTTCTTTGCACCGAGTATGTGCTGGCTCAGTGGTACAACAAAGAGAGGACAATTCTAAATCAAGTCCAAGTCATCCTTTTCTCCAGGATCCAAGTTTGGTCTATTTTTTTATGACCTGCTCCAGCTCAGGGATCACCTTGATCAAGGCAATAGAGATGGGAAGATAGGTCAGTAAGGCCACAAGGAAGAAATATGAAAATGCAAAGAGTCATGTATGCTGTCCTCCACACCAGGAATCAGGTGGAAGGAAACCTTCAAAATAGGTCCAAGAGGCAGCCCAAACCAGATCCTAGCCCATGCCTCCATCTTTCTTAGTAGAAGACTGGCAATATAGGAGAATGTAGAGAGCTATAACCCTGGGACCCATCAATGCAGCACAGAGAACGTTCCCAAAATATGAATCATAGAAAATGCATGTCCTCCTTCAAGATGCCTTTGAGGCCTTAGTTGGGGTGAGCAGCAGCAGCAGCAGCAGCAGCAAAAGCCAATAGGCCAACAGCTCGGTTCAAGCCATCTCTATTCCAACTGCAAATAGACATCTCAAGTCTTGGCTTTGGCAGCATGAATGAGTGTCATAAAGAACAGGTATATGTAGCCACTCTTGTGTATCTTTTCCAAAGGCAAAGGTTTCATTAGGAGATAATGTCAGGTCTCTGGTTCTGAAAGGAGCAGCATGCTCTGGATCAAGCAGCATCCTGTGATGTGGCTTGGGAGTCCTCAAGCCTGAGAGGCACACCCAAATTCCACACATGATCAAGAGCCCTCAGAACCAACGCTAGAGACCTTGGAGTTACTAAAAGAAATCCTACAGGGGAAAAAGAATATCAGAAGATGTGAGGGGAAGACAATCACCAAATTTTCAGTGTCTGCAGGATATAGAAGCAGAGACATCAATTGGCAGTTGCTTAACAGTTTGGAGTTCAAGGTGAACATTAGAACTGAAGGCATGGGTATAGCAGGAATAGAAGCTTCCTTCCAACGGAAATGGCTGGTGTGGCTCAGAGAGAGTACATCAGGAGAACAAAACTAAAAGGGTAAGGAAGGAGAGCTGGGCAATTCCAAAATTTAGGGGGTGCCTGGGTGGCTCAGTCTGTTGAGTGTCTGACTCTTGGTTTCAGTGTAGGTCATCTCAGGGTCATGAGTTCAAGCCGCACATATGGCTCTGAGCTCAACCCAGAGTCTGCTTGAGAATCTCTCTCTCTCTCTCTGCCCCTCCCACTTGTTCTCTCTCAAATAAATAAATAATCTTAAAAAAAAAAATAAGTAGAGGGCACCTGGGTGGCTCAGTTGGTTGAGCCATTGCCTTCGGCTCGGGTCGTGATCCCGGAGTCCAGGGATCGAGTACCACATCGGGCTCCAGCTCCACGGGGACTCTGCTTCTCCTTCTGACCTTCTCCCCTCTCATGCTCTCTCTCTCTCTCTCAAATCAATCAATCAATCAATAAATCTTTAAAAAAGAAGAAGAAAGGGATCCCATGAAGGAGACAGAAAAAGAATGGTCAAGGATAAGGATTTCTCAATCTTAGCATGATTGACATTTGGACCCAAATAATTCTTTGTCACAAGGAGCTGTCTTATGCATTTGTTTAACATCCCTGGCCTCTACCCATGAGATGCTAATAGCGCCCTTTGCCCCTTGTAACAACCAAAAAATGTCTCCAAACATTCCTATATGTCCTCTGCAGGGAAAGACTGTCCTTGACTGAAAACCATTGGTCAAAGATGTAGGAGAAAAATTAGAAGCAAATTATGTCCCAGAAGGCACAGACTTGCAAAGTAATTAACAACAATAAATGTCTAAAAGATATTGAGTTATATGAGGGCTGAAGGGTCTAGTGCTTTGTCACTAGAAGTCATTAATGAACCAGCAGAGAGCAGTTTCAATGGGACAATTGAGGATGGATACCAGTCTAGCTGAATGTCCATATAAGAAATACGTAGTAGGGACACCTGGGTGACTCAGTCAGTTAAGCACCTGACTCTTGATTTCAGCTCAGGTCCTGATCTCAGGGTCATGAGATCGAGTCCCATGTGGGGCTCTGCATTGAGCATGGATCCCGCTTAATATTCTCTCTCTTCCTCTCCATCTGCCCTTCCTCACCCCTCTCTCTCTCAAAAAATAAATACATAAAAATAAAGAGAAAAGAAAAGAAATACATAGTAAAGGAAATTCAAGAGTTAAAAGGGTGTTTGTTGAACTAGGTGACCCCTTTAAGGTTCCTTGCAACCCTGAAACTGTGTGATTCCACATGACCTCCAAGGAAGATCTTTCAAGATCCCTCAAGCCCTCATCTGCTGGTGGCTATTTTGTTTGCATGTTAAAACCAGCCATATCTCTGCTTGCCCTACTCATGTCACATGAAATAAAAATCCAAAGAACCACCAGCTGCTATGTGGTTTGGCCCCAGTGCATGTTGAAAACTAAAATATGTTTGTTTTTTATGCCATCACATAACTAACAGTTAAGCAATAAAAATTTGCCAGGCAGCTGTGGGTTAGAGAGAGATTGAATTGATAAGTCAATCTGAAGGTGTCAGGCTTAAGCTTGGTCTGAGAAGAAAGAAGTAGGGTTGAAGTCACCCAAGGCCTGCTAGAAGTCTTTGTGCACCATCCAACCACTCCAGACTTCATCCCATGTTTGGCTCAGATGAAGAAAGTCTTAGTCACAGGTCAGACTAGCAGGGGCTGGCATGTCCTGAGAGAGCCCACGGGAAGCCTGCATGGTAAATTGCCTACACAATTGCCAGCACTCTTCTCCAGTTTTTGAACAATCAAACCAACTTCTATGTAAGCTGAAAAGAAATCCAAAGCAAGATGAGGTTTTCCAACTAAAGCAGAAAGAAAGCATAGCAGAGAGGTTGTTCTTTTTTCCTTTTTGTTTATGTGTTTTAATGCTGAATTGAAAAATAAGACACAAAACAAAAGGTTTAGTCCTGGTTTAATTACTAACAAAAGGTAGGTCACTTCCCATGGGTTCCCATTTAAACTAGATGCTAAGCAAGATACCTTTTGCTTCTCTAGGCAAGTAAAAGGGTTTATGGCATGTCTTTCCACTGTTGAGGTTCTTCTTACACTTTAGAGTCATAATAAGTTGTGTTTATTTAGATGTCCTCCCACCAGCCTATCAGTTCCTCCGGAGAAGGCACGAAGCTTCTCTTGGCTCACCACTGAGTCCCCAGTACCCTGCAGTTCTTGATAAATATCTAATGGAGGCATATCAAAGGCTAGCTCCAGATGACTCTAAGAGGCAGTTCTAAGAAAAGGGGATTTGGTATAAATCTTTAAAAAGTGAGTCAAGGGGCGCCTGGGTGCTCAGTGGGTTAAAGCCTCTGCCTTTGGCTCAGGTCATGATCCCAGGATCCTGGGATCAAGCCCCGCATCCAGCTCTCTGCTCAGCTGGGAGCCTGCTTCCCCCTTTCTGTCTGCCTGCCTCTCTGCGTACTTGTGATCTCTGTCTGTCAAATAAAAATAAAATCTTTAAAAAAATTTAGCAAAAGATTGAATAGACATTTCTCCAAAGAAGATTGACAAATGACCAATAAGCATATGAAAAGATGATTAATATCAGTAGTCATTAAGTAAACGCAAATCAAAACTGCAAAGAGATATTGCTCCACACCCCCTGGAATGGTTGTGTGTGTGTGTGTACACACACACACACACACACACACACATATATATAAAGGAAAATAACAAAAACTATACTTTTTTAAAGGGGTTGTAGAGGATATGGAGAAATTGGAACATTCACATGTTGCTGGTGGAAATGTAAAATGGTCAGCTGTTGTGTAAAACAGTTTGGTGGTTCCTCAAAAAGTTAAATGTAGAATTACCATATGACCTAGCAATTCCACTCCAAGGTTTATACATAGAGGAATTGAAAATAGCTATTCAAACAAGTATATATACATATAGGTTCATAGCAGAACTATCCACAGTAGCCAAAAGGTAAAAATAGTCCAAATGTCTATCAACAAATGAATGGATAAACCAAATGTGGTATTTCTGTACAATGGAATATCATTCAGCCTTCAAATGGAATCCAGCACTGGCACATTCTGCAACATGAAAGAACCTCGAAAATATTATGCTAAGAAAGAAGTCAGACATAAAAAAACAAATGTTGCATGATTCCATTATTTGAAATATCCGGAATGGATAAATCCATGGCGACAGAACACAGACCAGTTGTTGCTAGGAGCTGGGGGGAGATGACAATGGGGAGAAATCTTTAATGGTTAAAGGGTTTTACTATGGAGTGATATGAGTGTTTTTTTAACTACATAGAAGTGGAGGTTGCACAACACTGTGAATATAATTAATACTATTGAATTGTTTACTTTAAACTGGTTAATTTTGTATTATGGGAATTTCACCTCAACAAACTATTTTTTAAAGATAGCACCTAAAATAAGTCTTTCCTACAAATGTGCTATTTTAAAAAAATCACTTTATTAAACACTTATTTGAATACAAAAATTAATTCCAAATTAAATAATTCCTTCTGGAGAAAGGCCCAGAAAAAGAATATAGAGCTGTTTATAGCTTATTGTTAACTTGCAAATGCTGCTGAATCCTTGCCATGCTTTTTGCATAATATGGTTCCGTCAAGTGTTGGGTAATGAGCAGTTCATTTGGAGCCATTTTTCCAAAATAGAGGATGCTATTCATGAAATGATTCTTAGAGTATAGTTAGATGCCAATCTTTCTTTTTCAGTTTACTGGAAGACTCCTTTTTAAAAGCTCTTATTTGTGACTTGAGTAACTAAAGGAGCCCTGGGATGCTTCTCATTGATAATGGATCCTTTCCCCTCCTCAGAACTATTGTTTTTAGGCCAATGTCATAGTTTGCTAGGGCTGCTATAACTGAACACCACACACTGCGTGGCTTAAACAGCAGAAATTAATTTTCTTACAGTTCTGGAGGCTAGAAATCCAAGATCAAGGTGTTGGCAGGTTTTGCTTGCAGATGGCATCTTTTCAGTGTGACCTCACGTGGTCTTTTCTCTCTGTGCGTGCCCATCCCTGGTGTGTCTCTGTGTGTCCACATTCCCCTTGTTGTAAGGACACCAGTCACATCCGCGTAGAGCCCCGCCTCACAGCCCCATTTTAAATTATTCACCTCTTTTAAAAGCCTTGTCTCCAAATACATTTGGGGGGAACACAATTTGGGGGGAACACAATTAGCCCCTAAGAGGACATATCCACATTGACCCAACAAATTACAAATGTTTCAAATAATCCTGCCATATTAAAGTAGACTCAATCTCACAACTGACAAGGGCAGTTTTTCATGATACTTTTCTCATGTTGTTTCTGTGGCCAAGAGAAAAAAATTATTCCCAGTAACATAAAAATGTTTTTGCTCTTCAAGGATCAAACTTTTTCCTTTTCGTAAAGCAAGGAGTAGTTATAATGAAGGGATCTTAATCAAGCTCCTGATAATACCCTTTCTAAGTACTTGGTGCTTTAATATTCCCATTGGGAAATACATGACTATTCCCATTTGTAAAATAGGAATGATACCTATCTTGCCTATATCACTAGACAATATTGGAGAGACATAGAGATGATATTTAACAACAGTAGTTTTAATCTATGAAATGCAACATTAATGCAAAGTGAAACTATTAATAATGCCATTCAGTGAAACAAATGGGGAATGAGGAAATTTGTGACAAAAATTCTCAGTTAATTTTTATGCAGCCTTTACTTTTTTGGCTAAGGTTTATTTTAAGAACTATTGAATGAGTTTAGAAGGAGTAGTGAAATGTATGTATATGCCATTAAGCAAGTTGCTCTTTCCATTAACTAAGAAAAGAATCCGAAGGTGGGGATTTAGGAAGGGAAGAAACTCAGCCAGATTCTAATTTCGTTTCCCTTCTATGTATACTTTTTTTTTTTTAAACATGAATTTGTTTGAACTCACTCAGCACTCCTTTTGTGAAGGAAGTGTATGAAATGAAGGGAGTTTCAGAGCTGGGCCAGTGTCTATGGCAACACAACATTCTAAGGAATGGCAATGCTCATCAGTCTTTCCTATCTGATAGCAAAAGAGAGGAGCAAGATGCACGTTTGGGGAAAGGTCGCAATCAGCTTCAATTCGTCTTGTGTAAATAAGGATTCTCTTTCTTTCAATGGAAGTTCAAAGCTTTTCATTTTTGTCTTTCCTATCTACATAAATGCTCACCAAGGAAGCATTAGGCTTAGAGAAGATTCTCAAAATTTGTAATTGCTTTATCTTTTCTCTCTTGTTAGTTACCTGTGGTGAATACTGCAGGAAGGTTGAGTTGTTAACACTAATTATTTCAATTCTGATTTGTTATTCAGCTTTGCAAGTGTCAGTCCCCATATGTTTCTGTTTCTATACCTAGCTTTGAAGGTTATAGATAAGATAAAGATACATATATCAATATTTTCAGGTAATAAGTTATTCCAATCTTGGACTCTCCAGAAAATAAAAAGAAAATGAAGAATAAGACTCAGGTTATTTTATAAACTTAATATAACCTTGATATCAAAACAAAACAAGGAATATTCAGGAAAAGAAAGTTCCAGGCCAATTATACTCACTTATGCACCAAAACAAGAATCCTGAACAAAATATTGGTAGACTAAATTATATACTATCATCACGCCAAGTTTAATTTATCCAAGTAATGTACTGTTGGTCTAACACTAGAATAATTCGCTAGTGTACTTAATGATATTTAGAGGCTAAAGGGAAAAAAATCATATAATCAACTGGGTAGGTTCAGAAAAAATATTTGATAAAATTTAACACACTCTTTCAGTATCAAAGTGAGCTTCCTTAACCTATAAAAGGATAACTACAAAATGTTGACAGCAAATGTCCTTCATAATGGCAAGATCTTGAGCAATCTTATTAAAATAAGAATAAGCCAAGCCTACCCTCTATCATCACGTCTCTTTAGCATTACACCAGAGCTCCTAACCAGATGAGTTCTAAGAGATTAAAAAGAAATAAAGTATGGTGAGTGCTGTGAAGTGTGTAAACCTGGCGATTCGCAGACCTGTACCCCTGGGGATAAAAATATATGTTTATAAAACAATAAAAAAAAAAAGAAATAAAGTGTATTGGGACTAGATAGTAAAAAAAAAATAAATTGTATTTATTTGAAAATGATCTAATTGTTTACACAGAAAACCAAAAAAACCTGTAAATAAATAGTTATGAGATGCAAGATAAGATTAATAAACAGATATGAGTAATAAACAGTCAATATTCTTTTTTTTAGTCAATATTCTTTTTATTTTATTTTTTATTTTTTTAAGATTTTATTTATTTATTTGGCAGACAGAGATCACAGGCAGGCAGAGAGAGAGAGGAGGAAGCAGGCTCCCCGTGGAGCAGAGAGCCCGATGAGGGGCTTGATCCCAGGACCCTGGGATCACGACCTGAGCCAAAGGCAGAGGCCCAATCCAATGAGCCACCCAGGTGCCCTCAATATTCTTTTTAAAAGGATACTATTTACAGACACAAAACAGCTATAAAGATACCATTTGCAAAGCCAAAAACTGTGAGATACTTTTAAATTAATCTAACAAGTATGTTGAAGACTTCTATGAAGAAAATTGTAAATTTTTAAAAAGACATTAAAAAGTAATTTTTTGTAAAGACATTAAAAAGTAACTCAGACAAAGAGATATGTCCTGTTCTGGCTGGGAAACATCGATATCATAAAGATTTCAGTTCTTCCTGAGCTGACCTATAGGTTCAGTGCAATTCCTACCCAGGAACTTGACAAGCTAATGTTACAATACATATGGAAGGTGTGTTGAAATATATATTAGAGAAAAGACCTCCCACGATGAAAATCAGAGTGGAAAGACTTGCCATACTGGAAATCAAGATTTATTTTCAAGCTTTAGTAATTAAGGTATTAAGATAAGCAAATATACTGATAGGAGAAAAGAAAAAAACAAATAGGCCCAACACATACAGAACCTTGATATAGGAGAGGAGTGGCATCGTAAAGCAGTGGAGGAGGATCCCAAACTCATCCCTCACACAAAAAAATCAATTACTGGGGGATTAAAGACTTTAACGTGAGAAATACAGCTTTTAGGGCATGGAGAGATGACTAGGTGGAACACAGAGGGTTTTTAAAACAGTGAAAATATTCTGTAGGTTATAATCATGGTTATATGTCATTATACATTTGTCTGAACCCACGGAATATACAACACTAAGAGTGAACTGTCAACTGTGGCTTTGGGTGATTATAATGTGTCAATGTACTTCAATTATAACAAATGTACTGCTCTGGTGGGGGATAGTGACAGTGGAAGAGACTATGTATGTGTGAGGACAAGGTGTATATGGGAAATCTCTGTACCTTCCTCTCAATTTTGCTATAAACATAAAACGCTCTTTAAAAAAAATTGTCTTTATTTATTTATTTATTTATTTTTAGGTAAGTTCCATGCCAGCATGGAGCGCAATGCAGGGCTGAAACTCATGACCTTGAGATCAAGACCCGAGCTGGGATCAAGAGTCAGACACTTAACTGATGGAGCTACCCAGGTGCCTCCCAAAAACTAACTTTAAACAAAAGTGAATTGGGGGAAATTGGAAGGGGAGAAGAACCATGAGAGACTGTGGACTCTGAGAAACAAACTGGAGTTTTGGAGGGGAGGTGGGGTGGGAGGATGGGTGAGCCTGGTGGTGGGTATTAAGGAGGGCATGTATGGCATGGAGCACTGGGTATGGTGCATAAACAATGAATCTTGGAACACTGTATCAAAAACTAATGATGTATTTTTTTTCCAAGATTTTATTTATTTATTTGATAGAGAGAGACACACAGCAAGAAAGGGAACACAGGCAGGGGGAGTGGGAGAGTGGGAGAGGGAGAAGCAGGTTTCCCACCAGGCAGGGAGCCCAATGTGACCTGGGACCCTGGGATCATGACCTGATCCAACAGCAGGAGCCATCCGTGTTTAAGCAATCTTGATTTCTGTCTTTCTCAGACCGTAAGCCAACGATTTCCCTTTGTACGTGAGCTAATTTGGTTGGATTTCTGTTGCACGCAACCAGAACCTCCTGACATGTGTATGTTCTATTTTTCTTTTTTTTAAGAATTAAAAAAAAATTATTTCATTCACTTGACAGAGAGAGAGAATGTGTGCACAAGCAGGGGGAGAGACAGAGGGAAAGGGAGAAGCAGGCTCCCTGCTGAGCAAGGAGCCTGACACAGGGCTCCATCCTAGGACCCTGAAATCATGATCCAAGCTGAAGGCAGATGCCCAGCCAACTGAGCCACCCAGGCACCCCCCATTTTTCCTTTTTTAGAAGAAGTTGATTTTATGAAATTTTCAAGCACATACAAGGACATATGTAATAGATACAATAAGGAGACATCAAAGTATTCACACAAGAAGCAAAGTTTCACAAAGACCACTGGCATCTCTGGTGTGCTTCCTCCTGGGCTCATCCCTCTCCTAGCCACCAAAAAGACCCACTGTTTTCATTAGTTATCTATTTCATTTTTATTTTTTGCTTTCCATTGTAGTTTTGCTTATATGTAGATATCTGTATAGGCCGAATTCTGTTTCCCCAAATTCAGACGTTGAAGTCCTATGTAGCTAAATCTACAAAAGATGGAAGGTAAAATTCTGAATATGTTAATTGTGAAAGTTCCGTATTAGTTCATCTTCAAAAAATGAGTGCTTTACCATAATTACATAACAAGTTGTGAAATTTACATGTGTTTCTTTTTTGAAACATCCATAACCTGGAAAAATGTAATTATGTATATATGACTACATGATAAAATGTTTACTCTTGAATCAGCAAGCCAATCAATCCCCAAAAACCGATCTCAGAAATAAAGGGCATCAAATTCTTGCACTCAGAAAAGAAACATTTATCAAGAAAAGAAAAATAAGGACATTTCATATGACAAAATGAAACTACTTTTGTTTGTTGTTGCAATGAATGACATTAAAACCGAATAGGCTCATGAAAACCTGAAGAGAGATTATGGCTTTACTACTCTCTAAACTGATGGTATTTATATCTCTAAGAAAGGACACTAAATGAGGTGACAATTACAGAGGGCTCTCACTGACCGTGGAAACATTATTCAAAGATGTGAATAAAGCATCAAGTGGATAGAACTGGATTATGTTTCTCCCCTTTGCAATTCTTTTTTTTTTAATTTTAAGATTTTATTTATTTATTTGACAGAGATGACAAGTAGGCAGAGAGGCAGGCAGAGAGAGGGGGAAGCAGGCTCCCTGCTGAGCCGAGAGCCCAATGTGGGCCTTGATCCCAGGACGCTGGGATCATGACCTGAGCTGAAGGCAGAGGCTTTAACCGACTGAGCCACCCAGGCGACCCTGCCCTTTGCAATTCTTGAGGAGGCAGTATTTTGCACACTGGTGGAAGGAGGAAAGAAATATTAAAAAGTCATCACAATACATTCAGCATTTACACGTTGTATGTACCAAGGACTCCATTTACTAAGCACCTACTATGAGCCATGAACTACATGTTGCATCACATTACATGCAGTTTCTTCCACATTTTTCTCTGGCTTAATTGAATTTAACCAGGTCAAAAGCTTCTCTATAGAGACAAAAAAAAATAGATCAGGAGTTGCCTGGGGGTAAAGGAGGCAGTGTGGGTTGAATGTCATTTGTTTTTGAAATTGGATTTTTGAGGTTGATTGGCTTATCTAATCAACAACAAACATTAACATATAATTACAGTCGAACCTTGAACAACAGGGTTGGAACTGCATGGATTCACTTATACATGGATTTTTTTTTATATAAATATAGTTTAGTATTGCAAGTGTATTTTCTCATTCTTGTGATTTTCTTTGTAAGATTTTATTTATTTATTTATTTATTTGACAGAGAGAGAGAGAGATCACAAGGAGGCAGAGAGGCAGGCAGAGAGAGGAAGGGAAGCAGGCTTCCCGCCAAGCAGAGAGCCCGATGTGGGGCTCGATCTCAGGACCCTGGGATCATGACCTGAGCCGAAGGCAGAGGCCTTAACCCACTGAGCCACCCAGGTGCCCCCTTGTGATTTTCTTAATAACATCTTCTTTTTTTCTAGCTTACTTTATTGTAAAAACACAGTATATAATACACATTACATACAAAATAGGTGTTAACCAACTGCTTACGTTATCTCTGTTTCCAGTCAACAGTACATTATTAGTAATTAAGTTTAGGGGAGTCAAAATTTGTATGTGGATTTTCAACTGTGTGGAGGTTCAGCACCCCTGCTCCCTGTGTTGTTTAAGGGTTAACAGTACTGATTCTTTCAGGTTACAGTTGTTTCAAAAGATGTGCATATAAATCTTAATGGGAACTTCTGGAGTGGTGGTGGTGCTCTAGAACTAGATGGTGGTGATGAATGACTTCTCAAAAGATTTTTTTTCCCCAAATGCTATTCATTTAAAAATAAGGCTCAAGGTGATATTGAAATTTGGTACTAAGAGTAAACACTTAAGTGTATCAACTATTATGTGAAATAAGTATTTGTGTACCAGCTAGTTCCCCAAGACCTGGCCTTTACAACTCAGTTGCTTGTGCTCACTAACCTTTGTCTTACACATTTCCCCCAAACTCTTTTTTTCTGGCTTCCTCTAGACTCAGGCCAATGAAACACCAGAGCACCCCCCAGGTGATGGCAACCAGCCTGACCAGGTCCAGGCCCAGAACTCCCACACCTTTTGAGCTAAACCTGAGCTGCACCTGCACAGATGGACCACAGAGTTATCTCATTATAATACTAACATATCCTCTCAAGGAGGAGCCTTAGCCTCATTTACATAACACACAATGTATGTATAGGCATGTTTCCTTAAGGCATATCTGTGACCGTATGCCCATCTCTACAGAGGATGGCAGGCTTCCTTATCTAAATATTCATCCTAACCCTAAACTAAAGGAACCCAATCAGCCTCTCTCAGGGCGTCAAAGCTTTGGAAGCTATTCTCTGTGATCTCCTGATTTGCTGCAAATAAAAGTTTTCTTTGTTGGACAACTCAACCTCATGCAGTTTCTGACTCACCAAGGAGTGAACTCATTTTGGTTAGGTTACATTTGTGTATGAGAAATGCTTCTAAAGAACAATTACAAAATTTGATCTGGGTTTTCATGACTGTTTTATCTTACAGTTAATGATGTATTGCTAGAATTTTTTTTAAAAGATTTTATTTTATTTTATTTATTTGACAGAGAGAGATCACAAGTAGGCAGAGAGGCAGGCAGAGAGAGAGGAAGGGAAGCAGGCTCCCTGCCAAGCAGAGAGCCCGATTTGGGGCTCTATCCCAGGACCCCGGGATCATGACCTGAGCCGAAGGCAGAGGCTCAACCCACGAGCCACCCAGGTGCCCCTATTGCTAGAATTTTTAAAGCTCAAGCAATAATTATGTCCATGACCAACATTTAATTCTATTTAGTAGACAAGTTGTAAGGTGTCATATTTAATTAATGATTACACACACAGCTATGAAAACATCTATCTTGGCTCTTGCAGTTTATGCAAATTTTATGTAATTATTCCCCAGAGAGAATAGTCCACTTAACGTAAAACTCTTAAACTTGATTTAAATTGCTTTTTCTTTATCATGAGTTATATAACATTATCCTTATTATCATACTGTAGAAAACTACATCTCCATAAAATTTGACTTAATTTTGACTCCAGACTGTATGTTCAACCTTTAGATATGGATCAGCTGAAATACACAAAAAATACAATCATTTGTGTCCTCAGAAAAGTAGGTGACCTCATTAAATCCACATTTGAAATTTTCTGTTATTAATTGAAGTACACTAATATCACAAATAGGAACAGGTGGAATCATCTATAAACCTGCACTTGTGTCCAAGTTGTCAGATGCTAAAAGCAAAGAAGTCCCATTTTCAGAGTGTGCTGCCATTAGGGTATATCACAGGTTCCCTCCAGCCACAGACCCTTTGCACACACTGTTTGCATGTTTGCCATTGCTCTTCATTCACCCCTCATATCTGAGTTCTGGCATTTCTTCCTGTAGGAAGTCTATCCCCAGCCCCCAAGTCATATCAGACTCCCTTGTTAAACACTCTCCCCCCTCCAAGAGGCATTCATTTCCTTCTAGAGCATTTCCTTGGATTGCAATTGCATAATCATTAAGTCAAACGTTGAATTAATGCTGATCTCCCACAGTTCTACCCACCAGGGGAGCAGAGGCCTTATCTTGTTTTGTTCTTTACTGACTGTATCTCTTTCTACTAACAAGTGCCTGGCACAGAACAAACACATAAAGTATTATTTCTTGAAGGAGGAACAATAGAAAAGAAAAACAGCATGCTAGATTATTTTCCTGGAGCCATCCTGCTTGAGGTCCAGCCAACCTCACTAAAGAGGGAAAGGGGGTGATTGGAGTCACACATTGGGAAAGCAATATGATTGTGACCAGGTGCCTCCAAGCAAGCCAATCAGACCTGTTCTCTCCCAGGAATTTAAATCTTGAGGGGATTATATAGGACAAACCCTTGGAGGTAAAGCCTCATCTGGAGTGCCCAAGGTCCTACAAAGACAAGCTGTCAGCTTTTGTTCCATTGGGCCCTGGAGCAGCCTTTCAGCTTTGCTCTCGGAGACACGGTTCTTCAACTTTCATTTAAATCCTGTGAGATACTCCAGAATTTTTTATTTTTGCTCAAATTTACCGAAGTTCCTTTCTTTTGCTCACAGCCAAAGAACCCCAACTGTTACATTTTCCTAACTCCTTTATACTGATCAGATGTAGACTTCTATAGTGCAATACTTCTCAAGTCTAAGGACTCATGCTTTAAGTTTCAAAATTATAGCTAAAGGAGTATGCTTCATTTAACCTACACAAGTGCTCAAACACAATGATTGCCTGGACCTGTTGTTTTAAATTGACCCAGGGCACCCCCCTTCCCAGCCCTCCTGCTGGTGCATTTCTAGCACACCTTCTGCAAGACCCTGTCTATTTTCCACCTCCAAACTGTGATGTGTGGGGTGCTTTTTTTTTTTTTACATCCAAGTGACCTTTCTCAAAATTCAATCAGCTCTTTAAGTTCCACATCCCTAAAATATAAAACTTAAGCTCCGTAGACTCCTTCATTTCTCTGGAGCTTGCCTACCTCTACCCAACCTTCCTCCTTCCTTCCTGTCTCTGAATGAGAGACTTCTTCCTCCAGAAACCTGGCCGACTCAGTCAGTTGGTTGTCTTTGGCTCGGGTTATGATCCCAGGGTCCTGAGATCGAGTCTCACAACATGCTCTTTGCTCAGCGGGGATCCTTCTTGTCCCTCTCCCTGCTGCTCCTTCTGCCTGCTGCTCCCCCTGCTTGTGCTCTCTCTCTCTCTCTGACAAACACATACATAAAATCTTTAAAAAAAGAAAAAAAAGAGAGAGAGACTCCTTCCTCAATAAGGCAATCTGCTACCTGTGCCCACCTGTCTGTCTCTTATGGTGCCATCCTCTTGGCAGTCCCAGCTAGCATTCACTGAACTTGGGACAGCTCCAAATACTTTGCCTGCATTACCTCATTAAAACCTGACAACAGCCTTAGGAGGCGGGGAGTACTATTGCAGACCCAGGAAATAAGGCTCAGAGCAGTTAATTAACTCTAGATGAGTTCAGGATACAACATTTGGCCCATACAATTCAACACCTGAACATGCGTGTGTTCTGAAACACTATGTTTTTCTGCCTCAATATTGTGCAAATCCACAGCCCCTACCCAAATTAGTTTTACTGGATCCTGCATCTTCCCATGGCCTTCTTCTCTTCAATTTCCAGTCACTAAATGCACTGTAGTCTAGCTTCTGGCCTTTAAAAAAAAAAAAAGAAAGATTTATTTTATTTATTTATTTTACAGACAGAGAGAGTGAGCATGCTTGCGCCCACAAGCACATGTATACACACACACACTCAGGTTTAAGACAGGGAGGAGGAAGGGAATCAGAGGGAGAGGACCTTTAGCAGATTCCCCGCTGAGCACAGAGCTCAATGTGGGGCTCCATTCTACAACCCTGAGATCATGACCTGAGCCAAAATCAAGAGTCAGAAGCCTAACCGACTGAGCCACCCAGGCATCCCTAGCTTCTGCCTTTTTGATCCCACTAAATCTGCTACAGTTCTCATCACAAAAGAGATCTTCCACACACAGAATATCTCGTAACTACTGAATTCATCCATCCATTCACCAAATTATTTTGAGCACCCATTCTGTTCCAGAAACTGCAGGATATGCACTGGGTGAGCAAAACAGATGGGGTGCCTTCCATCACATATGTGAGATATCAGTGACCTCCTACTTGCCAGGTCCAGAGATCACTCTGGCCACTTCTCATTTTTTTTCAAGTTGTTCTCTGTAGTGCTGGTCATGCCAACCATGTCCTTCTTGAAATTTGGGGCTTTGGCTTCCAGGAAGCCTCTTATCCCTGCTCTCCCTCTCCTTCTAGGACCACATCTTCTCAATTGCTTTGATAACTTCCTCTTTTTTCTGTCAATCCCTTAAATGATTGAGTTCTTCAGAGTTCTATCATGAAGCACTTCAAAGTCAATAAGCCGCAAACTCAGTTTTCCCCACTCCCCATTCACATCTTTCCCTCCTTATTCCCTTGTTCTTGCTAACGTCAGCATTTGATATCTAATCTCTCTCTCCCTTTCTGCCCCTACACTCTCATATGACGGTCAAAAAATTCTCATAGTATTTTTCATCTTTAGAAGT
This sequence comes from Lutra lutra, assembly GCF_902655055.1. NCBI lineage: Eukaryota > Metazoa > Chordata > Mammalia > Carnivora > Mustelidae > Lutra > Lutra lutra. Next base: position 198,458,278 of record NC_062278.1, on the reverse strand, counting down.
TCAATTTGGGAGGTCGCTGGTTGGCTCAGTTGGTAGGGCATGCAACTCTTGATCTTGGGGTTGCACTTGGCTTTTTAAATATGTGCAATATAGTTATAACAATTGTTTTCATGTTTTTTTCTCTACTGATTCTAATATCTGTGTGGGTTCTTAGTCAGTTTCAATTGATTGATTCTTCTTCTTCTTCTGGACCACGTTTTTCTACTTTTTTGTATGTGTGGTAATCTTTGATTGGATGCCAGACATTGTAAATGTTACTCTGTCAAGTACTGAATGTTTTGTAATCCTGTAACTCTTCTTGAGCTTGCTCCAGGAGGCAGTTAAGTAAATTGGGAACAGTTTTATCCTTTCTAGTTTTTTATGATTTGTTAGCCAGGTCCAGAGCTGTGCTCAGTCAAGGAAAAATTATTCCTCAATACTGGGGGCTAAAAAAAAAAAAATGGAAAACCTTCCTGATTGATCTACCCAACACCATGAATCATTGGTTTTTCCAGTCTGGCTGGTGGGAATGGTTACTGCTCCTGGCCCTGCATGGGTGTCAGGTACTGTTCTTTCTAATCCTGTTGAATGGTTCTTTACCTGGTCTCATACATAGGCTGGTCAGTACTCTGCTGAATACTGGAGGGGATGTCTGCAAATCTACAGGCTCTCCCTCTCCATTAGCTCTCTTGTCTCTAATGCTCTGTTCAATGAACTCAACTGTCCTGGTCTCCCCAGACTCTTAACTCTTTCTCTTTGATCAGGGAGACCTCTGGACTCCATATGTTCTCCTCTCCCTGCATTGCAGTCTAGAAACTCTCTTAAGGCAGTAAGTTGGGGTGACCAATCATAGCATTCATCCCACTTGTTTACTGTTTCACAGGGATCTCTGTTCTTTGTTGCCTGATGTCCAGTGTTTTGAAAAAATATAAATATAAATAAATATATAAAAATATACATAGATGTGTGTGTATATATGTATATACAGTTTCAGGAAGGAGGGTAAATCCAGCCCTATTATTCCATACTGATCAGAAGAGGAAATCTTGTAGTGAAATCTTAACAGATCACCTTGCCTCAAACTTTTGTAATCTGTTCTCACTTCACCAGAGTTTTTTTTTTTTTTCCTGAAATATCAATCTCTTAGTATCCCCCTGCTTAAAGGTCTTTTATGGCATTCTCATTACTTACAGAATAAAACTTAAGCTGCTTAGTGTGGTATATTTCATGCCTCCATGATGAGATCCCTTCCCATCCCTCCACCTTCATCCCTTGCCATTCCCCCATAGGTACTGTTGCCTCTAACCATTTCAAGGCATTAATTGTTGTCTTCTCCATCCCACCAACAAGAGCTTACCAGCACCTACTTCCCTGTCTTTGAACACATTGTTTCTTCTACCTGGAATATTCTTTTCCTCTTCCAAGTGGTGAAATCTTCTTTAACCTAGAAGATCTTTTTAAGCATCTGTAAACTTTCCCCAGACCTTCCCATCCTTACCAGGTAGAATCACTCCCTTGCCTTTTTGCATTACTATGAACTAAATCTTGTATATGTCCCTTTTACTGCATTTGTCACACTATATTACGTTGTATGCATTTGCTTATATGTCTGTTCCCAGTAATATCTAATACACTCCATGAGGGTAAAGAATGCACTTCCTTCATCTTTTTTTTTTTTTAAGATTTTATTTATTTATTTTAGAGAGAAAGAGAGTGTGCATGCACACATGAGGTGATAGGCAGAGGGATAAAGAATCTCAAGTAGACTCTGTGCTGAATGCAGAGCCCTATGCAGAGCTCAGTTTCATGACCCCAAGATATGACCTGAGCCGAAATCAAGAGTTGGACACTTAACCAACTGAGCCACCCAGGTACCCCCACTTCCTTCATCTTTATATGCCTGGTGTTAAATTCATCCAACCAATGAACATTTCCTGAGTTCTAGGTCCCGGAGGTACAGCATTAAACAATACAGAGTCTTTGCCTTTATGCAGTTTATATGAGGGTGAAAGAGACAGCTAATAAACAAATAAAAGTAGGACATATTTAGAGAACAGAGAAGAGAGCCCAATTAGAAGGCTGTTCCAGCCATCTAGAGAACAGAGATGATATTAGCTTGGAATAGGGTGCGGGAAGGGAGGAGAAAGGGGATAGAACCGGGTCCACTTGAGACACATTTCTGAGATAAAGTCAGTAGGGTTTGTAGATGGATTTTTTGTGGGTGGGAAGGGAAGGGGAAAAATTAAGAATGACTTTTAAAGGATAGGTGCCTAGTAAATTGTGTATGAATAAGCTCCTTGATAATTGAAAACTGGTTTTAAAAGGATGAACCTAAAGGGGAACCTGGGTGGCTCGGTCAGTTAAGTGTCTGACTCGATTTTGGCTCCGGTCATGATCTCAGGGTTGTGGGACTGAGCCCCACATCAGACTTCATGCTCAGCAGAGAGTCTGCTTAAGATTCTCTCCCTCTCCCTCTGCCCCTCCCCTGCTCATGCACATGTTCTCTCTCTCTCTCTCAAGTTAATATATAAATAAATCTAAAAAAAAAAAGATAAACCTATAGAATTGATTCAGAATCCAACTGGCCAATTTCACTGGGAAAACTTGCCTTGTACTAACTAGTTACGATAGAATAGAAACATTGAGCAAAATGGGTGAAGGTGGTAAAAAGGTACAAACTTCTAGGTATAAGATAAATAACTCCTGGGATGTAATATATAGCATGATGACTTAGCTAACAATACTGTATTGTATATGTGAAAGTTGCTAAGAGGTAGATCTTAAAAGTACTCATCACAAGAAAAAAATTATAACTATGTATGATGATGGATATTAACTAGACTTATTGTGGTGATCATTTTGCAATATATATACACATATAAAAAATTATTATGTGGCCCACCTGAAACTAATTTAATGGTATACATCAATTATATCTCAATAATAATAAAAAATGAATTTTACCATTGAGGTTAAACTCCAGAGTTAGACTAATTATGCTTTATAGTTGCTTACTGTCTGAACTTACTCAAGTTATAGAAATTTTCAGGGCTTCAGTTTTATCAACTGAAAAAGCCCCGCAGTACTATCCCTAATATAGTGGGTATCCAATAAAAGGGAGCTTATTTCAAGAAAGTACTAGTGAAACAACCAATTAATTAGTTATTTTGTTGTTCTGTGTTCAGGAAGAATATCATGATTAAAATTTTTGTTCCTATCAAGTGATTCTCTGTAGAAATAAAGTTAGGGTAATTTTTGCTGTGATGTATTTTATGTTCTGTTAAAATTAAAGAAGCTTTCAAAAATACATACAAAATAAAATACAAAGTTGAACTATTATAAAAATCTTTCCAACAGAATGCAAATTCTATAATGATTTAATACTTTCAAGTATCTTTCTAAAGTGGCCCATTTCTAAATATTTCTAACATTGAAAGAAGAACCTGTTGGTGCATCTTCTAGCCAAGGCAAGAAGTTCTTAGTTCTCCTGAGCCTTTCTTGGGGAAATGTGGGTGGACCCTGATGAGAAGAAGTTTGTGTCCCCAGCAGGGAAGCAGTAGACAAGGTTTGTTGCTAAGTTCTTTAGAAATTAGGAATGAATGAGGGGCGCCTGGGTGGCTCAGTGGGTTAAGGCCTCTGCCTTTGGCTCAGGTCATGATCCCAGGGTCCTGGGATAGAGCCCCGCATCCGGCTCTCTGCTCAGCAGGGAGCCTGCTTCCCTTCTTCTCTCTCTGCCTGCCTTTCTGCCTACTTCTGATCTCTGTCTGTCAAATAAATAAATAAAATCTAAAAAAAAAAGAAATTAGGAATGAATGAGATGAATATTGGTTTATCATGAGCGAAACAGGAGGCAAGTGGGATTTCAGAGTGGTAATGACGATGAGAAGGAGGGAAGAAAAATATCAGGGCCCAGTGAAGGGCAGCACCTTAGAAAGACACATTACTCCAAAGGCTAGCAAGGAAAGACATCAGGTGATGGGTGTTTTTACATAATCTGTAGAAGGGAAGATAGGGAGAGAATATATACAAGAGGATAGTAGTAGGAGTGAAGACTGGCAATCCTTTTTTTTTTTTTTAAGATTTTATTTATTTATTTGTCAGAGAGAGAGATCGCACAAGCAGGCAAAGTGGCAGGCAGAGGCAGAGAGAGAAGGAGGCTCCCCACTGAGCAAGGAGCCCGATGTGGGACTTGATCCCAGGACCCTGGGATCATGACCTGAGTGGAAGGCAGCAGCTTAACCAACTGAGCCACCCAGGCATCCCAAGGCTAGTAATCCTTAAGAGCAATCATCTGTGGTAATACTGTGAACATATTATCACAATAATCCTAAAAGCTAACATCTGTTGTTATCTCCATTTTACAGAGAAAGAAACTGAGGCTCAGAGTGGCCAATTAACCTCCCCCACATGTCACAGGTGGTTAGCAACAAAGCAGAGATTTGTTTTTCTTTTTTCAAATTTTGTTTATTTATTTATTTGACAGACAGAGATCACAAGCAGGGAGGGGGAAGCAGGCTCCCTGCTGAGCAGAAAGCCAGATGTGGGGCTCGATCCCAGGATCCCGGGATCATGACCCCAGCCAGAGACAGAGGCTTTAACCCACTGAGCCACCCAGGTGCCCTTAAAGCAGAGATTTGAATCTGGTTCTGTTTAACCAGAGCCTTTTCTTTCCTGCATCTTCCCATTTTGCCCTTGAAGTTCTTGCTAATGGGAGGAAAGCTGCAGATTCAGTAGAACCTGGGAAACCAAGGTGGTGGGGGAGAGGGGATGCAAAGAAAATTTACTGGCAAAATCTCTTATCTTCAGTTCTTAAATAAAAATCAATTTAACTCTCTTTGCATTTGATTTTTTTTAAGTCTTGCAAAAAAGTGTAATCTTACATCATGGTAATGAAATATGAAGATTCCCAAGTAATTTTCTGTAAGGAGGTTTATTTTCCAAAGTTAAACTTGAAGTACCAACGAGTTCAGATAATCACTCAAATCTTGTGAGAATGAGAGTCGCTCAGTGTCTCTTTGGAGGTGATGATTCCTATTTCTGCTTAAGAATTAGCTTTTCCTTTATTAACGAAGTATTTTTAACGAGCTTAATATAATTAGAAAATGTGTCTCTAAATCCCCAGGAAGGGAGTCGTGACTTTCTATGATTTTATGTTTTCTATGTTAACTATTTAAAACCACAAATTTTTAGCTTAAGTAAGTTTCGTTGTGAATATGTCCATGTTATTATTGCATAGGAAACTGGACCTACACTGCCATCTGCTGTGTCAAGATTAGGTGAAAAATCACCCTCATAAACTAGGCTTGAGGAATGCAAAATATACCTGTATTACTGCACTTTATAGAAAACGAGTACAAGGAAAAAGAAATGCCTACAGTTATATATTTCAAACTGTATTGAAAGTGTGAGGAGGGATTGTATGGGTGTTTTGAATATGACATGAAAAACATAATAGAGAATAATATAACAAAACTTATGTCCCCACCATCTATATGTAAAAAATGAATATTACCAGAGCACCTGGGGGGCTCAGTGGGTCGAGTGACCGACTCTTGGTTTCGGCTCAGGTCATGATCTCAGGGTTGTAAGATCAAGACCTGAGTGAGGCTCCACATTCAGAGCAGAGTCTGCTTGAGATTCTCTCCTCTGCCCAACCCCCAACCCTCCCTCAAATAAATACATAAATACATAAATAAATAAAATCTTAAAAGAAGAAAGAAAGGAAAAATGACTATTGCCAATGCCTGTTTTTCTTGCTGGTCCCATTGTCCACCACTCTTAGACCCGTGCCAAAGAAATCCCTCTCTGATGTCATGTTTATCACTGGAAAGGTTTTTTTAAAGATTTTTTTTTATTATTTGTCAGAGAGAGAGGGAGAGAGAGCGAGCACAGGCGGACAGAATGGCAGGCAGAGGCAGAGGGAGAAGCAGGCTCCCCGCCAAGCAAGGAGCCCAATGTGGGACTCGATCCCAGGACGCTGGGATCATGACCTGAGCCGAAGGCAGCTGCTTAACCAACAGAGCCACCCAGGCGTCCCTGGAAAGGTTTTAATAAGCAAATGTGTATATTTATTTTTTTATAAGATATTTTATTTATTTGACAGAGAGAGAGATCACAAGTAGGCAGAGAGAGGAGGAAGCAGGCTCCCTGCTGAGCTGAGAGCCCAATTTGGGACTCGATACCAGGACTCTGGGATCAGGACCTGAGCCGAAGGCAGTGGCTTAACAAACTGAGCCACCCAGGCACCCCTCTCTCTGGGTATTTCTTATGATCTTTCTCAGATTTGCCGACCTTTCTCAGATTTGTGCAATTAAGACCTTCATCCTTTACACCTGAACAACTTAATTTAATTTTGCTTTTGTCTAATATATTGTTGGTCCTTTGATATATATCATCTGCTCCTAGTGTTATATTTAGAGCTGCAAGTTATACAGATGGACGCCACATTCAGTAGGCCAAATTGAGGAGTCTTTATTAAAAAGTCGGCTGTGAGGTGGCTCATATGCTCCAAAATCTCACAGCTCCGAATGAGCTCAGGGGTAGACTTATAAAGGCATAAACCACAACCAGTTGCCAGTTTCTAAAAATTGCCAAGCACAGTACAGAAGCAAAAATGCTGGGTTAAGGAGATATTTAGGTAGGGGTACATTTCCTGAAATTGTTATGTCTGGAGTATTTTGTGGTGTTTTTAGTTAAGGTTGCAATAACACGGGTATAATAATATGACTGTGTTATGAAATGCCCCCTTTTATAAAGATGGCTTGATTTAGGGGCACCTGGGTGGCTCAGTGAGTTAAAGCCTCTGCCTTCGGCTCAGGTCATGATCCCAGGATCCTGGGATAGAGCCCCGCATCCGGCTGTCTGCTCAGCAGGGAGGGACCCTGCTTCCTCCTCTCTCTGCCTGGCTCTCTGCCTTCTTGTGATCTCCGTCTGTCAAATAAATAAATAAAATCTTAAAAAAAAAAGATGGCTTGATTCATACCAAGTTCATTTCCTAGGTGTCTCACTAGAGACAGAGAAGACAGTTAATTACTGGCTCTGCAGAGTGGTGGTCACCAATGAATCACAAACCCTGCTTCACAGTAATGCTGTTTAGGGAGGAAAAGTGAATTCCACTTTTGGAGGATGCAGGAAGGTCTTCCCAGTTGTGTATTTCTGAAAGACTTTTGAACAATTTCAAGCAAAACTGCAGAAATCAGCCTAGGATGCAACTTTCCAAGGTAGGGTTTTAATGATTGTGTATCATACAAAGGTGGGTGTGCTCATGTGCTCTAGGAAGAATACCATAGAAGTAGACAGCAGGGTCCTTATTCACTGACAGTGAAAAGGGTTTTAGGTAGTCCTGACAGTGAAAGGCCTCACAGTTTTACAGTTCTAAAGCCACTGGTTTTCACCATCAATCCAAATGCCCCTGCACCAACTGCTGATGCTTGAGATACATGATATAATCATGTTGTAAGGGTGCCTGGGTGGCTCAGTGGGTTGAACCTCTGCCTTCGGCTTGGGTCATGATCTTGGGGTCCTGGGATCGAGCCCCATGTTGGGCTCTCTGCTCAGCAGGGGGCCTGCTTCCCCCTCTCTCGCTGCCTGCTGCTCTGCCTACTTGTAATCTCTCTCTCTGTCAAATAAATAAATAAATAAACAAAAATCTTTTTTAAAAAAATCAGGTTGCAATATAAATTAAGACCGATTGGTACACTGCCACACCTGCCAGTAAGAAATGTTGAAGGGTATCTGATACACTGGTAGAGTGGAACCGTGGAAGTGATTAAAAAAAAAAAAAACCCTTTATTAATTTGAGAGAGAGAGTGGTATGAGTGAAAACCTTGGTAGATATCAAAAATATATGTCAGTTATCATCTTATTGGCTCAGCTTCAGATTCATCCTTTTCATCTCTGTGAAAATGGATCTGGGCCCTTTAAGTATTTTTCTTTGTAGCTGACAGCATGTTAAGCTTTCTTAGTAGAGGGGGCTGGAAAGACACTGCAGGAGGAAAGGGTCCTGTCTTTGCTTCCAGTGTGTTCACTTGGCAGGCTCCTTGACATCCACCATCTTAGTGGAAGAGGCTTTGCACATTTTCCAGCTTCTGCAGCACTGGCAGCTTCTCCAACATCAGGTTCATGGAGCATAGGCAGTATCTCCAGGGTCCAGCCCCCAGCACACAAGTCCTCAGCATTTAACTCCTGTACAGCATAGTAGCCAGTAGCACCCAGCCATCAGCAGCTTCCCCCAGCAACCTTCTCAGGCAGTACTGTAGTGGCATGCCCCTGGTGCCATACCTCGTCCAAAAGATTGCCCCAGGAACCTAGAGGATGGATTTCTGGCAAGATCCTCCAGTAAGTTCTGGATCTCTGTCCTATGGGATAAGGGAGCTATTCTTCGAGGGCTCTATCTAAGCTGCTCCTTGTATCTGTTATCCCCATATTTTTTAGAGTTCTCTTTACTTCTTACTAGGCAATCTCTCATTATGCCAAACCCCTACTAACTATTATCATAGTTAATAATTCACTATATTAAATTTTCCCTGTTCAAATTGCCACGTGGCTTCTCTCTCTTGACTGGACCCAGACTGTTACAAACCCCTGGAAACAAAATAAACAGAAAACACCTTTTCAACTTGAAGGTAGCTTACTGGGCACTTGAGAAAGGCAGAAGTTTCCATGACAAAAAAGTGTTTACTCATACAGGAATAAAATATAGGGGGCACCTGGGTGATATAGTCGGTTAAGTGTCTGACTCTAGATTTTGGCTCAGGTCGTGATCTCATGGATTGTGAGAGCGAGCCCCACACTGAGCCCTGCATTCAGTGGGGAGTGTGCTTGAGATTCTCTCTGTCTCCCTCTGCCCTTCCCCCGCAAATAAGTAAATAAATCCTCAAAAAAAAAAAATACAGTATACAAAGAAATGGAAATGATTTACACATCTGGGGTTTAGATGACTGAGCAAAGTAAGAGCATGGAGTTTTTTTTTTAAATGCTTTTATACAAACAGTTCAAATAATCATAACCATATTTGTTTACTTTTGGATAAGCAAGATGTATACCTGTTATTATATTAGGAGGGTCTCTGCAATGCCCTTAAGTTTGGCTTATTCAAAAGTTAAATTCAGGAGAATCAGACAACCGAATGACTTACAAGCATTCGTTTCTCTGGTAAGATGACTCTTGGCTGGTTCTGTGGGACCCCATTAAGGTCCTTGGACCTGTCCAGCCTATATCAGTATGAATACATTTATATGAAGTATCTAGAATAGGCAAATCCATAGAGACAGAAATGAGATTAGAGGTTACCAGCAGGTTGCAGAGAAGGAGAAATGGGAAGTTATTGCTTAATGAGTACAGAGTTTCTATTTGGCACAACATTGTGCCACAGAATTGTACACTTGAAGATGGTTAAAACGGCAAATTTTATTATATTACCATAATAAAAATAAAAGGTGTAGAGATTGGCTAAGCATTTACTAATAAATATACTATGTTGTTATTCTGCGTGGGGGAGAGGGAGGGATGATATTTAACAACCAAATGTAATCTGTACTCCTTAGTTGACTCTAGCTTTCTAAATAAAAAGCAATCAAAGATATTCTTAGGATAGTGAGGACAATTAAATACAGACAGAAATTAGATGTTATCATGAAATTGCTAATTTTCTTAGGTACAATAATAGTGCTATGGTTATATAAGAGAATTTCATATTCCTAGGAGATAGTTACTTTAGTGTTTAAGGGCAAAGCGTTATAACATCTGTAACTTGCAAATAGTGATGCCAAAAAAGGTGTGTGGTAGGGGGCAGTGTATGGGTGTGCCTGCCCACGTATGTGCAGAGAGAGAGTAAGAGAGAGAAAGCATATGTAACAAAATTTTAACAATCATCAAATCTAGGTAGAGGATATACAGGTGTTCATTTTACCCTTCTGTAATTTTTTATTTAAACATTTTCGTAATAATACGTTAGAAGCAAAGTAACATTTTGAAAGTCACACCATTGTATCTCCCAGAAATACTCCTGTTAACATGTTGGTTTAAATCCTTTTTGTCTGGGGCCCCTGGGTGGCTCAGTGGGTGAAGCCTCTGCCTTCGGCTCAGGTCATGATCTCGGGGTCCTGGGATCCAGTCCCGCATTGGGCTCTCTGCTCAGCATGGAGCCTGCTTCCCCTCTCTCTCTTCCTGCCTCTCTGCCTACCTGTGATCTCTCTCCGTCAAATAAATTAAAAAAAAAATCCTTTTTATCTTTTTTTTCTATGCAAAGATAAGTATTCCTTACACAATACACACACACAAAAGCAAGGGATCAAATGTACATTGGTCCATGTTCATTTATTCAGTCAAGTTAATTAACAAATGTTTAAGTATATCTAGGGACTAGGGACATACACGAATTTTAGAAGATCTCTGAGTTTTCACAGAATATACCCTAAGAATTCATTGTGCCTCATTCATTACAACTACAGTTCATAAAAATCTTATGAGCAGACAGATGAAAATATTTGTGAGGTTTTAGTAATTGCATTATGATCCTCATCATGAAATAGCATTCCATCAACATAATAAAGTTGGCATTTTTTACTTTTGCTGTTCTTTCATTTCACAAGTATTTACTGTCTACAATGTTCAGTGTTAGGTGCTGCAGGGAGGTATGTAAGATACCAACTGCCTGCCCTTCTGAAGCTCACTCTGACAGAGGTTTGTAAATGCATTACTATGGGGATCAAAAGGGAAGGGATTGGGGGCATAGCGAATGGATTCCTGATTTACCAGCAGGGTCTTCCAGAGGAGCTTCTTGGAGGAAATGACTTTTAAATTTAGATTTTTAAGAATGAACGGGAGTTAGACTCATACACTAGTTCCGAACACAAACGGGCTTTGGGGTGTTTGATAGTCCTTGGACAAGTTGCTTAACCTCTCTGTGCCTCAGGGATGATGTTGTAAATCTCCAGTAACAAACTGCTTAGATCCCTGTCTGGAACAAAAGAGCTAAATTTACTGAGTACTCATTATTGCAATTTTTAAAAAAGATTTTATTTATTTATCGGACAGAGAGAGAGACAGCAAGAGAGGGAACACAAGCAGAGTGAGTGGGGGAGGGAGAAGCAGGCTTCCGGCTGATCAGGGAGCCCCATGCAGGGCTGGATCCTAGGACCCTGGCATCATGACCTGAGCGGAAGGCAGACGCTTAACGACTGAGCCACCCAGGTGCCCCTAATTATTGCAATTTACAAAGAGTTATAATGTACCAGGCTTCATGCCTAGGCCAGAGCCAGAAACAAGACAAACCCTGTACCCAGCCTAGGAGTCTCTTCCCAACAGCTTGCCCTCCACGTTATTTTATACCCCAATAGCCTCTCCTGCAAATATAAAATGTTCATTTCCTAAAAAGCTTATGTTTTTTGTTTCTCCACGTTTTCGCCATCTACACTTGAGCTGAGGCACTTCTCCGAGGGCTCCGAGTGAAATCGGGGTGCTACAAGAGAAACCAAGAACCCCAGCACCCAAAGAGCAGGGTAGAGAGCCTAAGGCCCAGCAGACAACACCAGTTGCCCCTGCCCCCTCGCTCCCCTGCGAGCGCACCCGCCAGCACGCCCCACTTTGATTGGTCCGTTCTTCCGGCTCGCCGGCATCACTCTGTCCAATCGGAGCAGCGCTTGTTGAGCGGCGGCAACCGGCGTACACAGAGTTTGCGCATCCTGTGGAGAGAGCGAGAGGTCAGGCCATGAACCTGGGGTAAGCTGGGCCGAGAAGGGTGGTCTTTAGCGAAGATGGGATTAAAGCTGGGTTGCCCCCTTGGAGCCTTTCGTGGAACACCTTCGCAGCTTGCGCCGCATTCAGCGGCTTTGCCTGGCTTCCCGAGGCGGAGAGGGGCTAGGGGCCCGGGACGGCCTTTGCCACCGCCGTCGCTTTTCCACATCGTAACTCGGAGTACATCTGCCCAGGACCTCTTTCCGCCCTGTCACTGACCTCGGGGTGGTGACGGGGAAGAGACGATAAGCGGAGAGGGCAGATGGAGAGATAAAGCTTAGCGGCGTCCTGGGAGAAATCCTGGCACAGGCCCCCAGTACTTAGCGCCTCTGGCTTTGGCGTCTTTTCAGGCTGTCGGAGCGCCCAGATGAGTTTAACCCCCGGAATGCTAGGAACCGGGTCTTAAGGGATCGATGCCCTGCCAGTGCTTGGCTCCTGATAGACCCTCATTAAGTAGCGGTTGAGTAAAAAGGACTGTTGCAGGGTTTTCATCACTGGGAAGTTTAATATTAAAAAAAAAAAAATGAAAAGCCACCAAATTCAGACTTTTGCACGTCATTTAGCAAATGATTTTTGCGTTCTAGAATGTGGAGAGAGAGAAGACATCAGCCTCTGAAGGAGTTTACAGTGCAGTAATGCTGAACAGAACAGACTTTTCGGGTTCATTCTTTTGTTTGTTCAGTTTCACTGACGTAAACATGAACTGTTCTAACCCTGCCTCAGGGAAACCTTTAAAACCCATTTTTTCCCCAGTATTTTATCTTGACAAATTAAGTTGGGGTATTTTGATGTCCTCTACTGAGTAGCACTGCAAATTTCGTTCTTGCCAGTCAGACCTTTCCCAACCTTTCTCTTCTTTGTCTGGCCCGCTGGATTTAATTCTGTCTCTTGGACAGCACTTTTGTCCCAATTGATGGTTAGTGACACACACCTCCCCCCCCCCCCCTTAGGAAACAGTGAATTAAATGTGAACTATTTTTGTTTTCAGTGGTTTTGATTAGAATCTTACGTTGAAGTTTCCTTGGCAGTGTCTGCTGTTACTTTGTGCTTTTGCATTGAACATGCACAAATAAATTAGAGCAGCCAAAGTTTATTACAGATTTGTTGTTGTGATAGTAACGAACTGTCAGTATGCTAAAAAAGTTAATAATCCTGGTGGCAGTGTTACAGTTCACTTTCAAAGCTGTAGCATGCCATAGAATGCGTTAGTCATGAGATCATTATGAAACTGGTAAACAGATACATTTTCCTCCTTTAATGTAGGTGGGGAGTTTTGGTAACAGCATTTTTATTTTTTCCAGTCTAGAGTTGTAAGATTTAAATAATGCTATGATGATTGAATTGTTGCTTACCAGTAAGAAAATGAAGTTGCATGTTAAAGATAACAATGCTTTGCATTATTGGAAAGTTTCAGGAATTTTCTCCCTCTAGTGTTTAGTTTTATCTTGGATTGGATTCTTTTTTATTAAAAGAATGGCTTACTATTTACAAGATTCCTGTATAAATTCAAAAGAACATATTTACTTTCAAGATTCAAATGAGCCTTTCATTTCTATTTAAAATGTTGCTGCTTCTTAAAAATGACAACTTTCTTTTATTTTGCAGAGATGGTTTAAAGCTTGAAACTGAATTGTTGGATGGAAAAACCAAGTTAATATTATCTCCATATGGTATGCTGTGTTATCAGAATCTAAAATGTTAATTTTAAATTCCTAGATAAAATTTATATGAGTTTAATATACTTTTTCCTTATAATAGAGTAATATTTAAATGGTACTTTGCAGAAAGCTGTTTGGCTAACTTTCTCAGATTTATTTTTAGCCAAGTAAAGTCAGATTACCTCACTGCTTACCACTGTCAGTATTTATTCATAAAACTTAATGTTTCAGTATATATTATGTTTAATATGTTGCCTAATGAATAATTTAGATGAAATCTATGTAATTATGTTCTGTACATGTAAAATGTGTTGTTATAGAAAATTAAATTTGTAGTAAGACCACAGTTGCTAAAGTTTTTAGTTTTAATTTTAAAACTCTGTATACTTTGGTAGTCCTCTTTTCCTTTTCTCTGATCTGTTTATAGTTCTACCTTGGGAAATAAACAAATGAAATAGAAATACTTGCACTACACTCTAAAAGTTAGAATATTCAGGACCTGAAGTTAATGCTTTGGGGGTTAATATTTCTACTAAATATCTTCTTAAAACAATGTTAATAAAAATTTTCTTTTATGACTGCCTTAGTATGTTTTTGTTTGATAGTTCAGTAATTATTGTTTTCTTTTGTAGAATGTAAATCAAAAAATTCTGTGAAGGTAAGCCAAATGAACTGACATGTTCTTGAATGTAAAATGTAGTTTTTTTGTTTTTTTTTTTTTTACAGTGGTTTGAAAATAATTCCTGTCAATATATTATAAGGGATATGAGATAATGATGAGAAGTTATTGTTCTCTTGCTTTCAGGCTGGTCCTTTCACAGAAATGGGATCATAATTTTTCAGTTTAAAAAGTCATACAGAACCTCTTTCTCTTACTCTTCAAGTAGCCTGCTTCTCTGCCTACTTGTGATCTCTGTCAAATAAATAAATAAAATCTTTAAAAAATATATATATATATATATATATATTCACACTTTATTTATTTTTTATTTTTTTTTATTTTTAAAGATTTTATTTATTTATTTGACAGAGAGAAATCACAAGTAGGCAGAGAGGCAGGCAGAGAGAGAGGAGGAAGCAGGCTCCCTGCTGAGCAGAAAGCCCGATGTGGGGCTCGAACCCAGGACCTGGGATCATGACCTGAGCCGAAGGCAGAGGCTTTAACCACTGAGCCACCCAGGCGCCCCTATATTCACACTTTAAAATGAAAACATTTTTCTTTTCATACTCAAATTCCATTTTCCACACCAAAATGGTGAATTTGATTCACAAATTCATACATGCATTTTGCTTTCTCCTTTAAGAGATCATACTTGAACTTAATGATAATTTTCCTTTTAAATTATTTTTATCAGCAACCCAAAATGCCTTTACCACTTTAACAACTTTTTGATATCCTACTTTTCTTATTCCCTATTTCTTTTTCCATTTTTAGATTAGTATCAGCAGAAATTTCAACTCCCCCCAAATTCACTATTGTCCTCTTTTTTCTTTTATCTTTGTAGCATCTTAAAGTCTTACTTTGCGTTTCTTGAATAGAGCTCAGTTTGGATGGTGTACTTTTCACCTCTAAGCTCTTGATGGCTTTGCTATTTTTTCCAGGTTTAATCAAGGTGAAGTTGCTTGAGTATCCAGCATAAGTGGGTGATGATAATCAGAGTAATTCCACATGCTACCTGTAAAAGTTATTTCTTTCTAAATATGGTATATAGCTATATACCTTGTCTGCTTTATTTTAGTCACAATACAAATTGTATAATTTTTCCTGGTCCTGCACTATTTTTTTTTTTTTTTTTTTTTAATATTTTAAGATTTTAGGGCCCCTGGGTGGGTCAGTGGGTTAAAGCCTCTGCCTTCGGCTCAGGTCATGATCCCAGGGTCCTGGGATCGAGCCCCTCATCGGGCTCTCTGCTCAGCAGGGAGTCTGCTTCCTCCTCTCTCTCTCTCTGCCTGCCTCTCTGCCTACTTGTGATCTCTGTCAAATAAATAAAATCTTTAAAAATATATATATATTATAAAAAAGATTTTAAAATTTATTTTAGTGGGGGGCGCAGAGGGAGAGGAGACTTAGCCGTCTCCACAGTGAGTGCAGAGCACCACTTGAAGCTCTAGGCTCCATCTCCGGACCTTGAGATCATGACCTTATCTGAAACCAAGAGTTGGATGCTTAACTGACTGTGCCACCCAGGCACCACAGGTCCTGCTCTATTAAAATACTGCAACTAATTATTTTATTTGAGTCACATTAGCAAATACTGCACCCCTTTTTGAGATGTTAGAGAAAAAGCTGCTTGTCATAGTTGATTTCCATCTTCCCCTGATCTCTTCTCTTTCACTTTTCCCCTCCTTCCATTTATGTCTTTAACGGATTTGCTGTAGCCACCACATTTGTGAAGACATTTCAGTCTTTTTAACCAACTTAGAACATACGATGGTTCCTGATAAAATCATTACAGGATTTTGCTAGTCGTCTAGAAATATTTTTTTCTAGGATTCTTTTTTCCAGAATAATGTGTCTCAGCCGATGTTATCTTAAATTATTTACTCTCTTAGAGCAAATTGTTTGGTTTTATTCCTCTTGCTTTGGGGACTTCAGAATACTGATGATGGTAACTATGTGAGGTGATGGGTATGTTAATTCGCTTGATTGTGACTATTTCACAGTGTATGCATATATCAAATCAAGTTGTACACTTTTTAAATATATACAAATTTTAATTGTCAGTTATACCTTAATAAAGCTGGAAAAAATTACTGATGGAACCTAAGTCTCCCTTCTATATTGATTCTATTTTAAGTAGCTTCTCTTCCCGTATTTATAGGGGTTGGTAAGATCCTCCTCATTTTTTTCTTTGCTCTTTACAGAAGACAAAAAAAAAAACCAAAAAGAGTAGTGCTTATCTTTTTTTGCTTAAATCTGTTTTTCAGTCTCCCAGATCTCAGTTATCCAGCTATATGTTGGATTCTCTTTTCCATAAGTTACTGGTAAATTTTCTTTTCATAGTGCTTTTCTTTTTCTGCTGGGAGGAGTTCCTGAGTGACTACAGCACCTATCTGCATTTGTGGTTTTCCCCTACCTCACAGGTTGAATTACTGTCATTGTCATAGTGTCTTCATCAAGTTAAACACGTGTGGTCAGAGTACTTTCTTAATTTTTTCAAAATCCCTTCTGCATTTTTTTGAATCTGTGTAAGGAGTATAAAGTAAAAATGGTTACCAGCTCAATTTCTTAAGCTTATAGGAGGAGAAATGAAAGAAATATTAATGATTCAGTGTCATGAGTAATTTACAAATTCCAAACGCTTATGCATTTGTCTCACAAATTAGTTGAAATATTAAACATTAAGAATTTTTTTTCACAGGTATTTCTACATGTGAGAACCAGAGTAGTGACATACTAAAGGGTGTATAGAGTATTAGTGTTAGGTAGCATATTTCATAATTTAAAATGTTACTTTTCTCTGGTTCTTTCTGGCCTTGGATCCTGGCCCCATATAAATGGTAAACTCACCCAGTATTAAACAAATGCTTTGGACTTTGTTTATATTATGAAAAATATTGGTAGAATTAAAAGAGTTAGTTAAAAGAGCCAGCTTGCTACATAAAAATGTTTGAGACATGAAGACTATTCTTCGATCTATTAAAATTCATCTGATCCAGTAAGCGCTTGGGGAATTATTTGGGCTAGATTGCTTTGTCTTATGAAGTAACCTGAATATGATTGAATATTTATTTGGTAGGTCATGATTTTTTGCTGGCTCCACTCATTTTTTTTTTCCCCCCTGCTATTTAGCTACAAAAATTAATCAGGGGCTGCCTGGGCGGCTCAATCATTGAAGCATCCCACTCTTGGTTTTGGTTCAGGTCATGGTGTCAGGGTTGTGAGATCAAGCACTGCTCTGAGCTGGGTGTGGACCCTCCTTGGGATTCTCCCTCTCCCTTTCCCGGGCCCCGCCCCCCAAAAAGTAATCAGACTTGAGCTGAATATATATGGATCTCATGCCAGATCATTGCCCTTTTCCCCCTTCTTATTAAATATTTTTAGAAGATTTTTTTTTTTGGTATATTTTTTTCTCTTGTAAGTGGAATGTGGTGGGATAATTCTACTTAAATTAGAACTCCAGTTAGTAGGTTTCTATTTAACAAGGATTTATTAAAGCTGTAAAATTTTAGTGGAGTGCCATTCTTGGCTGTATTTCTTCTGTGACTGAGAGGGAAAAATGAGTAAAGCCTAGGCCTTATTTTCTGAATGTGGGGTTATCAGTTAGGTAAATAACTATACAATAAAGTAGAATATAATGTATGCCATGGTAGGGCTATAAAAGGCAGAGAACACTGCAAAGAGCATCTCTTTGTAGTTTGCGGAGACCAGGGAAAGCTTTGTAAAAGGAGGTGACATTTTAATTAGAACTTAAAAGGTGAGGCCGATATTTATAGGTAAGTAGGTATGGGAGTATATTCTAACCTTAGAAAATAGCAAAACACCAAGATAGCATAATTTGCATCTGGGGAATAGTGGGTATCTTGGGGGAAGTGTAGAACATAAAGCTTGGAGGGAAGGGAACCTTACAGAGTTTAGATGTGTACTCAGTTTGAACTTCCTTGATTTATGTATAGGAGCATTAAAGAATTTTTGAAAAGAGAAGTCCATACAGTATAATTTGTGTTGTAGGAAAGGGCTTCAGACAGTGTGGTGAAGGACAGATTATAATGGGGAGACTAGTCATGGACCAGTTACAGTTCAGGGAGAGTCTTAGGTATTCCTGAATATGTGTAGTGGTTAGTGAAATGGGAAATAGGGGACAGAAATGAGAGATGTTCAGGATATGTTAATGGTATGCGTTGTACTTATTAGTAGTTTGAATGAGCAACTGATTAGAGATATGAAATGTTCAACTATCAGTGACCAAAAAAGGCCCAGTGTGAATCAGAGAAAGGTGACATCACAGTAGCTGTAGTTAGAGACTGAGGAGGTAGGGCTCAGCTGTGTAAGCTATATGCAATCTGCTGAAAATTTGCTTAATCCACTTAGTGGTTTCCAAAAACTGGAGTGAACTATCTAAAAATTGGAAAATTTAATGTAAATCTGCTTTTTTGGTTCTCTTGAAATATTGGGTAATCTAGCAAGTAGACTAAAATTCCTCTTTGGAGGTGTAGGCTGGTTCTGAGTTGTGGCTGCCTCCTTTAGATGGAAAAATGATTTTCAGCTCATTCCAGTTCCTACCAAGCCTAATTTACAGTAGGTATTTGAGGTTGCCATCTTTCTTAGAAAATTAGTTGTATTAAAATAACCTCAGTGGCACCTGGTTGGCACAGCCAGTTTAGCGCCCCACTCTTAGTTTTGGCTTGGTCATGACCTCAGAGCTGTGAGGTCAAGGCCTACACTGGGCTCTGTGTTAATTGAGGAGTCTGCTTGAGACTCCCTCTCTTCCTCCACCTCGATCCCTCCCTTCTCTACTCTAAAATAAATAAATAAATCTTAAAAAAAGCCATAAGTTGGGAGGGTAAAAAGGCATTTTCCATTGTGGTACTGGTGTTATTAAAAGCCTAAGGCCAGGAACAAATAGGATGTAGATGAGATGAAGAGAAAATAAGCAGATCTTGTGGCTGATAGTACAGGTACATTTTGAATAGTAGGGTGAAATGGGATTGGCTGTTGGTCTAAGTATGGTTATATATTTTGTAAGTTACAAAGGACAAGGAGAGTTGGGATGTAAGCTGGGTGAAAATCATGTGGCATCTACCTCACTCTCTGACGGTAAGTATGTTACTAATCTTTATCTAGCACTTTTCCATATTGGTGAGCACATAAAAAGCAACAGTGAATTTTGATTGAATGACCGTTGAATTATTTTAGTTTAATTGGGTTTGCCAAAATGTACAGCGAATTAAATAGAGGAAAGTAATGAGATAGGCAGGGTGTAATCTAGTAATGTTGTAATGAAATCCTGAATTTAGGCTTATAATCCTGTAAATGGTGAGAAAAAGATATTTGGAAGGAAGAAATGACCAATACTTGTGCATAAGCTAAAGAAGACCATGAAGGAGGATAAAGTTAAAGACGACTCCATGCTTACTGGTCTGAGAGATTAGAAAACAGTGCCACAGAAATGGGATATTTTGAAAGAGGGAACAAGTATGGGAGAGAAAGATAATTCAGTTTTTAAATGGTATAGTTGAGGATAATAAAAAATTTACTGAACACCTACTCTGTTCCACTCAGTGTTCTGTACTGGGTTATAGATGGCAGTGGACAAAGTATACAAAAATTTCTGCCCTAGGGAGTTTGCATTGGAAAAGGAGTAAGATGAAAAGTGGTATAGAGAAAAATAAAGGAGAGAAAGGGGGAGAGGCACACCACAGGTGCACAGCAGTCTTTGGAAAAGGGTATGCTAGGTAGATGAGAGTGTGAGAGAGTGTGAGAAACCTGCTACAACTACCCTCCACCCCGAAAAAAAAGAGGAAATCAACAATTTTAAATAGGATGGTCAGAGAAGACCTTACTGAGTTAGTGATGTTGGTTGAGTGCATGAACCATGTAGAATCTGAAGGAAGGGTGTCCCAGTTAGAGGGATTGATTAGTGTGCTAACGCCTAAAACTGGAGTCCCTTAAGAGTACGAGGAGTAGCCAAGAAGCCCATATGGCTGGAGGCTAAGATAGAAGATGAGATCAGAGAGATCAGATAAGGGGATAAAGTGTGAAGAAAGCACAGATCATTAGGTCTGTTTTGGTTATTGTGTGAAGTTCAGCTTTCCCTCCTAAGTAAGATAGGAAACCATTAGAAAGTTTTGAAGAAAGCGACATGATCTGACTTAACCTCTTAAGGTACTCACTGTGGCTGCTCTGTTGAGAACAGATTGGGGAGCAAGGGCAGAAGCAAGAAAATCTGAAGGCTTTTCAGTAATTCAGGCAAGAACTAATGTCTTCGGGTAGAGGGATGGTAAGAGTTTTTCAGGAGTGGTCAGATTTAGGATATATTTTGAAGATGGAGCAAAACAAGGTCTGATGAAAGTGTGGCATATGAGAGAATAGGTGATAATTCCAAAATTCTTGTCACAGGTAGGTGAGATGGGAAAAATGAAGGGAAGAAGTTATTTAGGGGCATGTGGGAGATCAAGAGTTTGGTTTTAGGCATGCTGTTTTAAATGGCTATTAATAACCCAGTGGAAGTGTTTGGTTAGGGAGATGGAACCTCAAGTTAGGGGAGAGGTCCATTCTGGAGACAAATTTGGGAGTCATCAGCATATGGATAATACTTAGAACCACAAGGGTAAATGAAATTAACTAGTGAATGAGGCAAGTGAGAGCTAAG
Source organism: Lutra lutra (assembly GCF_902655055.1). Lineage (NCBI taxonomy): Eukaryota > Metazoa > Chordata > Mammalia > Carnivora > Mustelidae > Lutra > Lutra lutra. The sequence continues at coordinate 198,437,592 of NC_062278.1, read as the reverse complement.
AGATTCTGGGACTAAGCAATTGTTAAGAGGTCTGGGGGAAAGGGAGCCAGCCAGTGAAGACTGAGAAGGAACAGCAAGAACCAGAATTGTGGAGTCCTCAGGAAATTAAGTAGAGAAAGTGATTCAAAATGGAGGAATAATCAACGGTGTCACATGCTGCTAGTAAGTCTGGTAAGATGATCTGAAGAACAGTCACAATTTGCAATGTAGTTATTAATGACCTTGATGAGCAGTTTTGGTGGAATGGTGTTGTTGAAAGCTTGGCTGGAATGGGGTTGTGGGAGATGGGAAAGTAGTATCATGTATTTTTAAAGATGATAAAGATGTGATTTAGCAGGAAAGAAACAGTTGGTTCAGGAGAAGGCAAAGGATTGCTAGAGAAAGATCCCTGAGAAAGAAGGAATTATAGGAGTATCTACAAGTAACAGGAGTATAAGCAGTTTGTATGAGTACTGATCCTGGTGCAGATTTAGTGGTAGAAACTTGGAAATTTTTTCTGAATGCTTCTCTTTAAGATTTTCAGTGCAGTAGTATTCAAGATCTTCAGCTGAGAATTAGTATGAAAGGGAAAGTGTTAGTTTTGGGAAAGAGGAGAAAGTTGAAATTATTAAAATTTTGAGTGAGAGAGTTAATGAATGAAATGTCTAACTGCCAAGTAGCATGAAGGGCACAATTGTTTTGGGTTATATATTTAAGGTGAAACTAGATATTGTGGCTTTGTGTTTTTCTTCTTGAGTGCAGGCACAGAGTAGGTGAAGAGTTAGATTTTACCAGTCTGGGGATTTGCAAAGCATATATGTTAGAGCAGAGGAGTTGAGAATACAGGGTGATGGTGGTTTTGGTTAATCGTGGAATTTAAGATTGGTAAGGGAGGACAAGAGGAAGGTGGTAGGATAAATAGATCATAGATCCCAGCTGAGTTGAAGAATTATCAGAATTGGGATATGCAAGAAAAGTGAGCTGGGAAACATTGGGTGTTGGTCATTCTTGAAACAGATTATGGAGGGATTGTAGTTAGGAGTAGTTACAAGGTTAGTATAATCTATCACTATGAGAATGAGTAGCTGAGGTAGCATGGAGGACAAGAATCTAGGAGCAGAGTTCAAGGAAATGAGAGGCCGGGACATTGAAAGAATGATCTATGTGGATATGAAAGCACTAATAATTAAGATAGGAGTTATGTTAGAGGGACGTTGACCCACAAGTTAAGTTATTCAAGAAATAACTAACCTACGTTACTAACTCACAGGTCTATAGATATCTATAAAGAAAAGAGGTGGTCTGAGTGACATATCATGACATGAGATTCAAAGTCGAAGTAGAATGGAGATATCCTGTAACAACTAGAATAAAACTTCTGTATTCATTATGTTGAAATAAAATTGTAATTTCCAGTTGTTGATGAAGCTTTCAAGTGAAGATTTGGAAAGGTTAAATGTTAGTATCTCATGGAGATAGTGTCTTAACAGCAAAATGGAAAAAAGTTTAGAGGCCTGACGTCACAGATTATATAAAGATAATTGTTGATTTTTCATGGACTATTGTAAAGAATAAATTTTTGGTGTTTTAACAGATGGGAAATAAAACCAAGCTTGCAAAATGTCCTTTAAGAACAAAACAAACTGGATACATTCTCAAATCAACACAAAATACTTGTATCAGGAGTGGAAGACTTTTGCAAAAGAAGAGAATGGGTTCAGAAACTTCACTGGCAAAAGGCGAAAAAAATAGTATGACTTTTTCACCCACTAAGGATTTATGCAAGCAGTGTATAGATAAAGACTGTCTTTATGTCCAGAAAGAGATTTCACCTGCAGCCCCCAATATACAGAAGACTAGAAACACCATAAATACATCTGTAGTAGCTAAACAGAAGCTTTGCAAAAAACACATCACAGCTGAAAATATGAAGAGCAGTTTGGTGTGTCTAACACAAGACCAACTACAACAGATTTTGATGACTGTGAACCAAGGAAAATCTGTTTCCCTGATTGAAAATGGAAAGGAAGAAAAAAGTAAGGTTTTTCTGAAGTTTTAATTAATATTAATTTTACCAGTATGTGTTTTAGAATTTCTCATTCTTTGGATTTTACATAACTGTGCCTCTGAAATTCTAATTTACCACGTAGCCCTCTTTTAAAATATTCTTTTAGAGAATATTCTCATGCAAAATTACTTTTATAGCTGTAATATGCCATATTTTAAGGTTAATGCTCAGAATATTACAATCATGTTACAATAGCCTTAAGAAACCCAGTTCTGTGGATTCTACAGATACTAAAGATCTTAGTACAAAAAGATGTTGTACTTATTCCGAAATGTAGAAAGCTTTACTTACATTAAAAATAATTACATTGGGGCGCCTGGGTGGCTCAGCGGGTTAAAGCCTCTGCCTTCGGCTCAGGTCATGATCCCAGGGTCCTGGGATTGAGCCCCACATCGGGCTCTCTGTGAAGCAGGGAGCCTGCTTCCCTTCCTCTCTCTCTGCCTGCCTCTCTGTCTACTTTGTCTGTCTACTACTCTGTCTGTCAAATAAATAAAATAAATTCTTAAAAAAATAATAATAATTACATAGGGGCACCTGGGTGGCTCAGTGGGTTAAGCCTCTGCCTTGGGCTCAGGTCATGATCTCAGGGTCCTTGGATCCAGCCCTGCATCAGGCTCTCTGCTCAGTGGGGAGCCTGCTTTCCCCTCTCTCTCTCTGTCTGCTGCTCTGCCTACTTGCGATCTCTCTCTCTCTCAAATAAATAATAAAATCTTTAAAAAAATAATTATATAAAATGTTCTAAAAAATCAGTATAGTATTTCTAGTGAAAATTGGAGAAACCTTATTTTGAATATTTGACTTGAGTTGCTGAAAAGGATTATTTTCCTGGCCCCTGCGTTGTACTTTTCCTGACCCTTAATCCCTGCTAAGGATTGGCAGCACTGTCTTTTTAACCAATATAAAATACAGACTTGGGGGACGCCTGGGTGGCTCAGTGGGTTAAGCCTTTGCCTTCGACTCAGGTCATGATCTCAGGGTCCTGGGATTGAGTCCCCATCGGGCTCTCTGCTCAATGGGGAACCCCACCCCCCGCCTGCCTCTCTGTCTACTTGTGATCTCTGTCTGTCAAATAAATAAAATCTTAAAAAGAAAATACAGACTTGGAAGGAATAGAAGAATGTTTCATGTCTTCTGTTTCATTAGCCAGAGCATTGTATTATGTTTTTAAAAGCCTTCTGATTTCTTTAGTGTTGAGCTAAGGAATTAATATGAATAGAAACGTCATTAAAATTTTGTTAGGCAATAATGAAATAAATAAAAATAACATTAACAGTCACCAGGAGGAGGTCCACAATGATCTGGGGACTAGGTAGCTTCTGTATATTCCCAAGGTGTTCAAGTTGAAGTGATTTGTCTTGGTTTAGATTATTCTTTGTAAAATGAGGGAGCTGGGTCTTTAAAGCTAGAATTGTAGCCTAGAGAACAAAAGATAAAAACTTAAAGCATGTAATGAGAGAGAATGTCAACAAAGTTGAAGGTAGAATTTGTCTAATCATACAGTGACCTGCATATTAAATATACTTTCTCCTCGGAGCACTCAGTGGATTAATAAGCCTCTGCCTTCGGCTCAGGTCATGATCTCAGGGTCCTGGCATCGAGTCCCACATCGGGCTCTCTGCTCAGTGAGGAGCCTGCTTCCTGCCTCCCCGCCCCCACCTGCTTGTGATCTCTCTGTCAAATAAATAAATAAAATCTTTAAAAAATAGATATGTGTGTATATATATATACTTTCTCCTCATTGGGAAAACTAGCACATTAAGAAGAACTAGAACAATTTCTGAGTCAAGCATAGGAGCCTATATGAAATATTTGGAATAGATATAATGGAGGTATAGAGATGGTTTTTCATTGATTTTCCAGCTAAATGAGAAAAATAAAGACAAGGTGATGAGTTTTTCATAAACCTATTTGCATTTATTCTTTAAGTTCTGATTTGTGTTTTATATTATTCTTTAAGTTCTGATTTGTGTTTTATACTATTGGTTAAAAATACTGTTAGCAAGAGTAAATAGAAGATTTTTGTTGTTGTTTGTTTTCATATTGGACACATGAGGTTATACAGCAATGGTCGTATCACTGGACCATTTAACCTCTGGGCTCAGTTTCCTTTTTTGACAAAAGGGAATCATAATACCCACTAAAGGACTGCTGTGAGAGGTGATTACTTTGTTAATGTGTAAGGCAGTGTTTCTAAAGTGTGTAGCAGTATGCCAAAATAAGGTATTGTAATACATGCGATTTTAGTGTTCATTTTAAAACCTGCATTTTTACCCCCTAGGTCAGGGCAATCTACATTTAAACAATATTTCCAATCAGCCAGAGGATGAGAACATTATGGGAGTATTCCAGAAAACTGAGACGCTTTCATCTCTCCTAGATGAAAATAAATCTGTTTTAAGTACAAATCAAGAGACATCTAAGCAGTATGAGCAGAAAATTGCCATGTATGTAACTCATATCTGTTATTGTGGAGTCGTCATGTGAAAATGGTTTTGCTTTTCTTTGAATTTCATGTGAAATTTTCAGTCTGAAGACTGAAAGCTATTTAAGTTTATTACGTAATATTTATGGAGTAGCTTGTATAGAAACATACAAGATTTCTGTTATTTTTTTGTGTTGTTTTAGAGAGAATGTTTGGAAACCAGCTGACATATTCAGTACTCTGGGGGAAAGAGAACGTGACAGAAGCTTGTTGGAAGCAAAAAAAGCCCAGTGGAGAAAAGAGCTTGGTAGATAATTGTTATACCTTTTATTATAGTTTTGTTGCCTTAAGGAGTATATATTAAGGTTGAAATAGGTTTTTTCAGTATGATTTTATAAAAAAATTTTGTTTTATAACATTTACCATCTAGACTAATTTGTTGCAATATGTAGAAAGCGTTGTGGTTTTATATTCCTTTAGGTTGTGACTTTTGTCTGGTAGTCTCTTGGTGTGTACTAGAAGACCAGAGGTGAGCAATAAGCCTTAATGTCATCAGTATCATTCTGGAGCTCAAAGATTCCTAAACTTTTCTCATTTCCTGAGAATCCATTTTCATATTTCTCCATTGTAGAAATCCTATGGATTTAAAGATGGTTTGATTTAAAAATAGAGTTCATTCTTTAAAATTAAACATTCTGACCAAGAATCATTAAAGATTCTTGCTTTTTTTTAGCCAAAGACCTTGTAACAGAAAAATTTATCTTTTCTATTAAGAGTCTTAAAATATTGATAGTAACTAAGAAACTCTTGCTTCTTCTTGGACTAAACTTATGGTCTGCATGTCAGAATTTGGAAAATATGTGAAGTAACAGTTGTACTTCCTTTTTTTTTTTTTTTTTTTTTTTAAAGATTTTATTTATTTGAGAGAGAATGAGTGAGAGAGAGCTTGAGAGAGGTTAGAGGGAGAAGCAGACTCCCCGAGGAGCTGGGAGCCTGATGCAGGACTCGATCCTGGAAGTCCGGGATCATGACCTGAGCTGAAGGCAGTCGCTCAACCAACTGAGCCACCCAGGCGCCCCAACAGTTGTACTTCTTAAGAATAACTGTACTAAAAGCATAAAGATGCGCTTTACCCTCCATTCAAGTAGGAAATCCTATGAGGCAGTCATAACACTGTGGAGACAGGTGATAGAAAAAAAGAGATAAGCAGAAGAAAACAGGCATGAATTTGTGTTGGAAGTCAAGGTAACAGAGAAGTTTGAAGAAATTAAATGTAGCAGTATCTGAAGGTTTGGAGATTTGATGTGTGTATATCATACTTTCAGTTTTAAATATTTTCTTTGAGTACAAATTTTGCTTATCAAACTGTAATACCAAACTTCTGAAGTTGGATGGAACTACTTGGAAATGACTGAAGCGTTTTATGCTTTATTATGTAAAAAATTTACTTTCTTATATTTGATCCTGTTTAAAAAACTGATCTCTCTTTGTTGAAGTCACGCTTTCATTAATATTCTTGAAATTTAAGTTTATACATCTCCGAATTTTTAAGAACTACTGATGCTTTCAGGCCTAGTTTTTATATCAGTTTGTTAGACACAAGATTTTGGTTTTTTTACTCTTCAGCAGTTATGAATAACAGAGGCTAATATTTATTACATATTACTTTGAGCTAGACCCTAGCTCACATTTTACAGAAGAAACTGAGTTTTAAGAACGCTAATAGCAATTTGCCCACAGTTGCATAGCTAGGAAGTGGTTGAACTTGGATTTGATTCTAGGATCCTTGATTTTTATTGGTAATTATAATAAACATTTTATAGCCATTGTGCTATACTTAAGTTTGGTTCTGGTTAAATGTTTTTTTCCATATCTCTTAAAATTCTTCTCTGTCTTGTGAGTTAATCTCCTTAAAAAACAATTTTGATTAGATCTGTATTGGAATCTCCGCTCTTTAAGAAGGTCATGATTTGTTTACATGATTTTTTTTTTACAGTTTTTTTACATTTTTTTAAAAAGGACATTATTTACAGATGAACAGGTGGCTTTAAAGAAGAAAGAAAAAGAAGCTTCTGAAAAATGGAACAATCCTTGGAAAAAATTTGACACTGATAAAATAGTATGGGAAAAATTTCAAATTCTTGACCAGCCTAAGGTAAGAGTATCAAAATGAAGCATTTATGGAATATAAGACATCTTAATTTTACTTTTTAAAATGCTAAGCCATATTTATATCATAAAGCTTTTTAAAAATTATCTTTCCTATGTTACTGTAAAACAATGTTATTTTGAATTTAGTTATGACCTCATCTAGTATCTATTTGCATTCTATAAATTGTCTTACTATGTAGGTAATTGTAGAGGCCTGAGGCACCTTGTTTAGGCTCTTGTAAAAGAGCTCTGCAAGTTTTTAGATGACCACGAAACTCTTACACTGACCATGTGGTATCTGCCACAAGGTTAAATCAAACATAAGTGATTGCTTATCAAGCATAAGTATACACCAGGTGTCCCTTAGGTAGTGTTTTAGTGACCTTTAAGTTGTGTCTGTGCTTAATATTATACAGAGAAAAAGTACCCTTGTTTTCTCTTTTAGACTTGTGCTAGCTCTTCCAGCATTCTGTCACAGTCTCCCAGTCAGATAACAGTGGTCCAGACTGATGGGCACCCACTACCTAGAGCTAGTCAGATTTTAGAGGTAAGTCATAGGTGTCATTACTTTGAATATATAAGACCATTAATACTTGATCTTTATATTACCTATCTTCCTTGAAAGAGTGGACCTTAATACTCTCATTTTTAATTATTGGTTAATTTTTACTGAATGCACTATGCTCCTTAAATTTAAAAAAGTTATGAACTGTTTCTTTTATATGCATATAGTAATTGTTCCTTCCTAGTGAACACTTGCTTTTAACAAATGTATTCTGAAAATAGTATAGTAACCTAAAGGGGATGATTCTGACGGGAGACATTTTCAGCACTGGTAGATTTGTTATAGAATCCCTCCAAGTTAGATTGTTTGTATGGCTTTCATGGCTGTTTGTTCTGATCCATATAGAGCTGACTGCCTATATCATAGAGTTTTATAGTTGTTGATAATTGCAATAAATTAGCCTTGATAGAAGACATTTTGCAAAAATCTACAGTTCTGGAAGATAGGTTTTTTTTTTTTTTTTTTTTTTTTTTTTTTATGGATGTTAAGTTTTTTTAAAGTGGGGGAGCAGCAGAGGTAGAGGGAGAGAGTATCTTCAAGCTTCACTCTCATCACTCTGAGATCATGACCCAAGCCAAAATCAAGAGTTGGACACTTAACTGAGTGAGCCATTCAGGCACCCCTGCATGATAATTTTAAGTGTAAAGTTTAAAAATTAATGCATGCAAATACTACTAAAAACTGCAGCTAAAACTATTCATGAAGTTGGTAGGAATCAGTTGTTAGTTTATTTACATTTCAACATTAAGATTGAAGAATCTTTAATACTAAAGATGGTATTTTCAGTTTGCAAAAAAGCTTATGTTGAAATGTTAGTATATTATTTATTGCTTAATTTGCACTATTTTTAAGGTTATGTGTGAGTAATTCATAGTGTGATTGCTAAAACAAATAGCCATTTGAGGCTATTTTTAGGTGTTTTTACATTTTGTATATATTTTTAAATGCTAGCATGCATCTTTTTTTATAATACAAAAAAAACCAATAAAATTATTTATATTTTGCCGTAGAGATGGGAGTTGGGGATGGGAGAAAGACTAAAAAGTAAAATACACACTAAATGTAAGGCTGGAGAACCTGTGGTTAAAGAATATGATTATCTACTCATCCTCATAGTATTTAAATACAGTTTTTATGCATTTTTTTATGCATGTGGTAAGATATTGGAGAGATGCTATTGAGGGGAAGTGAATTTAACTGTGTAACTAAAAAACCCCCCTTCTTAAATGTCTGAAAACAGTTGGTTTCAGAAATCCAAGCCATAGCCAGAACTATTTATATTATTTGAATATCAAGTTAAACTTTTCATGTAATTAAGAGGAGCAGAAATTTGGTTACAGGCAGAATCACCAAGGCCAATTTTGTTAAAACACAAGGTAGTGCATATAAAGTGCTTAGAACAGTGACTGACAAATAGCAAGTGTTTGATGAAGGTTTACTCTATTTATAACTTAACAAAGCAGATCCATTTGGGGCTATGAGACTGTTACGGGTCTGTCATCTCAACAGCTTTCCTTCCTCTCTTTTCTTGATTGTCAGTCTTACACGTCCTCCCCCAGTGGAATGGCCCTGTATTCTCATCCCTATATTGTTCAGCCCAAACATTCTTTTATACTGCGTAATTTTGAACTATTCTGTGTTTAAGTTTCTTATTGCAATCACCATACCACAGTTCTGCATTTGGCCAGTAAAAAATTCTATTTTCATTCCTTTTGTTTTTTTAAATTTTATTTACTTATTTGACAGAGAGACAGAGTGACAAAGGGAGTACAAGCATGGGGAGTGGGAGAGGGAGAAGCAGGCTTCCCACCGAGCAGGGAGTCTGATGTGGGGCTCGATGCCAGGACCCTGGGATCATGACCTGAGCCAAAGGCAGATGCCTAATGACTGAGCCACCCAGGCGCCCCCTATTTTTATTCCCTTTCAACCTTTTTTTTTTTTTTATTGTGGCAAAAGATACATAACATAGAATTTACCATTTAATAATTTTAAATGTGCCATATTGAGAGATTAGTACATTCACATTGTCAGGCAACCATTACCACTGTCCACCTCCAGAATTTTTTCATCTCTGCAGACTGAAACTGTATCCATTAAACATTGCCCATTTCTGCCTCCCCCCCCCCCCTCGACTGCTGGAAACCATTCTAATTTGCCTGTGATTTTGACTATTCTGAATAACTTTAAGTAGAATTATGTAATATTTGCCCTTTGGTGTCTGACAAAGTTCACTTATCTTAATGTTTTCAGGGTTCGTCCATGTTCTACACTGTATCAGAATTTCATTCCCTTTTAAGGCTAAATAATATTTCATTGTATTTATAACAATTGCATTTTGTTTATCCATCCAGATGTTGATGGACATTTGAATTGTTACCTCTTTTTGGCTACTGTGGAATAACGCTGCTATGAACATTATGTATAATCTTTTTGAGGCTTTGTTCTTAGTACTTTCGGCTATATACCCATAAGTGGAATTGTTGGATCCTATGGTATTTTATATTTAATTTTTTGGTTAAACTTTTATCAGTTTTCTTTTCTATTTAAGAAGAGGGAGAAAAAAAAAGAGTTTTTGTGGGGTGCCTGGGTGGGTCTATTGGTTAAGCATCTGCCTTGGGCTCAAGTCATGATCCCAGGAACCCCGGATCGAGTCCCACATTGGGCTCCCTGCTCAGCGGGGAGCCTGCTTCTCCTTCTTCCACTCTCCCTACTTGTACTCTCTCTCTGTCAAGTAAATAAATAAAATCTTTAAAAAAATCTTTGTTTTTTTGAGAGAGATCACATGCAAGCTCGTGGGGTGTGAGGGGGAGCGTGGAGAGTGGAGGAGCAGAGGCAGAAAGAGAGAATCTTAAGCAGGCTCCATACTCATTTTGGAGCCACATATGGGTCTTGATCTCATGACCCTGAGATCATGACCTGAGCTGAAGTCAAGAGTTGGAGGCTTAACTGACTGAGCCACCCAGGCACCCCAGACTTTACCAATTTTCATTGGTAATTTTATGTTTAACTACTGTCCTCTTTTCCATAGTTCCTACACTATTGTACATTTCCATCAGCAGTGCACAAAGGTTCTCATTTCTCCACATTCTCATCAACTTTTTGTTTTAAAATAATAGATGACTTCTAATAGGTGTGAAGTAGTAGTAGCTCTTTGTAGTGTTGATTTACATTTCCTTTAATAATTTGTAATGTTGAACATTTTTTTCATAGCTTATTGGCTATCTTTGTATGTTCTTTGGAGAAGTATCTAAGTTTTTTTGCCCATTGAAAAAATTTTTTTTTCATTGTTATAGGCATTCTTTTTTTTTTTTTTTTAATTTTTATTTCTATATGTGGGAGAGCATGAGAGGGGAGAGGGTCAGAGAGAGAAGCAGATTCCCCGCTAAGCAGGGAGCCCAAAGCGGGACTCCCATCCTGGGACTCCAGGATTATGATCTGAGCCCAGTGCTGTCGCTTAACCAACTGACCCAGGCGCCTTGAGTTGTAGGCATTCTTTATAAATTTTGCATACCTATTCAGATATATTGTTTGCAAATATTTTGTATCATGCTTCATTTTACCTTTTCATTTGCTTGATAGAGCCCTTTGATCCACAAAAGCTTTTAATTTTGATGAAGTCCATTTTATGTTTTTGTTTTTGTTTTTTTCCTTTGTTGCCTGTGCTTTTGGTATCCTGTCTAATAAATCATTGCTAAATCTGATAGGGAGCTTTTCTATGTTTTCTTCTAAGAGTTTTAAGAGTTTTATAGTTTCAGCTCTTATGTTTAGGTCTTTGATCCATTTAGAGTTATTTTTTGTATGTAATATAAGAAACAGGATGTTTTTTCTTTCCATATTTTGCATTTAAATCCAGTTTGCTCTGCCATTTGTTTGAAAAGATCGTTCTTTCCCAGTTGAATGGTCTTGGCACATTTGTCAAAAATCATTTGACTGTTTATGGGAGTATTTAATTCTGGGCTGTCCATTCTAGTCCATTGTTCTGTATGTCTCTTTATGTCATTGTCTCACTGTTTAATTATCATACCTTTGTAGTAGGTTTTAAAAGCATTAATTCTCCAGTTTTTGTTCTTTTTCAAGATTGTTGTAGCTATTCAGGGTTTCTTGAGATACCATAGGAATCTTAGGGTAGATTTTTTCATTTCTGCAAAATACAGCAAGTTTTTCATAGAGGTTACTTGAATCTGTAGATTGCTCTAGGTGATCTTTTTTTTTTTTTTTTAAGATTTTATTATTTATTTGACAGATGGAGATTACAAGTAGGCAGAGAGAGAAGGGGGGAAGCAGAGCAAAGAGCTCTGCTGAGCAAAGAGCCCGATGTGGGGCTCGATCCCAGGACCCTGGGATCATGACCTGAGCTGAAGGCAGAGGCTTAACTCACTGAGCCACCTAGGCGCCCCTGCTCTAGGTGATCTTGACAATACTGTCTTTTGATTCATGGACGCAGTATCTTTCCATTTATTTGTGACTTCTTTAATGTCTTTTAGCAATGTTTTGTAGTTTCCCATGTACACAACTTGTTGCCTACTTATTCCTAGGCATTTTATTCTTTTTGGTGCTATTACACATGGAATTGCTTTCCTAATTTCCTTTTCCCAGATTGTTCATCATTAGTTTATAGAAATATGATTAGTTTTTCTGTGTTTGTTTTGTATCCTGCAACTTTGCTGTATTTGTTTATTTCTAACATTTTATTTCTTGTGTAGAGGTGATGATTATTTTATGGCACATGAACTTATGGATCTTTCTGGGTAATATGTATGAATAATTTCCTTTTTTGACTTTTACTTTGAGTAAAAAATACTATGTAATATTTCTGGCATGCAAAAGGATATAAAGGATAATACAAAACACATTTCTACCATGTCCTGTACCAGAAACAGCGCATTATAGTATAGTATAGTCTAGAGTTCATGAATTTTTATGGATTTCTTTCAGTAATGGGACAAGCTTTTTTTTTTTTAAGATTTTATTTACTCATTTAAGAGAGAGAGAGAGCACAGGCAGGAAGAGTAGCAGAGGGAGAGGGAGAAGCAGGCTCTCCACTGAGCAGGGAACCTGATGCGGGGTTCGATCCTAGGACCCTGAATTATGAACTGAGCTGAAGGCAGTGCCCTACTAACTAAGCCACCCAGGCACCCCAGACTTTTTCTTTTATAAAGATTTTATTTATTTATATATAGAGAGAGAATGAGCAGGAAAAGTGCCAGAGGGAGAGGGAGAAGCACACTCCTCACTGAGCAGGGAGCTGGATGTGGGGCTGAGCCAAAGGCAGACGCTTAACCAACTGAGTCACCCAGGCACGCAGGACAAGAGTTTTTAAAAATATAGTCCACAACCCAGTAGAATGAAAATGGAATACATATAACCATTATGTTCCTTCTCTTGTCAATTTTCTTCAGAATCTTGAGAATACTGTTGTGGATTGTGAGGCTCTTCCCACAGCAGAATTGGGATGTGACTAAGTTATAACTTAGTCCCAATCCATTGATGGCCTTATTTCAGGACAAAGAAAATACTGCAGCCTGACCAAAATGAGCCAGTACGGCCTTTCCTCTCTACACAGCAGTCTTGGACTCAAGGGAACTGTATCTCAGTTCTCCAAAATTGGAACTCCCTAGAAAGAGACCTTCCTTACCTCAAAACTAGGAGGGTCTCTTGGCCTTGCCAAAAAGATTAATGGTTAACTAGAATAAGTAATGGAATTGTTTAAAGGTTTGTTAGGCTCCAAGAAGTATACTAGGCACTTCACAGACTTGTGCATCCAGTTTTAGAATAAGAGCCAAATATACTAACACTTAAAACAGGTGCAGGAGAGCACTAAAGTACTTATACATCCTGAACTACCTGTAACAGTAGGCTGGATAGGTCTTTGTTCAGGGAGGGATATATAGGGAAAAATGGAAACTATGAAAATATTCACACTAGAAAGAGAGATATTCCTGCTGAGTACTCAGAAAAATCTCAAATAAGAAATATGTCTCATTTGTGAAATAGGAAATTTTTTAAAGAAAACACTTAGTTTTTATTTATTCTTATCTTATTCCACAAAAGACTTGAAGTGATTTAGGAAATCCATATACAAGAATAGACCCAAGATGAGAGTAGTAGAAAACTAAGAGACAGTAGAAAGAAAGAAAAAAAGATTGGTAATGAAATAAATTGAAATCACAGGAAGGAGAAGAAATCACTGTGGGGACACTCCATGAATATAGGTAAAATTTGTTTTTAAAGATTTTATTTATTTATTTGAGAGAGAGGGAGAGGGAGTATAAGTGGGCTGAGGGCAGAGGGAAAGGGAAGGGGACAAGCAGATTACCCATGGAGTGTGGAGCCTAATGCAGTGTTCAGCTCCCAGGAATATAAAGATCATGACCTGAGTCAAAGTCAGACACTTAACTGACTGAGCCACCCAGGTGTCCAAATATAGATAGAATTTTTAAATGAAAGTCTGACATAGAAGATTACGAATAGCTTATAAAGATACAACCTTGAATGATATGCTTTTTTTGAAGAAGAAAAACAGCGAATAGATACTGTTAATAGGTATCAGAGAAAAAACTTCCCTAGACCAGAAAAAAAATTAAATGAAAGAGGCTGATTTGAAGAGACCTCCTGATAACTGTTAAATTTCATGAACAAGTATAGGCTTCTTCAGGCATTTAACATAAGAAGACCGGGAACAAAACTCAAATTAACCTTAGATTTCTGTCTCTGTAGATAATAGAACAGTGGTTTATAAAGGTTATTTGTTGTTAACATATGTATTATTTGCTGCAGGGGTACAGGTCTGTGATTCATCAAGTTCACAGCACTAACCATAGCACATACCCTCCCCAAAGACCATCCCCAGCCACCCCATCCCTCCTATTCCCCTCCCCTCAAGCAACCCTCAGTTGTTTCCTGAGATGATGAGTCTCTTATGGTTTGTCTCCCTTTCTGTTCATCTTCTTTCATTTTTCCCTCCCTCCCCCTATGATCCTCTGTCCTGTTTCTCACATTCTTCCTATCAGTGAGATCATATGATAATTGTCTTTCTCTGATTGACTTATTTACTTAGCAAAATAGCCTCTAATTCCATCCACGTTGTTGCAAATAGCAAGATTTGAGTTTCTTGATGGCTGCATAATATTCCCACACACACACACACACACACACACACACACACACACACGACATCATCTTTATCCATTCATCTGTTGATGGACATCTAGGCTCTTTTCCATAGTTTGGCTATTGTGGACATAGCTGCTATAAACATTGGGTGCACAGGCCTCTTCAGATCACTACATTTGTATCATTGGGTAAATACCCAGTAGTGTAATTGCTGGGTCATAGGTTAGCTCTATTTTCAACTCTTTGAGGAACCTCCATAGTGTTTTCCAGAGTGGCTGCCCCAGCTTGCATTCCCACCAACAGCGTAGAAGGCTCCCTTTCTCTGTATCTGGCCCAACTCCTGTCATTTCCTGATTGGTTAACTTTAGCCATTCTGACTGGGTGTGAAGTGGTATCTCACTGTGGTTTTGATTTGTTATTTCCTGACCCCGAGTGATATAGAGCACTTTTTCCTGTGTCTGTTGGCCGTTTGGATGTCTTCTTTACAGAAATGTCGGTCAATGTCCATGCCCATTTCTCGATGTATTGTTTGTTCTCAGGGTGTTGAGTTTGGTAGGTGTCTTTATACACTTTGGATACTAACCCTTTTTTCAGACATGCCATTTGCAAATATCTTCTCCCATTCTGTTGGTTGTCTTTTGGTTTTGTTAACCGTTTCCTTTGTTGTGCAAATGATTTTGATCTTGATGAAGTCCCAGTAGTTCCTTTTTGCCCTTGCTTCCCTTGTCTCTGGTGGTGTTTCTAGGAAGAAGTTGCTGTGGCTGAGGTGGAAGAGGTGGCTGCCTGTGTTCTCCTCAAGGATTTTTGAAGGATTCCTGTCTCACATTGAGGTCTTTCATCCATTTTGAGTCTTTTTTTTGTGTGTGGCATAAGGAAATGGTCCAGTTTCATTCTTCTGCATGTGGCTGTCCAGTTCTCCCAGCACCATTTGTTGAAGAGACTCATTTTTCCATTGGACATTCTTTCCTGCTTTGTCAGTGATTAGTTGATCACAGAGTTGTGGGTCCATTTCTGGGTTCTCTGTTCTGTTCCATTGATCTATGTGTCTGTTTTTGTGCCAGTACCATACTGTCTTGATGATCACAGCTTTGTAATAGAGCTTGAATTCTGGAATTGTGATGCCACCAACGTTGGTTTTCTTTTTCAACATCCCTCTGGCTATTCGGGATCTTTTCTGGTTCTATACAAATTTTAGGATTATTTGTTCCATTTCTTTGAAAAAGTTGGTGGTATTTTGATAGGGATTGCATTAAATGTGTAGATTGTTCTCGGTAGCATAGACATTGTCACAATGTTTGTTCTTCCAGTCCATGAGCATGGAACGTTTTTCCATTTCTTTGTGTCTTCTTTAGTGTCTTTCATGAGTACTCTATATAGGTTTTTGAGTACAGATTCTTTGCCTCTTTGGTTAGGTTTATTCGTAGGTATCTTATGGTTTTGGGTGCAATTTTAGATGGGATCAACTCCTTAATTTCTCTTTCTTCTCTCTTGTTGTTGGTGTATAGAAATGCAACTGATTTCTCTGCATTGATTTTATGTCCTGGTATTCTACTGAATTCCTGTATGAGTTCTAGCAGTTTTGGAGTAGAGTCTTTTGGGTTTTCCACATAAAGTATTCATGCTATCTGCAAAGATTGAGAGTTTGACTTCTTTGCCATTTGGGTGCCTTTTATTTCTTTTTGTTGTCTGATTGCCAAGGCTAGGACTTCTAGTACTGTGTTGAATAGCAGTGGTGATAGTGGACAGCCCCGCCGTGTTCCTGACCTTCGGGGAAAAGCTTTCAGTTTTTTCCCCATTGAGAATGGTAATTGCTATGGATTTCGTAGATGGCTTTGATGATATTGAGGTATGTACCCTCTATCCCTCACTTTGAAGAGTTTTGATCAAAAAAGGATGCTGTACTTTGTCAAATGCTTTTTCAGCATCTATTGAGAGTACTATATGGTTCTTGTTCTTTCTTTTATTAATGTATTATATTACATTGATTGATTTGCAGAGGTTGATCCAACCTTGCAGCCCAGGAATAAGTCCCACTTGGTCCTGGTGCATAATCCTTTTAATGTACTGTTGGATCCTATTGGTTAGTATTTTGGTGAGAATTTTCGCGTCTATGTTCATCAAAGGTATTGGTCTGTAATTCTCCCTTTTGATGGGGTCTTTGTCTGGTTTTGGGATCAAGGTAATGCCTCATAAAATGAGTTTGGAAGTTCTCCTTCCATTTCTGTTTTTTGGAACAGTTTTAGGAGAATAGGTATTAATTCTTCTTAAATGTGTGGTAGAATTCCCCTGGGAAGCCATCTGGCCCTGGGCTCTTGTTTGTTGAGAGATTTTTGATGACTACTTTAATCTCCTTACTGGTTATGTGTGTCTGTTCAGGTTTTCTATTTCTTCCTGTTCAGTTTTGGTAGTTATATGTCTGTAGGAATGCATCCATTTCTTTCAGAGCTGGCATATAGTTGCTTGTAATATATATATTTTTTAGTATTTTATTTATTTATTTGACAGAGAGAGATCACAAGTAGGCAGAGAGGCAGGCAGAGTAGAGAGAGAGGGAAGCAGGCTCCCTGCTGAGCAGAGAGCCTGATGTGGGACTTGATCCCAGGACCCTGAGATCATGACCTGAGCGGAAGGGCAGCAGTTTAACCCACTGAGCCATCCAGGCGCCCTATAATATGTTTTTATAATTGTATTTTTTTGGTGTTGTTTGTGATCTCTCCTTTTTCTTTATCTTAAAATTTTTTTTCTTTTTTTTTTTTTTAAGATTTATTCATTAATTTGAGAGAGAGAGAGCAAGCACGAGTGAGAGAAGAGAAGCAGAAGGAGCAGGCAGAGGGAGAGGGAGAAGCAGACTCCCCCCTGAGCAGGGAGCCCATTGTGGGACTTCATCCCTGGACCCCTGGGATTATGACCTGAACCCAAGGAGATGCTTAACCAACAGGAGCACCCACAGGTGCTCCTGTGATCTCTCCTGTTTCATTCATGATTTTACTTATTTGGGTCCTTTCTCTTTTCTTTTTGATAAATCTGGCCAGGTGTTTATTAGTCTTATTAATTCTTTCAGAGAACTAGCTCCTAGTTTTGGGGATCTGTTCTGTTCTTTTGGTTTCTATTTCATTGATATTTACTCTGGTCTTTATTATTTCTCTTCTCCTGCTGGGTTTAGGCTTTGCCATTCTTTCTCCAGCTCTTTAGGTGTCCTCAGGTCTTTGTGGATAGGTCTGCTGCCAATCTAATGTTTCTACCTTTGTAGTTTACAGACCCTTTGTTCGGAGGTGCTTTCAGGATTTTCTCTTTGTCTCTGACATTTGTAAGTGTTACTATTACATGTCAGGGTGTTGACCCATTTTATTGATTTTGAGGGGGCTTCTCTTCGCCTCCTGTATTAAAAAAAATTTTTTTTTTAAATTCAAGATTCCATTTATTAATTTGACAGGAGAGATCACAAGTAGGCAGAGGTGCAGGCGGAGGGGTGGGGGGAAGCAGGCTCCCCGCTGAGCAGAGAGCCTGATGGGGAGCTCAATTCCAGGACCCTGGATCATGATCTGAGCTGAAGGCATAGGCTTAACCCACTAAGCCACCCAGGTGCCCTGCCTCCTGGATTTGATGCCTGTTTCCTTCTCTAATTTAGGGAAGTTCTCTGCTATAATTTACTATAATAAACCTTCTGTCCCTCTCTCTTCCTTCTTCTTCTGGGATCCCAATTATTCTAATATTCTTTTGCTTTATGATTACTTACCTCTTGAATTCTCCCCTCATGATCCAGTAGTTGATCTCTCTTTTTCTCACTTCTTTATTCTCTATCATTTGGTCTTCTATATCACTAATTTTCCCTTCTGCTTCATTTATCCTAGCAGTTAGAGCCTTCATGTTTGATTGCACCTCATTAATTGCTTTTTTAATTTCAACTTGGTTAGACTTTATTTCTCCAGAAATGGATTCTCTAGTATCTTCTATGCTTTCTTCAAGCTCAGCTAGTATCTTTACAGTCGTCATTCTGAACTCTAGTTCTGACATCTTACTAATGTCCATGTTGATTAGGTCCCTGACAGTTGGTACCACCTCTTCTTTTTTTTTGAGGTGAGTTTTCCCATTTTGTCATTTTGTCCAGAGAATACATGGTCGAGAGAAAAAATGCTAAAAGGGTAACAACGACCCCTGAAAAATATACACTAAACAAATCAGAAGAGACCTGAAACTGCAGGGGAGGGAGGGGAACAACAACAACAAAAGAATATGATTAGGCTGGTGAATAGAACGGAGCTGCACAGTAGATTTTGTGTGTATTTTGCTATGTTTGAACAAACTGCCTCCTAAAATTTTAAGGAGAAACTTACATACATATATACAAAAATAGGGTAAATACAATGTAGGGATGGACTATGACTGTAAAAATGAACATGTAAGAAGATTTTTAAAAAGGAATTGATAAGAAGTTGGTTGAAAGAATAATGAAAGATAATTAAAAAAGAATGTGATCAGGCGGGTGAATAGAACAAAACTATATATTAGATTTAGGGTATATATTAGTCTGTTACAAGAAACTGCATCCCAAACTTAAAAGAAAGAAAACTTATATACAAAAAATAAAGCTATAATATGACTGTAAAAATGAAAATTAAAAAGATTTTAAAGAAGTAGTTGATAATAAGTTGGTTGGAAGAGGAGGAAAGAGGAAAATTTAAAAAAAAATCAAAAAAATTTTTTTTTAAAAATTAACTTTGAAATACTAAGGAATCATGGGGGAAAAGCCATAAATTCTTTGTGCTGTATTCCTCTGGCTCTGGAGTTTTGTGGTTCTGATTGTTTGGTAAACTTGGTCTTTGTTGGATTTTTTTTTTTTTTTTAAGATTTATTTATTTGTTTGAGAGAGAGAATCAGAGAGAGGATGAGAGCAGTCAGTGGGAGAAACAGACTCCCTGCCGAGCAGGGAGTCCGATGTGGGACCTGATCCTGGAACTCCAGGATCATGACCTGAGCCGAAGGCAGTCGCTTAACCAACTGAACCACCCAGGCGCCTTTGATTGGATGTTCTTGCTGATCTTGGAGAGGGGCCTGTTGCAGTGATTCTCAAATGTCTTTGCATGGGCAAAATTTCACTGTCCTTGTCGGGCCAAGCTGAGTAACCTGCTCAGGTTGCTCTGGGTAGCTTTTGTTCCCTGAAATCTTTCTGTATAGCTTTGGAGGATGAGAATGAGAATGGTGGCCTCCCAATATCCAGCCCCAGAGATACTTTGAACTCGGGGCCCCAATCCTCAGTGAGAGCTCAGAGAAAGCAGTCAATCACTCCGTCTCCATGGTCTCCAGCTGCACTCCTAGCTCACCTGGCCTGTGACTGAGCATTTCTATCTCCAGCACAGGACCTTGTTTGGAGTTTACAAACCTAGCAGATTTCTGCAGTGTGCTCCCATGCTATTCTTTCTAGGGGAGGAAGGGGAGTCTCCCTGGATCTGCCACTTGTTCACTCTGTGCTTGAAGAGTAGTGGCTTGACTGTGCCACGGATCGTGGTTTATGGCAACCCCAAGCTGAGAGCCCCCTTCTCAGCTCCCATCTTTGCAGCCAGCTTCCTTTCTCCAATACGTGGGAGCTGTGGCACACTCAGGCACACCTGGTCTTTCTGTGACCCTGAGGGTCCTGAGACCACACTGTCCCAGCAAGGGTTCCACCCTCCGCTTAGCCACTGGAGTGATGTCCCTTTATGGAGCAGACTTCTAAAAGTTTTGATTTTGTGCTCCACGCTCTGTCACTTACCAGGAGCCAGCTGATGGAGGTTCCCCCACCTGTGGCCTGTCTTCCAGATATTACCTCTGATTCATTTCTCCACACGTCCTGCCTTCCAGAAAGGTAGTCCTTTTTATGTTGATATCATTGCTGCTATTCTTTTCTTTGATCTCCTGTTGAGTTTGTAGATGTTCAGAATGGTTTGATAACTATCTAGCTGAATTCCCCTTGTAGAGATTTAATAGGTACACTGAGACAAAGAATTTAATGCCTAAACAGCACGTTCACATGTAAAGGGACCATCATGTTATGTTCAGACCTATAGAATTTATAAAATACTCTTCCCAAAGATCTTTCTCTGATTTTTTTTTTTTTTTAAGCAGTTTTTAAAGATTATTCCTGGGTCAGAAAAGTGAATCAGAATTAAAACACAATAAGGAATTTATGGTTTAAAAACAGGGAATATATAGCTGACACAAAGTCTCTATAAGACTTTGTGAAATAAGGTAAATTGCAAAAAAATACATACAATGTCACCATTTCCATGTTTAAAGGAAAAAAATCTGGAAGACCTATTAACAAATACAAATATGTAAAAGAAAGCAGATTGTTGGCATTGTCTAAGAGTAATGGAAACAAAGGTGACCTTTCCACTTTTGTTCTTTATGCTTTTGTTTTATGCCTTATATTTTTATGTTGATATGTTGCGTGATCTCTCTGTAAAGACAGTTAATTATGATTCTGAAACCCGGATAAAGGTTTAAGAATACAGAAAGCAAAGATAATCACTACTTTAAGTATAAAGAGACTATCTACTAATGTAACCTGTACAACAGAAAACAAAAATCAACTCCGAAATGTCAGAAATCTTTTATTTAAAAGCAGAGGTATGAGAACCGCCTCCTCCCCTGCAGATCTGCTGCTTAAAAAAGATACACTTGAAATAGAATATACATTATTAAAAACAGATAACGTAAGCCAATCAAAATTTTAAAAAACACAAAAAGCAAAATTGCTTGTAATTTTAGAAACATTACTTGGGGAGAGAAGCTGTTAACTTATTCATTTTAATGTAGGCTCTATGCCTAGGGTGGAGCCCAGTTTGAGACTTGAACACATACCCCTAGGGATGCTTGACTGAGTCACTCAGGCACCCCCATAAAAAATTATTTTTGATAAAAAGTAGAGTCAATGACAAAGATGTAAGAATAATTATTTTTGTGATTCATAAGCCAAAAGTAGTAGGAGAAATTGAGGCACATTTTTACTGGGGTATTATCAGAGTATTTGGACCATAAAAGTTTCCAGTGATTTTATTTTCTACAAATACACATACCAAATTTTTAAACGTCAACAGAACATTACAAAATTTGCTATAATAAGAAAAACATAACCAAAAATTAAAGTCAGGCAGAAAATACTGACAATAAATAAGCTTTTACCAACTTAAAATACTAAGATCCCATGATCAAGATACTGAACCTTGGCTATAAATTGCTATTATCTCCCCTTAAGGTCATTTCTTGAGATAATAGAAAAATGAGGGAAGGATACTTTTTTGGTTTGTTGGATTGGTAGGTGGCCTGTGGTAGAAATTAACCCAGCATCTCTGTGGGAAAGGAAAATGAATTTTTAGAATTCTGTTCTTGTTGACATGCTTTCCCCCATCCCCCTGATGTCATTGTCTTAAACAGTGCCTCACTTTCCGTTAACTGTAAATTGGATCTCTGTTCTAGCTGTCTTCTAGAATAAAATCCTGGGCCAGTCCTTGCTTAAATCTTACTTCTTTGCAGGAACTTGGAAAATCAGGTGGAGACTACTGTACTCCTTCCTGTTCATAGTCACTTGTCTTGTGAATTACAATAACAGTCTAAGGAATGCTCCCTAAAAAGAAGCTCTGGAGGAGTGATTGTAGTTTAACACCCTGTTTCAACCCCTAGGGCTAGTCTGCTCTTTGCCATTCCTCCCACTGAATATTTGGCTGTTCACTGCTGGACAAGTTTGGTTGATAGTGCCAGGAAAAAAAATGAACTGCTGCAAATAACAAAAATGTTGGAGGAACACAGCTATTTCAAGGAAGAAGTGTAGATAGAGTATATCAGAGTCTAACAGAAGCAAAAATTATTAGGACAGATAAATTGATAAATTTAGTCTAATGAACATAATAAAAGAAGTAAGGGAAAGTGTTACAAATGAGAACATAGAACAGATACAACCATGCAGAAAATTTAGGTGTGAAACATAAAAAAAAGTGTAAAATACAATAGATGTGAACTAATGGGAATGATAGAGCTAGGAGTAAATAAATAATGATAGGGACATATTTAGAAATAGCTTGAAAAGGGAAAGGACAAATAGGGAAAAAAATTTAAGGCAGTATGAGAATGAAAATAGAAATGCTGACTTTTCCCTCCAAACAAAGAGGGACATTGGGAGAAGAGAGGAAATATTTGAAAAAGTAATTGAGATCCGTTTGTTAATTGACTCAGATTTAAAGGGCTAGAAAGCACCCCAAAAATGAGAATAAGGAAGACCTCACTACACATACTAACCTGAAATTTAAGAATATAGAAGACCCAGAAATTCTAAAAGCCTGCAAAAAGAAAGAACAAACAATATATAAGAGAACAAGTATGAGCTTCTTTTTTTTCCCGGCAGTAGCACTGGGTACAAGATAACTATTACAATTTAGAATTTAATATCTAGCCAAACTATCATTGAAATGAGAGTAGATAATAAAATATCCTCAGGCATTAAAGTGCTCTGAGGATTTTTATTAAAGGTGACACTGAAAACAGTTTGAATGAAGTCCTTAACCGAAAAGGTAAGGTAAATTAAGGGATGCTGTAAGAGATTCGTGATTATTTACCTTAGTAGAGTGGATTGTTACCTTTATAACAAATAAAAAAGGTCTAGTTAATACCAATCTTGATGGGTTGGCAGAGGAAGGCAAGGTCAAAGGATATGAGAGCATATTAAGTTCTTATTAGAAGATATCTTTGAAGTCAAAAATTTAAAGGAGCCTTAAAAATAAAGTAAGATAAAGTGGAATGTAAGATTAAGATAGAAATAGGACCAAATACATCAATAAATATAATAAATCTAAGTGAACCAAAACTCACCAATTAGGAAAATACTGATTAGCATAAAGAAATCTAGATACTTTCTAGAATACAAGACACATGTAAAGCATAGGAGTGCAGCAAGGTTTAAATAATTGGATTTAAAAAAAAAAGAAATGCTAACCAAAATAAAATTGTTATTGCTACACTAATAAAAATAAGATCATTATTAGGGATGGTGAGGGTTGTAAATATAGATAGAAGATTTAGGAAATCAAGAAATAACAATTTTTAACATGCATGAATCTGATAAAATAAATGAAGCAAAAATTGGTAGATTTAAATAAATGAAGACTTCAATATCTCAGTTTCTCAATTGAGAAATTGCTAAAACTACAGAGAAATTGTTTTCAAAGATTTATTTACTTATTTATTTATTTTAGAAAGTGAGAAAGATCATGAGTGGGAGGGGCAGGGGCAGAGACAGGACAGACATTTCATCAAAGAAGACATACTACAGACGGCCAATAGACCTATGAAGAGATTCTCAGCATCACTCAGCATCAGGGAAATGCAAATGAAAAGTATAATGAGATATCACCTCACACCTGTCAGAATGGCTAAAATCAAAAACACAAGAAACAAGTATTGGCATGGATGTGGAGAAAAAGGAACTGTCCCATGCTCTTGGTAGGAATACAAACTTCTGCAGCCACTGTGGAAAAGAGTATGCGTAGAAAATGAAAAATAGAACTACCATATGACCCAGTAATTGCAGAACTGGGTTTTTACCCAAAGAATAAGAAGACACTAATTCGAATAGGTAGGTGCACCCCTGTGTTCATTGCAGTATTATTTACAACGTCCAAATTGCGGAAGCAGCCCAAGTATCCATAGATGAATGGATAAAGAAGATATGGTATAGGGGTGCCTGGGTGGCTCAGTGGGTTAAAGCCTCTGCCTTCTGCTCAGGTCACGATCCCAGGATCCTGGGATCAAGCCCCACATTGGGCTCTCTGCTCATCAGCAGGGAGCCTCCTTCCTCCTCTCTCTCTGCCTACCTCTCTGTCTACTTGTGATCTCTGTCTGTCAAATAAATAAATAAAATCTTAAAAAAAAAAAAAGATATGGTATATGTACAATGGAATATAACCCAGCTATAAAAAAGAATGAAATCTTGCCATTTGCAACAATATGGAGCTAGAGAGTAAAATACTAAGCAAAGTAAGTCAGAGAAGGATAGATACCATATTATTTCACTCAAATGTGTATGTAAAAAAAATTCAAAGATAAACTGAAAAAACCGATTTGAAACCAAATCTGGTTAAATCATATGTAAGAAACGTGAACAGAGTTCTAAGGTGATTGAGTGCCATGTTGAGAATGTCTTATAAGGAGTTCAGAGGGCCATTTGTTTTTCTTTTCCATTTTCATCCTTAAGATAACGTTTTTAGAGCTAGAATTGTTCAGTTACCTACCTGAAGATAATGCTCCTTTTGAAGTGGTTCTTTTAGGCTTAAAGAAATGTGATGGTTTTTATCTCTTTAAAACATGTAAGAATACATGAGATACTAAGATTTTTTTTCTTTTTTATAAATATTTCCTTTGATTTAAGCAACTGCTTATAAACTAGGAGCTTTGCCATTGTTTCTGTTAAAAACAAAGGCAGAAAGTAACATCAGGTATATTGCCATTGTAGTATTCTGTCAAACTATTTTTTAAATCGTATCCTGCAGTTATTCTGTACAACAAAGTGTTTGTTGCTTAGCTTTTGCCTTTCAGGACAATCTGAGTAGAATATAATCTTTTCTTTTTGTTAGAGCATACCAAATTCTCATAAATTAAGAAGCAACTTCAATTAAGAAATTTTTATGCTACTGTTCAATTTTTAATTTTTGTTTTTTTTCTTAGAATTCAAGGACTTAACCTGAACATAATACGTTTTTCTTATTGAAGTGTCATAGACTGTGATAGGGCTATAGCAGTAGAAATGGAAAAGAGGGATATCCTAGAGAGACATGATTCAGGAGAGAAAGCCTCTGGCTCTCTTACATCCTCCTGGCTTTTGGTACAAAGGCAGTATTTGTTTTATCCTGAAGCCAAATTTAAAACAATATTCATCTATTTTAAATTATCTGTAACTCCTTTCAAAGTCTAAAGAAGACTATTAGGATACTTTTGAAAAATCTTATACTTAGTTTAGAAAAAATTTATTTATTTTTAAAAAGGTATTTATTTATTTATTAATATTTAATTTGACAGAGATCACAAGTAGGCAGAGAGGCAGGCAGAGAGGGAGGGGGATCAGTCTCCCTGCCGAGCAGTGAGCTCCATATGGGGCTCGATCCCAGGACCCTGAGATCGTAACCTGAGCTGAAGGCAGAGGCTTAATCTACTGAGCCACCCAGACACTCTGAAAAAATTTATTTTTTTTACATTTACATTTATTCTATGTTCTCTACTTTATGTTACAAGTATGATTCTGAAAATTGGAATACATCTGTTTAAGTCTTGTATAATTCAAAATTTTTTGTATACAGTTGTTCCTCTCAGAGATTAATGCCTTTCTGTTTGTATAAATTCTTGTCAAGATTGATAAAGTGGTTAGAAAGAGAGAGTTGTAATTTAAATAGTATTGATGACTACTGTTTAGGAAGCAGTACCACGGGAGCACCCTTTCAGTGCCATGAAACAAGAACAGCAGAGGAAATGGATTGAAGATTTGAACAAGCAAATAGAAGATGATCGGCAAAGAAAAATAGAGGAAAAAATTACATCTTCAAAGGTAACTTAACAAATTTAGGTGGATGTTGTCACGGGAAAAAAAATAATTTGAGTCCTTAATCATAAACCTAAAAGTATCCTAAAGCTATTTGACAAGACTACAGTATTCAAATTAATACACATTTGCTCTTGTAAACCTTTTATTGAATGCATTTAGTAAGTGATTTTGTGTAATTCTTAAAACTGGCTTTTCAGGAATTTCCTAATTTGAATTTCTCGTACTCTTCATGTTAGTTACCTCAGATATATGGAATTAATAAAGAATATAGCTCTGTTAATTTTTGTGATGCTTATTCTGCTCTGTGGTGACTTTTAAAAATTGTGTTTGATTATCATTTTAGAACTTTATACATGAGAACAATTGGAAGAATCTTAGTAATTCTTATTTATCATGATTAGGGTGAGGAACATGACAGATGGGCAATGCATTTTGATTCGTTAAAGACCTATCCTGCTTCTCAGTCTCAACTGTCTTCTTGGTCAACACACAACCAACCCGAGTACTTCTGTGTCTCTCCGGACACTCACGAACTGGCTGATATCAGCAGTGTTTATACGCCTATGACTGGAAGCCAGGTTGAACCTTCAGAGGAGGAGCATATGGCAAAACCAGTTAGAGATAAGACCATGGCAGATAGTCAGAAAACAAAGTAAGTTTATTTTTCAGTATTTATTAATGTTTAAGAAAGTCTATGTGCTTTTAAAAGGACTGTCATTATATTTATAATACGTGTTAATTGATTTCAGGTTTGGTATTTTCCTTTAAAGTAGAAATTACTAGTGGATGTATCTGGAGCAAAAATGATTTAGCATCTTTTGGGGGTTTTGTGTAACTAAAGTGTCCATCTTGCCAGCTTTCTCCGTTCTATGACTGCTCTCTTGGATCCAGCTCAGATTGAAGAACGTGAGAGGCGACGACAAAAACAGTTAGAACATCAGGTATTGCATTGTAAAATACTATTCTTTGCCTTAATAAGTAAAGTCATTTCCAGCGGATACCTAAATAAATGGAAATTAAAATTCCAATATAAATGTATAGCACAGGCCCTTCCATTTCTGTGATGAATCTAATTCTTACTCCAGCTGGCAGTAATACTCAAATTATACTGATGCTGAGAACCAGACAGTATCACATAGTACAACCAGCCGCTTGCCTTCCAGAAGACAAGGTCTTTAATAGATGTTTTATATATGAAATGGCACTAAATCTTAACTTAGTACTGGTTATTTTTTTTTCATCTGTTTATAGGTCTCCTGAATTTTGTTTAGGATGAGAATTAGTTCTTTAAGGGAACTATACAGGGCACTGAAGTAGAATTCTGATTGAGAAATCTAGCAGATAATATAAGGAAGGAGACTAAGATTAATTCTAATTTAATCTAACACTAAAAGGACTTAAAATTCTGAATAATTCTTTAAAACCTTTGATACATGAAGAATTCGATGTAATTTATATTGTTAATCTTAATCAGTAAGTGAATTACAGAATGTCTGCTACTTACCAGGCACTATGCTAAGTGCTGAGATTTTTTTAGTTGTTTTTGGATTACTTCTTCTAACACACCTCCTCTGTTAAAAGAAAAGCACGGGCGCCTGGGTGGCTCAGTGGGTTAAAGCCTCTGCCTTCGGCTCAGGTCATGATCCCAAGGTCCTGGGATCGAGGCCCGCATCGGGCTCTCTGCTCAGTGGGGAGCCTGCTTCCCTCTCTCTGCCTGCCCTCTGCCTACTTGTGATCTATCTCTCTGTCAAATAAATAAATAAAATCTTTAAAAAAAAAAAAAAAAAAGAAAAAGCATAGGGGCACCTGGGTGGCTCAGTGGTTAAGCCTCTGCCTTCAGCTCGGGTCATGATCTCAGGGTCCTGGGATCGAGCCCACATCGGCTCTCTGCTCACAGCAGGGAGGTCTGCTCCTCCTCCTCTCTCTCTCTGCCTGCCTCTCTGCCTACTCATGATCTGTCTGTCAAATAAATAATAAAAAAAAAATCTTTAAAAAAAAAAAAAAAAAATAGAATTCCAGAAAAAGGAACAAAAGAGATGGGATAAATACATTAGAATTGACATTTTGTTTATTTATATATTGATATGCTATATATTATCTTAGACTATAATTTAGAAGAAAAATTCAAAGCTTCAAATAGATTTTTTTATATGTTGTGACAGTGCGTTTGTGATTTATGATTTAATACTGAGCCAAATCTAGCCATCACGCTCAGGTAGAAAGGAACGCAGGAAGAAAGAGCTGGAAGAACAGCAAAGAAAGAAGGAAGAACAAGAAGAGGAGCGTCGTTTAGCACGGGAACGAGAAGAGATGCAGAAACAGTATGAAGAAGACATACTTAAGCAAAAACAAAAGGAAGTAAGTATATTAAAATTTTTTTCATTGAAATATAATTAACACAGTGTTACATTAGTTTCAGGTGTACAACAACATAGTGATTCAGGAGTCCTATATGTTATACCATGTTGACAGGCATACAATACACATATTATAGTACCATTGACTGTATTCCCTATGCTGTTGCTTTTGTCCCTATGACGTTCATTTAATAATGGGAAGCCTGTACCTCCCACTCCTCTTCCCTCATTTACTGACTCCCTCTTCCCTGCTACCAGTTTGTGAGTCTGTTGTTTTGTTTTGTTTTCTAAAGATTTTACTTATTTATTTGACAGAGATCACAAGTAGGCAGAGAGGAAGGCAGAGAGATAGGCAGAGAGGCAGGCAGAGAGAGGAGAAAGAGAGAGGAGGAAGCAGACTCCCTGCAGAGCAGAGAGCCCGATGGGTTCAATCCCAAAACCCTGGGATCATGACCTGAGCCAAAGGCAGAGGATTTAACCCACTGAGCCACCCAGGCCCCTGTGGGTCTGTTTTTTTGTTTGTTTGGGGTTTTTTGGTTTTCATTTTATCTTTTAGTTTCCACATATAAGTGACTTCATATGGTATTGATCTTTCTCATCTGACTGACTGACTTTAGCATAATACCCTCTGGGTCCATCCGTGTTATTGCAAATGGCAAGATCTCATTCTTTTTTTTTTTTTTTAAATTTTATTTATTTATTTGTTAGAGAGAGTGAGCACAGGCAGACAGAGTGGCAGGCAGAGGCAGAGGCAGAGGGAGAAGCAGGCTCCCCGCTGAGCAAGGAGCCTGATGTGGGACTCGATCCCAGGATGCTGGGATCATGACCTGAGCCGAAGGCAGCCGCTTAACCAACTGAGCCACCCAGGCGTCCCGTCTTTTTTATGGCTGAATAATACTCTACTTTTGCATACACTACATCTTCTTATCCATTCTTCTGCTGATGGATACTTGAGTTGCTTCCATATCTTGGCTGTTACAAATAATGCTGCAGTAAACATTTGGGTGCATATATCTTTTGTTTCCTTTGGGTAAGTACTTTATAGTGAAATTACTAGACCATGTGGTAATTCTACTTTTAATTTTTTAGGAGGGTCCTTATTGTTTTCCACAGAGGTTATACCAATTTCCATTCTTACCAATAGTGCACAAGGGTTCCCTTTTCTCTACATCCTCACCAACACTTGTTGTTTCTTGTCTTTTTGATACTAGCTGTTCTGACGATGGTGAGATGATATATTATGGTTTTGATTCACATTTCCCTGATCATTAGTGATGTTGAGGATCTTTTCCTGTGTCTGTTAGCCATCTGTATGCTTTGGAAAAATGTTTGGGTCCTCTGATCTTTTTTAAAAATTAAATTATTTTGGGGGCAGTTGACTAAGTGTCTGAGTCTTGGTTTCAGCTCAGGTCATGCTCACTGGGTTGTGAGATCAAGCCTAGTGTGGAGCCTGCTTAAGATTTTCCCCCCACCCCCACTCTGTCAGCCTATCTCCCCATTCATGTGGTCATGCTGTCTCCCTTAAAAAAAAAAAATCATTATTTGGTGTTTTGGTGTTGAGTTGTACAAGTTATTTGTATATTTTGGATATTAACTCCTTTTCACATATGTTGTTTGCAGATATCTTCTCCCATTCAGTAATTTGTTGTTTTGTGGATGGTTTCTTTTATTGTGCAGAAGCTTTTTATTTTGATGTAATCCCAACAGTTTATTTTTGCTTTTATTTCCTATGCCTGAGGAGACAGATCTAGAAAATGGAAATTAAAATTCCAGTATAAATGTACAGCGCAGGTCCATGGTAATGCCAGTGTCCAAGAGGATACTGCCTCTGTTTCCTTTAAGGAGTTTTATAGTCTTAGGTCTCACAGTTTATATCCATTTGAGTTTATTTTGTGTGTGGTGGAAGAAAGTGGTACAATTTCATTCTTGTGCATGTTAACTGTCCAGTTTTCCCAGCATATTTTATTGAAGAGACCGTCTTTTTCCCATTGGATATTCTTGCCTTCTTTGTCATAGATTAGTTGACCATATAAGCATGGTTTTATTCCTGGGCTCCCTTTCATCTTCTTTTGATCTGTTTTGTGCCATTGCTATACTATTTTGAGTACTGGCTTTGTAGCATATATGGTTTGAAATCTAAGATTGTGATACCTTCAGCTTTGTTCTGCTTCCTCAGAATTGCTTTGGCTATTTGGGGTCCTTTGTGGTTCCATACAGATTTTAAGATTATTCTAGCTCTGTGGAAAGTTCTGTTGGTATTTTGATAGGGATTACATTCAATCTGTAGATTGCTTTAATAGAGTAGACGTTTAAAGTGTTAGTTCTTCCGGGGTGCCTGGGTGGCTCAGTGGGTTAAAGCCTCTGCCTTCAGCTCGGGTCATGATCTCAGGGTCCTGGGATCGAGCCCCGCATCAGGCTCTCTGCTCAGCAGGGAGCCTGCTTCCTCCTCTGTCTCT
The DNA here is from genome assembly GCF_902655055.1 of Lutra lutra. Classification (NCBI taxonomy): domain Eukaryota; kingdom Metazoa; phylum Chordata; class Mammalia; order Carnivora; family Mustelidae; genus Lutra; species Lutra lutra. The sequence continues at coordinate 198,406,918 of NC_062278.1, read as the reverse complement.
GCCTGCCTCTCTGCCTACTTGTGATCTCTGTCTGTCAAATAAATAAATAAAATATTAAGGGGCGCCTGGGTGGCTCAGTGGGTTAAGCCGCTGCCTTCGGCTCAGGTCATGATCTCAGGGTCCTGGGATCGAGTCCCGCATCGGGCTCTCTGCTCAGCAGGGAGCCTGCTTCCCCTCTCTCTCTCTGCCTGCCTCTCTGTCTATTTGTAATCTCTCTCTGTCAAATAAATAAATAAAATATTAAAAAAAAAAGTGTTCTTCCAAACTATCAACATGGTAGTATTTATATTATAAATAACATTATAGAGTAAAAATGGATAGAATAAAAATGGGTATATTTTTGAAAGAAAAATAATCAGAAGTTGAACATTTGCATCTGTTTTGAAATTTTGAAGGTGTATGCAGAAACACTGAAGTGTTGCATTATAAAGGTTATGAATGTAAAGGAGAATCTAGAGAAGGTTTAATTATTTCAAGTGATCAGTTCACAAATGCCATATTGCATGGGTTTTTTTCTCTGCTAAGAAAGGCTAGTACAGCACAAAAAAATTACCCATGTGCTTCATTTTGAAATGTTTTCTAAGCAATAATTATTATTTTTTTTAAGATTTTATTTATTTATTTGACAGATCACAAATAGGCAGAGAGGCAAGCAGAGAGGGGAAGCAGGCTCCCTGCTGAGCAGAGAGCCCAATGTGGGGCTCAATCCCAGGACCCAGATCATGACCTGAGCCGAAGGCAGAGGCTTAACTCTCTGAGCCACCCATGCACGCCTAAGCAGTAATTATTAATAAATATCCTAGATGTGTTAAAAGAAATGATTGGCCTTTCTGTCTGTATCCATTAGTGAACAGGAGCATATATTTGCAGTGATTGGCTGAGATTGATGATACATTTCATTGCTGTGTTAGAGTTTTCCTGTATGCTTAAATAAGATCTTTTTTTTTTTAATTATAAAATTTTATTTATTTATTTATTTTAAAGATATTATTTATTTATTTGAAAGACAGAGATCACAAGTAGGCAGAGAGGCAGGCAAGAGGGAGAGGAAGGGAAGCAGGCTCCCTGCTGAGCAGAGAGCCTGATTCGGGGCTCGATCCCAGGACCCTGGGATCATGACCTGAGCCAAAGGCAGAGGCTTTAACCCACTGACCCACCCAGGTGCCCAAATTTTTTTTATTTTTTGTGATTTTATTTATCCATTTGTCAGAGAGAAAGAGCACAAGGGAGAGCACAAGCAGGGAGAGGGGCAGAGGGAGAAGCAGGCTCCCTACTGAGCAGGGAGCCAGATCTAGGACTCGATCCCAGGACAGTGGAATCATGATCTAAGCTGAAGGCAGCCGCTTAACCAACTGAGCCAACCAGGTGTCCCTAAATAAGATCGTTTTTAAAAAAGAGTAGATACCTGGTTAGCTACAAGAACATCTCTGTTAAGTGGTACATGTGGCATAGGGATGATTGTGTGAAGTGTCATGTTTGAGCTGACCTGACATGAGCAAATCCTACAATGACATGTGATTGCCAAGGATTTGTGAGGTTTATAGTAGAGCATAGAGCATTTCCCCTCGCCCTCGGAGATGCAACCCAGAGCCTGCATTTTCTTGATTTTTCCCATTTTCAGCCTTAACTCCACACTGATGAAGCGGATGATCTGGGTTCTATTTTCATTATGTTGAATAGGTTAAGCCAACTACTCCTATGAAAAAACTATATATGTGAATAAAGTCAAAGGGTCATTTGTTTGAATTGCAAGAAATGGCCGTAAATCCTGTGTTTTACCTCTTAATAATTTGTTTTTAATCTTAATGGAATTTTGATGGAATTAATCACTGGTTTTAGAAGCTTTAAAAACTTTATTATAATAAACTTCAGTGGTAAAAGAATTCTTACATTTGTGGTCTAATACAGCTGTAGAATATGATACTAAAATGTAAGTTCCAAAAGGGAGAAGCTTTGCCCTGTTGACTTTTTCCCAGTATCTTGAATAGTGCCTGGCACATAGTAGGAGCTAATCTGCTCAGATAGTCAAGTCTATAGGTGTCTGATAATTGCATTTAATAATTCTGTGCCCTTCAATTTTAACAGGAAATCATGACTCTCAAAACAAATGAGCTATTTCAGACAATGCAGAGAGCACAGGAGCTAGCACAGAGGCTGAAACAAGACAGAGAAGAGAATTGGCTCAAAAGGGACACGACACTTCTGGATTGATTAAAAATCTTGGTGGTAAGCAGTTCACTAGAATTTTACTTAAAATATCTTTTGAAGAGGATTTTAAATAACTGCCTATTTTTGGTACCTCTAACACACCTAGTGACTAAATATGTTTTAGGAATTTCAGATCTTGAACTGATGTAACTTTATAAAAATGCTTATTTTGTTTGGGAGATTGGTTTAAGAGAAGAACTAAATAATGTTACACTTTCCAATAATCTTCTTTGATACAGGAAGGATGTTAGGGTTTGAAGACAACAACCAAGAATTCTCCAGATGTTTTTGGTGCAAAAAGGTGGTTTTATTAAAGCACGGGGACAGGACCCATGGGCAGAAAGAGTTGTGCTAGGGTCGTGAAGAGTGGCCCATCATATACTTCAAGTTGTGAGGGGTTAGGGATAGTGTAAGTATAAGGAATTTGGAAGCACAGTTTCCAGGACCTTGAGGGGGCTAGCTGTTGTTGGGAAAATGTCATTTATTACTGTCTAATAAAAACTTAGTCATGAGACCCTTCAGATGTATATCAGTGGGTCATATGATTGGGGGATGATTGCCAATATGTATTGGGGAGAGGGGTAGAGATAAAGGCAGTTTCCAGAGGAATTTTTTTTATGTTACAATAGACATACAAGATGGGGGTTGGGCTAAGATTACGTTCTGCCCTTAGCAAAGTGTGAACATCCAGGCAGTTGAGTTCCTAGAGGAATGTCACTAATGACCTATTTCAAGGACTTGTCAGTGGGCCGTAAGTAGTAAGGAAATTTAATTTAATTAATTTATTTTTTACCACGGTCTCCCCTCCCCCAGCCTCCTGCTGGGGGGTCACAGTGGCCATGACAGGGCCGGGCCAGCCATGGTGGCCCGTTTGCCCAGGGACAGGGGGCTCCTCTGGTTGTCCAGGGCACTCGACAGGTCCCCTCCATCCCCCTTGAGGGACCCCCTGCGGCTGATGCGCTCCTCCTCACACTTCTCCAGGCCCAGGCCCAGACCCTCGATGGGCCTGGGTCTCCGGTAGAGGCTGGGGTGGGCATTGAGTGGGTTGAGGGGGTTCAGCGGGTTGAGGGGGTTGGGGGGTTCATTGGTGGGCCTCCTCTTTATTGAGGGCCTCCTGGCTGGACATCTGCATGTGCCTTCGCAGCTGGCTGGTGCCCTGCTCCCACACCGACATGTGGTGCCGGCACCTCCGCTCCCTCATACAGGTGGCTGCTGCGTGGCTCCCACATTGACATGTGGTGTCTTCGCCTTCTGTCTCTTTCGATAGAAGGCATGTTGGGTGCAGACATCGGGCTGACCTCCTTGGCCTTCTGCAATGCATGTTTCTGGTTGAAAGCCTCTTCTTCTTGCTCATCTTGCTCATCTTCTGCTTTGTTTCCTACATTTTACATAAATTTCTTATGTTTTGCTTAGTAGGTAAAATGATACTTTTTTTTACCCAGTGTTTTTAGAGCAATCTCTGAAAGGATCTCATATTCAATAAGGGATAAAAATGCAGGTCACTTTTTGTAACAAAATTTAGGATAGCCCTTTTATATTTTTATTGTAGTGTTCACATTGATTACACTGAAAATCTTGTGCGTATATAGTTGCTGCTACACATACTTTCTCTTAATCTTCCTGAACTGTCATTATGTTGGATAATTTATTTCTCTTGCTATTTGATAGGTGACTAACAACATTTCAAATTTAGGACATGGCTTGGATGATGTCAGTGGTAAAAAGAATACATGTATCAATTCTACAACCTCTCCCAAAAAGGATACTGCTGTGCAAACAGGTATTTGTTTAAAAGTTGTGATTTGGTTTAAAATTTACTTAAAATTAGCATCACAGTCAGAATTAAGCTCAATTTAGAATTGAGCTCTATTTAAAAATGAAAGGAATTCACCACTTTTCAGCAAGGATTAGAAAATGAAGGGATCTCTTGATTTTTAATTTCTCTGTAACAGCTTCATTGAGGTTTAATTCACATAGCATACAGTTAACCCCCTTAAAGGATACAGTGCAGTGTTTTGGTTTTGTTTTTCTTCAAGTTTTTAATTAAATTCTAGTTAACATATATGGTGAAATTGTTTCAGATGTAGAATTTAGTGATTCATCACTTACATATAATACCCAGTGCACATCACAAGTGCCCTCCTAAATACCCATTACCCAGTTAGCCCATTTCACCACTCACCTCCCTCTATAATCACTCAGTTCTCTTTTTTTCCCCTCATTTATGTGAGAGAGAGGGAGAGTGAGAGAGAGCAGAAGCAGAGGGAAAGGGAGAAACAGACTCCCTGCTGAGCAGGGAGCCCAACATTGGGCTCAATTCCAGGACCCTGAGATCATGACCTGAGCTAAAGGCAGATGCTTAACCTACTGAGCCACCCAGGTGCCCCAGTATCTTCTAGTTCTGTCCATGTCATTGCAAATGGCAAGCTTTCATTCTTTTTGATGGCCAAGTTATATACCATCTTCTTCATCCATGGATATTTGGGTTCTTTCTATATTTTGCTGTGTTGTTGATAATGCTGCTATAAACATCATGGTGCATGTGCCCCTTTGAATCAGTATTTTTGTGTCCTTTAAGTAAATGCCTAGTAGTATAATTGCTGGGTCATAGGGTAGTTCTATTTTTAACTTTTTGAGGGACCCCCCCCCCCCCATACAGTTTTCCAGAATGGCTGCATCAATTTGCATTCTCATCAACAGTGTAGGAGGATTCCCTTTTCTCCATATATTCGCCAACATCTGTTGTTTTCTGTGCTAGTAAATTTTAGCCAGTTTGATAGGTGTGAGGTGGTATCTCATTATGGTTTTGATTTGTATTTTCCTGATGAGTGAAGTTGAGCATCTTTTCATGTGCCTATTAGGCAACTATATATCTTTGGAAAAATGTCTGTGTCTTCTGCCCCCCCCTTTTTTTCTTTTTTTTTAGGATTTTAAAATTTATTTCACAGAGAGAGAGAGCACAAGCAGGGGTGGCAGGGAGAGGGAAAGGGAGAAGCAGGCTCTCCACTAAGCAGGGAGTCCAATGCAGGGCTTGATCCCAGGACTCTTGGAATGTGACTTGAGCCGAAGGCAGCTGCTTAAGTGACTGAGCTACTGAGGCACTCCTTCTTGCCCATTTCTTAACTGGATTATTCATTTTTTGGGTGTTGAGTTTGATAAGTTATTATAGATTTTGGATACTAACCCTTTTTCAGACACGTCATTTGCAAATACCTTCTCCCATTCTGTAGGTTTTCTTTTAGTTTTGTTGATTTTTTTCTTCACTGTGTAGAAGCTTTTTATCGTGATGAAGTCCCGGTAGTTCACTTTTGATTTGCTTTTGTTTCCCTTGCCTCTAGAGACGTGTTTAATAAGAAGTTGCTATGGCTGAGGTCAAAGAGGTTGCTGCCTATGTTCTCAAGGATTTTGATGGATTCCTGTTTCACATTTAGGTCTTTCATCCATTTTGAATTTATTTTGTGAATGGTGTATGAAAGTGGTTCAGTTTCATTCTTCTGAATGTTGCTGTCCAGTTTTCCCAGCACCATTTGTTGAAGAGACTGTGTTTTTTCCATTGGATATTCTTTCCTGCTTTGTCGAAGATTAGTCGACCATGGAGTTGAGGGTCCATTTCTGGGCTCTCTATTCTGTTCCATTGATCTATATGTCTGTTTTTGTGCCAGTACCATACTGTCTTGATGATTACAGCTTTGCAGTAGAGCTTGGAGTCCAGAATTGTGATGCCACCCGCTTTGGTTTTCTTTTTCAACATTCCTTTGGCTATTTGGGGTCTTTTCTGGTTCCATATATATTTTAGGATTATTTGTTCCAGCTCTGAAAAGAGTTGATGGTATCTTCATAGAGATTGCATTGAATGTGTAGATTGCTCTAGGTAGCATAGACATTTTAACAATATTTGTTCTTGAAGGTCTACAAGCAGGGAATGTTTTTCCATATCTTTGTCTTTCTCAGTTTCTTTTATGAGTGTTTTGTAGTTCTGTGAGTACAAATCCTTTGCCTCTTTAGTTAGGTTAATTCTAGGTATTTTACAGTTTTTGGTGCATTTGTATATGGGATTGACTCCCTAATTTCTTCCTTCTGCCTCATTGTTAGCGTATAGAAATGCAGCTGATTTCTCTGCATTGATTTTATATCCTGCCACTTTGCTGAATTCCTATATGAGTTTTAGTGATTTTGAGGTAGAATCTTTTGTGTTTTCCACATAGAATATTATGTCATCTGCAGAGTGAGAGTTTGACTTTTTAGCCAATTGAGATGCCTTTTATTTCTTCTTGTTGCATGATTGCTGAGGCTAGGACTTCTAGTACTATGTTGAACAACAGTGGTGACAGTGGACATCCCTGCCATGTTCCTGACCTTAGGAGGAAAGCTCTGTTTTTCTCCATTGAGAATGATATTTGCTGTGGGCTTTTTGTATATGGCTTCTATGATATTGAGGTATGTTCCCTCTGTGAAGAGTTTTAATCAAGAAAGAATGCTGTACTTTATTAAATGCTTTTTCTGCATCACTTGAGAGGATCATATGGTTCTTGTCCTTTCTTTTAGTCATGTGGTATATTATGTTGATTGATTTGCGAATATCGAACCTTTCCTGCAGCCAAGGAATAAGTCCCACTTGATTGTGGTGAATAATTGTTTTAATAATTGAAATTATTAAAATATACCCTCTATTATTGAAATGGACCCTCAACTCCATGGTTGACTAATCTTTGACAAAGCAGGAAAGAATATCCAATGGAAAAAACAGTCTTCTTCAACAAATGGTGCTGAGAAAGCTGGACAGCCACATGCAGAAGAATGTTTGAATGTACTTTTATTTTTTATTTTTTATTTTTTTAAAGATTTATTTGTCAGAGAGAGAGAGAGAGAGAGCAAGAGTGAGCACAGGCAGATAGAGTGGCAGGCAGAGGCAGAGGGAGAAGCAGGCACCCTGCTGAGCAAGGAGCCTGATGTGGGACTCGATTCCAGGACTCTGGGATCATGACCTGAGCCGAAAGCAGCCTCTTAACCAACTGAGCCACCCAGGCGTCCCTGAATGTACTTTTAATGAACTGTTGGATTTGATTTGCTAATATCTTGTTGAGAATTTTCACACCCATGTTCATCAATTATATATTAGGTATAATTCTCCTTTTTGGTGGGGTCTTTGTCTGGTTTTGGAATCAAGGTAATGCTGGCCTCATAGAATGAATTTAGAAGTTTTCCTTCCATTTATTTCTATTTTTTTGGAACTGTTTGAGAAGAATGTGTATTAACTTTTTTTTTTAAAGTCTAGTAGAATTCCCCTGGGAAGCCATCTGGCCCTGGACTTTTGTATTTGAGAGATTTTTGATTACAGATTCAGTTTCTTTGCTGGTTATGGGTCTGTTTAAATTTTTTTCTTTCTGTTTCAGTTTTGGCAGTTTGTGGATTTCTAAGAATTTATCCATTTCTTCCAGATGCTTGTTTTGTTGGCATATGATTTTTCCTAATAATCTCTAATAATTATAATTCTGTGGTGTTGGTTGTGATCTCTCTTCTTTCATTGGTGATTTTATTTATTTTGGTCTTTTTGTGTTTTGATTAAGTCTGGCTAGGTGTTTATCAGTTTTATTCTTTCAGAGAAAAATATTTTAGTTTCATTGATCTGTCCTACTAGTTTTTTTATTTCTGCTCTAATCTTTTTATTTCCTTCCTTCTGCTGCCTTTAGGCTTTATTTGCTGATCCTTTTCTAGCTTCCTTTAGGTGTAAGGTTAGGTTGTATATTTGAGATTTTCTTGCTTCAAGGTAGGCTTGTATTGCAGTATACTTTCTTTTCAGGACCACCTTTGCTGCATCCCCAAGGTTTGGACTATCGGTTTTCATTTGCTTCCGTGGATTTTTAAAAATTTCTTCTTTATGGCGCCTGGGTGGCTCAGTGGGTTGGTCTGCTGCCTTCGGCTCAGGTCATGATCCCAGGGTCCTAGGATGGATCCCACATCGGGCTCTCTGATCAGCGGGGAGCCTGCTTCCGCCCACCCCCCCCCCCCCCCGCCCCGCCTGCCTCTCTGCCTACTTGTGATCTCTGTCTTTCAAATAAATAAAATCTTTTAAAAAAAATTTCTTCTTTAATTTCCTGGTTAACCTCTTCATTCTTTTTTTTTTAAATATTTAATTATTAATTATTTGACAGAGATCACAGGTAGGTAGAGAGAGAGGGGAAGCAGGCTCCCTGCTGAGTAGAGAGCCCGATGTGGGCCTGATCCCAGGATCCTGAGATCATGACCTGAGCCAAAGACAGACGCTTAACCCACTGAGCCACCCAGATGCCCCCTCTTCATTCTTTAGTAGATGTTCTTTAATGTCCATGTATTTGTGATCTTTCCAATTTTTTCTTGTGGTTGACCTTAAGGATTCATAGCATTATGGTCTGAAAATATGCATGGTATGATCTCATTCTTTTTGTATTGTCGAAGGCCTGATTGTGATCCAGTATGTGATCTATTTTGGAGAATATTCCATGTGCACTTAAAAGAATGTGTATTCCTGAGGTGGGGTTATGGACATTGGGGAGGGTATGGCTATGGTGATGTGCTGTGAAGTGTGTACAACCGTGGCGATTCACAGACCTGTACCCCTGGGATAAAATATATGTTTATAAAAAATAAAAATTTGAAAAAAATGTGTATTTTGTTGCTGCTTTAGGATGAAATGTTCTGAATATGTCTGTTAAGTCCCTCTGGTCCAGGTTGTTCATTCAAAGCCATTGTTTTTCTTTTGATTTTGGGCTTAGATGATCTGTAGGTTTCTGTTAATGGGGTATTAAAGTCCCCTATTGTTACTAATGGTTTCTTTATGTTTGTTATCAATCGACTTATGTATTGGTTGCTGCCCAGTTGGGGGCATAGATATTTGCAATTGTTAGATCTTCTTGTTGGATAGACCCCTTGTTTTATGAGATAGTGCCCTTTATCTCATATTATATTTTTTTTGTTTAAAATCTAGTTTGACATTAAACATGCCTACTCTGGCTATTGACTTCTGTTAGCATGATAAATTGGTTTTCACACCTCACTTTGAATCTGCATGTCTATAGGTCTAAAATGAGTCTCTTGTAAGCAGTATATAGGGGATCTTTTTTTTTTAAAATCCATTCTGATACCTTACATCTTTTGATTGGGGCATTTTCCATTTACATTTAGGCATTATTATATTTAGGAATTATTAAGATAAAAGGTAGTGCCATTGTATTGCCTGTGAAGTCACTGTTTCTGGAGATTTTCTCTGTTTCTTTCTAGACTTTGTTGCTTTTGGTCTTTCTTTCCAACTTTAAAGGGTCCCCTTTAATATTTTGCAGGGTGGTAGTTTAGTTATCATAAACTCCTAATTTGTTTGTCTGGGAATCTCTTTATTTCCTTCTATTCCAAATCCTTGATGGATAAAATATTCTTTACTGTATATTTTCCCCCTCAGCAGCCTTGAATGTATCATGCCACTCTCTTCTGACCTGCTGGGTTTCTTTGGTAAGATTTACTACTAACCTGATTTGTCTTCCATTGTAGATTAGGGATTTCTTTTCCCTTGCTGCTTTCAGGATTCTTTCCTTATCTCTGTATTTTGCAGATTTGCTGTGGTATGTCTTGGGGTTGGCCGGCTTTTGTGAGTTTGATGGGAGTTCTCTGTGCCTCCCAGGTTTGGCTAACTGTTTCCTTCCCCAGATTATAGAAGTTTTCATCTATAATGTGTTCAATATAAACCTTCTGATGCAGTATTTTTCTTAAAAGAGTACAATTAGAGTTTAGAGTTGTGCAACCATCCCCACAGTGAATTTAAGAACATTTTATCACCCCAGAAAGACCCCTGTGTTCATCACCAGTCATTCTTCTTTTCTCCCTTGTCTCCAGTTAAAGGTACCAGCAATCTACTTTCTGTTACTCTAGATTTGCCTATTCTAGACCTTTCATATAATTGGAATCATACCATATGATTGGTATTTTGTGCCTGGATTCTTTCATTTAGCGTAATGTTTTAAGGTTCATCATGTTGTAGCATGTAGCAATACATCATCATCCTTCATCACTGAATAATATTCCGTTTTGTGCATATACCACATTTTGTTTATTTCTTCATCAGTTGCCACCAGTTGGCTATTAAAAATATGCTATGAACACTTATGCAGAACTTACCTAGACATATATTTTCAGATCTCTTGGGAGAAAAGAATAGCATTGCTGAGTTATATATAACTGTATGTTTAGCATTTGATGAATTGTAAAACTTTTCCAAATTGTATGATTTTACATTTCCATCAGCAGTGTATGTAATTTCTCTGCATGTTAACCTACACATATTATTCTCATGGTTATGAAGTGGTATGTCATTGTGGTTTTGATTTACAATTTTCCCGGTGACCAATGATGAACATTTTTTATGTGTTCATTTTATTCATTTTTTTTTAAAAGATTTTATTTATTGAGAGAGAGAGAAATAGCAAGCAAGTACACAAGGAAGGGGAAGGGAAAGCAGGAGAGGGAGAAGCAGGCTCCCCATTGTGCAGGGAGCCAGATGCAGGGCTCAATCCCAGAACCCTGGGATCATGACCTGAGCCAAAAGCAGACAATTAACTGACTGAGCCACCCAGGCCTCCTCATGAGTTCATTTTAAATTTTTAAAAATGTGATAAGGTAATATCCAAGTTGGGCCTGATTATTATAGGTCTCCATGCTTACTGTGAATCCTTTCAGTCCTTTACATATCTTTCTGGGAATTTTTTTTTTTAATCGTTTCCAGAAAATCCCTTAAACTTTTCACTTTTTAAAAATCCAGGGATAATTGACATACAACATTAGTTTCAGGTGTAGAGCATAATGATTCTATATTTGTGTATGTTGCAGAATGGTCACAGTAGGTCTAGTTAATATCACCATCAGTTAGAAATTTTTTCTTGTGATGAGAAATTATTCTCTTAAATATGGAATTATTATTAACTAGAGTCACTGTGTTGTATGTTATATCCCCATGACTTATAACTGGAATTTATAGTTTTTTGACTTTTCACCATTTTGTCCTTCTTTCCCCTCCCACTGCTGCCTTTGGCAGCAATATATCTGTGAGCTTCTATGGTTTTTGCGTGTGTGTGTGTGTGTATTTTTTTTTAAGATTCCACTTGTAAGTAAAAGAAAAAAAATTCCCCATATAAGTTAGATCTTATAGTATTCGTCTTTCTCTGTCTTTTTTTACTTAGTATAATGCCCTCAAGGTCCATCCAAGTGGTCACAGATGGCAGGATTTCATTTCTTTTTATGGCTGGGTAATATTCCTTTGTGTATGTAAACACTACATTTTCTTTATATTTATCTGACACTTAGGTTGCTTCCATGTCTCCACCATTACAAATAGTGCTCCAGTGAACACAGGAGTGCATACATCTTTTTGAGTTAATGGTTTTGTTTCTTTCGGATAAATATCCTGAGGTGGAATTGCTGGATCATGTGGTAGTTCTTCTTTTAACTTTTTGAGGAATCTTTATATTTTCTGTAGTGGAAATTAACCAATTTAGAAGTCCTACCAACAATGCATGAGGGTTCCCTTTCTCTACCTCCTTGCCAACTCTTGTCATTTCTTCTCTTTTTGATACTCAACATTCTGAATGGTGTGAAGCCATATCTCACAGTGGTTTTGATTTTTCATTTCCCTGATAATTAGTTATGTTGAGCATCTTTTTATGTAGCTGTTAGCCATCTGTAGGTACTCCTTTGAAAATTGTTCAAATCTTCTGCTCATTTTTAAAATCAGATTGTATCTTTGCTTTTCTTATTGCATTGTATAATTTTTTTTTAGATTAACGTAAATATATTACTTGTTTCATGGGTACAGGTCTGTGAATCATCAGTCTTACACAGTTCACAGCACTCACCATAGCACATACCCTCCCTAACGTCCATAACCCAGCCACCATATCCTTCCCCCCGCCCCACCCCAGCAACCCTTAGCTTGTTTCCTGAGATGAAGAGTCTCTTTATGGTTTGGCTCCCTCCCTGGTCCTATCTTGTTTCATTCTTCCTTCCCTTCCCCCCATGAACCCCGACCCTGCCTCTCAAATTCCTCATATAAGAGAGATCATATGATAATTGTTTTTCTCTGACTGACTTAACTTTGCTTAACATAACAGCCTCTAGTTCCACCCATGTTGTTGCACATGGCAAGATTTCAGGGTTTTTTTTTTTTTTTTTTTTTTGATGGCTGCATAGTATTCGTGTGTGTGTGTGTATGTATCCACACCACGTCTCATCCATTCATCTGTTGCTGGACATCCAGGCTCTTTCCATAGTTCTGCTTTTGTGGACATTGCAGTCTGCTATAAACATTTGGGTGTGTGTGCCCCTTCAGATCACTACATTTGTGTCTTTAGGGTAATACCCAGTACTGCAAATGCTGGGTTGTAGGGTAGCTCTATTTTCAACTCTTTGAGGAACCTCCATACTGTTTTCCAGAGTGGCTGTCCAGCTTGCATTCCCACCAACAGCATGGGAGGGTTCCCCTTTCTTCCCATCTTCGCCAACACCTGTCGTTTCCTGACTGGTTAATTTTAGCCATTCTGATTGGTGTGAAGTGGTATCTCACTGTGGTTTTGATTTGTATCTCCCTGATCCAAGTGATATAGGGCTCTTTTTCCTGTGTCGTTGGCCGTTTGGATGTCTTTTTTTTTTTTTTTTAAAGATTTTATTTATGTATTTGGACAGAAATCACAAGGAGGCAGAGAGGCAGGCGGAGAGAAAGGGGGAAGCAGGCTCTCCACTAAGCAGAGAGCCCGATGCAGGCTCTATCCCAGGACCCTGAGATCATGACCTGAGCCGAAGGCAGAGGCTTAACCCACTGAGCCAACCAGGTGCCCCTGGATGTCTTCTTTACAGAAATGTCTGTCCATGTCTTCTGCCCATTTCTCGATTGTATTGTTTGTTCTCAGGGTGTTGAGTTTGGTAGGTTCTTTATACACTTTGGATACTAACCCTTTTTCAGACATGGCCATTTGCAAATATCTTCTCCCATTCTGTTGGTTGTCTTTTGGTTTTGTTAACCGTTTCCTTTGTTGTGCAAATGATTTTGATCTTGATGAAGTCCCAGTAGTTCCTTTTGCCCTTGCTTCCCTTGTCTCTGGTGGTGTTTCTAGAAGAAGTTGCTGTGGCTGAGGTGGAAGAGGTGGCTGCCTGTGTTCTCCTCAAGGATTTTGAAGGATTCCTGTCTCACATTGAGGTCTTTCATCCATTTTGAGTCTTTTTTTGTGTGTGGCATAAGGAAATGGTCCAGTTTCATTCTTCTGCATGTGGCTGTCCAGTTCTCCCAGCACCATTTGTTGAAGAGACTCATTTTTTCCATTGGACATTCTTTCCTGCTTTGTCAGTGATTAGTTGATCACAGAGTTGTGGGTCCATTTCTGGGTTCTCTGTTCTGTTCCATTGATCTATGTGTCTGTTTTTTGTGCCAGTACCATACTGTCTTGATGATCACAGCTTTGTAATAGAGCTTGAATTCTGGAATTGTGATGCCACCAACGTTGGTTTTCTTTTTCAACATCCCTCTGGCTATTCGGGATCTTTTCTGGTTCTATACAAATTTTAGGATTATTGTTCCATTTCTTTGAAAAAGTTGGTGGTATTTTGATAGGGATTGCATTAAATGTGTAGATTGTTCTCGGTAGCATAGACATTGTCACAATGTTTGTTCTTCCAGTCCATGAGCATGGAACGTTTTTCCATTTCTTTGTGTCTTCTTTAGTGTCTTTCATGAGTACTCTATATAGGTTTTTGAGTACAGATTCTTTGCCTCTTTGGTTAGGTTTATTCGTAGGTATCTTATGGTTTTGGGTGCAATTTTAGATGGGATCAACTCCTTAATTTCTCTTTCTTCTCTCTTGTTGTTGGTGTATAGAAATGCAACTGATTTCTCTGCATTGATTTTATGTCCTGGTATTCTACTGAATTCCTGTATGAGTTCTAACAGTTTCTGGTATTTTATTTTTGATGCAATTGCAAGTGAGATTTTTTTTTCTTAATTTCTCTAACAGTATTAATGTATAGAAACACAACAGATTCATGTGTATTGAGTTTTTTATCCTGCACCTTTATGGAATTCGTTTTTTCTGACAGATTTTGGTGGAGTCTTTTGGGTTAGCCACATAAGTATCATGTCTTCTGCAAAGATTGGAGAGTTTGACTTCTTGTTTGCCGATTCGGGTACCTTTTATTTCTTTCTTGTGTGTGATTGCCAAAGCTAGGACTTGTAGTACTGTGTTTGAATAGCAGTGGTGATAGTGGACAGCCCTGCCATGTTCCTGACTTTAGGGGAAAAGCTCTCAGTTTTTCCCATTGAGAATGATATTCGCTGTGGGGATTCTGATGATACTGAAGTATGTGCCCTGTATCCCTACACCGTGGAAGAGTTTGATCAAAAAGGATGTTGTACTTTGTCAAATGCTTTTCAGTAGATGTTGAGAGTATCATATGGTTCTTGTTCTTGTGTATGATTTATTTATATATTTTAGATATTAACCTCTTATCAGATATATTATTGCAATATTTTCTTCCATTTAGTAGGTTGCCTTTTCATTTTGTTGGTTCCTTTGCCCTTGATGTGAAGAAATGTTTTTAGTTTGATACAGTCTTAGTTGTTTACTTTTAACTTTGTTGCCTTTGCTTTGGACTCAGATTTTAAAAACGATTGCCAACATCAATGTCAAGGAGTTTATTACTGCCTGTGTTTTCATTTCTAGGGTTTTATGTTTCAGGTCTATATTGAAGATTTTATCTATTTGGGTTCATTTATGTGTAGTGTAAGATAGTTGTCAAGTGTCATTATTTTGCATTTGACAGTCCAGTTTCCCAGCACTGTTTACTAAAAAGACTGTCCTTTCCCCATTGTGTATTCTGGGCTTCTTTGTTGTAATTAACTCTTCATATAAGTGTGGGTTTATTTCTGTGCACCTTGTTCTGTTCTTTTGATCTGTGTCTCTGTTTTTATGTGAGTACTGTACTGTTTTAATTACTATAGATTTGAAATGTAGTTTGAAATCAGGTACTGTGATGCCTCCAGCTGCGTTCTTTCTCAGGGTTGCTTTCGTTATAGGGTCTTTTGTGTTGCCATAGAAGTTTTGGGATTGTTCTATTTCTGTTGAAAGATGCCATTGGAATTTTGATATTAATTGTGATGAGTCTGCAGATTTTGGACAATATAGACATTTTAGGAATAGTAATTCTTCCAGTCAGCATGGCATGTTTTTGCATTTATTTGTGTATTCTTCAGTTTCTTTAGTAGTATCTTAGAGTTTTCAGTGTACAGGTTTTTTACCTCCAAGGTTAAATTTATTCCTCGTATTATATTTTTGATGCAATTGCAAGTGGGATTTTTCCTTAAATTCTCTAACAGTATTAGTGTATAGAAACAGAACAGATTCATGTATATTGATTTTTATATCCTGCACCTTTATGGAAATTGTTTTTTTCTGACAGATTTTGGTGGAGTTTTTAGAGTTTTCTGTATATAAATGATGTCATCTGTAAATAGTGACAGTTTTACTTCTTCCTTTCCAGCTTGGATGCCTTTTCCTTTTCTTGCCTAATTGCTATGGCTAGGATTTCCAGTGCTATGTTGAGTAAAGTGTGGAGAATAGACTCCTTGTCTCGTTCATGATCTTTGATAAAAACTTTCACCTTTTCACTGCTGAGTATGATGTTAGCTACTTGCTTGGCAAACATATATAGTCTTATATGTAAGGGTATAGTCCCTTTATATGAGGGTATAGTCCTTATAACCTTGTATATGAGAATTTTTATCATAAATGGATTGAACTTTGCCAGATGCTTTTTCTGCCTCTGTTGAGATGATCATATATTTGTAGCTTTCATTTTGTTACTCTGTTGTATCTCAATTTATTAGCAGATGTTGCAACATCTTGCATCTCTGTAATAAATCCTACTTGATCATGGTGTATGATCCTTTTAATGTATTGTTGAATTCTGTTTGGTAATATTCTGTTGAGGAAATTTTTAAAAAAAATATTTTTATTTATTTATTTGACACAGAGAGAGGGACAATGAGAGAGAGAAAGCACAAGCAGGGGGAAAGGCAGGCAGGCAGAGGGAGAAGGAGAAGCAGGCTCTCTGCCGAGCAAGGAGCCCGATGTGGGGCTTGATCCCAGGACCCTGGGATCATGACCTGAGCCGAAGGCAGACACTTAACCGACTGAGCCACCCAGGCGTCCCTGTTGAGGAATTCTTGCATCTATATTTATCATGGGTATTGGCCCGTAACTTTCTTTTCTTGTAGCAGTCTTCTCTGATTTTGGTATCAGGGCGATGCTGGCCTCATAAAATAAGTTTGGAAATGTTCCTTGCTCTTGTGTTTTTGGGAAGAATTTGAGAAGGATTTGTATTATTCTTCTTTGAATATAGGGTAGAATTCATCATTGAATCCATCTGGGCCTGGTCTTCTATTTGTAGGGAGGTTTTTTTAATTATTAATTCTCCTTACTAGTAATAAGTGTGTTTGGATTTTTCTTTGTGGTTGTATGTTTCTAGGAATTTATCCATTTGTTCTAGGTTGTTGAATTGTTCATTTGCAGTTGTTCATAGTAGGTTATGATCCTTTGCATCTCTTTGGTATCTTTGTCATGTCTCTTATCCTGATTTTGAGTCATCTCTTATTTTTCTTGAAGATTCTAGCTAAAGGTGGTCGGTTTTGTTTAGCTTTTCAAAAAAACAGCTTAGTTTCATTGATACTGTGTGTTGTCGTTGTATATCTGTATTTCATTTATTTCCATTCTGATCTTCGTTATTTCCTTCCTTGTCCTGAGTTTGGTTGGTTGTTTTTCTATTTCCTTGAGTTTTAAAGTTAATGTTTATTTGAGACTTTTCTTGTTTCTTGATGTAGGAATTTATCACTCAAATTTCCCTTCCCTCTTAGAACTGTTTTTGCTGCATTGTGTAAGTTTTGATGTGTTGTATTTCTAGTTTAAGTTGCCTTAAGACATTTATTTCTTTCTTTTTAAAAAGATTTATTTATTTATTTCACAGACAGAGATCACAAGTAGGCAGAGAGGCAGGCGAGAGAGAGGGGGAAGCAGGCTCCCTGCCAAGCAGAGAGCCTGATGTGGGGCTCGATCCCAGGACCTTGGGATCATGACCTGAGCTGAAGGCAGTGGCTTTAACCCACTGAGCCACCCAGGTGCCCCAAGACATTTATTTCTTTTGACTTTTTTTTTGACCTGTTAAGTGGCATGTTATTTAATCTCCACATAATTGTGAGTTTTCCAGTTTTCCTCAGGTAATTATTAATTTCTAGTTTTGTATCATTGTGGTTGAAAAAAATGCATGATGTAATTTGAATTTTCATGAATATTATTATTAAAACGGACTTTGTGGCATACCATGATCTATCTTGGAAAATGTTCCTTGTGTACTTGAGAAGAGTGTTCTGTTGCTTTGAAAATTTTCTGAATCTGCCCGTAAGGTTTATCTGGTCTAATGTTTAAGGTCTGATGTTTTTTTACTTTCTCTCTTGATCTATGCATTGATATGAATGGGTTGTTAAAGTTTCCTACTATTATTGTACTTCTGTCAGTTTCTCTCTTTAGGTGTGTGAATACTTCCCTTATATATTTAGGTTCTCCTGTGTTGAGTGCATAAATATTTACAGATGTTATATTCTCATGTTGGATTGACCCCTTTATCACTATGTATTGCCCTTCTTTGTCTCATAATTATTGCAGTCTTTGTTTTAAAGTCTATTTTGTCTGATAGAAGTGTAGCTACCTTCACTTCCTTTTCCATTTGCATAGAACATCTTTTCCCATCTGTTTATTTTCATTCTGTGTATCCTTCTGAAATGAGTCTCTTATAGGCAGCCTAATTTTCTTTCCCATTCAGCCGCTCCATCTTTTGATTTGGAAAATTTAGTACATTTAAACTTAAAGAAATTATTGATAGGTGTGTGCTTATTGCCATTTTGTTCATTTTTTCCTAGTTCCTTTCTTCTCTTTGTTTTGATGACTTTAATAGTATTGTTAGATTCTTTTTTTGATCTTTTGTGAATCTGTCTTTTGTTTGTCTACTATAGGTTTTTACTTTATGGTTACATTTAGTCTTACATATAACTTAATTTATAAGTCTTTTTAAAGTTTGTAACATTTTTAAGTTTGAGAGCACTCTAAAGCTCTGTCTCACATCTTTTTATCTTTTGTATCTTTATCTTTCATATCCCATAACTAATTATTCCAGTTATGGTTATTTTTACTACTTTTCTGTTTTAACCTTCAGACTAGTTTTCAAAGTGATTAACCCACTACTTTTATTTTGTATTAATGTTTACTAATGAGATTTTTATTTTCATAAGTTTTCTTGTTGATTAGCGCCCTTTGTTTTAAACTTGAAGAATTTTCACATTCCTTTTACAGCCAGTTTAGTGGTGGGGTGGCCTGGGTGACTCAGTCATTAAGGCCAGTTTAGTGGTGGTTAACTCTTATTTTTTGCTTGTTTGGAAAACTTTACTCTCCTTTAATTCTGAATAACTCTGCCACATAAAATTGGCTGGAAGTTTTTTTTTTCCTGGACTTTGACTATATTGAGCCACTGTCTTCTGACCTACAAAGTATCTGCTAAAAAAATCTCATGAGGGTTCCTTGTATGTAACAAGTTGATTTTCTACCGTTTTTTTTTTTTTTTAAAGATTTTATTTATTTATCAGACAGAGAGATCACAAGCAGGCAGAGAGGCAGGCAGAGAGAGAGGAGGAAGCAGGCTCCCCGCCGAGCAGAGAGCCCGATGCGGGGCTCGACCCCAGGACTCTGAGATCATGACCTGAGCCGAAGGCAGCGGCTCAACCCACTGAGCCACCCAGGCGCCCCGATTTTCTACCGTTTTTAAGATATACTCCTTAAGTTTCAACATTTTAATTATAAGAATCTCAGTGATGGTTTCTTTGTGTTTCTTATTTTGAGTTCTCTGTGCTTCCTGAATCTGGATATTGGTTTCTTCTCCGGGTTAGGGATGTTTTCAGCCATAGTTTCTTCACGTAAGTTTTTTGCTGCTTTTCTCCTCTGAGGCTCCAAATAATTTGAATATTTGTTGGCTTGGTGTTGTCCCATAAGTTCCTTGAGCTGTCTTCACTTTTATTTTTTTTTGATGCTCTGATTGGATGAATTCCACTATCCTGTCTTTGAGTTCACCAGTCCTTTCTTCTGTATCATCTAGTCTCCTATTGAACCCTTCTAGTGTTATTTTTCAGTTCAGTTAATATATTCCTCAGCTCTGTGACTTGTATTTGGTACCCTGAATATTTATATTTTCTTTTTGAAGTTTTCACTGTGTTTATCCATTCTTTCAAGGTCTGTGAGCATCTTTGTCACCATTACTTACTTTGAACTCTATTAGGTAAATTTTTTCATTAAGGTTTTTATCCTGAGGTTTTATCTTATTCTCCTGTTTGGAACATATTCCTCTGGTTTCTTCATTCTGTCTTGGTTTGTGTGCATCAGTTTTAACAACTGCCTCTCTCAGGATTGGAGGATGGCCTCATGTACACACTGAACCTTATTGTTCAAACCTACGCACGCTCTTGGTTGTCTCTCAAGCCTTTGTGATAGTCCCTGCAGCCAGTTTATTTATAAAAGCTCCCAGTAGTTGAGTGTGCCAAGACTGGTCAGTGTCCTAGAGAGGGGAGTATCTGAGTCACCACTTAGATTCAGGCTGATGGAAGCCAGACCTTCAGGCAGCAGCTTTTAACATATATAAATATCCACTAGGACCACAAGCAGAAGCTCCCCTGGCCTCCAGGGCCTGGTTATCCAGGGTATGACATAAAATAAAGGGCAACAGCGTGTATAAAAGTTCCCTTCCAGGGGATATTGGCACTCTGGAGTAGGACAGGAAAAGCATGAAGATGACACCTGCTGGTTGGGGTGAGGTGGGGTGGGGTGGGGGCTAGAACTCTAAAGATAGCACCTGTTGGAGGTTCGTAGTAGGCCTGTATTTTTTTTTACTTTATTTTTAAATTTTTCTTTAAAGGTTTTATTTTTATTTAATAGAGAGCAGTCATGAGTGGGGGACAGGGGGAGGTGGAGGGAGAAGCAGACTCCCTGCTGAGCAGGAAGCCTAGTGCCAGACTCGATCCCGGGACTCCCGGACCATGACCTGAGCCAAAGGCAGTTGCTTAATCAACTGAATCACCCAGGTGCCCAGGCCTAGTGTTTTTTGTTTTTTTTTTTTTTAAAGACTTCATCCATTTATTTGACAGAGATCACAAGTAGGCAGAGAGGCAGGCAGAGAGAGAGGAGGAAGCAGGCTCCCTGCTGAGCAGAGAGCCCGATGCGGGGCTCGATCCCAGGACCCTGAGATCATGACCTGAGCCGAAGGCAGCGGCTTAACCCACTGAGCCACCCAGGCGCCCCAGGCCTAGTGTTTTAAATGAAGGTAGTGCCTGCCAGCCTTACTTCCCTGGAATAGTATCCCAGTAAGTCCCTAGATATGTGGTTAAGTTAGATACCTGCCCCTCAGGCCAACACTTTATGTGAAAAGAAGTTTGTTTACTTATATTAGTAACTCTGGATACTATTGGCTGCATCTTTGCTGGGCCCTGGGGGAAGTTAGTCCACACAACAGGCATTTTTGCCTTCTGCTATAACTTCGTGGGTCTCATAGACATCAGCCCTATTGGCTTTCTAAGCTAGATGTTTTGTGAACTCCTCTCTCAATATCAGATCTTAAAAGCTGGGGTGCCCAGTGTAGGGTTCAAACCCATTGCACCTCAAGAAGGTGGTCTGGGTTACTTACTTACCTGAAAGCTGCTCACTTATCTAAAATTATTCTGCTTATGTGCTCTTGGTATTGTTTGATACTTTGTGCTTAAGATTGGTGAATCGGTTTCAGCCCTTTCCCTATGTCCAGATAAGTAACAGACTTATATGAATCCTACACATTTAAGGGAAAGTGAAAATAATTCCTTAAGACAGTGAAATTATGTGTATTATCACTGAGTGGCTCTAAATAAGAGAATTTAATCAGTCAGGTCCAAAATAGAGTAATTCAGGATGCTTTATGTAGAAAGGGACCATTTCCAAAAAAACTGGGTGTGAGGGAATCAGAGAGAGTTCATGACTTCGGTGCTAGTAGCAACTAAGCTGATTACCAAAACCTAGAAGGCAAAAATTGTGTTAGAGGTAACTTTGAGGGGAACAGTGACCTTTGGTAAAGGGACAGAGTCAGCCTCAGGTCAATACAGGGAATGAGCCAGTGGAATAAATATCCTGACTTCATTTGCTTTCAATCTGCCAGTGAACCCCTCGTGACTGAAGTTGGAGGACCCAGGAACCCATTGATAACGGTTCATACCAGTTTAGCTTGCCAGGGCAGAGAGTCATGGTAGAAAAAGGCATTAAGTGGGGTATAGAGTGGCAAAAGAAGATATCCAGTATTAGAATGGTGCAGGCTAGGCAGCCTCACTAGAGACTGGTCCTAGAGCATCTCCATCCTGGAATAAGAAACCTGGTCAGTGTCCAGGATAAGAGAGCAGTAAGTGGACTATTAATTTTTTTTTAATGTGTAGCAAGACCTTTTTTCATTAGCTAATTGTGTATTTAAAATTTTAATCATGAGGGACTGCCTGGGTGGCTCAGTGGGTTAGGCCTCTGCCTTCAGCTCAGGTCGTGATCTCAGGGTCCTGGGATCGAGTTCCGCATCGGGCTCTCTGCTAGGCAGGGAGCCTGCTTCCTCCTCCCTCTCTCTCTCTCTCTCCCTCTCTGCCTACTTGTGATGTGTCTCTGTCAAATAAATAAAATCTTTAAAAAAATTTTTTTTTAATCACGAGTCAAAGATTTTGAAATTTTGTAAAATTGTTCAACTGGTTTCACAGCTGTTACAGCTGAATACATCCGTAAACATGTAAGAAGAAAATTTCAGAAGTCTTTTTTGTGCAAACTTTTCCAGTGTTTTATGTGATTTAGCGATGGTCTGCTGGCAGAATATAATGGTATATGAGTCATATGGATCTAAAAGTACAAAAAAACACATGACTTCATCATTTCCCTAAAAATTTGACTCCAAGAAGGGAGGTATAAGAGACATTTTCCCAGTACTTCAGACAGTGGAAGGACATTTTCCAGATCCTGTATATTTATGTACTTTAATTTCAAGCCAAGTTATGAAAAAAAACTTAACATCTCACTTTTTTGTCAGTTACCACTGATATGAAAAATATAGACTTTTGCTGAGAAGGAAATACTCTTAGATATACAAGATGATACTCTATACTATATGGCTTTTGTATATTCTAAGGAAAGCCAGGACAGTCCTGTGAAAAGTTTCTTTTAAAAAATGGTCTGTATTATGTGATGTTAAGAACAAATCATCTGGGGGAGCCTGGATGGCTAAGTGTCTAACTCAGTCTTACCCGAAGTCGTGATCTCAGGGTTGTGAGTTCAAGCCCGGCATTGGGCTCCACAAAAGACTGAACCTTCTTAAGTTGTGAAACACTTTATGGCACGGGTGACCAAGGCACCTTGCTGAGTAAATAATGAGGGTCTGTGTTTGGCAGGAGTGCCGAGAAACACAAATACCCTATAGCTTCACTTGTGGGAGGAATCTAGAGTGGGGTGGACAAATTCATAGAGATGGAAGGTAGAGAGGTGGGGAGGGAGGGTGGAATGTGGAGTTACTACTTAGTGGATGTAGGGTTTCTTTTTGGGGTAAATGAAAGCGTCTGAAAATTGTGGAGTACTGTGGGTTTGTTTGGTACAGTGAATGGTACACTTAAAAATGGATTAATGTAAGATTTAGAACCCTTGTGCACTATTGGTAACACAAAATACAGTAGTCACTATAGGAAACAAAGCATTTCCTCAAAAAATTCAAAAATAGGGGTGTCTGGGTGGCTCAGTGGGTTAAAGCCTCTGCCTTCAGCTCGGTTCATGATCCCAGGGTCCTGGGGTCGAGCCCCGCGTCGGGCTCTCTGCTCAGCAGGGAGCCTGCTTCCTCCTCTTGGTCTCCCTCTCTACCTATTTGTGATCTCTGTCAAATAAATAAACAAAAAATCTTTAAAAAAAAATTCAAAAATAAGCATATGGTCCATCAATTCCCGTTCTGGGTATATACCCAAAAGAGCTGGAAAGTGAGAAGAGATATTTGGACACCAGTGTGCATAGCAACATTAGTCACAGTAACTAAAAGGTAGAAGCAATCTAAATGTTGTCCCTTGACAGATGAATGGATAAACAAAGTGTGATATACACCTACTATGGTATATTACTCAGCCTTAAAAAGGGAGGAATTATGACGCATGCTGTACAAATACACGGTTAAACTTCAAGGACATTATGCTAATACGAAATAAGCCTGTCATAAAAAGACAAATATTGTATGATTCTACTTGTATGAGGTACTTAGAATAGTCAAAATCATAGAAACAGAAAGTAGAATGGTGGTTGCCAGAAGCTGGCAGGGAGAATAGAAGTTGTTTAATTATACAGAATTTGGGGGGGGGGGACCCCACAAAACTATAATGCCTTTGAAAAAAATAAATTCTGTGTTTTACAACAATTAAAAATTAATCCTCTGAAATTCTTCTTTAGATGACTTAAATACAGGAACATTCACCAATGCAGAATCATTCTGTGGAACAGTAATAGAGAGGGAAATACTAAATTGTTCATCTCCTGAGATTCCTGCAGAATTTAACGAACAGTTTAACACTAAGAAGGACAAAGAGGAACTAATAAATCAGGTTAAAGGAGCCAACCTAGAAAAAGAAAACAGTTGGTATGATGATCCGTGTAATGAGTTTGCAAGGACAGAGAAAACACATTTGAAGAAATGTCCTAAAAGGCCTGATTGGAATATAAACAAACCACTCAAAAGGTATATTCCAGCATCAGAAAAGTACCCCAAACAGCTTCAAAAGCAGAGAGAAGAAAAAAAAGTAAGAAGGCAGATGGAACTGCTTAATTTGGTAGAAAGAAATAGTCCTGGACATCTCTCTCAAAATAGAGGCACTTCACCAGTTCTTCCTTCATCTCAAGAAACTGAGCCAAGGTTCAGGTGGCATCTAATCAAAAAGGTAAGACTTTTCTGTCTTAAAAATATTTTTAAAGTATGTATTGATGTTTCTGGATTGAAAACCGTTCCCCACATGCATATTTTGACAAAGTGGCTCTGTATCTGAGCAAGAATTTAAGAAATATACTTTGGTTTATACTAGGGGTTGTCAAACTATGGCCTGTGGGCAAATCCATCATGCTGCTGCTTTTGGAAATCAAGTTTTATAAAAATGCTCATTCTTTTATGAATTGTCTGTGTCTGGCTTAGAGTAGTTGTAAGAGATTACCACATGGCCCACAAAGCCAAAAGTGTTTACTATCTGGTCCTTTACAGAGAAACTTGACACTTTAACCTTGTATAGATGAATGCTGTTCATTGTTTTAATAGCCATTTCAGAATTCTTGTTTATAGTTCATATAGACAGAGGATAATTTTATAAGGTCAGGAATTACTGCATTGGTTCTGTGATTGGAAAAATATAAAGTCTCTCCCATTATCATCCAATATGTGTTATTCAGTTATCATCCTCAGATTATCTCAAATTTTAAGTATTTGTGGGGACATATGGCAGTACTGCCACTCCTGTCTGCATTTTTCTACCCTTTAGGAAGAAGAGCCTCTGAAAATTAATTCTTTCAGCAAGGAAAGGTATGTTATGGACTGGATTGATTCCATAGTTACTTAGTGCTGTGTGGGACAAAAGTACAAAATATTTGCTCAGAATATAGGTAAAATCAAAGCTTGTATATGTATGAAGTCAGAAACCAGTAATGTTAAAAAAAGAAACCAGTAACGTGTAGGAACTTAGAGGTGAGAAATACAGGTTTCAGGGAAATGTGGCTGACATTTTACCTAAAATTTGAAGGCCCAATTTGGACTGGGCCTAACTATCTAGGTAGGAATGTAAATCTGCAAGCTTAGCTAAAATAATTTTGACTTGGGGCACCTGGCTGGCTCAGTCAGTTAAGTGACTGACTCTTGGTTTCATGAGGTTGTGGTCATGGATGGAGACCCACGTCAGGCTCTGTCCTTAGCACAGAGTCTGCTTGGGACTCTGTCTCTAAATCTTTAAAAAAAAAACAAAACAAAACAGTTTTGACTTTCCAGTTATGTCACAAGTGGAACAGACCTTCTGCTTGGATTGAGGAGGTTATGAAGAAACGACCAGGAGGAATAATGAGAAATTCAGCTACAGTAGGAGGTTTAGATGGTTAGAAATTTTATTTTACGCTTTTGTGCATGAACCAGGTGGTTTAGAGTTGTGTCAGAATGTGGCTGTAACAGGAAGTTTGGTTCACATGGTAAGTACATTGTTTTATGGTGAATTATCTAAGAAGAAACATTAGTCTTAAGTCAGCCCAGCTAGTGTTGATCCTCATTTTTCCTCTGTATATCCTTGCCTAGTAAGAAGTCATCCTATTCTCTTGCCATTTTAGGAAAAGTATCATAGAACTCATTTGTCTTCCTAGTGTTCCAAAGGTGTTACATGTAGACTGAATTGAAATGTGATTGAAGAGTAGATATATTCAAATACATAATTTTGCAATAAAGCTTCTTAGTCCTTAATTGTGCTTTTTTGGGGGGAAAAAAACAGGTCTCAGTCACCACCACCAGTTCCAGTGGTGAAAAACAGAACACAACAAACTCTAAAAAACAGTAATTATGAAAGACAGAATCTGATCTTAGAAGACAGTCAAACAGAAACATCACCTGGACTTCCTGAACGGTCCCATTTTATCCCCTATGTCCGAACCAATGAGATTTATTACCTTGATCCAGATGCACCAGTGTCTAGGCCTTTAACCCACGATCTTCAGTACCAAAATCCACATGGTAAGTAAATATAAGTATCCTTCCCTCCTTACCCCCAACACTAAATTCAGAATCCAAACTAATATTCTTGCCCTTAGGAGGGGTAGAATTTCTATTTTGGGGTCCATTACTCAGAGTTTATTAACGAATCCTTAGACTAGTATAGTATAGGGAATATCATACTGGAGATGTATTTAACCTACCACTTTCATCTGTCTGCAGGCTGTGACCAAGAACAACGGCAGCTCTTTGATTCTGATGTCAGGGACCCACTTCTTAATCCTAACTTGGTGAAAAACAGGGACCGACAGCAAGCAATCCTTAAGGGACTATCAGAACTGAGACAGGTAGGAGCTTTTTCACCAAGTGTGAATGTAACTTTTCTGTTTATGGCTACTGGAGGACTGTGTATCAGAAGGGCGAATTTACTTTAAAGGCTTAATTGGTTACATGATTATATGGGACTTTTACCACATCCCAGTTAAAAAGTTATTTCCTTCAATTTGATTCACATCACAATACTCCAGTATGAAATCGTAAGACAATTTTATTGAAGGAAAAAAAACATACATATTTAAAGGTATTAGTCATGATTAATAAGCCCTAAAACGCAAGACAGAAAATACACAATTATCCTTTAATGAATTCTTAGTAATCAGTTCACGTTTTTAATTGGATGTGTTGGCAGTGTTCAGAACAGAATATTGATGCAAGTCCCAAAGAATAATAATAAAATTCGGTGTGAAAGTATATACACATAACCTTACCCATCAGACTACATCTCCTCCTCCCAGGTCAGTTATTGTCATTTCTCATTAGCTTGCTCAAGCAAGAATAAAATCTAGTAACACATTCAATATTTAAGTGTATATAACCTTTATCAGGTGGCCTTTAAATACCGATCCCTGATCTTAGGAAAAATAAATTGCCACTTCAGGAGTGCCCTTTTCCATGTCCAGTCATTTACATATATGCCTCTTGCATTTCAAATTGTCGATTCACGAGTTGCTTTCCCAATTTGTTCACATAGAGCTAGAAAATCATAGTAACAATTATGTAGAAAGTATCTTTTGGTTCTTTAAATGGTTACATAGAGATTATGTAACAAGCAGTAAATCTTTTAAATTTTCCTTTAAAGTGACAAGGCACTTTTCTTAATAGAGGTAAAAGTTGTGAGGTCAAGAGACAGGAATATATACCATGTACATAGTGACCCACCTGTACACTAGCCACATCTTAATTTCAGCAGGGCCTTGTCTAAGCCACTAAGGTCAGTGCAGTCAAGATAACACTGGATGTTAGGAGACTCCTTTAGTGTGTCTCATTACCATGTTAAGAGCCTTTAAGGGGATTTCAGCCCCATAGTTATGCAGACTTGGAAAAGTCATCCCTATTGGTTTTTATGCTAAAAACATAATCTTACACATATGTGATAGCTATACAATATCCAAGTGAGAAGGTCTGATGTAGGTTTTTTTGAGTGGTTAAAATTTAACATGACAAAGATAAAGCTTAAGGTATAGCCAAGTAACTGAACTAATTACAGGTTTTCAAAGTAATGTAAATATAATTCTGGATTAGAAGGGCAGAGATGTAAAATAGGAATAATTTGCAAGTCTGCTGCACACCTTACTAACATATCAATGTGATTTCAGGGCCTTCTCCAGAAGCAAAGGGAGTTGGAAACTAATCTCATGCCTTTAGCTGCAAATCAAGAAGAGAATTTTAATTCTTCGTTTTAAATGTAGAAAATCAAATCCTTCACATTTGTTGCTTCTAAATTATAAAATGTGTTCATTGCATTACTGTCTTTTCCAAATAACCTAGATTTTATAAATGCTTATTTAAAACTTGTAAATTATGTAGTACAACGCTGTGTGTGTATATATATATATTTTTTACAATAAAACAGACATTTTTGTAAAGCTTAGTAAAAAAACATTTTTTTGCTTTATCACAATCTAGGTATTTAAACACTTTCTACTTACCTTAAGACAGGTTTCTGACCTGTTCACAGACCACGTTCTTCTACACTTATGTAGCTTATTATTGGAATACCACTTAGGTATTTTGTTCTATAAAAAGATTTAAGAGGTTAGAACTCTCCCAAGTTCTTCTGAGGGGCCAAAGGAAGGTCTGACTTAACACATCCCAACTTTAACTAAAATAGCTCAGTTTTTTCCCTCTAATTCCTGGTTTTAGGACTTTACAAAAACATTTTACAAGTTTGCATTTCTAATGCAGGCAGTTATAAGGAACAGATATGGTTTTAAAATTGATCACCTTATACTTTATCTGTGAATTTTAAAAGTTATTTTTAGTAAAGCACTTAAGTTTTTACCACCTCAAAAATATACTTAAATTTCTCTAACACTACTAATTTAAAAATCTATAACAAAGTTCTTCCAACAGAAGCCTATCTTTTGGAAATATGGGATTGAATCTGGTTACGTCCAGGACCATACTAATAAGCACTGAAAACTGTAATGATCAAACACCTCGAATAAGAGGTTGATCCAAAATTTTAGCAACAGGCAATTTTTACATGACTAGGCCTAAAGATAAAAATAATGCTGCCCGGTATTATGTCCTAAGTTTTACTTATATACATAGTTTATCATCTAAATTGAAACTGCATTCACTGTTAGATAAATCTTGAGGTATTGAGCCAAAATCCATTAAGTATCTGTTGACATCACTGGCTTATACTTGTATAAAACACTATACAAAAACTTAAAATAAATACAATAGTTGATTGGTATGTCATTTTAGCAAAAGTAATTGGTATCATCTGATGGGGGGAAGAAAAGCCATTGCTGACTATCCTTTTGCAAATTATCTGATTTTATATATATAAAACAGGCTTCAATTTGAAGCCCAGGTATAGGTAACTTATAAATGTAAAACTTAAAAAGTGCCAACATGAGATAATTCAAGTACAATATATGTTAAAAATATATATATTTATTTCAGTTTTCAGATGCTTCAACTGTTACAGGCCATCATGATTTAAATAAGAGGAAAAAAAAACATTGAGGAAGGACAAGAAACCTTTGTTTAGAGAATGAAATATAAACTGTTAATTCACTTATAAGAAACAGATAAAGTCCATAACAACCTATTTCCAAAAAAAAAAAAAAAAAAAAAAAAGTTACTATTTCTCTTTTGAAAAAGGCCTGGAAGAATCACTTTCCCCCCAACTTAATGGAGATGGAGATTTAGCTCTATCCAAGCTCTGAGTATAAGCAGATAAAAAGTAATTTTCACTTTCTTGAGACTGACTTGATGAAAGGGCATATGGTGTCCCCAAAAATGTCTGATGAGTAAGAACATTAAAATGACTAAACTGATGGGACATATTTAATTGACTGTGATAAACCTGAAAGTTGCTATATGAATCTTGTTCAGTTGCATTGCTGTTCTCTCCTTCAGAGCATACTAAAGCAACAGAAGCTCTTTCTTCAGAATCAATTTGATAAGTCTTATCTTCTAATAAACTTTTTTGCACGTCAAGAGACGATTGCAACTCAATTTGAATATTCTTATTTTGATCTGTTCCACGTGATCCTTTGGTCTCTTTCGCCAATATTTCTGAATGAAAATTGCTGCATACTTCTATTTGTGAGATTTCATCCCCTGAATCCAGAGACATATCCTCTTCATCCTTTTCATCGTTTTCTAAAAGAGCTACATTTAAAAAACAAAAAGTCCTCCTCTATTGAAATACACAATTTGTTTAAGTTTTAAAATTATACACTACTCACACAATATAATGCGTCAGGGTCTGCAAGTCCACAATCCCTTAAAGCTTGGTCTTCTGCCACAAGTTCACTTAGTCACAACACTCACACTAGGTGTGAATGTCCAGATAATCCGATGCTAAAAGCTTCTGCGAAATGTGTTCACGTTTAATGTTGGGAAATCCCAACTCCCAGCTCCAAAGGGGTTAATGTCAAAACAGCATCTAAAGTTATACGGTAATTCAGTATTTGACAAGACAAATAAAAAATAAAATTTTTGACATCTAGCTTCACTGGATTATGACTAAACTGATTAGTTCTAGCAAATGTTTGATCATCTCTGCTTTTCATAAAAAAGTACGTACATCTTTCATTTAACATAAAACCTGGAACCAAAGCAGAGGCCATCTCACAAAACACTGAAGCTATGGATATATTCCTACTACCTTGTACTTAAAATTGCTATATACATCTGGGGAGATTCTGTAGCCCAATGCTAAATTCCCCACTATCTGGTGTCCTTTAAAAAAAAAAAAAAACCCCTCTGGGTGCCTGGGTGGCTCAGTGGTTTAAGCCTCTGCCTTCGGCTCAGGTCACGATCTCGGGGTCCTGGGATTGAGCCCCGAATTGGGCTCTCTGCTCAGCAGGAAGCCTGCTTCCCTCTTTCTCTCTCTGCCTGCCTCTCTGGCTACTTATGATCTGACAAATAAATAAATAAAATTTTTTGAAAAAAAAAAAAAAAAAAAAAAATCCCTCTGCTGACAACAGCAGCCGATAAAGTTTACATACCCTCAAAGAGAAAATGCCTACTCTGGTAGTATCCAGCATACTTAAGAGCTTTTATTGACTATAGTATAATAAATGAGATTTTGTGTACGCTAAGAACAGTAAGTGGCTTGAAACACTTCCCCTGAAGCTGTTTACACAGAGGGCGAGTAGTTTCAAAGCAGGCATTTTGTTCTATGAAAACAACACAAAACCATTCCTCTTTTTCTGTCTGCCTTAAAGAAAAGTAAGACTACTGAAAAGTTACCTGACTGCGACTCAAGAGTCTCATTAGCACCAAGCAGTGGAAGGTTTTCTTCTGTGATTGAGTTGTGATAGCCCACAAGATTTTTAAAGTTTTGCATAAAGTCTTCAGTACTCGCAACCACTATTCCATTATCTGTATAACTGGAGAGCATCTTGATATTCTTTTCTAAATGAAAAAAATAAAAAGGTTCAGGTATAAAACATGTGAAAACCTACGTGGACAGACAGACGATGATGCCACCCCCATGAAAGTGCTTAACACCCACCACTGGCAACAATACCCTTCTGTCCACATGCCTATATTCATAATAGAAAGCTTAAGACGGCACTCTTTACCTGTTAGAAAGACTATGTGTCGTTGCTGTATGTTTTGAGCCTGAAGTCTGATAAGGCAGTCCAATTCTGGAGCATTTCGAGTTTGTGAATCACAATTGTGGTATGACAAAATTTCAACCAGATGTTTCTTTTGATAGACATTCAGAAGTGTCAGCAGACTTAGAGCTTTAGCATTCAATCTGTGGAAGTAAGTAGTTCAATATCTGGATCTGCATTTCTAAAATTTAGTATGGAAGTTTTTGCTTCAAATTAAAATCATAATTTCTCAATTGAGGCAACCAGTGACAACTGCACTGCTTTAGTTCACTGCCTGATGGACTGGTGCTTCCTAGGAGAGAGAGGAGTGCAGGAATTGTGCAACCCATGCTGACATTCAGGGGCTTTCTATGGGTGCAAAGCCTGAGAGCCAGCTGCTCAGCTTTGTACTACAATCTCATTGTAGCTACTGAATAACAATACTTTCCCCTTTAGCTTTACTAATTTAGAATGTGAACAAAGGGCATAGGAGGACCAAAAAAAAAATCTTTCCTTCAAAATATATGGCTCAAAACTATTTGTACACCTCCAAGCACAAGGCAACAACTGGTAGAAACTACTGTCGTCAGCAAGATGAGGGTACTAACTTTGCACCAGTCACACCTTTGGGCCTCGTTATTATCTGCTTACTGTTAGCCGTTACACAAAAGTAAAGGCTCTTCCAATGCCTATTTTCACATAATGTGAAGATAAAACAAGTTTTTAAGAAGTGAATTACTATAAAAAGTTAAATACTTGTCAATCATTTAAACCTGAATTTCCCTAAGTGTTCCATAGAAAGTATTAGGGTATTAGAAGAAAAATGTTTTGTGAATGTCCTAATCACAAATCCCCTTATCATGTTGGGATTAATGTCTCAGTATATGTGTAAATAGATTAGTTGACTAAGGTAGTTCTCCATTGGGAGAGAGTCTAATCTAGTTGGCATATACAGTTTGGTTAAAAAAAATTTGAGTTCTGACTGTTCTTTTTTTTATTATTATTATTATTCTAAACCCTCAAGTGGCAAAGATTAAACCAATTTTACCTATATACCTAAGAACGTCAACTTCAACTTTAGCAAATCTCTACCTAAATAAGAATACTATTTCCAAACAGGCTAGAAAAATAACTACATTCCCCCTTATGACTGGCTAAGGACATCTGTGAAAACTGCTATAAACACAAAAAAATAGAAGTTTTATGAACACAATGTTGGTATCAACAATTGTATAGTTATATTTTCCAACTCTCTCTTTTTTCTTTAAAGATTTTATTTATTTATTTGACATAGAGACCACAAGCAGGCAGAGCAGCAGGCAGAGAGGAAGGGGGAAGCAGCCTCCCTGCCAAGCAGGGAGCTCAATGCTGGGCTCTATCCCAGGACCCTGAGATCATGACCTGAGCCAAAAGGCCTAATCCCCTCAGCCACCCAGGCACCCCTATTTTTCAACTCTTACCTGCCCAATTCCTTTAGTTTTTTCTGGAATTTACAGTGGACTTTCCATTGCCATTTTCCTTCTGGAGTACTAAGTTCTTCAAGGAATGTCAAAAAATTTTTAAGGTTCTCTGTTAGAGATAATTAAGTTTATTTTAAATTCAATAAAAGTCACTCAACAATCAATTATGTAAGAAATATTTGTTGATACTATATAGAAATATCTACTTCCCTATGTAGTATTTTACCCTCAAAGGGAGACAGACATCTATATATACTCTTAGATTTAAGAACATCTATGTAACAAGAACATGCTAGTAACAATAAAAAAGCAGAACGGATCCAAATGCAACCAGTGCAGACACTTGCTTTATATCAGATTTAGAGGAAATTTGCAGTGACTAAGAGACAAGGAAAGAAATTTGAGGTAATAAAATGATGGTAATGTACTCATCCATTTTGCCAATCAGAGATAACAATACATTTAAAAGCATGAGTCATTAATGAGAAAAAACCTAGAAAGGACAAAGTTCATACTCCAAATAAAGCTTAAATCTTACCAATTGTAATAACTTCTGGATTTAGAATGGATTCATCAGACACAATGAAACCTCCAGATACAAATAATTCATTATATGTATGATTTTTAACATCATCCAGACTATCAACACCAGCAAAACTAACGCAAGATAGCTTCTTTAAAGTCACCAAGCCAGGTACCTATTTAAACCCCAAAACAAAAACAGAAATAAGGACATAAGAGAATGAAATGGTAAGACTCAAGTGTGAAGTAACCTACAAGAGAAGTCTAACAAAATACAAAAATATTCCCAACATATCCAAAGACATAAACCAACATTTCTGTCCTGGGTACACACCATGACCAGAACATTCTGACGAAAAGGGACCTGGCAACAGAATAATGAAGGCCAACCTGCCTGGCCCTCTGACTGCAGTCAGAATTCAGAGGACAGCAAGAGCCCATGCAGTCAGGAAAGCCTTAAGAGGGCAGAAGGACTTGAGACAGGTTCGTAAGACTGTATGGGTACCTCCAAATGCAATGGAAAGAGGAAATGGTCTGGCAAAGGGAGGGTACAAACAGGTTTTACCTGGGACATACAAATGAAGACAATACAGAGTCAATGCACTCACTGACATTCAAGGAGTCAATACTCTTAGTCTAGATGAGTGACAGGGAGGGTCTGTGATGTGACGCAATTTAAAATATTACAAGGGTGCAAACGTGATCACAAGCTGATTCACAGATGGATCGTTTACATCTCAAGCCCTCGTTTACATCGTTTACATCTCAAGCCCTAAATCTCCCAAACTTGAAGTTTTGCCTCTTTTAGACCTTATAAGGATATTTTAAAAACAAAGTTTAGCCTCGAAGACAGTAAGATTTTAAAATAAGGGAATTTTTATAACCAAAACAATAGTGAATTTGACTTAACAGTCTACCTTGTGAATGAAACCTGCAATGTCTTCATTCTGAATAATAATCAATAGTTTATCTAATTTTGATCTTCTTTCCAAAAACTGTTCTGGATGACATTCTGTATTGCCTAATTTGATAAGATATTCCTGTTAAAGAGAAAAACTAAATCAACATTAAAAGCCTTTTTTGCAAATATCCACTCAACACCAGAAGTGCAAGATCAACTGATAAGTAGTCACTTAGAAATGGCCACTAGTAATGATGACATTATACTATGGACCTTAGAGATCATCAGGTCCACTCTTCTTATAGAATCTATAGATTGAAGCCTAAATGGCCATGCCACGGTCACAATGTTACAGTGCTATGCAATCAAAGCGAAGTAAATGCCAGTGGTGGGTACAAAAAGAACCGTAAGAACAATGGATTAGCCCAGGTTCTTAACTCAGTTCCATCATTTATTCTGGGCAACCCAGAGCCCAATCATTAACCACTCTCACATTTCACTTTCCTCTCCTTTCAAGGGAAGCCCTTGGTTATTTGCAGCAAGGTTACCAGTACAGTACGCCTTCCCTCACAAAGCACTTTTCAGACTACTGGACTCATTTAATTCACAACAATCCCAAAGTCATTCATACAGCACTTCAGTATGTAGCTTCACCATGGCATTCATGAACTATTTAGCCGTGTCTGTCAAAGTCACACCTTCAAATAAAATAGACCCTCCCATCTAATACCTCCCTCCATGTTGGTGACATGGTACTACCTTTCAAAGGACACAGAGTAGTACAGGCAGTTTCCTTTGCTCTTTGGTTGCTGGTGGAATCCTGAAATCTGAAGTGAACTGCAGGGTCCTAAAGGTCACATTCCTTGTTTCACAGATAACAGGAGATTAATTTTCTCAAGGTTGGCAAGGCTGGTTATACAGCCATTAAGTCTAAACCCAGCTTGCCTCACAAAGAGTCTGTTGCTCTATCAAGAACGGTCTACAAGCATCACCTCAAAGAGGATATTTCTGTGTAGCCCTGAACTGAAGCAGCATGTTCTACATTATTAGATTTTGATCTAACCTCTACAGCTTCTGGGCAGATCTCAGAACAGCTTACAGACTGGTAATGAGAAAGTAAATTACAGGCCAGCTTGTAATTTTTGGTCTTTTTACATTAAGAAGATTTAACTGCGAATTCATTTTAAATGAGACCATTTATAATAAGTCCGTTGGACTTATTATAGATGCTTAAAATTTCATTAATAGTATTTTTACTCTATTTTAACATTTTTGCTGGATATTTTCCAATGGATACTGATTAAAAGAAAGTTCTGATCTGATTTGTAAAACACACAGCATCTTTCTCTTCTACATAAGTAACAAAAACAAGATTTATTCTATGGTAGAATGAATTAAATGCACCTATCATAAGTCAGTACATTTTCTGTGTGATACAGTTAGTGTATAAAATGTGGTGAGGAAGATGGGATGATGCTGAGCACAGTGGGGGACTGGATCCACTCCATCCTCTCAACTAGAACCCCCAACACACAGCTATTTCCCCTCCCCACCAAGTACTATCCTTGAACATGTTGCTGGGGATGGAAAAAGTTAAGCAGCTCTACATTCAATAATACAGGGCAAAATGCAACCAAGAAACTCCTATATGTCTGATTTCATCCTCCTAAGAAATCACAGGGAATTAGTAGTAAAGGAGGCACACTGAGCACTCTTCCACCTCCTTCATTTCCATGTTCTTCATGTTCTCAAGGGCACGCTACATGAAACAAGCTGACATCAAAGAAACTCCCAAACTGACAAAGGCTCAGAACACAGCAGCACAGATTCTGGGCCACTCTCAGCTCTAAGGCACTTATTTATAGTACCTTCTGCTTCCTCTAACAAAACAAACAGAAACTTGTCATGATAAGTTAATTCCATAAATGGGAACAGGCATTTATTTTAAAACCTGTATCATTTCCTGAAGGGATTAAAATCCTAGAGTTTAGTAAATACTAATTGTTAATATTAAATACTGATACAGCTATTCCTTTGTGTCATAATTTACCTGTTACAAATTTTATATATGTCTGTATCTACACATACAAATACATGCATGTATTTTTAAAAATCAAATACTTGAAAGACTAGTCTTACTTTGTAGCTTCAGTAGAAAAAAATATACCTTGCAGTGAGGAATTTTTCATGATTGGGGAGTCTTTGAGGATCATCGTGTTTTTTGATCGAAAAGCCTGTAGGGAACCCTGACATGATCAGGGTATCAAGAAATGCCAAAAGACTATATATATCACCATTAAGTCATCCCTGGGCAGTTTTTTCTATTTGACTGATAAAAACCTCCCCCGTAAGAAGTAAACACTAACAGCTTCTTCTACCTCTCTGTATCTTTCTAATTAAAAACCCAGGTGAGAAACATTTAAAATCTTCAAAGCAACAGTTTAAAGGTATTTGCAGTGTATATACAAATGGTCTATAAACTCATTGATAAGACAAGATTCTAAATTCTAAGATACTTAGATCAGAGGTTCTACATTTAATTGAACTTACTAGTCTTATTCCACTGTTTTAAATTATGAAAATATACGGTCAACATTTAAAAACAAAAAAACCCCCTCCATTTTATAGAGATCAGACCCAGTAAGACAAGTTTATATAGCATTACCATTATTACCTTCTCATTTAGTTACCTTTATTTCTTTACAGAGCACACTCTCTTCTTCTTCATGAATATAAAATTTCACAGTATTTTTCTGGACATCTTTCATGATTTTAACCAAACTGTTAAATACTTCAGGTTCTAACTGGCTTATAAAATTTGAAAGAGCTGGCTGGGCAGAAATGTTTACATCACTGGGCGATTTTGTTGTTTCTTTTTCTACCGGTTCCCGGGCAGTATCACCAGGTACAGTATGATCAGAAGTCACCATCAGCTCTGCGGCATGGTGTGGCTGGTTCACTTCTACTTCGGTTAAACCCAAAGCTGAAGAGGAATGCTGCTCAATGGAGTTGGTGTCTTTCAAAGTATCACTACAAAGTGGCTCAAGGAGCTGTTTATTGTTGAAGTCACTTGAGGAAACTGGTAGGACAGGCTTTCCCAGAGGATTCAATGCTATCTTACTACCAGAATCATTGGGACTGACTGGTGGCAAATTCCCACCCTTGGCCGATGCTTTGATAATAATAGTATTTAGTTTCTCATGCAAGCCATCTACAAATTCCTGTACACCAGCTTTGGAAGTCTTAGAATATATGAACTCAGAAAGCCGTTTCATCTTCTCTTGTGTTGAAAAAATAGGTGTGGAAATTCTACTGACATATGAAACATTCTTTTGCTTCAAAATCTCTTCTATCTTCCTAGAAAAGAGATTGTACTCTCCTAACACTGTCCTCTCTGTGGTCTCACTCATTGTGGGCGGCTCTGCTGCTGGCACACACTGCTCCTCCACTGTCACCACCTGACCTGTCAACACGTCATCCTCAGTGGTGCCCTTTAGTGTGTCTGTAAATGGAGAGGATGGAAACTGGTAATCAGAACTTCTCTGTCTACTTATTACCCGGGGGTCGTTAGGAAAGGCCTCCTGTGGTGGCAGATACACCACTTGTTCTTCTGGTGATTTCATACCTATATAGGAAGAGTTCATTATTATAAGAGCAATCCAAAAAAATAACATCTGAAAACACAAACTCATAAATAGGAATGTCAGATCAAAGTATGTATTTAAAACTATACACTGGAAGGTAGAATAAATATCTCAAATGATGGTATGAGCCCCACTTTCTATGTGCCCTACTTATGGCTGGTCTTTGGATTTCAGTAGCTAGAGTAACAAGTCTGGATATTATTTTCTTTGATTTCTTTTGAAGTGTTCGAACATGTGCAAATTTGGCATCAATACAAATTGTTTGCTTATTTCTGCTTCCCAGATCTGTTGAGGGGGAGGGTTCAGTAATACGGAAAAAAACATATTTCATATCTGCATTAACAGTAATACTCCTGAGATCTTGAGAAGAGGAAGTCATTCAGCTACCTGGTGTTAATGGAACCGTAATACTCTGACTTTTGACAGCTAGCTCCATTAACAGATTATATTTTTCCCCCCGAGATTGTAATTCAAACATGTTTTAAATTTTTTTATTTTAAGGATTTTATTTATTTACTTGACAGAGAGAGACACAGCAGGAAAGGGAACACAAGCAGGGTGAGTGGGAGAGGGAGAAGCAGGGAGAAGCTCCCTGCTGAGCAGGGCTCGATTCTAGGACCCTGGGATTATGACCTGAGCTGAAGGTAGATGCTTAACGACTGAGTCACCCAGGCGCCCCCATATTATGTTTTATAAACTGTATTTCAAAACACATACCCCAAGTCCCTTTTTAAAAGACAAGGGGAGAGGCGCCTGGGTGGCTCAGTGGGTTAAAGCCTCTGCCTTCATCTCAGGTCATGATCCCAGGACCCTGGGATCGAGCCCTGTATCGGGCTCTCTGCTCAGCAGGGAGCCTGCTTCCCTTCCTCTCTCTCTGCCTGCCTCTCAGCCTACTTGTGATCTCTGTTCGTCAAATGAATAAATAAAAATAAATAAATAAATAAAATCTTTAAAGCTGTACACAACTTAAGATCTTTAAAAAAAAAAAAGACAAGGGGAAAATATGTTTAACAGCAATTTATAGTATTTTAGGAAAAGAAAAAAGTTTGTGATCTTTGCCCAGATGATATTATAAAGTTTTATTTTTTTAATTAATTTTTCTTAAATCTTGGCCAATTATTTCCTAACAAATCGGTTATAGTCTATGAAATGGTACCTCTATATCAGGAAGTTGCAGGTAAAAGTACAGTTTTTAGAACTATGGTACTTTGAAGATACAGCGAATTCCTTATTCAAGTTTGCACCCACATGTGGCAACATACCCTCTCCACACAAATGCAGTTTTGGTTTCCTCACACTCACACTTTTCTACAGCTCTTAACGGCCTCAGAAGCAGTCAGCTTGTGACATTTCTCCACCAACGCTGGTAGTTGCCATGAACCACTACACCCGTTAACTACTGCAAAGGTATTTGCTGGCAAGTAAGACCACAACAGGTCTGTAGGTGGAAGAAGAGTAGGGGAGCAAAATATCCAATGTACCAAGGTAAGAATTAAAACTTATGAAACTGAGGGGCGCCTGGGTGGCTCACTGGGTTGGGCCTCTGCCTTCGGCTCAGGTCATGATTTTAGGGTCCTAGGATCAAGCCCCACATTGGGCTCTCTGCTCAGAGGGGAGCCTGCTTCCCCCTCTCTCTCTGCTGCCTCTCTGCCTACTTGTGATTCTCTGTCAAATAAATAAATAAAATCTTAAAAAAAAAGTTAAAAAAAAAAAAAAAGCTTATGAAACTGATAAAGCAGAAATTCAAGTTCCATAAAATAACTCCAGAATATAGAACATCCTTCTTAAATCTGTAACATGGGGTTTAGTGCACACACAAAATGTCTGGAAGGATACATAAGAAATTTCTAACAGAGGTTGATCTATGCAATGAAACTAAGTGTCTAGGACAGGGCTGCAAGACTTTTTGAGGTATTTTACTTTTGGAGATACTTTTCCACTTCTTGAGTACCATATCAGATGTCTGATTTATTTAAATCTGATTTAAATATGTCTGATTATTTAAATCAGAAATAAAAACATTTAAACTGTACCTTGTAAAACAAACAGGTTGGGGAATACCACCTATAATTTTTAAACTTCCAATTAAGTATTATTTCAAATGAAATACCTGCTCCCAAGACATACAGCTATAGTTCAGACCAATAAGCTTATGCCTGAAGGGCTATGATAAAGGGAATTTTTTTTTAAAGCTGAATTAAGCTTAAATCGATGTAGGGAATTTTCCCCCATTAAAAAAGTTTAAATCTCTTTTAAAAAAGCAAAGTACCATCACCTAATTCTATTTTGCACATTTCCCCATAAGATTCTAATCACTAGAACTGACAACTTTATCTTAAAAAATGTCTTCTCAGTAATGATCTAAAGGAAACACATGTCAATAACAATAATACATGTTTTCTAGTGATTGTCACTCAAGCATTGCAGTACTTTGAAAGGGGAATAATGAGTTCTCTAAAGGCAGCATCATTTACATATTTACATTTTCCATCACAAAATATAAAGATGGTATGACAAATAAAAGAGGACTGCAGATGCCAATGGCGCATGTTGAAGCATAAACAAGATACCTGGCTGCTTCTAATAAGAAAGGATTACTGACAGAAAATAGGTGAATCCCAGGGATAATGTTGAGTGAAACAGCCAAAAACAAAACAAGACATTGTAGGTTCCATTTACCTTAAATTTAAGAACAGGTAAAACTAATCTATGGTAAAACAAACAAACAAAAAAATTAGATTAGTGGTTACAGTTGGGTCAGGGGGAGTACTGACTGGAAGACTACAGAAGAAAACCTGGGGGTGTTGGAAATGTTCTAAATCTTGATTTGGGCAGTTGTAACATGAGTCTATACACATGTAAAAACCCATTGAGCTGTGTACTAAAGATTTATGCACTTTCCTGTATGTCTTATATTTGTCGTTCCTATTTTGCTTTTTTGGGTCATTATTCCTAGGAAGAGACTAAAGATTTTCTTAAAGAAAACCATTCATTTTTTTTTTTTAAACTCTGTGGAGAGGAAAACCATAAAGATCAACTAACTATGCCATTTAGCTTTCCTTCAAATTAAGGAAAAAAACCCATTACCACTTAAGATTTCTGAAAGAATAAGATACAATGAAATTGAAACAAAC
The DNA here is from genome assembly GCF_902655055.1 of Lutra lutra. Classification (NCBI taxonomy): domain Eukaryota; kingdom Metazoa; phylum Chordata; class Mammalia; order Carnivora; family Mustelidae; genus Lutra; species Lutra lutra. The sequence continues at coordinate 198,366,076 of NC_062278.1, read as the reverse complement.
AAAAAAGGCCCACCACCAAACTCTAAAGCAAGAAAACAATGCCTATGACCATCTGCAGAGATGCTGAATGGACTGAACTCAGACAAAAAAAAAGTTCTTCTAAGAACCAACAACAACTGGCTAATCAGCAACATCTGTAACTATTTCTGGAATCCCAAAATTTCCTAATCTCTTATTTACACTACTTAAATAATCAGAAGAAGAATTGGGTCAAAAATTCAAGATTAGGAATAATGAACCTAAAAGATAACGGGCCTCAATCCTTTTGTTTTTTAAACTTTAAAGAAACTTGAAGACTATTTTGCATAGGGTATTCTACAGAAATGGATTAAGAAAAATATTCCCATCTTCCCAAGACATCGTATCAGACAGAATCACTACAGTGAAGAAAACTTAATCTCCGAATACTCAGTGACTTCTTTAAACACATTCTTTGTATCAGAATATTTGATACAAATCAAAGATTTTAAATGCAAATACGATATTGTCCAAATTTTCTGTAATAACTCAAAATGGTGCCCTACTAATAGAGAACCAGAAATGCAAGTAGCAATTCTGAAGAAGGGCACATTGGGAGGAAAAGCAAAGGGAGGCTTCTCACCTGGTGTTTGTTTCTCACCATGTTTCCCCAGCTGGTCTTCTGGGCTTCTTGTGTTCCCTCCTGAGGGAAAGTATCCATTAGATTTGTAGACTCTTTTCAGATATATGTGATACCTATATTAAGCACCTTTCCGACAACCCCAAATGCTAACAAATCCAAGTATTACATCTTCTGCCTAAAACAATCCAGAAGGGTCATTCAGAAATAGAAGTTGCTTCCCTTTCCATTCAGATGATGATGGAGTCAACTAGATGTGCCTTCAAATGGCTCTGAACATCAATTACAAAACTACCTAAATGAAGAATGGTTAGGATAATCACTTGTATTGACTACTTTTTTACTGTGTTTCTTCCGTTCAAGCCAACATCTCCAGCTCTTAAGTACCAGTCACTTCTCTACCATCACTTCTAGAGCTCTTGCCCTTCTGGTAAGGTACTAAGTAGAGAATGGTGCTGAAGCCCATGGTAATTCTTCAAGTTTTAGAAATTCTTCTCAGAGTTCTTGGAGGTCTCAGTAGCTTCTAGGTCACAAGCCAGTCTAACTTTTTAGCAAAAAGTTGGTTGTTGTTTTTTTTCTTTTTAAAGGACTAGGAATGGAAAAGATGTGCCCTGGAAATATTTCCAAAAATGCTTAGCTAACAAAGGTAAGAACTTAGAATATTAAGAGTATGTGTGTGTGTGTGTGTGTGTGTTTATATATGTGTCTACACAGAGAAATTAGAATACTGCAAAATGATCTTTCAGCATTAACCTAGTCTTGCCCCATGGTCCAATAAGTTTTCTAGGGACTTCTGCATTTGATCGCTTCAGGGTAATCTCTATGATGATCTAAGTTTTCTAAGATAATCCAATGTTAAGAAATCAAGTTTGTTTGTTTTTTTCCCCAAACAGATGAACCTTAACATAACTTCTTAGATGACAGCTTATGGTGAAGTGTATTCGAATAATTTGAGAATATAGCATTTAATCTGTTGTCCCAAAGACCATCATTTCATCTCTGTCACTATCTCACCTTATTAGAAACTCAATTTCTGCCACCAATATTCATTAGGAAGTCTGCATGCTAAACTCCATTGGGAAAGTATGTTTTAAATCCCTCTGCTTTTATAGGCTGTTTTGCAGATACTTGTTGATGCTGACCAAAACCAGCAACAATCAATGATGAACATTACATTGCTTAAAATAAGATGATGTCAGAGCCAAGTAAGACGAACCACCCACTGACCCAAGAACAGAATCTAGAAAAGATGAACCCTTTAGGAAACTGCTAAGTAAAACCAAGCAAACCGAAGTCCCAGTATACGTATTCTTACCTGTAATTGGAATCAGTTTCCAATGTATTTCAGTCTCTTCAACATTATTTGACTTAGACTGTCTGCGGAATCCATGTTCAATGGGAACAGTGGGACACAGACTACAATCTTCAAAATTACTCATGTTAATTAAATTGGGATCCTAAAAATTAGAGTACATATTCAATAGCTTTTCAATTAACTTTTATATCCAGAATAAACAAGTAGGCTCCACACCCAATGTGGGACTTGAACTCACAACCTTGAAACCAAGTCACACATTCCACTGTTTTTTGATAGCAAATCCACAAGCTTCAATATAAACATTACAAATGAGTAAAAACAGCATGGCAAAGTTAAAATACTCTGGTCTTAAATTAAAACACAATGTTTTCCCTCAAAACATAATTTGATGTTGATTTAGAGCAGAGGCTGTAAGCATTTTCAGTAAAGCACCAAGTATTTTAGGCTTTGTGGGCCAGATACCCAGGTCTGCCTGTGTAGTGCAAAAGCAGCCAGAGGACCCACCTAAACAAATGGCTGTGTTCCACTAAAGCCTGTTATAAAAACAGGCAGTGGGCGGGGGCACCGAGATGGCTCAGTCAGTTAAGAATCTGGCTTTTGACTTTGGCTCAGATCATGATCAGGGTTGAGATTGAGCCCCATGTTGGGCTAAGATTCTCTCCCTCTCACACATGCCTGCGCTCTCAAATAAATAAATAAATAAATAGACAGATGAAGGCAGTGGGCAGAGTTTGGTGCATGCTCCTATCAACTCAATTTAGAATATTAAATATGTCAAGAAATGTTAATAATATTAGTTAGTTACCTAAGTTACATACTTCTGCAAGTGGGTCTCCTGACATCATCCTCCCCCTAAACTAAATATCCTAAAACTATGTGGAGAAAGCCTGGGGACATGCATATGACTTTTATTCAAAGGCAGGTGAGAGAAATAGGAGATAAAAGGAAATTAGAAATGAACCCTTGGGAAAATGGTGCCATCCTGTTATTGTTATTTCCCAGAGATGCAGCCACATTTTGGGGAAGACAAGGTTACTTCTCAGCTGGAGATCAGTACTAAGTTTCCTTCACAAACAAACTGGATGTCCTGTCAAGCAATGCTGAGAGTCATTTCAGAAGTAATCCTTAAAGGACACTCACATTCCATTCCTCTTTGCCTCAAAAATACAAACTACCTAATCTTGTTTATATCACTTCTGGATTCTAGAACTGCCAGTAGAAAGCCAATCTTTTGAGGATTCAATTTTATTAACTATATACATGCCGATATACACAATCCTATAAGCAGGAAGGAAAACAGCTACTTCTGCATTTATCCCTTTGTAATAAGGAATAACTTAGAACCTCTATCCTGGACAGATACCTTCATTGCAATGTGTATTTTCTTTCTTTTTGAAAGGGAAAAAAATCCCATTGAAACACACCTACATCCTCTTTCAGACACACATTCACAAAAACAACATATATAATCAAGAGACATATGCTTACTTCTTTCAAATGTAGTTTATGGTCCGTGCCTGCTTCACCAGTAGAAACAGCAACAGGATACTTTAACAATGATGTATCAACTTCTAGCAATGGGCTCTGAGTGCCCTTAAAATGCACACTTTCAATTTTTGCACAAGTAGGCTGCTCATATTCTTTCTTATCTGGGGGAGAGCTCAACTCATACTCATGCTTTTGCCTCAGCTCTTCATAGGCATCATCGGTATTCAATCCTAAGGCTTTGTTGACTGTGTCTGTCAAGGATGCATCAGAATGCCGTGCATTTGCTAGTGTTTCTGATAGCCAATTAAATAGCCGATGGATATCAGCAACACCGGAGTTAGAGGTATCCTGCGGCTGCTGTCGCAAATCAGCATCATGCCCAAGACAGCCAATAGGCTGAGGAGACCCTGAAGGTAAAGAGAAAGAAAAACCTTATCTTAGTTTGGGATGTTTGCATAAAAACTTAATCATATATACCTAGAAATTAATTGTCATAAGATATTTATGGGCAAGAATCCAATCAGACCACTGGCTTAGACTGTACAAGTACATCCATCCCTTTCTTTATGAATATAACTGGTTCTAAAATTTTGCACATAGCAGGTACCAGGGTGGCTCAGTTGGTTAAGCACCTGCCTTTTGCTCAAGTCATGATCCTAGGGTTTTGGGATTAAGCCCCACATCGGGCTCCCTGCTCAGTGGCGAGCTTGCTCCTCCCCATATGTATGTACTTTCTCTTTCAAATAAATAAAAATCTTTTAAAAGTAATAAGAAAAATTAAAAAATAAAATTTTGCACATAACCAGAAATTCCCATAAATGAAAGCTTATTTTCGTAATTTGAAAACGGTATTAATGGATAAATGAGCTCAGACATCATGCTGGTAGTATGGATAATATATATTAATACCTGTACTGTAGTTACCTTAAACTCTATTACCAAAATCCCAATCAGTTTACCCCCAGTTTTATCTGACTTGAAAACAGATAAAATATCTGTACTTGTTAATTTGCAAAATGTTAGGACATGCAGATTACATTTAAATCTACTAAAAAAAAACCAAGCCATGGCTTAATTTGATTTCTATCTCCTTTATACCTATTAGATTTTGTCTTTAAGATAAAGCTTGATATTCTTATAATCTAAAACCTTATCTTGAATGACTAGATTACTTAATTTCATAACAAAGCTAAAATACTAGAGATACAAAATTATCCTGAAGCAGTCTTTACCAAACTTGCACTAAGAACAAAAAGTACTATGAGAGAAAACATGTTAAGAGATGGTTATAAGCAGGTATAAATATGGGTGATCTGCACAACCATATTTAAAACCTGCAAAGGGAATAGACATTCAGGAAATGGTGCTTGTAATGCTGAAGGAGGGTAAAGCCTGGATAGATGTCAGGATTTCCAATTTAAGCAGGGTATAATGAACCACAGGGGGGAAAAATTTTAGAAACAACAAAGTACATCCTCTACTTATATGGATTATAAAATCATAGTAGTGGAAAATAATCCATAGAGACAGAAAGCTGATCAGTGGTGGTGTGGGGTGAGATTACAAAGGAGTATAACGTAGTATTTGAGGGTAATGAAAATGTTCTATATATTGGAGTGGTGGTAAAATAACTACCAAAATTTGTCTTTAAACTATGCCCTTAAAATTTAATGCCATAAAATACATTTTATGGAAACCATACCTCAAAAAAGTTAATGTAAAAGGGGGTAGGGAAGATAGGAGGTTGCCTCTTATAAAATGAGTGGGTTCACCACCAAATCAAGATGAGGGTATTTTAAAAGTTAGAATCCGACCTTTAAATCTTTATTTTCAGAAATCAAAAATAAAGTGTACAAAATGACTAAAAAGAAACAAAAATGAGGGGCACCTAGAAATGCAAGTCTGACTGTCACTAGTTCAAATTTAACCTATCTCTCCCTTCTCCACTACCTTACTTCTACTTTGGCCTATTGGCATGGCTTTCCCACCATTTTTATTATTGATAAAGTCTGACTGTAACCCACGACTATTTTTTCACATAGACAAAAACAATGATCAGCTAAAACAGTACTGAAACTGAAGTATCTTGACCATTATGTGCTAGTGCTAGTAAATACAGCCAAGTTTAGGAACAATGTTTTAGAGTCAGTCACAACTAAATTATGAATTAAACATGGATTAATGAACTATATAACTTTAGGTAAAATTACTCAAATTCTTCAGATTTTTTTCATCTGTAAATTAAGGATAATAATGTCTACCACTCAAGAACTAAATGAGTCCATATATGTAAAACACCTGGTACACGGTAAGCACTTAATTCTCAAGACACCAGGTCAAGAGTTAAGACAGTGCAGATCAGTAAATGTCCACAGGTTCAGCATGGCATAAGCTAAAAGTAATAACAATCAAGAAGCAGAAGAGCCAAAATCTAGGGAGGGATCTGAAATGCAAAGATATAAGGGTTGAGAGAAATGAAAGATGCTTCAGGAAGAAAGAAAGAGGAGTGTAAAGGGCTGACTATGACATATTCTGAGGAGAGAGATGAACCCTAATCAAGGAATATGTGAAAAAAGAGTGGGAAACATGGCTACCCAGGTGGGTCATGGCCAACCTATTAAAAACTTTTGAAAAGACGTATACGAAGCTGAGACTGGAAGAACATGATACTGAAATGGGTGACAGATGCCAGGAAAGCCACCCAAGAGGTAAGAACAAGATGAAAATGCTGGAAAGAAAGAACACAGATCAAATAAAGAAGAAACACTTGAAAGTTACTGAAGACGACAGCAGTGCCAAACAGAACTCTCTGCAATGATGGAAATGTTCTCTATCTATGCTATGCAATACAGTGGTATGGCTTATGCAATGTTCCAAATATAATACATGAAATGAACCTTTATTTCATTTTAATTTAAACTTTTTTTTTTTAAAGATTTTTATTTGACAGAGATCACAAGTAGGCAGAGAGGCAGGCAGAGAGAGAGAGAGAGAGAGAGGAGGAAGCAGGCTCCCCACAGAGTTGAGAACCTGATGTGGGGCTCCATCTCAGGACCCCGGGATCATGACCTGAGCTGAACGCAGAGGCTTTAACCCACTGAGCCACCCAGGTGCCCCCATTTTAATTTAAACTTAAATACAACACGTGGCCAGTGGTTACCATATGTGCAGGAATAGAGAAAGGAGAGCAGGTAAGTGAAAAGTAAGTGAGGATACAAGCACTGATGGCTAAGACAACAGTATAAAAACACTGATTTAACCTAATCAGTTCTGAGACACACTGAATTTGAACATATACAAGTAAAATAGCTTAGTAAGAAACAGGAATGGAATACTGGTATCTGCCATAAACAACAAGAAGAGCAGCAGCACAAAATTCAAAGGTCCATGAACTCAAAGAAGAGATTTCATGGTTTTTTAAGCAGTGTGAAGATATTAAAAATCTAGATGAAAAAATGTTTTACAGTACTTGCAGTACTGAAACACACACTTAAAAGAAGGATCTCCCATTTCTGACTTTTACTGTCAACTAAAACAAAATAAAGAAAAATAGAAAAAAAGAAGAAATCAAACATATTACTGGGGTGGGAAAAAAATGTGTATGCATCTAAGATATCAAATTTTAAACCTCAGAAGGTTCCTTTCACTAAGCAACATGCTAAAGGAACCTAATATTCAATGTACTTTCCCAATTATAAAATTAACAGGACATAAAAGGACAAGAACTCCAACTAATAGGACAATAGCCAAGCATACTTTATTTTCCTCGTATTAGCCTAAGCTATACAATTCAGAAATCCGATTACTTTCTTTACAAAAATAGGGAACAGACTGGATTGGTTCTGAGGCTGTAACTTGCAGACCCCTGTACTAGGGGAAAGGACAGAACTACTTTACTGTATTTTTGGTTGTTATTTTTATACTATATAAAAGCAACCTGATATTTTTACCTTCATATAGATGGCAATTTTCAGATAAATTACTGGTTTTGGCGAGCTTTCTCATATTTTCAGGTAGATCCTCAAGCTTCCTCTTCAAGACAGTTTTGCTTCTCATATCTTCTGTGTCTGAGTCCCCACCCACATTTTTTTTCCTACACTGAATTAAATTAATCAATTCTTTGACTCTATCTTTATCATAATCCAAAGAGTGAGAGGACTTCTGCTTTCTAGGTATAATAGTTTCACCCCTTGAGTTATTTCGTTTTCCAAATTTCATTTTTGTACCATTCATTTCTTCTTCTTGGCCTTCATAATCTGAGAGTGGACTGAACTGTTGAAGTTTTCTATTTTCTTCAAAAAGCTCTTTCAATTTACAAATTGGTAACTGATACATTTCAGGCCGAAAAATATAGGCATGCAAACAATTATCAATATGGGATTTATTTTTTGGAGCTGAGTATAAGAATTTTTTATCATCTAATCGGGAATCATATGGAAACATGATAAACTCTCGTTTACCTGAACCAAAACCTCGCTTAAAAAATTCATTTACATACTTTTCAACAACAGAATGAAAATTTATAGTATTTATATTTTTGAATTCCTTTCGACACTGAATCAAAGCAAACTGTAAAAACTGAGTTATTTTTAATACATCTGTCATGCTCTCATGTCTCTTCTGTGGTGTTGCATTAGTTGAACCTTTCTGTGCTGTAAACAAACAAAAAGGCAAACCATGTTAGCAATCAAGAATCAAACACAGATCTACATGTTGTCAAAGAAATGCAACAACATTTATGCATTAATGGTAAACCAGACTAGCAGTACGTACCCTAATACATATATGCAACATAGAAACGAAGAGTGTCGCTTCTAAAAAGAGGCCAATTAAGAAACTAAAAATTGTAGAGGGTATTTTTAAAGGGAAAAACACCCATTCATTGAAGATCTTCATTCCTTATTGTCCCTTGGCATTCAACTGGTAGCAGGGAAATGTAATGAGAAATAAAGAAGCAAGGTAAAATCTGAGGCCCCTTTTAAGAGAATCCTGCAACTGATAGCAATGTCACTCCTTCCGCTGTACTGTAATAAATTTAACTTTACATTAATGTTTTACACCCTATAGACAGATATCTAAACACCAAGTGGCTACAATTGAAAATGTCATTCTTAATTTAACAATGAAACCCATCAGTGGGAATTTTACCTTAATATAGCATTGAAGTACGTTCTTAGAAACAGTGAATAGCAAATTTTCTCTAACACCAGTGTAAAAAATTTTTATTAATTTTAAATGGCCTAAATTTAGCCTAGCATATGATCTTTTTATTGTTGAAATTTGAATGCAAAAATGAACTAAGCTAAAAAAATACTAGTAATAATATAGAACACTAAAAACCAAAGCTACTACAGTATTTTAATAATTACAATCAATGGGGCACCTGGGTGGCTCAGTGGGTTAAGCCTCTGCCTTTGGCTCAGGTCATGATCCCAGGGTCCTGGAATCAAGCCCCGCATCGGGCTCTCTGCTCAGCAGGGAACCTGCTTCCCTCTCTCTCTGCCTGCCTCTCTGCCTACTGGTGATCTCTCTGTCAAATAAATAAATGAAATTAAAAAAAAATAATTACAATCAATGTTTATTTAGTGAAAACACTGTTAACTCCCAAAGAATTTTCCATTAAAAAACAATCAAGTCATATATAGTCTATGTTTTATTTTGCTAATACGTCTTAATAGCCCCACAGTATTTTCCAAAATATAAGAAACAAAATGTTTACTGAGTTATCTGGAAAATTTCAAAGAAATATAAGTATTTATCAGTGACTTGATTTAGATATTCAAAGAACTTACAAGTAACTATGCCTCTAGGTTCTTGAAATAGAAATAAAGCATGTAGGACTCGAGATTTGGCAGTTTGATGTTCTAAAAAAACAGAAGCCAAACTGGTTAGCAATATGTTCTAATGAAAAAATTAAAAAGAACTGTAAAAATTAAAGAGATCACTTACCATATGGAGAAACCATTTGACAAGGAGAGAGAAGAAAAAGGTATCCTCGGTCTCCCAAAGGTTTAACAAGAACCTGCATTTTTGGAAAAGGGAAGAAGTTGAATCCGCTTCATTATTACTCATCATAAGGCAGGCACACAGCAGTTTCTAATAATTGTAAAGCAAACAAGTTACTGATCATCTTGCTTTAGGAAAAATATTGCTACCACATTAAAAACTCTATGAACTCTCTGATTAACAGAATTCCAATCAAACAAAAATTCCCTAGTTCTCATATTAGTAATAAGAAGAAGATATTACTGAACGAATTCCCCTAATTAACTGTGAAACCAGCTTGAATTTTCCTTGACACTAAAATACAAGGACCAAATTAAAGACTTCAAATACCTTCCTCAACAATTCAAAAGACATGTTAAATTGCCAAAGCACTGTGCTAAATGTTAGGGGTATAAAGACAAGTATAGCATAAACATTACATTTCATGAGGTCAAGCTAATCTCAAATTAAATGTGTTGCTAAAATCGAATTCTTCACATAGTTAATGAACACCTTTCAACCTAAGGCAATTTGCCTTGCCAGAAAGAACTTTAAAGACAAGCAACACAAGAGCCTTGATCATAAGAAATTTATAATTGGGTGGAGAGTAACAGAAGAAATATCAATAATTATTCAAAACAGAGAAGTTCTCAAAAAGATATACAAAACAACAAGAGAGAAAAAATATAGTTTAGAGTTGGAAAAGATGCTGACAGGGTACTTTAGGTGGATTTTGAAGGATAGGAACACTGCCAAGAGCCCAAGATTATGAGAAGGACTATTTTAAGAGTCAACATCACAAGCAAAGGCAGTTATAATTGATGAATGGTCTGCAGGCATTAGAGTACTTAAGATTAGCAAAAAGGTGATGGCAGACTAGGACAAACATACAAGTCTAGAAGGAAAGATTATGAGCTCAACTGTAAAAAGGCAAGAATACCAGGTTAGCTAGGAATGTCCTCAAGAGTATATGCCCTTTTGAACTGGAGTTCAAAAACCAACAAAAAAACTCCAACAGCACAGTGAAGGAGGGGGAAATAAAAAAAGTAATGTAAGAAAGTTTGTGAGCTACTGCAATCATTTGCAATATATTTTAGATTGAAGAAAGGGGAAGTAAAGGAAGATCTAAGCATGACAGTTGAACATAAAAGGTTATTGGGACTCTAAAAGGAAGTACGTGTCACCTAAATTTCTATTAATTCCAGTAAACAAAGTCTGTGTAAGAACCCATAATTTAATGGACAGAAAATAACTGCTATCGATTTACATTTAATAAAGACAATGAACAACCAAAAGTAAGATGGACAATGTACATGCAAAATTTCTGTTTCAGACTCAAATACTTTTATCCAAAATGTTTCATTTTTATTTATTTAGAAAGAGAGTATGCACAGAGGGCGGGGAGAGAGAATCTCAAGCAGACTCTTGAGCACAGAGCCTGACATGGAGCTGGATTTCAAAACCATGAGATCATGACCTAATCAAGAGTCAGATCCTTAAGCTACGAGCCACCTGGGTACCCCTAAAACATTTTACATATCATATTCCTTTTAACATTTTACCCATCTCTTGGTTTGTCAGAACACGAAGCTGGGAAGTATGAGTAAGATTTTCATATTTTGTGGTCATTAAGGAAAAACAGATAATTTTAATGTCTCACCCACTCTAATACCAGGGTTTTAAATTCCATTGGTTCAGTGCCATAAAGACCCTTGTCTTCTAATGGGCCTTAACATCCCCAGAAACCCATGGAGCACAGGGAACCCACATCCTGAAACAACAATCCAGCAGACAGAGGCCCTAAAAATAGTATCTTTGCCTTTAGCTCCCAGAAACACTTTAAATGCTTAGGGGAACGAAACACCTTTGAATTCCATACTTCTGCTGCCTCTATTATACCTTACTGTTTTCTTCCCCTCAGAAAACAGTATTAATCCAGTCTGCCAATTTTTATTTCTTGATTCTACTATTTTGACTTTTCAAATAAACATTACAGGTAACATGGTACAAACACAAAAATGCTGGGGAGCCTGGATAGCTCAGTTGGTAGAGCGTGTGACTTGATCTCGGGGCTGTGAGTTCAAGCTCCGTGTTGGATGCGGAGATTACTTAAAAAAAAAAATCTTTCAGGACCTGGGTGGCTCAACTGGTTGAGTCTGATTCTTGGTTTAGGCTCAGGTCATGATCTCACGGTCCTGGAATCCAGCCCCACGTCAGGCTCCATGCTCAGCAGAGTCTTCTTGAGATTCTCTCTCTTCTCCCTCTGCGCTCCCCCTGCTCACATTCTCTAAATTAAATAAAATCTTTCCCCTGAAACGAATACTACACTATATGTTAACTAACTTTAACTTACATAAAAACTAAAATAATAATAAAGTCTAAAAAAAAAAAGCAAACAAAAATGTTAAAAATATAAAACAGTAATCTCACAACCTAGGAGGAAATAAGCCACGGTAAGTGAGATTTAGCAGAAACAACAGATTCCAACACCCAAGGATTTCAAATGGAATTTCAGATGTAATATATAAAACAGGTTATGAGCTGCTTAAAGAAATAACTTGAAGAATTGAAAATATGTTCACATAAAAACTGGTACACAAATGTTCAGAGTAGCTATTTATAAAGAAGAATGGAAACAACTGATGAATGGACAAAATGTGGTATTACCCATACAAGGAAATACTGTTCAGCCATGAAAAGGAATTTAGTACTGATATGTGCTACAACATGGGATGAACCTTAAAAGTATTATGCTAAGAGGGATGCCTGTGTGACTGAGTCAGTTGAGTAACTGACTCTTGGTTTTGGCTGAGGTCATGATCCCATGGGTCTTGAGACTGAGCCCCAGGTGGGCCCCTCCATGCTCAGCAGGGAGTCTATGTGAAGATTCTCTCTCTGCCCTTCCCCTCTTAAATATACAAATCTTAAAAAAATATATTATGATGGGGCGCCTGGGTGGCTCAGTGGGTTAAAGCCGCTGCCTTCGGCTCAGGTCATGATCCCAGGGTCCTGGGATCGAGCCCCGCGTCGGGCTCTCTGCTCAGCAGGGAGCCTGCTTCCCTTCCTCTCTCTCTCTGCCTGCCTCTCTGCCTACTTGTGATCTCTGTCAAATAAATAAATAATCTTTAAAAAAATATATATATATTATGCTAAGTGAAAGAAGCCAGGCACATACTGCACGATTCCACTTAAATAAAGTATCTAGAACAGACAAATCCATAAAGAAAGAAGTAGATTCATTGTTATTAGGGACTAGAGAACAAATGTGGAGGATATGCTTAATGGGTATAAGGTTTCTTTCCGGGGTGAACAAAATGTTCTGAAAACAGATAGTGGTGATGGCTGCACAACACTGTGAATCCACTAAAAATCACTAAAAAAGTGTACACTTAAAAATGGCTAAAACACATAGCAGCAATATCCACAACAGCCAAACTACAGAAAGAGCCTAGATGCCCATCAACAGATGAATGGATAAAGAAGATGTGATACTCGGGGCGCCTGGGTGGCTCAGTGGGTTAAAACCTCTGCCTTTGGCTCAGGTCATGATCCCAGGGTCCTGGGATCGAGCCCCACATCGGGCTCTCTGCTTAGCAGGGAGCCTGCTTCCTCCTCTTACTCTCTCTGCCTGTCAAATAAATAAATAAAACCTTAAAAAAAAAATGTGGGACACACACACACACACACACACACACACACACAGAGAAATATTATGCAGCCATCAAAAAGGAAATCTTGCCATTTGCAATGACGTGGATGAAACTAGAGGCTATTGTGCTATGTGACATAAGTTAATCAGAGAAAGACAATTATCATATGATCTCACTGATATGAGGAATTTGAGAAACAAGACAGAGGATCATAGGAAAAAAGGAGGGAAAAATGAAACAAGACAAAACCAGAGAGGGAGACAAACCATAAGAGGCTCTTTTCAAGAAACAAACCGAGGGTTGCTGGAGGGGAAAGGGGTAGGGAGATGGGGTGGCTGGGTGATGGACACTGGAGAGGGTGAGTGCTGTGAACTGTGTAGGACTGATGAATCACAGACCCGTACCCCTGAAACAAATAAATTAGATGTTTAAAAATAAAAAGACAAACAGTGAAGCTCCTTTCAATAAAAAAATACTAAGGAACATCAGAATATAACACCTCCACCTCCTATAACAGTGCCTGGCACATGATAGGTACTCAGGAAGTATTCCTAAAAAATTAACAAGAATCTATCTATTAAAAAAAAAAAAAGACCCGGCAGATCAATAATCAAATATAACTTTTGGAAATCAAAAATATGTGAAATTAAACACTCAATGAATGAATTAAACAACAAATTAGACACAGCTGAAGACAGAATTTGTAAACTAGAAAACAGCTATGATGAAATTACTCAGAATGCAGCACATAGAAACAAGTGAATACAAAACACAAAAGAAAACCACAAATATCAAGTACAAAATGAAAAGACCTGACTTATGGTGCTCTAGGGTCCTATAGACAGTCTAAACAGAATGAAGGACAAATATAGCCAGATAAAACCTAACGTATTACAGAAATGAATATGTAAATCCAGATACAAAAGAATATACACCAGCTAGATAAATAAGAAACCTACACCCAGACATGTAATTGCAAAACACCAAAGATGAAGATAAAAAGCAACCAGAAAAAAGACAACTTACAAAAGAATAGTAATCAGACTAAGAACAGATCTCTCAACAAAAACAGAAACCAGAAGATACTGTAATACAGCTAAAGTGCCAAGAGAAAATAGCTGTCAACCCAGAATTACGCACCCAGGATCTAACAATTAAGGAATACATGGTTTTTTTTGGGGGGGGGGGGAGGGCGCGGCAGCAAATCTACCAAGAGGGCATGTTCAAAAATTGACCGCAAAGTGAGTTTTAGATCAAGTATCAATAAATTTCCAATAATCACTACCTGTTCTAACAGGATTAAATTTAAAAAGTATTATATTTGGAAATTTAAAAACATCCTCTGTATCATGTGTCAAAGAAAGAATCACAATGGAAACCAAGAAATATTTAGAACTGAACAATAATGAAAACTCTACACATTAGAAGTTGTGGAATGCAACTAAAACAGTTGTTGGAACTCAAAATTCAATGACCATTTTCCCAACTTCCAAGAAGGCAGAAATAATAAAATGAACCCTCCAAAAGTGGAAGTTAATAAAACTAACAGCTAAGATTAGTAAAAGATAAAACAAAGATACAATAGAAGGTTAAAACCATAATTTGATTCTTAAGACCAATAAAATAAATAAATCTCTGGTGAAAGTGACTAAACAAGGAAAGCAAAATGAAATTACTATATAGTAACGTTCATAACAGCTATTAATAAGAAACTATATAAATGACTGTATCACAATAAAAAAACACAGAAGAAATGGACAAATTCCTAAAAACCAAACAAAACCATATGTTCAAACTTAACCAAGGAAAAATGGAAAGCCTGAAAAGTTCAACTATTAAACTGAATCACTACTTTAAAGTCATCCATAAATGACAAGTTTTGCAGTTAAGTGGTAGAAAACATCCAAAGAATATATCATTTTAATCATTTATACATCCATCTCTTGCAAAATGAGGAATACTACCTAACTCAAATCTAAGAAACTAGTAGAATATGGATACAAAACCCAGACAAGGACAATATGAGAAAGAAAGTTCACACGTTAAAACTCACTCATCATCACAGATAAAAAATTCCTAGAGAGAACATTCACAGACCAAACCACACATTTCAAAAAGAAAAAAAGTGGAGCTGTTTTTTTTTTTTTTTTTAAGGTAGGCTCCACCCTGGTGGGGCTCAAACTCATCATGACCATGAGATCAAGACCTGAGCCAAGATCAAGAGTTGGATCCTTAACCAACTGAGCAACCCAGGTGCCCCTGGAGTTGGGTGTTCTTAACCAGCAAAACAAATACAGTTTAATACTGGAAAAAGATAAAATATAATTCATCTTATAAGTCTACAGGATAAATTCTACATGTGATGGTTCATTTTATGTGTCAACTTGACCAGGCCAGGGTGTCCAAATATTTGGTCAAACTTTATTCTAGCTATTTCTGAGAGTATTTTTGGATAAGTTTAACATATAAGCTCTCCTGAATCTCCAGCTTGCTGACTGCAAATCTTGGAACTTTTTAGCCTCCATAACTGTGTGAGCCAATTCTTTATAATAAACCTTTTTCTGTATGTGTACATCCTACAAGTTCTGTTCCTCTGGAGGACCCTAATACACCAATATACCATGTTACCATCTTGATAAAGGCCCTCCCAAAGCATTCAATAAATTCAAAACCCATCATGGTTAAAAAAAATGAAGAAAAAAAAATTTTTTTTTTGCAAGTAGAAAATAGATATTTTTTTTTATAAACATATATTTTTATCCCCAGGGGTACAGGTCTGTGAATTGCCAGGTTTACACACTTCACAGCACTCACCATAGCACATACCCTCCCCAATGTCCATAACCCCACCCCCCTCTCCTAACCCCCCTCCCCGCAGCAACCCTCAGTTTGTTTTGTGAGATTAAGAGTCAGTTATGGTTTGTCTCAAAAATGAAGAAAATTTTTAAACTAATGTAAAGATTTTGAAAAACCTACTGCAAACTTCCTACCTAGTGACTGATGTTAGACATGTTCAAAAAGATAAGAGAATGCCTACAACCACCACTTTTATTCAACATTGTAGTACTAGAGAGCCTAGATTACACAGTAATATAAGAAAAAGAAATAAAAAGCTAAAGGAAAGGAGAGGAAAAAAATACAACAATGTAGTTCTCAGATGATAAAGTCTATACAGCAATCCCAAACAATGTATAAAAAAGAACAAAATAAGGATGCCTGGGTGGCTCAGTGGGTTAAAGCTTCTGCCTTCGGCTTGGGTCATGATCCCAGGGTCCTGGGATCAAGCCCATCCAGCCCAATATCAGGCTCTCTGCAGCAGGGAGCCTGCTTCCCTTCCTCTCTCTCTGCTTGCCTCTTGGCCTACTTGTGATCTCTGTCAAATAAATAAATAAAATCTTAAAAAAAAAAAAAGAATATCCTAAAGGAATGAAGAGATAATCTTGTTCATGGGTAAGACAGTATCACAAAAGGCACCTATTCTGTCAAATGTGATCTACAGATTTAATAAAATTCCAATTAAAAAATCCCGGTAGGGGTTTTTTGGCGGGGGGAGAAGAGGGTTTGGGAGGAGGAACCTTAAAGCTGATTCTAAAATTTTTTTTTTAAAAAGCAAAGTTGAAACTTAAATTTTTGAAAAAAGCTGAATGTCATAAAGCAAAACACTCCTAAAAAGGATGAAAAAAGTGGGGCAGTTGGCTCTACCTCCTATCAAGGCGTGGAGAAAGGTGAGACTATTCAATAAATGGTTCAGAACAACTTGTTATTCATACTTGTTACTCATCAAAGTGAAGGTGGATTCCTACATTATATCATGCAAAAAAAAAAAAAAAACCCACATAGGCAAAATCATAACACATTCACAAGAAAACTTAGGGCAATATCTGTAAAATCTAGGGGTAAGGAAAGATTTCTTAAAGTCACAAACAGTGCTTAAAACTCAGGCAGATAAATTTAATTAGATTAAGAACATCTGTTCTTCAAAAAACCCACCATGAATAAAGTAGCTTATGAAAAAAAAAATTCTAGCACACGTACCTCAGTATTAGTACCCAAAATATATACAAAATTCCTCAAATTAGTAAGAAAAGCCACCCAAAGGAAAAACAGGCAAGTGAACACTAAAATAAATTTATAAAAGGATGATCGACTCATATCTCAGGAAAATACTGGCTAAAATCACAGTACAATATAGTTGTAACTACAACTATAGTTATAACTACACAACTTTTGTAGATTTTGCTACAGTCTGACTTTATCAGTGACTGTGTGAATTAAGGAGAACTTGCTCATAGTAGGGGATATAAATTGGTATACTTAAAACAGTATCGCATTATCTTGTAAAGCCAGTCATATGTTTATGTTATGATTCAATAATTCTACTTATAGATAATAAATCTAATATGCTAAATATATATCCAAGAGAAAAAAATTCTTGTACATGTACAACAGGAAATATATAGAATGTTCACATCAGAAATAACATTCAAATTTAGGAACATCCATCATTTTCCTTTATATTAAGTTAGCTTTAAGAATTATTAACTTGGGCGCCTGGGTGCCTTAGTGGGTTGAGCCTTTGCCTTCGGCTTGGGTCATGATCTCAGGGTCCTGGGATGGAGGCCCGCATCAGGCTTGCTACTCAGTGGGGAGCCTGCTTCCCCCTCTCTCTCTCCCTGTCAAATAAATAAATAAAATCTTAAAAAAAAAATTATTAACTTACCCCTACCAAAAGAGAGCTCAATATAATTTTACTTACATTATAAATCTCCCTGTGCGAAAATAAAATTTCCCTAGATTTTTTGGTGCTCCTCTATCAAAACTAGCCTTCGAATACACAGAAAAGTAAATATAAAGATAGGGAATGTTTGCTTTCATTCCTCCAGAAATATTTTACTCCTCACATTATTTTCAGAATTAGATCTGTAGTCAATTACCTAAGTAACTGCTCTGAGAGAAAAGGATAATTAAATTTCCCTTATCTCCCTCAGAGTGCCAAGTGAGTATACAAGGGGGCCAAGAGGTTACAGAACAGATTAGTCCCTATGTCAAGCCCCAACGTGCCAGGAAGACTTAGGTATTAATCTTTCAATGATGAAGGAGTCCCAGAAACTTGGAGATGTCTTTAGTCCCAGAAGGCTAAGCGGCTCATGAAGAGATTTTATTTACTACAGGGTTGGAGTTAATATTCATTACATTTTCTTTACCTTTTTTTTAAAAAAAAAAAAAGATTTTGTTTGACAGAGATGACAAGTAGGCAGAGAGGTAGGCAGAGAGTGGGGGGGAAGCAGGCTTCCCGCTAAGCAGAGAGCCTTATGTGGGGCTTGATCCCAGGACCCTGGGATCATGACCTGAGCTGAAGGCAGAAGCTTTAATCCACTGAGCCATCCAGGTGCCCCCATGACATTTTCAGGGAGAACTTTCCAGGAGGGGAGGGAGATAGTAGCCTCCTTCCTTTAATAAGCAAAGAAAAACCATTTTTCCTTGTCCTTTGCCTGTAGAATGTCCAGCTACTTGCCTAGGATAACAGACCTGTCTTTCCTTGGGTTGCCCTAAGGTTAAGGATGAGGGCAAAGGAAGGCTAATATATTTATTATTGTGAGGTATTCATTAAATCTCTGATCGATAATACTGTGTACATACTCAAGATAAAATTACTGAGAACCCAATAATCCTCAATGCATCTTCCATCATCATTAGAACTATGAAGAAAGTAGCTGTAATTAGAATAATTTCCACGGAGGTTTGTAGGAAAAGGTATAACTCCATAAAATACCCAGGGTCCATTAGATTCAGGTAGTGTATCCTTGCGGAACATTCATGCCCTCTAAGCTACAGAATCTTTATTTCTTAATTCTGGGAAAACCCAGTCCTCCAAGAACCTAGTATAATATTTGCTCAGGTAAAGAATAAAATACCAGTATCTTCCTATCCTGATTCTCACTACTAGAAATGGAACAGATATTATAATTCTCTGATAAACTCCTCACTGTCAAGACTCAATACTCATTCTCTGAAATGCAAGAACCAAAGAGATTTGGATAACCAATATCTCACCATATCCAAACCTACCATCTAAACTTTAACTTCCTGAACTCTGGAATTAAACAGATTTTGGTTATGAGGAATAGTTGTATTTCAAAATAAAACAAGAAATGTAAACACAAAAGTATATCCATATGTAGCGAATGTGCCTGTGTATGTAGTGTGTATTCTAAGATGCCTAGCTCGAAGATTTCTAGCTGGTTAGTCAAAAAGTTATTGTTAGGGGCGCCTGGGTGGCTCAGTTAAGCATCTGCCTTCAGCTCAGGTTACGATTCCAGAGTACTTGGATGGAGCCCCACGCCCGGCTCCCTCCTCAGGGGAGACCCTACTTCTCCCTCTCCCTCTGCCCCTCCCCCTGCTTGTGTTTGTGTTTTCACAGGCTCTCTCTCTGTCCTTCAGAAAAATAAAATCTAAAAAAAAAGTTATTGTTAGGTGTCCACCAATTCATAAGTGTATAAACTCTGCCTCTAAGTTTTGCATATAATTTGACTATCCCACCCATAAACATATATGTATACAATGAAATTCTACAAAGCCATTAAAAATGCAATTGTAAGTTCTGAAAATCATTGATACTAACCTCCATTTGACTACCTGGAAATTGAGGCTCAACAAAGTGAGAAGTAAAAGGAAGTCAACTGCTGAAAAACTTACTAGATGGCATACTTGTGCAAAAAAACTTCCCCTCTCTACTGAAATGTCCCATCAACATGTGAACATGAGCCCCTCTCCTCTCTAACTACCTCCTCTCCCTTCAGCTGAACTATGGGTAATAGCGTGAATTTTCTGTTCCTTCCTGAACCCATCACAACTGATGTCTGACCTAATAATCTATATCTGAACTCAGTAAAATTGTTATCTGTTTAGGTATTAACTAGCAAATATCCCTTAAATCAGTCTCTTATATCATCACTTACCTTTCTCCTCCAACCCACTATCACCCTCTAATGTAATGCCTCATCTCCCCTCTTCAGTTACTTCTCTACAGAGTAACCAGATAAATTTCCAAAACACAGATGTGATCATGTCGCACACACAATCAAAACCTCATGCTACTCCCTTCAAAACCCAATTGCTGGGGTGCCTGGGTGGTTCAGTGGGTTAAGTCTCTGCTTTCGGCTCAGGTCATGATCTCAGGGTCCTGCAATCGTGTCCTACGTTGGGCTCCCTGCTCAGCAGGGAGGCTGCTTCCCCGTCTCTCTCTGACTGCCTCTGTGCCTAATTGTGATCTCTCTCTTTCTCTGTCAATAAATAAGTATTTAAAAAAAAAAAAAACAATTGTTCTTAGGGTTACATCCAAACTTCCAATCACTTGAACACTGCCTACATAACGCTGCAGGACACAGCCCCCTACACACTTTTCTAGCCTCATGTCCTACCACTTTCTCTCAACTACTCTAGTGTTGTTCATTTCTTTTCAACCTCACCAAGCATCTTGTTCTTTCTGAATCTTCAAATACAGCACTGTCTCTACTGAAACAAACCATATCTATTGGAGGAACTCCATTTATCACTGTGTAATCCAGAAGAATAGTCTCATTTTTTACCGAAGTATACATTCTACATAAGAAAATGGTATTCAATAAGTATTTGTTGTCACAATCACAAAATACAGTAAAGACACTTCAGGGGTAACACTGGCTTGCAGAAGGTCTAGCAAAACAGATTACTAAAGGCCATAGTAAAACCGTTCCCTGAATAGTAGCAATAAAGACCGAGACCTTATGGTACTTTCAGAGTGCAAAAATGAAATAAATTGAAATAATATGATCACTTATTGAAATACTTATTTCTAAGGGAGAATGAGGAACATTTTAAAACCTTTCACTCACAAGTTTTTCTTTCTCTAGTTTTTGTAGTAAACTCTCCATGTTACTTCCAATTCTTGTTTTTTCTACAACTTCATAAAGGCTGCAATACATTCCATTCTTCAAAACTGTCATAAGAAAAAATACATAGTAAATATTCAAATCAAATCTGTTTTTTTACATACATTAATAAAATTAAATTACTTACCTTCACTTGGACCTAAGTATGTTTCCTTATAAAACAGCGCTGGAGGAACTTTCTGCTTCAGATGATCAATACTCATAACTGTTTCAACATCTAACTTCTCAGGGCTGAAAAGAAATTGAAAAGACATGTTTGCCTTACCTGTATGTTTAACTCTAGTAATGTTATTTCCTTCCCCTTCCCCACAAGGCTCTTGGTGGAAAGCAGAGCATACTTATTATTATCATAGCTGATTCTAAAGAGGATTTGATATGGAAAGTCTAGATATATACAGAAGTAGGAAAAAAGCCTGGCAATATCACCAACCTTCCATCTTTAAGCAAGAAGCTAATTCTATACCCCAATTTTACTAAACCAAAAAGGATAAAATGCTGTCCTTTTACTAAAGATAATTCAAGTATTAACTGTTAAAGTAATCTTCAAACATCCATGAAGGCCCATAATATTCATTGGGATGGTAGCAAAAGATCATTCTAGATCTTTCTATTCCAATATATGCTGCACAGGACTGAAAACAGTCTGTAAATTTTAACAACTGACAATATCAACGCAGTTTCCAACAAAGAACTGATTAACTTTTAAGTCTATCACATTCAAATTACTAAATGAAAAATATATCTAATTAGGAAAAAACTCTGAAAAAAATCACTTTCAAAATTTAAAATCAGGCTCAGTCGTTAAGCATCTACCTTCTGGGGAGTCTGCCTTTCCCTCTCCCTCTCCTTCCGCTTGTGTCCCCCCCACCCCGCTCAAATAAATAAAATAAAAATCTTTTAAAGAGAAAAAAAAAAAACTTAAAATCATTCAGAAAAAGTTTTATGCCATAAATGTGTATGACTATTTAGCCCACTCTCAAACCTAGACAGAAAAGTAGAAGGCTCACTTTGCCAACTAAGTCTCCCAAGTTGCCAATTTTTTTTTTTTAAACAAATTGACATTTATATTCTTTTGGATCAAAGTAAAGTTTAAATAAAAGAATAAAAAGCAAAAGAAGAAAGTGAATAATTAGCAACGATTAATTGCTATTTTCTTATAAAATAACATACTTACAGCTTGATGGGCAAAAAAGCACGAGTGGCTGACCTCAGAGAAATATAACACAAAAGCTTTCCTTTATTTAAAAGCTGTCCTTTCCACAAGGTGTAGTTAAATTTATCTAAATAAAAAGAATTACACAATTCAGCCACTAGCAGCCCAGAAGCAAATACATGTTTCCTATACAAAAATAAGGGAAACACATCTAGAAACAATGTTTAAGTAGAAGAACAGCAACAACAACGAAAAACAAAATGAACAAAAACCACCCCCGACATTCCTATTTACATGAGAATTCAAGTATTAGGATTTTTGTTTCAGTATCTTTTCCCTTGCAGGGTTATTCCAGCTGCAAAAAACAACAAATCTATCTGTCTAAATGTCTTATCAGAAAGTTGAAGAGCAAAGACAATATGTTTACTGCCCTCTTATTTCCCCCAAAGGAGACTATATTAAATCCAGTTAACTACATGAATTCCTATAGCATCTCATACCTCTATTCACTCTCTTTTCATTGTGGAGAAACTTGATGACAGAAAATGTCAGTATTGCTTTCATCTTCTCTAGGTCTTATAAATCCTAAACCTCTGATAAACACAGTATTTTAAAAAGCTGAGTTGTGAAGCTTGTTTTAGTTTTTACATTTATCAAAGTACTAAAATCCTTTGATCTATTCACAGTATCAGCAGCTTCTAAGAGAGACCTTATGCCTGAACAACCAAATGTTGAAGCTACATCATAACATGGCCTCACCTCCTTTGACTTTCCAGATTTTTGTTCATTATAAAAATAAAGCAAAACACTAATTTTTTTTACAATATGTACTTATTTTTTCAATTTACAAAACTAAAGAAAATAAAAGAATCTTACCTGTGTTTCTATCTGCATTGAAACTGTTAGCTCTATAAACAAATGAAAAAACAAAAAAAGAAAAACATTACTCATCAATAACAAGAAAGTTAACATTCAGGACCTTGACATAGTGCTATTTTTAATGGTATAATGTACAAGAAAATTAAGTCCTTCATCCAAGTAGGAAGAACATATTAACTACTTATTACAACATTTAACAGATCCAAACCTACATGAAGAAATCAGTTACTTGTCTTAAATTACCATATCTGTCCAAATTTATATTATTTTTTCCAAAAACAGTCATCAAAGTCCATTAAAGTCTCTGTAAATTACTTTATTTTAGTGATGAAATTTGAAGATAGCCTCAATATATACTTAAACCTATTTATTATTAAATGTTTATTATTAAATTAAATATTAAATATTAAACCTAGTCAATAAATATTTACTAAGTGCCTATTATTTACCAGGTACAGTTCTAGGTAACAGGATTACCAGGATGAACAAAGCCCCTGCCTTCACAAAGTTTACAATTTCTGAAGAGAACAGATAACAATAAAAAATAAATAGTTTACCAGATGATGATGGCTTTAAGTGCCATGGAGAAAAAGAAAAAGAAATTAAGCATATGGGGTTAAAAATAAAAATCATGGAAGACCTTGCTGATAAGGTCACCTTTAAGGAGAGATCTGATAAAGTGTTAAATGTAAATGATGCCATGAATTGGGAAAAGAGAAGAGCAAATATAGAGATCCTGCAACAGAAGCATTCAACATACAGCAATGGGTTCAATCAATGCTCATTTTTAATGATACAGAGATCAAAGGATGGACTTAAAGAAGAAGCAAAGAAAATTACTATTCCTGGAGGTATGACTTCATAATTAAGTGCTGGGTGCCTTTTAAAGATTACTACTGTAAAGGCACTAATATAAATATATCATGGAAATCATAAATACAGAGCCACGAGAAAAATGAAAAATCACAAGTGTCTGGGTATCATATGAAGTGCTACTTATGGCTAAGGATGGATGGTTACCAGGGTTATTTGCTGACATGAAAAAAATGAACACATGATTTGATCTGGAAAACCAATGTAAGGACTGACCTCAAAAATGTATGTATTTCATGAAATGTAGCTTTTTAAAACAGTCTTTCTATATTAATAGGTATCAATTTTACCAACATTTTTCTGGAATCACCATATGGGAAAAAAATAATGGAAACTGCTTTATATTTGATCACTTTACATTAGAGCTTATAAGAAATCACGAGTGGTACTCAATAAAAATCAATCACCCAGAAGTTTTAAAAATTACCAATGCCTACACTCCTTAATAAACATTTGATTTTTTAATTGTTAGAGGTGGAATTAGAGTATCTTTTTTTTTTTTTTTTTGGTTTTGTTGGATTTTATTTTTTTTTAGCATAACAGTATTCATTATTTTTGCACCACACCCAGTGCTCCATGCAATCCGTGCCCTCTACAATACCCACCACCTGGTGCCCCCAACCTCCCACCCCCCACCCCTTCAAAATTAGAATTAGAGTATCTTTTATAGAAGCTCCCCATTTTTAGGAGAGCTAATACACAAAATTTCACTTTTAAAAACTACATTTTACTCAACTATGCAAAACTTCAGTATCAAGAGAAAAAGGGTTAACTGGTGAGGGTTAAGTAAATTTTAGTTTGTATTTCCATATAAATTACGTTCTTCACACTGACCTTTTAAAAGTCATCATGAACACTCGTGCATTTAATTAACTGCAAGGTAAGAAAAAAAAAATGGGAGAAAACAAAGAGTTCTTCCTAATTCAGCAAGGCAGGACATGTAAAATAATATTTGGGATGATGTAAAAAACTCCTAAGTCTTACCTTGATGAAGGCACAAACTTTGGAGTTTGTATATCATCTTTGTAAGTAAAAGACACAACCGCATATGGACACACATGTCTTGGTCTTCGCCTGAGTTCATCAAAGCTATACTCATAAAAATAATACTAAAAATAAGAAAATGCAAAATTAACTTCTGTAAGAAGGCAAGATATACATAGTAGAATCTTTATTTGCCTGATTTTTGAGAAATATAACACCATTTAAAAGTACCTCTAACAGAAATGGTCTTTAAGCACTGCTTGTCAATTTTTTAAAAATAATCTGTACTTTATATTCATTTTATGATATAAAATATTCTACTTCTCCTCTATCTTATCTATCTTAGATGCACTAATGGGTACTCTAAAAGCTTACTTCTGAAAAGCTGACTGCTGGGAATGTGCAACAAATGCCCTCATAAAAATGTTACAAATGGACATTTGTAAGCTCCCAAGTCAGCCCAGAAAAGTCTATTTGATGCAAAAAAGTAAAATGCTAACTAAAGACACAATCTCAACCAAATCTAGCATTTTGTTCATTATTTTTTTTAAGATTTTATTTATTTATTTGAGTGGGAGAATGAGCAAGAGAGAAAGCACAAGATGGGTGGATGGGAGAGGCAGAAGGAGAAGAGATTCCCTGCTAATAAGCAAGGAATGTGATGGGGGACTTGATCCAAGACCTAAGCCAAGACAGACATGAGCCACCCAAGTACCTCTGTTTATTATTTGAAAAGAAAAACATATTCTTGGTTCCAACTGCAGACCAAGCAGCAAAGAGGTGGTGGAAGAGATTATGAACACAGGTGACAAAGGCAGCTAATTCTCTTCTTTCTACCCATCTACTTCTCCCCTACACCTATTCACAATATTCATTAGGGTTTTGTGACTTGCAGACTAGTGATTTTCATTAAAAAAAAAAAAGTCCTAGTTTACAAACAAAGCATTGTCCTTCAAAGTCCATTCCCTTGGGAAACTACTGATTTCAATAATGCTGTTGCTGCTCTAAAAATGCCTGAAAATTTTTTGGAAACATCAAGCTAGTTTACAAGTTCTGTTAGAAAAAACCTATTTAAAAGCTACTGAATTCTGCAACTACTGTCCAAAAAGTAAAATCAAACGAGCCAGCCCAGATGACTCTGATGAATACAATTTTTGCTAAAAGCCCCCAACAATATGTCTTGCCCATTCAGTCTTCGAAAAGAGTAAATTATACTTCAATTTTAAAAAGTTTCACTTATAACTGAGTGTTTAAAAAAAAAGAAGGAAGAACAAATTTTATTTTACATAAATAAAGTGAAGATTAAAGAAAGAAAAAAAAGAGCATCTCCAGAGGTGTTAGTATACCACTCCTTTTCCCACACAATTCATCTGGCTATATACATTTTTTATACATTTGTTAAAAAAAAATAACATTCATTACTTTATACAGTAGCCTCTCCCATACACACAGTTTCACCTTCCAGTTTCAGCTTCTGTGGTCAACCATAGTCCAGAAGCAGATGTTCCTCCTTCTGACAAACAGTCAGGAGGTCAACAGTAGCCTAACACTATGTCTAGTGCCTACTGCCTGTATCATTCACCACACTTCATCTCATCACGCAGGCATTTTATCATCTCACATCATCACAATGGTGAATATAGCACAATGAGATTTTTAGAGAGAGACCACAGTAATTTTATAATCTAACTGTTCTAATTTATTATTATTGTGATTAATCTCTTACTGTGCGCTTAATTTATAAATTAAACTTTATCATAAGTATGCAGGCATAGGAAAAACATAATATATACAGAGTTCAGTACTATCCACGGTGTCAGGCATCCACCAGGGAGCCTCAGAAGGTATCCCTGAGGATAAGAGCCGGGGGAAGACTACTGTAGTCAAAAATCATATAAAAATATAATGACTATAATTTGGCAAATACATACTTTTTTACTGTATATCAATTATATCTGAATAAAGCATAAAATTTAATTCTAAGTTTGCATCTTAGAAAAATGTAAATTAAAATAAATAACACCTATCAAATCAATAGTATAAAATTACATGAATTAAGGTAATTCAAGGGGCTTCAACTTTACCCCTTGAATTTTTAAGGGGATTTTATTATACAGATCTTTCTAGGCCAGAATTTAGGCCAAGAGAAGCCAAGGCTTCAAAATGAAATGAGGTGTTTGAGGACAGCAATCATACAAAATGCCAAGTTGGAAGAAGTAGACTAAGGAATCTCAGTATTACTCTGTAAGTCTAGGGAGCCATACTATGTTTCTGAGCTGTTCTGAAAACACTGAACAAAGAGCAATGAGAGACACTCTGGTAGTATTATATGGAAACCAGAGGTTAGACTGATGTGGTGGCAGAAGGTACAGAAAGGGAAACGATTTAAATGATTTGGTGACAAACAGATATGAAGTCATAACACTGAAATGAAACCAGGTACCTACCTGAGTAAGCTCATAGGCTCTGTAAGCCAAAAGTGATGTAATTCTATTGGCATTCTTTGACACATGACATTCATGCTTTGGTGTTGGGTCCAAAGCACTTTTATTTAATATAGATTCCAAACTTTTTACACCCATGGGGTCGTATATACTCTTTATCTTACCCTAAAATAGACAAAACCTTTTAAGTTTAAGACTTAAAGTTTAAGACCTAAACTTAGTTATTGACTATATATAACATTATAAAACACAGATCACCTATGACAACAGTTCTTTCCTTTAATACCTGCTAACACTCAACACCTTTTATCAATGTTGAAGCAGTAAAAAAGACAACCATGAAAAAAAAGTGCTGTTTGAATTTGCTTAACAAGGAAATAAAAATTTTATTTATAACACCATTCACTAGCCTAAATGACATCACCAACATATTACTCTTTTCATTCTTTTCTTTGGAAGGGAAATCAAATAGATCAAAGATGGCAAACCACTCTCAAAAATATATACTAAACTAAGCAAGCTCTGAATTTAATTTAATCAAACTCCTACTAAACACAGGGCCAACTAAAATCCAAATCAAATGTTGTCCTTGATATATAAAATGTAAATGTTAAAATTACCTTCATTATTTTAAAAATAACAACATCGCCCACTGCCCCAGCTTCCAAAGGATTAGCTTGTAATAAATCAGCATACCTAGAAAGATAGATACCTAGCGAAGAGGGAAAAATTAAAGAATGTGAATAAGGGCACACATACACATACACACACACAAATTCCGGTTTTAACCTAATGATGAAAGATAAAAGGTATGACATATTAAAAAAAAAAAATGACAGTAAAGATAGCTGATATTTAACGAAGACAGAAAAAGCAAAAACAAAAAGAAGCAGAAAAAAGCAAAAACAATAAGAAACAGAAAAAAAAACCCAAATTTCTCAAAATCACCAGGACTAGACTGACTTTAAGAAAAAAAAAAAGAGAGGTAATTTCTGATCAATTTGAAGTATGCAAAATCAGAAACAAAGGGCAAAACTAGTTTTACATTATAGAACCTGAAACTATCCTCTTCTAGGAACATAACAAGACATACATGAATTTAATTTTCAGGAATGCAGCAAAATTAAATAATGTATGTTCCAGTAGCAACTTAATAGTAGATAAATGGGGAAAAAAAAAAAAGATTACCCATGGAAGGACTGCCAAGAATTGTTATTTTGGACTGGCCCACCTGTAATCCTTTTTCACATATGCTTTGGACCTAAATAAACAAAACAGTTCATCTCACCATCATTACATTAAAAACATGAAAAGATAATTTGTAAACTTGCTCTAAATAAAACCCAACCTTCTAAACTATGTAGGTTCTACATTAAGGAATTTTATATATATGACAGTTTATAACTAAATATCAATGTGAAACTGGCTTATGCTTCCAATGTAACCATAGCTGGAATCCATTTTCGTTTATACTAGGTGTGACAGATAGTCAAAATTCATGCCACTCACATATATAAACTTCCCTTTTAGAGAGAATTAGAGCTGGCAAAATATTTAAATAAAACTTCCACCTAAACATCTTCAATTGAAGGAGAAAAAAATGGTTCCCAGCACATATAACAATATAGAAGATAATCTATTTTAATAAAGGGAAGTTTATTCATTATCTAGCACATCCTAAGGAAAGAAAACAGGTTTGGTCAGAGCATTTGAAAAGCAAATTTAAAGCAAAAGTACATCTGAAAAGCAAATCACATGACAATGAAATACCTTGTCCTACTAAATCATTTCTTCCATTTACACATCATATCATTTATACTAACTTATAAAATACCAGTTTATAATTATCAAGTGTATTCTTACATTCAAAACTAGTAACTTACAATGGAAATATCTTCAAATCATTTAAGAGTTCACTCACCTGGTATCGATCAACCATAAGAAATGCATACGATTCTGAAAGTTCTTTATCTAAACGACCATCAAACTTCAGTTCTCTTCGCTTTTCTGTGAACTAAACAAAATTAAATCTATAACAACTCCTTAGTATGTGATTATGTCTTTCAAGCTAAGATCTTCAGTAATTTTATTCCTAAGAAATCCAAAATATAACCAAAGTAGAAATTATGTTTTCTCTGTGATTTCTGTGCTTCAATTTTTTTCCTCATTCTAACTAGCTCTTTACCTCATAATAATTAAATAAGCATCTAATGTTTATCAATTTTAACTAAATTTCTATTAAAATTTTACCACATTCCAAATCTCCCACAAATTTTTCAGTTCATGTTTTAGTTACCTTTGGATCTCTCAGTTTACTTAACATGATGAACTGCATACAGCAAGTGATTTAATAAATCTCTGCTGAATGACCAACTTTTGGACTATAAACTCAATTAGAACATGGAAAAGGTTTCATTTCTTTATTACTATAGCCTCAATGCCAACTATGTAAGACAAGCTCCATACGTATTGCCAGGATAAAAAAAGCGACTTTGTCTAAGTATAACTAAACTGCAAGTCACCCAAAAAACTGACTTTGACTTTTAGATACAAGCAAACAGATACATATTCAAACTATGGAGCTCACATCTAACAGATTTATATGCAGTATTCAGGCCATTACTGATGTTCAGTAATATGCTTAATCTATCATTAGAGTAAATTTTCATATAAAATTAATTAAAATTAATAAATAACCCCTATTATACCATGAAACCACAACAAACTATCAAGGTTTTAATTTTCTTGGGAGCCAGTAACGTCACAGATTCCCTCAAAACTCAATTCTGATAGCACTGGGTTAACCAACACACAAAAGCACAGAATTAATAGTATTTCATGTGCATTAGGAAACAATAAACACATAAAATATTGCTAAACATCTCATTTATATTACCTCAGAATTATGCATTCTGGCTTTTCCTAAAAATATTATAAATTTGTACATGAAACTTAATACTTTGTTTATACTTTTCCACTAAGAATATCTACTAGTGATATTAAGAGAATTCTACTCCTAGTCAGTAATTGGGGAAAAAAATTAAGCATATCTTTAAAAAATACACATTTGATTTCACTAATTATCTTCCAACGGAAACATAATACAGATTATAAATTTCATTTAATAAGCACTTAAAAGAGCAAAGGGCCTTATAAATTTATAATTAGGCCATTATACAGTAAGCTATTCCTATGCTTAAGATTAATTTTTAATAAGTTATTTTACATAATTGAACATTAATTTATCCAGATAAATAGTGATAAATCAATATTTAGAAGAAAAAAGATGTCATTTAAAACTTGTTCTCCTTTCCATAATTTGGCTTTCCTAAGAATAAGTATTTTTAAAGAAAAGGAACATAAACCAACTTCCAGGCTATTAACTGGTTCTAAAGAATCTTACAATAAGCACAATTTAAAACATACCTCCTTTTCCAAAAGTTCATTATGTATCAAGCAAGCACGTTTGTAGTTAAAATTTGTTACCGAGGTTGGTTCAAGGTAAGATGAATGAAGAATATTTAGAACATCTTCGAATTCTCGAGAGCCTGGAGTTAATGGCTGAAAAAGTGCTAAAACAACAAAAAAATTAATTTTAACATTATTCCATCTTAAATGTAGTCTCTTAAATTTTGTGGTTTTTATAGAACTTCTAAGAGAAGTTGAAAAAACAGCACCAAAGTTATCTTATTTTGTGATATTCAAAAGAGATACTTATTAATTCACTGAAGGAAAATTACAATCAGTTGTCTACATTGACCAGTTTCTTCAGCAATGAGCAACTGTCATTACAGATGAAGACAAGGTTACAGTTTTGCAAACCTTAAGAATGCTACATTAGGCAAGCTAAATTGCTTTAAACTCTCACAAGAAAGAACCTGTATATATCCTCAACTTGTCTCCACTTCTATCTTATGTTACACTGAAATAGTATGTCTAGGACCATTTATTTCAGCAAACTAAATGTTTACAGCATAAATGAACCCATAAAAACATTTAAGACACTTAGGTGTCCATAAAATTATTCTATTTTCTTTTTAGAACTAAAGTTAGAATAAAATATGCTAGATCCATTGGCTTCTTGTATTACCAACAAAGTAGTAGAACATTTGTTATGAAAACGTAGTAAACAGAAAGATGTAGAGCTTTGGAGTCAAGCCTGGACACAAATATCAAATCTAGCATTTATTAGCTTTGTGGGAGAGTCTGGGTAATCAACCAAAAATAAGTTCAGTTCTCTCATCTATAAAGAACCCTAGTCATCCTAATGACCACTAAATTCTACATTCCACACATGAGACAACACATGAAAAAACCTCTAAGCACAGCACCCAGTATAAGGACAATAAAATTGTTTATTCTCTCCCTCCTAAAACTATTCCACACCCCCACTTAATTTTTAAAATACTTAAAGTCAAATATCCGATTTGTTCGATTACTGGTCTAATAATTTCAAATTTCCACTTCATGCATGAAATAGTTTAACTTACTAATTTCAAAAGTCTAAACATATAAATGCTCCCCAAGCCAAAAAAGGAACCACTTATATTTCACTGTATATAGAAGCATCCATAGAACTTATGTAATACTATATTTACCTTAACTTCTTTTGAGATACTATTTCTTAACAGTGAATAAATGTCAGTCAAAATACTTTAAGGCTACTACTAAAAACAGTGTTCTGCTTATACATATTCTTAAAGATACTAGAGAGCAGCTAATAAACTGTTTACTATTTTCATATATAGCATTAAGCTTTAAAGGACATGATGTCAAATAACCTATCCATACATCCATTTACCACACTACGTATATATTACAAAAGTGTCTGTAAAAATGTAACATTCAATAATAAAATGTATATAAACAGTTCCTACTACTTTGGGCTCCCACATTAAAGCAAAGATAAAGCCAACAAACTTATGATGCAATAGACACTAACTTGGGATAAGCAGGGGGAAAAAAAAATCCCTCAAAAAAACATACTATTAAATATAAAAATATGTCCTAAATTCAAATTTGTAGATGAATATACTCAATAATCTATTGATTGTTAAGGTCCACAGGATCAAGAACTGTATCTGCTTTGTTCCTTACTCTATCATATGCCAATAGCTAGAACTGTGAGCAATGGCCCCCAAGCAAGTTGAATTAAAATTAAGTTAGTAAAGAAAATAAGAAAAACTTTGTCAAAGATTTTAAAAAAAACTGAATACAAATATATTCTACAACTACCAAAGTATCACTGCTATCATCTTAAGTCTTAAAATTTCAACAATTCAGTAATATGTAAAACAAAATGAAAGCTTAAGAGAGGAAGAAATACAGCCTCATTCAAATCTGTTTTACAGAATGTGGTAGAAAAAAAATCTTTGTGACTGTTCCCAACTAAGTTGGGAAAAACTTGGCAACGAAAACATCATGTGGAATAGTCTTTATAGGCTTTCACATCCAAAATGAGTTAAGTATGATTTTAAAAATTGGGTTTTATGAAGGTCTGACTTTTGTTTTTAACAAAGTGACTTCAGACATCTAAAATGCTCCCCCCTAAAGTACCATATGGCTTTAAACTTCTATGAAATTTTACATGCTTACATAAATTATTTTACTTTGTTAAGCTGTCCCAATACTACTTCCACCATTGATCTAATCATAAATGAAAAAAATTAAATATATAATTTATTAATTAAATATAAATTATATAAACTTATATAGAAGTTAACATTCCAATTCTCAGAGAAGTACTAAACAGTTGTTTTATTCCAAGGTATGTCCTATAGTCATGTCAAATGTACTCAAGTGGACTGAAGGGCAGGGGAAACTGTAGACAAAAATAGAGAAAAAAAATGCATATGTCCCGGTATTTTATATTTTAAATGACTCTTTTGGCTTTACTACTTAGGCCAGTTAAAATTTTCCCTCCTCCCAGTCATCATTTCTACAGAAGTAATGTTGTAACTATTTTTAAGGATTTCAAGTCAATGTGCTGATAATAATTAGAAATTTAACAAGTGTATGTTCTGAATGTACATTCCCTCACGGCCTATTTTATACTTAATAATCCTCAACCCTGAACATCCTTTGGTCACTTCTCTTAAAGAGAACACATATGTATCATAATCTTAATTATGGGTCATTATCTGAGGCAGTAGTAAACAACCCTGCAATTATCCCAATGGGGAAAAGAACATTTTATACAGTAATTATTTCACTTAAAGTATCCGAAATATTTTTCTCTGGATTCTGACAATTACTGAGTCTAATCACTAGCAGGTCATTATTACTATGCAGATACTATACTAAGTGCTTTACATGCATTATCTCATTTAATCATTAAAAACTATCCTATGAAGTTCAATTATACCCATTTCAAAATTAACCTAACAGCTAACAGCTAATATGGCCCAATGTTACATAGTTAATGAATAAACAGAGCAGGTGGGATGAAAATTCAGGCTGCCTAGCTCCAAATCTCGTATCCTGAGGTCTAAATAAAAGTCAAGATTTATGTATGTATATACAAGAGCTGAAACTAATTACAGAGCTGGAAAAATTAAATCGTTTCTTCATTTTAGATCAAGAAATCATATAGAACACTTAGACACAAGAAATTAGGTGTGAAAGGAAAAGAACTTGACGTCCACGATTATGCTTTCTACCTCATGTGTCTTCTGTCAAATCTCTTTTCTCATTTCAATACATTTAACAGAACCAAAAACCATCACACTTTCTTTTTGGTTTATAAAAGTTAACAGAAGTAACAATAGTTCCTTCACACATTGAGAAACATATTGCTTATTTACAGGATTTCTATCAAATACATGTCAGACACATGGGTAATGAGTTGACTTACATAATTCATAAGGCTTCCTTAATGACAAAATTGATTATAGATGTTTTATGGGACTCAAAAGCAGATTTAGAAAGACATTAGGAAATTATAATTCAGACAAGGAAAATGACTGTATCACAGAATTAGAGCCAGAATCCAGGTCTCCTGACTTCGTATTATCCATACTATTTTTTTTTAAACTGGTAGCATACAAAACATACTCAATTTAATGTTATATTTAAGCAGCTGGAATGGACATAAAATTTAGGTCACGAAACAGCTTGGTTCCTTAGTCAAAGGAACATTTCTTCCAATTACTTTTACCAATTTACTTAGTTCAAAGTCATGTATTAAGATGTGCATATGTAAAATAAATCATATATACATATATGTAAAAACAAGCTAACTTTTAAAATAAAAGACCACTGTTACTAAAACATATAAATAAAACAATGTGAACTACACATTCCAATTTAAAGTAATTCATGGAAGAAAAGAGCCCAAAGGTGGGCTCTGGATCATGTGTGTTCTGTAATTCTCTGAATCTCTCTCTCTACTGGTATTGATTAAAATACAACAAATATCCATGTTCTTCCCAGTAACTTACTTGAAAGGTTTTAAAAATCATTTTTCTTCAGTCTAATAAAATTGCCAGACATAATACCTTTGGAATGGAGGTTTCATCTCTAATCAAGATTGAACATACTGGGGTGCCTGGCTGCCTCAGGTCATGATCCTGGGGTCCAGGGATCAACCCTAGCATAAGGCTCCCTGGTCAATAGAAGTCTGCTTTTCCCTCTCCCTCTGCCGCTCCCTTACCCTCTGGTGCTCTAATAAAGAAAATCTTCAAATACATATACACACGCATACATACATTTAAAATAGCGCAGAAAGGAAAAGAGAGACAAGTATAAATATGAAACTGTTGACTTTTTCTGGCTTAGGGAATAAGTCAAAGAAAATTTTACTTCTATTATTTAAAACATATACACACCGATCAAATGTTTTATATGGGTGACTAGATTCTGCCTATACTTCCCTGCTTATTTCTATATAGGGAAATCTGTAGTACTTAGAATCCAATCATCCATATACAACTACTAAACACCATGCAAATATCCTTAAAGGAGACTTTGCCCCAAAATCTTCAAAAAGACAACTGCAAATTCTGTGGGAAAAGATGGTTATTGGGGAGGAGAACTAGCCATTAATTCTGCTAGAATAGACCAGTATGGATGCGAGTATATGAGTAGTCAGTCTTGTGCCCCACAGAAAACATTAACCAATAAAACACTTTCCAGAGAGTGAATCATCACTATTTCATTCCCCAGAAACTTTGGAAGGAAAAATTCTATCAAACTACCAATTTTAACTTGCTTTTAATGACTTATAGTATTATTAGATTTTAAAGTAAAAAAAAAAAGGCAAGAGTGAAACATCTACTGACAAAATGCAATTGTACAATTTGGTTAAACGTCGTTAACAGTGCCTCTTTACACTACAGAAAATAGCCCAGCCAATAACACCACAACATATATCAAAGAGTAAATTTTACTCTTTTAGTCAACAGTTACATCACTTAATCTGTCACTACTGATTAAATGTGTTAATTTCATAATGAATGTAAGTTCTGAATCTCAAAATACCCCAGAGATGAAGATATACTAAATATTTCTAAACATAACAGAGGTTAAAACCTTTTTTTTAATAGATCAGATCAAAAGCTAACAAAGACACTTGTATCACAAAAAAAGACTTGCTACAGTTTGAGTAGTGGTAAGTACTATACACCTAAGTTCAAATGCCAACTCTACCTTTTACTAGCTGTATGACCTTGACAAGTTAATTGACTTCTCATTACTTTGGTTTCCTCATCTGTAAAATGGGAATAATATCTACTATGCAGAATTGTTGAGATTTAGTTAGTATGTACAAATTGCTTTAAACAATGCCTACAACTTACTAATAAGCACTATAAAGTGTTTGCCAATATTATTAATTAGAATGGAGGCATTCTGGATGTTATGCTATTGTCAAGACCAAAAAAAAAAAGAACTTGAAGTCAGCAAGTCATACTCACACAGTACTTAAGGTATCAAAAATAATCAAGTCATAATGTTAAATTTCACTGGAAAAGCATAGTTACAAGCACAGGTCTGCCATATTAAAATATGAATGCAAAAGAATCTTTGATGCTGAAAGGTTCAGAGGTATCTACTGAAAATGATCTAATATTCATAAGAGACTCACATGACCACAACTAAAATCTAGCCAAATCTGGTACACGGTGATACCTTTCAGGAGGTGATTTGGAGATGCAATGTGAAACTAGAGCACCTGCTGTACTATTTCTGATAAAGCATTTTTTTAATGATGGGAAAGTTCAATTTTCCTATTAAATTCTATCAGCAAGCATGATCTACTTTCAGCTTGGACAGGATAAAGTTCATGGTGATAAAAGAGCTGCTTATTTAACTTTTAAAATCTCTAATTAAGTTGTTACTGCATCATTGAACAGCTGCTTACTGCATAAATTATTTTCACTAAACATGAAAAAAGTCTAGTGTGTTTTATAACCTCCCTGACAAGACAAAGGTTGACAACCTTTGGCTTCTAAGTGAAAACAGAAAACAAATTTTCCCCAAGGAGCATCAGACTCGGGAGAAAATGAGGTTTTGGATTTCCTAATTCCTCAATTATGTTCACTTTTAGTGTGTTCAAATAAAGCCTATTTTACAGCAACCTCTGGATTTACCTAATTTAAAAAACCACATGTAAACACAATGCCTTTCAACATTTCCTGGTGACTTCCCTCATCTCAAACCAAACTATGAGGATTTCTGCAACATTCTGGTCCTATCAAAAGTTAAGAGATGGTAAATCCATGGTTTAAGATGTACCATAAACCATACTCTTGGGCACTTAGAAGAGAAAAAAATTAAAAGAAAGATGAAAAAAATGGACTTCAAAGTTTTATTAAGCTAGGAACAAGAAAAAAAGCTCAATCTCCTACCTCCTTAACAGAGCCCACCTGAATGTACTTTCAACCTATTCTCTGCCAATTGGTAATTCAGGTTGAGCATCTGAATTTCCTCATATAGATTCTACCATTCATCTTAACTAAATAAACCAAAGAATTGACAGCCCTGACCTTTACAAGTATCCTCCTGAACTCTAAAATACATTAATTCACTTAAAGATATTTCTAGAAACATTCCTCATGCTAGCGGGCAAAGGTAACTTCATTTTTGTCAACATCATTTCTCACACCAAGAATTTCTTTGGCTTTGTCATGGAAATAGAAATTAACAGTTTGACTTTATTTGTATCTTATGGGTAATAGGCTCTAACAATTTCAGTTGTGCAAATGAAGATGGGTAAGCAATGGAAAAAGGAAGCTCATGCTTAATTCAAGATTCCAAGTCTTTACACTAAGATTTAAATTACAAATTAAAAAGTTTATGCAAAAAAAAAAGCCTTTAATTTTCCAAAAAGTGAATCATGAAAAACTGAGCCAAGCAGTAAAACAAAAAGAAATTTTAAATTGACTAAATCCAGAATATCCTAAATCACTGGATAGTCAAAAATAGTATAATAGAAAACGGTAATACTAATTTTGATCTCCATTAGAAATGTGTCATAATATAGCATTAAATTTTAAAAAAGGTAAAAGTAGTTCATGTAACTGTTCCTATATTGGTTCCACTATCTAGACTGGCCTTTTAAAAAAACAAACCAAAACCAAAAAAACAAAAAAAAATCTGAAGTCTTCTCGTCTGCAAGATCAAGTTGGTGACTCTTGGGCATAAGCGAACTTCTATTTTTTTCCACAGGGAAATTACTGCACCAAGAACCTACCTTCCCATTCTTCGGAAATACAAGAGAAAACATACTAAAGTTTGGATTTAAAGAGAAAGACCTATATAATCTAACGCTTCAAAAACAAGGGGAAAATTCTATATGGAAATGAGGTGTGATGGAAAATACCAGTGTGCATGGATCACATCTAATGGAGATTTCTTAACAAGAGGAGACGCTGACATCAAGCAAATTTCAAGTAGACAGAGCTGAAGAATTTCCAAAGGGAGAAGCACTTGTGGTCCTCTGAATGCAATGGCCTTGGAGAAAGCCCCAGAATCCATGGCCAAGGGCTATTTCCACAGTGAGACTTGTCAGAAGCATCCTTAGGAGGACACACCAGCTTCTGTGCCTTCAGGGGCTGGGAGGGAGGGGCGCCGAGCACCATCTTTCCTCTCTGGGAGCTGCAGCCTTACGGACAAGCTACTTCCAACTTCCACGGGGACAGGGGGAGCAGGGGAGCGTGGTTCCACCGCTTTCCTCTCGCACCAGGCGCAGCAGCTGGGTGGCCGTGGCAGTGAGGGGAGAGGCGGCTGGCGCTGCATGCGTGTTTACGTGTCTCGGATGGGTGTGGGAAGAAGAGACAGAGAGGTTCTAATGAAAAGATGGAGGGGAGAGAGAAAGAGGGGTTGGGGAAGAGGGGAAGCACCACCTTTCTTTTCTCTGCTCTTCCTGGGGATCTGAAAACTCCTCCTAACGGGTCTTTCGGGCTCTTCGGGGCCTTTGAGGAGAGCGGCCGCGCCCGCCTCAGACGAGTCCTGAGGCTGCTCGTGGCTGACGCTCGGGGCGGCCGAGGCCGCAGCGGTTTCCTCAGGCCCGGCGCCGCCGCCGGGCTCCGCTATGCTGAGGCCGCCGCCGCCGCCATTTTGTGGGGAGGACTCAAGCTCCGGAAGCGCCTGCTTCATCTCGTCGTCTCCGCCGCCGCCACTTTCCCAGCTCGCGTCCGTCGGCGGAGAGGCCTCCGTCTCCCCAGCAGTCGCCATCGCGCCGGCGTGAGGAGCTCCGGGAAGCTTCTGCCGGCAGGGTCGGAGGGGGTGGGGGGAAGGGGCGGCGGGCTGGCCTCGCCACCGAGCTGCTCTCAGCCCACCCACCCCCTTCCCCCCGTGGCCGCGGGTCGCGGTCCCGACCCAGCAGCCTCTCGGGGGCCCCAAAGCTGGCGCCCCAACCCCGCAGCCCGGCCCCAGGAGCCGCTCCTCGCTCTGGCAGTTCTGCCGGCCCCGCCACTCAACGTGCTCGCGTCGGGGCCGAGAGGGGGCGGGCCCGCCGCGGGCCGCTCCGCCAATGGGGGTGCGGCGCCCGCCTCCGCGTGTTAGGATAGACGGCGCAGGGGGGCGGAGCCTTAGGGCGACCGAGCCCGCCAAAAGGGGCGACGGCAACGCCCTGCTAATATCTCGACGCCGCGGACCTCTTTGGGGTGGACAGAGTTTAAGGCGAGCTGCAAATCCTCGGACCGCTCCTGGCCAGCGCTGCAGGGGAGGGAGGTGCGCCTGGACGGGTCCCGCGAGCCCAGGCGTCGACTATGGTGGTAAGATAACCTCTATCTCCGCGCACGAGTTTCCTCCACCAAAAGACGACTCAAGCAGTGGATGCCGGAGGAACTGTGAATTATTCACGTGCATATGTGGGCCTGGAGAGGAGATAAGACAATGGACTACAGCGATAACAACCTGAAAGCCTCCGAGCCCCGGCATCTGCCTTTCCAACGGGATCTTGCATCTTTTCAATACATTCTTCCCGCCCCCTTTGACCTTCAAGGGTTACAACCAGTGGCATGCTTCCAGCCCATAGTCAATACCTGGGATCCTTAAATGTGACTTCACAGCCTAGTGTTAACGGAATTTGGTTCTGGGGAACTTAAAGGGAGGGAGAGGGGGTTGCTGACTTCTAGACCTTTTTCGTTTGATGTTTTGAGTTTTCCTGTATAAAAGAAATCTAGAAGTTTACTGCCACATTAAAAGATACAGAGCAGGTGGTCGGTCGGTCTCCCTTAAAACAATTTGTCAAGAGGAAGTCGTTTTAAATACTTGATGCTAACTAAATTGAAACTACTATCATGGGTTATCTTGAGTACAGACAGTATTCACGGGGTGCACTCTGTATGCCAGGCACTGGACAAAGCAGTATACATGCTATAATCTCCATTTAATCCTCACAACAACAGATATCAGGAAGATCTATTATGCACAATTTAAATAAGTGTTGCAAGACATTGAACAATTTAATAAGATCAAAATTTGAAACCAGATCTATTTAACTCCTACAGAGTACTTGCACTTCACTGCTTTTTCTAAAACTTAATCTTCACAGCAGGACTGCACCTTTAATGAATTTTGCGGATGAAGAAATGAGGATAGATATTTTGCTCAGTCTCCAAGCAGCGGGATCAGGATTGAGACCCAGATCTCCATTTTCAAATTCCCGCTGTCTCCCTAGGAGTTGATTGACCAAATCTATATAATTATAATAAAACCCTGGGCCTTGCCACCTGGGTACTACTTGAAGAGCATTTCCCAAGGGCAACAGGAAAGTCAGATTCCTATGTCCCATATTAAATAACATCTCAGCTAATATGGAAAAGCTAATCAAGCTTGGCCAATCTATTTGCATCAGCTCTGTAAATCATAGAAAAGTGAGTTTCAAACAATCACTTCTTTTATTACATGGTTAATGTAAAAACCTTTTTAAATACTGATGAAAACACTAGGGGCTATGTTGAGACAAAACACTACATTATTTTAAGTTAAAAATAACCTTTTAAACTTGGGGAAAGAGACTTTACTTAATATAAAAGAGGCTACAGAAGATCAGAAACTCAGATGTTGAGGTCTCCAGATGGTAACTCTCTTTTTTGTTGGTTCATTAAAGGCATCCCTACAAGCTCATTTTTATAAGATTTAAAGATAAATAAGCCCTAACTGAAGGCTGGTGCCATTACTCAAATAACAGGCTTTTGTCATTTGCTCAGCAAAAGCCAACTTTACCTGGAAAGTAGAAACCCTTAGGCTATGAATAAGGCAAATACACAGGTTGTTGGTAGAGTACCTAAAACTAGGCCAGAGAAACCATTTTTACAGAGATTGAATCTTAAATTTTGTATGGACAAAATTTTTTCCATCCCAAAACATTTATTTAAAAATAATTTTAATAAATTTATCATTATACCTTATAGGGTAGAAAAAAATCGGGAATCTTTAACATATAATTTTAACTATTCAGTTATAGATAGCAAAAAGTTTTAGGTTTAGTTGGAGCACATTATGAATATTCAATATTAAAGATATTTTTTAATTGCTTACTGGGAGCTAAGCACTGCTATGCACTGAGGATGTAATGGAAGCAAATGGACATGGTTACCTCCTTTAAGTTTACAGGCAAGTGGGGAATATATGTAAATTAGGATCTATGGTGATGGCTAAGCAGAGACAAAGAATCAACTACAAGAAAGGGATAGAGGGGGGCACCTGGGTGGCTCAGCGGGTTGGGCGTCTGCCTTCAGATCAGGTCATGATCTCAGGGTCCTGGGATCGAGCCCTGCATCGGGCCCTCTACTCCACAGGAAGCCTGTTTCTGCCTGCCTCTCTGCTTACTTGTGGTCT
This sequence comes from Lutra lutra, assembly GCF_902655055.1. Classification (NCBI taxonomy): domain Eukaryota; kingdom Metazoa; phylum Chordata; class Mammalia; order Carnivora; family Mustelidae; genus Lutra; species Lutra lutra. The sequence goes on along the minus strand of NC_062278.1, from coordinate 198,324,487 downwards.
CTGTCTGTCAAATAAATAAAAATAAAATCTTTAAAAAAAAAAAAAGAAAGGGATAGAGGGGGCATAAATTTGCTAAATCCTACCTATCTCAGGAAAACGAACACAGTAAGACAGGCTATCCATATGTGTTTTTATATATGCATGTACATATATGTATGTACATATACATATATGTTTATGTACACTAGACAGTACATATATTTGGTAGAGGTGGGGGAATGCAAGTGGTGGCACCATTACAGATGTTCATGGTTCTGGAACAAGGGCTATCAAAGGTTAAAAGTATAAAACTTATGTTGTCCCCTACCCACAGGAATGAACAAAACAATAACACAAAGAACATTAGAGAACAATATGAGACAGTATATAATTAAATATCCAGGGACCATAATCACCTTTTAAAACTTGGAAACACAAAAAAATAACTCAGTTCAACTTCTCGTTTTAAAAATAGGGAAAGACAGTGGCCCAAGATCACACTGCCAGCTAATAAGAGTTAACATTTATTGAGCACTTCCCATGTGTCAGGCACTGGTATAAAAGTTTTGTATGTATTATCTCATTAACCGCCCCCCCCCCCAAAAGTACCAATGCCATCTCTATTTTGCAGATAAACAAGCTGAGTGGTTATTTAACTTTCCTAAGGTCATTTAGATCATAGTGGCAGAACTAAGATTCTAACCCAGGCAGTCTGCCTCCAAAGCCCATGCTCTTAATAACCTCTATATGCTAACTTCTCTTCTAAGTGGTAAAATAAAGTCCAGAACTCAGTGCATTTTCCCCCACATAATTTCGCCTCTCTTCCTCAAACAGTACTTTAAAAGACAGCTTATAAGTGGTATAGAGCACCTAAGTGGCTTGGTTGGTAAAGCATGTGCCTTTAGCTCATGTCATGATCCCCAGGTCCTACGACTGAGTCCTGCTTCAGACTCACTGCTCAGTGGGGAGCCTGCTTCTCCCTCTCCCCCTGCTGTTCCCCCTGCTTGTGCTTGCCCTCTCTCTCTCCCTCTCTCCCTCTCTGTCAAATAAATAAATAAAATCTTTTTTAAAAAAGGACAGATTGTAAATGGTATAACTTAACAATAAGTATCAGTATTACTGATGGGTAAACCTGTGATCTAATAATTTTACTTCTAGACATTTATAGTACAGATATACTCATTCACATTCAAAATGTTTACTTAAATATATCTATTGTTGTTTATAATGGGATAGCAAGTATTTGTAATAGCAAAGGATTGGACACAACCTAAATATCCACCAAATGGCATATATCCATCCATACAGTGGAATACTATGCAGCCACAACAAGGAATGAAGCACTGGCACATGCTACAACATGGATGCAACTTGAAAACATTGTACTGAGTGAAAGAAGCCAGACACAAAAGGTCACATACTGTATCATATATCTATTCATATGAATGTTCAGAAGAGGTGAATCCATAGAAACAAAAAGCAGATTGTTGGTTACCAGAAGCTAGAAAGGAGGGAGGGTTATTCAGGGAATGAGGATAGACTGCTAATGAGTATGGGATTTCTCTTTAGGGTGGTGAAAATATTCTGAAATTAGACATGATGATAGTTGTACAACTTTGTGCATATACTAACAATCACTGAATTATGCACTTTAAAAGGATGGATTTGTGGGTACCTGGCTGGCTCATTCCATGGAATATGTAACTCTTGATCTCAGGGTCATGGGTTCAAGTCCCATGTTGGGCATAGAGCTTACTTTAAATTTTTTTTTTAAAAGGATGGATTTTGTGATGTATGAATTATATCTCAATGAAAAAATTAATGGAAGACCTACTCATTCCCTGAAGACAGAGACTCCAAGTAGCAGAGACTATCTCTCCCCAACCCCCCTACACCCCCAGCCCTGCCACTGGCTCAGATAAAGCAAACTGCCATGAATTCAATAGTTGCCAACAACTTGAAGACACTTAAAAGCAAAGTCTTTCCTAGTGAGTCTCCAGGTGAGAATGAAGTCTAGCTGACATGATTTCAGACTTGTGATACCCAGGCACAGAAACCGGCTAAGCTATGCTCAGACTCTGGCCTATAGAAAATATAGGATAATACAGGGATATTGTTTTATGCCACTTTGTGGTAATTTGTGGTAATTTTGTGGTAATTTGTTATGCAGCAAAAGGAAACAGATACAGCTATAATATACTTGGTGTGTTCCAAGTGCTTTGCATATGTTAAGCTTGTTTAATTTTCACAACTTTATGAGGTGGGTACTCAAATGATTCCCATTTTGGGGGGATAAAGTAGCTCATTCTGTGCTTTAAAAAAAAGGCAAGGTACAGAACAGGATGGATAGAATGTTAGCATTTGCACCAGAAAAGGGGAAATACTAGTTAAGTATATGCACCTATTTGCATAAAACTTTTGTGGAAAGTTACATGAGTAACTAGCAACATTGGTTTCCTGTAGAAAGGGAACAGTCGCTGAAAGACAGAGATAGGAGAGACTTCACTCTATACCCTTCCAGACTTTATTATTTTTTTGCAGATTTATTTATTTATTTGAGAGTGGAGAGGAGCAGAGGAAGAGGGAGAGAGAGTCTTAAGCAGACTCTGCGCTGAGAGCAGAGCCCAACAACGGACTCAATCTCACAACCCTAGGATCATGACCTGTGCCAAAACCAAGGGTTGGACACTCAACCAATCGCACTACCCAGGTGCCCTTCTCCTTTTATACCTTAAGGCATATGAATACATCCCTAAAAAGAAGAATGCATCCCTTGCTTTAAAAAATTACTTTTTAAAAAGAAAGCTCAGAAGCTGTCATTGTCATGCAAGATTAAAGCTAATATCTTAATAATCATCCAGAAAGTCAATACAAAGATTTTAGAAGGGTCCCTATGTTTCAATCTAGAGAATTATAAACTTCCACATGATGATCAAAGCTATTAGGTAAATAAATAGCTAGTTACGGGATTCACACATAGTAAAACAGAAGCATTAATAATAGTACTTCTGAAGTGAATGAAATCACTAAAAAGATTGGTAGTAACAAAATACTTTAACATTTGCAAAGCAATTTCATGTGCCTTTTTCAGGTAATAGATGTTACTCATGTTCACCCTTCAAGCTTATAGCTAAAAGGGATTTTTTTTTTTTTTTACATTTCCTTTGAAAAGCAGCATTATGGAAGGATAATGAGAGCCAATCAACAAAACCACCCCTAACAGATCCAACCATAGAACTTTAAGGATCTTAGGGATTAATTAGTCCAGTCCATTCATTTTTATAAAGACAGTATTACAAGGCTACAACTCCATCGTCTACTCAGATTCATCAAAAAATGTGAAACTGTCATTCCTTCCATTACACTTAAGATAAAACCACAATTCTATTTCCATGGAGTCTTATTTCCCCAAAGTACTTACTTACTCTGTTACTCATGGAGCAGTAAGTAAGTAAGTAAGTACTTATCCCAAGTAAGTAAGTAAGAAAGACCCTGTAGTTAGACAACAAACTTATTTGAAATTCATTCATGGTTGATGTCTGGAAGGAAAAACTTGCATGCAATGAAGAGAAGCCTCAGTTGAAGATAAGAATATAATTAGGGATGAGCAAGTATGTAAGTATCCCTTCAGCTGCTGAGCTGACTTTGGTAGCCCCAAATATCAACTAAACCCAGGAGTCAAGAGCTGTTATTAAGTTACTGCTTTTGTTTCATTTCTGAGTCAAACCCTTCTAAGGCTTCTGTTAAATTTAATACTATGGATAAATCTCACAGGCACAATGTTGAATGAAGTAAGTCCAGATAGAAGAATATGTTACAGTATGATTCCATTTATATGAAGTTCAAAAAAAAGCAAGAAAAATCGATGGTGATAAAAGAATGGTGGTTTCTTTGTGTGCAGCTGGGAGAAGGTGTTGACTCAAAGGGGACATTAAGAACTTTCTGGAATGATGGAATTGTTCTGTATCTTGATCTGGGTGGTTGTTACACAATGTATACATATGTAAATATTATTAGGCTATACATTTTACAGTTGTGCATTTTACCCTACGATGTTATTCTTTTAATTAAACAATAAGAATAACAACAACAACAACAAAACCAAACTCTTCTGAGTGTTCTCATTACTCAAGGGGTAAAGATAAGAATTCTTCACAGGGCCCATATAGTCTTGATAATTCTGACCCTTCCATCTGCATTCCTCTTCCCTAAGCCCCTCCTCAGTGCTTCCACAGTCTGGCACACTTGCCAAGCTCCCCTGGCCACATGATCAACTTTAGCACATGTTGTTTCCCCAGTGTGGTATGCCACCCTCTTCCCCATTAGCACTGTACTTCCTTTGGCTCAAGTCCCTTCCTTGTATAAGCTTCCTTGATCATCTAGGTTGGGTTCCCCTGTTTGGTGCTTTCATAGAAACTTGTTTCTTGCACCCAGTTTACTTCCCACTTCCTTCAAATACCACATTTGTGGGATTATTTAATCCAGTCTGTCTCTCCCAGTAGTCTATAGTCCACTCCAAGGGCTGGGGGGCAATATCTGGGTTTGCTTACCATAATATTCTGAGGGCCTGGCACAGTGCCTGATATACAGGAGGTGTTTACCAGGTATGGTTTTTTTTTTTTTAAGATTTTATTTATTTATTTACAGACAGAGATCACAAGCAGGCAGAGAGGCAGGCAGAGAGACAGAGAGGGAAGCAGGCTCCCTGCTGAGCAGAGAGCCTGATGCGGGGCTTGATCTCAGGACCCTGAGATCATGACCTGAGGCGAAGGCAGAGGCTCAACCCAGGCGCCCCATACCAGGTATGTTTTGACTACTCAGGACAAAGAGAGTGGCATCTGGCATTTTCTGGCTAGAAAATTGCTAATATCTCACATAACCCAATTTGGATTTACCCCATTAAGTGTGAACTGGTATATCTTGTTTTATGCCACCTGGATACATTGTATGAGAATTTGAATTTACTGAAAATATAAACTAGGATAAGTCTAGCAAATGCCCTTTAAATTATCTATACAAATTCACAGTATCTTGTATTGCATTTGAGAAGACAGATGAACTTCATGTGCCAAATCCAGAACCAGTTGAAATCAAAAGGATTTAACAGTTGGAAGTGAATGTTGTGTCATATCAGCTGACAGACCCATAGAGACCTCATTATAAAATCATTTATATATGGGATATATATATATATCCCATATATATATGGGTGGCTCCCTCAGTTAAGTGTCTCCCTTAGGCTCAGGTCATGATCCTGGGGTCCTGGGATCAAGTCCCATATTGGGTTCCTTGCTCAGTGGGGAGTCTGCTTCTCCCTCTGCCCCTCCCCCTGTTCATGCTCTCTCTCTCTTGCTCTCTCAAACAAACAAACAAACAAACAAATAAATAAATAAATAAAAACTTTAAAATTAATCATCTATACCACTGCCACTTCCACCTGAAGAAAGACCTCAGATTTATACTAACTTTGCTTTGCAGATTTCTTTAAGAACGAGGATGGTGTGGAGGAAAAGAGTCACACAAAGAGAAGAAAAAAATGTTTAAGAGGAAGTGGTGTACTGCAAAAGTGCAAGCAGTGGTGAAAAGTGTGGGAAAAAATTCGAGTTAAAAATCTTTGTTTTGGGGGCACTTGGGTGGCTCAGTGGGTTAAAGTTTCTGCTTTTGGCTCAGGTCATGATCTCAGAGTCCTGGGATCGAGCCCCTCATCAGGCTCCTCTGCTTGGCAGGGAGCCTGCTTCCCTTCCTCTCTCTCTGCCTACTTGTGATCTATGTCTGTCAAGTAAATAAATAAAATCTTTTAAAAAAATCTTTGTTTTTATGCTTTTTATAATAAAGGAAGGCAAAAGAACATCATGTAGGAATTCATGCTTTCAGAATAAAACCCATCTCGCCACTCAATGTGGAAGACTGAATAAATTGGAAGTAAAGGTGTAATAATACAGAGAGAACATCTGAAAAACTCTTTACAGTTTACCAAATGCTTCATTCATTCTCTCAACATATACTTCTTGGGACCCTGTCTGCTACCAGGCCCCAAGCTGGGCTTCTGGGTGTAGGGCTGAAGGCCAAGCAGATCTATCCTGACCCTCAGTTTAGCATCTGGTGTTTCCCATGACTGCATTTCATCTTCACAGAGGTTGTCAAAGAAACTTTGCCACTTTGGGCAGAGGAGGAATGGTGACTTATTTGTTTTGCTGATGGAAACACCACCAAGAAGTGTTGGAGCAGGACCCAAATTTGCATCTCTTAACTCCAATATCAGGTGTTACAACCTCATAAAATCAACGTGCTTGTCGGCCTCTGGGATCTCTAGTTTGTGAATCAGGCTCTCAAGAGAAATAAGGAGACACGATGAAGGTCAAGCACTATTGCATTTCAGTCCCTCTCCACTCGTGGCCTTTCTTTCTCTTCTCTTGGTTGTCTCTCTCTTCTTCCAGTGCAGTAGGAAACTTTCCACCAAATCCCTTACAGATACAAGCTTCTTTCATTTTCACTTGTTTCTTTAAAAAAAAAAAAAGATTTATTTATTTGAGAGCGAGAAAGAGTATGAGCAGGAGGGGCAAAGGAAGAAGAAGAGAGAATGGGCCTGACACAGGGCTTGATCTCATAACCCTGAGATGAAGACCTAAGAAACCAAGAGTCAGACACCTTCATCAACTGTGCCGCCCAAGTGCCTGCATTTATATCTGTTTCAACAGCACCTACAGATTTGTAGATTTTTTCTTTTTTCCTTTTAAAAAATTTATTTATTTATTCATTTATTAACATATAATGTATTATTTGTTTCAGGGGTACAGGTCTGTGATTCATCAGTCTTACACAATTCACAGCGCTCACCATAGCACATACCCTCCCCAACTTCCATTACCCAGGGACCCCATCCCTACCCTGCTACACCCCAGCAACCCTCAGTTTGTTTCCTGAGATTAAGAGTGTCTTATGATTTGGTTCCCTTTCTGGTTTTGTCTTATTTCATTTTTCCCTCCCTTCCCCTATGATCTTCTGTCTTGTTTCTCAAATTCCTCATATCAGTGAGATCATGCAATAATTGATTTTCTCTGATTGACTTATTTCACTAGCATAATACCCTCTAGGTCCATCCACATCATTGCAAATGGCAATATTTTGGTTTTTGATGGCTGCATAATATTCCATTATATATATATAATATATACACATATATGTGTATATATATACATATACACACCACATCTTCTTTATCCATTCATCCGTGATGGACATCTAGGCTCTTTCCATAGTTTGGCTATTGTGGACATTGCTGCTATAAATATTGGGGTGCATGTGTTCCTTCAGATCACTACATTTGTATCTTTGGGGTAAAGACTGTAGATGGTTTTTAAACAGAAGCCAATCACTCATCCAGTTTCCTTAACTGACCAAAAACTGAACCAAGAGCCTTCCCTTTAACATCACATGACTCAAGTTATTTCTGTATTCTTTGGTGCTTCTTACAATACAGATATGTATTCAGACTGACTTTAACTTTGGACATTTTCTCCCCAACTCATAAAAGCCTAGTAATAAAAGATGTATTTGACAGGACTTTTTGCTACATGGTAAATACAGATTTTAAAAGAACATTATTGGGGTCCTGGGTGGCTCACTTTGTTGAGCCTCTGACTCTTGGTTTCAGCTCAGGTCATGATCTCAAGGTTGTGAGATCAAGCCCCACGTGGGTCCCACGCTCAGCCCAGAGTCTGCTCGAGTTTCTTCCCTCCCCGACTGCCCCTCTCATTGCATGTATGTGTGTGTGCATACACACACACTCTCTCTCAAGTAAATAAATAAATAAACATTTTTTTTTAAGATTCCATCTATCTATTTGACAGACAGAGATCACAAGTAGGCAGAGAGGCAGGCAGAGAGAGAGAGAGAGGGAAGCAGGCTCTCCGCTGAGCAGAGAGCCCGATGCGGGGCTCGATCCCAGGACCCCAAAATCATGACCTGAGCCGAAGGCAGAGGCTTTAACCCACTGAGCCACCCAGCGCCCCAATAAATAAACATTATTAGCAAATGTCCATCAACTGATGAATGGATGAACAAAACATGGGATTCTCTATACAACAGAATACAAAGGAATGAAGAGCTGGTACATGCAACATAGATGAACCTTGAAAACTATGCTGACAGAATTCAGTCACAAAAGGCTGCATTTGGATTGATTCTGTTTCTATGAAATGGCTGGTATAGGGAAATCTATAGAGACAGAAAGAACATTTGTGGTTACCAAGAGCTGGGGGCATGGGTGGATTTAGGGGTAAAAGCTTAAAGGCAGGGTTTCTTTTTAGGATGATGAAAATATTCTAAAATTAAATGTGGTGATTATACTAAAGACTGAATTGCATGCTTTAATAATTCAGTAGGATGTGAATGATATCAAAACTGTTTTTTTTTTTAAAGGGGAATTGACAAAGTCGTCCACTAATAACTTGGGGGAAATACTTTTTCAGTCCGATGATGTAGGAAGGTCTTTTGCCCTCCAACCAGTACTTATATCTGTGTTGACTATGTTAAGATAACTGAATAAACAATTTTCTGTTTTCTCTTCAAAGAAAATGAACAAACCCTAGATTCCACCAATATAACAGCAGCATAATGCAGATATAACAGCTGAGATAGAGTCTGGGTCAATGAAGGCAGCTATAATTGACATCTATACCCTATTTTTGTCTATATCTAGCCATTATAATGTGTGCATAGATAAGCAGCAAAAGTGCTAGCTGTGTCTTTTCTTGATATTTATATTTTAAAATTTTTTATGAAAGTTAACTAATTTTAACCTCTATTAAAAAGAACATTAAACAAAAGTCCTTGTGAATTATCAATATAAAATATTTCCGATTATTTGCCCTCCAAAATCCATTTCAACAATTTAACATAAAAGTTTGATTATTGTTTGGCTTTAAATACCTTAATTCAAAAAATCCTGTTCCATAATATCCCCAAACACACACACACACAAACATGTTTATCCCAATTATTCTTCCATTTAATGTAAAAAAATTCCTGGCCAGAAGAGACTTGCAAAATTAGAACTTTATAAAAAATATGACCTAGAGTTTTAGTACCCCCCAGTGGCTCTGAAAAGATAGGCAACTACTTATTATAAGTTTGCCTCTAAGAAGTCTTCAGGGAACTAGCCAAGTTTAAATAGGGTAATTGGTAGGTCTATGGTTGCAATTTCATAAATTATAGAAACATAACACCAGACATTTATCTAATTGAAGAAAATGTGGTGCTCGGTTACTTATCCAGAGGGATCCTACTTGTGGTTTGTGCCATTCGGTGATCAGTCCATTCTCCTGAGACTCTAAATGTGTTTCTCTGGGGACAGCATATGGTAATAATGTTTCAAAATTCATTTTGTTTTACCTTGCAAAGGCTCATACAAATAGTATGAAAATACTATTCATATATATTTTTTAGTAAAAATAGCATTAAAATAATATAATGCCTTAATTTCTTTTTTTTAAAGATTTTATTTATTTATTTGACAGAGATCACAAGTAGACAGAGCAGCAGGCAGAGAGGAAGGGGGAATCAGCCTCCCTGCCAAGCAGGGAGCCCGATGCTGGGCTCTATCCCAGGACCCTGAGATCATGACCTGAGCCAAAGGCAGAGGCTTAACCCACTGAGCCACCTAGGTGCTCCAATGCCATAATTTCTTTAGAAGACACTTATCTACATATATGCTGGAGATGTTGATTAGTTACACTTACCATTATGTGCTGCTGCTTCTTCAAATGCTAACAAATTCATCACTTCTCCTTACCAATCTGCTATCATAGGTCCTCTGTCCCTTCGTTGAGTTTCTGTTTCCTATAAATATCATAAGCAATGTAAGCCATTTAATATTATCAAATTTTTCCAAATATTTCTTACACTCTGTAAGTATGAAGTTACCATTTCTACAAAAAGCATATTTGACAGACTGTATCCCAGATATTTAAGCTTCATAAATTATCTAAGCAAAATTCTACATCCCTATGTCTGAAGTGGAGTCAAATTGCAAGTCTATCATACAAGCGTATCTTAATGTCTCAAATTACCTCCAAACACAGCCTGTCTACAATAACCTAGGAAATTTGTAAGACAGGAGAATGTTTCATACCTTCACAGTGGGACCCCAATCATTTGGAGCTTACCACACTCATGTTACCGGTACTTGTTTACTAAACCCATTTAATTATTTAGCAATTAGCTATTGAACAATATGTGTTTGCCAGGAACTGTATCTGATGCAGAGGATTAAACATAAGAGGAGTTCCTTCTCATAAAGAGAATTAAGCAATCAAGCAAAGGAGACCATCCAGTAGAAACTCACTGAGTTAGCAAAGCCAGAGAGGAGGAGGAAGTGAAGTGGCAAGGAGCATGACAGGAAGCTGCATGGAGAGGACAGTGAGGGCAAAAGGAACAAAGATACTAATGTGAGAAGTGAAAAGGTTCATGCAGCAAGGAAGCACAGTCAGCTCTTGTGTTGGAAGGAAGGTGAGGCGGGAAGTCAAGATGTAGGCGGATCTAAATCACAGGAGCTCACCTGCTCTGTGAAGGAACTTGGACTTAATCCTGAAGGCAAGACAAAAGAACTTAAAGACTTGAGGTAGATAGAGGCTGATCCAATCAGATGTGCATCTTCGCCAGATCATTCTGGCTCTTATTATAGAAGGTGGATTTTAGAGATATAGCAGGAAGGCAAGAAGACCAATTAGGATACTGTTGCTAAAATCTAGGCAAGAGATGGCTTAGAACTCAACCAGCCTTGGTTGTTATCAGCCTAGATATAAACCAACGTTATGTTGCAGTGTGAGAAAATTTCAAAAGGAAGAAGTAAAGAGAACAAATCAATAATAGTTAATACGGAAGCTGTGGCTGTTCTCCCTGCCACCATATTCCTTTAAAAAAATATATATGACAGTAACCTAGAATTCACCGAAAGGACCAAGTAGTAAACCATAAAGTGATATTGCCAGGTGTTTCTTTTCTTTCTTTTTTAGATTTTATTTAATTGCCGGAGAGAGACAGAGCGAGAGAGGGAACACAAGCAGGGGGAGTGGAAGAAGGAGAAGCAGGCTTCCCACTGAGCAGAGAGCCCAACATGGGGGTCCATCCCAGGACCCTGGGATCATGACCTGAGCTGAAGGCAGACATTTAAGGGCTGAGCCACCCAGGTGCTCCTGCCAGGTGTTTTTAAGTAGGCTGTATAAAGGATGAAAACACTACAAATTCACAATTCAGGTGCAGAAGACCCAGCAACACTTCACAAATTTCAAGCTAGCCACACCCCCCATGAAACATTAGAAGGTATTTCCCTATCAGAACTACATAACAGAGGACCCCAGGGTTTGAAATGGAGTGATACAGCACAAAAGTTTAAGAGCAGATGGTAAGAAGACTGAATGGCTTAAGATTTTCTCTTTCCATTCTAAGACTAGATTCACGTTGTATCTGGTGTGTCATATTAGATTATGTAACATTTAAATACACCGTACTATTTATTGTAAAAATAGCTTGTGTTTAGAAAATAAAATTTGAAGCAGACACTTGCAGACTGTCTAAGACACTTTCTTGAAGCTCTAGGCTCTGAGAACAGAATCTGTCATGGGGCTAGTGAACACAACACTTAAGGCTTTATAACCTTGTTGCCAAGAACAGATCCTTGGGGAACATGTACACAAACTTAACAGCAGAGGGCAGCAAAACTTCACTAAGCAGTTTTTAAATCCCTAGCCACTTTTGTATATTGCTTAATATTTTTCAGCAGAAGACTATGTGAATATAGATGTGTTTATATATGTTTGCATATATGAATATATTGGTTTATCTTATATCTAAACTTATGCCTTAAGTTTAGGACAGAATTCTTCCCAGAGTTCTGAGACCGTTGAAGGCTCTTGGACGGATAGGACCTGAAGCAGTAACAAGACGGAAAAAAGCTGAGCGAGCCACAATATCTTAATGGAGTCATTTGCAAGTGGTTTGTCAACTCTTACAAAAATCGTGGTTTAAACTACGGTAGGATTCTTATGTATGTATCTATGTATGTATGTGTTTGTGTGTGTATTTATTTCTCCCCCCTCCTTCTCAGTGGGTTTCTTTTTAAAATTATGTCCCAGCTATGTGTCTGAATTCCTTATCGATCAAAAGTAGATAATAACTGTATCTGTCCTTCAAGAGGTTCAAAATTAAATGTAAGTGGAATAGTATTCACTGTTTTTTAAAGTTATTTTAATTTATTTGTTAATGTTATTTAATATTATTGTTAAACTATAATAAAATATTATTTAACAATATTATTTATTCATTTATTTACTTTTATAATATATAATTTTATGATTCACATACATGATATATTGCATATAATTATAATTATAACATATATGAAAACATTAACATATAATAATAATGTAACTATATAATATAAATACTTAATACTTTAATATATTATGAATATTTTAAAGACTGAGCCACCCAGGTGCCCCTATTATGAATATTTTAAAATAGTTTATTTATTTTTTTGACACAGAGAGAGAGAAAGAGAGCACAAGCAAGGGGAGCAGCAAAAGGAGAGGGAGAAGCAGGCTCTCTGATGAGCAAGGAGCTGGACAAGGAGTTCAATCCCAGGACCCTGGGATCATGACCTGAGCCAAACGCAGACAGACGCATAACTGACAGAGCTACCCAGGTGCCCCTTCATATATTATAAACATTATAGAATACATTATATATTACTATAAATAATTATTTTTTCTTTAGATTATTAAACCTAACAGAAAGTTTTTCATTTGAACCATTTTTAAGTATCTGGATCAGTAAATCCTTATTTTGTGCAACTAAATCTCAGAACTATCTTTTTCTGAACTGAAACTCTATACCCATTAAATGATAATTTCTCTTTCTCTCTCCCCTAGCCCATGGGAACTGCCATTCTCCTTTCTGTTGCCATGATTTTGAGTTTTTTGGTTACCTCATGTAAGTGGAATCATACAGTATTTTTCTTCTTGTGATTGGCGTGCTCACTTAGCACAATGTCCTCAAGTTTCATCCATGGTGGTGTCTGCATCAGAATTTTCTTCCTTTTCAAGGCTGAATAATATTCCACTATAGATAGTGGAATATTTATATATATGTATACTTGGTATATTTTAAAAATAAACATTTTTAAATTTAAAAATGATATTAGGACTCCTGCTTCCAGTTATACTGTGATAATTAAGATCAGACTTACCTTCCTCTTATAAACAACTAGGAAATTGGCCAAAATACATAAACAACAGTATTCAGACATTCAACAATAGGAAGTATGGCTTGGGATCTCTGAGAGAAGGGAAACAAAAAGGTAAACTCTTACAGTCACCCCAGATTTTTGTGTAGAGACAATTCCCAGACATGGATGCAGGTAGGGGAATGCAAGCAGAGACCAGCAGTCTCTCTGAGTTGAAAAGCTGGGGAGGTCAATGTGAGTAAATGTTGTTAGGCAGAACTGTAGAGAATAGGGAGCTGTGCAGAAAGACACCCACATCTCTGACTAGGATATCCCCTGACCCTGCATATATAGGTGAACATTCTTAAGACAGGGCAAATAAAGACTGGGTAGTTGCAAATTGAGTAATACTCAGAGCTGGGTGGAGAGATGTGGGAACTTCAGTTAACCAAAATTGTCAACTTAGTAGACTGAACAATTCCCAAAGTAAAGACTAATTTACCCTAAAAAAAAATAGGCAAAATATTTGAACAGACACTTTACAAAAGTAGATACGGGGATGGTTGATAAAGTACATGAAAAGAATCTTAACATTGTTAGTAATCAGGAAAATACAATTAAAATCACTATCAGATATGGTCATCTGCCCACCAGTCTCATGAAAGAGAGAGGGAGAAACATGTACCATGTTTTTTTTGAGGACATAGAATAACTGAGATTTACTTCTGGGAATATAAAATTATACAATCATATGGAAAATAGTTTAGCATCTTCTTATAAAACAAAACATACACTTAATATATACCCCATCAATTGTACCAATTTACTCAAGAAAAATGGAAATATGGGTCCACACTAAGACTTGTATGTGAATATTTACAGCACCTTCAGTTATAAGGCCATCAACAGGTGAATGCATAAGCAAGTTGTGGTATATTCATATCATAGAACACTATTCGTCAATAAGAAGGAATGTACTATTATTATATATGACAACCTGATTGAATATTAAAAATGTTTTGATGAGGAAAAGCAGCCAAACACAAAAGAATACGCTCTACATTGTTCCAATTATATGAAACTCTAGAAAAGTAAAACCTGATCTGTAGTGACAGAAAAAAGGATAGTCAGCTGGTGCCAAGGGCAGGATGGGGAGTAGGTAGAGGTATTGACTGGGAAAGAGCACAAGGGAATCTTTAGGGATAATAAAAAAGTTCTATATGTTTACTATGCTTGTGATTCTGTGAGTGTAAATGTTTTTCTTTTTTCTTTCTTTCTTTTTTTTAAAGATTTTATTTATTTGACAAACACAGCGAGAGAGGGAATGGGAGAAGGAGGAGCAGGCCTCCCACTGAGGAGGCAGCTGATGCGGGGCTCGAACCCAGGACCCTGGGATCATGACCTGAGCCGAAGGCAGACCCTTAACGACTGGGCCACCCAGGCGCCCCTAAATGTTGTTCCAAAGTCTGAGCAGTGCCCTTAAAATGGGTTCCTTTGTGTGTATGTAAATGACACCTCATTAATATGATTTACACTGAAAAATAAATCTTTACCTACTCCAGTAGATTACAGACCAAATGTTGACAGACTAGACATTCCTGACTCAGTCACATGTATTGCCACTTGATATCTCATAGGAGAGTCCAACTTAACACATGTAATCTGGGACTCATGGTATTATCCCCCAGACCTGCTCTTCCTCCAGCACCAGCTGTCCCTTCTCCACGCTGCAGGTGGGCAATCTTTTAGTGAAAAAGTTTTATTGAGGTAATTGTGGATTCACAAGCAGTTGTAACAAATAATACAAAGAGATCCTACTGGTCCTTCACCTAGTTTCCCCTAATGGTAATGTTTTGCAAAACTGTAGAAAAGTATCACAACCAGGACACTGACATTGATAGTATATGCCAATCTTACTCAGATTTTCCCAGTTTAACTTGTACTTATTTGGGTGTGTGTGATGCCAATGCTGGATTTTTTTTTTTTTAACCTTACAGGTTCCTGGGGCTCTCCATATTTCTTTCTAGTTTTTTTTTTTTTTTTTTTTTTTTTACTTTTCAGGTCAAGAGAATTGATCTGTCTTTGAGTTTCTGATTCTATTGTCTGTTATCTCTCCTTTACCACCAAGCCCAAAGGATTTTTTGTTTTAATTTCTTTGGTTGTATTTTCTCATTCTAGGATAATTATTTCACGTAAGTTCTTTTTCTTTGCTGAGATTTTCTATTTTTAAAATTTGTTTCAAGAGAATTTGCAATTGATTTTTTTTTATTCATTTATTTGACAGAGAGAGAGAGAGAGAGATCACAAGTAGGCAGACACAGGCAGAGAGAGAGGGGGAAGCAGGCTCCCTGTGGAGCAGAGAGCCCGATGCGGGACTCGATTCCAGGACCCTGAGATCATGACCTGAGCCGAAGGCAGAGGTTTAACCCACAGAGCCACTCAGGAACCCTTGCAACTGATTTTTGAAGCATTTCTGTGGTGGTTGATTTAAAATCCTGGTTAGATATTGCCAGTATTTGACATTTTGATGTTGGGATCAATTGATTGCCCTTTTTTTTTTTTTTTTTTTGAGATTTTGTTTGTTTCTTTATGAGAGAGAGAGCACAGGTAGGGGTGAGGGGTAGAAGCAAAGGGAGAAGCAGACTCCCTGCTAAGCAGGTAGGACCCTGGAATCATGACATGAGCCAGAGGCAGATGCTTAACCAACTCGGCCTCCCATTGATGGTCTTTTCTTATTCAAGTTGTAATTTTCCTGGTTTTTTACTTGCAAAAAAAAAAAAATGTCTTTTTATTGGACCCTAGGCTTTTAAAAAAAATTATTATTATGTTGGGAGGATGGGTTCTATTTAGATATGTTATTTTAGTGGCAGTGATTCTGTTTAGGTTTAGCATGCAGGTCTCAGCCCAATTTGGGGGACTATGGTTCCAAAGGCAGGTTAATTTTCAGAATGATGAAATTTCTGGTGCTGATTGTGCTCCCACTGGTTCTTGGGTGAAGGAGGTAAGTCTAAGGCCCATGGAAACAAAGATGCTTCCTAGGCTGGCCACTTGCGGTGGCAGAGTCTCTCTTGCCAGTACTACCTGTTACTCTAGTATCTCTTGGTGGGGGATGGTTGCCTCAGCAGAACGCTCTCACAACTCCTATTTAATATTGCACTGGAGGTCCTAGCACAAAACATTGATGAAAAAACTATCCTCTTGCACTGAAATGCCTTCACATTTTTGTTGAAAATCAATTGACTGTATGCTTGGTTAAACTTCTGTACTCTATTTGGGTCTATTGACTGTCTATACCAACCAGCCTGTTTTGGATGTTGTGGCTTTATAGTAAGTGGGTTTTTTTTTTTTTAACGATTTTATTTATTTATTTTTAAGTAGTCTCTACACCCAACATGGGCCATGAACTCACAACCCTGAGGTCAAGAGTTGCACACTCCCTGACTGAACCAGCCAGGTGCACTATAAGTTTTGAACTAGTCTTCCAACTTGTTAATCTGTACAGAGTTGTTTGGGTTATTCTAAATATCTTAGATTTTCATACAAATTTTAGAATCAGCCTGCTAATTTCTACAAAGCAGTCCAATTAGATGCAGATTTGCATTGTGTTAAATCTATGGATTAATTCTGGGGAAAGCTAACATCTTAACAATATTGAGTCTTCCAATCCATGAACATGGTATACCTTTTCCATTCATTTAGGTTTTCTTTAATTTTTGTCATCAATATTTTATATTTTCAGTGTACAGATTCTAAATCTTTTCTTATCTCCATCTCCATGTTTTTCATGTTTTTATGGTAATATAAATGGAATTGTGGTTTTAATTTCAATACATCATTGTCCATTGCTATCATATAAAAACACAATTGAATTCTTTATATCTTATATCCTGCAAACTTGAACTTAAATGTTTTAATAGCTCTTTCATATATTCCATAAAATATATCAAGGATGTCAGAAAATTTTTACATGAAATCTATGTTTCTGAAAAAAGAACAGTTTAGCAGGCTGATGAATAAGATCTAAGCTGCTCAGCTAAGAAACAGCAAGATGGTGGATGATTTTTCAGACTTATTTATGATGTTTTAAAGATGCAATAATAGTTCTATTAATTGGGGGAAAATTCTACATAGATGGTATTATCTGAGAATAAAGATGATTTTACTTCTTCCTTTCCAATTGAGATGTCTTCTACTTATTTTCCCTGCCTTGTTGCACTGGCTAGGACCTCCAGTACGATAATAAATAGGAGTTGTGAGAGTATCCTTCTCTTGTTCTTCATCTTAGGGGGAAAACATTCAGTCTTCAGTATTATGATGTTGGTTTTCATTTGATAGATATCCTCTATCAGGTTGAGAACATTTCCTTGTATTCCTAGCTTGCTGTAAGTTTTTTTTTAAATCAGGAATGTATATTGGATTTTGCCAAATGTCTTTTCTGCTATTAAGATGAACAGGGTTCCCCCCCCTTTTTTTTTTTTTTTTAAGATTCTTTTTATTTATTTGACAGAGAGAGATCACAAGCAGACAGAGAGGCAGGCAGAGAGAGAGAGAGAGAGGGAAGCAGGGTCCCTGCTGAGCAGAGAGCCCGACGCGGGACTCGATCCCAGGACCCTGAGATCATGACCTGAGCCGAAGGCAGCGGCTTAAACCACTGAGCCACCCAGGCGCCCCTTTTTTTCTTTTTTTGATCCAATGAATTACATTAACAGATCTTTAAAAAATATTTTGAGAGAATGCATGTGAGCATGAGGTGGGGGGAAGGCAGAAGGAGGGGGAAGGAATCCTAAGCAGATGCCCTACTGAGGGAGGAGCTGGTTGCAGGGCTTGAGCTCACAACCCTGAGATCGTGACCTGAGCTGAAATCATGAGTTAGATGCTTAACTGAATGAGCCACCCAGGTGACCCACATTGTCTAATTTCTTGTTAAGATTTATTTACTTATGTGAGAGAGAGGGAGAGTATAAGCAGGAGGGGCAGAGGCAGAGAGAATCTCAAGACTTTCTACTGAGAGTGGAGTCAGATGTGGGGATTCTTCTCATAACCCTGAGATCAGGACCTGAGCTGAAACCAAGAGCCTGATCCTTAACCAACTGCACCACCCAGGTGCCCCTAATTTTTTGAATATGAAATCAACCATCAGTATCATTTTCCTTCTGCCTTAAGGACTTCTTTTAAAATTTCTTGTAGTTTTGGTCTCCTGGTAATGTATTCTTTCAGCTCTTTTATGTTTGAAAAGATTTTTATTTTGCTTTTGAAAGATGTATTCACTGGGTATGGAATTCCAGGTTCAGTTATTTTTCTTTCAGTATTTTAAAGATATCACTCACTGTGTTCTTTGTTGTCTTGCTTCCAATGAGAAATCTTTTGTTATCCTTAGCTTTGTTCTTTTGTACAAAACATGTCTTTTTCTGCTGGCTACTTTTTCAGGTTTTCTCTTTATTGCTTTTTTCTTATTTTAAATATTTTATTTTTAAGTAATATCTACACTCAACGTGGGACTCAAATTTACAATCCTGAGATCAAGAGTTCATGCTTTTCCAACTGAGCTAGTCTTTATCACTTGTTTTGAACAATTTGATTATGTTATGCCTTGGTATAGTTTTATTGTTCTTATGTCTAGTGTTTATTAAGATTCTTGGATCTGTGAGGTGATACTTATATCAAGTTTGGAAAGATATTTGCAATTGTTTCTTTAAATATTTTTTCTATCTCCTCTTTTTCTCTGTTCCTTTAGAGACTCCCATTATATGAATATTAGGGCACTTAGATTGTCCTGTGACACACTGGTGCTTTTTTCACTAAAAAACTATCTTTTGTGTTTAATGGTGAATAGTTTATGTTGTTAAAAGTTTATATTACTGAGCTTTTTTTTTTTTTTCTGCAATGTGTAATCTGCTATTAATCCCATCCAGTGTATCTTTCATCTCATACATGGTAGTTTGCACCTCCAGAAGTTAGATTTGGCTCTTTTTTTCCCCCATATTTTCATTTCTCCACCTAACATTAAAAATATGGAACAGAGTTATACCTTTAATGCACTTTTCTTTTAATCCTAACATTAATGTCAATTCTGGCTTGGTTTCAATTGTCTATAATATTTTTTTCTTCAATGTGGGTTGTAACTTTCCTGCATGCCTTATGGCCCTCGATTCGATGTCAGGCACTGAATTTTACCCTGCTAGATGCTGGATAATTTTGTAGTCCTGTAAATAACTGAGTTTTGTTCTGGGGTGCAGTTACTTGGAAATGGTTTGATCCTTTTTAGCCTTTCTTTTAAGACTTGTTAGGTGGAAACCAGAGTCGTGTTTACTGTAGAGTTAATTATTCCCCACTACTGAAAGTAGGCCCTTCTGAGTACTTTACTCAATTATGATATTCTTCTGGTGTGGTTTGTGGGAACAGGCACTATTCCCAGCACTGTGTTAGTTCCTCTAATCCTTTTTGATAGTTTCCCCCACGCTTGGGTAGTTTCTCCACATGAGTGCACCGATCAGTACTCAACTGGACACCTGAGTGTGTCACTCGGCAGACTACCAGTGTTTCTCTAGGCATTGCTCCCCTCTCTAAATCATAGCTGCCGTGGTCTCCCTGAACTCTCAGCTCCATCTTGTCTACTCAGTGAGTTCACTGGACTCCGTCTCCACTGAGTGGTGAGTGGTTCCTACTCTGCATTGCTGCATTAAAACTCTTTGAGGCCGTAAGCTGGAGCAATCACAAGGTTCACTCATTTGCTCTCCTTCACTTTAGGGCCCTTGTTCTTCACTGTCTGATGTCTGGTGTCTTCAAAACCACAGTTTCATATATATTGTCTTTTTCTGTTTTTTTTGTTTTGGTTTTTTTTGTTTTTGTTTGTTTGTTTGTTTCAGATGAAAAGGTAAAGCTAGTCGTTATTACTCCAGAATAGCTAGAACTCATTACTGTAAGGAGATTTAAACAAGAAAAATGCATTTCCTGTTTTCCCATATCGTTGCATTTTTAGTGCCCTTCTTTCTGTTGTGTGGATCCATATTTCCATCTGGTATCATTTTTCTTCCATTGAAAGAAGGTCTTTTAACATTTATTGTAGTACAGGTCTGCCGGTTATGAACTCTTCTGGTTTTGCTATGTCTGAAAAAGTATTTATCTTTCTTTTGTTTTTGAAATAGATTTTCATGTTTCTTCTCAGAAAACAATCCATCACAACAGTAAGAAACGGAAACACAAAATCCATCTTTGATGATTCCACAAGATCTTTGCATCCTTGAACCACAGCATGTGAAAATAGAATGCTGATGGTGGAATGACAGTAATGATGATGATGATGATAGCACACGTACTATACTGTTTATTATATCAGGCACCAGTGTGTGTCTGTCGGGGGGTTTAGCAGGCTCGGCAGCAGACTCATGTTAGGTTATAAGGGGACTTTATGCACTGTGGGCAGGGTATAGGGATGATGCAGTCTCCCAGGGGTAGTGACAGTAGGGCTGGTACCCTCCTAGGCTGGCAAGCTTAATGGGAACTCAGAGAGGACTCCTTGAGGGGAGTTGTGACTTCATGCCAAGAGATGCATTTAGATCAAGGCAATTCTTCGAGAGAGCTGGGGGAGTAACTACTCTGACCTCACTGGCTTCCCTCTCTGATGTCATGTGAGGACTCCCCTTTGGCCGGAAGCTACAAGCAAGAGAGCCCACTGATGAAGTAGATGCAGGTGCCACAGGAACAGTAAAGAAAGGACCAGATTAGAGAGTGGCTTTGGAGAAGTAAATGAAGTTATCTGGCATCGCATCCATGGACATATTAGCTCCTTTAATTCTCCTCCAAATACTATAAATTACTATTATTATCCTGAGATGAACAAACAATGCAAAAAGAAAAAAAAATAAACAAAACTATGATGCTCTGAGTTTAGAGAAGATACTGCTTTCATGGGACACCTGGGTGGCTCAGTTCATTAAGCGTCTGTCTTTGGCTCAGGTCATGATCTCAGGGTCCTGGGATCAAGTCCCGCATCGGGCTCCTTGCTTAGCTGAGAGTCTGCTTCTCCCGCTGCCTGCTATTTCCCTGCTTGTGTGCGCTCTCACTCTTTCTCCATCTGACAAATAAATAAAATCTTAAAAAAAGAAAGATACCGCTTTTACTAAACAAGAACAAGATACTCGAAGAATAGGAACAATGATAGAAAAAGGGGAAAAAATTTAGCAATAAAACCTGTGATTGGGGCGTCTGGCTGGCTCAGTTGGTAGAGCATATGACTCTTGATCTCGGGGTTGTGAGCTCAAGCCCCATTTGGGTATCAAGATCACATAAAAATTAAAACATTTTTAAAAAGATTTATTTATTTATTTATTTGAGAGAGAGAACACATGGGGTTGGGAGGGCAGAAGGAGAGGGAGAGAGAATCCCAAGCAGACTCCTCACTGACTGTGGAGCCCAACATGGGGCTTGATCTCATGAGCCTGGGCCAAAATCAAGAGTCAGAAGCTTAACTGACTGAGCCACTCAGGCTCCCCCAAAATAAAATCTTTAAAAAAACTGTTATAGCTAAACTTCTCCCCAAATTAATAAAAGGG
Source organism: Lutra lutra (assembly GCF_902655055.1). Taxonomy (NCBI): domain Eukaryota; kingdom Metazoa; phylum Chordata; class Mammalia; order Carnivora; family Mustelidae; genus Lutra; species Lutra lutra. The sequence goes on along the minus strand of NC_062278.1, from coordinate 198,302,734 downwards.
TTATGATATAAAGGCAAGTAAGTGTCCCTGAGAGAGAATAAAATATAAGGAAATAAAAAGTAAGAATAAAGGGATAGGAATATTTGAAAACCAATCAGGAAGAAGAGACCAAATCCACAAAGTTCAAAATCTATCTTTCTGGGGTTCCTGAAAGAAAAAAAAAAAAAAAAAAAACCAGAAAATTGTGAAAAGCAAAATACCAAAGAAAAAATCCAGATTTGCTGGATTAAGAAGACCACTCACCCCTCTTCCAATGACGCAGCACAATGAATAAAAAAGACCAACACCATACTTCTGAGAAATTTCATAACACTGCATGTAAATTTCTAAGTATGAAATAATGACAATGAATACTACTAGCTCTTACCCATTTTCAAAGTGATTTCACATTCCCTCTCACTTTTCAAATGGCCCCAGGGCTTATTGCGTCCCTTCACAGAGAGGGGAACAGATACAGAGAATACAACACCTGCAAGATGATATTCTTCACACCTTTCACAGATGAGTAGCACAGTTCATTAACACTAAGGTGTGTTTGTGTGTGAACACCTATGTGTAAATGGACAAGTCATTTCGAATGCCCGACCAGTTTCCTGACCTGGATGATCCGCTCTTCAAGGTACAGAACATGGTTTCTAATTCCTTGCTACACTTCCCGAGTCAGTTGAAGAAGGGCTTAGTCTCGGTGGGTCTATAGACCTGAACTCAGTGCTACCCCAGCCTGGAGGAAGGAGATGTGACACCATGAGCAATGATTATTTTCTTTGCAAAGGCCCAGGAGGTGCAGTGAACGCAGTCACCTTTCCTCATTGTGTGTTCCTATGGGCAAGGTGTTCAATCTTCACGATCTCCAGATTCCTTCTGGTGGGTTTGGGTTTGAGTCACCCTCTTCAAATTCCCTTTCAGTACCATAATTCCAGCATTCTGTCAATAAACAAAGATAGTATCAGTTTAGTGAACCAATTGCAGCAGTGAGAAGGGGTGCTCGGAGGGGGTTTTCTACAATACCAGGGGGAATCAGGTGGGGAAAATGGCCCACATAGAAATGTGTGATCAAATCTCCCTGAGAGTCCTCAGGCCTTTGGAGAATTAGTAAAAGGTGGACACAGACAGGATGTGAATGAACAGCTTGCTCTCCAAGACAGTGGGTTGTAGCTTCCTGTGCCCACAGAGACTTTGGGGAAACCACTCTGTTGTAATGAAGAGTTTTGCATTCTCGGCTGCTGGAGACTGTGCCAGGAATGGCAATGAAAGCAGTCCCTGGTGGTGACCACATCCCAGGAGCTGAAACCACACTCTAATTTTGCACGAAATTGCTGGTTCTGACTCTTCTTTGCTTATGATTTCTCATTTTGACGGTAAGGATTACATCTAGTTATGTGTAAAGTAACATCTTGAGAATAGACTGAGGAAACCATTTAGCCCTCAGCCATTTGCACTAACCCACAACATGCCAGTACACTGGTGGGGATGCGGGCTCCAGGATCAAAGTCACTACAACCATGGTAGTCAGAGGGGGAGGGAACGTCCAAAGATGCATTGAAGAAGGACAAGGAGGATGGAAAGGAAAGGAGGAGAAAGAAGGGAATGAGGAGGAGTGAGTTTTCATTTGGAAAAAAAAAAATTGGACTTACATTTATGTGAATATCTAGACGAATCTTAGAATTAATAACATGTTAAAATGGTGAGAGGTTATGACAAAAATGAGACTATCTACTGGCCTTATTGAGCCACCCACACACCCTGCTACTGAGAATTGGCAACCAATAGCTTAAAAGTGTTTAGTCTTTTCATCTAAAGGGGGTGCCTGGGTGGCTCAGTCAGTTAAGTGTCTGACTCTTGGTTTTGCCCCAGGTCATGATTTCAGGGTTTTGGGATCCCCCCTTTGGGCTCCATGCTGGATGTGGAGACTGCTTAAGATTCTCACTCTCTCCCTCTCCCCCGCCCTCTAAAAAAATAAATAAAATTTTACAAAGACTACTTTTTGGAGGAAATAAAACTAACCATTTTTTTAAAAGATTTATTTATTTATTTTTAGAGAGAGAGCTGGGGGATGGGCAGAGGGAGAGGGAGAATCTCAAGCAGACTCCCCCATTGAACACAGAGCCTGATGTGGGGCTCGATCCCACCACCCTGAGATCATGACCTGAGCCAAAATCAAGAGTCAGGCCTTGACCGACTGAGCCATACAGCTGCCCCCAAACTATTAACTAAAGAAAAAGTGGCCTGAATTTCCAGTAGAATTTTAAAGTGGAATTTGACTTCTCCTATTTGGCCTCAAGATTCTCAACAGTCACCTATCCTAGCAGTAAAATTCAATGCTTTTTTCCCTGTCACAATTATGCCTTTACACACAGTACAGATTCAAGATACAGTGGTTGAGCATGAATAAATGTAGTACTAGAGAATGTCTGAAAAATAGATCTTAGAAATAGGAGTTCTGCAAAAGTTGTGATAGATCAAATCAAAGCATTTATTTCAACCTGCACCCTATTTTAGAGTTCGTATTTGGGTACAACAAGCAAAAATTCTAGAAAGAACTTTCCAGGAAGATAGCTGAGATTTGACATTTGGGCACATACTGTACACAGAGAGGATGACATTTTAATGTAATTTATTTGAAATGCTTCCAGAAAAGTTTAAGGCCATTATACAAAAACATTCATTTCATCAAAACATTCACTTTCTTCCCCTAGGCCAGCACTTGACAGACTTCTTGTCTCAACACGTTGGCCAAAGTGGCCGATGGCTCCTGTAGACAATGATCCAGTCTCTCCCCCTCCATCAGACATCGGTTCTCAGCTTATGTTTCCTTCTAGCAGTTCATTCACTTGCTAAATCAATAACAATTTGAGAAACAAAGCAATTTTAAATAAACTCATAATAGAAAAAAATTCACCATGTTTAAAATCTATAAATACAGAAATATGTTTTACAGGGTAAAATTGACCACATTTTTTCATTTTTGAAAAATAAGTAATATTACCTTGTTTTTATATTGATACATTTTGTCACACAGCTTCTTTGAATGCACACGTTAGATGTACATAATAAAATGATAACATAGCATTGACTGCTTTCTGTAAACTCGAAAGACACAGAAGATTTAAAAAAAAACTTTTTGGCAATAATTTAGACTCATGACTACTAGTGCTGGTGTGGGAATAATTTTGCACAGGTCATCCTTAATATTTACACTCACAGGGAGCTTTTCTGTGTATTCAGTTAACTTTTTTTTAAAGGTCGGCCGTCCACCCTGCACTGTAAATCAAGGCTAGACAAAGAGGTTACTAGTTTGGCTAACTGATCCTAATTAATCATCAAGCTAATTAAAATTGGCCGATGGAGAATGTGATTACGACTCTGATCACAGCACAGAGCCGGAGGTGGCAAAGCGGTGACCTAAAAGAAGAGCAGGAAAACCCAAGGCTCTGGCCTTTCCCGGAAGGGCACCGGCCTTGTTTTCTCGTAATGCTTCCTGCCAAAGGTCACGATGAAGCACTTCTTCCAAACTCTTCTTCCACATGTTTCTGTAAACAGAGTCACTGACTCACCTACGGTCTCTTCCTCAATGCTCCAAAATAGGAGTAGGCCTTGGCACATGAAACAAAATGATGGTGGGCCTCCTTATTATTCTGCCAGGTGTTCCTTCCCAGGCCTGTTGAGTTCTGCTCTGGCTTAGGCCAGAGATGGCTCTCTAAGGCAAGCCAGCAACTAGGAGAGACACCCCCTGGTGCAACTGCCTTTCAGTTCAAGATCCAGAGCTGGCGGCTGTCTTCGTGCTGGTCCTTTTAAGGTCAGACACTACCGCACGTCCTAATAGATTATTGCATCAAATTTGCACTAGGTGACACTGCAAGGTCAACACAGTGCTTCTTCCTTTGCACCATTAAGTGTCCAGCATCCCCAGGGGATGTTTTCATGCTTTCTGGTTGGATAACATTGAACCAAGCTCATTGCAAGGATTGATCTTTTCCCATTTTCCTGTACATACCGTCACGATACACAAGTGACTTCCTCGTGCCCTGTTTGCCAGGTCCCGTAAATTCCATGCCTTCAGCTATCATGTCAAAGAGGCAGGAAAGCACTAGAGAAGCACGGGAGGGTTCTTTTTTAAGCAATCTACACAAAACAGCAGTTTAGAGATTCTTTTCTATTTTTTAAAATCCAGCAGGACAAGTAAAAGTAACTTGTTCAAGTACCTCTCCATCCATCCAGACACTTGTGAAATGCAACACAGGGTAAGAGCTGCCACAGACCCCAGCTTACAGACAGACTGGCAGTTACAGTACTAGGGACAAAGATACAGATACAAGAGACGAGGGGCAACACGGTCACCAAAGTATTAAAAAGTGCTTCTCCAAACCGTTCCGTGTGTGGAATGCAAATACTGTACAGGTAAGACACAGGGCTGCTTCCAGGAAGAACACGTGCCTCTGTCAGACGTTGCTTTCGATGTGCCTGCTGTTCCCACCGGAGGAGTCCGTCTGTTCCATGCGCTCACAGTCGAGGCTGACCTCGCTCGTGTCCATACTACAGTCTGACTCACTGTCCGATTGGTCCATCTGCTCAAGTTTTGTGTCTCCCTGGGGCTCCTGGCTCCCAGGGGCGGGGTTTAGGAACGGTCCCTCGGAGTCCAGCGCCCCAGCCTGCCCGGCAGCGCACAGAACGGTTTCTTTGGCCTGACGAATGCAGTTGAGCCACTGCTGCTTGTTGAAGGTGTCGTTGGCTTGTAGTGAGTGGGTCTGACTTTGGGAACCGTTTTTGAAACTTACTCTGAAGAAGTTTTTAACTAGAAATGAAAAATACATATAAAAAAGGTCAACGGACAGGTATTTCTCCTAGGCCAGAGGTAACCTATAGAGTGACACGAAACCCATGTACCTAGGGCAGACATCATTAATTAATTACAAAATGTGTCCCACTGGTCCAGGACATGGTGCAGCTCTACTCTGCAGCCATCAAGCACCTGGATCTGACATCAGAGTAGCTCTCGGTTGCCCTGAGGCCAGCAAATTAAAATCTCCCATGTATTAAAGTCTCCTACGATCTGGTTAAAAACATACACGCCCGGACCCTACCGTTAAGTGACTCAGATTCAATAGGTCTAAGGTGGGCCTGATAATCTGGACTTTCAACCACGGCCCCAAGTTAGAGCTTTCTCAAGTTCGAGAAGATCTGTGTAATAGCAAACCATGCCCCCGACCCTCCAAGAGATAATAGTACTTGTATATACAGTACCTAAAGGACTGAGAAGATATGCAAAGACTCAGAGCCGTTATAAATTCAGCTTCACTTTAAAATAAAAATATATTCTCAAGCAACACAAATAAAAATTTAAAAAAAATTTTTCATTATCTCCACAAGAGGTACGTGTATTTAAAAACATGGTAGCACACCATTCGGGAGACATTTTGTTTAGTTTAACTGACACAGAACAGGCTCTGTGAGCCACTTGCAACGCTTGGCTCACAGAAGCGCATGTGTTCATCAGTCCCCTTGCACTATCCCTGGAGCCAACGGTTTGGGAACCACCACTTTGGATAAACTCAGGTTTCACTTTTTGCTCCTGGGTAAGTGCCTTAACTTCTGTGTGTCTTCAGTGTCCTTACTTGTAAAAGGGGAGAAACGAAGAGGACCTATCTTATAAGATTATTATGAGGGCTAAAGTTAGTGGTAATGCATATGCTTCTACACCACCTGACACATAGCCCGTACTCAGGGAATAGAAGTTGCCACCACCACCACCAGGGCGGAGGGACTGATGAGCAGGTCAGGGGCAATACATGCTAATTACATTGACAATACAATGCCCCTGTTAACCCAAGAGGCTCAAATGTCACTTTCTCAAGGAAGACTTTTCGGATCATTTCCTCTAAAGCAAACCCCCAACTGTTATCCCTACCTGCCCCATACAGGGTTTTAGTTCTCTTAACGCTACCTGAATATTTATTCATCCTTTATCTCCTCTATCACAGTGTAAGCTCCATAGGGGCAAGGAATTTGACTGTTCAGTTTAACTAGTGTATACTAGTGCCTGGAATGACACATGCAAGATACTCAGAAAACACTGCCATTGTAGCTTCTCTTGGTTAATTTGTTTAAGTCTCAAGTTAGAGAAACCCATTAGAGTAATTACACATGAATCATCAACCCAGGTGACCATTCTTAATCTTTTTTAGGGACGATTCTCCTGGCTCAACAAGAGCCACCAGTAAGCAACTGGTATTGACACAGGGGCTGTCTGGTATTAAGCAAGCTTGCATCCCGTGGAAGGAGACAGGGTGAGGGAATGCAAGGAGCACCTGTTATGTGCAGACGGGTTCACTTGCAGCATTTTAATCCTTTAACAACCTTATAAAGTAGGTACGAATACATGCCCATTTTACAGATGGCAAACTGAGGCTTGCAGAAGCAGCACAAGGTTACACAAGCAGTGAGTAATGAGACAGCACTGGAATGTAGTGCGACTCCAAGGCCACAGCTACTTCTCTCTCCACCAGCCAGACACGCCCTCTGAAGCACCACAACCAAAGACATTCAACAGGTCAAAGCTGACAGCCATCCGTACTTCTCTCGTTGTTGCTAAACGCCCCACGCAGGGAGCCGCCCAGCCTCACTTCTCCATCCTGCAGGTCTTCCAGGAGAAGGTCCTTTACAGGGATAGGCTGCCGGTACAACTGGTAGCAGAGCTGTTCATTGTGGGTGACAGCTCGAGTGATCACAAGCACTTCTTGGAACAGGAAAACGTGCAGTTTCTAGAAGAAAAGAATCCACAGGATTTCCCTAAGCAACAGTCTATTGAGTGGATTAGGGGACTTCTGTGGGTAAGAAGAGCCCGGGTACCAGCTTCACATTGTATTATCAACTTTCAGGCTCGGGTCTAGCTCCAGAACAGAAGTCGGGCATCTTGGAGGTATTTCCAGATGCATCTAGTACCTTTCCTGGAGGAGCGCCTCCCTGCGGCCCCCACAGAGAAGGCCTTTCTGCCTACAGACATCTGTGGCTGGGACTGCCGGCTGCAGGGACACCATGCATAGTGCATATTCACAGCCTGTGCAGACGCACAGAGCCTCCAGCCTCCGCAAGAAAAAAAAAAGTGAGAAGGGGGGACAGAATAAAGGGAACAGTGAAGGAAAAAGAAGTGAGTACCTCCACCCGGGGTTTTGGCTTATAGCACCCAATATAACCCTAAGAGATCATAATGAACTATAGTCTATGAAGGATACAAATGGAGGGGTGCCTGGGTGGCTCAGTGGGCTAAAGCCTCTGCCTTCGGCTCAGCTCATGATCTCAGGGTCCTGGGATTGAGCCCCGCATCGGGCTCTCTGCTCAGCGGGGAGCCTGTCCCCCTCCATGCCTGCCTCTCTGCCTACTTGTGATCTCTGTCAAAAAAATAAATAAATAAAATCTTTTTTTTTTTTAAAGGATACGGATGGTATTTCAAAGCCTAATATTAATCTTTGTTTCCCAAACCCATAAAAACACTTGTTCCTTAAGCCACAGAACTGAGTATCAGCTCCATCCAGGCACTCCAACTCTGAACATTGCCCATTCCCGAGGGAACCAGAGTGTGCTGTCAGAGCCACAAAGAAAGATGATCAAAGAACTGGTCCTTCTCGGTTATGTTCCTCGGAACCTCAGATCTCTGAAGAGGTTGTGCTTAAAAGGCTGATGACTGATGTGTGTGTTGTGGGCGAAAAGAAATCTCCAAAATAAAGGCTTGTCTCAAACCACATCATGAAAGCAATTTCGCTGGGTGGAGCCCGGGTAAATTGGCCCCATTCCGTTCCTAGTGCTAGACTCTTCTCACAGTTTGGAAATGCGGACAGACGGAAATGAAAAGTTCTACAACTTTTGCAACTGGTTCTGGTTTTCTGGTGGAGATATTTGGGAATGTGAACCCAGGGGTCTCAACCCAGTGGAAACTCACATCAGAATCTTGATTTGGGGCAGGGGAAGCACATTCAGCATTATCAGACAATTTTACATTCGGGAGAAAAGAAACTGGTGGACCCCCCCCCCCCCCCGACACCCACTCTGACATACACAGACACAGACACATGTATAGAAATAACATGTGTATAGACATATGTATAGACATATAGAAATAACATGTGTATAGACACATCTATAGAAATTAAAGCTCAAGCAAATGTTGGATGGTGGAAATAAAACTGATAATTTTCTACTGCATGGGAGGAGATTGAGGAGTGAGAGTTTATCAAAAGTGCATTTAAACAGAGTAAAGCAAAAAATAACCAAGTTAAGGGCTTTTTTTTTTTTTTTTTTTGGAGGGGGATATAGAAAGAATGTTAAGCCTTTTTTGGGGGATGGGTAGGGGAGGAATTGGATATTGTTGTATATATTAAACATTAGGTTTTTTTTTTAAGATTTTATTTATTTATTTGACAGAGAGATCACAAGCAGGTAGAGAGGCAGGCAGAGAGAGGAGGAAGCAGACTCCCTGCTGAGCAGAGAGCCCGATGCGGGGCTCGATCCCAGGACTCCGAGATCATGACCTGAGCCAAAGGCAGCAGCCCAACCCACTGAGCCACCCAGGCGCCCCAAACATTAGGTTTTTAAAATATTGTTTCTACTGTAATCAACCCTCTAGCCGAGGTAGGTAATTTGAACTCAGATTGTCTAGGAAACCTTTTAAAAACATCCCTTATTAGCATGGAGGACAAGGGGAGATGGAGAGGAGAAGGGAGTTGAGGGAAATTGGAAGGGGAGGTGAACCATGAGAGACTATGGACTCTGAAAAATGATCTGAGAATTTCGAAGGGGTGGGGGGTGGGAGGTTGGGGGCACCAGGTGGTGGGTATTGTAGAGGGCACGGATTGCATGGAGCACTGGGTGTGGTGCAAAAATAATGAATACTGTTATGCTGAAAAAATAAAAAATTAATAAGAAAAAAAAAACATCCCTTATTTATGAATGTTAACTGAGATTTCCCTTCTTAGTCTCAGCTCCTTTTAGCCATCAAACTAACGAGCTTTTCTTCTGACACAGGACTGCTCATAAAGACTTCCATCATTCTACTGAGAAAAACAATAAAACATACCTCCTATCCCAACTGCTATCTTTGTTTTTCAAAAATCTGTCTGCTGAAAAATGAACTACAGTTCATCTCTAATGCCTGAGGCACATCTAACTAGGGAGTCTCAGTCCTTGACTGAGGGACAGAAAGAGAACAGGCCTCATCCCATCCAGTGATGTATCTTCCCAACCATTTCCCACAGGGCTTCTGAGAAAGAATGTTCAAGAAGCCAGAGTATCAGACATTAGATGCCAGAGTATCAGACGTTAGAAGTCCACTAGAGTTTTCTGAAAATCAGCAAGAAGCAGAATGCTGCTTTCTAGCAACCAATAATTCTGTAGTCAAACAGAAACACTTCTTCAAGTAGTGGTCATGACCAGTCTCAGTATCTCTGCTGGACTACCGGCTAGTTGGATCCCCAGCAGCTCTCATAATGGGCACTATGACAGACACTCAGTGATTTCAAATAACATTTCCAAGCCTGCTCACAAATGCCACTCCAAAGTCCAGGTCAAAAGGTTGTCCCTTAAATCAGCAAAGCTTTATCAAGAACTATTCAATCTAGTTTTGGCTTTCATTCTAAGAGTTGACTAGATACTGAAGACGAAATATGATAAAAGAAGAGATTCTCTTTTTCAATGGCTTTCCCAACATTGAATTTAAATATTTGTTATATATAATAAAATCTATACGTTATATAAATATACATTTCTATGTATAATATGTTTAAATTATAAAATATCATAGACATATTAGTATTAATTTCTACTGGCTACACATAAAAAGAACCTTGTGAATTAAATGAATTTTGAGCTCTCATGAAATTTCAAATCCATCCTTTCTTTTTATAAACATTTACTCATTCATTCACTCACTCATTGACCTAACATTACTGAGTGCTTAGTACATGCCAGGTCCCCATAATAGGTGCTGGGGATTAATAAGACGTGGTCTCTATCCTAAAAGATCATACATAATGGAAGATATTGACAGACATATGGTGGATAATTACAGCCCACTGTAGTAAGTGTCCCAGGGAGATCCATCCAAGTTGCTATGATAGAAGAGGAGGAACAAGTTCAAAATCTACTCAGGAATAAAAGCCAGAAAGTTGGGCAGAGTTAGTTATATAGCTAGTTTTAAAACAAAAGCTGCTTTTAAAATGGCAGTCTGTGGATGGGTACCAATCCATTAAAAAAAAAGCAAAGAATTTCTCATAAAGCTAAGAGTTTCAACTTAAGAGCTGTTTTTCTGAGATTATATACTTTTAACATCTTGTTAAAATCATCCCTTGTTTTCTGATATCAAAGCCGGAGGAGATGTTGTTAATTGTTTTTTATTTGTTATTGAAGGTCATGCTCAAACAAAATACAATTGGCAACCCTCTGTTGGTCCCTGAATATATATATTCTAAATATATAGAATAAAGAATAAATATATTCTTCCTGAATATATACTGGTTGTGAAATTATAAAATATATATAATATATATTTTGTGTAATATATATAAATATATATTAATTATAAGCTAGAAACACATGTTATTTATACATAAATTATAATATATAAATATATACACACACACACAATGTATATAATTATATATCTCCATATACATATGGGATCCTAAGATACAAAAGACACTGGAAAGCAATTTTTGTCTGAAGAATGTGACCTTGGGTAGGGAAGGCAGAGTAACAGGAGGCTGGGCATTAAATGGATTAAGCACAGGGGCGGGGGGAGACAGAGGACCAGACCCCTGAAGGAGAGTAGCCACTCACCACCCCTCGATTGTTCTTCAGTTCTCCATGACAACACAGCACTCTTGAGTTGTCGATTAGAGAGTCTTTCTGGCCTTCTTCCAAGTAAAGAAGCCGCTCTTTATAATAGCGGCACTCAGATTCCCCAGTCTTGGTGTTGATTTCTGCCACGATTCCCTGAATGATGTTTATCTATGGAAACAAAGAAGAAAGTATGGGGAAAGTAAGCAAACCGTCTACACCAATAAGTCCCAGGGGCTCAGCTGAGAAGGTCACCCAGACAGACCCGCATCTAACTCTCAGATTCCGTTATCTAACCTGCTGCTTTGGGAAAAGGCAAAAATAAACACGTGCTTTGAATATATTGTGTCCATCTATCCATCTATACATGTACATACAGATACACACACACACATATATGTGCATACACATGCAGGTATTTGTATTATATAGAAAACTGATGTTGATGCATGATTTTATCCAAGAGGAAGAGATAGAAGGTATAGCTTCTGATGTGCAGGACTCCTAACTACTGAGTTCTATGTTGCACATTTCTTCAAACATGCTTACAGTGTGGAAGATACAGGCATATAAAAACCATAGCCAAGGAGAGAACACAAAGCAGAATGCAGTAGTCCCCAGAAGGGATCATCTTTGTGGGTTTGAACTCAGTTTCAAGGTTTCTCTATAGGTACTCACTCTAACCTACAAACAAGATGTGCAAATTGGGTGTAAAGAAATGGTTTGGGGGGCTGCCTGGGTGGCTCAGTGGGTTGAGCCTCTGCCTTCGGCTCAGGTCCTGATCTCAGGGTTCTGGGATCAAGTCCCACATCAGGCTCTCTGCTAGGCAGGGAGCCTGTTTCCTCCTCTCTCTCTCTCTCTCTGCTTGTGATCTCTCTCTCTGTCAAATAAATAAAATCTTAAAAAAAAAAAAAGAAATGGTTTGGGTAGCTTTTTAGTGATAAAACATAAATGATTTTAAAAAGACGGAGAACTAGAAATGGAAAGAAAAGACACTAGCTGTAATGATGGGAACTATTTATCTACATACATACACTCACACCCATGCCTGTAGCACATGTGGAAACAGTAGGGGTAGAGGGATTTCAGACCAGGGGTGGATATAGTGTTGTTACTGCAAAATGAAACAAAACAACGCGATAAGAGCACAGCACTCAGACACAATCAGTGGGCGTTTATTCTGATGTGTTATTCTATCACATAGATGATATGTCTAAATGATGTAACATACTAAAAAACAAAGGAACAAGAAATTAGTTGAGTAAAAACTCAAGGACACCAACCAAAGGTAAAATGACCTCATCAGCAGGGTCCCCTGTCCTCCAAGAGTGAAAAGACCAGCTTTTCCTTTCTTCCCATCTTTCTTGTGGTAGCATTATTCTTGTTTTTTAAAGATTTTATTTATTTGATAGAGAGATCACAAGTAGGCAGAGAGCCAAGCAGAGAGAGAGAGAGAAAGGAGGAAGCAGGCTCCCTGCCGAGCAGAGAGCTGATGTGGGACTCGATCCCAGGACCCTGAGATCATGACCTGAGCTGAAGGCAGAGGCTTCACCCACTGAGCCACCCAGGCGCCCCATGGTAGCATTATTTTTTTAGTTTTTACTTAAATTCCAGTTAGTGAACATAGAGTATAAGAGTTTCAGGTATACAAATGATTCAATACTTCCATACAACTCTCAGGGCTCATCACAACAGGTGCCCTCCTTAATCCCCATCCCCTAGTTCACTCCTCCCCCCACCTCCCCTCTGGTAACCATCAGTTTGTTCTTAGAGTATAGAGTCTATTTCTCTGTTTGCCTATCTCTCTCTCATCCTCCCTCTTTCCCCCCCTTTTCTTGTTTGTTTTGTTTCTTAGATTTCACATACGAATGAAATCATATGGTATTTATCTTTCTCTGACTGGTTTACCTAGCATAATACTCTCTAGCTCCATCCATGTCCTTGTGAATGGCAAAATTTCATTCTTTATGGCTGAGTAATATTCCATTACACACACATGTTCTTCATCCATTCATCAGTTGAAGGAGATTTGGGCTGTTTCCATAATTTGGCTATTGTAGATATTGCTCCTGTAAACACTGGGGTGCATGTATCCTTTCGAATTAGCATTTTTGTATTCTTTTGATAAACACCCAGTAGCATAATTGTTGGATCATAGGGTAGTTCTATTTTTAATTTTTTGAGGAACCTCCATACTGTTTTCCACAGTGGCTGCGCCAGTTTGCATTCCCACCACCAGTGCAAGAGGGTTCCTCTTTTTCGGCATCCTCGCCAACACCTACTGTTTCTTGTGTTGTTGATTTTAGGCATTCTGACAGGAGTAGGATGGAATCTCATTGTTGTTTTGATTTGTATTTCCCTGATGATCAGTGATGCTGAGCATCTTTTCATGTGTCTGTTGGCCATCTGTATGTCCTCTTTGGAAAAATGTCTATTCATGTCTTCTGCCCATTTTTAAATTGGATTATTCATTTTCTGGACATTGAATTTTATAAGTTCTTCATTTATTTTTGATAATAACCCTTTTTCAGATATGCAATTTGCAACTATCTTCTCCCATTCTGTAGGTTGCCTTTCAGTTTTGTTGATTGCTTCCCTAACTGTACAGAAGCTCTTTATTTTGATGAAGTCCCAATAATTATTTTTTGCTTCTGTTTCCCTGGCCTCAGAAGATATACCTAGAAAGAAGTTGCTACAGCCATTGTCAAAGAGGTGACTGCCTGTGTTCTCCTCAAGGATTTTGATGATTTCCTATCTCACATTTAGGTCTTTCATCCATTTTCAATTTATTTTTGTGTATTGTGTAAGAAAGTTTTATTCTTTGGTATGTTGCTGTCCAGTTTCCCCAACACCATTTGTTGAAGAGACTGTCTTTTTTCCATTGGACATTCTGTCCTGCTTTGTTGAAGGTTTATTGACCACAGAGTTGTGGGTTCATTTCTGTAGTCTTGATCCCTACAGCTTCGTAGTATAACGTGAGGTCTGGACTGTGATGCCTCCAGCTTTGCTTTTCTTTTTCAAGTTTGCTTTGGCTACTTGGGGGTCTTCTGTGGTTGCATACAAGTTTTGGGATTATTTCTTCTAGCTCTGTGGAAAATGCTGTTGGGATTTTGATAGGATTGCATTAAATGTATAGACTGCTTTGGTAGTATGGACATTTTAATAATATTTATTCTTCCAATCCATTTCTTTGTGTCATCTTCAATTTTTTTCTTCAGTGTTTCATAATTTTCAGAATATGGGTCTTTTGCCTCTTTGGTTAGATTTCTTCCTAGGTATCTCATTGTTTTTGGTGCAATTGTAAATGGAATTGATGGGTTAATTTCTCTTTCTGCTGCCTCATTGTTGGTGTATAGAAATGCAACCAATTTCTATAAGTTGATTGTGTACCCTAAGAATTTACTGAATTCACTTATCAGTTCTAGCAATTTTCAGTGGAGTCTTTTGGGGTTTCTATGTAGAGTATTATGTCATCTGCAAATAGTGAAAGTTTGAGTTCTTCCTTGTTGATCTGAAAGACTTTTATTTCTTTTGTTGTCTGACTGCTATGGCTAGGACTTCCAGTACTCTGTTAATTAACAACGGACATCCCTGTCTTATTCCTGACAATAGAGGAAACACTCTTGTTTCTCCCCACTGAGAATAACATTCACTGTGTCTTTTTCATATATGGCCTTTATGATTTTGAGGAATGCTCCCTCTAAACCTACTTTGTTGAGGGTTTTATCATGAATGGATATTGTACTTTGTTAAATGCTTTCTCTGTATCTATTGAAATGATCATATGGTTCTTATCCTTTTTATTAATGTGGTGCATCACCTTGATTGATTTGTGAATATGGAACCACCCTTGCAGCTCGGGACTCGTGGTGGTATTGGCAGGAAGGAACTTAACAGATGAGTAAGGGTAAGAAAGGCCTCTTCTTGGTTACATTTACTTAACGGAAAAACAAACCAATCTCTGAAAAGCAAAGTTTTAAAAGAAGCCTTTACTCAGTGAGAACTTACCAGATCTTGTAATGTGTTAAACTAGCAATGAATTCTAAGATTAAGTGATTATTTTTCACATTCTAGTGAAATGATACCTTCTGCCCCAAGCCAACTGGATAAAAACTTCTACCCAGTTAGAACTCTGGCATTTCCACGTAAGTCTGACAGAAGATCTTACAGCTCTGTGCCAAAGTCTGGTGACTGCTCCCTATGAACAGATGCATAATCTATATACTTTTGTAACTATTATGAGTTTCAAAGCTCATTTATTCTTTTCTCTATTTCCCAAATTTGGGTTGTAGCACTACTTGGATAATAAATACATCTTTTTAAAAAAACACAGGCTTTTTGTCCCATAAAATAATCTTTTTGGCCTTTAATGTCAATGTGACATTAAATGTAAGTCCTATGAAATTAATCCAAGTTTTACTAACATAAAACAAATAATAAATAGAACACTTTGATACACAAACTTTCTCTTCGTTTCCCCCCCCTTGGTTTTTAGACAAGCCTAATTATTTGCTACTTTCAAAAAAAAAAAAAAACAAAAAAAAGAAAGAAACTTCACAAAACATATTAATGCTATGACTCATCCTTCAAGTTAATTCAATCAATGCTTATTGAGCGTCTGTTCAGTGTCAAACTAGATGATGTCACTGAAAGAAATGAGACAGGTCCCTGCCCTCGAGAAGCTTTAAAATATATGGGAAGTGTCTGACAAATTCTTTTATGTCTACCTTAATCTTTTACCTTACTACATTTTTAATATATAGTGGAATATATACTTTTTCCTTGCTTTTAGAGGTCTTAGCATTAATTGCTGTGTCTCTTCTTAGAGTTTACTGTTTACCTGGAATTAACTGGGTCTTGAGACAATTTTCTGAGTTTCCTGCAAGTATCCAGGAGACCAGAAAAATGATGTACTATAGGCATAAATATGTGTTCCCTTCCTAATTTAGCTCAGGGACCAAACAGCTGGCATATCACATGAAGATTAATAAACTCAAACCCCACAGTGGTTCTTTAGGCAGCTATGACTACTGTCTGATGCTACTTCTTTCTTTAGTGTTTGAAAAAATAGAGAGACTGAACAATAGGAACAATCAGCGTTATTCCACATTCTTTGTGGACATTGTAATAGCACTTCTGGGTCTGCTTTCATTTATTAAAAATATTGTTTTGTTGTTACATCTACCTCTACACTATAAGCATCTACTCTCTGTACTTTTTTTTTTTTAAGATTTATGTATTTGAGATAGAGTGTGTGTGTGTGTGTGTGTGTGTGTGTGTGTGCAAGTGTGTGCAAGTGCGGGGAAGGGCAAGGGAGAGAATCTCGAGCAGATTCCCCGCTGAGCACAGAGCCTGACCAGGGCTTGATCCCAAGACCCATGAGATTGTGGTCTGAGCCAAAACCAAGACTCAGATGTTCTATTGACTGAACCACCCAGGTGCCCCCCGCATTGGTTCTTGAGAGGACTTTATTGTGCAGAATCGCAGGGAGGAATAAAGGTGTACGTAGCAGATTGGCAGTAGCAAACAGTCATGGTGGTTGTGCATTTAAGTTCAATTTCAATTTATTGTTGCATCAGGGTTCAAACTGAAAGGAAAGGACCAGTAAAGCAAGACGATGACAAATATCTGATAACAGAGCAGGGGGTAAGCCCACACATGCCATAATCATCATCCTCAAAGTGGAATCTGGAAGCTCTGTCTGGTTCCTTGTGCGGTAATGTTGTCTATCCGTGGGCTTGTGACACAAACCGAGAATAGCAGCCAGCACGGCAGGAACAGCAGGACTGTTCTTCTCATTGATTCCAGTGATTTTTTTTTTTTTTTTAAGGAGTTAGGGAACAGTGGCAAGCAGAGGGAAGAGATGGTCTGCCAGATCATTTGTTGGCTGAAACAATCCTTAGAATTTAAAATGTTAAACAACCAGACCTCTGGAATATCTAAATATCTGAATTTCTATTTAAAAATGTTTTCTTTTAGGGAAATTTCTATCAACTCTCCAAAACACTGTTAAGAAATTCTAATAAAGATGTGGTAGTTAATGCACTGCAGTAAAAGCAAGACCTTTTTTTTAGATCTAATTATAGGACTGGACACTTGGTGTAGAAGCAATTTACTTAGGTTCTCTGATTTTTTTCCCTTTTCATAAGTGGAAAATCTATTCAGGGAACATGTAATTCAAGCTACGTCGGTACTATGGGTTTTATGTTTATCAAGCATTCACAATGTACCCAAGAGAATGGGGCTAAATATTTCTGCCCATCTAGGTTAATGCCCAGAGGATTTTGAAAAGAAGGGGGAAAAAAACCCCAACATTGTTGTGCCTCTATTGTGTAAATGGGCACTTAGAAGACCTGCTTTGCAGACATTTTCAAACGTAGGTCTGCCACACTTCACACACAAATCTGCCTGAATGAGTAGGTGCAGATTCAGCTTTCAAAAGTGACGTCACATCTTATGCACTAGGGAAACCTATACATCCTTTCACATCGCAAACAACCACCTTCTTATCTGTTCTTAAATCCAAACTTCAGCTTACTGGGTGATTTTAGAAACAGAGCATTATTCTTTCATGCTGCATATTAAAAAGAGAAATCTTAACAGTAAAACAAAACTCAGAGTAGCCTCACGTGCTTCAAAAAAGTAATTATTTAGACTAGCTTGAGCTCCCTATTGTTTTCATTCCTGCAGACCACACACTTGCTGGGATGAAAATATGGAGAGGAAGCAACATTCTTGCATGCTTTCCGGTAGTTAAAAACAGAGCCGATGAAGTGGGATGGGCCTCATCCGTGGTGCCTGTGTCCCCTATCTGTGCTGGACTGGGGACCTGGTCTGTGTGTGTTTGCATTCAATCAAGAGCATCTCTCCATCTTCTCTATCCCTACAAGGCGGCACCTGGCCCAGCACTGCACTCGTGAGGCCTTTCCACTAAGTCTGGGGGTGGACAGCTTTCTGCAATTCCACAGGCAAGAGGGGCTCAGAGAAGCAGCCAGGCTTTTAGCTCCATGGTATAGGGTCATAAAGAAGTGGAACAGGCCCAGGATTTGCAGTCCACGCTGACAGATTTGACATCAGCCTCATCACGTGCTGGCTCTGGACCCAGGCAAGTTATTGAAGCCCTCCAAGCCTCATCTGGAATACGGTCCTAACAAGGAGAGCTATCTCATAAGTTGTTATAAGGATTAAGTGAGATACATAACCTATAAAGTGATTACATAAAGCTGATTTCCTAGGTACTCAAGAAATGTCAGCAAATGTTAGAATTATCATTGTTGTGATTACTACTAATTATTATTAAGCCCCTCTCTAGGAGGAGACAGGCAGTCTGCTCACAGGTTTCATGGATTCTGATTCTCAAGTCACCTGTGCATATCCTCTTTCTGTTCCAGATGCAGTCAGGGAACAAGCCCCTTGAACTGGTCTCTAAGCCTCCATCCCCACGACTTCTCCCTCAGCGGTTTCCATGACTGCATGTCTGGACCACTACAGGAACCTCTCAACTTGCCTCCCTGGCCCTCGTCCTTTCCCTCCTCAGTCCCCTGTCCTACAAACAAGGAGAGTAATGTGTCCAAGGTTTCACAGCTTATCAGCAACGGAGCTGGGATTTGAACCCTGTATCCCAGTTACTTAGAAAACAACAAACAAAAGAACAAAGCACAACAAAGGAAAAACATCTCAAATTGATATTTAAAACCCTCTCTATAGGGGCACCTGCATGGCTCAGTCAATTGAGGGTCTGCCTTTGGCTCAGGTCATAATCCTAAGTCCCAGGATGGAACCCTGTATCAGGCTTCCTGCTCAGCAGGGAGTCTGCTTCTCCCTCTGCCTGTCACCCTGCTTTGTGCTCTCTCCCTCTTGCGCATGCATGTTCACCTTCTCTCTTGAATTAAAAAAAAAAAACCCTCTATAACCATATCTGAACCCCCATCCTCTGCCTTCTCTCCTGCTGCTTCCTCAGAATGTCCTCAACCCTGGGCAGACTGACCCAGGGTATTCCCCAGGCATTTCCTGTCCTGTCATTCCTCCATAGCTTTGTTCAGGCCACTGGCTCCTCCTGGCCTGCCATCGCCTCTGCTCTGTCCCACAGAGTACCCCAATTAGAACCAAGCTCTCTGGACAGAACACTCCCTATTCACAATATTCACAATATTCTCATGAGACAGATCCATTTCTCCTGGTCTTCTATTGCTGTTGGAAAGAATCTCTCTTCATACTTAATGAACATTTTCTGGTGAGCAGGAGGTTTGACTAGGTCGGTCCCTCACTGCAGTCAGTGGCTGAGGAGAGCTGGTTCTGAAATGGGTGTCGACGTCACAAATGGGCTCACAGGCGCTAAGGTAAGAGGCAACTCCCATTTGCTAACTAAACAAAGATACTCAATTCAAAATCCCCAGAGATCTTAACCCTCACAGCCACTGTGAACAAACAGATTATAGTTTATTATGAATTATAATTACAGATTACAGAGTCAGCTACACAGAATCAAGAACTTTGAGAAATCAAAGCGACCTTAGGGTGTATTTCACATAAACACTGCATTTTATGGGTTGGGGGAGTGAGGCAGAGAGAGAAGGAGTGAACTGCAAAATTAAAACACGACTGACTGATAGCAGCACCATGCATGGAAGCCAAGACCCCTGGGTGCTGTGTGCCCAGAGACCCTTCATTCACGACACACCCAACTTCCTAGACACAAGGGAGAAAACAAGGTAAAGACAGAAAGAAACAGGTGAACTTACAGCTTCTTCCAGGTGCTGCTGATCTGGATTATCATTTGGTGTGTGCCTCAAGATTTCTCGAAGAAGAAGAGGGTATTTCACTAGACGGCTCCTTGGAATATCGAGAAAATTCCAGAGATCCAGCTTGCGGCTAAAGGGGGATTCTAAGCATCGCTGTAGGAAATCCTGGACTCGGTGGTCTTGTTTTTTGTGGTCCAGCAGCGCTTTCGCGGCCACTTGATTGCTGCAATAGCTGTCGTAGGAGCTGAGACAAGGCAGCTAAGAAAGGAACATCAAAACACGGTTGGAGTGTGGAGCTAACTGTGCTCTGAAGCTACACGCGAGTATCACTTGTGTAGCCTGAAAAAAACCCTGCTGGTCTCCAGGCCTGGCCAACGTTCCTTTATCTGCACGGCTGGACGAGGCAGACAAGGGCAATCTTCCAAAATCACAGGCAATGAACAGTTTATAGGCTTTGGCTTACTTGCGTGAAGTTACTTTCTTAGCTGTACATTTACATTTTTTTTAAGATTTTATTTTTTTTATTTGACAGACAGAGATCAAAAGTAGGCAGAGAGGAAGGCAGAGAGAGAGAGGAAGGGAAGCAGGCTCCCCGCTGAGCAGAGAGCCTGACTCGGGGCTCGATCCCAAAACCCTGATATCATGACCTGAGCCGAAGGCAGGTGCTTAACTGACTGAGCCACCCAGGCGCCCCTACATTTACTTTCTTGATTGTTAAGACCCCATCATAATTTGTTTGCATTTCTGGCAATCTAAGTTGGAACAAAAGAACCAGAAAAACCGCACACGCATACAGCTCAAAATTTTCCTGCACTTCCAAAGGTGTCCGGTGAGGGGAAAGCTTCCTTTCTTTAAAAACAAACAAACAGGACTTCTTTTAAAATTATTCATAAGAAACTCATCTGGAGGACTTAGGGGTATAAAAAGAAAGCAAGGAGTCGGACTTTGTGCCCCAGCCATTTGCGTGGCCTGGTGCGAGCATGTCTATGTTGTTAGCTGAAGGTGACCTGATTCCAAGGTGGGCCAGCCGTAAAGAATGCCAAGAAGTAAGAGCAAAAGTATAATTAGTAAAAAAATAGATGCAGGAAGCATTTAGAAAAATCTTTTAAGCTGGATTCCTGTCTATACCTCATGGTTGACATCACAACACCGTACAAAGAACATTTAAGCCTAAAGACTTTGGAACGCTTCAACTCCACTATCTTCCTTCCAGCAAAATACTAATTTCCCTGACATGTCCCATCAGTCACTTTGTGCAAACAAAGAGTTGACGTCCCCAGTAGGAAGGCGGTTCATCTCCCTTTTCCACTCCTTCCTAAGTTCTGCATCCTCAATACATTTCATTGGGCCTGCCATCCACAGACATTCAAAGTTTATATTCCGAATGAACAAATAAATGGATGTTTAAGGTGTCCAGATTAGGTAACATTTGATGGCCTGCGAACATGGCTTAGAAATAAATTGTGGCAACATCCGAACAATGCGTCAAAGTGTAAACATTTCTGGTGCTTCTTTTCTACCTCTTATTGAAATTATTTTCTCAGCAACTGAAACCAAAAAAAAAAAAAAAGGGGGACGGGGAGCACGTGGGTGGCTCAGTGGGTTAAAGCCTCTGCCTTAGGCTCAGGTCGTGATCCCAGGGTCCTGGGATTGAGCCCCGAGCTGGGCTCTCTGCTCAGTGGGGAGCCCGCTTCCCCCTCTCTCTCTCTGCCTGCTTCTCTGCCTACTTGTGATCTCTCTCTCTGTCAAATAAATAAATAAAATCTTAAAAAAAAAAGATACCAAGGAAGTAATGTTTAAATTCACTGTCAAGTTTAACATTCTTTGGAAATGTCTACCTTCCTTATGTGTCATTTAAAAAAACCCTTTTATTTGTGTTAAAAAGAGCTGCAGAAATTCTTTCCTCAACCTTACATTTGAAAGTAATGATAATTGCTACACACACACACACACACACACACACACACACCCTAGATGTGGTATTGTGGCTTGTAATTTAGACTTTCAGAGTTAATTAAAAAGAGCTTCAGGTCCTCTTAATTTCATTTCCACTTCCTCGCTTTTTAAAAAGACCTGGAAATGCCCAATGTTTTCATTATGGAGAAACAAATCAGCAGTAACTATCAGATGCAAACCAGTGAGGAACTCTGACCACACTGCCACCCACCGTCCAATGGGCCATCACTCTCTGATCCTGCCGCCCCCACTGCCATGGCAACCCAATCCAGCTCTGGTCCTGTTCACACCTGACAGGGTGCTCATTTCCTGGGCATGACCTGAAGGCTATCTGGTTCAACCCCACTGGCTAGAAAGGGCCACAAGCGATAACTTGAAAGAAAGAATGTATACATCTTTGTTCCCAAATACACACACATTCGCTTACATAAAGTGTGAGAGGTGATACCACAGTGGTTTAGCAGGCAGACTCTGGAACCAGGGACAGTCACACTCAAAGCCTAACCTGGACAGTAACTAGCCAGGTGACCCATCTGAGCCTCAATTTCTCCACTTAAAAATGCATATACTACTTTCCTCCTATCTTTTTTTTTTTTTTTAAAGATTTTATTTATTTATCTGACAGAGAGAGATCACAAGCAGGCAGAGAGGCAGGCAGAGAGAGGAGGAAGCAGGCTCCCTGCTGAGCAGAGAGCCCGATGCGGGGCTCGATCCCAAGACTCTGAGATCATGACCTGAGCCGAAGGCAGCGGCTTAACCCACTGAGCCACCCAGGCGCCCCTCCTCCTATCTTTTAATGAGATAAGGCAGACAAAAAGTGTAAGAGCTTGGCTTCTGGGTAAGAATCTGTAAGGACAGCTATTAAAGCAAAAGTATAATTAGTAAAAAAATATTTTTTTGTTATTATTTATCCCTAGGATATTTTTACTGAAGAAATTGTGGTTTAGAGAAGCAAAACTACTTGCTCAGCTAGAGACAAAACCGGTCGGCTGAATGTTCTTCCCCCACCCTCCCCCCAAAGCTCTGAACTCCTTGACATCTCTTTAAATAGACCATCAAGAATTTATAAAGGAAGCTCTTTCACTTGCTTTAGAAATTCTTTCTATCTCCCTAAGCTTGTGAAAAGCGACAGAACAAATCCATTTTTTTTTTTTTTTGCTTCCATGTACCCGGCCTCTCTCTATAGAATAAAAATTTAATTAGAACCCAAATTAACATGAGAACTGGCTGCCTGGAGAGCTTGTAAATTATTTAAATTTATTAAATTATATAAATTAAATTATATAAATTTATTACTGAAAAAACGTTAGCATGAAGAGAAGTCGCTTGGTAAGTTGTTTCTACCCAACAGGGGAAGTGTATGGGATCAGGCCTACCCGTGGGGAGATGCACCCTCAGTGACCAGGGAGGCACCCTGAGGAAACCACCACTCTGCTTCAGGCCTTCAAAGTACAAGGAATTGATTCATTCTAAGGTCAAAAGGACTGGCCAGGCCTGTCCTGCTTGGGAGGCTCCTTGTTAAAAGGGCTTTTTCCCCCCACCTTTTTTTTCCTGGGAGGGGTTTGGGAGGAGGAACAGCGAATAAATCAATTTTTCATGGGTTGAATGGGCTCTGACTTTTCTCATTCAAAGTCCCCTCAGATGTTTATTTTGTTCTGTTAAAAAGACCAGAACTCAAACAGATGTACCCCTTGGTTTACAGTTCCCACTCGCGTGGGCACATCTGCAGTTAAAAGTGGGAAAACATTTAACAGCTCGTCAGGCCTGATAAATAAGGGCCGTTTCTCATGAGGTCTGGTCACAATGGGCCAGTTGTTTAATTTTAGGCTGCTTTTCAAGCTTTAAGTCCCCATTTGATGTGTGAAGGGTTCAGATAGCAGTGGAAGTGGTCACATTTCCTCTGGGTATGTACAGAAAAGGCCTGCAAAAGCCACCCCCAGATCAAGCCAATTTCCTAATAAAAGCAGCAAACATTTATTTCATAAAAATATTAACGAAAAGGCAAATGCCTCCTCTTCTGCGTCTGGTGTGAACTGACAATGTGTATATGATGCCTAAGGAAACATGTCATTCTACATCGCTATCTCGTCAACAACAGAGCAGGCATCATGCTAATTCTGGAGTGTGGCCTCACTGGCCCCCCATGCCCATCAAAGCAGCCCACAGCCTTAGGAGGTTTAAGAAAACTGAGGCAGAATCTCTCTTCTCATTACACCTTCCCTCTCTCCAGCTGGCAGGCTCTCTTTAGAGAAATTTCTTTGAAGGTTAAAGAAGTTAAAACATCTACCACATCTTATAATAAAATGAAAGTCAAAAATATAAGACGAATGATCTCTCCTGAAATATTAAGTCACATTTTCTAAATTATTCATCTTAGAACATTGCTTGCCTTTTGGACGCCCTTGGGGTATGTCGGCCTCAGTGCTAAAAGTGACTTCTAAATTAAAGCTATCTAAGGCATGAAACCCTCAAACTTTCTTGATCGAGGCTATAATCGAAAACAGAAGTTAGGATAAGAGAGCAACATCAAAACACAGGAAGGTTAAAATATAACTACAGATGTAACTGGATCAAGAGAACTCACATGGTGATAGTAGGATTTATGACCTTCACAACATTCCGCAAACAGTGGAATGACTCTAATGCTGCCTGTTCTGGTATTTCCTGCCTGTTTTTCTGGAAGACTGTGTGGATCAGAGAGATGAGAGAGCTAATCCTACCTGGAAGAGGTCATCAAAGTAATCTGCCTAACAAATGAATACCACCTGGAGCTGGGGAGGTACACTCAAGGACTTGAAGGAAAGAGAGGAGTAGTAATAGGGAATGGTGGGGACTGCAGCAAAATAGGAAATTCATGCCTGGTCTAAAGTACATTAAATGGGGGCGCCTGGGTGGCTCAGTGGGTTAAAGCCTCTACCTTTGGCTCAGGTCATGATCTCAGGGTCCTGGGATAGAGCCCTGCATCTGGCTCTCTGCTCAGCAGGGAGCCTGCTTCCCTCTCTTTCTCTGTCTGCCTCTCTGCCTACTTGTGATCTCTCTGTCTTTGTCAAATAAATAAATAAAATCTTAAAAAAAAATAAAGTACATTAAATGAATGAACAACCACATTATGTACCCAACGAAACACAAATTCAGCCCCAAGACCATAAATTTAGAACCCCTAATCTAAGGTCCCAGCTGATTTCTTTGTTTAATTAGGAAAGGGAATGGGTTATTTGGGAGGAAGGTCAGCACAATACCAAGCCTTCCTATGAAGTTACTCAGAATCAGATATAAGCTAAACATTAATAGCATTTAGTATTACCTTGTGTATGAAACTACATTTTACCACGAGAGCTTTTTGGAGCCTGAATAAAAGCACCTTTTTTTTTTTTGGTGATATGGATAAGAATATATCTGTGAATATTTACTGGAATAGAAATGATAATAATTATATTATTAGTAATTGGCCTCAATTGAATATAAACTAGTTTTACTTTATTTGATATAAAGCTGGTAATCATTTGTGCCTTTACTTATCTTATTGCAAAAAGGTCATGTTATCTTCAAATACTGCAAATTTATGTTAAGAAAAAAAAAAATTGTTTCCATGCATTGCAGAGATAAAGCCTAAATATGATAAATTTTGCTAGGAATTTGCCGTTTCTGACATAAAGCCAACATTTGCCAATACAAAAAGTCTAGCTAAAATGAAACTCTATCTACGTTATTGAAATTTATTCTCAATAAAGACTGGAGAACTTTTCTTACCCAGCCCACGAGGATGGGACCAACATGTTCGGTGGAACCATCAGGCTTCCGAGCATCTCGAAGTTGACTAAGAAGCTCTGGTTAAAAAAAAAAAAAAAAAAAAAAAGACACACACAAAAAACCAAAAAACAAAAACAGAATGCTTATTTTGTTAGGCATTCAAATATGAACAAGACTGGAAGTAGATTGTGGGTTAATCACATTATTACATAATCATGACTTGTTGTAGGACAACTCAATTAAGGCTACAAGTCATGACTCATCCTGGGAACAAAATTATACCTTCGTGTAGAGGAATGAGAGAGTCCAGTGTTCCAAAGATTTGATTCAACTCTTGTTCTGTCATTATGGAGAGTTTCAGCATGGGGTCATGATAGGCCTGTACAAGAAGGGCAAGAGACAGAAGCAAACATTTAAGATCCGTAGAAGCAAGTGGTTAATGTAAATGGCGTCGGTGTCTGTGAGGCCCCACATTATAACAAAATATTTGGCTCTCTCCAGCAACTTCTTCCAGAACATTGCAGAGACAGCAGATGGGTGTGGCCAGACCAGATGAGAATCCAGGATTGCCTTGAGCTGTTTGTGGTTGTTGATAAACCAAAGCAGATTTTTTAAAAAGCTTTTTTATTCTAGTATATCATACATCTAGGCAAGGGCACAAATCCTAAGTACAGAGCTGATCTGAGTTGTATAATGTTTTAAAATTTAACGTTTTAAAATTTAACGTATTGGAGATCTTGTAGCTTGAAAAACTCCAAATTTATACAGCATTTGTTACTAGTAGGTTCTTTTTCAATGAGTCCATATTTAAACTAAGTAAAGGAAGAAAGGAAAAAGAAAAGTGATTGCATCCTTTATGACTGTTCCAAAGCCAAAAGACCAAAATCTCTGTCAATTTTATCTTCTCTTATTAACGGTAATTTTTAAAAAAGATTTTATTTATTTGACAGAGACAGAGAGACAGTGAGTGAGAGAACACAAGCAGGGGGAGTGAGAGAGTGAGAGGCAGGCTTCCGCTGAGCAGGGGGTTCAATGTGGGACTCGATCCCAGCGCCCTGGGATCATGACCAGAGCCGAAGGCAGACACTTAACGACTGAGGCACCCAGGCGCGCCTATTAATGATACTTGTACAAGAACACACAATTATACCCAGGTCGCTGGTAATAGAGTACAAAGACTCAGAGGGCACAGTCCCTGCCTCCACGTAGATTTATAAAGCTAATCGGGAAATAAGAAAAACACGTGGATAATTAGATATATACGTTTTTAAAATCTCAAGACTAAAAACACAAGGGATGTCACATAGCAGCAAAAACTGATCCAATTACAACTGCTTAGAGGTGAGAGAATTACAGTTGTAGTGGTCCAAGGAGATTTAAGAAGAGCTGTCTGGCTGGCATGCCTGGGATGGAGAAGGAGGCATAAGTGCTGGTGCAGAATGAACTGAGATCTGAGCTAGTTCCTGGAGGACAGCTGGATATGGACGGTTGAAGGAAAGGAAGGGTTTCCAAGAGGGTAGAACCACCGTAAGCAAAAGGATGGCAGTAAAACATCCTTACGGTGCTCAGCTTTGGGGAATCTTGATACAGGAAGGAGGAGCTGAACAAATGCACAGCAAGATGTCTTACAGAGTTAAATGCCTTTTTGTCATCTCCATCTTCCTCCTCCTCCAGCCCTGTCTAAAAACTCAGTTTCTTGGCTGTGTCCAAGCAAAGTGCGGATGGCCATCTCCTGGGACTGCTACAGACAGGACTTCATATCAGCAGGAATCTGGACTAAGGACACTTGAAAGAAGGGACTAAGGACTCTTTCCAACCTTCTAATTCTTTTTTTTTTTTTTAAGATTTTATTTATTTATTTGACAGAAAGAGAGACAGTAAGAGAGGGAACATAAGCAGGGGGAGTGGGAGAGGAGGAAGTAGGCTTCCCTCTGAGCAGGGAGTCCAACGCAGGATTCGATCCCAGGACCCTGGGATCATGACCTGAGCCGAAGGCAGATGCTTACTGACTGAGCCACTCAGGCGTCCCAAACCTTGTGATTCTTTAAAGGGGGCTGCGAATATCAGATGAAGAGGTCTGGATTTCAGCCTTTGGGGGGTGAGGGGGTGGGGTCACTGGGACGGAAAGGTTTTGAGGAAAAAGTTTATTGTCCAGACAGCACAGGTTACAAAGCATGGGTTTCTTCTCCCTTCCTGCACACAGTGTGATTAAAACACAAGTTCTATATAAAAGACCGCACGTCACATGATAGTATGCAGTTGCCTCGCTTGACCACTTTCTCTACTTAGGAGATTCAAGTGACTTTATTTCTAAGACACCATTCCTGTTTCAGATGTCTGCACGCTCTCTCCCATGGGTTAGGAGGCTCTCTAGGAGAGACAATGAAATATAGGGAAAGCCAGGCCACTCTCTATGAACACTTCCTGACTAAACTCAAGTATCCTTTGAGGTGCATTAGAGACATGCACAGGAGAAGCCCCGCAGCTACCAGGTCTAGAGAACCTTCTTGTTTTTTTGTTTTGTTTTGTTTTGTTTTTTGAGAACCTTCTTGTGTTGAGCCATTTCCCCACTACTTGGTTTGTGCAGATTCTTCTCAATTGTTGATGACCTGTCTCGGTCATAAAAAGAATGCTCATAAGGCATAATCTCAAAATTGTGAAATTACTCATGAGGAAAAAAAAAGAAAAAAGAAGGTGGCCCAAATGACCACTGGTTTCAAATTCACCTTTTTTGCCAATTTCAAGTCCTCTATCAAGTCTTCTTCTCCTTGGGAAAGCTCAAAGATTGCCTGCAAGCAAAGACAGAACACGTTCACTGAACACTCCACTTATGAGCCCAAATTCAAACAGTGCTGGTTCTGTTGCTCAAAGTCCCAGATCTACTCATTTCTTAAGCATTTTTAAAGGATTCTTTAAGAAGTTAAATTAACCTGCAGCAAATGTGTCTAAGTAGCTAAAACCTATAAAGGAAGAATTTTGCAAAACTTCTGTATAACATACTCACCAATTTATGGGAGAAAGGGGTTCCACATATGTTTCCAACCCAGTAAGTCATCTTTCATGTTACAGAACTTGGGTGCAGCCAAACAAGAGGGAAGTATTTTAGGCAAAATAATGACAGTGGGAGTCTGGGTCTCTCATGTGTGCAGCAACCATCACAAATGATTTCAGGTCTGTTCTCAGTGATGGTCGTGGCAGTATTATGAATTGGGCCATCACAATTTGTCTTTGTTCTACTCAACAGAAGGTGAATCTTAGCAGAAAGCTTTATTCTTATCAGCCACTTGTCTTGAGGCTGGAATTGCAGGAAGAATCCAATATTTTATCACTCTAAATGTCTGGTGAAGTTAATTCATTCTAAATTACTTCTCGGCCCTACACAGTACAATAAATAAAATTATAGGTGCCAGCTGTGTGTAAGAGTGTGTAAATGGACCGTTTCTAATTTGGCTCTATTAAACCATCATAATTTAAGAGCCATGATGTGCAGA
Organism: Lutra lutra; assembly: GCF_902655055.1. Lineage (NCBI taxonomy): Eukaryota > Metazoa > Chordata > Mammalia > Carnivora > Mustelidae > Lutra > Lutra lutra. The sequence continues at coordinate 198,273,972 of NC_062278.1, read as the reverse complement.
ATACTCTTTCACTCTTTCATCTGGGAGTCTAAACTGTTGGCAAATATTGTTAAAGGCCTCTATGTTTAGTCCTTTAATAGTAGTGATGGTTTGGGGACTCCTACATTTCTTTCAGACTAAAGGGAAGAAGTGAGCAGGCCGGAGAGCACCTTCCATCTCGGGGGTGGATGGAGTATAAGACAAGGAGTTTGCTCTCAGGTAATGCAGATGGAGGCAGAACACCGTGCTGGAGGCCAGTGCATGGTAAGTCCTCCCCAGGCCCAGTAAAGCCTCCATATCATGCTCACCTGGCGTTCTATTTTGTTGAACTAATCATTCATTCATTCACTCATTTGTTTTTTTTCCCTTTTATTTGACACAGAGAGAGAAACCGAGAGAGGGAACATAAGCAGGGGGAGTGGGAGAGGGAGAAGCAGACTCCCCACTGAGCAGGGAGCCTGATGCGGGTCTCAGTCCCAGGACCCTGGGATCATGACCCGAGCCGAAGGCAGACACCCCATGACTAAACCACCCACGCGCCCCGTTGAACCTTTTATTATGAAATAATTACATACTCACAGGAGAAGTTGTAAACATAGAACAGCAAGGTCCTCTGCCCCTTCTACTCACCTTCCAGAACTATAGAACGTTATCAAAACCAGGAAATGGATTGGCTCAATACACTGACTAGACTTTACTTAGACCTTCCTCAGATTTCCTTGTACATCTGTTTTACTAGAGTTTACTTGAATAGGTCTAATGGTCCAACTGACCAAATGTGGTCCCCAGGAAAGGAAAACCATAGAACCCCATACTGGGAAACATCACCGTCAGATGTCTATTGTGGGGCAGCACAGTGTCACCATGAAGACCATGGGCTCTGGAGTAGGGCAGGACCTGGGTTCAAATTGCAGCTCTGTAACTTTCTAGATGGGTGAACTTGTATTCACTGTAGCTTAATAATCTCCCAATCTGCAGAACCAGTCCCTCCCTCTTTCCTTCCCTCCCACTGCCAGATCACACTAGTTATATGCAATCAGTTAGCACTTGGAAAAACACAAGAAAGCACAAAGTGGAAAATTTTAATGTACCCATAATACCATCTTATTAACTATTGTTAGGGTTTCACCATATTTCTTCACAGATTTTTTTTCAGTGTGTGTATTATTTTAAAATGCTTTATTATTTCTTTTAAATAGGTAATGCATTAACACAGATCAAAATTTATAGTGCACAAAGGGGCACATGGTGACAATTTTCTTTCTTACCTCTATCTAGCCACCCAGTTCCTTCCCAGGAAGCAACAATATTACCAGTTCCTTGCAAATCCTTCTAGAAATACATTTTGATTCTACAAGCAAATATGTGCACCTACACACATATATTCATTTTTCTTTGTTCTTTCACATAGATGGTAAAAGGACATAATATACCCTATTTTGTGCCTTGCCTCACCCACTTAAGCCATACATGCCTATCAGCCCCTCTTGCTATTGCTACATTGTATTCCATGTGTATCTAATAGATATTCATTATTCAGCCAGTTCCTGGCAATAGAAGTTCAGGCTCTTTCCAGCACTATACACAAGCACTACAAGCATTAGTGTGATGAATAAGCTTACATATTTATCTTTTCTTCTGTGTTAAGTGTGTCTGGAAGACAGATTCCTAGAAGGGAATTGCTGAGCCCAAACCTAGAAACTTGTCAAGTATTCCTTTTGCCAATGTCAGGTTTTCCACAAAAATAGATGTTCCAAGGGTTTCACCAGATAATGCACTAGATGTGCTTTGGCACAGCCTGGCATTTGACAAGTTTCTATAGAGGGTAATAAGACCGTAGTCATTTAGAGCTATTGATACAGAAAACTGACAAGTCATGAAATGAGCTGCATTCCCTAGATATGTTCTCCACAAAACTGAGTCAAAGTTTCATCAACTATTTTAAAATATTCCAGAAGTTGCTATCAAAATATAACTCAAGTGATTATTTTTGTGAGCTCCGAGATGCTAAATAGACACTTCCTGATTCATTTTCTTTGTAAATTCAGATTTTCACATTAGTTTCTTTTTAAAGCAGGGGCCACCCACCCAGCTGGATGCTGGGTTCTCAGTTCCTTACAAGGCATGACAGCTCTGTTTGTCCTCCTACAAATGCAACGAAGAACTGACTGGGAGCTTGTAGTATAGACACAGTTTGGCTCTCGCCTGTAGCACACTTCGTTCCAGACACAGGGCCAACTCCTGGGTCCCGAGCCTACCTCCTGACGTTTGATTTCCTTGGACGGAAGCATCTGATTGACGCACACATCAAAGGTCTCACTCCACAGCTTGCTGTCTCTCCGCTTCGTGCTTGAGGAGGCGGCATTTCTGGACCAGGGTCGGGGGGCGAGGATGTCAGGACGGCTCTCACTGCGGAAGCTGATAGAACGCTAAACAATGAGAAAAACAAACCATCACGGGGGCTGTGTCAGGACTTGGGTGGATCGTTACAGCAGCTTCCTGTCACTGACAGAACATAAATCAGATACTCACAAGAAAGAGAGGGCAATGCCACAAGGCCTTTTGGGAAGTGGGGTATTTGCTTGCACCTACGTGCTAAGGGAATTGGGCAAAGGGGCTGCGTTCCCACATGTCCTGGGAGTATCCGTTCTGTAAGACCTGGACACAGCACAGAAACAGCCACAAAGGCAGCTCTCAGAGAAGCCACAGGATCCACTTGTTTCCAGTGGACAGCCCCCTTCTTCAGAAGAGCAAGGGTTAACAGCAGGGGATGTCCTTTACATCTGGCCTGTCCTCCCACTCTCCTCCTTCATGGAGGAACAGAAGCCTGCTGTCCTTGGGTATCCCACTTGGTGCACAGTTTGGGTGGGATGCCCCAGACCTGACCAGTCAGAATCATCCTCCACCCTCGTTCAGGGATGGGCTCCTGATTTTCCAAAATGTGCTAAGCGGTTCATGGGAGAATGAGCGGAGGGGTCTTTACTCCTTTAGTATTGTGAACTCGAGATAAAATAAGCAGGAATTTCTTGCGGCAGCTCTCTCTTGTCATGTGGATAAGTCTATTTAGTATTCAAGGAGAATAAAAGGACACACAGCATGAAGGACAGAGGGAGAGAGACCGATGGAGGGAGGGAGCAAGCTTTACCCACACTGTTTAAGGCCCTGGATCCCACTGTGCATGAAGCCAGAAAGAGCCACTCTTAGATTAAGGGGCCAGTACATTCCCCCTTCCGGGTTTACATTAACCTCAGTTGGGATTCTGTCGATTTGAAAAGTACCAACTAATACGTATATTAAATACCATCTTGACGGCAAATGATGCCTGTCCCTAAGGTATTTTCTTTTTTTCCAAAGAGGCTCTGGTAGACTTTGGGATGGTCTGACTACCCGAAGTCCACTCTTGTGGCTGAAACATGCTATCACAGGGCCTTCACATGACGAATACAAATGATCCAGAAGAAAGCTAAGTGCATCATCTTTAGCCTTCAACCTAGATTTCAACACTCTTATTGGGAACTTTGCCAAAGCAGTAAGATGGTGTTGTGCTCAAAACCACATTCTAATTTAGTAAGACATGGCTGTGGCCACATATCTATGGCCTTCAGAAGTTCCAACTCCTTAGTTTGGCATAGAAGGCCTCTTGTAATCTGACCACAATCTATATATCTAGAATCACCTCCTGCCACTCACCTGTGAGCCCTCTGTTCTCCAGCCCTACTAGGCAATCTGCCACTTTCTAAAAGCCTCATGCTTTGCCATCCCTCTGTACTATCTTTAAGCCCTCTTCTTTTCCTGGGAAGCTTTTCTTTCATTTACTAGCTGGCTAACTCCTAAGTGTCCTCAGGATATAACTCAAACTTCTCTAAGAAACCTTCACCACTTTCCCAGAGCAATTTGTACATATCTCTGATATAGCATTGATCACATTTTATTACACTTATTGGTCACCTGCTCTGACCTATAAACTTCCTGAGGGGAAGAACTGATTTTGCATGTGACATCTGAGCTGTCATCACTAAGATATTCTAAGGCAGCTTCCAAATATTTTGAGATTCAACAATAAAATTTAAGAAAGCAAAGAAAATTTTAAGGGAGCTATTGTTAAATAAGTTATAATTCATCTGCTTGATGTATATTATCTAGCCAATTGGACAATTCTGAGACCACTTTAACAGCTAAAAATCCCTCCTATGTAAGTTAAAATCAAAACTAAAATCAGCATATGAATACTGTTTCTAGTTATGAAAAAAAGGACACGAGCAAAGATATGAAAGGAATGCCAGAAAATTCTATTGTTTTTGCCTGATGACATGATAGGTGACCTTTTATATTTATTTATATTTATTTTATATTTATTTTATAAAATTTTTATAATTTAAGAGAAAATGAATAAATGAAAAATGTAAAAGAAATCTCCAAGGGGCTTCAAGGTATTATCACAACCCTCTTGAAGCAGGAAGTTAGCTGTTTGCAAGTAGCAACCTGAATTCCTCAGGCTTCCAAGAGCCCCTGGGCTCATCAGTGAGCTCATGATCATTGGACCAGCCCCCAATGCTGGTCAAGAAAGAACTTGCACCAAATACGTGGTTTACTAATGATATCTCACAAATCCTTGTGATCTCTTGAAAATAGGCCCTTATAAACAGTGACCAGACTAATGCTGCAGATCCTCGGCACTCAGAATCAATTAGCCACAGGCACGGAAAGGTCAAAACAAGCAAAGTGAGTCATCAGGTTACTCACTGATCTCAGTTTTTGGTTCTGATTACAGCCGGGGTGGGAATTAAAGAGCAGAACCAGAGGAAAACACAAAAATAAGATTCAAAATGAAAGACATTTTCCACTTTCACTGGAGAGACTCAACCGCCCACGTGGTAACAGTTTCAACCCCTGACCAACTTCAAATTCCCCCCTCCCCACCACCAATTCTCAAGTAACTTATGCTAACTTTAAATTTTCATACATTATAAAAGTATAAACATTTTTTATACATTACAAAAGTATATAAAACTAAGTACAAATTCCCCTGCTCTCCTGTCTACTTTCCAAAAGTAACTACTATTAAGCCTGTTCTAGATCTTTCCAGAACTTTTAAATGCCGTTTGCCTGCCAACAGTCACAGAAAAGTGTTTTCTCTCCTCACTCAACAGTATGTCTCTCCGTATTAGCACGTAAGACTCATTCTTCAAAAAAAATGATTTATAAGGGTAAATTTCACATAACATAATTAACCATTTTTGTGAACAATTTGGTGGTCTTCAGCACATTCACAATGTTGTGCAAACACCACCTCTGTGTACTTACAAAATATTTCCATCACCCCAAAATCTCTTTCTCTTTAATGAGTGCAGAGTTAGTATCCCATGGTCCAGATGGACCACATGGATTTAATCAACCTCCCACTGATGGACATTAAAATAGTTTCCAGTGCCTGGCTATTACAAAAAGTGCTTCAGTGAATATCCTTTATGTATTTGTGCTATTTTTATAAGGCAGATTCCTTAAGCAGAATTCCATGATCTAAGAAATATCTACATGTTAGCATTTGACATGCATTGCCAAATTTGCCAAATTGACCTCTAGACAGTCTGTTTCAAACTTTATTGTCCCCAGAAAGGTATGCGAATTACCTTTACCCACACTCTCATCAACAAGATAATATCATTAATCTAATAGGGAAAACCACTACAGCTGATCCTCAAAAAACATGGTTTTGAACTCTGAGAGTCCACTTACACGAAATTTTTTTTTTTTCAATAAATACAGCACAGGACTGTAAATGTATTTTCTCTTATGCTTTTAATAACATTTTCTTTTTTTACCAGGTTATGTTATTGTAAGAATACAGTATGTAATACTTATACAAAAGATGTGTTAGTTGGCTGTTTATGTTATGGGTAAGGCTTCTGGTTAACAGCAGGTTATTTAGTAGTTAATTTTTGGGGGAGTCAAAAGTTATATATGGGGGCACCTGGGTGGCTCAGTGGATTAAGCCTCTGCCTTTGGCTCAGGTCATGATCCCAGAGTCCTGGGATCGAGCCCTGAGTCGGGCTCTCTGCTTGGCGGGGAGCCTGCTTCCCCCCCCCCCCCCACCTCTCTGCTTGCCTCTCTGACTACTTGTGATCTCTGTCTGTCAAATAAATAAATAAAAATCTTAAAAAAAAAGTTATATATGGATCTTCATCTCTCCTCAGAGCGTGGGGGGTGGTGGTATCCCTAACCCTTGCATTATTCAAGGGTCAGCTGTACACCTTGACTTCAGTTTCATATTTGGAATGTAAGTCTGAACATATCTTTTTTTTAAGGAGCATAAAGTTTATTTTGTGACAGTAGAAATGACAAAAGTCATTGGTTATTTTAAACTTGATGACAACCAACAGAGTAATAACGCCCTCACATAGTGACTTTTTTGGTCACTAGAGTCTGCAGATTAAAATAAGATAATGTATGTGAAGCCTGGTGCACCAAAGATGTTCGGGAAAGGGTAATTCCCTTCTTCCAAAAATAGCTTTAAATTTATTTTGAATATGGAGACCAAGAGCCACTTAACAATGTTGACTCTTCTCTCTTTCTACTTAAAAAAAATTTTTTTTTAAATTAACATGTAATGTATTGTTTTGGGGGTATGGCTCTGTAATTCATCAGTCCTACAAAATTCACAGCACTCACCATAGCACATACCCTTCCCAGTAACCATCACCCAACAACCCATCCCTCCAAACCCCCCTCCCCTCCAGCAACCCTCAGTTTGTTTCCAGAGATTAAGAGTCTCTTATGGTTTGTCCCCCTTCTCTGGTTTCATCTTGTTTCATTTTTGTCCTCCCTTCCCCTATGATCAAGACTATTTCTATGTATTTCTTGAGAAATTAATTTCCCAGAGAACTGGAGATATTTTTCTGCTGCATTTTGGGGGGGAAAAAGAGAGAGGTGAGCTATACTAGGTGAGCTCTATTGTTAAGAATTCCTTGTTTGTGTTTTCTTAGTGAGTACTGGGCTTGGGAACAAAGGGTGAAGGGACTGGGCAAAGTTCACCACACACATCAGAGAGAGGCCTTTATGTGCCTGCCCACGCTTAGCACTTCTGATGAATTCTCTGATCCTCACAACCACCCGCAGGGGTCGGTGGGGAGGGGGGTGGGGGGTGTTTATTCCCACTTTACTCATGAGGAAACTGAGGCTCAGAGAGGTGAAGGCACTTGCTCAGGCAGGATTCAAAACTAGATCTATTTTGTTCCAAAGCCCTCCAGAATGAGGGCTGTACACCTGCTACCTATATGCCAATCATGCAGTGAGGTGAGGTTTCAGTGACATGGGCTGCAGCCTTCTAAGGGTTTAAGGCCAGTTATGGAGAGGGAGAGCATTTACTTATTTTTTAGGAACAATGACTGAGTGGCTCTTTGACCAATCAAATTTCAGATTCACCCCTTTAGTTAGGCTGGATTAAAAGAAATGTTTTATTTTTAACTCTACTTGGAAAGGGGAAGGATGCTGAAAAGAAGAATCCCAAAAATGCATAAAGAATGCTGATCAGGTGTGAGGCCCGCAGCTGGCTAGCCCTGAGGACAGCTCATAGCCAACCAGGCCCAACCCATGGACAGGTACTCAAGACCATACACCATGGCCAACACCTCTACCGCTCCTCAGTACAACTGCGCACAATTAGATGAGAGCATTGGAGCTGGGGAAGGAACATGTGATTTCTGCTAGGAGAAAAACCCCAAAGAAGAGGATGCCTGAGGGAGGAGAATATCTATGTCCCTTCCAGTGCCCATCCCCCTCCTCCTGCTTTATTTTCCTGTATTTTCACCATGGGCTGTGTGATGTCATTTACTAGTTTCTGACATGTCTGTTTCCTCCCAATAGAGGGTAATCTCCTGGAAGGCAAGGTTATCTATCTGTTCTGTTCACTATTGGACTTATTAGCAACTGAAACATAGAAGAAGCTCAACAATTTTGCTTAATGAGTGAATGCCATGCTTGTATGTGCTGGGTATGGTGAGGGGGGCTTTAGAACCTTGTATACTCAAAAAGTAAGGATTGCTAGCCCTGTTTTACAGAGGAGGAAACTGGAGGCTCAGAAAGGGTAACATTTCACTGAAGCTGCACTGAATGCAGCTAATGAACGGTGCTCCAGAATTTAGACCCAGGTCAATGGTGAACTCAGAATGACGGTACAGGTCTGGTCTATTTCAGCCCCCCCCCCCCGCCCCCACCATCGTCCCAGGCCCCTGCTGACAATTTTAACCAATATCCTATCCTGCTTCCCCTACTGTAAGAGTCAGAGTGTGGTAGGAAGCATGTGCCCAAATACATGACTTTCAGGCTACTTCTCAGTCCATAACAGAGCTTCTAAACATTGCCTCCAGTAACATTTTGGACCAGAAAATTCTTTGTTGTGAGAAACTATCCTGTATCTTGCAGGATGTTTAGCAGGATGTTTATCACTAGCCCTTAGATGCCAGTAGTGCCCCCATCCCAGTTGCAACAACCAAAACACCTCCATTGCTGAATGTCCCCTGCGGTGAGAAACACCAGTCCATGGTGGCTAGGATAGACCCAGCCTTAGGAGAGATGGCATAAAAACAGAAACATGTACCTCGATCCCTCTGGGTATGGGGAATGAAAAATGTTCCAGGACAAGCAAGAGTTTCCATGAGGGAAACCAGCTTAGCAAATGAGTCAAAAACCTAAAGCTCATAATTACTGGCAGCTAAAATAACAACAGCCATAATAAGCACAGATAATGCAGATTTTGGAAATGGGTGCTTGTGTTTATGCCTGAGCTGGGTATGTGGAAAAGATGCTGCAGGTGCAAAGGGGACTGTCTGTCAGGTGGGAAAAGAGGGACCCTCTACATGTGTCAGAGGAAATGTAAACCCAGCAGGTGAGGCATGATGGAACAGATTTAATTTGTTAATGCCGCCTGTTCAGTGGGGCGCTCCCTCGCCCTTTTCCAAAAACAGAAGGTTCTCTACAGCTAAAGATAACACGCTCCAATAAAGAGAGTTCAAACTAGGGAAATTATCTGCAGTTACCATTGCTATTGTTCAGCAGATGGTTTATTATTAAATGGACTGGAGGTTAGGGTGGGACTGTCAGAGGAAAATGGGTTTCTATGTTGCTACTACAATGGGTTAAACCAAAATGCACAGTAGTTATGGCTGGGATTGGAAAATGTTCTTGAAGAGCATCTTGGAGGAGTCTCTTACGGAAGGCTTGATGAGAGCCATTAACTTAAATGGAGTAATAACACTTCTCAGGTCTGTGGCTTCCATTACTTTTGGCCCTCCCACTCGTCTTGGGAGAGGCAACAGGACAAGTTCTTGCATTTTTGCCCTCTTTAATAGATTAGAAATCTGAGTGACAGGAGATTTAGCGACTGGCCCAAGGTAAGTGTGGGAATAGGAACTAAATCTAGTCTTTTGACTAGAACATGGATCTCGGCTGAGAACACAGGCTTTGGAGTAAAACAGACATGGCTTGAAGTCATCTCGGTAGCTAAGGGACCTTGGGAAGTTAATCACTCTGGATCTCAGTTTCCTTTTCTTTCTTTTTTTTTTTTTTTTCATTTCTTTCCATCTAGATTTCATTTTTTAAAAGATTTTATTTATTTATTTGACAGAAGGGAGAGAGATTACAAGTAGGCAAAGCAGCAGGCAGAGAGAGAGGGGGAAGCAGTCTCCCCGCTGAGCAGAGAGCCCCCAGTATGGGAGCTCAATCCCAGGACCCTGGGATCATGACCTAAGCCAAAGGCAAAGGCTTAACCCACTGAGCCACGCAGGTGCCCATGGATCTCGGTTTCCTTAACTGTGTGTGTTTTCTAAAAAATATTTTATTTATTCATTCATCTATTTATTTATTTAGAGAGCATGTGCACACAAGTGGGGGAGGGGCAGAAGGAGAGAGAGAATCTTAGGCAGGCATCATGCCCACTGAGAGCCTGATGTGGGGTTCGATCTCAGGACCCAAGATCATGACTCGAGCTAAAACCAAGAGTCAGACACTTAATGGAAAGAACCACCCGGGCACTCCTTCAGTCTCCTTATCTATAAAAGGACATAGTAATGAGTACTTCACAAAGTTGCAGCAGGGATTACATAAGATAAAATATGCCCAGGGTGGGGTGCCTGGATGGCTCAGTGGGTTGGGCCTCTGCCTTCAGCTCGGGTCTTGGTCTCAGGGTCCTGGGATCGAGCCCCACATCGGGCTCTCTGCTTGGTGGGGGGGGGGGTCTGCTTCCCCCTCTCCCTCTGACTGCCTCTCTGCCTACTTGTGATCTCCCTCTCTGTCAAATAAATAAATAAAATCTTAAAAAAAAATATGTCCAGGGCTTAGCCAAGTGCCTGGTATGTGGGCAATGAGCAATAGATGTTACTTATCAGTGTTACCATACCATTGACAGCACTGCCACCATTTCTGCTGGTTTGTATGTTTTCATTCATTAGCAAACAGCAGACATATCTTTCAATTACTTGGACCAAATGTCTCCTTCGGGACGTCCATTAGGATAACTGATAGGAGAAGAAAACCTTCAGCAGCACAGTGTTGCTTATAAAAGCAAAAGATATAGAAAGAGCCTAAAGTGGCCAATAGGGAATAGTTAAATAAATGACAGTGTAATAATAAAATGGAATGTTATGTATTTGTTAAAAACATTCTTTTAAGAGAAACTTAATGATAATGGGCAAGTCTCGCATGTAGCGTTAAGAAAAGAAAGATCCCTGTTTAAAATACATGTTAATAGATGTTACCCCTAGATGGTGGGCTACGGATGTTCTTATTTTCATCTCCATACTTCTCTATATTTATTTTCCAGATTTTCCATAAGAGATATTAACTAAGAGAAAATGAAATCAGTAGACAAATGTGCAAGACCATGAACATGGAGTTTGAAGTGATGCTATAAATATAAAATCGTATTTGGATTTGGTTCAGAATAATGTATATTAAAAACATGGTCAAAAGGCACCCAATCACTTCACAATTAAAAAATAACAACAACAACAACAACAACCCCACAGACCCAGGGCAAAAAAATCAAACCCCATAGATCCTGTAGCTGAGAGAGATTCTGAGTAGAACGAATGAAAAGCTGAAGAAAATATTTGGTTCAGGTGCGGGGAAAATATTATACAATTTTCTTAGTGCTAAACAAAATTTAGGAAGCCTTCCAGAGGCTTGGGACCGCAGCCCAACCTCTTCATTAGGCACCGTAAACCAGCTTTTGGACAATAATGTTAATGACACAATATTCCACGAGCTGAAATGGAAATGATGACTCTCCCTGCCACGTAGGCAAACAAAGAGTAAGGAACAACAGTGCAGCGTGATGCTTTACACCAAAAGTCTGGCCATCATTTTTAGAGCCTGGCAAACTGCAGGCTTTATTATGACCAGCTGACTTTTTTGCAGAAGCCAACCCCAGGAGAGGTGCCGTGAAAACCCTGCAGGACCCCAGCTCCTGCACTTACTGGCTGTGTGACTTGGGGCACATATTTTGACCTTCAGGTTCTTCCCCTATAAAGTGGAGCTAAATCCTACCTTCCCATTCTTAGGGAAAAGATGAAATGAAGCCGTGAATATAAAGTACCCTGCACAGAACTTGGCTCATTGTAAATACTCAATTACTGGAAGCTGTTATTCCTAAATAAAAAAAGACAAGCTTTGAATTACAGTAGTCAACTATGACAGTGGTCTAACTATTACTTCAGGAATAGTAAAGATCAACAGAATGTAAGGAGTTCCTCTTGATGTGGACTACAGGTCCCTTCCTAGCTATACCCTTACCTCCCAGACTGTAAGGCAATGGGATTTCTGGTTGCTTCCTCCAACACACACACACACACACACACACACATCCAAGCTTATTTCCATATCTACCAAATTACTTAGGATCAAAGACATTTTGTTAGTTATAGAAAGTGTATGATCTTGGACCAAGAGACAAAGTTTGAGGCCCTTGGAGAAGAAAATCGTGGTTTTGAGCACATGGGAATTAAGCACATGGGCTTGGGTACTCTTCCTATTTAATTCTCAAACTAGATGGCATCAGTCTTCTCACGCTCCTTCCTCAAACCTGAAACGCCTTCTTTCCCTTCCCCTCATCAGCTTTGGGCCATTCCAGGCCCAACACAAATCCTTCCACACTTGCCAGGTGGCCTTCCCTTACCCATACCTCCAGCCCCCACAATCCGGCCACTACTAGCTCCCTGTCTCTAGTATCTTTTATCATGTAAGATTTTAAAATCTTATACATTTTTTATTTGGTTGCAAAGATAATACATAATTATTTTAAAAATTCAAGCATGATCGAAATATATAATGCAAAAAATAAAAGTCAATAGACCCAGCCTGTTTATTCATTCTCTACTGATTTGTAATTCTTACATAATAGGGGGGAAAAAAAGGGAGAACATAAGACAGAAAACAAAAGAACTGTCAAAGTCTCTTATACTTGTATTCCCAAGAGATAAGCACTATGAAGAATTTGATGATATTCCTAGTTTCCTGTCCATATACTGTAATGGATGCATATTATTGATTGGGATACAATGGTTTTAAATTTCCTTTTTATTTTTTTTTTTTTTTTACTTGCTGATATATCTTAGACAAGTTTAAGTAGATTTAATCCTTCTCAAGCGTAGGCGCTGTCTCCTGATTACCTCCCCCAACAAGTCTAGAGCAGACCAAATAACACAGTAGATATAATGAATAATAAATGGAGAACACTAATGTATCCCATTTTCTGCTGCATCTCAGTGAAATGAAATACTCTGCAGATCTAAGGGCTCAGAAATGGAACAGTGAGAGACTGTGGTTACCAGAAACCCTTCCTAAACCACAATAATCCTTTCTGAGGAGATACAAAGGGGAGAGGGCAGATACTCTTTTGTGAAGTAGCCCAGTTAGATAATATTACTAGGTGGCCACCCACTGCCGGTTCCTGGAGAGCCCCTAGGAAGAGCAATGGCCAACTTTACTAGTAATAAATACAATAATAATAGTAACTGTCAATTTCTGAGCATATCCTAAGTCACATGTAGTGCTAGCCATACCAAGAAAAGTAAGAGACAACCTTGTTCTGTGTGGAAAGTCAAGGGACCCCCAGGAAGGGCTGTCCTGTGAAGATGTCCCAGCAGGCGAAAAATGGTGAGAAAAGAGAGGGGAAAATGTGCCTATGAGTCTAGAATTAGGATGTGAGAACACAGAGGAGCAATTCTGCCCAAGACAGGTATACACCACAAAGAGAGGCCTGACTCTAGAGACATCAGATGCCTTGAATTTATATCATTTGACCAGAATTCCACTTCTGGGAATATCATTGAAGGAAAGGAAGGAATACAGACACACATAAGATTTGCAATCAGGATGTTTAAAGCAGGATATAATGGTAGAAAATGGAAATAATTTAAATGTTCAACAAAAGAGGAGTGAATAATCAATACCTGGTATATTCTTTTGATGAAATACTGTATGAATTCATTAAGAACTGGGCTTGTGAAAAATACTTAATGACATGAAAGTATATTCTCATACCATAAGGTTATTTTATACAGTTAAGACAAAACATGTTAAAAGATAGTATCTATATAAAAATAGTATATACATATATACATATGATTAGGACTTAGCCTAAAAAAAATAACACATGCAGGTATCCTGTAAAAGAGAAGATTGTCTGAGTATACACCAAAATGTTAATAAAAGATATTTAACAATGGGGAGATGGGTTACAAGTGACTTTTACTCCCTTTTCTGTGTTTCTATTTTTCAATTTTATTTTTATTTTCTTTAGATGTTATTTATTTGACAGAGAGAGACAGTGAGAGAGGGAACACAAGCAGGGGGAGTGGGAGAGGGAGAAGCAGGTTTCCCAACAAGCAGGGAGCCCGTTGCAGGGCTTGATCCCAGGATTTTGGGATCATGACCTGAGCTGAAGGCAGATGCTTAACGACTGAGCCATCCAGGCGCCCCTGTTTTTCCAATTTTAAAAAGATGCTCTATAATCAGAAAAGAAAGCACATTTGGAAAGTACTTTAAAAAAAATAGGACAAATGTCTTCAAAAGACATTCAACACATAGTTATCCGATAATATAAAAAATATTCACAGCCTAAATAATCATTAATAGGAGACTGGTTATGTAAAATAAGTCACATCAACACACTGGAATGATAGATACTTGGTCCACTAAGATCATATTTTCCAAGAATAACTTGGAAAAGTGATATAATACTTCCCTTAAGCCATAACAAAATTCTGATCCAGCTAAATGACAATGAAAAGATGCAAATAAAAGAGATGGAAGAAACCAGGCAAAATGCAAAATACAAAAAAAAAAAAAAAAAAGACATAACTCAAGACAAAAAGCATTAAAAGAAATGAAGAGGGTGACTGAACCTTAATGAAAGGTACAACTCCCCCCAAGAGGCTGTAACAATGATTAGAGGAACATTTACATATGCCTAACTGCATAGCTTGGAAATATGTGAAGCCAAGACCAATAGAAACGCCAAGAGAAACTGACCATTCATGGTCCCCGTGGGAGATTTCAATCCAAGAGTGAACAGATCACACAAAGATAGGCTGGGTACACTGTGAGTAACCCAAATGAGGCTCAGAGTATGTACGTTATGTAGATATACCTAGAATAACACTGGAAGGAAATTATTAAAATACTAACAGAGGTTGTTTTGCAGTGGAATCTTTTCTCTTTCTCCCTTTTGGTATTTTTCCATAATGAACCTATACTTTTTTTTTTTAATTTATTTTTTATTTTTTTTACTTAACAGACAGAGATCACAAGTAGGCAGAAAGGCAGTCAGAGAGACAGGAGGAAGCAGGCTCCCTGCTGAGCAGAGAGCCTGATGTGGGGCTCGATCCCAGGACCCTGAGATTATGACCTGAGCTGAAGGCAGAGGCTTTAACCCACTGAGCCACCCAGGCGCCCCAAACCTATACCTTTATAATGGAAAAGAAATGAAGCTCATATTCGGAGAGAACGCAAGGCTCGACCACAGTGCCGTGAACACAGCATTCCACAGCACACACAGGCCCCAGTGCTGGATGGAGCTCAAATGCGTCTGCCAGCTATGCAGGGAGAGGCAGGTCTCAGCAACCAACCCATGGCGAGCTCACTGTCCTCACTGCACAGGAGGGGTGCACGCGGGCCCCTTTTGGAGCTGGACCACGTTTTCCTCTCAGGCAGGCCATTGAGGAGATTTTTAGGCCCACAGGGATGCAGACATCTGCGGTCCAGTCTATCAGCAGCACTCACTTCCCGGTCAGACAGACAGAAGGACAGGCAGACAGCTGTCCCTCTCCCACTTCCACGAATGCTGTCTTTGTGCTGACACCCGAGCCTCCAGTCTATACGGGGCACAGGGGAGCCAAGAGAGAACAAGTTCTGCCATGTCTTGTTGAACCGTTGCTGCAAGGACCACTCACATATGTGGCTGGGGTTTTAACCTTTTTTGGAAAAGCTGCTAGCCCCAAGCTGTCCTCATATCCTTCTGGGCTAACCTGGGGTCACCTGAGAAGCCAGAGGAAGGATAACTAAGTGCTCCATGATTGATTTAAGTATTGTGTTTGGGTGTTTGGGCCTAAGTCATCTTTCTTCTATAATAAAAGGAATCCAACCTCAGACATAACTGGACACTGAAAGGGATATATATGTCTCTATGAGGCCAGGTGCCAGGGACAAGGGATACTGTGACAGAACCAAGCTGCTCGATCACAGCCCTGAGTTGTTTCTGGGAATAGAAGAGGCATATATAATAAACACCTATGAGTGAAGAATGAATGCTGAGCGGCTTGGGGCAGCCCCTACCCCACTCTCCTTGTTCTTTTTCCTCCCCTTTTGGAACAGGCACCAAGACCATGGCACACAAAATGGAAGAGGATGTGAGGACAGCCCACGGAGTATCCCTTTGGGGCCTCCTGCTTCCCCTCCTCCTCCCTGCTGCTCAGATCACAGTAGCACCCAATCCCATTCTAGCTGGAGAGGGAAACAATAAAGTCATTGGGCAGTTACTGAGATGCAGGCTGGAAATAATTCTGCAAAACGGGCTTTGCATGCGCCAAGGTGACCACCAGGGAGATATCTGGGGGTCAAGACAGCCTTCTCTGTGCTTTGCAGATCATCCTGCAAACATGGCTGTCAAACTCTGCCCACAAAGGCATATTTCCATTCACTGCCCCCCACCACCAAGGTCGCACTCACAACATAAGACACTGCTCATGTTCTCTCTGTGTCCACGTGCACAACCATTATGAATAACCATTCTGCTTCTGCCTCCTTGTTTCTGTCCCATAAATGGAGCCTGGAGTGAGCTATTCATCATGATATTTGAAAAAAGTAAATTAAAAAGTTATTTTGCCAAAAAAAAAATCTTTGAAGTTTTAGAAACCAATTTCCACATGTCAGATCCCTCCGTCAGGTCTGGCTTTCTCATCCTTGTTTGGCCTCAGTCTGTTGGATTTCAGACATGACTTGATTTCTTTCTGTCCCACTCTCTAGGTCAATGCAAGTTTTCAAGCTGCCCAAATATTTCCTGAAGTCTTTCCTGTGTAGGATCTGTGTAGGGCAGAGACAGGAGAGGAGGAATATAGACCGCCTGGGAAGCCAAAGGAAAGGTTTTGAAGGTATGACAAAGGAGGAGCTTACGGCCACATACAGTCAGGTCTGGGCTGTAGTGGGAGGCATAGACCAAGTTGTCTCCAGACCAGGGAGCATAAACATGGAGTCTACAGGCCAGACAAAGTGATGACAGTGGGTCAAGGGGTCAGGTGTTGGAAGGACAATTGGGAGAGGAGGGGACATCTGTAGGTGACAACTGGCTGGCTACCCAGGTCCAGCTCATGATTGCCATGTGGCAACATGGGCCTAAGACTTTCAATTCTTTAAAAGAAACCAGAATTAGGAATTCTTTTTTTTTCCTTTAAAAAAAGATTTTATTTATTTATTTATTTATTTAGCTAGCACATATGAGCAGGGGGGTAGGCAGAGGGAGAGGGAGAATCCCAAGCAGGCTCTAAACCTAGCACAGAGCCCGATATGGGGCTCAATCACAACCCTGAGATCATGACCTGAGCTGAAATTAAGAGTCAGACGCTCAACTGACCGAGCCACCCACGTGCCTCTGGAATTTCAAATCTGTATATGGATTATTTGGATTTGTATATGTTCGCTCAAAACACTATCCAGCCAGACAAAACACAATTTGAGGGCCAAATGTGGCTATGAATCTACCAGCAGGCACCTCTGTCCAGGATATAAGTAACATGAGGGCGGGATATAGAGTCTCGTGAATGATGAGGGCCCACTCAAGGCTTACAGAATGGGTGAGGGCCTTCCCAGGGAAGAGGGCCAACTGTCCTAGGCGAGCCAACAGGAAGACATGGCTGGCAGCATGGAGGTGTCATAGTCAAAGGAGGAAATAACCATAGAGTGAACTTGAGCCCCAGCCACTGGGATGGAAAGGGTGAAATGGCAGTAGACAGGCTAAAGAATTTTCAAAAAGCAGAACTCAGCGAAAGACCAGATGTGCAGGACTAGGGCAGTGATGAATCTTCGGGGGAAAGTCTGTGATGAACTTGGCCAGAGGGCCTAGGGACTGGTCGTGGGGGAGAGAAGGTAAACACATTTCTCTTCGCTAGCTTCAAAGCCCTTTATCTGGCTCCCCAAGACAATCTTACTTCTTTTCCTTCTCCATTCTCCCACAAAGGGGATCAGGGGATAAGCAAGGGCCCAGAGGCCCAAACACCGAGAGAAAGAGAGCCAAATCTATAGCTAATTACGTGATGAGGTATTCCTTCAGAAGAAACTAAAGAGAGCTAACAGAGGAATGGACAGGGCAAGGACGAAGCACCAAAGAAGGAGAGCATCCATAGGGAGATGGGGAGAACAGCCTGGGCTATGCAGAATCATGGCACATTGGCTGAATGGTCCAGAAGCAATGGCAGGAACGGGTGAGGGAGACCTGAAATAGTTCTCAAATCATAGATCTTCATAGCATAGGACATGCCTTGAGTTCTGGTCCACAATTTTCTTAATAACTCGGAAAGCCAAGAAAAAAATACTGCTAAGCAGAAGTATTCAGGACAAGTAAGAAAGGCAGACTCGAGACCATTCTCAGCTAAACAAAGGAAGCCTTTTTGTGGCATGGCTTTTGTTGGCTTCAGTCTGCAAGAGGATTTTTATGATTATCAAATTCGGGCCAAGGCTTAGATAAATTTCAATATTCACCTTAAAAGATAAATTTTATTGGGAGTTTAAGGAACAATTATAGCAATTTGTTTACCTAAGAATTATTATAGTAGCTAATATCTACTACTTAGCCAACTAATCAGTAAATTAGTGATTGCTAACAAAGGGCTTAATATAGTTTTGTTAGCAATATAGCCCTTTAAATGCACTATCTTATAAATACTAAGGACTTCATTTCTTAAAAAAGACTTTTTAAAAAAAAATATTTTATTTATTTATTTGACAGAGAGAGATAAAGCAAGCACAAGGATCTTCTCACCGAGCAGGGAGCCCAATGTGGAATGTGATCCCAGGGCCCTGGGATCATGACCTGAACGGAAGGCAGACCCTTAACCAACTGAGCCACCCAGGCGTCCCAATACTAACGACTTTAAATGCATTATCTTACAAATCTTTACAATGATTCTACTCTAAAGAAACTGGTGGTATTACCCCCAATTTACCCATTAGGAATAAAAGCAAGACCTAGAGATGTTAAGTCACCTGCCCAAGGTAACAAAGTCTCTGAGCAACAGAGCCAAGGCCAGAAATAAGGTACCTGCACCACAGGGCCTTTGCTCTAAGCCAGGAGTTGGGAAACATCTTCTGTAAAGGGGCCAGATAGTAAATATTTGGGGCCTTGTGTGCAATATGGTCTCTGCCATAACTTCTCGACTGTGCCATTGCAGAGCAAAAGCAACCAGAGTCTGGTACATAATATTCAGGCATGCCTGTTTCCCAACAAATCTTTACTTATGGACACTGAAATTAGAATTTCATATAATTTTCAAGTGTTAGGAAATATTGTTCCTCTTTTGACTTTTGCCCTATCTTATTTAAAAAATTTTGTTTTAAAGATTTTATTTGTTTATTTGCCAGAAAGAGAGACCACAAGCAGAGGGAGCGATAGGCAGAGGGAGAGGGAGAAGCAGGCTCCCTGCTAAGCAAGGAGCCCTATGCAGGGCTCCATCCCAGGACTCAGGGATCATGACCTGAGCCGAAGGCAGACACTTAACCGCCTGAGCCACCCAGGTGCCTCTGCCCAAGTCATTTTGAAAGGAAAAGCCATTCTCAGCTTGTGCACCATAAGAAAACAGGGGGCAGGCTGACGTTTTCTCTGCATGCTGTAGTCTGCGGGCCCTGGTCTGAGCACTAGGCTCTCCTACCCTCCAGCTCATGTCACCCACCGGTTCTCTTAGGAGGCCCATAGGTATTTTAGGACTAAACGTGTGAGTGTGCATACGGATGGGGTACAGGACTCCGAGGAAAGACCCAACAGAGATGATTCCTCAAGTCAGCCCTGAAAAGACCCCTTCTGATCCCAGTTTACAACTTAAAAACACACCTTTCTTCCTTTCAGTTCCCTCCTTTGCTCTCTTCTGCTGAAATAAGCCCTGATTCAGATCTCAGGGGAGGTTCTGGGGAAGAGCAGCAATGACCCCTCCCACACAACACAGTTTTCTGCAAACCCAAGCCCGCCGTGTCCTTCTTACCTGCAGGGTTTGGCTGAAGCGCTTTAATGGTGTGGCCTTCACGGGAGGGATGAGGTTTGCTAGTGATGTCACTCTGGAAAGGGGCTTGACCCGTTTATTACTAGGCTCCTAGAGGGTTAAAAAACAAAAACAAAACAAAACAAAAAACAAAACAAAACAAACAAAAAAGGGAAGGAAAATGTCAAGGTTAATTACGGACAACAAGACTCTACCCAGTCCTACTCCACGAGCTACTCCTACCGAACTATGGGATATAACCAGTGCCCCATCGTAGGAGACAACTTGGCTCAGGAGCCAGAAAGGGGAAAGGGCAGGAAACATTAACAGAAGCAGCCTCTGGGCAGACAGCAAATAGGTATGGTCTGTTCCCTACCCTTCACCCCCCTATATCTGCCCTCTTTTAATTCAGAAGCTTGCACTTCGAATCATTCTCCCCAATGCCTCCCTTAAGAGAAAAGCTGCCTCAGATTTCCCATCCAGTGACCTTGTTAGGCAGTTGTGTTTTGATGCTTTGGTTTCATCTTTTTAAAAACCTTTTCTCCACCTTGCCTGAAGCCACTCTCCAAATTTCTTTTATGCAATGGGGCTTTTCTAAAGCATAAGGAATGTTTGTTTGTTTTTCAGTTCATTAAATTAAAAAAAATTTTAAAGGAAGTTCTTCTATTACTGGGCTCTTTGAAAAAATCACCTTTGTATCTACAGAATACTTGAAGCGCACCTATGAATACTTATAAATAACAACCAGCAAGAGAAAATGTACAGAGAGAAAATCCTACTGTGCACATCTGTTTTTAGAATTCATATACCCACAAGTTTTGAAAATCCTCTCCACGTAAAACATTTGCAAATCTGCAAGTTACCCCAAACCAAGTGAATGGGTGAGAGGGCGCCTACCCATTCCAATGTCCTTGCAGAGGAGAATTACATAAAAACAATAGGCTACGGGAAAGAGGGACGTGACAGACAAAACATTTTACAGAGACAAAGAGAACAATTACCCTTGCCTTCCTAAGCTCCATCTGACCTGCAGTAGATGCTGGACAGCGCATGAAGACACCAAATTTTGATGGAAAAAGCCAAACTTGCCAATTGCTGTGGCGAACCTCAACCATTTCCAGAGGAAGCCTCAAGATGCTCATCTTTCTTTTTCAGCCATTGCTTTCAAAGTTTTGAGGGTTAAGCCAGAACTTCAGATTCTCCAGGACATCCCTGCAAGGTGTTTTAAACATAGTACGTGCTTGGAAAAAATCTTGCCTGAATTTGGAATTCTGCAGAGAAACTCTCATGTCATTTTGTGCCCTTGCCAATCTCAGATGTCAGAAGCCCTCTTGGAAATAGACCCGATCTTTCTGGCATTTCGGTAGAAAAATTAAAAGACTAAAGGGAAAAAAGTACAAAACAATTCCACAATGTTGCCAGGATTGACTTCATGATTTCTCGAAGCAGTGGAAGACTTTCCCAAGACACAGAATGAATCCGGGCTGCCGGGGACCTCTCCAGCTTCTTGGCATGCTGAGTGGAACAGACAGTAGGAAACTCTCCGAACACTGGGGAGGCTTGGTTCCAAAAGGCAAGGGATTAATCTCTCAATATGAGAGACCTCAAGACATCACATTACTATTATTGAAATGCTGAAGAGAAAGCTCCAATAGCACTTCTGCTTCCAGGTGACACTGACCTTCAGGACGCTCCAGGTCCACTGCCTGACTCCTGAGCATCTGTGCCCAGAGGAGGATTTTTTAAATATTTTTTTTACGTCAGAGCTGCATCACTGGCATGTTAAATACACACACACACACACACACACACACACACACACACACCCCCTCTTGAGCATCCCCTGAATTTCTCGAAATAGCTCCTGCTTTGGACTGGAAATGCCAGCGTTGTGATATCACCACCTTTGGTGATACAAACTGCATTGCAGTAAATGAGGAGGGGAGGGATTTCACGGGGCAGCAGGAGTTGGTCTCAGATGATCCTGCAGGCACCTCAGAGCCCGGAGACTCCCAGGTCTCTTGTTTTTTTGAATGGCTCACGGTGCTGGATCACAGATTCTGTATCAGAATGGGGAAGCTGAAGGGCAAATGCCAACAGGGTTCTTTTGCTTTTTTAAAAAGGAGCAGGGAGCATTGCACGCTTGGCAGGATGGGGGAAGATTCAGTTCTGTTCCACTTGCTGTGTCATCTTTTCTGGGGTTCTGCTGACTTTGCTGCCCATTTTATATGACCCAGTCGATGGGTGTTTACACAGCTACAAGATCTACGCACAATGCAAATGCCAGCCCCTCTGCACGCTGTGTGCAGTGGCGCTACATGAGATTGTAATTAAAACTCCTTTCTTATGGGATTGCCCATTTGGAAGTAAACAGCAGGCTGCTCTCTGGCAATTGGACATTCCCAAGTAACGAACAACTGAACCAGAAACCACTGTTGCATGATTTAGTGCTGTGATCCAGCAACGCAGGCAGGTGCAATTTCAAAACCAGAACATTTACAGGTTATTGGATCTGTGGAGGAGGCTTTATGCCTGACCCAGTATGAATTATGGTGTTCTCCTTAAGCGCTTCAGTGAGACTAGGAGATTTAAAAAATTCTTGGCCTAATTTGATTTTTCTTTTCCATTTACTCAGTATGTCTCCAGCTACATTTTATTGCTATCTAAAAAGAGCCCTTGGGAAAAATGTTTCCAGATTCTAGTTAAATAGCTCTACTGAAAACTAGCAAATGCAATTCCAAGGATGCTTTGGGGCTTTCCAGAGAGATGACAGAACACAACCTGCAGAAGTTTCCTAGTCCAATAACTCAGCTGCCAGACCAAGGTGGGCAAGGTCAATGCTAAACCCAGAAACAAGATACCCTATTTCAAGCACAGACACCACCCCCACCATGCAATTTTAAGACAGGACAGGAGGGCATCTCACTCCAAAGGTTAAAAAACAGAAAAAAGATAAAGGCATTGAGTATTGT
The DNA here is from genome assembly GCF_902655055.1 of Lutra lutra. Classification (NCBI taxonomy): domain Eukaryota; kingdom Metazoa; phylum Chordata; class Mammalia; order Carnivora; family Mustelidae; genus Lutra; species Lutra lutra. The sequence goes on along the minus strand of NC_062278.1, from coordinate 198,251,285 downwards.
GTGTAGGCAGTATTGTCTGCATAACAAAGTTTTGTTTAATCTTTTCTAGGCCTCATAGGTTTTTTGTTTTTCTTGTCTTATTGCACTAGCTAGGACCACCTGTATATTATTGATTATAGCCTGAGAGGGCAGGTATTCTAGTGTAGTTCTTGATTCTCAAGTGATTATTACGAAGAGTTCATCATTATGACTTGTGTTTGCTGAAAGCATGGAAGAGATACCTTAATCAAGTAGAGAAAATTCCACTCTATGTTAAGTTTTCTGTGAATTTTTACCATGAATGAATATTCACTTTTATCAAATGTTTTCCTGTTATCTCTTCAGAGGACAAGGAAAGGGAAGAAAAGAAGGAAGAGGTGGCAAGAAGGGAAGGAGGCAGTGAAGAGTCCTGGAGGTCACATATTTTCATAAATGAATTGGTACAGCAATTTAAAACATCTTTTGTACTTGTATTACAAACAAAGGGGAAGAAGGCACTCCATGCCATTTTATTTTTAATGTGAGATTTAATTTTTTTTTAATTTTATTTATTTATTTGGGAGGGAAGCAGACTCCCTGCCGAGCAGGAAGCCTTACGCAAGGCTTGATCCCGGGACCCTGGGATCATGACCAGAGCCACAGGCGGACGCTTACCCAACTGAGCCACCCAGGTGCCCCTAATGTGAAATTTTTAGAAAATAGATTTTAATACTCCTTTGCAAGGGGAGACAATGGTTTTCTTTCCCTCTCCTCATTCTTATCTTCCAACAGGTTAAAAAACAAAAACAAAAACAAAAAAAACATCAAAGCAGATCATATGCATGTAAGAAAGTGACTACCATATCAATATGGTCTAGCACAACTATTTATTCCTTCAAAAATGATTCCATTCTAATAGATGTGGCATATAGGAAACCATCACTTATTCTCCCTATACTTCATTTTTGCAGCTAGAGTGGTGTTGGGGAGCAACAGGACAGTCTTCCTCAACGTATTTGTAGCTGCCATGAGACCATCTTCATGTGGCCGCAAACCCAGCCCCAGAGGGATCAGGGATGAATTCATCAGTGCTGGACTGACCACTCTACTGCAGAGCAATACTGTTCTCGGCTGTTATACACAGGCCCAGGGGCAAGGGAGAGGTGAGAATCAACTGTGCTAGCCAGTGCTTCTGCCCATGAGATGATGGAGTCAGAAAAGTCTGTCGAATGTTTGGGGACACCAGGGAAGCCTTAGGCAGGGCTTCATCTCTGTGGGAGGAGGAGGTGTGCTGGGAACACCCAGGAGCCCCTAGGAGGCTTTCATCACCCTCATGTTAAACAGAAGTTACAGTCTCAGAGTGGTTGAGAAGCTCTCACATTATGAAATAATAATAAAAATAACATTAATAATAATGAGCTCATATTTCCTGCAGGGACTCCTATCAATGCTTTACAGATAACTACTAATTTATTCCTCCTAATACCTGTGCTATTATAGGTAGGTACTATTATGATTCATATTTTAAAGATGTAGATACTGAGGCAGAGGACGAGCAATGTGCTTAAAGTCACTCAAAAAAGCTGGCCAGGATTTAAACCTGGGCAGGCTGGCTCCAGAGCCCCTGGCTTATGGCTTTTTGTAAGAGGCCAGATGGTAAATGCTTCAGGCTTTGTGGGCATCAGTAGTCATGAGGCTACTCAGCTCTGCCATCAGCCTTAAACAGTATGTAAACAAATGAATGTGATGATGTTCCATTACAGACATTAAAATCTGAATTCCATAGAGTCTTTACATGTCACAAAACATTACTGTTTTGCTTTTTGCAACCATTAAAAATAGAAACCATTCTTTGCTTGAAGACAATAAGAAGTGGGCTATACTTGGCCTGTGGACCAGAGTTTGCAGACCACTGTTCTATACCACTGCTGGCTTTATAGGGAGCATTTCCTGCATCAGCTGGCCTCAGCTTTTCTGCTGTGACATGCCAAGACTCCCAGCTACAGCACCCTTCCCAGGTGCACTTAGATAGTCTTCAAGCTCTGGAGATGGGATAGACTTGATTTGCTTATTCTTTCTGGAGCTGGGTATGCAGGGTCCTCCCCTGGTAGGCAGGGGAGATATCTGACTTATCTTTATGGAGTAAACCCTATCCTAGTACATTTTATTGTCTTTCCCAAATAAATCAGCCCAAGCATGACACAAACTTTCCCTGACCATGGATGTGTATACAAATAAGGGATGAACAAAATGACAGGGTGCGTGGGATCTGGTTCATAGTAATGAGAGGAAGCAGGGATGCGTAAGACACAAGGCTGATCACAGGTTGGTAACTGTCAAAGCTGGGGGCCAGGCAAAGGGATCTCATTATACAGTCCTGCCTGGGGTACACTGTCAAACACTAGATAATACAAAGGTTTATTTTAATGCACAGAGAATCAATCATTTTGCAAATATATCAGTGAGCAGACAGATGCCATCAAAGATCTGCACTTCAGCTGTTAGTGAGGGGCTAGTAAGAAAGGATACTGAAAGAGACAGATGACAGACATCATCTAGAACTGAACATGATTAGAAGAGACCTGGTAGGGGCGCCTGGGTGGCTCAGTGGGTTAAAGCCTCTGCCTTCTGCTCAGGTCATGATCTTGGGGTCCTGGGATCGAGCCCCACATCGGGCTCTCTGCTCGCCAGGGAGCCTGCTTCCTCCTCTCTCTCTCTCTGCCTGCCTCTCTGCCTCCTTGTGATTTCTGTCTGTCAAATAAATAAATAAAATCTTAAAAAAAAAAAAAGAAGAAGAGACCTGGTAAAATGAAAGAAAAAAAAAATCCCACTACTACATTTCAGCAATTTTCAACTAACATAGACCAGAAGAGGGAAGGGTCTATGTGTCTGGGCAATCAAAAGCTGGGAAAGCCCAGCCACATAGACCCTTCCCAATGCGGGGCTCGATCCCAGGACCCTGGGATCATGACCTGACCCAAAGGCAGATGCCCAATGACTGAGCCACTATTGACTGGTCTTTTATCTGCTCTCATCAAGAAACCTATCGACGGGTTGCCAATCACTAGAGTCCACAACATAAAACAATTTGGTGGTATGCCACTCTGATGTAGAAATAAACAGAGAGAATAGGAGCCATTCCAGGTCAGACTGCCCAGGGAGGGGAGACTTCTGTTCTGTTGTATTTATTTAATGAGTGTGCTTTCCTTTCCCCAATTCTGCATCCCCAAATTCATGTTTTTCTCTCCATTCCTCTAACAGCACCTTCTAATAAGAAGGCAAAGACTTCCTATCCTTGCCAGAGCCTCACTGTCACTCTGCCTCTCTCCAGGCAAATATATGTAAAGCTCATGACTGTCTTGACTTGACTTTACCACCCAAATCCTTAGGCTCAAAGGCTGGTTCATGTGGTCTCATGGTTTATGCTCAAGATTCTCACCCTTTAAAACTTCTAGGTCACCACAAATACTATGGTGTTCTCACTTCTTTTGACACCTCCTATTGCCAAGACCTTCCCACCCTTTCTGGGTTCCTCACTGACTTGCTGGCCAAGTTTGTTTTTTTTTTTTTTTTTTTTTTTTTTGCTATTCCCTGTGCCTCCTCCAACCCATAGCTTTACTCCAAGTCTCCCCTCCTTCCCCCTGGGGCACCTGACAGCCTGCTTTGTATCTTGTCCCTCAAAGGCAACATATTCCTATAGGTTCTCCTTCCTAGCTTATGTTTTTCTAACTAAAAGACTCAAGTGAGCCTCATTTAAACAAGTCTATCTATTTATCTATCCACCTGAGTCTGGATCTCATACATTCTAGCAATTTACTTACCCACAGTTTCTTCAACTGAAAAACGAGGAAGGAATCATCTCACAATGCAGTAGTGGGAATTGTGGCTAAGAGCTATCATTTAATTCCATAAGAGTTTATAATCTGTGTTAGGCACTGGGCTGACCACTTTACATGGGTTTGCTTGTGGCCCCTTCAGAACATCCCACGAGAGAGCTAAGATCCTTATTCCCATTTTACAGACGAGTAAGCTGAGGCTCAATGAGCATAAGTAGTTACACAGGTCACCTATCTCAGGTGGCAGACACAAGATAGGGATCCTATCCTGGACCACACACCTCAGCTACACTGTTCCGCCCAAGAGACAACAATAATGAGTACACAGCACAGGGCCTTGTGAAAAGCAAGCTTTCCATGAACAGAGCCTAAAACTGAACTCACAAACTGGTGTGATTTTTAGTAGATCATTTCTCCTCCCCTTCCCCTTTGCTACTAGGAACAGGTGAGTTTATCTAATCGCTCAATGTGTGCATTCTCTTTTTTAAAGAAATTGATCTTGAAATAATTTTAGATTTATAGAAGAGCTGCAAAAATAGTACAGAATGTTCCCATATACTCTGTACCCTCCTCTCCCGATGTTAACACCTTACATAACTATGTACATTTTTATCAAAACTATGATATTAGTATTACTACAAGATGATTAACTAAACTATTAAAGGATTTACTAGGATTTCACCAGTTCCCCCACTAATGTCTCTTTTCTGTTTCAGGATCCAATCCAGAATCTCACATTATATTTCACGGTCATATCTCTGGAGTTCCCTCCAATCTGTGACAGTTCTCTGGTCTACCTTTCACGACATTGACACTTACAAAGCGTCCTGGTCAGCTATTTCGCTGAATGTCTCTCCATTTGGATCTGAGGTTTTCTCATGATTAAAATAAGATTATGCATTTTTGTGGGCACCTGGGTAGCTCAGTCAGTTAAGCATCTGACTCCTGATTTCCACTCAGGTCATGACTTTGGGGTGTTGGGATAGAGAGCCAGGTGTTGGGCTCTTGCACTCAGCGGGGAGTCTGTTTAAGGATTCTCTCTCTCCCTCTTCCTCTGCCCCTCCCCTTGCTCACAAGGCCTTTCTTTTCTAAAAGTAAATAAATCTTAAAAATAAATGTTATGCATTTTTGGCAAGAATACAACAGAAGTGATTTGTCCTTTTTGGTATATCATATCAGGGTAGTGTTAACTTATTACTTAACTACCATTTGGTTTTAAGGCAGGGTATGCGTTGAACTGTATACCCCTAAAAAGATACGTTGAGGTTCTACCCCCAAACCTGTGAAAGTGACCTCATTTGAAAATAGGATCTTTGCAGATATAATCAAGTTAGGATGAGGTCACACTAGATTAGAGTGTGTCCTAAATCCAATCACTTGTGTCCTTACAGAAAGGAAATATAAAGACACGAAGGGAGAAAGCAATATAATGACAAAGGCGGCAACCGTAGTGACGTATCTATAAGCCAAAGAACACTAAGGACTGACGACAAATACCAGAAGCCAGGAAGAGGCAAGGAAGGATTCCCCTGCAAGTTTCTGAGGCTGATACCTTGATTTCAGGCTTCTGGCCTGCAGAACAGTGAGAAATAAATTTCTGTTGTTCTAAACCACCCAGCTACCCTAGGAAACTAATACAGGTGTTCTCTGCTCGATTTCTCCCTATAAATTTACTATTCCTTTTGCAATTAATACATATATGGGAAGAGATACCTTGTGACTATACACATCCTTTTAAATCTCTGTGAGCGTTTTCCAGCATTTGCAAAATTGGCTTCACTGAAGTGTACATCTGTCACCTTAGAGGGGTATGTCTCTTGACTGAACAGGGAGAACCAGAAGGCTGATCCAGGCAAAGTACCCACGAGAGTCAGTGTTGGCTGGAGCAGGCAAGGGGAGGGGCATAGGGGACCACAGGGGCGTGAAGGACATGGAGGCAGCAATGAGGAGGCCTTCACAAAGCCGAGTGAGTAAGAGGATCAGGGCCATGGGAACACCAAGGGGGAGCTTCTTTGGAGCCTGCAAGTGACTCTTCATCTTATTTTCTTGTAAATAGAGAAAGACAATAATGAAATAATGAGGTCTAACTCTGAAATTTCCATTAAGTGGTTCTCATTTTTTTTTTTTTTTCTGTTCTCTTTTCCCTGGCACAGAGCTAACTGACCTGGTGTCATGTGTTACCAGAAGTTGAAAGGCAAATAATGAGGCCCAAATTCCAACGGAAACCTGGCTTCATTGATTAGGCCAAATGCATTTCAGAATTATTGGTTTCTAACCCACAAGGTGAGCAAAAGGTCTTCAAACTCAGAACTGTAATTTTCCTTTAGAGATGCTTATCCATGGTTTCAACAAAAGGGCTATAGACTTTGTGAACTTTGACAAACCACCAGGAACAGCTCCTGGAGGCATCCCTGTTACCTCTGTCTTGGCTAATCTCAAAGATGGAGGCCACACCCTGTGCTTATTCTCTCCAGCTGTGGGTCTGGTTGCCTTGCCCTGGGCATCCAAGGGAGATCTGATTTCCTCTTTGATGAAATGGCTCGACTCTCTCCATATCAGATGCTATAAGAAAACCATCTCGATTTCTTAAAAAAAAAAAAAATGTTGTGTATGTTTTTTGGGGGGTTATTTATTTATTTATTTAGTACTTTTGCTTGCTAATGGAGAATAAGGAGAGTCTGGATAAATAAAATTCACAGACCACTCTGAGTTAGTTCAGTCTTACATCCAAGCTGCAGACAGGATATTGGGTTGCTCTGTTGAGAATCCAACAATTTCTCCAGCCTCCTCTCACGGAAAAGCTAACCAGCAAATGATGATAGAGATGTCACAAGACGGTCTGGGCAAATCCACAAATTAAACCATCAGCTCTCGGGGCCACAGAACTGAACGCGTGAAGGTTGGAGAGATGATATTTATTCCCTGATCATCGAGTGTTCTCGGCCTGTGCCAGTCAGCACCTACGGCATCTGGCCAACGTCGGTCTGTGAGGTGGCTGATTTTGGGAACCCTTGATGAAGGGGGAGGCATCAGGGGGACATGTGACCGAGCTAAGACAATGCTGGCATGAACCTCTGAAAGCCTGCTCTGTCCCTGACCCAAAGAGAGCCTCCCATAAAAAGCAAATAAAAAATGAGGCTCAAAAGAAAATCACATTTTATGACAACTTCTGTGGGCATCCCGGCTTCATTTCCTCTAGGCCTCCCTGTTTCCTTCAAGTCTTAAACACATGTTGGCAAAAAACGCTACAGCTCCCTCATGTTCGCATAAACTAAATGGCAACATGAAGGGAAGGAGGGGTGTGGGGCAAGGGAGATGGATTTCAGCCAGGATACTCCGCAGAAGCAATTAATCTTACTACAAACTCTGAGAGGGCTAATGTTCAGGGCAAACCATTTTGTTTCTGAGGGCAGACGTCAAGCAACTTATTATCTTTATTCTTCTGATTATCATTGAATTTGTGCTCCTACACTGTAGAAAAATAACCTGACCTACTTGGCTGCCGTGGGTAAATTCATTTTTGTTGAACGATGGTGATGTGAAAAAAAAAAAGAACCTTGGGAAATAATTCAGTAAAATATGGGACTCTCTCAGAGCTGAAGCAGGCCGTGGCAGCCTAGGTTACGAACATAACCTCTTAGCAGTGCCAGTAAAATAAAACAGAACCACTGTTTCAGACACTGTATTTTTGGCAAATGTTTCACTCCTCAATTACTTTCAGAGTTCTTCGTTTCAGTCAACATTATAAGGGTAAGTCAACATTTGTCCTGGCAGCAAGCCCAAATTTGTTATTTTATTAGTCTGCTACTGGTTAAATTGGCCCAAGATTAAACACATCTAATAAATAGCCCTAAAATATTGAAGTTTAGTAGAAGACCACATTCAAGTTCTCTTACACAGGATGTTACTATTAACCTTGGGCAGAGGAGAAATGTACACCCACACCCATACCCCAGCTAAGTTCCTTTTAGCAAACGCCAGCCCATTGCTTGAAACCCATTTTGGTCATGCCCAGACATAGCATTGCAGACCTTCAGAGAAAGAGGAAGCCAAATATTTAGCTCTCTCTGCGGTCCCTGGATCCACATCTGCCTTCCGAACGTCAAGCAAAACTCTTACTTTCTTGAGGCAGACAGGGCCAGATGCTCGGGGCTGGTGCACTTCAAGAGTCTGACCTCCTGGAAAGGTCTCAGGGCTTCCACCAGAGTCATACCTCTGTGGCCCTTAAGGGAAGGCCAACTCTGAGCCCAGAAGATATTTTCTAACAATTAGATTCAGGTTATGCACTTTTTGCAAGACTGCCACAGAAATGATGCGCCCACCATGCCGCCACCCATCTATAGGTCTAGAAAAATGGAGTCTAGGAACACATTCCTGCTTACAGAATGCTAACAAGGTACCCGGAGGTGGCAGGGGTGGCCTAATCCCAGGCACAGGGCCCGGAGGAAGGCCTCCTCTGTGGTTCTGGGGTTTCACGGGCAGTCATTTCCTACTGACTTCTTGGGAACCCTTGGGTGGGTGGGGTATAAATTCTGCATTTGTTTTTCTCTGTAAAAGGTATTCCCTGGCTTCCCCTTGGGCTGAGTTGGAGGGGAAGGGGAAGAATAATGCCACTGGGGATTCCACCCCCACTTCCGGGTTTGCGAACTGCCATGTACAGCCCTCAAGGGTACTTTGAGGGTATTTGCTGAGGCTTCCCCAGAGTTTAGGAACAGGCCGAAAGTCTCTGCAGCAAGTGACAAGGTTCTTATCACACTGGCCTAAAGAATGTGTTGATTCTTTGCAAAGGATCTAAGGATAAAATATGAGCCAACCTTCCTAGCCAGAGCACAATGCCCTATGACCTCGAATCAACAATGTGACCTCCATGGGCTTGGTCTCCTCCCCTGTGAAGTGGGGGTGACTCTCCTACCCCCTAACAGAGCTGTTGGGAAGGTGACATGAGATCATATGTGTAAAGTGCTTGGTACAAGCCTGCCCCATAAGTTGCCTCCTGCAAATATCAGATTATTGCCCTTATTTCTAATGCCCGAGGAGAGGTGTGGTCTCTCCCCGAGCCTGCTCTCCTGCCCTCATCCATTTCCTGCGGCACTAAATTTTGCCTTGGGCCTCCCAAGGATGAAGCTGGGAACTCCATGTCACCTTCCATACCACAATCTCACCGATGACATGCTCCTGCCACTAGGCCTCAGGTTATGAGACCACATATTTTGATTCCACATTCCTGCCTTGCCTTTCTTCCTGTAGCTTTATCATCTGTTTAGTCAAGCTCTGGCTGGATAGAGCAAAACTGGAAGTTGTTTGGCGGGATCCAAGGTTATGTCGGAGGAGAGGAAAATGTCAGCCATGAAATCCCAAGGTAAGAACCTGAGTTGGGGAAGGGAATCCAAGTGGGTCTTGAGGTCTGCATCAAAACCCTCCTATCCCTAACCCAACATTGCTAAATTATGGTTTAGAAGAGCTGCTCTCCAGTCTTGCCAGATCCTAGTACTATCTGGGATTAGGCAGGGCTAGGAACTCTGGGTGTTCAACCCATGTCAGATGAGCAAGGTGGAATTTCTCCCCAAATAACAAGTTACCTTGGGCTTCCAGAAAGGACCATACAGACACACTGGCATGTCCTTTCTCTTTTTCATCCACCTATTGTCGTTTGAAGCTGAGCATTATCTTCATTTCCCAGAAATGGGGGGAAAAAAGGCACAGAAATTTAAAAAAAAAAAAAAAAAAAAGATGCTCAGATCTTAATCTCAATGTCCCAAAGGAAGGACAGACTGTTCCAGCTCAATTTAGGATAATCAAACATGTCTCGGGCAAGCAAAACTGACAACCAGGTCTGCCATCTGACTGAAGACTAAGCTGGGACGAGGGGTCCCACATACACCTGCTGGGTAAAACCTCTGACCAAGGGCACGGGGTCAGCAGGATGAGAACATGGACCCCCTTCTCCTGTGGCCTAGTCAGCTTCTGTTTTTGACAAGAACAATATCTGAGCAGATGAGACTTGCAGAAATGTGGCTTCCAGAGAGAAACAGAAACTAGATTTGCCATATTCCCTGGTCCTCCCCAGCTGTCCCTGTTAGCACAATTTATCCCTTCAAATCATTGGGTTCATGTGCATCCTCAACAGCACATGGCTCCAGTGAGAACCAGGGAAAACTGCATTTGGGGGTTTTAGAACAGTCTGCTCTCAACTGAGAACAGAATACACGGAAATCCAATTATTCAACATGGAAAAAGCTACCAGTGGCCCAGCCATAAGGGATTGATTGAATTGGGAATAAAATAAAATAAATGTTAAACTTTCCTGTTTTCAGCCCTCAGCTGACATCTTACCACCCACTGAGCAACGGTATGTAGAAAAATAAGGCAGAAAGCACGCTGTTCAGGAAGCTATGAGGTAGGTCATCTATGATGGATTCATATGGCCCTTCTGTTGCCCCCACACACACCAACTGAGCACATGAATAGCTTCAAATGTTATCTTTGGGAGATGTGTGTGTGTGTGTGTGTGTGTGTGTATACACACACTCATGCACACACACAGAACACAAGACTATATTTGAGAAAGTTTTCATTCTGTAGCACATTTTTAATGACAGGAATAAAAAAATGCCCACTAACAATGGATTTTTCCAAAGACTGGGAACAAACACTGGCCCTCAGTGCTGTGCATTTGCAACCTTGAAACATAGTGATTATGTGTTATTTCTAACTCTGAGCAATTAATATGCATCCAGATGTATCATTATCTACAGTGTATTAAAATTCAGAGCCCTGCGCATTTGAAAAAGAGTGTATTGTGCAGACAAAGGAGGCAGAAGCCTCAGAGACCTGTGCTGCTCCCCCACATCACTAGCAGCTAATTTCAATTACAAAGTCACAAGAGAGAAAATGAATAGACAATGCAGTTGACTTAAAAGAAGTAGATACAAACCTGTGATTTGACTGTTTGGCTTTGTAAAAAAATGTTGGTTTAGCCATTGGAGATTCAGTGGTAAGGGATGCCAGTAAGAGTTTCCAGAAAAGACAAAGGCAGTTTTGTGGTAAGAGAAAAATGTTATTTATTGTGGCTGAAAGGGGCGAAATTCCCATGAGTCTTCAGCTCAGGCCATGTACAGATGGGAGGGTTCCTTTGGAAGACCACGTAGGGTCTAACCTGGCAAGATTTCCCTGGAAAAGTTTCCCTAAGTGCCCTCAGGGATTGAGGGAAAGTCTCACTGGCCAGGGGATCGCTCCTCCTGCCCTGCTGTTTAGGCGTGAGACTCTGGGACTGCTCCTGAATTTACAAAGCAGGGAAGCACAGAGTGGCGTTGGGGCCACCTAACCCTTCAAAGCCTCCAGAATTGTCATTAAATTACATGCTGCCAGGTTCCTGACCTACTCACAGATTCCAGCAATTTTCTAGAAGCAGAGAAGACATCCCACACCTGACCCAGGTGTGACTCATCTGTCAAATAGAGAAAGAAGTGCTAGACAAAGGGGGACCCCTAGGTGGAGAGGAGGAGGCACCAAGAGTCGTGGAGTCCCCCGTGCCAGATGTTGGCACTCACACACTCTGCTATACCATACAGCGACCCCATCACCTCATTTTATAAAAGAGAAAACAGGTGTTCAGGGAAGTAATGTGACTTACCCCAAGTCACACCCAGTAAAAGCTGAAATTCAAATTCAAATCTACCTGACTTGAAAGCTTTCCCTGACACCCCCACACCGGCTTCCTGGGATACACAACTTCCTCTTATAACATAATAGCAACAAGACTGACAATGACTTTGTGCCAGACTGTGCCAAAGTGCTCTCTATGCATCATTTCCTTGATTTCTCTTAAGTTAGAACTATTAATATACCCGTTTCACAAAACAGGCAACTGAGGCTCAGAGGGGTTAAGAAGCTTTCCTAAGGTTACACAGACAGTGGCAGAGCCAGGACTCAGCCCAAGGCTGCTCTCAGCAAGACCAGCGATCTGAACCGGATCCCTGCTCCATTCCCAAGTCCTGTGGGAAAGAAGGATGGCAAGGCAGGACAATGGAGACTGAGGCTGGGAGTGGAAAACTTGAAGCTGTTCATTCCACATTCAAGCCCTGTCACTCTGGAATCAGCAACCCTCCCTCCTGTCTTTCCTCCTCCTACCCTTCCCCAGCATCTCAGAGTGCCTGGCCAGGTGCCCAGGTGCCCTGCCTGCTCTTGTGTCCCCAGTGGACACTGCCCTCTGTTAAGGCACCCCTGGGGATGGTGTGCGAGCATCCAGCGCCAGGGGGCTAACTGGATGACCACCCCCAGGACTGCCCTCCTAGTAGTCTGTCAAAATCCCCAGTGAGATTGCCTGCTTCCTCATTCCCCTTTTCTAATTGACAATCACTGTCTGTTTGTTAAGGTTCTGAATGACTGGGTCCAATTCAAGTACAAGTTCCTCGAGGACAGAAAGCATGTCTTTCTCTTTTAAACTCAGGAGAAATTGTTAGGTAGAGTCTGATCTCAAGAAATATTTACTGACAATCATAGAGCATTAGGGGTCATTTCTAGCTGTTCGGCTCTTCACCAAGTTGTATCCATCATGCTCTGGAATTTCCCCACATTTCTAACAAAGGATCTATTTATAATTAAAGCACCCTGCTAATGAATGGGCAGGATGAACTCTCATAGCAACCTAATCCTCCTCACCTGCACCGGGTCTGTCCCTGTGGCTGGAGCTTGGTTAAGATTCCCAGATGCTGTGTGTCAGATGCGCGCCAGGCTTGGGGATGGATGACAACTCTTCATCTCCCCTGGCCAGGGTGCCTCTCTACCCTGAGCTCACACTCCACTCCCTGCTTGAAAGTCATTCTGGGAACATCAGAAAACCATACTAGATTTTTTTTTCATCCTGCCTGGCAGGAATGAACTTGAATCTTGCCAGTGTACTTGGAACATCTTTTGTTTTTTAAAAAAATAATGACCAGTGCCAACTCAAATCCCTGGGAAGTTGGGTGGGTATTTCCTACAGAGGAAAGAGTGACCTCCCAGTAGACCCCTTGATAGGGATGATCTGCCACAGCTTCCACTCCGCAGACATGCACTGAAAATAGATGATGCTGTTGTTGCTAACAGTGCGAGGAATGCTTGCTCTGTGCAAACCCTCTGCAACCTCATTCATTTTTCACAGTTCCCTTGGAAATTCTCATTTACAGGTAATGAAACTGAGGCTATAGAGGCTGAGTCACTGTCCGAGGTCTCTTGGCTCACAAGTAGCCAACTTGGGATTCAGACTTGGTTCAGTCCACCCCTCAAATCCAAGTTTCCAGCCACCACACTCTGGGTCTGCCCAAAATTAAAATACAGTCTTGCCCAATCCTTCCCTCAGGGTGAATGGGAAAAGGAAGAGGATGGGTTAAATGATTTCAGCGGAACCTGGGAACTTTGAAGCTTTGAAAAGGAAAAAAAAAAAAAAAAGATCTTTGTTCTTAGAACAGAAATCCAATTTTTTTTTTAATTTGCTAACATCTAGTCTAAGATAATTTTCTATGACATATTAAAGTCCGTCTTTATCTATTTAAAAATATTAATATCTGAAATCTGGGTCCTATGTGCGAAGTCCAGATTTAAGTTTTAGTCTGTAAGCAGCTGTAACCAAACTTGGGAAGCTACTACTGCAGAGCTCTGGTCTAGAAGAACCTCAGAACAGGAATGCTGTTTCCAAACCCTCCCCATCACTATGGACAATTTTTTTTTTTGCCAATGTATAGGCCACCTGAACTATTACATAGTTAATGTTTCCTTAAATTACTCATCTTTGACTTAAGTAACTATATTGTAACAACAAACACTGCATCTGCCATAAACAGAAACTTGAGAAAATGAACCCTATTATTAAATTCTTATTAGATACTCTTGCCCACTGAAGCTTTGTTAAAAGGGGTGGGGAGTGGTGGCAGCGGACAAGGATGGGGACTAGCAAGTGATAGAAAGGTGTTAAAGACACACTAGCTCTGAACTAAGACTTTCGCCTCAGCACCTTCAGAAGGATCAGAAGGACAGGAAGAGATTTGAAAAAAAGAAAGAGATTTGAAAAGAGAAAGTGATTATTGTGTGTCTTAACTCTGTATCCTCTTGTCCCTGGTGTCCTTCAGGCTACCACAAATGGTATGAAACCCACCTTCTGGGGAAAAAAGGGATCCAAGCCAATCTTCTCATTTCAGAAACAAAGACTCCAAGGTCCCCTGAGCCTACTTGTGTCCTGTCCCCAGCTAGTAAGGAGGCTCTTGTAAGAATCAGCTTAGAAATAAATGCTGCTGGAGAAATTCAGATTTAAGCATTTACGAGTCTTCTAAAGGAAGTTCCCACTCCTTGATGCTGAGCCACAACAAATCTCACTCTCCTAGGCCTTTAGAGAGCAGACTAAAGCCTTCAGAAACTGCAAGAGAAAACCAGGCCCGTCTTCAGATGTGTTCTCTTCCGAAGTTGTCCAATCTAAGTCACCATCAAACAGCTGAGGGGAGGGTGACTTTTCACCATATGTCTCTGGCTGACACTTAAGTTACCATCAATTTTTTTCCCTCTTTAACAGTCTGTTTCCTTCACAGTGGTTTCAGACCCTTTTGTAAGACCACGCCCAGAAGCACCTAAGAAAACCACCAAGCAGCAAAGAGGATGGCTAAAGGTGTGTAGGAATGAACAAGACCCCCAAACCTAACAGGAACTGATGAGCCACCCGCACCCCTCCCCCACCTGTGTGAAGTCAAACATAAGAAGAGTCTTCACCAGTGGCCTTTAATTATCTTCTCTGTGTTTGCCTGGGGTCGTTCTTGACATGCCTGCGTCACTTGGGGATTATGAAATGTTAGCATTGCAATGTAAGATAAGACACTTGAGAGGGACACTTGCACTGGCCTTGTGCTGGGGCCAGAGAGCACACAGAGGAAAGACTTATCACTTGTCCTCCTGGGGTATCAGGCCTGTAGCTCCTTCAAGTCCCACCCACTGGCTGCTTCCCTTTTCCCTTCTGTGGCTTCTTCCTCCAGGAAGACTCCAAACTTCCAAATCTGACAAGGGTAGCACCGGCTAAACATTTACCTTTATGTATTTTTTTCAAGGTCTTGATGTAGGCTCTCGGTTTTATTTCACTCTCGTGGTATCTAAGGAAACCGTCCCCTCAGGGGAAATGCTCTAGTTCTCCTTACCCCTGCTGCAAACATTAGGCCTGCAGAGCTCAGGAAGGCATCATTGTAAGGGGTGTCATCTACGTGCACAGAAGGTTCTGTCTATCCATTTTTTGTTTTGCTTCTTGTTTAATAGCGATCACACATCAGATATAAAGCAAGCTTTGCACTTGAACCTGGTGTGCAGGCCACGGGATGGGCCCACCAGTCCACTGGCTGCCAGGTGAGGTCTCTGCATGCAGTGTTCTAAGTTTAATGGGGTTCACTCTGAATACTCCCAAAATAGCACTGCTTACCATCTTCACTCAGGAGTATGACTGGGTTAAGCCAGCACTGCAGTATGCCAAGCAGTCAAGGCTGGACCAGGAGGGCCCAACGTTTTGGCTCTGCCTCCTAATCTCTCCAAATTTCTGTTTCTTCAGTTGACAAACAAAGAGGACAGTCCTTGCCTTGCTCAGTGCCTTCAGCCAGAGCAAGGTTCAAAGGAAATCATACATGGGGAAACACCTGCCTGCTATCTGAACACAGGGCAGCCTTGCTGTGAATTTAGGGAACGCGGTGAGAGAGGGACAGGGGATGCTGATAGAAACACATCCCTTGCCCCACCTCCCTACATCCCATGTGCTTATGTAGAAATTTAAATGGGTTATGTCATGTGTGTAATTATGCTCAACTTTTTTCCTTTTTATTTTTTACAAGAACATTAAGGTATTTCTGTTGGCTAGTGTGTAATGGCTCAAAGGATGTCACTGATCCCTGTGCCTAAGGCCATGGTACATGGAGTTATCTCCTCATTAAATAGGTTAGAGAGGTTGTTGGCTTTTCTGTCTGTTATAAGTAAATAGGAAAGGATGCTTGACTGAAATCAGACAGCCAGACTTCAAACTTCAGCTCTGCCATGCACAGCAGTGTGATCCTGGGAAAGTTACTGAATTTCTCTGATTCTTAGGATCCTCACCTTTAAAATGGAGATAATTATATTCAGATGAGGAAAAGAATATAAAAATGCTTTGAAACCTATAAAACGCACAACCATACAACATGATCATTATTGCAAATAATATTTTTTAAAGATTATTTATTTATTTATTTGGCAGACAGAGAGAGATCATAAGTAGGCAAAGCAGCAGGCAGAGAGAGAGAGGGAGAAGCAGGCTCCCTGCTGAGCGCAGAGTCTGATGCGGGGCTCGATCCCAGGACCCTGGGACCATGACCTGAGCTGACGGCAGAGGCTTAACCCTCTGAGCCACCCAGGCACCGCTGCAAATAATATTATTATTAACAACTCTGGACACACAGCATTTTCCCCTCTAAGAGCTGGAATACTGGGTCCAGAGATTTGAACCTTTTTTGTGTGTTTTAATATACACTGATGAATATCCTCATTCCCTACAGATCCATGTTATTTCCCTGCAACATCCCCAGGACTGGGTTCTATCATGTCTTTAAAATATTTGTGATGTCAATTAGGTATGAAACAGCACCTATTATAATTTCTACTACGGTGAACATTTAAATACTGTTTACGTTCACAGTTCCTTGTGTGTGAACTACCTATTTGTGTCTTTTCGCCCATTTATCAATGGACACCATGGAAGGTCCTTTTACATCTGTATAAGTTACTTATATGACAAAGATATTAATTTTTCAATTTGTTATCTCTACTTCAAAAATCTTTTTCAATGAATGAGTCTACTTCTCTTGCCTAAGGAAGCACATTAAACATAACAGACACCTTGTTTGTTGATATATCATTACACAGTGTGTTTGTGGACTGATCAATACTCAAGATTTCCAGGTACAATGAGGATGTCTGGTGGAAACAAGCAAAGAAGAGAAAGAGATTGGAGAGTATGTCCCATTTGGAAAAGTGAGAGGAACCAGGATATCTAGCCAAGAGAAACAAGCACCTGGGGGAGGTGTGTGTGCGTGTGTGTGTGTGTGCACGTGGACACACATGTGCATGTGTGTAGATGGGGAGAGAGAGCAGTTTGCAAATATTTAAGGAGGTAGGACATGAGAAAGTATTACTATATAATATTCAGTTGTAGGAAGCAATGTTACAATTAAGAGAGGATTTTTTTCATGATCTACACTGTAGAAAGACAGAATGTACAGGCTCAAAAGGTAATGAGTTCTCTGCTTCTGGAGATGTTTAAGCAGAAATTGAAAGCATCCAGCAGCGGGTTAGCACTGGATATTCTCAACAGGCTTCTCCTACTCTTTAAGGTTCTCAAATGTAATGACCCTGGGTCATTTCCCGGAGGCTGGTTTTGTTTGTTTGTTTCATAAATCCCCGGAAAAAAAGCCTGTTTTGCTACTCCTTGCCTCCTCATCTTAAGAGCCAAGAGAGGAAAAAAAAAAAAAAAATCCAGTGAATTTACCGTTAAGACTTCTGGTTCTGCTCCAGTAAATTGAAGTTTAGTAATAATCGGGGCCACCTTCTCCAAAAGAAAACAATGGCTCAAACACAGAAGGTCCAGACACAAGTGCTTCTAGACTTAAAAAGAACCACTCCTTTCCCAGCCAGTCAGAGGTTCAGAAGCCTTTCTGGATTAACGTTTGACACAGCCTCTTCTAAGCTAATAACGGGTGTCAAGTAATAAAAAAAATGGAAGGCATTAGAAACCACTGGCCTTCATTCTTGACAGTCCATGAGTCAGTACAAAAATAAATGGCAATGCAATTCACAGCAATTTCCTCATTTTGTGTGTGACCTGTACCCATGACCAATGCTGACAAATTATGGAAGGCAACTGCATGCATCCATCACAAATGAAGTAGCCTTTCTAGATATACACATGCCATTAATAACAATTATATGTGCACAGGGCTTTGCAAAATTAGGATATGATCAGTAATTTATTTTCATTCAGTTGTTATGAAAACAGTGGCACCAGTCCAGGATTTTACAGGCAATTGGAGAATATCTTGAGAAAGTGACACGATTTGCAAGTATCCAGATGGAAGTCAGGGCCTTCCAGTTATTGGTTTAGGTGGAAGCCTGGTGGTAAATGTAGATAAGCAAAATGACTAATTGCAGAACTAACGGTGTCACCTCCACAGTGCTGAGCATGCGGAATTCTGCCAAAGACCAGCTCTTTGGTGTTGAGAAACAGAAAACGGAAGTTAACCAAAACCCTCCCAAATGGACACTTGCAATGCCCACTCCTTGGGGTTGTAGCCATTCTATGAAGTGGGCTGCCAGAGACATCAACTAATGGTGGGGTCTCCCATCCAGACACTCGGGAGAAAAGAGGCTTCTCGCTATAAGGCTATTTGCTCCGGCAGGGGCCCTCAGCCTTCATGTGTTATGTGGTGAAGAGACCAGTGATTTAGTCATTTAGCTGCAATGTAATGTGGTTGGGAGAGTACAGACCTCAGGGTCAGAGTGGGGTGTGAATCTTGGCTCCCCACCTAGTAGCTCAGCCATCCTGGAAGGGCTATTGCCCAGCTATGAGCCTCAGTTGCTTCTTCTACAAAAAGGAACAAATACACCAACCTCATAGGATTGTTGTGGGGATAAACAGAGGGCCTACAGTAAGGCCCCTAATGCCCTCAGAAAATTTAAGACAGTAATCATTAATTAAAACTGTTTGGGGAATCTTTTCAAGATGCATAAGTCTTGATGATGATGATGCTATTTACTGAACACTTACTATGTGCCAAACACTGGACTAAGCACTGTACATGAAACATCTCATAGACCCTCACTATGATCCTAGAAGGCAGAACTCTCATCATCCCCATTTTACCACTGAGGGCAACAGGGCTTAGAGAGGCCCAGGAGCTTGTCCAGGGTGACACCACTAAGCAGGCAGTAGAGATGACATTAGGACTCAGTACAGAGCTGAGACCCTGAACATCCTCAAATGTACATGTGTAAAGTCAACATGTTTTCCTTTAATAGATCTTTTCCTAGCTCAGGTACACCCTATCCTGGAGGCCCAAGACCCCCAAGACCCCATCTGAACAAGTCTCAGAATCATGGGCTACATGATCATAACCAGATCCTATCAGCAAGCAATGGCATTTACCTGGACAACTCCATGTTGCTCCCCTCCCAGCAAGACCCAAAGTCACATGATTCATGGAGTCTACTTACTTGGTCACTTGAAGAAATACCAGGATTCTAACTACAATAACTCCTCAGAACTATTTCCATGCAATTGGTTGTATATTCTTTCAATTCGACACTGTATGATACAGATTCCAAGAAATGTATGAATTACTGGAAACCATTTGACTCCTTTAGCTCTCCAGCTGGCAGGCAAGGAGTACAGCCCCAGGTGCATACAATTTTCAAGTCCACATGTGGACTTACTGGGGCATAAATCATGGCAGGGGCACAGGGTTCACCTTACCCTTTAAAGCTGAAGCTTCAAAAGTACTTCCCCAGTTACAGAAAGTACTCATGATTATATGTTTAAAAGAAAATATTTTAAAGCATTTCATACATCTGTTAAGTTTTCATTCTGCTCCCTTTTTCTTCAGAGGTAAACACACTTATGTGCCACAAAGTGTGCTGGTATGAAATGCTGTTCTAAATCCATTAGGAAACTTGGCATCAAATCTTGGTTCAGCTGTGGATTTTCTTCATGGCTTTCTGC
This sequence comes from Lutra lutra, assembly GCF_902655055.1. Taxonomy (NCBI): domain Eukaryota; kingdom Metazoa; phylum Chordata; class Mammalia; order Carnivora; family Mustelidae; genus Lutra; species Lutra lutra. The sequence goes on along the minus strand of NC_062278.1, from coordinate 198,231,746 downwards.
AAGTCACCTCCCCTTAGTGTATCTTTATTCATAAAGTAAGGAGAAAGAATATTAACCCTAAAACATGATTAGGGTCTGAGGTGAGACACTAGATGTGGCACTTAGAAAGGAATAGAGTTCTGTCATTTTGAGCTACATGTCATTCCAAGGGCCACACAAGGCTACTGGAGGAGTCAAAATCAGATCATGTACTTTTGAGAGACAAAGGCAATGATTACAAATACTGCTAACTAAATCTGGCCTAATTCTGACCAACATCTGAGATAGTGAACCTTAAAACCAAAAGTGAGTTGTCCATCAAATTGTCAGATATATTCTTAGAAAGAAAATAATGGAAACATCTCTTTGTATTTTCATGAAAAATGAAATGGACCCCAAACTCTTAAAATCTTCTCACCAGACTCCAGCATCCTTAGCCAACATATCCTCTCATTTGAGCTTTCTTTCTTTCTTTCTTTTTAAAGAATTGGTTGATTGAGTGTGAGGAGGGTCAGGGAGAGAGAGAGAGAATCCCAAGCAGACTTCATGCTGAGGGCAGAGCCCGACGTGGGGCTCAATCTCACAACCTGAGATCATGACTCGAGATGAAATCAAGAGTTAGATACCACCCAGGCACCCCTGAGCCTTCTTTCTTTAAAGGCAAACCTCCCCATGTGAAAATAGTGACTTTTATAATCAGTGCAATTCATTAAGAGCTAACAGCTTTCCTTCTCGTCACTTGATCAGGTGCTCAGAGCAATTAACATGCCTGGAAGGACCAGCCCCTCCTGATATGGGAATAAGCAAAACATAAATTAAGTGAAGCTACATCAGTGATCAGAAGAAACAAGCTTAATCATGCTCACGTGATACCATGTTTCTCTGTGAAAGTCAAGAGGTCATGGACTAAAATGGACTAAGCTCCTTGGATTTCATAATTAATGATTAGAGGTAGAAGGATCGAGCTGGTTTTGAGTATTAAACAGCTGCAACCCAACTCATCACATCCATGCCATATAGAAATACCAGATTAGGAAGGAGTATTATATTAATATTATAATCCATGTAGAATACTTTCAGTGTTTAAAATAAATATTTTAAAGAAAATAATCTTTAACAATAAACATATCACTTTTTTTTCTTTCACTAGAAATTATCACTGAAATTAAGAAAATTACAAAGCACTTAAATCTCAAGTAGAACTTTAGTTACCATTGGCATTTAAGGGAATGTTTGTTGTTGTACATTTTTCACTCAAGTGTATGGTATTGAACGCACATCACTGCACACCAAACCCTTCCCACAAGTTCTTTCCTTAAGTAGCTTCCCCCATAACACCTGCTGCAACCTCAGGAACCATGCTAGAAGGCACTTGCCCGTGCAGTGCTACTCCCCATAGCAAATTCCGAAGGAACTGCCATTATATGTCTAAAGGACACAGGTGCTTGCTGCAAATGCCTTTGAAGGTCAAAAAGTACTTTGGATAAGCCAGTCCTTCTCTTTACAACCACCTTCTTTTTGGAAAAAAAAAAAAAGATTGATCTTAAAAAATTACTTTCAGGGGCGCCTGGGTGGCTCAGTGGGTTAAGCCGCTGCCTTCGGCTCAGGTCATGATCTCAGGATCCTGGAATCGAGTCCCGCATCGGGCTCTCTGCTCAGCAGGGAGTCTGCTTCCCTTCCTCTCTCTCTGCCTGCCTCTCTGCCTACTTGTGATCTCTGTCAAATAAATAAATAAAAAAAAAATCTTTAAAATAAAAAAAAATTACTTTCATAGGAATTAACAGTCAGTGCCTAATTTATAAACATGTATATAATCATGTTTTTCAAAAGGTCTACTAGGGGGACGCCTGGGTGGCTCAGTTGGTTTAGCAGCTGTCTTAGGCTCAGGTCATGATTCCAGCGTCCTGGGATCGAGTCCCGCATCGGGCTCCTTGCTCAGCAGGAGCCTGCTTCTCCCTCTGCCTCTGCCTGCCATTCTGTCTGCCTGTGTTTGCTCTCTCTCCCTCTCTCTCTGACAAATAAATAAAATCTTTAGGAAAAAAAAAAAAAAAGGCCTACTAGGATATGCTGTTCTTTAAACACTTACAAATAATGATGACACCTGCTGGTAGAAAATATATTTTAGTTAATTGCTGAGGGAGAAGTAAGGCCTACAAGGGTTGACTGTCTTTTGCACGGACAACGAAACCAGAAAACTACCCCCTACACTCACTTCAGTTTCTTTTTCCAACTTTGCCTATTTGTAATTATCAGGAAACGAAGCTAGGAGATACACTGGACTAGATCTCTGCCTCAAGATGTATAGAACATGTATGACACTTCACTGAATTAAACTGCACACATGCACATAAAACACTCAATGGGGATACCTGAAAAATATTTACCATTTCAAAAACTGTTCCCCCCATCCTTCCTTCCATACCAGGACATCCCCATAAAAGGAAAACAAGTCACATTTTATAATTTGGAATTGGCTACCATGAAGAAAATTAGTATTTGACATTTGGTGACACATTTCTTTCTCATCGCATCTGTGACATACAGATATATTTCTCTTCTACATATAAGAATAGGAAAAGATCAAGCAGATAAGTTTTACCTAAGCCTTTAGCCAAACTGCTCAGAAAACATAGGACTAAGGGAGAGCAAGAAGGGACTAGTTAGAGTCCAGAGCTGTTCTCATTATTCTTTCCTTTGATCCATCTCAATTTATTAATTCAACTTGGTTATGGTTCGCTTCCTTCCAAAAGGAGTTTGAGAGGATACTAGCTTCACTGCTCCTACATTCATTAAATTATGATGTTCCTATTGAAAAATCATTATATCCATTCCAAGCCTGAACAACCTGAATTCTATCCTGGTGCTATCTTGTCAAAATTTAAATAAGAGTCCAAACACCATTAAGGCCATTACACTTCCACAGCTGCTGGGAACAAAAACTCTTTGTGAAAATATACAACTGAGCTGGAGTGTGGGGTGGGGGTGGGGGAGAGAAGTTAGTTGTGCTCAGCTTACAGAAAGCTGATTACAACCGGAGACTGTTCGGAGTCTTGTCAGCTTAGAGCAGCTCTTGTTAGAGGCAATGAATCTTTGATGCTGTCCTCCTGAATATACATAATTTGGTGAGCCAAGTGCACACAGCTGAGGAGACCCAAGGGTGCCGGCTGGGTGGAATTCTCAAGACTGCCACACCAAGGTCGGATGCACTTCTGCCTCCAGACTTTCCCCAGTCATGGTTGGACAGAGTGACAATCCCTCAAGTAACACACATGAGCAGCAGTGATGAGCTGGGTCCTTTGGGTTCCACTATAGCCTGGCCACAGCAAAGCTGTGGTCTAGTGGAAGCAACTATATTCCCTAAGACCCTCAAAGACTGAGAAGGATGCTTTCTCCTCTAGCTGAACCCAACCTATAAGACCAGTGAGTTCTCTGCCAGAGGTATAACACACAGAAGTAAAAGACAAGATTAAACACAAGCCAGGAGGGCTCTCTCATATCGCCCTCAAGGCTCCGGAAAGTTCCCAGAAAGGGAAGTTTCCAGTGTTCCAAGACAGCTTCCCAGTCACCCAAGGAGTTTAATTCATTTTCAGGATCCATGTGCAAGACCCTCAGATTACTTATTTAGCCCCCAGACCCCCAGCTGAGTGACCCCACTGGCCACAGATGACAAGCAGAGGTGCCAGGTCCTTTCTTTGCTGCCAAACAGCTGCAAGGTCAAGCCTGACAGGTGAGATGAACCCCAAAGGCCTCTTCTTGTTCCCCAACCCAGGTAAGAGGAAACTCAAGCTTAAAAGCTCTTCACTGACATCTGGGCCTAAGGATACAGTAAGAGAAAGTCCCTCTGCCAGAAGGTTGACAGTCTGAGAGCCCAGAAGGATGCAACAGAGGCCAGGGCAAGGAGGCAGCTGCTCCCTGGCCCAGAGGAAGAGAACAGGGACAGAGGAGGAGGCTCATGATGATCCACAGAGAAGGGGCAGAAGAAGGGAGGCAGAGACAGAGTGAGACATGGGGGGACAGAGTGTGTGTGCGAGAAATGGGGAGAGGAAAAGAGAGGGAGGGAGAGAGAGAGGGTGAGAAAGGGAGGAAGAGGGAAAGGTAGAAGGAAGGAGAGAAGGTGGGGGAACATACTGAATGAGAGATGCAAGCATTGAGAGACTGACACAGCCGAGAGTGAGAGATGGAGCGGGACAGAAGGACAGACAGACGGACCCGGAGAGGTCCAGGTGGAGGTCCTACCTCCGCGTCCTTGGCCGGACTGCTGGCCGGGGGTACTTCCAGGCTGCAGTTCGCCCTCTTGACCGTGAGGTAGAAGGGGTAATCCTTGGCCACCATGGTGGCTGCCGGGCCTGCTCTTTGAGATGTCACCGCTGACCCGAGGCGACCACAAAACTCCCTGGAGAAAGGGGGCCCCAGCTCCACGGTGCCGGGCGGCAGCGTCTGTACGGAGACTGACAGCCGGCTTCTTGCCTGGCGGGACCGACTCAGCTCTCCGGCTGAAGGGGGCGGGGCCTCGTCCGGGCCCGCCCACCTGGGGGCGGGCGGGGTGGGGCGGAGCGCCGACTCGGCCCCGCCCCGACGCGTCCCAGAAGCACCCAGGTACCGCCGGGTGGAAACCCCCCAGCGCTGCGAGGGGCGAACCTGTCGTGGGACCCTTCTTCCCGCGGGCCGGATCCCCCGAGCCACCCTGTCCCAGTGACTCGCTGGCACTCCCAGGGTCGAAGAGGCGGCGGGTACAACCGAGGCTGGGGTGAAGAGAGAGCCCAACCGAGGCTGGGCGCGGGGGAGAGAGCGAGCGTTTTAAAAGCCCACACTAAGAAGAGGCGGTATTCTGTTTTGCCTTCTTCCCAGCCAACCTCCCCTCACACATCTTTTTTTTTTTTTTTTTTAATGAACGTCACTGGAGTATAATCTATAAACAGAAAGATGTGCCCGTTTTAAGCGTACAGTTAGTTTAGTGTTGACAAACGTAAACGCTCATGTAACCGCTTCCATAATCAGGAAATACATTTCCACCACTTCCAGAGATTTCCTTGGAGCACCTTCCTCTGCACCCGTTTTTAAATATGAAGAGGCTGGTTAGAGGCAGCCAGCGACTCAGAGCGATCTGACAGGGTCCGTCAAGAGGAAGCTGTGCGGCGTGAGCCCGCGGGCTGTACCAAGCCTTTCTATAGCAACATGTAAGGAAATACCATTGAAAACCATCCGGAAGGATGCACAGCAAACTTATGAGTCCCTCTGGGGCTAAAGGGAGGCCATCAGTGCCAGGGTGTACACCTGGGAAAAGCAGCAAAGGAGACTTTAAATTTATAGCTATTCTCAAAAATTTTACAAGAAAAATAAACGTGTTACCTGGTAAATTTGAAGTTAATTTTAAAAAATATTAAAATGACCATTGTCTCAAAAGTAATTTTGTGAACTGCACTGTTGGACTTTCCCCCCTCCTAATCAAAGTCATGACCACAGCAGGTGGTGGTCTGGAGAGATGATGTCTTTTGTTTTGACTTCTTAGGTGTGCAGAAGGTAATGGGAATGGAAATATCTAGACCCTGTTTCAGTATTCTCTGCTTCCAGCTAAGGCCAGAATCCACAGTTCCCACTTTCCATACCGGAACCTCATGATACATAGCTCTTTCATCCCAAGTACCAAAACTACACCCTGAGCCTAAAGTCACCCACTTTCTTGTCCAGCTAGTGTGGACAAACTTCCTTCAGAAAAGGGGGAATCTTTCTGGCCAGTTTTGCTAGCCCTGTTTTTGCCACACATGTAAAGGAGACTCTTGAATTACTGGTTTCCAGTTGAGATTGAAGAAAGAACCTGAGTTTTTTCCCCCTGAAATATGTACCCTGGGACTCCTGGGTGGTTCAGTCGATGAAGCATCTGACTCTTGATCTCAGCTCAGGTCATGATCTCAGGTTCCTGGGATCAAGCCCCACATCGGACTCCATGCTCAGCAGGGAGCCTGCTTGAGTAGTCTCTCTCCCTTCCCTCTGCCTCTGCTCCCCTCAAATAAATAAACCAATCTTTAAAAATATATGTATATATACACATGCACACATACCCTATTTATTTATATATTTATATAGGATATATATTATATATCTATTTATGTATTTTATATATATATATATATATTATATATATCACTTATATGCTATCTATACCATAAAGCAGTGAGAAGGAGGTGATTGAAGAAAAGTTTTGTGGTGAGAAGGGTGCCTCTGGACCGCTGATTTTTCTTACTTGTATTCCCAAACACAACTTCATCTTTTTAAACCAAGATGTGCTGATAGGGAGCTTACATAGATGCTCCCTGTAAGCTTGACCAAGCTTGGTGGGGACACGAAGGGAAACCTTATCTCCAAGGGCACCCAACTAAAGCAGCCCCTGATTAACTCTGCAGCCAAAGGAGGCCAGGAGAGAAAGTGACATGCCTCACTCAGGGGTCCCCTGGCTGTAGAGGCTATGAGCTGAATCATTTGGAGCTGTTCCTCATTCCCTTCTTCGTGCTCTTCTGGCCCCCATAGGCCCACCATCTCAACTAGATGACTCTGGCTAGCAATAGATCCTTTGGGGACAGGCTTTGATCCCTGGGGGGCGGGCCTCACCAGGCCTTCTCCTCCAGTTGGGAAGTATACTTCCAGCACTAGGTGAAGAAAAGAATGACCCTAACAAACTACAACTGGTCTTCTCACTACAGAATCCTCAGGGCTGGGCAGGAAGTCTGACATACCATGAGCCCAGTGTGGTAATAAATAAACCCTATGGAAAAGAGGGGACTTTAACCTTGTTTAAGTACAATATTGTGGAGCAAAGAAGAGTTATATTGGTTGATGAGAAGGCTGCCATATCTATTTCTCTCATACCATTTTTTTGCCCCCCTCAGAAGTTTTAGAACAATAGAAATCAATTAATATACATGGCCACATAACACATGTGCAGGAAACGTCTGTGTGTTCTTCTATACATGCTAGGCAAAGGGAGAGAGAGAGCGAGAGATTGATTGATTGTTAATGATGAGTAACCATTTAAACAGTGCTGGCGGGGTGGGGGGGGGGGAGTATAAGCCCCAAGATGAGTGAGTGTGAAAGGGAAGGTGGAAAGCTGGAGTTCCCCTGGGTGGTCTGATACTTCCAAGCTTCTCATAGCATGAACATCTCCTACCATAAATAGGGTTCTAGTGTTTAAAGATACATAGTTTTGGTACAATAAGGCCTATAAACTGAAGCTGGCAATTTGGGGTATAAAAGCCATGTATGTGGTCCTTGAGACATTTCAAGGATTTCAAGGGCATTTTTGACCCCATGCATTTTATAACTTGTACCCTGACTTTGGAACCTCCACCAGGTGTCATGCACTGCTCCAATGTTAGCAGATTCAGGGTTTGGATATTCTGCCTGGATTCCAACCAGAGGTATCTGTGACCAAAGACTGGGTCAGGAAGCAAGCTGCTCTGCATGAGGGTTCCCAAGCACCCCCCTGAGGCTGGTGTCACAATTGAGGGAAACCAGTCCAACTCTGCAGTGCTGCCCAGCTGAGCGGGCCCCCAGAGCCCGGCGTTCCCCATCCTGCCTGTGTGTGTGTGTTTATGAGCTTAGGAACAACACTGCCCTCACAGTTAGCTTCACTCAAAGCAAAGGCACAAAGTGCCTTTCAGAGCTTGCCTTCAGCACAACCCGTTATAATCCTATAACATGCTTCACAGCCGGGCAGTGTTCCTTGCTAGCCAGAAGCCTGCAGACTGGAATAAAGAAGCCTGTTCTGCATTTCTAGGAACGGTGCCAAGAGCAGGGCCTGCATTCTCGCCTGGGCCAAGTGGGGCTCATTTGTGCTGCTGGAGGAGTGGTGGGCCTCCACACGCAAGCCCACCACTGGTTATAAGCTCCTTTCAGAAGAGCAGACAGCCAGACATGGCTGAGAGACCATCAATCAACTCCTCAAATCCCACTGCTATGGCAGTGAGCAGAACAGGCCCAGCATGAGGCAAAAACTTCAGAAGTTAAAGTGGCTGTGGCAATCTTTTCAGCCAACAGGACGATGCCTTGTTCTGTTAGCATTATACTTCACATCAGAGTTAGCGGGTTCTTTTTTTTTTTTTTTTTAAAGATTTTATTATTTATTTGACAGACAGAGATCACAAGTAGGCAGAAAGGCAGGCAGAGAGAGAGAGAAAGGAGGAAGCAGGCTCCCTGCTGAGCAGAGAGCCCGATGTGGGGCTCGATCCCGGGACCCTGAGATCATGATCTGAGCCGAAGGCAGAGGCTTAACCCACTGAGCCACCCAGGTGCCCCGGTTCTTTTTTTTCTTAAAGTTCCATTCATTTGTCCATCCATCCGTCCGCCCACCCATCCACCCATGAATGAAAGAGTGTTTACTGCAGAGCAGATGCTCAATTAGCTACATTTCTCCCCTTTCTTCCCTTCCCATTCCTGAACCTCTGTGCCAGAAGGGTGTGTAACACAACTGCTCAAGAAATACGGTTGACTTTAAAACACAGCCTTTCATCTAGAACCTCAGCAGTGAGGTGCGCGTTTGCAGAAGGAGCTCAGGTGACAGCAGTCAATCCCCTAAAGCCCAGCCTTCAAGCATGTGCACCTCCATCTGCTCCCCTGGCATCTGGAGCTATCCCTTCTACCCCTGCTAATCTCACACATGTACCTACACGAACATGCTGGATACACATGTGTACCAACACCTCTCCCCACCACTTCCATGTGGGCAACATTCCCAGTTAATGACCGAGCTCCTGCTCCACTCTGCCACTTCAGTTTCGATGGGAGAGGGGAGTCAAAAGCCTGAAAAAGTTCTGGCAGTGAATTCTGAGAGATCAAGACTGTGGTTTCCTGCAGATGGGTAAAAATGGCACAAACGAAACACTGATAATATCTAAAATCATACCAGTGTTATTACTCTCCCCCTGCCTGGGGTTATGTCCTCTGGCTCCAGGCTAGATTTATGAAAATATATCCCTGGATATTCTAAAGTTGGAAGACTTCATTCATGCATTCATTTAAAGATCTAAACCAGCTGAGAAACCGGTTAAGTGATAGACTCTTTCTCTTTCTCCCAGGTTCCAGCTAATCCTGTGGATTGCTAGCTATAATACAAAAATAATCAAGACTTTATGTTTAGAAAAAAAAAAAAGAATATTGGGGCACCTGGGTAGCTCAGTGGGTTAAAGCCCCCTTCGGCTCGTGATCCCAGGATCCTGGGTCAACCCCGTGTGGGCTCTCTGCTCAGTAGGGAGCCTGCTTCCTCTTCTCTCTCTGCCTGCTTCTCTGCCTACTTGTGATTTGTTTGTCAAATAAATAAAATCTTAAAAAAAATGAATATTTGTTTTGCCCTGATATACCACACACAGGTACATTTCCTAGTCTCTAGTTCATTATAGCAGTGATTCTCAACCGGGGGCAATTTTGTCTCCCCATCCCCGACCTTCCTGTGATATGTGGCAATGTCTGGATACATTTTTGATTGTCACTGGGGAACGGTCCTAGTGGATCTAATGGATAGAGGCCCAGGATACTGGCAGACATCCTATAAGGCACAGGGACAGCCCCCACAACAAAGAATTAACAGGTTCAAAATACCAATTAACGGTGCTGTTGAGAAACCCTGCATTAAACAGAGAGTAGAACTAAAATACAACATCAGAGCTGGGATAATCTGTTGGTTTAATCTGATAATTTAACAGATAATCTGTTGACCTCAAGGATATTCTTGCTTCAGACCTTGACCATTGATTAATGTCAAATGTCAGTCTGGGCCTGGTGGGGGAAAGAAAAAAAAATGCTTCAGTGTGCCAGGTAGCCTCAGAATTATTGACATGCCTAGAATCTTTCCCTGTTGTCCAAACCTGACCCTTCACAGAATAACAGATTTCATAAAACACAAAAGGACAAGAGAACAAACAGTATGGGAATAAAGGGCAGGGGACAGAAAACTGTCTTAAACTCTTCAGATAGGAAAATGCACTTCAAAAGACCAGTGAAAATGAAAGTTTCAACAAAAGGTAATATTTAAGAAGAAATTGGGGAGGAGGAAGAAATGGTTCAAAGCTTGGTCTTTCCCAGGAGAACCTTTTTCACCCTATTTAATTGTTTTGGGGGGGAGAAATTCAAGCTCAGTGATGAAATAAAAACCCCAGAGGATTCGATTTACTGTCTTTCTGATACATGGTATATTTGGCCACACAGTGTGTATGACTAGAAACCTGTCTTCACTCAAGATTTTGCAATAAGAATCCCGACTTTCTCCAATTTGAGCTGATTACTATCAGCAGGCTTGTTTTGCTTATAGAATGTAAGCCAGCCTTTAGAACACTTTCTGTATACTACTAGAAGGTCTTTGAACTATATGGATAGTCTGCATTTGTTTGAGAGTATTTCATATCTTTTGACCAAGAATTCAATAAGTTATACTCTAAAAATATTTGTTCCCCTCAGACTACCGTTAATGTTACATTATATAGGTTTTCTACACTAATCATTGCATGGAGGAATTAAAAAATCTAAAATATGTAAATTCTAGCTTTGGATAGGAGTGTTTTCTCTTTCTTCAACTACCAACTCAGCAATCAAATATTCCCTCAAACCTAAGATGCTGAAGACTGTAATATGTGTTATTATTTTATGTATTACCAAGAAAGAAAAAAATGTTGCCAAGTGAAATATAACATGTGATCAATTATGAGCTACATCCCAATTCTAGAAAAAATAAAATGTGGGAGAAATGTGCATTTCAATGATAGCGATATTCCTATCATCTGGGTGGGATTTGAAAACCTACATATTTATAGAAACATGACCTCTGGGAATTCAGGGACAATAATTCAAGAGACCACCTGTAGAGAAACCAGCTGAGAAGCTTATCAAATCCATACCCGTGGGCCCCACTTTGAGTCTGCTGAATTGGACTCTAGGAATTTGAGTTTTTGATAAACACCCTCAGAGAACAGTTGTTTGAGTAGCATGGTGTTGTTAGAATTATCAGCCAGTCCCAGAATGAACCTGCCCACTTCTCCCATTCCAGGAATATTCTGAACCACTGAGTCTCGGGCCAGGCTAATTGGGTAATTAGCCCAATGGTTATAGCATCAAAATCCAGAGTGGGCATGGAGAGCTGCTTATTTGCTCATGCAGTACTGAGGAGCTATTATACGCTGGAGAGCCAGCTCTGTACATACGGGTGCATCAGGGATACAAGGAAAAATATGCAAGTTCACACTCCAAGTAAACTACCAACTAAGCCACCCACCAGGAGACATGTTCTGGCTCTTAGAACTTGATTTACAATCTGGTATCCAGAGTTTCAATTAAAAACATGCTTATCTCCATAGCCAGGGGACATGACTGCATTTAAGTTTTTAAAAAATTAGCTGTAGCAGTAAAGAATGGGAGGAAGGCAGTTGGCTTAAGATGTTTACTTGAAAAAGATCTCGGGCTGGGGTGGGGGGTGGTGCCGGGAGGGGAGTGGTGTGTATAGAAGACCTTAATTAAAGAATGAGTTCAATGAGCAGAAGCAGACCTGGGGACTCCTGGGAAGCATGTGTTTCACTCATGTGGTGGGAACAGAAGTTGGTTGGTGTGTGCTAGAGGGCAGCCCGTGAGCTAAAATTGTTCCTCATTATTATGGGCCTCTGACAATACTACACAGGGGACAGACGGTGTAGGTTCACTGGGTGCTTTGGTTAAGTGGGAGGTGAGTTCCGCTCTGTTTGAATTTTTTCCACCTCACATCCAAAACCAAGCTCAGCGACTCAGGTCTCATTAGCTCACTGTTCTCACTGAACCAAAAGCCTTGGAAACAGAAGGCTGAACACAAGTCCAGGCTTCTAGTCTACCATCCTTTATTGCTGCATGATCATTTAGTTCTTTGGCATGACAAGAACAACTATCAAATGGCTTCCTACCAAATAATTCCTCTCACTCAAGGCTGTCCTTCATCCCCAGTCTAGGGGAACCCCTACTTTGTGCAACCCCCCCTGAAGACTTCTCTTTCTCCAAAATCCATCCAGCTTATAATGATGGATTCGAGGTGTCACCACCACCTGACAGGGAGCTACAAAGGCACAGGCACCATGTTTATCTCACTCACCACAGGGGCTCCAGCTCCTTCTATCACGCTGGCACATGGCAGAAGGATCCATATTGGCTAAATGAACATTAAATTGAAGTGGGACTAATCAAAGTACATGCCATGGAAGAGATGAATCCAGAAAAGAAAGTTTGTAATAGGAACACAGCATATTTAGAATTTCTGTGATGGGGGGCGCCTGAGTGGCTCAGTCAGTTAAGCGTCTCCTTTTGGCTCAGGTCATGATCCCAGAGTCCTGGGATCAAGCCCCACTTCAGGATCCCTGCTCTGCGAGGAGTCTGCTTCTCCCTCTCCCTCCTCCCCTCTGCTCATGCTGTCTCTGTCTCTCTCAAATAGATAAATAAAAATCTTAAAAAAATTTTTTTTGGTAGATATGCTTCTTGAAGAATCCAAAAGGCATCAAAACCACTTTGAGAGAAGTGTTCCTGCAGTATGAGGCTATGAGGCCCTTTTGACTATTACTGACAGCTTTCAGTTCCCTCCAGCTTTTTACACAGACCTGGCAATTTACACTAATTCCGGAACCAGGTGGACTTGTCAGGGAGCCCGAAATCAGTGACAAAGGATATCAATGAGGCTGTTTTCAGAGATGCCTTGTAACATGCTCATCGTCCTTTTCTCGCCCTCCAGAGGCACTTTCTTCCTTTTCCTTCTTTAGGTTTTTGATTCCAAGTTGAACTCCCTATATATATTTTTTCTTTCCAACTTGCCACACTCATACCTCATGTTTCTTATATTGCAACTTTGTTCTCTTGAGTTGGGCCTCTCATGAGGGCTGACTTCGAAGGGGGAGGGGAGGTTTTTCCTGGTGTTTCTGCAAGATTAAACATGGTGCTAATCTCAAGTTCTCAGGCTGACGTGAAAGTACGGACTCAAGGACTTTTTATCCAAGGAAGCCAATGGGAGAAGAAGGAAATTTCTCTGCTGGCTGCTCCTTCAAGGGAGGGTGCCACTCTCCCCGTCTGGGCGTCCTCACCTGGAGTCTTATAAGAGACGCTTTGAGAGCTCATTCTAGTTTAGACACAGTACACGAGAAACAAAATTCATCTGTCAGGGTGTGGGAGGAAGGAAGGGAGGAAGGTAAGAGAGAATTAAAATTGTAAAGCTAACATCACGTGGCTTCCTCCTTGAACTTTAATAACCCAGCACTGTTTGTAGGCTCAGAAAAACCAAATGCAGTGGGTAGGTACAAGGATTGCTCTGGTGCCAGGAAAATGCAATAAGACATAACGTTTACAAGGTAAGCAATGAAGAAACGCCCTGCGGGAACAAAACAACTTCTAACATCTCTGAAGTTGGCAGCCAGGTGCCTGAAACATCAGCCCTGCATCCAAAATGCACAATAACATAGGACCACCTTCTTCAAGATGAGGTCATTTTTTCAGAGGAAACAATGGCTGGATGGGCCGGGTTTCTACGATTGAGGGAAAGGGGGGAATTTGATCAGTATTTTCTTTGTCACAGCAATACCCATTTCAATGCATGTGAAAGATTTTCCACATGTTGGGCAAATTTTCCAGAAGTTTTTCAAGGGAGAACTTTCTGCAGATTACCTTGGCTTCTGAAAGGGGTGTCTTTCTCTCTGAGTTGGAGGGATCTTATTCTGTCCCATGCTGTTATCAAGAAGATCTAAAACTACAACTCTTCTTTCAGATTCTGCTGTTATAAAATGTGGTTTGGGGTGTCTTGTTACACTTTACCCCCAGAAATGTTAAAGGAAGTGCCTGTCACCAACACTCAAAAATAAAAATGAAAATGATGCTGGCCGGGCTCAAAAACCAAAGGGATCAGCATTTTGCTTCAGTTTCCTGTTCATAAAAACTTTATAAAAACAACCCACCCATTAAAGAAAAAAAGTCCACAACAATAGCTCATTATTCTTTTCCTAAACCTTGCCTCATGCCACTCCGAAATTAGGTGCCATCATGTTTCCTGAGTTATGGGTTCCAAACACCACATCCCTTTCCTCCCTTCCTTGCCCCCACCCCACCTGGCATCACTCCTGAATTTAGACACTTCAGTTTATGAGCTCAGCAGGGAGAGGCCAGCACCTTCCCTCCTACCTGTCCAGAGGAGGCCAAGCATCCGTACCAGCTGGAAGCGGGAGTAATGGAGCCTTCCAAATTAATTACCATCCCCTAAAGGAACTTTTAATAGGAAAGGTGCACAGTTACAAAGTGAAGGGAAAAAAAAGACACCTACAGACTGCGCTAGTAAACTGAAAACTAATTGTATAATGTGTTAATTTTTGAAGAATACAAAATTTCCCTTCTTCCCTGGTGCTATAGTAAACTTTATGGAATACTGAACCCCTCATCCTTCAGTTCCTGGTAGAACATAGGAAAATGCAGGCTCTGGAATAAGAAGCCTAGATGCAAGCAGGAAGTTTTCCACTTGCTAACTTTTGGACAATTTACTTAACCATGCCAAACCTCTGTGTAATCATCTATAAAATGAGGCTACAAGAGCCGTAAGGCTTTGATGAGATAAAATATATGAATAGTTTAATGAGGTAATACGTATGTCAGTGTTCTAGGCACAAGGTAAGCACATAATCCATATTGATAATAACCTTTTCTACTGTGTTTTTTCTCAATGAATTAGAAAGGAAAAGACGGGGGGGGGGGCACCTGGGTGGCTCAGTTGGTTAAATGTTTGCCTTCAGCTCAGGTCATGATCTTGGGCTCCCTATTCAGTGGGCAGTCTGCTTCCACCTCTCCATCTGCACCTCCCCTGGCTTGTTCTCTCTCTCTCTCTCTCTCTCTCTCTCTCTCTCTCTCTCATAAACAAATATTTTTTTTTAAGGAAAAGATGGGATCTGGGGATCTTTTTCACCCTTCTTGCTTCTAGAGAGGTTAATAATTCTTTAAATCCATGATTTCAAATACTGACTCAACCATTGTGCATATATAAAAAGCAGTGGCACAGGAAAAAGCGAACTGACCTACATTTGAAGATGGAGGGTCCGATCCTGGTTCTACCTCTAAATTTGGTGTGTGACCTTGGACAAGTCAACTAAACTCACTAAGGCCCAGTTTCTTGAACTGTAAAATAAGGTGATTTAAACACAGTTGCTTACCTTCTCTGTCTCTATCAAACCCCAAAGACTGAAGTATCTATGAAGTACTGCCTGGTTTTGGGTTATTTTATTTTAGGAAAGAAAATAAAACCAATATTATCACCTCGTGACGAATGCATCCTTATCTAAAATCAGCATGTTTGCTGGAGGCAGCCCACATTTTGGGTAGTTCAGTATGGTAACATTTTACACGGGTTCATCTGAAAATTCAGCTTGATGTTCTCATTTGCCAGGAAATGCAACGAGGAATACAGACTCCTTTAATATCAAATGGCCAAGAAAGCGAGATCTAAACAGCGGTAAAATCAACCATGAGCAAAAAACAAACAAATGAACAAACAAACACTGAGGGGCGCTTGGGTGGCTCAGTGGGTTAAGCCTCTGCCTTCGGCTCAGGTCATGGATCTCAGGGTCCTGGGATCAAGTCCCACATCGGGCTCTCTGCTCGGCGGAGGGCCTGCTTCCCCCTCTCTCTTTGCCTGCCTCTCTGCCTACTTGTGATTTCTCTCTCTGTGTGTCAAATAACTAAATAAAATCTTTAAAAAAAAAAAAACAACACTGAAAGGGAAATGTAGCTACATTATACATGGGATGGAACAGGCCTGAAATATACCACCGTTACTTAAAAATAGGTACTGGGCCACATGGCGCTTGTGTTATCTATATGACAACATTTGGTTCCTACTGTGTCCTCTTCCTACAGGCCTGCTATGACGAGGAGAGCTGTCTGTTCCTTCAGTCACCAAGTCTTGCTGCGTTGTGGATTTTCCCCAGTCCTAACTTCCTTTCTGCCCTTCGGGTAGGCTGCTTATGTCCAGGTAGAAGGACGGCAGCCAGTTCTGTTCTTGATGCAACACACAGATGGCTGTTGGCATGTGGTGCTCAGCACCAGGAACTTCGGGGCTGAGGGCTCTGTGGACTCCAGGCCAAGCTTCTGATGCAAAATACTGGCGCTGAGGTCACACAGTTATAAAAATCAAAACTAAAGAGAAAGATACGCTGTGGTGACTTGTCAACAGTGCTCTGTAAATAAATGGAACTAGACTTACTGAATAAATCATAAGCTTCATTATTCTCTAACATCTGTGTCTCCCACTTGATGGTAAGCTTCATAGGGGCAAAACGCTTGACTCTCTTATTCAGGGTTCTAGCCCCAGTGCCGAAAGGTGCCTGGCAAGTCCCAGGAACTCAACAAATGACGACCTTAGCTGATGCCCACTCAGAGTTTGCTCTCTGCCAGGCACCGTGTTTGACTCTACGTGACATATGTCAGGTATTCCTCACAACAATCCAATAAGGTAGGTCCTTCTATAAAGGGAGAAACTGAGGTACAGGGCGTTCAACTTGCCCAAAGTCACAGAGCTGGTAAATGGCAGAGCCGAGATTCAAATGCAAGTACTATGCTTCCAGAACCTTCAGCTCCAATCATGAAGTGGAACATTAATTATTTTCAGGCTACTTGCAACATAGCCGGTGTCCTGATACCAGAGACTATGATGCGAAGCATCAAGGAGTCAAGCCTGCATGATATGATTAAAAGAACATCAAACAAGAGTCAGGAAACCTAGGTTCAAATCTTAGCCCTGGACTCCTACACCAACTTTGGTCAAGTCCTAGGACTTCTTTGCTCACCAGTTTCTCCTGCTGGTCAAAAAGGGGTTGGATGGCCACTCAGATCCCTGAGTTGTAAATTGACAGTTGTAAATCCCAAGTGCTAGAGTCCCCCCAGACATCATCTCCCATCCAGACAACTGCAGCTCACCCAAGTCATTCTTCCATCTTCCAGTCTTCAACAATCTTCAACAATCACACAAGTTACTCAATCTCTCAGAGCCTCAGTGCCCTCATCTGCAATTAGGATAGAACAGCACCGACTTCAAAGGGTGCGGGTGAAGATTAGAGAGAAGCCAGATAAGAGGCTAACACATAGTAGTAATTTTAGACACAGTAGCTAGGTTTATTATGGTCCCGAAGAGAGCTGGGAGATAAATCTGGGGGAGGAAAGAATCTCCTTAAAGCCCAGGAACCAACCAAACAAAGTGGTTTAAATAATTTAAATAATTTCTAAGAGTAGAGTACATGTCTGCCACATCCCCAGATCAAAAATTCTTGATTGGATTCTTTTCCAAAAAATGGAGTAATACAGACAGATGTGAGTTAACTTCAGATAGAACAAAAAGGAACCATTGTGATCTAGGGAGTTTACATGTGTGTGCTGAAACACTAGAAAACTTACTTTAGGCCAGCCCCGTGACAAGCCTGTGATATGTATTATCCTACTGAGTCCTCACAACTTGCTGAAAAGGGCACTTTCTCTGTTATATGATGAGGGTGTAGAAGCTCAGAAAGGATAAGTAACTTGCTCAAGGCCACACAGCTACTGAATATCCACACGAGGACTTAGTTGGCTCAGCAGCAGGTGGTCTTAACAGCAGCTACACCCCCTCCCCGAAGATTGAATGTTGGTGGCCTCAGTACACCCCAAAGCCACAGAGCAGCAGTCCTTGTCCACAACACAGGCAGGTGGCTTTACTTTACTTTACTTTACTTTACTTTACTTTTTACTTTACTTTACTTTACTTTACTCAAGCTGCCTTGGGTTTCAGTCCCCCTTGACCTACAGACTCCTAGCAGCTGTGGACAAATTATTTAACTTTCCTAGATCCTGTTCCGATCAAACTGAATGTACTGGATTAGAGTTTTCCAAACCAAGTCTTGTCCATTGACATTTTACCTCCAGAAGGTTAGGAACAAAAGAGCTGAGATGTGAGTAGTCCTCTGTCCCAATTTCCTGGCTGGGGGAAGGGGTGGCATACATTGTGAACAAACCCAGAACTGGGTGACCCCTCAATTCCCTTTCATCTTGAAGATAATGAAATTCTGCTGAATGTTAGGTGATAGGGAAAGAGGGAATCAGAGAGGGACTTAAGGGAATCATGGGGGGCAGGATGACAGGGGGTTCATTTGAAACTGTGTGTGCATAGCAACCACAATGAACACACTTAGCTTGTAAGCATACTCGGGGTGCTCTGGGGTGGCGGCAGGTGGAGGTAAGGGGGAAGGGAAGTTAAATCCCTCCTCTTGAAATGACCACTGTCACACACAGCAAGCACTCAGTCGATGCTGGCAGAATTGAAATCAAAAGAAAAAAAACTTTGATCCAGTTGACAGAAATAGAGCTGCTGCAGACGAATAAATATGCCAAAAAATGCTAACAATTTCTTTCCTTTGTTCCCAGCCACCCCGTCGATCATAAGCCATTTTTGATCTCCAGATGAGTTCTTGTCCATGTGAACGAGCACACCTCTTCCCACAGGATAACCGCAGGTAAGCCTTCCCTCTGTCTCCATCCTAAGCTCTTGGAACCTGAACAAAGGTGAGCTGTCTGAGAGCTAAAGAATTCTTCTTGTTTTCATTTCTTTCCTTGCCCAGGGCAGTGACAAATACTGTTTCATGAGTTTCCAGCGTAGCTTTTAGAACTCAAAGGATAAAGAACGTCCACAAGAAAGACAGAGAATAAAGAAGGTAGGAGAATTAAAAAATTTAAGATATACATATATATAAAATATGTATTATATACACATCATTCAACCAGTTGGAGATATATATATATATATATATATATATATATATATAAAAAATTTACCTCAGTCAAACCTGTTGGGGTCTCCCTCTGGAGATGCCAGGAGTCTCCATAACCCCGGGCAATCCTTTTGTACTTTTATTCTAAAAACAAGATTTCAGAGTAAGCTCGGGTCTTCTGACCCCCAGCTGACGTTCCCTCCATGAAGTCAGGTTGCTTCAGGAGCCACGTCCCCGTGCCACAAACAAGGCTAGCACATAACAGGTGTTCCATAAATATTTGTTGAATAAATTAAAGAACAAAGGACAGAAAACGTCTCAGAAGACAAGTAGGGAAGGCTGTCAACATGAGTGGATGAACTGGCTGACGCTGGAAAAGTCTTGTGTGCCTTTGAATTCAAGTCCAGAATAGCCATCACCCCCCTTATCTTTCTCTGCCTTTCAAACATCACCAGTTGTGAAAATCCTAGACCAAGGTTTTCTTCTCAGAAGCCCTCCCAGATCCAACCAGCTCGGAGTATTTCCAATGACTCTCATTGCTACCGATCATTAACCATGTCAGGTGGCAGCTTCTGAAATGACTTAACACTACAGCCATGTACCTTTTCTGATTACTTCTCCTCCTAGAACTGGAGGGTAGGGCCTATCCACACCTACCTCTGGATCTGTTTTTAGGACACTGAAACAAAGATAAGAATGACTTGCAGAGCAATGACTAACTACGACTGGAGTATTTTTAAGCTAATAGAGTTACCTACTCCTATATCAAACTTCTTCCTCCCAGTTGAATGATCAACAGAAGCTTTGTGTGGTTCTCCTACAGTCTGGGGAGTAATAATTGCCTTACACTCCACTCAGGGAAAGACTGGAAGGGGGCATTTCCCCTCGAAATACCCCGTTAAAGTTAAGGATGGTGCTTATCAAACTTCCAGATCCACTTACCAGTTTGCTGAAAACATGAGGGAAAGAAAACTTAAGCCCCACCATGACAAAGCAAAAAAGCAATCACTGAAACAAGGATAGAAAACATTTCACAAGATCAATGACCTGGTTTCTTCAACCAATCAATAGCATGGGGGAAAAAACAGGGAGAAGGAAATTTTACCAAGTCGTAAGAAACAGGTGAACCATGTTGGGATCCTGCTTCAAACAGAACCTCTTTAAGAGTCTCATGCTCTGCTGACTGAGCCAACCAGTGCCTCTCCCCACCCCGCCTTTTTTTTCCCAAAAGGATCTCTCTCAAGACAATTATCATATGATCTCTCTGATATGAGGAATTTGAGAGGCAGGTGGGGAGTTGTGGGGGGAAGGGAGGGAAAAAAAATGACACAAGATGGGATCGGGAGGGAGACAAACCACGAGACTCTTAATCTCACAAAACAAACTGAGGATTGCTGGGGGATGAATTGGGGAGGGATAGGGTGGCTGGGTTATGGACATTGGGGAGGGTATGTGCTATGGTGAGTGCTGTGAATTGCGTAAGACTGATGATTCACAGAACTGAACTCCTGGGGCTAATAATACATTTTATGTTAATTAAAAAAAAATTTAAAAAAAGTTTTGCTTTTTGTTTTTGAGAGAGAGAGAGACAGAGCTTCATGCAGATGGAAGTAGTGGGGAGGGGCAGAGGGAGAGAGAAACTCTTAGGCAGACTCCACCCACAGCGTGGAGCCTGATACAGGGCTCCATCTGACAACCTTGAGAGCATGACCTGAACCGAAATCAAAAGTCGGTACCTTAACTGGCCGAGCCACCCCAGCGCCCCACACAGAATCTCTCTGAGACAAATAACAAGAATGCCCTCCCTATCACCTAAGATGCAGTCCAAAGGCAAATTTGAATTGGGGATCTGACTTTGGACCGAAAATTAGATGATGCGAGGGAATTCTTGTTAGTCTTGTTAATTGTGACAAGCCGTGGGAGTTATGAAAAAAAATAAAACATCCTTATCAGGTAGAGACGTTCGCTGAAGTTCTGACGACTGAAATGATAGGATGCTGAAAACACAGTGTGGTGAGACTGGGAAGAGGTTCGCCATCGTGGATTCTGGATGTTGGGTGAGAGGAGGTGCTAATTACACTATTCTCTCTGCTTCTCTCATGTGGGCAGATCACCAGGCATCATGTCTAACATACTAAATTGTCCAACTTAGCAAATGATAGTTCCCAGGGCTGGTGAGGGCACAGGGAAAGGGCACACTCAGAATCGTTGATGACGGTGAAAACTCTAACACTGAGAAATATTAATATACACCGAGAGCAACAGAAACGTGCAAGTGTCTCGGCCCAATTTTCTTATGTGAGGGAGTTTACCAAATAAAAAATCATCCGAAAGGAAGTATTTTCAGTGCCTTGTCAATTTAATACTGATGAAGTAGAAATAATAAGACTCAGCTATTGAATATGGAACATGCACTACATGCCAGGAACTATACGAAATGTTTTATATACATTCAACAATCCTTCGAGGGCAGTACTCTCATTCTCCGGGCAAGTGCCCAAATTGGCGCAACTGAAAAGTGGCAGAGCAGGAAATCACATCAGGTTCGCTTCAGGGCCCACATTTTCCAGTCCTGTGCTAAGTTGCCTTGAAAGTCAAATGCTGGACAACGCGGGATGTTTAATTAAATGACAGGACATCCACGGTAAACAGTATACTACTGAAGCCTAGCAACATGAAAAATGCTACATTAAAAAAAAAGCAGTTTGAAAGCCATTTATCAGAGCACCTCTGCGGTATGTATGCATGCGCAGGAGAAAACACACACAATGAAAATCATGTTTGTGTCAACTATGGGTCACGTGGTTGCGTTCTTTTTATAATGAAAAAATTGCAGGGGCGATCATCGAACTGAGGTGCGTCACGACGGTGGGTAGAACCAGGGCATTTATTTGGTAGTGGTGTTGCCATAAATATTGTAAATCATCAGTTTCTTCAAATCAGTTTTTTCCCCCCTTCTTCTTTGGAAGCCTACCAAAACTAAAGGAAGAAATATCCCTCTTCTCCCTCAAATATCTTTCCAATGACCTCTGCTAGGAATTCACCTATTTTGATCAGGAAGCGAGCATGATCCCATCATTTCCCCTTGCAGCAGATGCGGAGTAAAATGTTATAATATAAGATGGATGTCTTACACATACCACAAGAGGGGGGGAAAAAAAGACAGCTTAAATGGATCTATAAAGGATTGTTTTATGATCAAGGTTCCCTCTGAGTCTGTGAAATCCTCTCACAGGTCGTTTGTTATTAACATGACTGAGAAAAGCACCAGAAAGTAGGACAGGAGGTTCTTCTTCTTATCACAGCCCAGTCCAGGCACATCCTAAGTGCATCTAAGGAACTACTCATAGCCTCAAGATCCCTTGTCACACAGCTCAGCATCCTGGATTCACTCTCCTCCTCCCCCTCACCTCCCCTGGACAGACATATCTGACCAGCTCCCAGGGACAAGTTCCCTGTGAGATTATGTACATGGAAATGCTCTGGAAACTATAAAACGCTCTTACAGATGGGAGGTTATTCTGATTAAAAACCTGATACGTGCCCTTGTGTGTTTCTTCTGCCATAAATGAATTCCAGAGAGGTTCCTTGGGGAGGAGAAAGAAAACTAACTAGTTCCCAGGCTGTTTTACCAGCCAGAACCAGGGTTGCCATAAATAATCAACTTTTTATGACAAAGCTTCTGCAACTGCCAGGGGGATCATTATCACCTGAAAAAGGCACTAATCTGTGAGCCAAGCCACGTGACCATATGTGATTATCCGTGGTATTCGTCAGTACCTGTCACTGAGATAACAGCTTAATCTTGAGTGGAGGAGGCAAGCATATTTTAGAGAAAGGCCTGCAAGAGAGTCCCCTTTAAAGAGCTAAACAAAGAGAAAAGATCTCGGGGAAAGAAGAAAAACAAGGAGCCAGACAGCCAGCTGGAAGAGAAGGCTGAGCTAACGCCACTGACCGACCCTTCAGGGAGTTAGTGCAACTTTTGTGGGAGATTACGGAAAAGCTACTGTTTCAAAGCCTCTGGACATCAGAGGAAGAAACACAAAGGAGAGTTTGCTCAACGGAGAGCTTTAAACAATTCAAGTTCAAACAAACAGAATTCCAGGAATTAGGAAGAAAGGAAATTGCAAGGTGCTTTGCAAACCGCCCGCAAAGAAAAGGATGTTTAACCATTAAATGTCAGTGATAAAAAGAGTGATCTTGGGGCGCTGGAGTTTATTTTGGAGGGGGAGGGGTGAGGACAAGAAATAATAAGTTAATTGTAATTGTAATAAGCAATGATTATATGACTGGCAGCTGGGCTTTCCTGAGCTCTTCTTAGGGGCAGCACTGTGTACGCTTTATCTCCATGACAGCCCTGTGAGCTCAGACCTACTCCTGACCCCATCACAGAGGAGGAACCTGGGGCTCAGACAGGCTCCACAACTTCTTTGGGGGGTCACAGTGGCAGGACTATGATTTACCCAAATTTGGTGAAAAGCTCAGCCGTGGAACCCTTTACACACAGGTATATAATTACCAGATCTCGCAGATCGGACTCTTTTTTTAAAGATTATTGACAATTGTAAAAGTCAGAGCTGATGGCCAACTTAGTCAACATCCTGGATCCTTGTCTTCCTTCCTAAAGATAAAATGAAAAGAATGGAATGCTATTCGGTCCATTTTAGCAACTGTGGATGTTTTCTGGAAAAGGTGGGAGGAAAACAATTGGAGAATTCTATCATTATTAAGAGCTAATTACATACCAGGATTCTCAGAGTGGTATCACCCGTTTAAAGATTCTTCTAACACGGGGCGCCTGGGTGGCTCAGTCGTTAATTGTCTGCCTTTGGCTCAGGTCCTGATCCCAAGGTCCTGGGATCGAGCCCTACATCGGGCTCCCTGCTCAGTGGAGAGCCTGCTTCTCCCTCTCACACTCCCCCTGCTTGTGTTCCCTCTCTCACTGTGTCTCTCTCTGTCAACTAAATAAATAAAATCTTAAAAAAAAAAAAGATTCTTCTAACAAAAAAAAAAAGGTTTCACGTGCAAAAAGGAATTGAGGAAAACATATGAGGTGACAAGATCAGGGTTACACAGCCAGCTAATTACAGAGCACTGTTAGGAACCCGCCTGCTGGAGTCCAGCTGCCCGAGTCTGAATTCTGATTCTATTACTCATTGATCTGGGACACTGGGTGAGGGGATCCTTCTGAAGCTCAGTTTCCTCATCTATAAAATGGGGATGAAAACAATGCATAGGACTATTGTGAAAACCAGAAGAGATAATGCATGGGAAGTGTGAGGCACAGCCAACAAAGTGGCTAAATTGTTTCATATACAAAGCCCCTTGCACTTCATGCCAGGTTTCTTCATAATCTATAGAATATTCACGAGTGGAATGAGTAACTGTCATTTGCAAAAGCATCAAATTAAGAATATTACTCAATTCAAGACCTGGTGCTTTCTCCACACTGTAGTCTGTGGTGGAGAAAGGAAAACAATCTTCCCATGTGTTCTCCTCTGCTGGATTTTGGTATTTAATAAGTCCTGATGACACAATGGTAGCTTTTCCAACAAATTCCATTACAATCTCAGAAACTCGTCATCAGTAATAGATAGGCACAAATGTTTTCTGTTTGTTTAGTTTCATTTAGTCATCCTGGTGAAAACTGACAAACGCTATTGCTCTTGATCCTTGCAAGACAGCAACCGAGGAAGCCTTCATTTTTTTTTTAAAGATTTTATTTATTTATTTGACAGAGATCACAAGTAGGCAGAGAGGCAGGCAGAGAGAGAGGAAGGGAAACAAGCTCCCTGCTGAGCAGAGAGCCCGATGCAGGACTCGATCCCAGGACCCTGGGATCATGACCTGAGCCGATGGCAGAGGCTTTAACCCACTGAGCCACCCAGGTGCCCGGAAGCCTTCATTTTTATGGGTTTAACAGACTGCTCCAATCATGACTTTAATTGCTTATGTTGCTGGCACCTGGAGTCGATTCTTCAAGGGCTCTGGTGTGGCGGGGCACTCTGGGGCTTTGACTCGCTCAGCATCGGTTCCTCCCTCTTCTAAGAACAGTTCTCCCAACAGTGTTTGTTGTTCTAATGGGTCTGAGCCCATTAAAGTTCCCAAGGGGACTGGGAATACATGTGACTCAGGACTGCCAATCAGCAACCCTCTGTTTCTGGTCACAGCGATTGGTTCAGGAAAGGGCATAAGAACCAGGCTTGGGATTTTTGCAGGAGGAACTGGGCAAAAAAGCAAATCAGAAGAGGGTAAGCTTAGGGATGCTGGTGGCCATATTTCCACCAGACCAGGAGAGAAGAATGTATCTGAGAAGGGAGGCAACACAGAAAAATACAAGCTGAGAGGAGAAGAGAGAGAGAGAGGACTTTCTGAGGAAAATTAGCACTTAGATCCAGCCTTGCCTGAAGCTAGTAACTACTGGACTTTTCTGTTACATCAGCATAAATTCCCTTTCTGCTTAAAGGAATTTCAGTTGTTTCTGGCACTTGCAAATGAAAGAGTTTTGATTCAAATTCATACAAGAAGGTCTTTACCATATAAATAAGGACTTGTCTTCTTACGCCTGTGCATTATTCAGGATTTATATTACATATCTAAGTCTTGCTTCCCTCAATAAGATTCTAAGTTCCTCAAAGCCAGGAGACAAATGTGACTACCCACTGATAAAGTAACACTTTTTACCAAAACCAAGCCTAAGATAGCCAAGGAATCATTTTTATAACAATATCGAAGAGAAAAAAGTAGGAAAATGTTAGGGATGTTTCACAGGTGAGCCTTTGGAAACTGATGGCATATGGAGTCACAGGTCTCATGAGTATCCAGAGCTACCTCTAGAAGGTTCATTCGCCTGTCTTCTCTTGAGCCTCCCAGCCACTCTGCACTTCACCATCCCAGTGAACAGGAAAACCCCTACTCAAGCTTCCGGCTAGAGGTCTACTTAGAATTGTGAACAACTTCCTAGTTATCACTCATGACACCAATAAACCCACTTTTATTCTTAAGGGAAGATACACTATTCCAGATACTCTCCATACAAATTCTGACCACATTTGGATAGGGTAATTTGTTTTGAAGTGTTTTTTTCAAGCTTTTTTTTTCTAAACCTATACTTCACCTTGTAGACAAGAATAAACTTCAAATGGATCAAAGATTTATTTTTTTTTTAAAGATTTTATTTGACAGAGAGATACAGTGAGAGAGGGAACACAAGAAGGGGGAGAGGGAGAGGGAGAAGTACGCTTCCTGCTGAGCAGGGAACCCAATGCAGGGCTCAATCCCAAGACCCTGGAATCATGACCTGAACCAAAGGCAGCTGCTTAACAACTAAGCCACCCAGGCACCCCTGGATCAAAGATTTAAATGTAAATACGGAAACATAAAACAGCTAGAAGAAGATGGGCAAATTCCCTAATGTAGGGGAGATTTTCAATGACTCAAAGTCCAGATGAAAACATTAATAGATCTTTTTATCATAAGATTTAATAAAATAGAAAACCCTTCTATGTGAAAAACAAAATGACAAGAGCATCATAAGCAAAGTCAAAAGGAAAACTGGGTAAAAATACCTGCAAATCATATCAGAAAGCTCTAATCTCCATAATATATAAGACCTCCTAGAAACCAAGAAGCAAAGGACCAATGATCATCTCTGTATGACTGTGTGTCTGATTGGTGTGAAAACATTCATGAAGAGCAAAGCAACTTATGATGCATGAGTGTTTTAAGGGCTAGTAGAGTGACTTAAGGACTTGGTGGCCCCAATTCAAGTCTCAGCCCTGCCACCTTCTAGTCTGTGACTTGGATGAATTATTTCACCGGTGTGAGCTTCGTTTTTCTCAGCTGTAAAGTGGGGATTACAATAGTATCCAACCTTGCAGTGCCATTCCAAGGATCAAACATGTTGTGAATGTGCTCAGTGACTGTCACATAGTAAGTGCTCAATAAATGCGTGTTAGTATTCCAGTAGAGATTTTAAAATTAACAACACAAAAAATAAATAATTATATTGAGAACATAAACCGGAGATCTTGTAGATATTCAGATGTAAGGCCCAATGTATCAAAGATGTACATTCGGATGTAAGGCCCAAAGTAACAAAGTATCTAAGTATCTATAAACACAGTAGATAACTAGTAAGATCCTATCTTACAAATATGGTTGTATTTATTACTATTTTCCCTTTTCAAATGAAGACACTGAGACTCAGAGGGGTTAAATGACTTGCTTCAGGTAGCAGATACTAAGTGATAAAACTAAGATTTAACTCCAGCTATGACTGGCTTTGAAAGCTGCGTGTTTGTTTTGCTATGCCATTCTGTTTCTCTGTAATTTAAAGCTAAGAAACAAATTGTCCAACTAAGTAGTTGCAGGAAAAGACATCCAGAGCTGCAGAAGGTCTGAAGATCTCAGCCCTCAGGTAGAGGAACAGACTCTGGCACAGAAGTAAAACTTGCCATCTGTGGGCACTTGCCTCTGAGTGGGACGGAGAAAGATCTGGGTTTTAGCAGATCTTTTTTTTTTTTTTCTTTAAATAGCTGTGGATTTTTTTTTTTTTAATTTTTTTTATTTTTTCAGCATAACAATATTCATTATTTTTGCACCACACCCAGTGCTCCATGCAATCCGTGCCCTCTACAATACCCACCACCTGGTGCCCCCAACCTCCCACCCCCCACCCCTTCAAAATTCTCAGATCGTTTTTCAGAGTCCATAGTCTCTCATGGTTCACCTCCCCTTCCAATTTCCCTCAACTCCCTTCTCCTCTCCATCTCCCCTTGTCCTCCATGCTATTTGTTATGCTCCACAAATAAGTGAAACCATATGATAATTGACTCTCTCTGCTTGACCCACTTCACTCAGCATCATCTCTTCCAGTCCCGTCCATGTTGCTACAAAACTTGGGTATTCATCCTTTCTTTTTTCTTTCTTTCTTTTTTTTTTTTTTTTTTTTTACAGCTTTATAAACATATATTTTTATCCCCAGGGGTACAGGTCTGCGAATCGCCAGGTTTACACACTTCACAACACTCACCATAGCACATACCCTCCCCAATATCCATAACCCCACCCCCTCTCCCAACCCCCTCCCCCCATCAACCCTCTGCTACCACATGTTGCTACTGATTGTTCTTTTGCTTGCTCAGAAAGGTTAACGAGATCTCTTCTGTGGGTGTGGATGGAGGGGAACATGTACCGCTATCTCTTTGGGACCGACTTTTATAGGACACAATTCGTCTGGGCTCCAGGTGAGTCTACAACCAGGGGCTTTTCTCACCTCCCAAAAGCTGGTTCCCTGGTTCCATCATCCTGCTTGTCTGATGCAGGACTGGGACAATCATGCCCCCATATTCGGCCCAGGTTGTTCAAAGCCCATAGCTGGAATACTCTGGAAGCTCTTGCTACCTCTGAGGCCCTACTGCTGAAATGAGGGTCTGCCTAAGCCAGAGAAATGAGATGTCCTTCCCCAGTCTCCCTGTAAGAAGAAATGCCTTCTGAATGGCAAGCCTGCCAACCGCCACCCCCCGCCCCCAACAGACATGGCTTTTCAGAGAGGGCACAGAACTCCGACACTCTTTTTGGTGGAAATCCCAGTACATTTTCCTTGCCTTTTCATCTTTGGAATGCTGATTGAAAAGCCTGCAGCTATAATGTTCTAACAAACAGTGGCACTGTCTTGGCTCTCTGAAACGGCAGCATTTCAGAGATCAAGGAGAGAGCCCTCCCATTAGCCTCAACAATCAATGGGTTACATAAAGAAGGATTTGTTTTTGACCTCTAAGGATGAGATCCACAGAATGCAAGGATTTTAGCAATATTCGCCAAATCTACCAAGTTTGGGACCATCTGCCAGCCTCCAGATAATAGCGACAGTATTTAAGGTTTACTATCTGTTAAGTACATTATAGTACTCCACAATGTCCCAGAAGAAAGGTAATATGATCCCCCCAGTTTATGGGGAAGGTAACTGAAACACAGAAAGGCTGTGTAATTTGCCCACCATCACAGAGCTCCTCAGTGGCACAACTGGGGCTTGAACCCCAGTAATGTGACTGGAGTCTGCTCTCTTAACCATAACGCTACACTGTTCCTCAAGATGATAACGGTGGTGGTGATGATGGAAGGGTGGGGGGTCGTGCTAATGATGGGATGATGACGATCCTATGTCCTTGGCCCCATGCTAAACATTTCCCATACATTATTACATGAAGTCTGATCTTCCAGCAAGTTCCATTAGTTTCACTGCCTCTATCTACTTCTTTCCACCTTGCCTGCCATGGTCCCAGCCCAAGCTGCCTGACTCTCTCACCTGGACCGTGTAATAGCCCCTAACTTTTTTCCCTGCTGCAAACCTTGGGTATAGAACCCCACCACCACATTACAGCTGCCAGAAAGATCACCTGGATGCCTAGATCACAGCACTTACCCTCCAGCAGTTCCCACTGCACTTAGACTGAAATCCCAATTCTTTGCCACAACTGATGAGGCCCGGTGGGATCCGGCCCTAGTGATCTGTCACACCTCATCCTCCCGCTTCTCTCCTCCTCACACACAAGACTGTAGCACAACCTCCTTTCCTTCATGACCAGGCAGCCTCACTGCCAGCCAGGATGTTTGTACTGGCTGTTTCCTCTGCTCCCAAATCCTTGCCGGGCGGTCTCTTTTTTTGTCATGGAGGCATCAACTCAAAAGACCCCTCCTCAGAAGGACCTACCTGAACTCTGAGCTCTACTAGATCTCTAACCCCCATCCCTCTCCCTGTCCCCTTGCCCAACCACCTCAAGACCCAGTGTATGGTTATATACCATCGGGGTTACTCTGTCCTTCGCATTTGCTGTTCTATCACTAGCACTTCAAACGGTGCTTGGCACTGAGTGGGAGCCCATCAGATATTTACTGATGAGATAACTGAGTTATCTCCTCCTCTCAAGAACACTGTTGAAGAAACAAGGCTTTGTAACCTCCAATGACACACCCAAGGCCATTTAAGTGTAGTAAGTGGCAGTTAACTCCAGAGTCCACACTCTTAACCCCCCAGACAATAACTGGCTCTGTGACCCTGACTTTTCACCCCATTTCTCTGCATTTCCATGTCATCCTCACTTTAAGATAAGAAGATGCAGATCTTGTCTCTTGACTACCTTCTAAGAGTATCTGGAGTTAAGAGCCCATGTTTCTCATATGTAAACAATGAATCATGGAACACTACATCAAAAACTAATGATGTACTGTGTGGGGACTAACATAACATAATTTAAAAAAAAGAAAGAGCCCATGTTTCTAACTGTTAGAGCAGGAGCTGGCAAACTGTCCTGTAAAAGGCAGATAATAACCATTTTAGGCTCTGTGGGCTACTCCATTCTGTTGATGCCATATAAAAACATAGACAATAAGTAAATAAAAATGTAGTTGTTTCGATAAAACTTTATTTCTAAAAACAGACAGTAGGCCAAGGGCACCTGGGTGGCTCAATGAATTAAGCGACCGACTCTTGGTTTCAGCTCGGGTCATGATCTCAGGGTCATGGGATTGAGCCCTGCATTGGGCTTGCGCTCAGTGGGGAGTCTAAAGATTCTCTCCCTCTGCCCCTCCCTCCACACTTGGTCACATGTGTGTACTCGCACACGCGGGCTCTCTCTCTCTGTGTCTGTCACAATCAATCAATCTATAAAACAGAGAGTACGCCAGAACTAGTTGTAGTTTGATGATACCTGCACTAGACTGCTTAGAAAGAAGTCTGCAGTTTTCATCTATCATTCAGTTTTGTTTTGTTTTTCATTTTCAGTTATTATGAGGCCTGGTAAAGAATGATGATCTCTTCCCAGAATAGAGTATGTTTTAAGAAAAGTCAAGGTCTCCTCTGCAGTTCCATATTAACCAGTCATCATATTCATAGGAAAGGAATGGACACTCTTCTGGTTTTTTTCTGGATCTGACTTAAGTAATCTTTGGGTGATCCTGGGGACAGGGGACTCTCTAACAGGAAAGAGGACTTTTGTCCAGCTCAAGGAGGAGTCAGGAGAGTAAAGATCTGCTGATGAGTCACTGGGGAATCAAGAACCTAGACATTTCTCCTAAATCAGGAGGTGTAAGGATGCTTTCGGTCAAGAGGGGCCAGTGGAGGATGAATGGGAAGAGTTTACCAACTAGAGGGTCAGGATCCAGTGGGATCTTAGGAGGTGGGCAGAGGTCTGAGATGGATAAGAAGGCAGCTCTTTTCATGCTGAGCTTGCATGCTCTGGGTATTTTGCATCTGGTATATTTATATATTTATAAGAAATTTATATAGGTATACATATATTTTTTAGAAATTTTAAAAAATCATAGCAAATGCTATGGGCAATATATAATAAATGCTGACATTCTCATCATCCAGAATTAAGAATTCAATGCTTTGTTAAAGTTGCTTCCAGTACTTTCTTCTTATATGCAAAAGAAATAAAACATTACTAATATACCTAACATCTCCTTTTCGTAGAACTTCAATCCCATGTCCTACCTCTAGCCACCCCAGTGGCTACTACTATTATGGGTTAGGTGTATATATTACCTGTCCACTCATCATTACAGCATTATTTTTCATTGAGATAAAATTCATTATTTTAACTCTTTTAAAGTATACAACTCAGTGGTCAGTTTATTTATAATATTATGCAACCATCACCACTATCTAATTCCAGAACACTTCTACCACCCTCCACCACCAAAAAGCCCCAAATCTCCTCTCCTCCCAGTCCCTTACAAGCACTAACCCTCTGTCTTAATGGATTTGCCTGTGCTGGTCATTTCATGCAAATGGGATCATAGTATATGTGATCTTCTGTATCTGGTGTGTTATTTTATGTAGATCTAGTTGAAAGCTTAACTGTATCTAGCATCCCTTACACTGTATTTTATCTGCTCTCTTATTTAGGGATAGTTTGACTTTCTTCTTTTTCTTTTCTTGTTTTTGTTTTGTTTTGTTTTTCTGTTACAGAAATCATTGCTTTTCGTTTCCCTGACACACCACCTTCTCCATTCCTGGGACTGGTTCTGTGAAGCAGGATCACAGGATATACACATTTACACTCTTACCGAATGTTCAGATTCTTTTTAAACAGACATTTGGAAATGCAAATGCAAGTCTGGATTACACTTCAGGAGACTCCTTAGCCTCCCATGTAATTCACACCTGCACATCTGCCAGGCTGGATAGCTGTTCAATTTTTCTGACTATTCAATACTCTTAAGTGCCATCGCAAGCATTCTGATGCAGAGGTGGTGTGATGAAGTGATCCTTCTGCATCGTATCTGTCCGAAGGCTTCCTATGGCTTCCAGGATGCAGTCCTGGGAGCAGCAGCATAAGCATCACCTAGGAACTTGTGAGGAAAGCAGTTTCTTAGGCCTCCTCCCAGACCTGAGTCCTCAGTGGGATGCTGATTTATGTTAAAATGTGAGAACCACCGTATTAAGCTTTCCCATTTTACAAGTCAGAAGCAGACTCCCTATGGCCCTGCAATTGCACTACTGGGTATTTACTCCAAAGATACAGATGTAGTGAAAAGAAGGGCCATCTGTACCCCAATGTTCATAGCAGCAATAGCCACAGTTGCCAAACTGTGGGAAGAGCCAAGATGCCCTTCAACAGACGAATGGATAAAGAAGATATGGTCCATATATACAATGGAGTATTATGCCTCCTTCAGAAAAGATGAACTTCTGTATCAACATGGATGAGACTGGAGGAGATTATGCTGAGTGAAATAAGTCAAGCAGAGAGAGTCAATTATCATATGGTTTCACTTACTTGTGGAGCATAACGAATAACTCGGAGGACATTGGGAGAAGGAAAGGAGAAGGGAGTTGGGGGAAATCGGAGGGGAAGACAAACCATGAGAGACTGTGGACTCTGAGAAACAAACTGAGGGTTTTGGAGGGGAGGTGGGGGGTTGGGTGAGCCTGGTGGTGGGTATTAAGGAGGGCATGTATTGCATGGAGCACTGGGTGTGGTGCATAAACAATGAATCTTGGAACACTGAAAAAATAAAATAAAGTTTAAATATTAAAAAAAAGTGAAAAGCAGAGGAGAAGGACCAATCACCTAATTGTGATCCTGAAGTCCACAGGTGAAGAAAGGAGGGAGCACTTTATACTACAGAGTCTATGGCCCATAGGGAGAGGGCCTGGGACAGTGGCACAGGAGGAGGCTTCAGGCAGAGACAGCAGCGTTCAAGTCTTTGTCCTGCAGGACTGGAATCCCTGGCAAGCCTCTTCAACTTTCCTGGGTCTTACCTCACAGGGTCTGTGAGGGTTAAAATAG
Source organism: Lutra lutra (assembly GCF_902655055.1). Classification (NCBI taxonomy): domain Eukaryota; kingdom Metazoa; phylum Chordata; class Mammalia; order Carnivora; family Mustelidae; genus Lutra; species Lutra lutra. The sequence continues at coordinate 198,198,712 of NC_062278.1, read as the reverse complement.
ATGTTACACAAAAAGTCCTATGTTGCATAGTTCCATTTATAGGATAATGTCTAGGACCGGTAAACCCACAGATAGAAAGTGGATCAGTGGTTGGTTACTATGGGCTGGGGAGAGGGAGAGAGGGAGTAACTGCTTAACAAGTATGGGGTTTCTCTTTAGAGTGATGAAAATGTTTTGCAACTAGATAGAAGCAAGGGTTTCACTAACATTGTGAGTGTATTAAATGCCATAGAATTGTACAGTTAATTGGTTTATATTTTTAGAGTGTGCCCAGGAGCTAGCTATACATCCAAACCACCTGGAGAACTTATTAGAAATGCAGATTCCCAGTCTCACTTATTATTATTGCAAAATTGCTCTCTGGAGTTACAGAAACCACATTTTATTTGAGTATTTTAATAATTTTTAAAAGTAATCTCTATACCTAATGTGGGGCTTGAACTCATGACCCCGAGATCAAGAGTCACATGCTCTACCGACTGAGCCAGCCAGGTGCTTACGTATGCTTTAAAATAGTTGCTTTTAGGGGCACCTGGGTGGCTCAGTGGGTTAAGGCCTCTGTCTTCAGCTCAGGTCATGATCCCAGTATCCTGGGATCGGCGAGCCCCGCATTGGCCTCTCTGCTTAGCGGGGAGCCTGCTTCCCCACCTCTCTCTTTCTGCCTGCCTCTCTGCCTACTTGTGATCTGTCTGCCAAATAAATAAAATCTTTAAAAAATAAATAAAATAGTTGCTTTTACATTATATGAAGTTTACCTGAATTAAATAAAAAGAGAGATGTTACATGGGAAAATGCTCCACAAAGCACTGGGTATGAAATAGAAATCAGCTATCATTATTGTAAAAAGTTGACTTTATTGTAAGAAAAACTGGAAGCAGGCTATATGTCTAAGGATAGTGGATTAATTAAAGTTAGTTCCCAGCTGAACAATCTGATATTATGTAGATATTAAGAATAATAAGGGGCAGATATGTATAAATAAGAAAATGTTCATGTGTAAGAACAAGGAAAGCCCATAAACACTATCTGCACATCATGTCCCCCTATTTGCCTGTGCACAAAATTCTACATTCAGGAGAGCTCAATGCCAAAATATGAAGAGTAACTCTGGGTAGTGCAATCATGACAAAATAATCTTTCTTTAGGTTTGTCTTTATTTTATAGTTTTCTACAACATCTACATAATGCTACTATAATAAAGAAATAAATTTGAGAAATAAGTGCATTAGGGTGCTTTTTTCCTTAAAGACTAACAGTAGTGAATCCTTAACTAAAAGTATTTGAATATAAATTCCCTAAGTTATCAATCATTTTGTGTTTATGATTTTATTATCAGGCTTTCTCAAAACAGAGGCATGCCCATGTCGCATGCATTGAAATGAAACAATTGCCAAGACATGCTAAATATTAAATAAAAGCATTAATTCAGAGTAAAATGTTCATTCGTTGTTTAACTAATTGCCATTTCTACCTTCCAAAGGCCTAACCCCCATGGAAAGACCATACTGCTCCCTTGAAAGAAACTACTGAGCTTTAGCAGAAGATTTAAACACACAACCCTCTCCCCACTTTTCGCACAGACCAGAAGATGAACCTGTATGTAAGGTCCAGCAGAGCCCAGGCCGGATGGCTAAAATGGGGCCTGATAAAGTGCCCTGTGGCTGAGTTCATCCTGGGTTCACACTTGACCTCGGGGAAGAAGACAGTAAAAGAAACGGAATCATTCACCTCCACAAGGACTTCCTGTGCAAGGAAAGATTCTCATTACGGAGAAGAAATTACTTAACTCTGGGTTTCCTCAATTTCCCCAGAAAGAAAAATCCACTTCCCTAGGAAAACTGCTGGTGTTTAGTGTAAGCGTTTCTGCAGCAAAAAATTCCCTGTTGGCACAGCTCAGCAGGCAAAGGTATCATGTTTACATCTGATTAGTGTAAGCCATTCCATCATTCTTCCTTGCCTCCATCCTCTCTCCCCAACCTCCAGTCCCCCATGCTTAAGAGTCAACTCCTCATGACTGCACACAGTTGGCAATTTTAGGAAGAGAAACAGATTTAAACCAGATGCTTGTTTTTGATCAATCATTGATGAAAGCTCCTAAGGAATAAAGGCCATCTATTCCCTCTAGGGAAGGTGGGCTTCTTTAGGATGGGATTTTTTCTGGATTCTTTCATACTTCCTTTGTGCACAGAAGGTGACACTCACTTCAGTCCATTACCATTTGGGGGGCGGTGAGGAGACAGCTGACATTTTTAATTAAAAGAGAGTTCTGGAACATTCTAAATCCCACCCCGGGATTACTCCAAAAAACTGTGTCACACATTCACTCAGTGCCTCATACACTCACTCTTCCAGAGTCCCCACGTGGGCCCGACACAATCTTGCGCCTGAATTCCAGATGGGATTTCAACCCCTTCCCCGCCCACCTGGAATTTTTTTTTTTCTTGTTTTGTCCTATGCTGAATGATGCACACCGGTTCTGAAGATACTTACGAAAGACAACCAGATGAGACAAAGACATTGTGTACAGGCCAATGGTTAGTCCGCATTTACGTAGATTTTATTTCACTCTCTCCCAATGGCCCATCCCCCAAATAGTCAGCATGAACGCATGCTTTCAGAGATGCAGAGTCTGCAGAAAGTATGCTTTATTTGATAAACAAATGACTTCCTAAAGAAAGTGAAGAGTCAGGATCAGAATCAGAAGGTTCAGAAAATTTATTTTGAGCTTTTGAAAAAGACTGGCACTAAATCGTTGATTAAAAAGAACGGCGATGACCTGGTGAAGGGGACTGAGAGATACAGGCTTCAAGTGACAGAATGAACAAGTCACAGGGATAAAGGTACAGCACTGGGGAATATAGTCAATGCCATTGTAACAGTGTAGTATGGTGACAGAGGGTAGCTACATGTTGGGTAGGCATAGCAGAAAGTATATACTTGTTGAATCACTATTTTGTACACCTGAAACCAATGTGATATGGTGTGTCAACGGTATGTCAGTAAAATAAATAAATAAATATTTAAAAATTTAAAAATAGAAAAATTTAAAATACAAATAAAAAAAGAGTGGTGATGCCTAATGCCCAGAGAAGAGTCTAATTAAGAAACTTTATTTCAAAGGAAATAAAGGAGGCAAGCAGAGTCCATTTTCTTACTCTGCGACCATACTGAGAGAAGAGTGTGGCTCGCTGGGGTCCTGGGGGATGAAATCCTTGCCTCCTGGTCCAGCATTAGTGCCACAATCCTGCCAGCTGAGCTAACTGGGAGGGATTGCTCAATGGGATTAGGCTTCCACTTTTAATTGGCTGAAAACCTGCCAAGAAGTTTTGCTTAACGGTCCACCCGGCAGAAAACATGAGGAGGGGTCCTGTGACTACCAATGGGAATCGAAGAGGATGACTACTCATTAAGGAGGTTATGTCATGAAGCTGCTTGAAGCTGCAGGGCAAGGAAATGCTGCAGGGTCGGGGTAGAGGGGCTTGGCCAGAGCCGGTGGGAGCCTGCCCCTCGTAAACCCTCGGTTCCAAGGCCGCCACCCCTGGCAGATGAGGTCACAACAAACTACAACAGGTCTTGACAAACAGTTTCCTCCCAGGAGTCAGTAAGTCACCTGAAAAAGCTTAGTTCTATTTGTCTGAATTTACCGCAGTGTGAGCGCACTCCCAGAATGGTCCAGGCAGGGCTGTTTCCTTTGCTTCTGTGCAAACAGCCACTCAGACAACTCAACTCTAGAACCTCAGGCTATAGCTTCCTTCAGCGGGTGGAAGAGCTCATATTTCTAACAGTCTTTAAATGTGGGAATTGACATCAAGATGTACTGAAGTGTATATTCTTGCTTAAGAATTTCTCTCCTGGGAAAAATTCCTTTTGAATGTGTACAAAACTGTAGCAACAAAGACTATCACAGGATTATTTGTATTTTAAAAAAATGGAAACAACTTAAATATCATTCTATATGTGCTAAATATAGCCATAAAATGGAATATTGTGTGGCCTTTCAAAATAATGACATAGAAAATAAACTTATGTACATTTTCCAATTTTTCTACAATATACAAATATTATTATAAAGCCTATAAAAACTGCAGTGGGGAAAAATAATGTAAAATTTCACATAGGTTCATGTTTGCACAGTTAAAATGATAATTTAAATTCACTGGAAGAACATAATACCAGGGTGAGCTTTTTCTTTTTCTTTTTTTTTTTTTTTTTTTTTAAAGATTTTATTTATTTATTTGACAGAGAGAAATCACAAGCAGGCAGAGAGGCAGACAGAGAGAGAGGAGGAAGCAGGCTCCCTGCTGAGCAGAGAGCCCGATGCGGGGCTCGAACCCAGGACCTGGGATCATGACCTGAGGCGAAGGCAGCGGCCCAACCCACTGAGCCACCCAGGCGCCCCGGGTGAGCTTTTTCTGATAAAAATCTTTGCAAGAGACAGATATTCTTTCCCATATTTTTAAATATTAAAATCTGGATTCTAGTACTGAAATTATTACTAATCTTTGCATTGTTACTTATCAAAACCTGGTAAAAAACTGGAAAATAAAATAATAAAAAGGCTTTAAAAAATGTCATGAAATCCATATACTGATAGGAACCTCATTTACAGGCAGTTTTCCTTTCCATAATTCTGAGAAGCCCTACTGCATGGTTATAAAATCTGCCCAGGTTAGTAGCTGAAGTGTAAATGTGAGAAAGTCTGCCACACACACACACACACACACACACACACACACACACACACACACACACAAGGCTGATGGCAGAGAAGAGTAACAGCTGGCAGCCTGGTAATGTGAGAAGGTCTAGAAAAACCATGGCAAGCTGACCTGAGGACTCAAAAAAGCACTGATTCCTGGGGCCAACCAGCCCTCAAACATCAAGAGGTCAATGCAATATAGCAAACCATAGTGACCAATGCTCATTCCACAGTGGCAAATGATAGTTTGGAAAATCTGTCTCAACAGACAGGAGAACATAGTTTCTATTATATAATGAGATAAATGTGTACCATTGCATACATACATTTTAAAAGTAGGATTTTATATCCATTTATGTATTGGTGCATGTTTAGGGGTGTGTGTGTGTGTGTGTGTGTGTGTGTGTGAGAGAGAGAGAGAGAGAGAGAGAGAGACTTGGTGCTTTTTTTTTTTAATTTGGGTTTTTAAAGGAGAATGTGTGGTAAAATTCAAATAAATCATAGTTTCTTTAGGAATACTGTATCAATATGACTTTCTTGATTTTGACAAATGTGGTTATGTAAAATATTAACATTAGGGGAAGGTGAGTGAAGGGTATACAGGAACTCTACCAGATTTGCAACTTTTCTGTCAATCTAAAATTATTCCAAAAAGAAAGTTTACTTAAAATATAGAGCATCAGGGGCACCTGGGTGGCTCAGTGGGTTAAGCTTCTGCCCTCGGCCCAGGTCATGATCTCAGGATCCTGGGATCGAGCACTGCATCTAGCTCTCTGCTAAGCTGGGAGCCTGCTTCCCCCTCCCGCTCTGCCTTCCCCTCTGCCTACTTGTGATCTCTCTCTCCCTCCCTGTCAAATAAATAAATAAAATCTTTAAAAAATATAGAGAGCAACAACACAAAGATTAAGGGGTTGGTTATTTAAATGTATTTTCTACCCCCTGCACCCTCTCCCCAAATCTCAAGGGGTCTGGTAACTGAGGTTTTACTGATTGGATCTGCATGCATCAATGCAACACTGCCAAGACCCTTTCACTCTAAATGGCTATCTTCCTTTAGCATCTGATAGCTCAGAGCAAAATATAACATTTAACCATTCACTGCCCTGGGAAAAGGATTGATTTCCCATAACAGAGCATTGAGAAAGTGAGCCTGGTCTCCAGGTTTGCAAATGGTAAAACACCACAGGATCTCAGGGCTCTCAGGACCGGAAGCGCTTCATCTGCCAGGAAGCCCAGCAGGGATGACCTCAACCACCACATCCCAGGCATTATCTCATCTTGGCAGTATGTCATCCTCTACATTTTCCCTCAAGTTGCTAAGAGGAAATGGGAAATGAGATGCAGCTCCAGCAGCCCACCTTGCTGGTGGGTATTTTTAGCACTTTGAAGCAAAGAGGTTACTTTTGAAGACCATCCCAGATATTCTGCAAAGGAGAGATGGAGACTTTCTCCACTACACTCTAATGAAAAACCCATGCTGTGCTTAGAGCCAGCCAACAATGGTCGGCAACAGGAAGAAACATTCTGCTTCAGGGGGCTGTAATATTTACCATGTTTGATGGTTTATTACTGCTCAGTGATCATGCAAAACAAATGTTCTAGGACAAGACACAGTCTGTGTTCCCACAGGCTCATAGTTTGAAATCTGGAAAGGAGCAGAGATGTCATCAAGTTTACACATTTTACAGACTAGAAGGTTGAGGCTCCAAGTATGCTCCCACCAAATGTCTCCTTTTAAAGCATCTTTAGTGGCCCCTGGGTGGCTCAGTGGGTTAAAGCCTCTGCCTTCGGCTCAGGTCATGATCCCAGATTCCTGGGATCGAGCCCGAGTTGGGCTCAGCAGGGAGCCTGCTTCCTCCTCTCTCTCTCTCTGCCTGCCTCTCTGCCTACTTGTGATCTCTGTCTGCCAAATCAATAAATAAAAATCTTTAAAGCATCTTTATTACAACACACATCCTCTGTTCACTGTTCATACGTTTGTCTTTTCCATGATAAGAAGTGTGCATTTGCCGAGGGACTTAGTACCGCGAGCTTCATAAGCGTTAATAAAAGTCTGAGACACCAGGATGGAAGCCCAGCTCTGCCCTGACTCATGTTCTCAGGACTTTCTTTACTGCACCTAATTTTAAATCTGAGAAGACAAATCCTACTCTTGAAAGGCTGAAACTGCAGCCAGGAGTACATTGGAAATTCACTTGCTGATATATTATAAAATTAATATGATCTATTCAAAATTTTAAAAAATTATTCTTTTGCTCATTTCATCAGATAAAGACTAACGTCTTCTTTTTGAAGTTAAGAATTTTTAGGATGTTATCAAATTTCACAGGTAGGAAAATTTACTGAGATAGAAGAGATTTTCAAAAACAGTGAGATGGAAAAAGAAACGTTCCTGTTACTAACATACACAAAGTTGCTCAATGCCAAAGAAACCCTTCAGCCCTAGAATGTATCTATGTGATCTGAAGAATGCTTAAATTAGCACTCCAGTCTGCAAACCTGCTGAAAACCCTTTTCTTCACCTCAAATGCATGAGTACCTCCCATTCCTCATCTGAACTAATCATGTTCAGGGTAAAACAAAATGGCAAATTAAGATCCCAGGATATATCACCTGGTGTCTCAATAGCAAGACTAAGAAAAATGGATCTAGCTTGAGTCTTTGCCTGCGGTAGCAATGGTAGAGAAAGCTCAGTCACCCCACTAGCTAATCAAGCAGAGGCTCTAAGGCAGCAACAAGGAGAACTTGTGAGTATCCTAATGGGTGGTCTTCCCAAACCAAAAAACCTTCTCAGCCACAGCACACTCCTTTGTTCTATTACGTGCAATCTTCAATCTTCACTGGCCTCCACTGAGGCACAACTTACCCAATTAGCTGCCATCAGCTCTGCCAGGCTCCCACTCTCCCACTCTCTCCATCAAGGCAGTCACTTAAAAGCCAAGTAGCTGAGGAAACTTCACTTTTCTAAGTACAAAGTTAACTAGCAAGTGCTAGAGCCAGAGCAGATGTATGTGATACAAAATTTAAACACAAGCACCCACAATCTGATGAGATGTTTCTAAGGCTTTAGTTACATAGTTTCATACTAGAGACTTCACCCCCACAAAGACCATTTAATTAGAAAAATTCTTGGGTATGATTCTGTGCATTTCAGAATAGCTATGTAATCTCTTTGATTCTGTGTTTTGCCTTTTTCAGCCATCAGATTGATTTGCAATAGGTAACGCCATGCATTATAGCCAAAATGTTAATTTAAAAAGGATCAAAAGGGAACAGTTTAGGGGAACAGCCCCCCCTTACACACATACAAATTTCCAAAACAAGAAATGGATCACTGAACCATCACCAAAGAATGACAACATGTATTACAGATATTATATTTAATCAAGATCTTGGCATTTGTTTACTATCTGCAAAGATACATATTTTTTGGCTAAATAATTTGTAAGCACTACACATTATGTTTTATAGATGTTAGCTCAGGTAATCCTAATAATTGCCCAACAAGGTAGAACCACTAATAAACCTACTTGGAGGTGAGGAAATTCAAGACTAAGAAGGTTAAATCCTCAGATTATTAAGTTAGTTGTGGAGACAATATTTGAACCCAGATCCTCCCCAAAGCTCATCCCACTTCTGACGTTTCCCTAAACATGGCCCATGTACCATGATTAGAATCTGAGATTTTTCTTTATTTATTTTAGTGGAGCCCAATGTAAGGCTTGAACTCACAACCCCGAGATTAAGACCTGAGCTGGATTGAGTCAGATACTCAATCGACTGAGTCATCCAGAAATGAGAGATTTTTTTTTTTTTAAGATTTTATTTATTTATTGACAGACAGAGATCACAAGTAGGCAGAGAAGCAGGCAGAGAGAGAGGAGGAAGCAGGCTCCCTGCCAAGCAGAGAGCCCGATGTGGGGCTCAATCCCAGGACTCTGGGATCATGACCTGAGCCGAAGGCAGCGGCTTAACCCACTGAGCCACCCAGGCGCCCCACATGTGTTTATTTTTAACGTGGATTAGAAAAAAATGATTCAACTAGCAGATCAAGCTTGGATCTTATTGCTTGGGACCTAGTTAATTTAGCATCAGTTACATAATTTAAAAGAGCTAGAGAGATAGTCAAGATAGTCAAGAGATAGTCATGCCATGTCTTCTAAGGAATTAAGTGATCTGACCCACCAAAGGATGGAAACCATACCAGTCTCATTAGCCTGGCACCCAGCTGATTTAATCAGCCTGGACATTAAGTGATTCCTCACAGATGCCTAGAATCCAATGCTTTTACTTGCAAAGAAGAGTTTCTTTTTTTAAACCCCTCTCTTCTCCATCAACTAACCCCCTTATTTACCTCACCCCCCCCACCCCCAACACACACATTTGTCTGGTCCTGGGAGGTTACCCAACATAAGGTGAAGTGATTGAGAGCAGAGATATCTAGAAGGAAACAGACCTGTCCCCTCATCCCTCTCTCCCCAACCTGGCTCATCACAGAACCCACTCTACAGTGGCCACAGCTGACTGTTGAGCAAGCACCCTGTTCAGACAAAGGCCAGACATCAAAAGTCCAGCAGACTGAGAAAGGGGGGGGGTAAGTCCTCTTGGTTACATGGTATTTTTAGTTTATCCTTTTTCTCTGTCATTGAAGGGACTTTATAACTTTTGGCTGTGGCTCTTTAAGAAGCAGTATATATATGCGTGTGTGTGTATACATATATATATATATATGTGTGTGTGTGTGTGTGTGTCTATACATATATATATATTTTTTTTTTTTTTGAAGATTTTATTTATTTATTTGTCAGAGAGAGAGGGAGAGAGAGTGAGCGAGCGCAGGCAGACAGAGTGGCAAGCAGAGGCAGAGGGAGAAGCAGGCTCCCTGCCGAGCAAGGAACCCAATGTGGGACTCCATCCCAGGACGCTGGGATCATGACCTGAGCTGAAGGCAGCTGCTTAACCAACTGAGCCACCCAGGTGTCCCGAAGCAGTATTTATATTTAAATATATATATATTTTAAGTAACTTCTAATTGCACATGTAGCACATGAATAGTTTCTCCTTGTAAAAATGTAAACCGTTAAAGATTAAAGATTGAACTAAAGCTGTCCCAGATGGCTGCTGGAGCCAACACCAGACCCAATCCTCAGAGGGAATCATTTTAATGAAGTTACAGTGTAATCCTTTCAGGTTGCTTTCAATACCTTTGTGTATCTTTGAGAAATAAATAATTGCTTTTTTAAATGGCTTTTACATATATTTTGTTTATTTTAAGAAAACTGGTACAGCCAATGTCCACTTAAAACCTATATCCCAAGCCAAAAAGTACAAATAAAATAAAAAAGAGCTGTGTTCTGTTGAATAAACTTCTGTATGAATAACTTTGTTAACTGTTAATGAAAATTACAACTTTTCTGGGCTCTTCTGACAAGACCTTTCTTTAATCTTAAAACACTTTCTCTTCAGTAAAACCATCTTTGAAATTAGTCATTACTCTCTTGCTCTCTGTCATCTCGACTCCAGCCTGATAGCTCTTTACTTTTGGTCCAGACCTTCAAATTTTAAAAGCAGCTTCAAGTTAAGAAAAGGCCATTTTTTTTTTTTTCACAGTTCAGTTCTCTGAAAAACTTCCAATGGCCATGGAAAGTCATAGTCCAGGAGTGAAGCGGTCACTCCCATTGGTAGATCTTATTTATCACAAGTCTGAAAATGCAAAATCCTGGAACAGGTGAGAGAGAGCAGGGAGGAGGGAGCGACAGAGACGACAGAGGGAAAGGGAGAGAGGGAGAATCCCAAGCAGGCTCTACACCCAACGTGGGGCTTGATCTCACAATGCTGAGATCATGACCTTTGCCAAAATCGAGTCAGATGCTCAACCCACTGAGTCACCCAGGCGCCCCAAGGGAGCTGAGGTTTCATCACTAAAAGTCAGCACAGTGAAAACAAATGATAAAGGATGATGGGCACTAGAATTCAAATTACCATTTGTTTTAAAGAGATGGGGTGTCAGTTTCCAATTCCATTTTGAACACCTCATCACAAAAGAAATATTTTTATTTATTTATTTGTTTTTAAGATTTATTTATTTATTTGAGAGAGGGAGCGGGAAGGGGTGGCAGGGGGAGAGGGAGAAAGAGAGAATCCCAAGCAGGCTCTACAGCTGACGTGGGGCTCAGTCTCACAACGCTGAGATCAGACCTGGGCAGGAACCAGGAGCTAGACGCTTAACTGGCTGTGCCACCAAGGTGCCCCTAAGAACTATTTTTAAAAATAAAAAAGGATTGAGGGTAAAGAAAAAAAAATTAAAAAGAATATCTAAATGGGTGAATGAACGACCCCCTGTTTGTTCCTGATAAACTTCAACCATGTCTTCTTCCTCCACTCCCACTTCTTTTGGAGTGTGATGATCAGCAATTCTCTGACCTTCAAAGAGAAACCCGGTGGGCGCCTGGGTGGCTCAGATGGTTAAGCGTCTGCCTTCAGCTCAGGTCATGATCCCAGAGGTCTGGGATGGAGCCCCGCATCAGACTCCCTTCTCAGTAGGGAGCCTGCTTCTGCCACTCTCTTCCCTTACAGCTCTCTGGCCCTATCACTCTGTCAAATAAGTAAATAAAATCTTAAAAAGAGAGAGAGAGAGAGAAACCTGGGAGAATTCACTGTCTTCATCAGTAATTTTTTGAGTTTCTTGAGACGTGTTGTCATTTTCACTTCGAAGTGACTCTCACTGTTCTCCTGTCCAATGACTCTTGAGTTTAATGTATTCTTCTGCCTTCTTATGCCCCGAGCCCTCAGTGGAAGAATTTGCCTCCTGGTCAGACTTGGTGATGGTGGCTTCACCTAGGGTCTCTGCATTACAGAAGTCTTGGGTAGGCAGAACCTGCCTCTGGGATTTACAAATCCGTCTCCCCCCACCCCCAAAACATTTTTTTCCCTAAATAACTGTTTTTTATGTGACTTAGTTTAGCACACAAATGGCATCATACTCAAATTTCCACAACTTGTTTTTTATTCTTATTCTTTATTATTTTTGCAATTTGCTTCTTAAAATCTAACACTGTATCTTGACTATCTTTTCATCTTAAGCTTACCTCACTTTTTCTCTTTCTTTTCCTTTTTTTTAAGTTGCTGTATTATATTCCGTAGTATGAATATATATATACATATGTATACGTATATATATACATATATGTACATATATGTACACATATATACATATATATACGTATACATATATATATACGTATACATATGTGTGTGTGTGTATATATATATATATATTTTAAATATATATATTTTTTTAAAAGGTGAAACTATCATGCAATCAACCTTTGGCCTTTCAACAGCACCTTTTCTTAGAGAGCAATGACACACAAGAAGCAACTCCCCTTTAAGTTCTGTCCTTCCTGGCTTCTAGAAGACTGATTTCATTGATTTCAGTAAAAATAAGAAATGGGTCATGATCTGAGTTTGGAATCAACCTTAGTTTCATAAATCCTGGTGCACTGACATGTTGACAGGCTAAGGAGTCAGGCAGAATCCCAACTCAGAGCTATGTGGCCTTAGACCTGTTAAACAATGTTTCTGAATCGCAGACTCATCATCTACAACATGAAGATATTAATATTTACCTTTCAAGGCCCCTGTCAAGACTGTGTAAGAAAAGGAAATGAAAACAGCGAACAGAGAAACCGACACATGGTAAACACTTAGTGCATGACAATTATTTCAAGCTCTGTGGCACAGTTCTGCTCAACAGTGCAGAATGCAAATCAATTTCACTGTGTAAGATTTCCAGTTTATGTAAAAAAGTTATTAGCTCCCCTAATGAATCATGGAACACTACATCAAAAATTAGTGATGTACTATACAGTGGCTAACTAAACATAATAAAAAAGGTTATTAGTTCCCCTTGGAACATCTTGTTAGTATGGATTCTGCACCCTGTGGATGTATAGGCAGGGAAAGTGAGATAGAGATATGCTCAAGGTAGATCCATTACGGAGCCAGGATTTTCTAAGAGCCATTGAGCTCCTTCTTATATGATTTACCATTAAGTTAATAAACAGAATGTTTGAAATTGCTACCTGAAACCTTCTAAGTATATTGTTGGGAAGCTTGCTTGCCCTTGTTAATTGCCTTCAAATGACTATTATTCAAATTAATTGAGCTAAACAAATTAAAATTAAAAACAACTGAAAGGAGTACAGTCTTCCAGGCAAAGAGGATAATATTTAATGAAATAAAACAGAACAAAAAAAAAAAAAAAAAGAAAAGAAAACCAATACAAATGGATGCTGCCACCAGGATTCCAGCCAACAGATAATGAAACAGGTGTTGCCTCAATCTTGTAGCAGGGCTAAAATGATCAGCCTGAAGGATTCAAGGCCCTGGATCAATTTCCCAATATTACATGGAGTAAGAGGAAAACAGAGGGTGGTTTTCTGGCAACAGCAATGTTTTCTGGGAGCTCTACAGGCTCTGGTCTCTTTGCCTTATCTGCTCCCTCACCTCTACCAAGTCACTGAATATCGCATATGGCAGACAGCCTCTTAGAGTAGCCACTGTGACTCCTGCCTTCTTGTATTCATGCCCTTGTGAAGACTTCAGTTCTATAACCACAAGGAACTGAATGCTTCCAACAACCATGTGAGGGTTTTTTTTTTTTAAGATTTTATTTATTTATCAGACAGACAGAGTGCATGTGTGTGAGCACAAGCAGGGGAAGTGGCAGGCAGAGGGAGAAGCATGTTTCCTGTTGAGCAAGAAGCCCCAATGTGGGACTCGAACCCAGGACCCTGGGCTCATGACCTGAGCTGAAGGCAGATGCTCAACCAACTGAGCCACCCAGACATCCCAACCATGTGAATTTAGAAGCAAATCTTCCCCAGTCACACCTCGGATGAGACCACAGCCCTGGCCGACACCTTGATTCCCGCCTCATGAGACCCAGAATTAGAGGACCCAGCTAAGCCATTGCTACACTCTTGAGCCACAAAAACCGTGAGATGACAAATGTATGTTGCTATAAGGGGCTCAGTTTGTGGTACTGTTGTTATATATATTTAATACATCACATTTGCTTCCACCTGAACCAAGAGGAGAAATCACATAAAGCCTGGTCTCACCAGTAACGATAGAGTAAATACCTACAGCAGTATTGGGTCTATTTGATGATACCTGAATTGACATTGGCCTTATACCAAAACTGGAGCTATATTTTGCAGGGGTTTTTTGTTCATCAATTTTTCCTTTTTTGTTCACCACGAAAGAGAGAATAACATACATTTTAATGTATAATAGAACTCCAGGAGCAGATGATCTCCCTGGGATATTTCCCTGCCTTCCTTGTTGATTTACCAGCTGCCAGGCCCCAACTTCACAGAGCTACTCTCTCCACCATTGACCTTCTGAAAACACCATTCCATTCCGATCAGATTATATCCATCTTCCAAAACCATCCCTGCCTGGAGAATTGAAACCAAACTCCTTAGCAAGGCTGCAAGGCCAGGTGTGTTGAGTGAGTAAAGAAATGAATAGAGGCATGTGGTAGATAGCATATCACACCACACTGGATTTGTGATTTCTCAACGGCGAAGACTGGGTCTCATTCATTTTCACTCCCCCAGTGCCCAGCACAGAGCTTGCCATGCAGCCACTGTCCCTGGGCTGCCACTATGATGCTGAGATAAAAATGCAGCATCATGGGGCACCTGGGTGGCTCAGTGGGTTAAACCCTCTGCCTTTGGCTCAGGTCATGATCCCAGGGTCCTGGGATCGAGCCTTGAATCGGGCTCTCTGCTCGGCAGGGAGCCTGCTTCCTCCTCTCTCTCTCTGTCTGTCTCTCTGCCTACTTGTGATCTCTGTCTGTCAAATAAATAAATAAAATTTTCTTTTAAAAGAACGCAGCATTATGCTCCACTGTTCTGAGGATCGCTGTGTCACCTTCGTGGCCTTGGTTCTGGCACATTGCACTGGTGACAAGGACCCCAGGCTTCCCAGGCCAGTAATCTGCCCACTGTATGGTAAAGTTTAGCAGCTAACAATGTAACAGGCCATCTGTTTAGCAGTCTAAAATTCCTGCCTGGGTCCTTAATTCCTTCTTCACTCCAATCCAAGAGACTTCTATTTATACCTTTCACTTGATAATGTTTTACTCTACTTCATACCTCAAGGGAGCATGAGGACACCAACAACAACTGCACAGAAACACAGAGAGCGGAAAATGGAGCTGCAGGAAATCAGAGCTGAATGAAGAGACCAGGTAATAGTCTCACGCCTTAGGGAGGGAGGGGTATTGAGACTGAAAGCCGGTAGCCAGTTAAGCAACAGATAACCAGAGTCAGGGCACCTGGGTGGCTCAGTTGTTAAGCGTCTGCCTTTGGCTCAGGTCATGATCCTAGGGTCCTGGGATCGAGCCCCACATTGGGATCCCTGCTCCATGGAAAGCCTGCTTCTCCCTCTCCCACTCCCCCTGCTTGTGTTCCCTCTCTGGCTGTGTCTCTCTCTGTCAAATAAATAAATAAAATCTTAAAAAAACAAACAAAAAACAACCACTTAACCAGAGTTAACAAGAGAGGGTAAAAAATGACTAGAGAAGGTCTAGGGCCAGCTGTTGTTTGTTCAGAAGGGACATGTAAAGAAATTGCTGTGAATGGGCTTGACGTCTGTGTATGCTGTTTGATTTTCTGTTTTTGTGGCTTTGAATGCTCTTCTGTACACCGGAAAGTATATGGCACTGTTTTTCTAGCAGAGCTTGCTTGTGCTCTAACTTCACGACCTTTTCCCCACACAGTCAGTCCTCCCCCATCCAGTCTTTGATCGAATATATCTTTAACGAGCCCAGGGCCTTGCATCCTGTCTTCTTCCCCTCCCTGTCAAAGCTCTAAGAAGCTAAGAATCCTTCATAAGGACAGATTACTATTCAAAGCACTCCATTCCAAAGGCACCATAACAAGGAAGACACTAATAATTATTTACAAATAGTTTATTTACGACTCATTTTCAAACACACAATCTTATTTGATACTCAGTGCCTAGCCCATCATGGGCACTCATTTGTATTTATGCAATGGATGGGTTAAGAAACAGAGGCTCAGAGAGCTTAAGTGATTGTCTAAGGTCACGCAGTGACTTAAAGGCAGAATCAGGGAGCAGAACACAGGTTTTCTGATTTCACATCCCAAGCTTTCACTGTGCCCACCAAGTCAAAATCCAGAGACACAAAGATTTACCAGAAGAATTTCAATTTGGGGGGAAACTGGTCTTCCCAACTCCCCAGAAATTACTCCAGGAAAGCAGCTTCTTCTGCAATTTAACCCTACTTAAATTAAGGCATGTTCTAAGAATCAAACTTGCAAACTCAAACCAAAATTCGGCCTCATTTTGTACCTTCGAGCAGTTATTGGCCCACTGTGGTTCCATGTAAGACACTTTCAAGGTGGAAGCCATGAACTTGGGCTTTAGGAGGAGCCTTTTGTCACCTCTTCCTTCAAAGATTCTGTTTCCCTAGGACTGCTTGAAAATTGTGAACTCCCCATTTTTAAAAGGTTGAGAAGTCTTTCGTAGCACTGACCCCACTGAATGAGTGCAGAGTGTGGGTGTGGGGCGGGAGTTGGGAAGAATGGCTCAGCTGCTTGCCCCCTTGGAGTTTATGAGGCACAGGAAGTGATCACAGAGAGACAGTGACATCACGACCCCACGAAGTACCATGAACTGGAGAAAGGTTCATTCCGCAAGCCAAGAGCAGAACAGGAAGTTAGTCTTAAAGCAAAACCTGCTAATGTTGTGACACTGAAACTACCTTTGGGTTTTATTTAGGGATTAAATGATTTGATGTTTGGGATTTACCTTAAGATGTGGAACTAAGTAAATAAAGGGTGTATGGATGAGGGTAAAAAGACAAACAGTAAACTATGGCTGACTGTGGGAGCTTGGTAACTAGGATTGGGGGCTTGAGAATTTCTGCACTAAACAGAAATAAAATAGCTGGGGAGTTAATTCAGAGCCATGTCATTTGCTAACTCTGTGACTTTGGGCAATTCACTTAACTCTTTAGAGCCTGAGTTTTCCCAAGTGTACAATGGTTGTGATACACCCCCTTCTTTTAGAAGCTTTTTTTTTTTTTTGAGACTTAAGTGATAATGAAATATATGTAAAGGACGTGGTATGATTTCTGAAAAAAATGTAGGAGCTCAACAAAAGGTAGTGTGTTATTGCTATCAGGTAATAAAAGCTATGTGCGGGAGGGCAGAGAACACACTCCTACATACGCAGTCTCCATTCACCTCTCCCACTAAGACATCTTAATACATTTGATGTGCATGTGACTCTTTTAAAAGGCTGAAGTGCATACTAATTATTATCAGTAGGTATCCAGATCTTTATTTAGAAAAACCACTAAAAGAACTGTATTTTTATCTTAATTGCAATGAATCAAGCCTCATTCACCTCCTGCAGATGTGAGAGCCAGCCTTTTGTGAGGCAATTTCCTTCTGCATGTTCATGGGGGCTTACAAAATAGCACCAAAGTATCCTCTACCTATAGAATCAGAAGGTTATTTTTTTTCCCCCACCAGGAACTTACATAATTCATCTTTACAAGTTTGCATGAGAAGCTAGAATGCTGGTTTGTTTAAAGTAAAAATAGCACATACTTCAGGAGGTTTTTTTCCATCCATCCATCCATCCATCCATCCAACCGTCCGACCATACGTACAATGTGGCTTGGTGTTAATGTCTAGGTTCATCCTAACAGTATGGAGTGATAATCTTGATCAAGTGTCCTTACCTCTTTTGGTCTCAATTTTTTCGCTTGTAAAATGGGGACAAGGACAGTAGCAACTTCTCAGGGTTGTTGAAAGGATGAAAGGAGAATATGCATGTTAAGTCACACCATAAAAAATGCGAGCTGCTTTTCTTATTCATGTACCGTGACCTCAACCAGAAAACTCTCACATTGACATCACTTCCCTCCCATGATGTCCATAGCCTGCTGTGCCTTAAAGATGATGTTTTATCAACCCTAGTAACCCAAAATAGATGGTCCCTGACCACCTCTGGGTACAACAACAAGAAATTTAATTACCAGACAAAGCAAACACACTTTGTTTTCTATTTCTAGATACCGATCTTAAAGGAGCACAAAGAGTGGAACAGTGTGTCTGAAAACACATTTTCATCAAGGTTGGCTGTTTCTAGAATTCAGAGAACAATGCCTTCTAAAAATACTATGCCTGCATCTTCCCCTGTTTCCCCTTTCAGAGGGCTGGCCCTCACACTCTGGCCGGGGCCTTCACAGCCCAAAGGGCCTTTTGGAAGAATGTCTTCCAAAAGGCAGTCCCGTGCCTCAGATGTCACTGATCTTGGCTCGAGATCCAAATGAAGTTGCTTTGTACATTTTCTGAGCTTCTCCCCATAGGAACACACTGCCAGACACTTATCAACAATGTTTTAAAGCTCTATTTGTTTAATTGATGCTTTCCCAGATCATCCGTCATATGCAGGTACAAGGCACTGCAGCTCCTGGAATTTCTGAAAAAACAGGCAGTCTGATGAAATAGGGGTGTTACTGATATTTCTTTGTAAACTTGGTTATTTGGAACCTGAAATGAATTGGTCCTCCTCCACCCCCGCCCTTTCCCCCAGGCACAGGAAACAAAGCCATCTAAAGTCTATGTAACTCATGGCACAGTCAAAAAATTATTTAAAAACCTAGCTGTCGTGTATATTTACTTGACAGCTATAGGCAGAGTGCTTGCAACCCACCTGCCTAGCACCGCGTGAGGCACTTGGGGAGAGGCTGACGAAACACGCGTTCTAGGCCCTTAGCATCTCAAACCCCAGCCTCTGTTTCTGTTATCAATTATTATGTAGAACTGACAGATGCCACACACTGTGCTTACCACCTTACAAGTATTAACTTATTTAATCCCTGTAACAACCTTATGAGGCAGATATTATTATTAGCCCCAGTTACAAATAGGGAAACGAAGGCACAAGAGAGGTCTTGTAACTTGTTTTAAGGTCATGCATTAGTAATTAGTAAAAGAATTAATAGTAATAGTATAGTAATTAATAGTAATTAATAGTAATAGTAATTAATAAATATAATACAATATAATATATTATATTAAATATATTAAATATATTTAATATATTTAATATATTTAATATAATATATTTAATATAATATATAATAACAATAACATAATAAATATAGTAATTAATAGTAATTAATAGTAATAGTAATTAATAAACAGTAATAGAATTAGTAATTCATTTGGCATGAAGACCAAAAGCCAGGTGGTCTGGATCCCAGATTCACCTATTTGCTTGCTCACCACGCTGCCTATCTGTGGGGAAATGCCCTCAGATGCCACCGGAGAGCCCTAGCTGTGCACTGGAGAGGGTGCTATGTCTCCCACGTCCTCAGTTCCTTCATGACTCCCTCCTCCACCCAGCTCTGCTCCAGTTACTGAAATGAGGCTTTACTTTACTATGAGTCTTTACTACGCCTCCCCTCCCGCCTGTCTCTGGACACTGGGATTCCACTTGAAAATACTCTCCTCTCCTGTCCTCCTCTGAGCCCCTATCACTCCTCACCTGGACTATTTCAAGAAACTTCTACTATGTTTCCCTTCTCAGTCTTCCTCCAATACTCTCTTTTCTTCTCCCTTTCTCTCTTTTTTAAAGATTTGTTTATTTAAGAGAGAGATAGAGCATATGAGTAGGGTGAGGGGGGAAGGGAGAGACAAAACCTCAAGCAGACTGTGTGCACTGAGGTGGTGCCGACGTGGGGCTCGATCTCACGACCCTGAGATCATGGCCTGAGCTGAAACCAAGAGTCAGACACTCAGCCAATCGAGCCACCCAGGTGCCTCTCACACTCTTCTTAAAACACAAAAACCAAACCAAACCAAAACAAAACAAAAAAAACAAAAACACCCATGCTTCCTCCTCTCTCTCTGCCTGCCTCTCTGCCTACTTGTGATCTCTGTCTGTCAAATAAATAAATAAAATCTTTAAAAAAAAAAAGCCTGTGTTACAGGTTTTTTTTTTCTTTTAGTGTATAAGTAACACAGGATTTCAGCAGAAAAGGTATAAGATCCAGACAAGCAAAAAGAAGAAAATTAAAATTACCCAAAGCTTATCCCCAGAGATAAACCTGTCTTCAAGTCATTTCAGATCTTGTCTCTTTTTTTCTATATGTATCAACATCAGTTTATATGTCATTTATCTATAAACTCCGTTTCTTAGCAATGATTCATTATTGTTGGGCTAATTGGGTCACAGCACACATTGGGGGAACAGACCTTCAAGGTTCCAAGTGGAGGCCAGCCTCATCGAACTGGCCCCTGTGCCCACTGTCACCCGACCCTGAGAGCACACAGTCCCAGGTCACAGACCCTGGGAGCACACACAGTCAGCCCTGTGGTTCTGGGAGTCTCCCTACACGATCTGACTTATTCTGTTCCTACCCAACATTTCCCAACCCTGGGCCTTCCATTAGGGCTCCTCCTTGTGCAGGGAAAGCCCACACAAAGCAGAGGCGTGGGTCACATGCAACAAAAATGCCTGAGTGTAGAAACAAGAAGCTTCCTCCTGGGCCTCCCCCAAGATGAGGGCCTCCCCCAAGATGAGGGCCTCCAAGTGCCCTGTGGCCCCTGCATGTTCTAATCCTATTTCATTATTGATCTCTGTCTTCATATCTGGAGTGCTGCCTCTCACGGGAGGGAGAATCTCTGTACGTGTTCTCCTGGTTCTTCCCCTTACAGTTTCTTTGGTTGAATCAGAACCTGATATATTGGAGACCTGAAAGAATGGAACCTCTGGGCCCATCACAAGGGCCACTGGTGACCTGAGCCCAGGAGGCATGTCAACTTCTACATGTCAACTTCACCTTTGAAGGTCACACACACACACACACACACGACCTAAATTGTTATTTTCTCAAATGTAGCAGCAGAAAGCTACAGGACTTGGCCCCTTTCTCCTTACTTCTGCAGATCAAAAATCATGCCTAGTTCTCTTTTGTTTCATGGGATTAAAGGAAAGAAACCCTACAAGATTGTCACAAGTTGATTCACACGCTGTTAAAAGAAAAAGAAACTTACTTGTATAATATATGCCATTCTTAAGGGTCAACCCGAAGAAGAAAATGTGAAGTATGCAGCTGGTACTCTTTCCAGCTTCAGGCTGGGGTGCCTGACTCATCAAATCCCGGCCTGACATGTCTACTTTATCCTCTCCACCATGGCCTTGATTCACTGGAATTATTACTTCCCAAACAGGAAGGCTCTCTGCTCAATGGATGTATCGATGCTGCATTGCTTTTAAAAAACAGTGAAAGCCCGGGCTAAGAATAGCCCAGGGTGTGTCAGTTGAGAGTCTCTATTTGAAGTTCAAGGGATTTCGCGTTTAAGAATACAAGACCTCCCAGAAATGGCAGATTTTTAAACACTGGATTTGATCCAAAGAGGGAAAGCTGTGCATAGGATGAACCTTGCTTCCTGTTTCTTTTAAGGCAGCATTTCTCTCAATTCCCTGAGCACGGGGTGCAGAGGTCATCAAACAGACCAGGTAGCATTATCAGAGGAAAACTCAGGGAAGATGATGGGTCACAAGTCTGCCAACAAACGGGTCTGGTGATTGTGAGGAAGAAAGACCCTATCTTCTACCCTCAACAATGTAACTGAGTTATGCTGTGATCCAAGGTTTTCTTGCTACCTTTTTATTTTAGACTGTTTTGTTAAGAACTGAAGTTAAGGAGTGCTTTAAAATTACGGAGCCCCTTTCACACACCATGAATCCTTGTTTCTCCCTCCTTGGTTGAGGTACTTGGGAAGCACATACTTCGTTCCAAGAGTCGTGCCAGGCAGGGCGGGCTGTGACATAACCAAGGAAAACACAGTCTCCTATGGAAGCCTCCAGAAGGGGGACCTAACCGAGAGCTGGGAGGGCTTCTCAGGGGAAGTTATGAGAAAGCTGAGACCCAAAGTTATGAGAAAACGAAGGCAAGGGTGAGGATGAAGGAAATAAGATTCCGGCAGAAGGAGCAGTAGGTGGAAAGGACAAGTCGGGGAAGTATGGTCTGTTCAGGAGGGAGAAAAGAAATGGTAAAAGACCCAGGGGGCAGGCCGGCCTGGGGCTTGCCAGTCACGTTGAGAAGCAGGCTTTCTCTAGAGGGAACAGGACGAGGCAGCAAAAGGGGTAAAGAAGCAGAGCAACAGCCCGACTTGTGTTTTAGGAAGGTCCCTCTGGCTTTCTGCGGGGAAGGAAGAAGGCAGCAGGAATGCAGGCCAAAGAAGAAGTGCCCTCAGTAAAGGAAGAGGCATCAGGGCTGGAGAAAACCAGAGGATTCCAGAGATAGTTCAGAAGCAGGCAAGTTGGGACTTAGTGATATGGATTCAGTGCGGGAAACGAGGGGAGGGAACCAGGCCATCATGCCACCCAGGTTTCTGGCTTTGCCAACTGAGAGGTGCTTTGGGGGACACAAATACCTTGAGGGGCAGTGGGTTTGGTGGAGGGGGGGAGGCAGGAGCCTAAACAAGTAAAGGGTGGATTCTGGGGGAGACATTCAGGCGCAGCTGACCAGGAGGCCTCACTCAGGACCCCGACAGAATTTCCATTTAAGGGATGGCCACAGGAAGAACCTGTGAAGGGATCTGAGGTGGAGTGGCCAGAAAGGTGAGGCTAAAACAGCAGAGTGTAAGTCAGGGAGGCCACACAGAAGGGCGAACTGGACCAGGAACAGTCAGTCATGCCACACAGCAGAGGTCAGGATGGAGGAAAAAGTCATTAGCTGTGGCCGTGGCAAGACCTGGTTGGCCAACGCCATGTGACCTCTGGCTCTTGGGTCAGATGAGAGCTAAGGGAGGAATCAAGACCGGAGTGGATCTAGGAGCATGTGGAACTGAGGAGCGTGGAGAGGAGAGAGTGGAGGTGAGGGGCAGGACAGTGGGTGCCTGCAGTCACCAAAGGGGTTTCACTATAGTGAGAAAGACTTGAGGTTGTCAAGCCATATTACTGTTGCCATTTTTATGCAGAGGATAAGATGATTTTTCCCAAGAAAGTGGAGGAACAGGGATCCAAACACATGTTTTCCGACTTTCAAAATGTCTCATCCTGGTAACAATACACGGATTTTATTGATATGAAAACAAGTACTCTGGGAGGCCTGTCCCCTGAGTGACTGCATCACAGAACTAGAGACTCTGAAGGCGAAACAGCTCTAAGACTGAGTGGCAGCTCTCCCGCCCCTGAGACATGCACGGAACAGAGGATGGATGAGAGCTGCCATCGGTGAAGGCATTCCAAATACTTACCCCAACCCTAAAACACAAGGAAATTTAACTTCTAAAGCCACACCTCCAAAACAACAAGTGTCCTTTTTCAACTCCACTGCTTGGCTTTCAAGGGGCTTCTTTTCTTGTTCCAGTTAGGTCATTTCACTCGGTTTGGAGGGGGGTGGTGTCAGAGGGCCTGCAAAGCAGCAGGGGCCAGTGCTGAGGCAGGAGAGGTAGCGCTGGGGATGCCAAACTGGTGTCCATGGGAGATGTCTGCCAGCAGGGTGAGGGTGGGGTCCTGGGTCGGCTGAACCCACAACCAGCCCATCTAAGGAAGTGGCACCGTTGAAAGGCACAAAGCTACATGAAATACACATAATTCACGGAGAAAAAAAAAAAGTATGGAGATAATAAGGGAAAGAGGAAGAAAAAGAAAAAGAAAATGAATGACCTATGTCTACTATCTGTCTGGAAGGACACTGACTCAACATTTTTAGAAAACTCAACCTCTTTCCTTAGCTCCTTCCCCAGAGCCTTCACACACCAACATGGGGCTAAAGGATTTGTAAGTTATCAAATCTAATACTGCAATTTCACTTGTCTCTTTATTGCTGATAAACTGTCTTTTATTAATGTTTTATTACACCAGCAATTCATAAATATGTGTCCTCCTTGCAGACGTGGCTTGAGTCCCCTCAGGCTCCCTCCCCCTGTATCTCCACCCCGGAGGAGCTCCCTTCTCTGATGGCTCTTCTTCCAGACCTTTCTCTGAGCATTTATACATATAGATTACATAAACATAGATCCCCTCTTTACTTGTGTCTTGTGTTTTATAATTATCCCAAAGTGAACCAAATTCTATTCCACCTTGAGAGCTGGTGTGTTTTTTTTTTAATTTCATAGGATCTGTCACAATTTCAGTTGACCCTTCTGTGTAATAAAACTGGAATTAAAAGAGAGAGAAAGAAAAGGAGAGAAGCTTTTTGGAGCTTGGCTAGAGGCTTTGCTCTGCCTTCTAAGATCAATTGACTTGTGTCTTCATAATCTAAGTAAGGTCTAAGTAAAGTCATTTATTTGAAAATTTGTATTAGAGGTTTTCCAAATCCCTGGCACACATTTTCCCTTAAAACTAACTATGGAGACCAAAGCCTATTATACAAGCATCCAAGTCTGCAGCCATGGGCCATAATTCTTTAGCCACCAGATCACATGACTGATAACAAGGCCAAGATAAAGGCAGTAATTAAAAAAAATTCTTCCCAAGATGAAAAATGACATCCGTATTTGAAAAAATAAAAACCAAAAAGATTCAAGCTCTTCCCATTGGAACCCATTCTAAGTACTTGTTCCTCAACAATAAAACAAAAAGAAATTTGATTTTTAAAAAGATTTATTTATTCATTTGAGAGAGAAAGAGTGAGAGAGAGTGTGTGTGCAAGCAGCGGGAGGAGCAGGAGGAGAGAGAACCCCAAGCAGACTCCCCTCTGAACGCAGAGCCCAGTGTGGGGCTCAATCCCACAACCCTGACACTATAACCCCAGCTGAAACCAAGAGTCAGACGCTCAACCAACTGAGCCCCCCAGGCGCCCCAGAAATCTGTTTTTTTTTTTTTAAGAGCTACACCTATAAGGGACACTGTGGGTTGTCTTTCTAATACCTATTCCCTCTTTTTCCTTCTTATAGAATCCCCTGTTTTCTGCAACAATTTACTGCATGCCCACTGCATCATCTGAGTCAAACTGCCTAGCATTCCTCCGGGAGCTATTACTGGCACAGTGATGAGCATATGCCTTAATGTGCCAATCATACTAAAAGGACTGATTTTCTAGAAAATGGAAGCACACGGCTTCCATAGCTATAGGCAGTCATCTTGCAACCCTGGAAATCATCAGCCTGAAGTGTATGGAGAATCTGGGGAGAGGGGAGGGCCTGGTGTTTGCTTTAAGTAACTGAGTCAGCCAACCAGGGTCCAGCCTACCTCTGTACTTATTCTGAGACACAGCATGCTTGCTGTCTAAGGTTCTGTGAGTCAGATTTTTTTTTTTAAATTTTAAAAAAGATTTTATTTATTTATTTGACAGAGAGAGAGAGATCACAAGTAGGCAGAGAGGCAGGCAGAGAGAGGAGGAAGCAGGCTCCCTGTTGAGCAGAGAGCCCGATGCGGGGCTCTATCCCAGGACCTGAACCAAAGGCGGAGGCTTTAACCTACTGAGCCACCCAGGCGCCCCAGTGAGTCAGATTTCTGATGCTTTTTCCAAACCGTTCTGCCACCAAAGAAGGTGGAAGGGGAACTCTGGTGCCCTTTTCTGACCTATGAATTACATTCGACAGGTTTCTTTTCTTTCTTTCAGGGTCCCCCGTACATAACCTATTCACTATATCCATATGCATTTTTATAGCTGAATACATTTCCCTAGGCTTAAAAGTGACCGTTTTAATGGTCTTAAGCCTAGTGATTAAATAAATATGATTAACTGGCTGCTACCATGGAGAGTTCAAGAGAAGCAAACTCAGCTGGGAGGACACTGAACCCCCACCAGTGTCTGCCAAGGTGCTTGGGGCTGCAGCGACAGAGGGATTACAATTGACAATCAGGGCCCCTGTGTGTGCTTGTGGACCTACCTTCAGGTGACCAGCTCTGACTGCCAACAGGAAACACTGGGGGAGGGGAGGGCCTCCTCTGGAGAGGATTATCAGAGATGATATGAGGCATAGCCTCTGCAAGGACACAGAATAAAAGGCTGAGATCCGAGCAAGATGGGAGCCAGATCTGGGAGAAGAAGAAAGACAAGAACAAACCTGCCACGTTTGAGGAACACCAGGTCATTCTGGTTTACTAGAAGGTGCCAAGAGAGGGGGATGGTGGATGGAACAAGGTTGGCAGGTAGGCAGGAACCTAGGCATCGGGCCCTGCAGGCCAAGGATGGTAGATCTGTATTTTATTCTAAGGTAGGAATTCTTCATGGTTTTTTGTGCCAGATACCTCATGGGCAGCATGCTGAAGCCTCTGTACCACTCGTTACAAAGTGTTTTTAAATGACAAAGAACAAAACAAAACAGAAATTAAAAAAAAAAAATGGGATTATGAAGGAGCACCTGGGTGGCTCGCTCAGTTGGTTAAACATTGGACTCTTGATTTTGGCTCAGGTCATGATCTCAGTGTCATGAGATCAAGCCCATGTCAGGCTTCGGGCTCAGTGGGGAGTCTGCTTGTCCCTCTCCCTCTGCCCCTCCCCTTGGGTTCCTCCACTGCCCCCATCTCTCTCTAAAATAAATAAATAAAATCTTAAAAAAAAATAAGGACTATGAAGATCATAGTTGGGGGTATTGGGGTAGGGGGATAATGGAAGTGGTTTATCGTGGTATGGAGGAGTATTTTATCAATTACATTGTTTAGAGTTGCCAGCATATAGTGATAATAGAAAGCAGGTAGATTTGAAGTCAACTTTTTATTGCTTTTCAGTTCTTTAGAGAATATCAGGGCATTCTTTCAGTGACAAAGTCACAGGTCCCGCTGTGGTTTGCTGTTCTCATTTGTAACAAAAGGAAATGTAATTTTCAGTTGGAAGTTAGTGAAAATAAAGATGCAATTTTTTTTTTCCAATCCAAATTTATAGACCCCATGGAAATTGCTGGGAGGTTTGACCAAGGGGTGTAACATGATCTGATTTATGTCTTTAAAAAAATCAGCCTAATAGATGTTGGTAAGGCAAAAGAAAAAAAAATGCACTAAGGTCATTTCCTGCAGAGAGGCTGGCAGGCAATGGCCAGCTATAGGGAAGGGCAACACCATGGCTTTTCTTGCTAAGAAACTGCTGGAGAACAGATCCGTCTTTGTGAGCGCTCCCTGGGCTGGGGATGAGAAAGGCCTCGCTGCAGCAATAAAGCACCTCTGGTCTCTGCTGCAGGGAAAGGACAGAAGGTCACAGGCGGAAAAGACCCCCATGTGAGTCAATGAAGCTCAGAGAAAAGAAACCGCATTTGCCCCTGTTTCCTGTAAGCAGGGCCCGATGAGAACTCCCCGCCAGGCAGGTTCTGCTGAGACGAGAGGAGCTGCTGGACACAAGGCGAGTCCCCAGCGAACAGGAGCCTTCAGTACGTGGTGGCCAGTGCTGGAATGAGACTGGTCTGCTCTGGTGCCTTCTGTCTGGGACCATGATAATGCACTTTGGAGGGAGAGTGGGGCACAGAGAAGTCTTAGGAGCCACTCACCCTGCAGAAGTCGAGGGATGTCCCCAGGTGATCTATAAAGGGACTGGGGTTCAATTCGGACATCTAGGGTTGGGACAAAACCAGTGTGAGCTCCTCAAACACTCAAAACCTGAAACCTAGATGGCCCACATAAAAACATCCCAAAGGAAACCCTCC
Organism: Lutra lutra; assembly: GCF_902655055.1. Classification (NCBI taxonomy): domain Eukaryota; kingdom Metazoa; phylum Chordata; class Mammalia; order Carnivora; family Mustelidae; genus Lutra; species Lutra lutra. The sequence goes on along the minus strand of NC_062278.1, from coordinate 198,171,361 downwards.
TCGTAGCAGGGCAAGCAAGGATACCTGAGACCGAAGAGGTAAAGCAGGAGCTCCAGACCTGGGCTTTCTTCCCTTGATGCGTTTGCAGAGGGGGCAGTGGGCCACCCGCTTCTTACAAGAACCTGTGCTTGTAACACAGAGGGGCTGGAGGGTGGGACTGGGGAGACCTAGACTTGCAGGGCCCCCGGAAGAGGGGCTGCTCGGAGCCCTGCAGGGAGCCAAGAATACAGTCCGCCACTGCCAAGCCCTGTGCTTGGCCCAGAAGTTTCTGCCAGACAGCACTCCCTCTCTCCCCAAAACTGAAGAATGTGCCTCACTCAGGGTCTTGCTCCTCTTTCTCTTCAGGGTCACTGAGAACCTCTACCTACGTTTGGCTTTTTTACTTTTTATCTCCCGAATGCCTCCAGTGTAAAAAGCAGCAGCTCGACTTCCAGTTCTCAAGTGGTCCCCAAAACCACACACAGTAGTGACACAGTATACTAAAAAAAAAAAGTGGGAGTGTCTGGGTGGCTCAGTGGATTAAAGCCTCTGCCTTCAGCTCAGGTCATGATCCCAGGGTCCTGGGATCAAACCCCGCCCGCATCAGGCTCTCTGCTCATCAGGGAGCCTGCTTCCCCCTCACCCTCTGCCTGCTTCTCTGCCTACTTGTGATCTCTGTCTGTCAAATAAGTAAATAAAAATCCTTAAAAAAAAAAAAAAAAGTGGCCTCTGGCCAATCTGATATAGAGTAAAAAACAGAGATTCTTAACCACAGCCTAAAATGGCGGGGGGGGCCGCAAAAGGAAGGGTGACTCCCTGACTCTCCTTACCCATCCACCTTTGGGGAATTTACAAGGAATGGCACAGAGGCAAAGACACAGTCAGATAGGCTGGAACAGGGAGAGGGGGCAGTCTGTCCTTCTTTAAGAGAGATGTCACCCCCCCCACCCATAGAGGGACCAAAGCACCACCAAGAACCACTCTACTCTACAGATCCCATGTCCACTTTGACCTCAGATCCGTGAAACAGCTTTTGTTGAGCCAACATCAAACCATGTTTTAAAAGGGTGGGGGAATACCCTTTCCCCAATCCTGGCTCTTATTCCAACGGCTAAACAAGAAGCTTTTATGGGAATTATTTCACTGGGCGACAAGGCACGAAGAAAGTGGTCTGCTTGCAGTCTGAAGGTCAACAGTGCTGCTTTGTCTGAATTTGTGTCCTCCATGGGGCCGAGGCTGAGTCGTGCCGCCCTCCAGGGATCTCTGTGGCAACGTACGTTCATCTACAGACTCACACAGAGTGAGGCTGCTGAGGGCAGCTGACTGAGGCTGACCAGCAAATTACGCCTCCTGTCTCTCCTTTGGCTCTCTCATTAGGTTTGTTTTTAGGTCAATGAAAATGTTATCAGCCCTCCTCCTTTGGAAAATGTTTGTGGTTGCAGCTGAGCGTGACTGTTACAACAGCTGACAAAGGATTCCAAAATCACAGAGCACAAGAGTCAAATGAACCCCCTTAGCAAAAACTCCTCTTGCTTTTTTCCACTTCATTTGGGCTGTGTTCATGGGGCGGCTTCATTAGAATTCCTGCTTTCACTCCTACTCGTGTGAAGGGTTTTATTTTATTTTTCTAATGAATCACATCTGGTGTGTTTCAAAAAGGCATCTGGTATGGACTGAGTAGTTGCGTCCCCCTAACATCCGGATGATGAAGTCTTAACCCCCATTGTAATGGTATTTGGAGGTGGCCCTTTGGGATGCAATTAGGTTTAGATGAGGTCATGAGGCTAGGGCCCCCACAATGAGATTAGTGCCCTTATGAGAGCTCCCATCTCTCTTCCAGCCATCTGAGGACACAGAGAGAAGGTGAGATGGTGGTTGTTTGCAAGCCAGTTAGAGAGGTCTCACCAGGGGCCAAATGTTCTGGCATTCTAATCTTGAATTTCCCAGCCTCCAGGAGTATAAGAAGTAAATTTCTGTTGTTTAGGGCCCTCAGACTAAAGTACTTTGTGATAGCAGCCTGAGCTAAGACAGTATCCTAATTAAAGAACAGTCTTATGTTTGCCATAATGAGAAATGGAAAAGTATTCATTAGTGTCCTTGACTGCTTAGGACTTCTTCCACCATCCAAGGAGTAGAGAGAAGGACTTGAAGCAGGGTGGTTACACAAGCAAACTTAAGATGCTGGTCTCCCATTATTAACCAACATCTGATGCATTTACCTTCTAATGATCTACCTGAAAAACCCATGGTACGAAAACATCATGGATCCAGGGATTTGGAGCACTGGAAAGGAAGAAATTTAACTGCTTTACTTTACAGATGTGGAAACTGGTACCCAGAGAGGTGAAGCAACAGGTACGAGGTCAGATAGCTACTAATGACAAAAGTCAAAATAAAACCCTAGTGTTCTAATCCATGCTGAGAAATGCCTATCCCAGATGAGGCACTAAAGATACGAGGTTTTATACACGTTCCTCAACCCATCTGCACCACAGCCAGCTAAGTCTTACATCAAACCTTGTCTTCCTCTGAAACATTCTCCACTCAGCAACTGGGAGAATCTTCTCAAAATGCACAAACTACCCTTGCTTAAACCTCCCCCTACTTCTGCTAGTGACTCCCTACTGTTCTTAGGATAACAGTCTAAATCTTGAGCATGTTCTTTGAGGCTCTGCATGGTCTGCTTTCTTCCATTTGCATCTACTACCTGCCAGATGCACTTGCCTTTAAAGCAGCATGCTCCATCTACCACAGGACCCTTGCACCATCTATCCCCATACTGCAACTCTCAATCTCACCTTGAATCTAGTTAACACACTCTCTTTTTTCAGATCTCACTTCCTCAAAGAAGCCTTCCTTGGCCCTTCATGACTAGGTCAAGGTCCTTGATTAAATGCCCTCACAGCAATATGCTTCTCTCATGTTCAAAGATTTTATTTCCACTTGTTATTATATTCTTGTTACTGTAATTATTACTTAATGTCTGCCTCCTCGATGAGGCTGTAAATTACCAGAAACTTGCTATCTTGTCACCATTTTATCCTCTATCAGGCGTATCATCTATCGAGCGTAGAGATGCTCAATCAATATGAATAGGATTAATGAGAAAAAGAACTTAAAAGTACATGTAAGGCCCTCGAGGATCTTAGAGTCTAGAAATGTCTTCTGAGTCATTTGTACATTGGGAAGCGAGCTATTCAATGATCAATGCTGGTTCACGTAGATCTTTCTAGGAGAGAGGGAAATGACTTGATATTCTTCTCTCAGAAGCATGCTTTCTTCCTCAAGACCACATCCCATAAAATATAGGAACATTTCAACATCTACTTAATCTAATGTCACTCTTCCACTAACAACATGAGACCTCCATCAAATGGAAGTTCCTAAAGCAAACCAAACCTCTGGGGTCTCAATGGCAATTTTGTTCCTTACTGTGGTTTCTTGAGACTCCATCAATCAAGCCCTTCGCTGTATAACACACAGAGATAACCCTCCCTTCATACCATCCCTGTTTCCAGACACATTCTTCATGACCACTGCCAGCAGCCAGCTCATTTCTCATTTCAGACACTCCTTCACTTTCCCGTGGGGACAGCAAGCACATGGCCTATCCCCTGCCATCTGACAACAATTTAAATGAAATCTCAGCCTCAGTTGCTGGTTGTATTATGGAGGGAAGCCGTCATCGAGGAACACTGCAGAACTTAGAGCAGGCATGTGTCAGAGAACACGGACGGTGTGGCGCTTCAGACACAAAAGCATAAGCAAAACCCCTTTATGTGAAGGCAAAACAACATGTGACATTGACTATAAAGGAAGGCAATTTACAATTTTTTAAAGCCAAATATGTTTCAGCTAAACATAACATTCAAATTTGTGAAAACCAAGCCGTGTTAAGATGTTTTCTCTCTTCTCTCTCCTCTATGGAATTTAGTCAATTCCTGTGGCTTTAACATCTGGACAGATGGCTGGTGAGGTGCCGTCTGCGAGGGGGATATGTTGTTTAAAGGGCAGTGGCCTCTGTCAGCTGTAGGTGAGTCATCTGTCATTTGGGTTATTTGCAAATAAAAATAAGCCTACTTTTTAAAAAAAGATTTTATTTATTTATTTTGAGGGGGTAAGGAAGAGGGAAAGGGGAAGAAGACTCCCTGTGGAGCAGGGAGCCCGATGTGGGGGGGGGGGTCAATACCAGGACCCTGAGATTATGACCTGAGTGGAAGGCAGAGGCTTAACTGACTGAGCCACCCAGGCACTCCCCCCCTTTCTTTTAAATTATTAGCATGATTAAAATGAGTACATCATCACAGCCACTTGGGGAGGGGGGGGTCCTTTCAGCACCTCTTATTTAGTTTCCCACTGTCTTATAATCAATAAAAACCATTTTTTAAAAAGATTTTATTCATTTATTTGACAGAGAAGAGAGACAGCCAGAGAGGGAACAGGAGCAGAGGAGGGGGAGAGGGAGAAGCAGGCTTCCTGCTGAGCAGGGAGTCGGATGTGGGGCTTGATCCCAATCATGACCAGAGCTGAAGGCAGACGCCTGACTGAGCCACCCAGGTGCTCCAATAAAAGCCACTTTAATGTTTACCTTCTCCAAGTAAGATAAGCCAAACATAAGGTAAGGGGGAGCTAAAGGTGGTGGGTCAGCATGGCAGGTACCCTGCAGCGCCTTCCCAGGTGGGGGTCCTCCACTCATCCTGGAGGGCCAGTGGGGAGGAATTCCACCTGGATCCAGCTGGAAGAACCTGGCACACTTCTAGCTCCTACAAATTGGGGATCTCCAAGGTGGCTCCCTTACTTTCTCCACAGCACTGAGAATGCTCAAGAATGCAAGGCACGCTCACATTTCAATGCGATTGCCAGAGCACATTCCAGGCTGAGCTATAAATCACGCCCTGGCACTTCACTGTTGTTAAATGGCCCAGAATATCTTCCTGCCCCTTAATTCAGATCAGCTAGAGATGAGCGTCGTGACAACGCCTTACAAGCGCCTCTCCTTCCACGACCACATGGTGGGCACGAGGAACAGTGCTCTGCACTCAATGATTACCAGCCAAACAGAAAGGACCTGAGACTTCAATAGGGGAATGTTTTTTCATTTTAACAGAAAATTTCCGTTCTTCCCATTATCCCTGAGAGAGCTAGATGTGTGAGTGCGGGCATTCACGGCTCCACATCTGCAGAAATCATATGTACATTCCATATTGCTTATGTCCTCTTGTCCCCAGGCTGATTTCTTTTATTAGCTCATAAAACCCCGAGCCTATGTTCACTTCTCTTGCTTTATATACCACAAGGTCTCTTCAGGTAGGTTGGCCTTGGATTTATCCTCTTGTTTTATCACTTTTTCTTCAAAACAAGAGAATGCAAAAATATGCACAGAAGAAGACAGACATTCTTAAAAGGTTGCCAAGATAAATCCAAGTCATGTTTACAGTCGCCTCCCAAAGACAGCGTGGAACACGGACAATGTAGTGGGCGCTCATTCCGTTATCCAACAAATGCGAATTGGACATGCTCTGTGCCACACATCATTCCAGATGTTAGGAATAAGGCAGAAAATGAAAGAAAAGTTATATCCTGGTACAAAGATACCAACACATAGAAAAATACATGATGTGGCAATACTATAAAGAAAAAAATAAAGTCAGGAAAAGTGGGTGCTTGGGAGGGTAGGGTGGGGAATGGGGGACAGAAAAAGCCCATGTAAGGACCTTTGAGCAGATACCTGAAGGAAGATGAGGAAGTCTGTCACATGGAGATCCAAAAGAGCTTTCCATACAGAGAATCCAGTTCCCAAGGTCCTGGGGTATGAGTATAGAAGAAAAAGAAGGCCAGGGTGAGAAAGCACAGGGGAAGGGAGAGTGGCAGGTGATGAGGTGTGGAGTAAGCCTCATGACATGATCATGCTTGGCCTCAAAGACCACTAGGAAGATGCAGCAATGCCACGGAGTCAGGAGGGAGACATGGGTGAGAAAATATGTAACTTAGGCTTAAAAGAAACTCTCTAGCTACTGTGTTGAGAGTGGACAATAGAGGGTCAAGAGCAGAAGCTAGGAGACCTGGCAGGAGGCTTCTGGAATCATCCAGCCACTACAGAGATGAGGGGAACCTGATAAAGGTGGTCCAGCTGAGTGTGATCACGGTGTAGTTCTGGCTGTATCACAAGGCAGAGCTCATGGTGGTGTTATAAGCCAGTTACCTGTTACTCATGACTGCTTAGACCTGAATCAAGCCTGGCAGAATGCAATCAACAGCTGAGACATTTTGTTAAATACTTCTATTAATTATTCTTTACAAATAATAATTCATTTAAAATCAAACTTGTTCCCCCCAAAGGGCACAGGACTCCCTCTTATTTTAAGCAACACATAAATATCACCTTTATTTCTGCCTGAGAATTACCAAATTTACATTTGAAAAAAAAATCCATCCAACAAATCTTTCTGAGGGCTGGATACATACCAGGCACTTTCTTGGGCACCAGGGTACAGTAGCGCCTAAAATAGACAATATCTCTGTCTGTGTCCTGTCCCATGCTCCTGAATTATTTTACAGCATCGGCAGTAATGAAGTGCTTACTTGTACCAAAGCCCTGCTACGTTATCTTACTGAACCCTTAGAAGAACTCAATTATCATCTGCATTTTCTAGCCAAGGAAACTATAACACAGGGAGGTTGAATATGCTGCCCAAGGTCACACAGCTAGGAAGTGGTGAGGCCAGAATTCAAAACACTAGAACAAGAACTCTCAGCTTCTGCATGTTCCTGGATCTTAGGTAGATTCCAGAACATGAGTCCCAAGAGACTTTTATTGTTCCTTGATCATCCTGGGCAGGGCACTTGACTTGTCTTAGCTTCAATTTTCATATCTACAAAATGAAATGTATTAAACTAAATAATCTCTAAGGTCCCTTCAGGTCTAAAACTTCTAGCGATCTTGCTCTAAAGCCCAGTGCTCTCAGAGCTACATAGCCTAACTATAAGAAGAACACAAAGCGAAAGCTCACGCGCCATACAGTATAATTTCTCAAGGGTGGCTTTTGCATAAAATAAAGTAAAGCACTGGGGTGCCTGGGTGGCTCAGTGGGTTAGGGCCTCTGCCTTTGGCTCAGGTCATGATCCCAGGGTCCTGGGATCGAGCCCCACATCAGGGTCTCTGCTCAAGAGGGAGCCTGCTTCCCCTCTCTGTCTCTGCATGCCTCTCTGCCTACTTGTGATCTGTCTTTCAAATAAATAAATAAAATCTTAAAAAAAAAATAAAATAAAATAAAGTAAAGCACTTCCCCAGATGACCCTTTGTGTTGACCAGCTAAAAGAAAATAAGTCATTTTCAAGGATCCTCTAAGGGAGAAAAATTTTAGTAGCAGTGGAATCTATAGCAAAATTTCTTTCTTTCAAAACCAACCAACAATCTGGAATTATTGCCTTATAGGAAGGAGAAAACCAATTGCAGGTACAGCTAAGATGTATCTTCCGTGTGCCTGGTTAACTTGTAACAAAATCAAGAGTAAGCCCACTTGTCTGCTGACAAAAAGTCTTAAGTCTTACTTCCTGCAGTGTCCTTGTGCCTGACACAGGGTAAAGTTCAATAAATACCAGTTGACTGAGTTAGTCTTGAGTGATTTAATGACTGCACTCAAGAATAAACAGATGAACTCATTAATTCAACAGTGATAAATGATAGAATTTATAGATAGAATTTATTGATAGAATTTATATAGATCTGGCCAGCAAATGCATCACTTTCCTTTGCCAAATAAAGGTGAAGAAAATAGTTTAGATTGATTTTAGTCTTTAGTAGAAGACTCCAATTTTGTAAACTGGTATTTTGAGGTGTGTGGGGAGTAAAAGAAATTAATTTATAGAACTATAAGAGGAAAAACCAGTCTGCTCAGGAAAAAAACGAAATAAACACCTTCAGTTCCCTGCATGACTTCTACAGAGTTAATCCCAAGCTGCAGTTTGATGACTGAAGATAAGGCCATGGTTCAATTTCAAATGCTTCACCATCAATACTAACCATGAATGCTGTTTACAGAGAAACCACCTGCTCATATGGGGTCAACCCTGCCCATAAAACGACCTACACATAGCCGTGTTCAACTAGACAGCAGGGTAGAGGAAGTCACACAAGCCATGAGATTTCTCCTGGACCCTTCATTCTTCAGGCATTTTTCAGAAGTTACCCAAGAATGTAAGTATCAATCAGATGATATAAAAAGTTTATGCACAGTCAACATCAAGGGAAAAAGTCAACATAGTACCTTTTCTTCACAGAGACTGAGTATCAGACACAACTGAGAAAATAAGAAGGAAGAAAAATAGCTTCTGCTATTAAAACCTGGAATATATAACCAGATCAAAGAGGAAGCTTGATGCAATTATGTGAGTAATTTGGGGGAAAAACTCAATTAGCTGGCAACGGAAGCCTGGATGGAACTTCCTAACCAAGACTATTTACATAATTTTTAGGTGGACAGACCTAGGCTAGATTTTAGATTTTAAAAAATCATAAGCATGTATGAACAATTATTTTCTAGTGACTTTTTACCACAAATAATCTCAGTCAAAATAGAGCTACTGATAAACTGCAAAACTGTAAAGACAGTTGAGTAAACTTTGTCAACAACACAAATTTACTCTTTGAATTCTCAACTGTAGTTTCCCCTCCCTCTGTTCTTCTGTTCCTCCATTCCTTCCTTCCTTCTTTCCTTCCCTCATTCCCTCCTTCTCTTTTTTCTTTCCTCCCTCCCTTCCTTCCTTCCTTTTTTTTCCTTTTTAGCCATGGGTGACTCAGAAGGAATATGCTTCTGGGTATATAAATTTAAAAGTCACATATACTCTTACTTAAATGACGCACACATGATGGAGACAAAATAACTCTTCTTCTCCAATTCTCACAGCCTGTTCAGATCTGCATTTGATAACACTATGGTTTTTCCCTATTTGCTTTTCTTTGGTGTCCATGAATGGAAGCAGAACAACAACAGCAAAAAAGGCACAGGAATCTGAACCACAAAAATAGTAATTTAACATTATTCATACTAACATCAAAATGGCAAGTGTCCACAGGCATTTTTTTGTATTTACCTTCCTGCTTGCTCTGGAGTGTGAGATGGTCTTTGTAACTAGAAAATATTGGACATCAAATGTGCCCCTCAATGAAGAATCATGTTAAAATCATGGAGAATCATATTAAACTATGATCCATTTGTCTTATGCATTAATCAGCAACAGTTGAAAAAATAAGACATATCCTTCCCTAAGAGAATGGATAAACTGTACTACATCCATACAATGAAATATAATTCCAGTGATAAGAACGTAGGAAGTTCTCAAGCCACAAAAAAGACATGGAGGAAACTTAAATTCATATTACTAAGTGAAAGAAGCCAGTCTGAAAAGGTTACATACTATATGACATTTTGGAAAAGGTAAAACTATGGAGACGATAAAAAGATAAGTGGTTGGCAGGGGCACAGAGGATTTTCAGGGCAGTGAACCTATTCTGTAAGATGCTAGAATGATGGATATTTGTCATCACACCTTTGTCAAAAGCTACAGAATATAGCTCGAGTGACGTCTAATGTGAACCATAGACTTTGGGTAGTGGTCATGTGTCAGTGTAGGTTCATTGATAATAACAAAAGTACTGGCCTGGTAAGATGTTGATGGTAGGAGAGGGCTCTGCGTGTGCAGGGTGGGTGGGTGTATGGAAATTCTCTGTACTCTCTCCTCAATTTTGCTGAGAGTCTAAAACTGCTCTAAACAATAAAGATTATTTAAAAGAAAAAAAAGCAAAGTAAAACAAACAAAAAATGACAACACTTATGTCTGTAAAAAGCTACCACAAGCTAACTTTTATATCTCTATCTGTACCTCTAACTAGGTCCAAATACCTGGAAAGAGACTACACTGATAACCAGGATCATACCCGAGGAGACACATGGAACCAGGACATCATCATGGGGCTGTTAGTTCTATTACTGTTGTTTGATTTTTTAAAAAATCATGGAAATATGTGCACTATTACTTGTGTATTAAAAATAAAACTGTTTATCTCTTTAAAATACTCACTTCATATTTATGTTAAAGAGGTCCAAAGTAAGTTACAAATATCATGACATGCTATCCCTAAATACTTCAGAATTCATCTCTAACAAAAACATTTTTCTACCCTAAAACTATTTTTTCTAATAACAGAAGAAGCAGAAAAGATTTTCTACTAAAATACTGGGGTGACTCAATTAATCTATTTCTTTTTAAAAAGATTTATTTATTTGAGAGAGATTTAGAATGCACAGGTGCAAACAAGTGTGCCTGAGCAGGGGAGTGGGGGGCAAGCAGAGGGAATGCATCTCAAGAAGACTCCCCACTGAGCACGAGCCCAAGGTAGGACTCCATCTCATGACCCTGAGATCATGATGATCACAGCGGAAATCAAGAGTCTGACACTCAACTGACTGAGCCACCCAGGCACGCCTCAATTAATCTATGTCAAAAAGCTAAGGTCATATCAAAGAAAAACCTAAATCCAAGTGTTGAGAATTGATTTAATGGTTATTGCAAGGTTTTCCTAAAAACATTATCATCATTATTCCAGCCCCTTACTTCTATACAACATTTCACATTCTGTCCTTTAAAACACTAGCAACCTTACATACCCACAGGCCAAAATTAATTAAATTTGTTACATTTTTTAAATTTTGGTCATTTGAATTACAAAGGGAATACAATACAAAAGATCTATCATAGCAGATCAAATGTCTTTTCTTTTTTTAAAGATTTTATTTATTTATTTGATAGAGATCATAAGTAGACAGAGAGGCAGGCGGCGGAGGGGGGAAGCAGGCTCCCCCTGCTCAGCAGGGAGCCCAATGCGGGCGGGGCTCAATCCCAGGACCCTGGGACCGTGACCTGAGCCTAAGGCAGAGGCTTTAACCCACTGAGCCACCCAGGCGCCCCCAGATCAAGGGTCTTCAATTAGCAATAATCGCGCCTCGGATAAACCTCATTGGCTACGATACTGCCACTGCGCAAAGCTTCAGATCAAGGGTCTTAACCAAGAATTCCTAATTTAGAATTCTCAGCGTCCCCAAGAAATATGTGGACAAAATTCAGGGCATCCGTGAACTTGAATGGAAAAAAAAGTACATCTTTAGTTTCATTAATAACTGAAATCCAGCATTTTCTTCCAGTATGAATGAAGGTCATGGATCTCAGAAGCATTAGCAGACCCTGACTTTGTCACCATAGAAATCACTATATTTTCAAACCACAGAGTGGTTGGAGCAGGTATTTCAAAATATCTTGTAGAAGGTGTATTAATTACTAGACTTGTTGCCAGATCTTGTAACTTAAAGCATTAATTAAGAAGCACATGTGTAACTCTTAACCACAAATTTGTAATTTAAATATTTTGATAACTGCATTTCAATATAACTGAGTTTTGTTGTCATCTTATGTATGTATTTAATTTTAGGCACAAAGAGATGGCCTTGTAGGGGGAAGGGAGTTCATAGGTTTCCCAAGATGCCAAAGGTCAAGAACCCAGGAACTGAAGCTCCCCTTCTCATAATTCCAACCTCCAAAAAGCCATTGTCCACAATGCAGTGTGCATTTCTCTACACTTATTCCTTTATGTGGCCAAATATATAAAAACATCTAGGAATATAATTTATATTTTATGTGCTCTGTCATTGTGTTTTGCACTTAATTTTTTAAATATATTTACAAGTCTCTATAGAGTTTGGATATTCATGCTGTTTCCACTTTTCGGCTATTATAAAAAAGAGTAATAAAACTCCTTGTATATGTCTCTTCATAGACTTCATAGATCTTCACTTTTAAGAAATTTCACGGTAACTTCTATTTATAATCACTTGTGCCAAAAACAGATATCCTTAAATTTAACCACAAAGTCATTTTTATACTATGAAATCAACAGAATAATAGCTAATCTTGTCTTTTTTCTTTTCTTTTCTTTTCTCTTAAAGATTTTATTTAGTTGACAAAGAGAGACACAGAGAGAGAGAGAGAACACAAGCAGGGAGAGTGGGAGAAGGAGAACCAGGCTTCCCGCTGAGCAGGGAGCCCGATGCAGGGCTCAATCCCAGGACCCTGGGATCATGATCGAAGGCAAACGCTTAACCAACTGAGCCACCCAGGCATCCCAGCTAGTATTTTCGTACTTACTATGGGCCAGGTCCTAAGTGCTTTGCATGAACTAACTCATTTCAATCCTTACAACCCTAAGGTGGGGCACTGTTTCAATTTCAGTTTACAGGTGAGGAAACTGAGATACAGAGCAGTGTTCAGTCTCTAAGCTCCCAAAGTGTGTGATTCTTATGACAAATTCAAACAAGCAGGAGTTGTCAGAGCATGAGAAGCCTCATTTAATATGGGTTCCATCAACGTCACTTTGAAGGGAGTAGTAGAGGATGACTGACACTTTGTTACATCAATTACCTTCTGAGAGTGTGTCCTGAAGCTCCTTAGAATTTCACTGTCCTTGTACATTTCAAGAGGTAGATCAAAGAGTAAAGATCACAGTGATTATTACAACCCACCACCTAATCCATTGGGGCAAAGGCTAGATGGAATGTGTCTAGTGTCAATATTGAGCTCCTTTGCCATTAGAAATGATAGCACCATCTTGGACGCAACAGAGGGTCTCCACTACATTGGACCCAAACAATTTCACAGGCAGTGACAGCAGATCATAAATCCAAAATAGAACACATGCCAACAAGTTAAAATATAAGCATACGTTAATGAAGACCCAATCTCAGTGCAGACCTGGTCTCCTCGGTGATAAGAGCCTTATTAAACTCTCCCACATAATTCATCACGGCCCCATGCTGGCCAGGGCAAGGCTAATCTCTCCCCAGTTAGCAAGTTCCAGACAGGCTGAAAGAAAGCAAACCACGAAAATGGTATCTTTTTTAATGATCTGGACTCTGCTGAGTACAGATTAAAAAAAAAAACACACACAAAACTGCCTATTGCTGTTCCATGTCTGCCTTAACATATCCAAGCAATGAAACATCACTTGGGTTAATCGAGACAAGAAAGTTCTGTCCCCTTCCTCTACCCATTCTTGAGCTTCGAGCATCCACACTGACAGGGTAAATCATCAGAAAGTACAAGTAACAAAAATATCATAAAGCTCAAAGGTGGTTTGCCAGTAAGAGGAGCTGAATATCCCAGACGCCATCTACTACCAGAAGCCACAGAGCCAAATGCCTCATCTTCTTCCCAGACTGGAGGCGGTGTGGGGAGGCTATGGCATCCAACCATCCTGGGTTGGATCTACAGTAAGCTGGGACTTTCAGCAAACTGCTTAACTCTCTGAGGCTCAGTTTCTTCGTCACCTAGGGTGACAGGCAGTTGTGTGGATTAAATAGATCTTACCTCACGCTAGTCATGGTTCAGCCATAGGAAGTGCCTTCAGCAGGGAAGGGATGCCCTACTGCTGGCTCTAACTCTACCTGCCCCATCTCCACTGGTCACATGAGGGGCCTGAGTCCCCCAGGGGTGACAGGAGGGGCTCTTCCCAAAGAGGCGGTAGAAGCAAATGCCCCATATGAAGTCATGGACTTAGCAAGGGACCACCAATACAGCTGAAAGAGAAATGGCCCAGAGCAACCCGAGAACAATCTCTACTCTGAGTTTCTGAACCAGACTCACTGGGTCTGAACTGAATTTCCACCTCTCACTTCCAAAGGGGTACAGACCTATTCACGGGCTTAAAAATATTTGTACCACTTCAGTCAGGAATTTCGTATTTTATCCATTTTATCCTCCTGATATAAGATTACACAGATATTCTTAAATGCCTACCAGTATTATTTATAATAGTGAAAAGTTATAATTTATCTAAATATCCAATGAAGGATTGGTTTAAAAAAATTGGTGCATTCGTTTGACAAAGTACTGTGTGGTTATTAAAAATAACGTTCTTAAAGAATATTTTAGGATGTGGTGACACGATCTCAATGTAGTTAAGTGAAAAATTCAGGAACAAATTAGTATGTGTTACAATCCCAATTTTTAAAAATTTGTGCTTATACAAACTTAAGTATACATGCTATTTAGGGTTACATATGTGTAGCAAGTTTATAGACAGGCAAGGCAACAACCAACACGACTCTGCAGAGCAAGGGGTTCTGCTTTGCCATCAAGGGCACATTTCCTCAGTTGCACTGGTAGCTACTTTTGTATTAACCTTGCTGCCACTTTGTATGTCTGCAACATTCATGATGAAACATTTAAAGTGTGTGTATAATGCCAAGGAGGTAATACATCAAAATGTAGCTACTGCTTTGAGGTGGGGTTATTAATGACCTCTCTTATTCACAGTGTCCAAATTTTCTACAAAGACTATGTGTTTCTTTTCATCTTTTACACTGTTTTTATCATTGGAAACCATTTTTATGCCCACCTCAGAACTCATTTGTTTTTTAAGAGAGGATGCTTGGTGCTGAGCAGTGCCCTCCATCAGGGGCCACACCTGGCTCTTCCAACATCCTGTTTCCCAGGACACCACGAACCCTGGCTTTCCACTCAGGCATCGCTCCCCCGTTAGAAGTTAAACCAGAAAAGTGCTGTGGGGGAAGCCATGTCCCTGAAACCATCCCACTCGCATCCTCTGACGTGAGAAGAGATTTGTAGGCGGTTGCTAGGAGCATCCTCCTCTTTGCAATTTGTTCTCAAAAGTATAGGTTTGCCTTTTTTTTTTGGGTCCTGGAATATTTTACGTTCTATCCTGCCAGGAAGCTGGGGGCTCAGCCAGTGGCTTGGGTAAAGTGGTGGAAAAACTCAGAGAACGATTATAGCGTCAACCAGCATGGACATTCCATCACCATTTATTTTTCACCAAGTGCTGGGGTGGAGGGTAGGAGGCTAATTTTTTGAGATACGTCACCATGCCTGAAGACCCTTCCAATTCCCTTTTTAAAATGGGAACTCTTAACATGGGTCTTGGCTGAGCTCCCTGGGGCCCATGAAATCACACATCAATCTTGTAAAATTTCTGGAGCCCAGATTCCCAAAGGACTCCATGACCTCCCTAAATGATGGGAGATCCCTGTCTGTAAGAATAAGCTCTTTTCTTAGCTTTTGCCCTTCTATTTGGTCTCTAAGTCCAAGTTTAGTAGGAGGTTAGAAGGAAAACTCTCTTCCAGGCACCTACCAAAATCTTGTCATCTGAGGCTTTGAACTAAAGCAAGATGTCAGTAGGAATGTTTGATGTTATCGTCACTCAAACACCCTGTGTCTATACATACTTTTTAATCAAGGGGGGAAGACTTCGTCAGTGTTAACATCTACCAACTCTATGTCACAGATACATTTCTTTAAAAGGGCTGTATGTGTTAAATTCTACTACACATTAAGAGGGCTCACTGTTTTTCTGTTTTTAAAAATGAATCAAACAATCGGTACATACCAAGAGCTCAGTGTGCACACAGCAGTGGGCTAGAACACAGTGGAAACTTGACTGTGATCCCCAAAGGACTCCATCCCTTCATCTAGTAACTTCTTGTTGAAAATACATATCTGATGACTATCTTTCCACTTATTAAGTGGAATCAAATTGAGAGTTACTAATATTACTTTCCCAAGCCCTCACATCCTCCCGTATGAGTCATCTGTCGGAACCCACTTTCTTTTCAGATACTTTCCACGACACATAGAAACAGTCTCAAGCAACTCTTCAGTAATGCTGCTAGCCAGTTAAGGGACTGTGACTACTGGATATCACCGTTTTAAAGCATCTCCAAGCAGCCTACAAAGGCTATTTATTAGAACAATTCATTTATTGGATTCAGCTACTTATTTAGACACTGTTGCCTTCATGGCAAAACATCTTCTCATGAGTGGCTCCACCCACCACTTCACTCAATGCAATGTACCTTCATTGAGTGCTGGTTAGGTGGGAGGCACTGAACATCAGTACCACTTCTTCTGAGGCCCTGGCTGGATCTGTCACACATCCTGTCATTTCCATATGACTGGGATTGTCAGTGAGCCTGGAACACAGCAGTCTTCATGTCTTCCAACAGCATCTAGGAGTCTAGGATCTTTCTAACTTTTACAGTTATTATAATACCATGTGACAATTTTTGGAGGAAACTCTGCTGAGGTTCTAGAATCTGTCTCCCAAGATTCAGAAAAAAATGCCAGGCAAATTAGAAAGGAGTTTGGCCATAGCTGAAGCATCTGGCCATCCCTAAGCATAAAGGTAGATTTCTTTTCTATACAAGTCACTCTATCGTGACAAAACATGATATGAGATGATTAAAAACGAAAGAGAGAAATATCCTTTGCAGCTGCACCAAGAGAAAAGAAGTCAGACAGTTGATTATATGAGACTTCAGTGATCTTAAGAGAAGGCAAGGTTATTGATACCAATCAGCAAAAAAACCAAATCACAATTCATAATTGCAAATAATCCCTTCATATAAGAGGGGTTCATGGTTTTTCGATTTTAAAAAAAAACTTCTAAAGATATGTTTTCCTGAAAAAATAAATATAATAAATATCATTTATTGAAGAAATATGTTTGATGACATATGATCTTAGATTAAAGTCTTGCCTAAATCACTACATCTCCCTGGGCTTCTAGTCTTCATTTTCAAAAGTGAGAGGACAGAACTATATGACGGCTAAGAGCTCTTTCAATTCAGAAAGTCAATGATCCTAATAATTACCAAAAAATTAAAAACATTCAAACATGCAAAAAAACTTGCTGCTATGGGACATTTCATAGACTTCACCTGTCAATAATAAAACATTCAGCAAGTAAAGTAAAACCCAGAAGAACATCATTTTTTTGTCCTGTTACTATGGTATCCGAGTAAACTGGTCCAACGCCATCAATCTGATGGTCCAAAGACTGGAACAAACACCATATGGTGAAAAAAAGATGTCCAAGTACATTAATTAGATGCCAGCTCAGGATCACTCCATCACGGAAATTTGCATCACACAAAATTCTGCAATAATTAAAAATAACTAAAAGCATTGTTTGGACTGGTAAATAAATGTTATTGGTTGAGAACCCCATGATCCATGTTCAACAAATTTTCCGATTTTCACAGTGGTTTTAGAGGACTTGATCTTAAACATCTTTTTTTTTTTTCCCTCGACAAATAAGGAAACTGAGGCCAAGCTTGCACTATTAGTTACAGGCAGAGCCAGGACCATGACTCAGCCCTTAAGTCTCAGCACAGAAGCTTTCTCATCTCACAACAATGGCGTCCATGGTTTCTGTGGAGGAGAAAGACTGGGGTCTAAAGTTGGATGGATCCACCATGCACAATGAGTGCACTCCAAGGAAGTATATGTGATGAATGGATGTGGGGAGCCCAAGAGGACCTGAACACCCACCCACCAGCCCTTCGGTAATGAGTGCAGCAGAAGCCAAGGTTGGCTTCCCAGCTGGGGGGGACAAAGAGGCCATACAAAGAAAGCTGCAGAAATTAAGCACCCAGCACACAGCCCCCCAAATTCAAGAAACCTCTTAACCTCTATTAGCACCAGCACTCGACTACCATGTCATTAAATATCTTTAGTAAACTTCTGCTTTTAAGGAAAAATACAACAAGGCTCACATTTGGTAGGTGCCTAAGTCTGTACCAGGCAATATGCTCAGTAGCCTCACTTTTACTATTTTATTTGACCCTCACAATAATCCTGCCAGGTGAAGTCTTTTCATCTCTATTCTCCAGATGAGAAAATAGAGACAAGGAAAGGTGTCACATTAATGGGAAGAGTAGACTCTTGATTCAAATGAAGATCTGCTAAATCCAAAGTCACTCACTCTGCCACGCTGCTGGAGACTTCTCTCAGCCCTTGGGTACCAGCTGCCCAAGTTGGGCTGACTCACTAACTTCCCTGAAAGGGGGACAAACATCTGACCGTTGTCTTCTGGAACTGGCCTCTAAAACAGCATGGTAACATTCACCTAGATTCTCCTCAGATGCACTGATTTCATAATTCATTTTATGAGAGAAAAAAACACGAGCAATAAACAACTAGGTTTGCAAGCCAACTTGGCCGCTCAGCTTTCTCTAGTGAAGTGAAATGTTTAAAAGAGTTCTCCTCAGGTCACAATTTCCATCATCAGTAGCTTGAAGCCCCCTTAAAGTACACGGCATATTAACCAACAGATTCAGAGACAAGAGGTGCTCTCATGGCAGAGCCAGTAGAAAGCAGTGTACTTACACTTATGTCGAGACTACAGAGGCTAACAGCATCTTCATCTTGGGTGCTCTGCTTGCGTTTTCGCTGCAAAAGAAATGAAGAAGTTCAGATGTAGACAGGGATTATCTGATTATTATGATTAAGGAAAGGGGGAAAAAAGCAACCAGTTGAATGGCATATGCAATCCTTGTCATTTCTACCATGTTTTCCCCAATCCTTTAACCAATATATGTAAATGAACAATTCCAAGAAAGCCTAAGAAATCACAGGAAGCTTTTAAACTCTAAGGTAATTGGTTTACATTATTGTTCTTATCCCTGCTGCTACAATTTGTTTCTCTTTGTGTTTCTTTTTTTCCTAAATATCTCTATATATCAAGGCTCAGAAATCTAGATACAAAGTTCAGGTTCTGACTAACTTGGAAGTAGAAATTAGACTGGAAAGAAAATCAAATTCACTTAAAGATATTTCATTTTTAGAGCTCTTTGTACTTGGGTAATTTAAATTTGTTCTAAACTTCATCCAGGGTCCTGATATAATCACAGAACCAGAGTGCTGTAACAAATCTTAGACATCATCTCCAGCGTTCCTATTTTATAGCTATAAACACCAAGAAAAATCATTACTTGAATGGAAGAAAATTGAATTTGAAATGACCTTATGACCAAGGAAGTCTGCCAGGTTAGATGTGGAAAATATATTTTCTTCTTTTATAAAAGGAAACGAAACTCCATCTACAAACCATAACAAAGCTCATCAGAGATACATTCACCTCTCTTCTACATCCCAGCTCAACCAACCAGGCAAGTACTGCATGAGTCCCTAATTTGTGACTTGCTAAGTCTCCTGATCCTACTTGGCAGAAACCTACCAAAGGACCAGAATCACTGGCCCACAGTTCCCATGGAGTCCAGAGACATCTGGAGTCTTCATCCCTAAAGAAGCTCCCCTCTTCCTCCTCCTCCATCCTACCCTGAGCAGGAAAGACAGAGTGTGGAAAGCGACCAGAACCATCCTTGTCTACCTCAGTATAATTGTCCTATTATTTATTTGCTTCAGTTCAAGGAAGATTTGTTGAGCATCTACCCCAAGCCTGACCCTTCATTTGCTCCTGGGACCACAAAGACCAGCAGCATGCACAGTTACAGAACTCACATTCCTGTAGAGGGACAGAACTGAAGGAATGAACTATAATGCAGTACAATCCAAACACCCTAGGAAAGTCACATCACTTTTCTGAGTTACCCCTTCTCAAGTCTTAAGGTGTGTTGGGGGGGGGGCGGACCTTAGCTTCTATTCTCAAAGGGAGAGGAGAAAATATGGTAATGCATTTTACAACTTAGCAGACTGCCTGGTACACAGTGGGTGCTCAAAACATGGGTTCTCCGAAAGCACAGTGAGGAGTAATTAGTTTGGTTTTGGTGGGGGTTGGGGAGGTCTTCTCAGAGGAGGAGACATCTGAAGAGGCCAGAAGGTGAATAAGAGTTTGCTAGAAAACATACTGGGTGAGGACTAGAGCTTCCTGCTCCAGAGCCAGCGACCTAGATCTTCAGAACCTCACAGGTGCACGTGCTTCTATCTAGATTAGGGGAGTTCTGGGTCCTATATATTATTCCACTGAGCAGTGGAAAGATTTAGAGATGAATGCCAGGAACCAGGAGGCTGAATCCACCCTCTGGGATGGTGCTCAAGGATCTGCATTAAGGAACTCTATTCTGGGGTTTTGGGTGGGGGGAGCCTTGAGAAGGTGCTGGTAGCCACCTGCCACTCGGGAGGATGTTTCATGTTTGCACAGGAACCTGACCCTCTCTGACTCATCCTCTAGTTAAAAGCAGCTCTGTGGTGTCAGTGAAGCCAATTCATTGGTTAATGTCTGTAAGGTGACTTTTTGAGGCAAGTAGGTCAAGGGATCTTTTTTTTTTTTTTTTAAGATTTTATTTATTTATTTGACAGAGAGAGAGATCACAAGTAGGCAGAGAAGCAGGCAGAGAGAGGGGGAAGCAGGCTCCCTGCCGAGCAAAGAGCTTGATGCAGGGCTCGATCCCAGGACCCTGAGATCATAACCTGAGCCAAAGGCAGAAGCTTAACCCACTAAGCCACCCAGGTGCCCCCAAGGGATCATTTCCATGCTGGGGTAAATAAACTGAAGTCCGGGGAGATAAACAATTTGTTCAAAGTTATACGGCTACAGAATCCAGGATTCTAATTCCTGGGGCAGAACCCTTCGCACACATCGCTTAGAGCATACTTGGCAAACAGTTTACAACTCATTTGCTCTCCGGAATGTCTGGTAGCATCTGCTTGGAGGGCTGCATTGAGAAGGACTATGTAGCACAGCAAATGGGAGAGAGCTTCAGTCAATCAGTAACACGTGCGGGGTGTAAGAGAGGGCAACAGACACTGCTCAGGAAGCCCCTGCCCTTCCTGAGTCTGGCTGCTCTTCCCTTAAGCGGCTACAGTGTTATACCTGGGATCTTGGGAAATGCTGTGAGGGGCTGAGGCTCTGGAATAGTATCTGTAAATGTGGAAATAGTGCCTACCGGGTCAGGCTGCTATGAGGATCATAGATGATATGCATATAGCAGTTGGAACGAGGTCTAATATAAAGTAGGTGCAAAATAAATGGCAGCTCCTGTCATGTGTTCCCCAAACTGTAAGCCACACACTTACGTACTGCAACCCAGTATTGTGGGATTATAAAACTTCATGGTGCTACAATTCCATTCCTAGAGCTCAGCAATTTTGTAATTGCTAATCAATGTGCAACACATTGATGGTAACCTGTTACCCTAAGAAGCCCATCCTGGTGAAGGAGAGGGGATAATAAGAGCTTGTCTCATAGGCATCCAGACCAACTCAACACATGACCCAGCACTGGTCTCCAGAGCACCCGTCACCCCAGACACTTCCACATGCCTCCAGTGTCAAATCCAGAAGACAAATGTCCTCTGGCAGGCTTTTTAATTAAGCCATGGCCAGTTAATCTGGGATAGAATGATCTTGTTAAAAAACCCACACATTTTACAAAATGAAAGCTGAATGGATTATCAACGTGGATTTGCTTTTCAATTTCTGTTACAGGGGGTGGTAACTGGTGGTCACGGGCAGCAACAAAGAAGGAGCGTGATGTTTAAATTCTGGGCCTGAAGCAAAAATTTCACAAAGTATTGCTTAGTCATTTGTTCACTTGCTTTATGTTCACCAAGCACTCTGATGGGCAAAGCCCTGCTACAGGTCTGGGGAGACAGCTGTGAATGAGCCAGTCATGCTCCTTGCCCACTAATGGGAGCTAAAAAGAAAACAAAATAATTACCGATTATGATCTTTGCTGTGAATGAGTCAGATGAAGAGCTGAGACGGAGACTAGAAAAGGAGACCTAGTTTAGAACGATAATTTAATTTAATATTTTGCTTTCTGGTTTTTGGTTGACCTTCTCATCAGACATGAGCCCATGAAGTCAAGACTTGGTCTGTCCAGGTCACATTTCAGAACATTGTGCAGTATCTGGTGCATGGCCAACACCACTTATAATAGTATTTGATTGTTTTGTTGATGCCATTAGTCCTGCTCCTTTTGAGAAGCTTGTCATCTTCACCAATTACCCAGTTCCAAGAGGGGTGCAGGTGCAGGGAGTTGAGGGGACCAAATGAGCACCCCTTCCACCAGACTGGTCAGCCCAGTCAACTCAGGGGATGAAGGTCCCACACACGCACTGCACACCCCACCCAGGAGCTTCACAGAAGAAATCCCCAGTGGGAAATTTAAATCCCGGAGACACAGACAAATGAGCATCTCAGAAAACAGAGGGTGTGGCAGGACACTGCACTCATTTTGAACTTCACCAAAAGGACTGATAATGACAATAATCAGCTTTAGCCTATGAAACACTCACTACATGTCAATCACAGAACTAAACCTTCACATGTGTGATCTGATTTAATCCTCACGACCACCTCAGGAGGTGGGCAGGAATAAGTATTATCCCCATTTTGTAGAAGAGGAGATGGATGTTCAGAGAGGGGCAGGGACTTGCCCAAGGTTCTATAATGAGCAAGGGCAGAACCTGGATTCACTGGGCTCCAAGCTATGTGTTTCCCAACTGCACTGTTCTGTCCCAGACTCTGGAAGGTCTAGAAAAGTGTCAAGCACAAGGAATTGGGAGGAAACACCTTTATAACTTATTCTACCAAAGAACTGGCCTTGGGGCACCTGGGTGACTCAGTCACTTTAGTGTCCAACTCTTGATTTTGGCTCAGGTCATGGTCTCAGGATTGTGGGACCAAGCCCCACATCTAGCTCCACGCTGGGTTGGAGCCTGCTTTAAGATTCTCTCTCTCCCCCTCTGCCCCTCTCCCTTCCCTCTCTAAAAAAGAAAAACAAAACAAAACAAAACAAGAAAAGACCTTGAAGATAGTACAGCTAGGTAACATTCTGAGGTCCTTTCTAGTTTTAAAACTATCACTGCCTGCTGTCAGGTAGGCTACAGATGAACCAAGTCACCATTTTACTTCCCTTGTGTGTCGGAAACCATGGGCAGGTTACTGGGGGGAGCGGCGGTTCCTAGGCAGGAAGGACAGAGTGTGAATTGTCTGCATTTACACACTTGGCCTCACATGTTCTCATCAGCCAACTGGAGGAGCCATGGACCCACCCTGTTATTCTTGTTCAGTTTACTGAAGCGAATGCACAGTCCACTTCCCTCTCAACCGTGAAAACAAAGTGCCTTGGGTGCTGTCGTCTATGCTGATTTGAGCACATGACTTTAAACCCCAGTGCCCTGTGCAGCGGGGCTATGAATGATTTTTGAATGAGTGACTGAAAGAAAGAATGAATAAAGGAGACCAGTATTTCCGAGGTGACACCCTTCCCTTCCGCTAACCACCTGGCTGCCAAAATTACATCAAAACCTCAAAAGCAAAGATCACTGAAAGCTGACATGCTTCAACCTCAGATTTCCCTGGAGACTCAAAACCTTCACATTTAAGCTACAACTCTTGCTTTTCAAATAGGAAAGGTTGTTGTTTGTTTGTTTCCTTACCAGTGAGGGCATTTATTTTCCTTAAAATACATAGACATTTAAAGAAATCATGGTTGTTCAACCATTGGTCCAAGTGGGATACTGGGGACTTCCACTCCTCCTGTGAGAAAAGAATGGCAGATCTGTTCAAGGGTGAGGCACACCCATGACCAGAGCATCTATCTGGGCACTGCTCTCCACAGGAGCATGGAGAATGTTTAAATTCTGGGCCTGTGCTTCGGGAGCAAGGAATCCAAGTATGATAACACCTCAACTGATAGGGACCAGTCAAAGGAACCACATTGTAAGTGAACTTAATGGGCACCTGAACCCTTTGTCTGAACACCTGGGTGCCTGTCTGGGACAGGCAGGAAAGGCAGTCACAGAGGGGAATTTATGGGAACAGAGGGTCTGAATGCACAATTTGATTCCTTAGCCCCACAGGTTACATTGGCAGGCAAGCACTTTCTAGAGGTGCTTGGGTGCTGGAAAAACTCATGCTTCTTGAATCAAAAAACAAGCAGGAGGCTCCTTTGTTAATTTGCAATAGAGCAAAGCCCTCAGTATGTTTGGATGTGAGGTCTGATGGGTATATCTGGATGGATCGAGTGGACTCTGTCTGAGACTCACTACCCTGCTATGTCAACCTTAGATCTTCACCTGTGCCCCTTCCAGCCCACTCTCATGAAGCATCATGTCTACGGCCATATCACCCTGAACACGCCCGATCTCATCTCATGAAGCATCACTGTTCTTCAGGCCACTCAATGGCCATCTCCTTTAGGTCCGGTTACCTTCTAATAGCACAAGGCAGACCACTAAATCTTATTAGTAAATGGTCCAGAAACAACTACTTTTTCTGGTGTTCTGAGTGAGCTCTCTGTGGAAAGCACTGACCCTATCCTTAGCTGATCAATGTTCAGAAGAGCTGGTCCGAGGGGTGCCTGGATGGCTCAGTCAGTTAACCACCCAACTCTTGATTTTGGCTCAGGTCATGATCTCAGGGTCATGGGATTAAGCCCCACATGGGGTTCTGCACTCAGTGGGGAGTCTGCTTCCCTCCCTCTCCCTCTCCCTCTGCCCTTCCTGCATTTGCACTTTCCTCTCTCTCTTCCTTTCTAAAAATAAATAAATACATAAATCTTAAAGAGGAAGAAGATGATGATAATGATGAAGAAGAAGAAGGAGGAGGAGGAAGAAGAGAAGAGGAAGAAAGAGAAGAAGAAGAAGGATAAGGAGGAGGGGGGAGGGGGAGGGGGAGAAGAAGGAGAAGAGTTGGTCCAAGCCTGAATATCTTATCCTTACTGGGCTCAGCTTCCATTCTCTCTAGGCTCAAATCTTGGGATCCTTTGAGGTGTTAAGCCTTAGAATCCAAGGAGCATCACTGGGTGCTTTCTAATACACAAGGAAAGGGAAGTGCTAAGTACGGTGCCCACTGTTTAGAGGACTCTTCCAGTTAAGCCTCACTTTAACCCAGTTTAAAAACGCATTGCTGTTCGTTTTACAGTGAGGGACACTCGATCTCACTCAACATCACAAAACTAGTAAATACTAAGAGAGGGATTCCTCTCTGGGCCAGCCTCACTCCCAAACCACTGACCTATCTGCCACACAATGCTGTTTCTCTTTTTATTTTTTTTTAAGATTTTATTTATTTATTTGACAGAGATCACAAGTAGGCAGAGAGGCAGGCAGAGAGAGAGGGGGAAGCAGGCTCACTGCTGAGCAGAGAGCCCAATGTGGAGCTCGATCCCAGGACCCTGAGATCACAACCTGAGCTGAAGGCCGAGGCTTAACCCACTGAGCCACCCAGGTGCCCCTGCTTCTCTTTTTATATTGTTTAAAAACAACATGTGCTCTATTTAAATTAATATATTAAGAATATATCATACATTTAAACACTTATTTAAAATAATACATGTTTTAAAACAATATAAAAAGGCTCCCAGGGCATTTGTGAGCATATGTCCCTGAAGGAGATTCGGAGCACAAAGGAGACAGAACTGAGTTCAAAGTCCAGTTCCACCATTTGCTGTGTGGTGTGATCAAGTTACTTCTTCATCCCTTCATTCATGCAACATTTATTTATCCAGGACCTAGCATGGGCCAGGCAGTTTCCAAATGTGGGGATCTGTAAATGTCTATAAAATGCTTCTACAGGCTTTGATTTCTCCATCCCAGGTCTCTTCCAAGGATTGAAGGACAGAAAATATTTTGAACTGGGCCAGGCAAAAGGCATAAGATTAAAACATGGTCATTATTATTGCTACTGTGGCTCTTACCCTGATTACTATTATAACTGCTGTCACCGCTGTTTTGTTGTTATTTGACATTGCGAGGTGGGCAGGGTGGGCACCAGAGATGGGGATCCCGTGGGACGGTGGGTGACCTAGCGGGGACATGGCCTGACCCTCCTCAGACCACCCATGTCACATGGGGGGGTTTACGTGGACTCTCTCCGGATACCTCTAGTCACGTCTGCAGTGTCCCCACTGCTCTCACAGAGACAGGGCAAATGCGAGGTCTGACTTCATTTTAAATGGCTGAGATTGAATTGATTAGTGTTGGAACAGCCCTGTGATTTAATCACAGGGTTTTTCTATTTAATAACCAAGTGACCAGAGCAGCAAAAACGCACTGATGGAGGGAGTGCAGCTCCCGACCTGACAGCAAATGGCCCCTGATTAGTCGTTTCTAATTATTAAATTCAAACCAGATCTCAAACCTTTTTGATTTATCTCTTTGCTGGCAAACAGCTTTGGTGGTTTCAGGGGCTTAATGCCTCCCTTTTATCTACGCCTTCTTGGGGGAGAGATTAGCAGAAGGATTTTGTGTTCTTGTTCTTGGCCTTAGCTGGAGCTGGACTCCCTAAACTCATGTTCAAGCAGGGCATGGATCCACATTCTGTTTCTCTCTTGTCTGAAGCTCCAGGGGTGAGCCAGACAGAGGGACCCTTCCTCCATTTTTAATAAGCTATTGGTGGGTTTTCCTCCTTATTTTTAAAACATCCTTCTCTAGCACCCAGGAACCCTGAGCCTTTTTTCTAGACTTTTCAATGTCCTCACAGGGTAGCAAACCTGGAAATCATGGTACTCTCTGAGCCAAGGGGAAATAAATCTTTACTCACATGAAATATAATTTTGCGTGCAGATGCCATTAACTATAGTTTGGCGATGTTAAGGGGGCACTAAAGTCAGACATGGTGGCTTCATACCCTAATTATGCCCTTTATTTGTTGTAGAACCTTAAGCACATCATTTCACCTCTCCATACCTGAATTTCCTCGTCTATAAAATGGGAGTACAAATGCTACTATGAGAGTTAACTAGATCAATGTGGGTAAAGAGCTTAGCACAGTGCCTGGCCCACAGGAATGTCTCAAGTATTTTTTGGTAAAATTTTATTTATTTATTTGACACAGAGAGAGAGATCACAAGTAGGGAGAGCAGCAGGCAGAGAGAGAGGTGGAATCAGGCTTCCTGCTGAGCAGGGAGCCCAATGCAGGGCTTGATCCCAGGACCCTGGGAGAGATCAGGACCTGAGCCAAAGGCAGACACTTAACCAACTGAGCCACCCAGGTACCCCAGGAATGGCTCAAGTATTAACTCATTAGTAGCAGAAGCCATTGCAGCAGTAACAGCAAGTGAGAGCAGGACACCAAAGGAAAAAAGAAATCACAGAGAAAATACATAAAATGTATAAGTGTCTACCCATTAACTTGATTTTGGCAAACTAGGAAAAGCCTCAATTATTGACTTTGGCCATGGAACACCTGGCCCTTAGCTTGTTTGGAAGCAGAGATGAAGTCGTCTTGGCCAATGAAAGGTCCTTTTCTCCCGTGGGAAGAAAAACATGTTTAGCCAGACAAATGAGAGGAGGGAAAATCCAGCCAGCAGGCTGCCACCACCAGCCCTGCTAAGCAACGGGAAGTGAGATTCACTGTCATTTCTCAAACATAGACCACTTTTCCCTCCAAAACACTCACGGCCAGAGGAGCAGGTAAGGAGACAGAAAATTTGTCTACCCAGGTCAGAGGGCTGGTGAGTATGTTTTCCAGAAAGATTATCCTAGAAAAACTTCATGATGGGGAACAGTTTAAAGTGGGAGAAGGGCTGTCATTCACAAATATTTTGAACAATAGGATTTGACAAGAACCACAAAATTGAATTAACACAGCACTCTTTTCTTGACCTTCTAATAATTACTATAATTATTTTATTTTTTTTCTACTGGATCTCAGGTGCACTGAGTCGGACTAATCACTGAAGTCCTTGGTTCATGACACATTACAATTACTGGTGCTTCCCCAGCCCCTTTTTAAATATGTTTATTCATTCTTTTTTAATAGCTAATGAACGCCCATTTATTAAAATTCTTTGCATATGGAATGGTTTGAAGCCCTTATCAACAAAAATATTGTTCATATAGTTTAGGGACTGTCCGAACAATTGCTTTATTTCTAGCTAATTACTCTATGTAACCCTTCAACTTAGATAGTCCAACTGTACAATTCAGAGTCAAATATGCTTATGGCCCGTGGTAATACTGGGAATCCAATTTTACAAGGAGAGTTCTCCTTTCTTTACTCATTTGTGTTCCCGCCCTCCCCTATCTAGAAAGTCCCCAAATGCATCCCATGTATTCCCAAGTAGGTCCCCAGCTGCTAACAGGCAAGCATTTAACCATAGGGAGAGCAAGGTTTCCCTCTAGCCACTGGCCTCTGGACCATCTACTTCTCGGGGCACCCTGACATACAAAGCAGAGACGAAGAACATCAGAGAAATGGCTGTACCTGCTAAGAGGCTCTGTAAATCCTGAGAACTCATCAGGACCGCCCTTTATTTATAAAAAAGTTTCCCTGGCAGAACCATAAGGTACTGCCTATCAGATTAGAACTCCTTCCCCCTCCTTCCCTTTCCTGGGTTTATAATGACAACTGTCTATCAAGAATCCACTGTATGGGGGCGCCTGGGGGGCTCAGTCGGTTGAGTGCCTGCCTCTGGCTTAGGTCATGATTCCAGGGCCCTGGGATCGAGTCCTGAGTCGGGCTCCCTGCTCAGTCAGGAGCCTGCTTCTCCCTCTGCCTGCTGTTCCCCCTGCTTGTGCATGCTCTCTCTCACTCTTTGTCAAATAAATAAATAAAATTAAAAAAAAAAAAGAATCCACTGAATGCTGGGTACTTTCTCTATGTGACATCCAATCTTTACAGCAGTATGAAGAAATGATTACACATGAGGAAGTTGAGGCTTAAAGAGTTTAAATGGCTCATTAAGGTTGCTCTGTAAGTGCACAAAACCAAGATTTTATGTCAGCTCTGGCTATCTGTGTAGCCAGTACAGCCGGCCCACATCCCCAGGAAGTCATTATGCCCCTGCATTACTGGGCTTTCTACAGGCCAGAAATGCCCAGGATTTAATGCCTTCCAGAGCAGCCCTCAACCTGTGATGTACTGGAGTTGGTATGTAAATAGCCCAGCTTCCTAAAGTCTGGAGGGACAACTCTTAGGCATGGTCTCAGTCCACTAAGGGGTTTAAAAAGCTCTCATGCCTGCCTTTCCCAGGGATTCTGAACATTAGTAGGAGTTTCAAAAGCACCCCAGGTAATTCTAATGTGCAGCAAAGTTTGAGAACCACTGTCTCAGATAGTGTCCCAGAACCCCCCCACCCCAGGACTGAGCTCCAGCTGCCCACAGAGCTAACCTGTTCCTGATTCCTTCCTGTACCAGCTTCCTTCCCTTCCCTGCCTCTTCCCTGCTCCCTCACTGGGGCTTCTGGAGATCGCTTCCTGAATAAACTACCTGCACTTGTATCCGGGTCTGTTTTTGTGGGACTGAGCAGAAGATAAGCTGAATATAGCTTTGTGCTTCTAACACTGGAAGTGTAGCAGGAGGCAGATGAAGCCACAGAATAAACACACTTCATCAACTTGACTTTTCAGGAAGCCATGCCAGTCATTATTTGTGTATTTCAACAAGAACAGAATGTCAATCTACATGAGAGTTTAAAGATAAGTCTGGGAAGAAATTTAAAATCAAGTGACCTTCACATCAATCTTCCCTCGTACAAGACACACAAAGGGCTGAGTTCGCTTCCCCTCTGATCAGAGTTTGGGAAGGGTCCAGACGCCAGAGAGAGTCACAGCTCCTCCTTCTCCTGGCTGTGTGGTCCACCCACACAGTTCTTTTCCAGCAGAGAGGAGTCCTGGTAAGGCTCTACCAGGGGGCTTCCATATATTTTTACCGAGATCCATGCACAAGGATGTTTACTGTAGTATTATTTACAACAGCAAGATACTGGGAACAAAATGTCCACCAAAAGAGACTGGTTAAATAAAACTAGCCCATCTGTATAATAAGAAATACAGTGTTATTAGAAAGAATAGTGTAGAGCCATACAATATATGGAAGGACCTCCAGGATGTACTGAGTCACCAAAATGATAATAATAGAATAATAATAAATAGTATCCACAGCATTTTTTCCTGCTGTGTCAAATTCTTAAAACTAAAAGAGAACAAATACATACTCTCATGTACCTATATACATACATCCTGATATATGTATTAAACTTATTTCTGTAAGGAAGCACATGAAACTGGGAACAGATCTGATCATGTCTATATGTCATTGTATTAATGCTGTTATAGGTAATCTGGGTACTGAGACAACTGTCCTTTCAGTAATGGTTGTTTTCTTCTTTATATATCTCTGTACTAAAGCAAGATGACATACTGAAAACTTTTTTAAAAAATAGATTCATGTAGGTAGATTGGAATTGGAGGCATCAGTATGAATTCATGGTTATACACACACACACACACACACACACACACACACACACACACACTTATATTTTTTCCCTACTTCTATCTACTGAGAAGTGTAAAAGCATTGATACCCTAGCAGCTTTGAACACACCAAGCACCCAGACCTTGGTTTCTAAATACCATTCTCCACTAAAAGGACCCAAGGAAACTTGGAGAAAAGGCTGGTTCCAGAGCTAGGGCAGGGAAAATACAAATGAACCTGGAACATCTTTTTGTATCAGGAAGGAATGAAGTGCTCTAAGAATGACGGAGAGAGTCACCAGCTTGTAGGGATCTCACCAGTCACATCGGAGACAATCTAGCATCAGATGAATGATGATAGTAATAGACCATAACCCACCAAATAAAATAGGAATCCAGGAGCCCATGCTGACATAAACAATTGAATGAATAAACGGCTGAGAAGGGAAATCTCTTCTGTACAGTTGGAACACTAATAAACAGAGATGCGATGATGGAGCATCAGCAGGTGCCAAAACTAGCAGGTTAACATTTCAAGACAAAGAGGAGTCTTTTATAGCTTCAATTTACTTGTTACCTAAAAAGGGTAAAAATCAGAATTTCACAATGGAGAAACTTACAAGATGCCACTTGAACTAAGTAATCAAAGCTAATGTCACCAATTCTGGGACAAACTGGTATCACAAGTCCTCTGATGTGACGCACTGAGAAAGGCATCATATCACTCCTATAAATATTCCTGTGAAAAATGCACAGCCTAAAAAAAGTATGCTCCCATAACTCTAGATACTTTTTAAATGCATAATCCCAATCTAAACATATAAGAAACATTTGATAAACCCACACTGAGAGACACCATATAACATAACTGGTCTCTATTCTTTAATACTCTCAAAATCAAGAAATACCAAGAAATCCTGGGGAACTCTTCCAGATTAAAGGAGGCTAAAGAATACCTAAGAGTAAATGCGATGCATGACCTGGAATTGGATTCTGAAAAAACAATAGCTGTAAAATACTGTGACCATTGGCAAATATCTAAAAAGAATGGATTAGTTAAAAAATTCTGTCAATATTAAATTTCCTGTTTTTGATCATTTGATACTATAAGAGAGGATGCTCTTTTTCTTACACTGAAGTATTTGGCATAATGGGACATAATGTCTGTAACTCAGTCTCAAACAGGGACAGAAAAATAATTTACACGTATGTATTATATAAATGTATACTATATATATATACATACACATATTCTCTGCATGTGTGTGTATATACAGATGTATGTATATGTATGTATACATATCCCTCCCCTTGAAACAATGTATATGAATATGCCAACAACCTCTCTTAACCTAGCTCTTCTGAACGTTGCCTCAGGAGGCGCCTGCAGCCTCAGGAAAAGCCATAGACTGTCCATGTGCCAAAGACCTCTCATCCAGAGTTCATTAGCCCCAGTTTTCAGAGCAGTCATCGCTAACTTGAGAATAATGTTCTTGGCAAAAGTCTGCAGAATAGCCATCAGGACAGTCATGTGAAAGCCAGTTACCATTTCTGATGGGATCTCTGGAAAGATGTTGGCTGTGATTAGAGGGACATTTTCCTTCTGCAGCCGTCTTTGAAAGTGGAGGAGGGCCTCACCACAAACCCAAATTACAGGAGGGAGGCGAAGGGCCCCCAAATACCAGGGACATGCAGGTATTCAGGGCTCCCCTTTTTCATGGCACTATCAGGTCCTGTCAAGTTTTGAGTAAAAAGCAAAAGTTGTGGTGAGCCACAGATGAGCTGCAGGGAGTGTGGGAAGTACTCAGTGCTAAATTTTCTAATCCTGAGTTTTTGCTTCAAAACCCATCCCAATCACTTTTATCCCGAAGTCTGAAACCAAGGTCTGGATTTTGCAGAATCAAAGCATATTTATCCAGCATTTAATCTATTTCCCAGAAAATCAGTGTTTGTGAATAGAATTCTTTCATGCCCAGAACTTCCCTGGACATTTCCAAGGGGTAACCCAACACACAGAAAAGGCTCAACAAATGTTTGTAGACTGACACATGTGAACAAGTGAATACAAAAAGGCAAGTATAAAGCCATAGACTTTCCTGTCAGGAAAATCAAAATACCAAGAAGTCCATCCATAAAATTTCACTTTTGTTTCTCAGGTCCACAATATTCAATTCTGACAACAGAAACTTGGGAAGGACGAAACTCACATAAAAGAATTTCACTGTATGGGTCCATTCATTCAACAAATACT
The DNA here is from genome assembly GCF_902655055.1 of Lutra lutra. Lineage (NCBI taxonomy): Eukaryota > Metazoa > Chordata > Mammalia > Carnivora > Mustelidae > Lutra > Lutra lutra. The sequence goes on along the minus strand of NC_062278.1, from coordinate 198,139,117 downwards.
TCATTGAGCACATATTATGTGGTAGGCATTATGCACGTTAGATACATTGCTTAACAAAAGAAAAAACGGTGCCTGCCCTCAGAAACAATACAGTCTAGTTGAGGACGGAGAGTCAAGTAGGGGACAGAGACAATAAACCAGTAAGCAAACAAACAAGCTAGTTTTAGTGTACCAAGAGTTATGAAGAAAGTAAACCAGGGTAATATGAAACCTGTGAAAGGGGGTAGAGGCAGAGACACTAGAGAGAGATGTCAAAGAGACTGCCTGGAAAACAGACATTTGGAAAGAAACTTAAGTGACAGTATTGGAGCTAACCCAGCAATGATGTGGATATGTGAGGAGGAAGAGTTTTGTTTTGTTTTGTTTTTTTAAATTAATTTATTGAGAGATAGAGAAAGAATGCACAAGCAGGGGGGAGGGGCAGAAGGATAGGGAGAGAGAGAATCTCAAGCAAACTCCCCGTTGAATATGAAACCCCCCACAACCCTCCGCCCCCACATTTCACAATCCTGAGATCCTGACGTGAGGAGAACCAAGAACCCAGTGCTTAACTAACTGAACCACCCAGACCTCCGGAGAAGGAAGAGTTTCTAAAGGCCTCTCATCATTAAAGGTTCCAGTTCTCTCCTCTCACAGTTCCCCCACACAACACCTGACGCTTTTTCTAACAGATCAGTGCCCTTGTACATGTGGGGTTCCCATACCTGACTCCTGTTCTGGTTGGGCAGTTCCGAGGCATGTGATTGTTTACATGGAACTGTGGCAATTTTCCTTCTCAGTTTATTTAAAAAGGAAACAGGGGTGAATATCTATTCTTCCTCCTTTGTGTTACTTATAGCCATGAAAAAAGTTCTGAATTTCTGAAGACTTGTTAATTTCCTCTAAGACCCTGTACAAAATCGGTTGTGGCCCACCTCCCATCTCTACTCTCCTTCTCTCCGCTCGGAGGTCCAGCCTCCTATGATCCCAGTTCCACTTCCTCCACACCCCCTCATGCCTGGAGCCCTCTCCCCTCCCCCCTTCTCACAGTTAATTCATCTCTCAACTGCCAGCCCCATCAAGGAAGTATTCCAAGATGGTTACAAACTAGATTGAATCTCCCAGTTATATCCTCTCAGCATCATGTGTTTCTTCTTTGTTGTACTAACCCATCAAAGTGTCTCCATTTACTTGTGTGATTCCTTGATTAATGTCTGTCTCCTCCCTCAGAGCGGAATTCAATGAGAGCAGAAACCAGATCAACTTTCACACACTGTGGCACTTCTAGCACCTTCCACTGCGAGGGAAAACAGAGTTTAATGCTTTGCTGTCAGTATCTTGAAATTCTTAGACATTTTTACAATTTTTAACATTTAAAAAATTTAGCAATTTTTTAAATGTCCAGAGCATTTTTATTCTGCTCTGGACCGCACAAATTATGTAGCCAGTCCTGAAAAAGGAAGAATGTATAGGGACATTTCTGTGATTGGTATTCATTCTGATGTAACTTCCAGGTTCTGAGGACACCATGCCTAAAAACCCAATGCAAGTTTGAGGTCTAGGCATGTATGCATTCAAATATTACACAGATATTTATTGGGCAACTCTACTTGCCCACAGAGTGGAGCCTTTCCGAGCGCAGAGCCCTGTCCATGAAGCTGGCCCTACTCTTGCCTTCCCCTTAGAGGTCCTGATCCCGTGTCGCTTACAGATGATTCTGACTCTTGTTCACCCTGGACTTTACGACTCTCTGAACAGCCTATGTTTCATGGGACAGGACCTCCCTGGCATGGGTCCAATCCTGAAGACAAGAAATTCTTTCCCTGTTTGAACTTCAGTTCTGTCTTTTGGCTCAAGTCAAAACAGAAACTCTATCTTGCAGAAGCACCTTTTTAATCTCCCTGATTTTGAAGTCCTGGTTCTCCTCAGGATGTTGTAAGAGTTTGCCAGAAATGGCTCCCTGAGTTTGGCAACACTTGCCTGCTGGGTTTCAGCCAGGCCTTTCGTCCCTGCGTCTGTAAATGTTTACGTCAGGAGCCACAGACCCACAGTATTGTTCAACTCCCTGGACATCTCCCACTGGCGAACAACTGATGAATGCCACACAATGAATTAAATTTATAGGCAAATTCAGGAACACCAAGTTTGTCAGCAAATCGTAATACCATATTGAAGGAGGGATAGCGAAAATGGAGACCATTGATACTCATCAGAACCGGTTATCACCAATACATTAGGGAGAATGCCAGAGAGAATTGAACACTCAATATATTTTTGAATTCAGAGAAAGAAAAGTGATACATTGCTTTAAACCATTTGGGTATATGCCTTGGGGTAGTGTTTCCCTAAGGAGAGGTCTGGTGCCTCAGTGGTCTGTAAGATCATGTTAGGCAGAGTGCTTAGCAGCTGTCTTAGTTTGGGCTCCACACAAAGCAGATCCCGGGGTAAAGATTTAGGTATAAGGTTTTTATGTGGGAGACAATCCCCAGAAAGAACTGTAGGGAGTGGGGAAGTGAGATGGGGAAAGGAGGGAAGCTGCTTAAGTGTGTGGAGCAAGCAGATGATCCAGCCAGAAGCAGCCAGAGTTCAAACCACTGGAGACCTACTGAGAGAACAGTGTAAGACATTGTGCATAATTTTCCACTAAGGGATGAGGAGAGACAAGTACTCAATCCACTAACTCCTTCTTCTCTTTGATGCTGAAGGGCTCCTCAGGATGTTAACCCCCTTACCTGGAAGTCCCCTCAGGTAGAAGGACACAGAAAGTCATAGGTGGGTCCAGGGGACTCTGTAGGTGATATGGGTGGGGTACCAGGAGAGTCTGCTTTCCCCACAGCAGATCCCATAATGAGAAAGTCATTATGCGAGGCGCCTGGGTGGCTCAGTAGGTTAAGCGTCTGCCTTTGGCTCAGGTCATGATCCCAGGCTCCTGGGATTAAGCCCCATGCTGGGCTCTCTGCTGAGCAGGAAGCCTGCTTCTTGCTCTGCTCCTGCCCCTGTTTGTGCTTTCTCTCTCTGTTCCTCTCAAATAAATAAAAATATTTTTTAAAAAGTCATTATGTCTTCAGTTCGCTGGCCAGTCTGAATCCATCAAAGAGAAAGCCTGAGTTTAGGCTACCACGCCTTGAATGGCCACCTAACCTTACCAACCACGTCTGTCTCTTCTGGGTGCAGAGGCTCAGATAACAGCACATAGCCAGAATAGCCACAAAATATGTTTTGTGCATGTTTATTTGTCTTAATAGTTCCATTCTATTTATGGCAAGCATACTGGTTTTCCATATATTACAATAATATAAACTTCCCACCAGAAGTAAATATGGAGAAAAAACTATATTGTTCCATAAAAAATTGCTAAGTATTTTTCATTGTGAAGGGCTAAGGTAAAAGGTGATCCACAAATGAGTGAGGTTTAGGAAACACTTTGTGGAAAATCCCCCTTGCAACTGTCATACAAAGTAACTGTGCTTGTGTTTTGCCTGTGACAAGTACAGAAAAAGCAACGCTGTGATGCCCTCCCCCCAGAATGACGGCAAGGGGACTCCCTTCTCCCTTGCCTTCTGGAGATGATCTGTAGCCTTCCGTCTGCCCAGTCATGGATTAAAAATGAAATTCGTATCTAATAGGTCTAACTTTAGCCACAGGAAATGGGAGTGCTTGGGACCCAAAGGGTGAGCCATACTTTTGTGTGAGGATGGGCACATTATCTTTACTGAACCTTCTTCCTTCCCCTTTTTGGGAGGGGAGGGGGTGGAGGCAAAGGTTTGGGGAACAGACAGGAAGGGAGGCCTGCTGGATCTGTTTCCTGGTCTCCTTTGTGGGAGACTTCTCCCCTCTCTGCCATCCGTCCCGGCACTTAAATTTATGCTACATCTCATTAGGACCAAGCGGTGCCCACTTAACAAATGTTTTATAAAAGACATTTTGATGACGGAAACCACCCGAATGAGGAATTTAAAAGCCCTATGTTTGCAAGCATCTAGACACCTTGACGGCAGATATGAAATGCTTCCGGGGAAAAAAAGAAAATTTAAACATGGTTTTCAAAAAAATGTATATTTGTCTAACTTCTCCAGCTTTACTACAAAATTTGCAGAAATCTGTTTTATACGTTTTAACAGAAGCTGACAGATCACAAGTGATGCTATCTTTCTCATAAAGATATCTGATGCATAACTAGTAAAACAGAGCAAACGACAAACAATTTTTAGCTGGTTGTTTTCTTTCTTTTTTTTTTTAAGATTTTATTTGTTTATTTGACAGACAGAAATCACAAGTAGGCAGAGAGGCAGGCAGAGAGAGAGGAAGGGAAGCAGGCTTCCTGCTGAGCAGAGAGCCCAATGTGGGGCTCCATCCCAGGACCTTGGGATCATGGCCTGAGCCAAAGGCAGAGGCTTTAAGCCACTGAGCCACCCAGATGCCCCTGTTTTCTATTTTTTAAGGTCATTGAACTAGCTCTGGGACCTCAAGCATTTCACTTGCCCTCCCTGGATCTCAGTTTCATTATCTGTGAAATGAGAGGGTAGGACCAGGTGATATCTAAAGTTTCCTTCTGACATTGTTTGGATGCAACAACATGTGACCAAGGAGAATGCTGAGTGGGAAACATTTTCTAGACATTCATAGAAGATTCTTGATTTTCCTCAAAATCATGGGGTATAATCTTATCTGTCAGCAATATTTTTGAAACATAAGGTCTGTGTGCAGACCCCAGCACAGCCTAGTGAACCGCACAAAGAAGGCGGCCCACAAATGGGTACTGAGTGAATGGACAGAGGCACCTTCCCTGGGCACCTTTTGAGGACCCAAGACTAATGGCAGGAGGACCAATGGTCAGTGGAAGAGAACAGAATATGCAAGAGGTTAGGAGAGTGAGCAAGGGAGAAGACAGGAGAGGGAAAGACAAACATACATACATAGTCAATGCTGGTTATTTGCAGAAGTTATGTTCTATAAGGTCTCCTTGAACCGTGAGCAAGTGAACACAGGGCTAGGTTTCTGCAAGCTTCGGGTCACAACATGTTCGTTGGCTAATCAAGACATAATCTTGCTTTATGTGTGTTTCTAGTTATAGACACCCTCTTTATTATATATTGTAGATTCACTGACATTGAACTCACAGCCAACAGCACTATAACTTGTACCTAAAGGAAGCCTACAGAACACACTATATTCTCAGTAAGGCACCCGGCAGCCATCCTGTGCTTAGACAACACTCCACTGCTGCTCTCAGAGAAACTACATCTTAAATAATGACATCAACAGTAGCACAAAATTGTGAAAAACATGGTACTAAACAGACCACCAAAAAAGACATGTGTTTACAGTATGAGAGCGGGAACAAGAAGGCAGAACGTTACCTTGACTGGCTCAGGTGAGAAGGTACTTGTCAAGTCATTCAAATGTTTTGCTTCTCTATTCTTGTCCATGAATGACTGTGAAAGAGCTCTGGGTATCGATTTTGGGGTTACAAGTATATTTTAGCAAGTGGGCAAATATGGAATTTGTGAATGGTGAGGATGGACAATATGTATGTATATTTATATGACTGTGTGTGTGGGTGCATGTGTGTGTGTGTGTGTGTGTGGACACAGAGAGAGAGAGAAGTTAAAAAAAGAAGAAAAAAAAAGCATGAAATGAGGAAATGAGTATTTCACCCAAAAGAGCTTTGAGTTCATAGTGGGGTTAGGCCCTGCACAGAGTGAGAACAGTGTTACCCATGGTGCCCCACACCCTTTTTAATCAGAGAGACACAAAGATGTTCAGCCCGCACTGACTATATCATTTGCAGAACTCAGAGCCAAATGAAAACATAGGCCCCCCCGTCCAAAAATTAGTGAGTTTCAGGTCAGCTACAGCAGAGCACTTAACCACACAGGGAGCCCTTCTGAACACAGGAAGGACCCTATGCACCTGAACAGGTCACAGGCTAGAGAAGAAGACCCTGGCTCCAGGCCCACAGGGAGGCCTATGTCGGGTGAGGACATGTGACCGGTTCAAAGATGGCGCTCACCCCACACTACTACACTTGTTTGCCCAAAGCTTCAGGTCTTGGATCACGCCTCCAATTGGGCTTTACCCCAAACACCAGCCCAGGCAGTGCAGAAAAGCCCAATTTCTCCTTCTTTAGGGCAGATCCACCGGACCCCAAATTACAGCAAACACCACAAGAGCAAGCAGGGTTGACGGGGTGATTTCTATCTCAAATAAAGAGTGGGGGTCCCCAATTTTTCATTCTTTCCCATATCCAGAAAACCAGAGTACAGAGCCTGCCTCTGTGCATTCACACATTCGCACCCAGAAGTACGTGCGTTTTCTGGAGGCAGAGACTCTGAGTCATCCACCATTCAGACTTTAGTAGCCTGCACTGATGGTGGGCTTGGGGTTAAAACAGGATGCCATTTCACACGCATGAGATTGGCAAAATTAAAAAATGTGACAACACTAAGGGTTGAAGAAATGGGGACTCACATAAGGTTAGAGGGAGGGTCACAGACGGGGGCACAACGTGACAACTTCCGGTCAAGCTACAGATGTGCATTTCATCCTGCCCAGGATTCCACTTGCACGGAGCTACTCCAGAGTAATTCTCACAGGTGTGGGGCACTGAGCAACCCGTGCATGGATGTTCATAACAGCAAAGCACTGGAAATAACAGGAATATCTGTTTGTGCAGAAGTGGAGGACAGGACATGCACCAACAGGACTGTCAGTCAAAACCAATTCATCAAGGAAGCTCCCTCTTTCACCCATACCTGCCCAGACCATGTCTTCGCTCTCAGAGAGATACTCTGGAATGGCTAGTGCATGCCTCCTACCTCATTCATATTTGGATAGTACATTTGTTTTCGTAGAGTTTACTTTGATCCAACCAGAATCATAAGCATCCCGGGCCTTCTTGCTTTCACACCAGTGGTTCTCAGACTTTTCGGTCTCAGGACTCCTTTACAATTTTAAAAATTACTGAGAGTCCTATTGGAGAGGGTGTGTGCTATGGTAAGTGCTGTGAACTGTATAAGGCTGATGAATCACAGACTTGTACCCCTGAAACAAATAATACATTACATGTTAATAAAAAAAAAATTACTGAGGGTCCTGAAGGGCTTTTGTTTATGTAGGTTACGTCTATCAATATTTACAGTATTAGAAAAAAAAAACAGAGAAATTAAAAGAAACCATGTGCCTGGGTGGCTCAGTTGTTAAGCATCTGCCTTCTGCTCAGATCATGATCCCAGGGTCCTGTGACAGAGCCCCGCATCCCTGCTCAGCGGGAAGCCTGTTTGTGTTCCCTCTCTTGCTGTGTCTCTCTCTTTTAAGATTTTAAATAAAATCTTAAAAAAAGAAGAGAAAAGAAAAGAAACCATTCTTTTAAAAAGTAGTAAATGTATTACTTACTACTCTAATTAACATATTATAATGAAAATTAGGGGCACCCAGGGGGCTCAGTCAGTTAGGAGTCCAACTCTTGATCTCAACTTAGGTCTTGATCTCAGGGTTGTGAGTTCAAGCCCCACGTTGGGCTACGCTCTGGTCATGCTCCCTACATGAAAAAACAACAACAACAAAAACAAACCCCCATATTTTAATGAAAATTAACTAGGTCTTCAAAAACAAAAACACAGCAAGAAGAACAGCATTGTTTTATACTTTTACAACTCTCTTTACTGTGTAAAGAGAGGAGAGTATGTGAGAGCTGATTCACATACTTGCTTCTGCAATCAAACCACTGTGATTGTTATTTTGATAGACACATATAAAGAAAATCTGTTTTTTTTTTAATTTTATTTATTTATTTGACAGACGGAGATTACAAGTAGGCAGAGAAGCAGGCGGGGGGGGGGGGGAAGCAGGCTCCCTGCTGAGCAGAGAGCCCGATGTGGGGCTCGATCCCTGGACCCTGAGATCATGACCTGAGCCGAAGGCAGAGGCTTAAACCACTGAGCCACCCAGGTGCCCCCAGAAAATCTGTTTTGTAGTGATGTTTGTTTCAAGGTCTTGGGGACTCCTAGGGCTCCATGGATCACACTTTGGGAATCACTGTTTCAAATCATTCTCCACTTTGCCCAAAGTTGTCTTCTGCACAAACACCATCATTTCATTTTCTGCTTCTTTCAAACTGCCGATGGCTGCCTATAGTCCAAAGTTTGCCCACATAACCTTTCGCATTTGGCCATACACATGCCTGTCCAAACTCCATACCACCTTATTTTATATACTGAGTACTCTGCCCACCACCGGCTACAAACAGATGCCAGAACTGTCCTGCTTGTTCATGTCTCTGATCCTCAGCCTTCCTCCTGCCATAAGGACTCCTGCGCATCTTTTATAAGTCAATCCAAAGACCACCTCTGCTAGGAAGCCTTCTGTGATTCACCCTTCTTTTAGAGTTTCCTCTTTTTGTGTCTTGTTTAATTTTTGGCCAGGTAATTCAAGTGCATGAAATTAAATTCCAAAAAGATATGGGGCGCCTGGGTGGCTCAGTGGGTTAAAGCCTCTGCCTTCAGCTCAGGTCATGATCTCAGGGTCCTGGGATCAAGCCCCGCATCAGGATCTCTGCTCAGCAGGGAGCCTGCTTCCTCCCCGCTCCCTCTCTGCCTGCCTCACTGCCTACTTGTGATCTCTGTCAAATAAATAAATAAAATCTTTAAAAAAAAAAAAAGATATACTCTACCATGAAAAGCAGACCTCTCTCCCACCTCAGCTATCCCTCCCTCCCCCAGGAGGCAACTATGGTAATAGGCTCCTTCTGCCGGCTTCCAGAGCTGCTCTAGACAGACATAAGCACATCATCTCTTTTACCCAAATGGTAACATACTCTACACACAGCTCCACACTTGCTTCTCGCCATATCTCACACAGGATTCCATGCCGCCAAACAAACACTGGCGTTGTTTTCTCAACAGTTGCCAATTACATTTTCCAAATGTACCGTAACTTATTGATCTAGTCCTCCATTGGCCAGGTGTGTGTGTGGTTTTTGATCTTTTGCTGCAGCAAATATCCCTCTACATAAACCAGTCAACACACATAATAGACCCTATAGCATTAACATCCAGCACTGGGGCTGCTGGGCCCAATTTGATAAATACGGCCAACCTGTCCTCCATAAGAAACATTCTAATTTATCCTCCTACCGGCCATACATGAAAGATGCTGTTACCCTCACCAAACAGTGTTATCCTACTTGTTAATCTCTGCCAATGGGGTAGATGAAAAATGCTACCTTGTTCAAGTATCGGTTGATATTTCTCCAACAAGATCAAATCTCTAGAGTTGTACTGTCCACATAGGAGAGCCACTAGGCACATGTGGCTGTTTAGATATGATTTTAATTCATTAACATTGAATAAAATTTAAAACTCAGCTCCTGAGCTGTACCAATCACATTTCCAGGGGTCCATAGCCAATCTGTGCCTACCCATCCCCGTAGGAGACAGTGCTGATACCATCACTTGAAATGTGGCTCGTTGGAACTGAGATGTGCTCTATGTGGATAATATACACTGAATTGCAAAAAAAAAAAAAAAAAAAAAAAAAGAGAGAGAGAGAATGTAAATGTAAATATCTTCTTAATTTTTATATGGACATGTTGAAATGCTAACATTTGGATATACTGGGCTAGATAAAGTATTGCAATGAATTTCGCCTCTTTCATTTTCTTCCAATGTGACTACTAGGAAATTTTTAATGATGCATGTGGCTCGAATTCTATTTCTCTGGGAGAACAATGCTCCAGAGCGCACAGTGCTCTTTTGAGACTTGGATGTTAGCATTTTCCTTTGTAACACAGAAATAAGTGTAGTCACTATTGCTATAAAGAAAAACAGACTCATCAGACTCTCTTCTTCCTCCTTGCCCTTCCCCGCCCCATGCAGACAGGGAGGGCAACAAAAAAAGAAAGGGCGCAATGGTCCCGATCACGAAATGTCAGCCCTAAAGCAAACCAATGCACTTCCCACCTGGGCAGTTACAGGCAGGAACCAGTGGCATCACTGACCCTGCGCAGGGCCCGATTTCCTGTGGCTCTTAAAACAATGCAACAGAGAACAAAGTGCCTTCAAAACAAAGATAGAAGAATGGCTCCAAATAAGATTTCCAGGACTCCGCAGGAACAAATTCCTCCCCTGCACCAACCTAACCCGCCTTCCACCCTTGCTTTGGCCTGGCCCCTTAACTTGACAAGTGTCCCTGTCTCAGCTCCAAATATCCTGCCTTCTTAGCAGCCGTACACCTAGTTCTGGGTGATGACTGGAGGACGGAGTGGGAAGGGGACACCAGGGATTGAGGCTACAAGAGCTCTGCCCTAAAGGGCTCACATCACAATGGTTCTATGGAGACAATGGCATATATGTTTCTGTCATCTGTGTCTTTGATTTTGGATACGAAAGTCAAGAAAACTCAAGTTTTATAACATGATCTATAAATCTGATAGATCAGAATGACATTGTTTTCAAATCAGGTACTGAGGGAACAAGACCCAGTTGTATCTGAGCACAAGTTTTCTGCTTGGAAGAAAACATTATTTTATTATTATTACTGTTATTATTGCTGTTATTGTTGTTGTTGTTATTATTATTAGCTGTGTGCCTTTGGGCAAGTGAACTAACCTCTCTGGGTCTCAGTTTTATCATCTATAAAATAAAGGGATTGCCAAAGAAAATGAAAACACTAATACAGAAAGAGATAAGCACCTCCATGTTTATTACAGCATTACTTACAATAGCCAGGATATGGAAGCAACCCAAGTGTCCATCAACAGATGAACGGATGAAGAAGATGTGGTACACACACACACACACATACACACACACACACACACCCCAGAATATTACTCAGCCATAAAAAATGAAGTCTTGCCATTTGCAACAATCTGGATGGAGCTAGAGAGTATTACGCTAAGTGAAATAAACCAGAGGAAACAAATACCATATGATTTCACTTACATGGGGAATTCTGAAAAACAAAACACTCTTAAATACAGAGAACAAACTGGTGGTTGCCAGAGGGGAGGCTGGTGGAGAATCAGCGAAGGAGGTGAAGGAGACTTGGGGGTACAAATTTCCAGCTATAAATTAAATCACAAAGATGAAAAGTGCAGCATAGGGAATACAGTCAATAACCTTGTAACAACTTAGTATGGTGACAGATGGTGATTATGATCATCAGGATGAGCACTGAGTAATGAAGAGAATTGTCAAATCAGTATGCTGTGCACCTGGAACTAATATAACATTGTACGCCAACTGTACTTCAGTAACAAATTGTTTAATAAAGATATATAAAAAGGGGCTGGATTACATGAGCTTTCCTATCTAATTCCATCCAAAAGTTTTGTGACCTGATGCAGATGCAAACAAGATATCACTAACCCCTTCATCTTCATTCTCTCCCTCACTTAAAAAAACTCTCATTAGACCAGCCATTAATATGAGCCAGACCCTGAGCCTGACACTGGCATATAAATACGGAAAAACATCTCTTGCAGTGGATGAAGTTCTTAGGGGAGGAAAAGGAAGGGGAAGGGGACAGGAATGAATACTTACAGCAGAGTTCTTTACTTGGGGCTATGGACCTGCAGAGAAATTTTCACATCTCTGAGCAATTTTATGTAGAGAATGTTAAAAAATGCATGTGACCTCTCCAAAAGCAGAGGGCTAGGGATTTAGAGAGAGGATGACAGGCCAGGTACCATGCTAACTAAATTCTTAGTATGCGATGGGTGCTTAAAGAATTAGTAGCCAAGGCAGGGCAAAAAGGTTGTGGGAGCAAGCACATGAGGGATTTGAACCGGAACCTTTCTGGAGCAAAGCCTGCCTCTTTCCCCATATCAGGGATGATCTCGATTAGAAGCATTTAACAGGCCAAAATAGTATCCTACTTGTTTGACCTGGGATGATTGTACCTGCCCAACCAGAGGCTGGAGGATGAAAGGCGATGACCTCTACGAAACAGTCATCACTAGTCAGTGCTCCAGAGGTACCACAGGGACTCATCCATCAGACATCTGTTGAGGACCTATAGCATCCCAGGCCTTGGGCTAGATGTTCTCATTATCTTCTTCATTTATTGTGACTACATTTATCCTCCCCCAACATGGCAGAGTGCCCCCACATAAATGTGGGCCAAGTGAGTAGACAGTGATGGTCCTGGAACGGATTAATTTATTCTCCAGCAAACTTTTATATTCTCTCCTGATCTCCATGGTTTGGCACTGTCACTTGTCTGACCAATGGTATGTGGGTGGAAGGGACAGTGTACCAATTCCAAGCCTAGGCCTTAAGGGACATCCTATAGTCTTGCTTGCTCCTCTGGGGGCATTTGACCTCCACAGGGGAAGAATACTACATATGGGTAGCTAATGGACCTGTGTGGGGCAGACCGCCCCTATCAACCTGCACATTTATGAACATAAGAACAAACGCTTATCGTTGTTTGCCACTGAGCTGGGGGGGCTTGTTACTCAGCAAAAGCTGACCGAGATGGTCTCCTTGACCCACATCCAGAGATTTCAGGAAGGGTGTGGCCTTGGCTTCTCTTACTTCTCATCAAGGACGGATTTCAGGGGCACTGGGTGGCTCAGTGGGTTAAAGCCTCTGCCCTCAGCTCAGGTCATGATCCCAGGGTCCTGGGATCAAGGCCCACATCGGGCTCTCTGCTCAGCAGGGAGCCTGCTTCCCCCCTCTCTGTCTGCCTCTCTGCCTACTTGTGATCTCTGTCAAATAAATAAATAAAATCTTTTAAAAAAAATTTTTTTTAAAGGAGGGATTTCAGCAGCTAGATTATTTCTTGTCCCTCTCTACCCCATTTTCTCTGGGCTTCTAATGTCCCATTCAAAGAAGACAGAAAAGGCTATAAAGACCCATAACTTGGGCATCTGGCACCCGGCACAGAGATGGGCACAGGGCTGGTTCTCGGGTACTGCTTGGTGAATGAAAGCACAGGCTGACTTTGTTCATTTTGGGGGGAATGAGCATTGTGAACACCGGTAGCAGGCCGGGTCTCAGATGCTCAGACCCACAAATGCTGTGGTCCCCCAAAGTGTAGGAAGTGGCCGGGGAGAGACACATTAACACTTGAGCCCACATGCAGTAGACCTGGACGTATTTATTATAATGTATTTTAGGGAACACATTATAGCATTTAGAAACCAAGAGTCAGATACCTAACCAACCGACCACCCATGCACCCCAGTCATAGCTAGCTAGCATTGCTGAGCACTGACACAAGATGCACTGTTTGAATGGTTTCACGGGTATTATTTTATAAACTCCTCATGGTAACTGAGACAAATACTACCATGGTCTCCATTTTTGCAGGTGAGGTAACTGAGGCCCAGAGAGGTAAAGAACCTGTCCAAGGTCAAGTGCAATGAAGATTTGGACCCAGATGGCCAAGCTCCAGGATCCAGGTTCTTTTTTTTTTTTTTTTTAAGATTTTATTTATTTATTTGACAGAGATCACAAGTAGGCAGAGAGGCAGGCAGAGAGAGAAAGGGAAGCAGGCACCCTGCTGAGCAGAGAGCCTGATGCGGAACTCGATCCCAGGACCCTGAGATCATGACCTGAGCCGGAAGACAGAGGCTTAATCCACTGAGCCACCCAGGTGCCCCAGGATCCAGGTTCTTAAAAGCAATGTCTCCATTGGAGAACCTGGCACCCCATGAAGTTCAGCATTGCCCAAGATTAACTGCAAAACTGAGACCTTGAACCCCAAACTCCTGACCCCCAGTGAGCAACTATCCTTGCCCCATGAGAAGCAAGCACTATGGCAACAGCACCTGCGTTTCTGGCAAGGGCTGGGTGGGGTCTGCATAAAGCACAGGGGAAAGTGGTCAATGCCACCAAGAAGACTTGGAAGGGATGAAATGGGGTCATAAACAAGGCTGCCAATCAGACACAGATGCTCAACAGGTACGGAATATGGACAGAATTATCCAGAAAAAGAGGGCTGACAGAGCAAGGGTTTTGGCACACAGGGGCTGCTTCCAGAGCCCTTCCCAAGAGACCCGCCCACCCCAGTCTGCATCAGGAACTGGCTTTCTCTAAGTGACATCCACATAGTCTATATTTAGGTCCTAAAGTCACCCATTGTTTCTGTCTGGGTGGACACGGAGGGGTCACCACCCTGACCTCGCCCTCTCCGAGTCATACCTCTGTGTGTTCTATCAAGGGAGGCCTTTTTGGAATCTGGTTTGAATCAACTTCCCCTTTCATGGCTCCCAATTGGCGTTCTGGACAAGCTGTAAAAACATGGCTGGAATCAGGGCTTTACAATGAAGTACTGACCTTCCATCGAATACGTTTCCTTTCCCTCAACAAAACCAAACCAGGGTCACGTTTATCTCTGTGGATAGATGTTTCACAGCCCCGGTACGGCAAAGTCTTTAAACACTCAGGATTCGTGTCTCCGGTGCCCACTAATAGTCTGTGGTCAGTAAGACCGGGGACGTGGATCACGTTTGCTGAGTGCTGGCTCTGTGCAAGGCAGGGTTATGGCTCTTTTCATTTATTCCTCATGACAATCTTATTAAGTAGACACTATTTATCATCCCCATTTTTTGCAGAGCAGAAAAGAGACCAAGAGACATTTGGTAATATGCTTAGGATTGCATGGCTAGTAAGAGGCAAAGCTGGGACGCAAACCCACATCTGTGTGGTCCTAAAACCCAGGCCCTCAATCATTACACCCTAGCATCTCTCCACTGATACAGAACTCCCTTGGCCAAATCTCAGAAGATGGATTTATGAGATCTTTAAAGGGTTCCCCCCTCCCTTTCTCCCCACCATTTCCATCTGCCAACTGACCTCCCACACTCAGCCCCAATTCCTCCAGATCCTTTCTCTGGAGACTCTCAGAACCAAGAAATAAAAGTGTATTCAGTAATATTTTCAAGAGCAAAATAAAGGTCAACTGCCACCAATTGCCAGCCAATTACATTTTGAGTGCCAGCTGATATCCTTGGGAAATGTATGTTTAAACGCACTCATTTAACTTTGAAATAGGAAAGATATGAGAACTGTGTTTGACTTTTTGTATAAGATACTTGCATACCTTAGAGTCATATCAGAACTAAAATGAGTTTAGGGAAACTTCCATTAGACAGGTAGGGAAACCGAGTCCAGAAAAGGTAGTGATTTGTCTAGATACCTCTTAGGTAGCCACTAATTGGACCGTAGCAAACATCCACCCAAACAGGCTGATTTGCCAAATGACAGGAAAGCAAAGAATTGCGGAAGAAGCTGCAGGTGACAGGCGCTGGCAAAAGGGCTCCATTGTTGAAATCCTCAGGCAAGACCTAATAGCCAAGAATGTCAATTCTGGATCCATTCTGCCTGAGTCTGAAGCCTGATCCACCGCTCCCCAGCTAGGTGACTTTGGGCAGATTATTTATCTTCTCTAAACCTCAGTTCTACCACCTACAAAATGGGGATAGTAAAAATAGCCAGCTCTACAGTGTCGCAGGAATTTCATGAGCTCATGGGAGCAAAGTGTTTACTCATGTGAAAAGTATCTAATAAATGTTAGCTTGTGTTGTATTACTTATTATTCATGTTGCATTAACTATCACTAAATTGTAGTAAGTCATTTTACATGTTGCCAATTTCTGTACCTCAAAGACTCAAAAAGGATTCTTTATCAGGTGAGTAAACAGCTGGAAAAGTCAGATGGGAAAGGAGAAAGACTGTAAAACCACCGAAATCACATGAAAAGATTAAAAATGTATGTCTAGAGTGGTCATGTATGAGAGTTGAAATTAGCCTTACAAAAATCAGTCTCAGAATTCTGGTGAGAGTGAATAGAAAAAGCAATGGACATTTTCTTTTAAAAAATAGGGGTGGCT
The DNA here is from genome assembly GCF_902655055.1 of Lutra lutra. Taxonomy (NCBI): domain Eukaryota; kingdom Metazoa; phylum Chordata; class Mammalia; order Carnivora; family Mustelidae; genus Lutra; species Lutra lutra. The sequence continues at coordinate 198,123,297 of NC_062278.1, read as the reverse complement.
ATCCAAAGCTTTAATGCCCACCCACAAACAAAAGGGACAGAGGGAGTAACCTTCAGGCTTCCTAACCATTCTTCAGCCCGTAGAAATGTAACATTTCCAGCCATTCCTCCAGACATAACCAAACCAGGCACCAACACTCTTAATGAGAACACCAGTGAGTATGAATCTCCCCTTATAATATCTGGCTTCATTTTCTCAAAGATGAACACATTCACAACATAGGACTCACTATAAGGAAACCTACAAAAAAGTTCTTCCGAGCAGAAAAAACTTCCAAAATTTTTTTCGGCCACCTTTCAACCCAAAGGAAAAGAAAAGATCTTAGAATCCACTCTGTGACTTTAAAAAAAACTCCACAAACAAAAAATACCAGAAGGCAGATGCATCCTTTTTTTCACTCTTTTTTTCTTGATTAATTGAAAACAGATCTCTTATAAAAATTAAAATACTAGCATCGTGGAACAAAGAGTGAAAGACAACCCCAACCCCCCTCTCCTCCCACTCTCTCTCTCTCTCTCTCTCCTCCAATCACAGATGCTAGAGGAAGCACTGACAGCTAGGCACTCACTTAACTCATCATCTCCAACCAAGCCACCATTGTGGTCTTAAACACAACCACACTCTTTTCTGATTCACACTAAAGTGAGAGAGAAGTCCCCCTCCATCATCCCAGGTGTTTTTAACAGCAGCTCCCTGCCCATTTGCTTGGGAGGTGAAAGCTTTGCCCTCCCTCCCATCAACTCCCAGCCCTGCCCAGCCAGGCATGGACGTGGGGTGCCCGTCCATCCCTGACTCTGCCACAGTGAGCTTACCTGAGCCCGGACAAAAAAGCAGCACCAAACCATGGGGCGCTCCGGCCTCATCCACGCAGAGTCCCCCGCCCCTAACTGCAACGGAGCCCTGCAAACGGGATTCTCTGAGCTGAGCAGAGCATAGTTTCCCTGAAGGAACTCCTCCCTGCCACTTGGGCTGCATGACAGGAAGTGACAGGGGGCCATCAGTTACAAGTGTCAGAAGCTGAGACCACACCAGCCAAGAGCTCCCCACCTCCGGCGGTTTCCTCGCCTGCTGCTGCTTTTTCAGAGCACTGTGCCTTTGGGCATTCGGAGGCACTCCAGAACCCAGTGTCTGGCTGGGCAAGCCCCAGCCTGGAGGAAACAAACAATGCTCACTGGGTCCCCACCTAAAGCCATGTGGGGCACTCCAGCAGCTCCAAAGAGTTCGTGGCTAGGACATCGGGCCTCAAGTCTGGAGCTTTGCAGACCCGACCTCAAACATCAGCGTGAGACAGAGAAAAGGGACACTGGGAGAACTTTGTTCAGAGCAGAATCAATAGAGCCAGCAGCCCTGCCCGGGACACAGAGCCCTCACTGAATCGCCAAGTTCATAGCAACTCAGTAAAAGAGAGTGATGGTGAATACCACACCCATCCGTTTCTTTTCTTTCTTTCTTTCTTTTTTTTTTTTCCTTAGGCAAATCTTCTCTTCAGAGCCCCCTTCCAAACAGCTCCCTCTGGAAACCTCCCTTTCAGTTTGTTGATCACAGAAGGCCTGACCGCTCTTCTCAGAATTAGTATGGAGGGGCGCTTGGGTGGCTCAGTGGGTTAAGCCTCTGCCTTCGGCTCAGGTCATGATCTCGGGGTCCTGGGATCACGCCCCGCATCGGGCTCTCTGCTCAGCAGGGAGCCTGCTTCCTCCTCTCTCTCTGCCTGCCTCTCTGCCTACTTGTGATCTCTGTCTGTCAAATAAATAAATAAAATCTTAAAAAAAAAAAAAGAATTAGTAAGGAAATAACTCATGGCTGACATTTCTCACTTTACACAATGGGATCTCACCAGAATGAACACCTTGCCCGGTCGCCTGCCTTTCACAAATCCAAGACTTTCTGGGTGAGCCAGACTGTCTCACAGGGACCTACAAAGTTTCAGGTGAAATCCAGCCTTGTTGGACCCCGCTCCACAAACAACTTGACGGCCTCACTTCCCTGCATGGTGGTGGCGGCGGCGGTGGGTCTCAAATCCCAGGAGACACAATGCCAGCGCAGCCTTCAATGATTTCTTTTTAGTTTCTAGTTTCTGAGTAGTATTTGACTGGCAACTTTTAGCTACAAAGATTTAGGCAAAAGTCTCCTGGGGCTGGTTTAACAAATGCACAGATTTTTAAGAGCCTTGACTTGTCTGAGCCCTGAGTGAAGTGGGGGACCCAGCAAAGAGAGAAGAAACTTCCATCTAAGACAGGACCCTAGAGCACACAGGGGAGCAGGCTCTCCCCATATCCTCTCACAGCAGTGACTTGGCCCCTAACACAGGGCCTCTGAAGAGTGCCTCGTGCCCTGCAGACATTACAGAAGAAGGCACCGGGTTCTGGATGAACAAAGATAAACCACCCACGACTGAAGAACAAAATAAGTTCTGGGATTTGCAAAAGAGTGTTGAGGGGCCAAGATGTAACCGAGACTGGCCAATGCATTTTTTTAAGGGACAAAGTCTGGAAAGGCTTCTTAGAGCAAGAGACATGTGGGTAGAATTTGGAGGGGTTTTCTAGGCAGGAGAATCAGTGAGGGCATTAGCAGGGACGTGCAGACCCACGGGGTACTCGGCAAGAAAAGCAAATGCGTTGAAAGCACTGCTCCCCGACAGACTAGGGTCTCGCTTCAAAGAGCTTGAAGGGGTCCTATCTGTTTGGACAAAGAAGGAAGTGAAATCACCATGAAAAAGGCTCAGCCCTTTTAGGCAACCATCTGGGTCACCTCAAAGCCCACATGTGGTAACTACCAGGTCTGGCACTCAGGAAACAGTCGGCCATGTGTGCCAAAAACGGCAATGCCTACAAAAGGTGGGTTTCAGCTTCTCCTTGGTATCCCCTAGTTCCAAAAGCCTGACTCCCCACAAAGCAAGCCTGGGGCGGGGTGGTGCCTGGTTGGGGTGGGAGGGAAGGCATTCCTAAAAAGGCCTCTTGCCTAACCTCCTGCACAGAAGGGGGCCCAAATTCGTACAGGCCTAGAAACATGGTGAGATTAGGCAGCTCAGCTAATGAAGAATGTCAATCTCCCAAGGGCCGATGAGGTTCTCATAAGCCCTGCCGCTCCTCTCCTGGAGGATTTTCAAACACGACACTGAGTGGAGCCCCAGCAGCCAAGCCCAGGGTCACTCCCAATGAGTGTCTAAAGGGAATGTAAAATGATCACTAGACTTTACTTCTTCTCTGGGGAAAAGAGGGCACAGTCACATCAACTGATCCAAGAATGATTAAACCTGACTTCTGGTTGCTGACTATGAACGAGAAAGAAGAACCGAAACCTGTGGGCTGTAGCACTTCGTGGAAGGTGAAATTGAGTGGGTCCCAGGGCAGGGAGCAGTGAAGAGGGGAGCACGGGCAGGAGAGCCAGCAGATACCCCATGCAGGAGAAAAGGAAGGAAGGAACAGAGCATGGCCATCTCCCCCGACATCCCTGCTTTGACCAGAAGCAAGTACTCCAGGAACGAAAATGGTCCATGCAGAGGGCATCGTGAAGGAACATTTCAGTAATAAGAGGCTCCTGCCACACAGAGTTCACATTCATTTTTAGCTTCATAATGGAAGTTTATAAAGGAACAGGAATGTGGGTTCTCTCTACAGGGCACCTAGGATACAACCAAGTACTCAAATAGGTTTTTCTACAAATTTTTCTATTTCAAAAGTAACATGGTGTCGTTATAACACATTCAAATCATACAGAAGTGTATCGTGTACTAAGTGAGTCTTCCCAAAGGCCACTGCAATCCCATTTACCAGAGGCAACCATGTCAAAGCCAGCTGTAGATGAAGGGGTTATAAACCCAAGTGCTTTCAAGGCCGGGGACAGGTACCTGAAAGAAAAGCCTGGGTGAGCCCCCAGAGCTTATGGGGGTCCCAAGGGACTACTGGCCCAGGGTTACCAGACATTCCAGTTTTTCAAGAGAAGCTGCAAATCCCAGGTTATATCTCACAACGTTTAAATCTCACAACGTTTAAATGCTCGCAACAAATCCACCATTTTGAAAAGTGCTAAACAGGCCACACAAAACACAGATGCTGCCTGGATACAACCCAAGGGCCACCAGTTTGGCAATCCTTCTAGACATTTCCTTCTGTCTCAATGCGTACACGTTGCTATGTACAACATTTTATTTTTTTATTTCTGTTTTTCAAAATGGAATGGTAACAGTATTCTACCACTTGCTTTTTTTACTTGGCATCCAGGGGCTCCTTCTACATCATACGCATTTTAGACTCCTACGGCGGAGCATCCCACAGTATGGAGGAACCTGCCACGTCAGCCCCTAGCCGGTGAACTGTTTGCCAACAGGAGAGCTGCTCTTGAAATCTGGCCTCCCAGTTACTTATTAACTCTGCCACCGCTGAGAACATCATTCATGATGAAAGTGCATCTGTGTGCAGATATTAAAACATCCTAAAGCCACAGTTAGGGGTGCCTGGGTGGCTCAGTCAAGTTGGGCGTCTGCCTTTGGCTCAGGCATTGATCCCTGGGTCCCGGGATTGAGTCCTGCCATCAGGTTCCCTGCTCTGCGGGAAGCCTGCTTCTCCCTCTCCCACTCTCCCTGCTTGTGTTCCTTCTCTCACTGTGTCTCTCTCTGTCAAATGAATAAATAAAATCTTTTTTTTTTTAAGCCACAGTTACTAAAACCATAAACGGTGACTGCAGATTTTTGATGTTTTAATAGAAGTTGCCATGCAGTTTTTCACTTGACCTTCACAAGTATCCTGAGATAAGCCTCATTGTTATCGCTACTGTACACATTTTTTTTTAAACAGAGGCTCAAACAGGTGGCAGGAGCCTGCCCAAGAGGGCCTAGAGGTGGCAGGGTCGGGCCTGGGGCCTGGGTGGGCTGACTTCCAAGCCCCTGGTACAGCCATACGGCCCCTGGAGCAGACCTATAGAAACCTGCCCTAGAATATTCTGGAACTTGACATATGGCAAATGTTGGACTGCAAACCACAGGAGGAGAGGAGAATCACTAACAAATGGGATAATTCATTTCTTGGAAAGGAAAGCCTCCTTTAAAAGTCCTACTTCACACTGTCCAAAATAAATCCTACATAGATCAGAGTGAAATGTTAAAAAGAAAAAAAAAAAAACCTATGAAATTCTGGGGGCGTAGGTTCTCAGGGTATAATATTTTTCTCTAAGTGTGTGGAGCTGAATCACTATATATTTATAATGGGGAAATACCCATAAGGCACCTATAATGCAAAAAATGGCTCCCATTTCCCCACATCTGGTTAAATAACCACATTACTAGCAAATTCTTGTTGTATGCATTAGACACCAGTGCCAAAATGTGGACCCAGCTACGGTGCCACCACATGCTTCCTTCTGGCCCTGCGACTCACATGGATGTGTTTCCTGCACTGTTATTCTATGTATTCTACTGAATTTTCTGTTGAGAAGTTTCAAGCAGTTTTCTCACCAAAAATATTATAAGAAACATATTCATCTGGGTTGTGGTAATTTCATGTACATAAGACAAAATGGTGAGATTTAGTAGAATTCTTCATTAAAATTTGGTGACTAACGGTGGTTTTCTCCATGTGAATTTTATTCTGGTTCCTCAGTCTCTTCCCTATTTGTACCCAAGAAGCCATAGATTTCACAAAAGCTCAGTGATGGCCGGGAATTTCACGGTCTTTGATCATATTCCATTGATGCCTTACATTTTTATTTTCTTATTTTATTTTGTTAAAGAGAGAAAGCAGGGAGCACCTGGCTGGCTCAGGCGGTTAAGTGTCTGTCTTTGGCTCAGGTCATGATCCTGGAGTCCCAGGATCGAGGCCTACATCAGACCCCCTGCTCAGGGGCCAGTCTGCTTCTCCCTCTGCCCCTGTGCTCTCTCTTTCTCTCTCTCTCAAAAAAAAAAAAAAAACAAACAAACAAACAAAAAAAAAACAAATAAATCTTTTTAAAAAAGAGAGAGAGAAATAACACACATGAGGGGAGGGGCAGAGGGAGAGGGGGAGAGAGAGAGAGAACTCTCAAGCAGACTCCTGGCTGAGCATGGAGACAATGTGGGGCTTAATCCCACCATCCTGAGATTGTGACCTGAGCTGAAATCAAGAGTCGGATGTTTAACTGACTGACCCACCTAGATGCCCAGGATACTTCACATTTTAAAAGAATCCCACAAACCGAATTGAAAACTAGGCAATGAAACAATCTCATGAAAACGGGATGGCTGCAGGGATCAAATTAAAATAGTATACTGCATATCGATTTAACCAAGATCCTAATATCAGAAAAATCATTGCTTCATGGCTCTTAGGTTTTGGATGCTACTGTCAAATTCAAGTAAGACTAAGAAAAAACAAAAATTTATGTTGCGGTGGAGAGGGGAGGTACAGGACTACTCACTGATGTTACTAGGTTGGCAGGAAGGCATCGTGCATGGCAAGTCAGTGAGAAATAAAAAGGGCTTCAAAATATTTCGAGCCTGGGAGTTACCTGTGGTCATGCATTCTTATCAAATGTCTTCATATCTACTCCCCAGTGCTGGAAGTGTGGTTAATCCACTGCAAAACTTGAACAACTACTCTGCCCCCTTCACCATGAATCACCAACAATTGGGGGGTCCAGACCCCGTCCCAGGCCGGGACTGCTTCTACGCAAGACGGTTTAACTCAAGAGACTTGGAGCATTTGAAAATGTTGATGCTCTTCTAGAGCTCTGCTTAATATCCCAGCTGAACGAGATTACAAAATGATGAGAAGAATGTGGGAGCAAACCTGGCTGCCCAAGGTCAAGAATGAATAAATAGAAAAGTCTTCATCTATGGTTTCAACACAAGAACTAAAAATAAATGAGGCTCAAACATGGAAGTCTCAACAGATTGCTAATCATGGCTAATCTTGAGTGCTTATCTTGCTGGTTTTGTTACCAGCAACTGCTTGAGCGCTGTATTTTTTCTCTCTAAACAGACCTGAACTTTTATAATCAAATTCCTCACATTATTTTGGCAACCGACACACAGACAGCTATTTTAAAAAGCGAATTGGAAATAGGGAAAGCTGTCTTCCAGTGTGTGCGGTGAAGAAGCAGCACCCTAGGGCTCCCGCTCCTTCATGAACACAAGCAAGGGTGGCCTGAAGCATTTCCACAAGGAGCAGACTGGGGTGTCAGCAAATAAGCCCATTTGATTTATTGCTCAGAAACATGGACACCCTGAGTACAGCTTTTTCAAAGGACTGTCTCTTTGTTACACTGTCAGTTCAGAGAGAAACTCCAGTGGGTTGCTGACCTCTGCCCAATTCTTAGGAAAAGGAAAGGTTTAAAAACTGATTAGCTGATATCTACCAGCCAGAGAGCTTCCTTACTTGGAAATGAGAGTTACTATTTGGCCGTTATACTGTCAAAATTGATTAGAAGTGGAAAATGTGAATATGAAGGGGGGGGGGTGGTATTCCTAGCACCTGAATATCTCAGGGGGATTTTAAACAGTAATTTGCTCATTTCAAAGAACAACCCTTGCCAAACTGAATTTCTGAGTTAGAAATACATAACAAAGGCAGAAATCATTTTTACAAAATAGTTTCTCATCCTTATTTTGAATCCAGATATCTCCTTGAAGATAATTTCTGGGAACAATTGGCTGGCTGAAATGATGACCAGTCAATTGATAGAGTAGCTTTGTGTTCTCTGGCTCTGCCATTTGCTAGTTGAAGACCTGGTAACTCCCTTAACTCCCCTGACCCTTAGTTTCCTCATCTGTAAAACAGGAATAATGACTCCATTATCCCTCACAGGGTTGTAGAGAGGTCTATAGGAATCTAACTGATACATGTGTTTCAAAGCAGAACTGCAGATGATGGAAACATTGGGGTCATTATACTATTCTTTCTATTTTTGCCTAAGTTTAAATTTTTTCATAATAAAATATTTTTAAAAAGACAATTAAAAAAAAAAAAAAGCCAGTAATAACTTCTTGGGTTTTTTTCCCAAGCAGAAAATGTTCCTCTTAGCAAGTTGAAAAGTTGGTACTAAATCTGAGCTAATTTGATTTTTATCCTGATTTGAATGAGAGCTGTCAACTAGATAGCTAATAAGAAAAAGACAATGGAAGTTTGCAATTTCCCATTTCCCTTCTTCCTTCCAATAGGAAAAATAAAAATATGAAGGTGGTTAAAGCTTTAGTTCTATTTTACTTTTTTTTTTTTTTTTAAGACAGGGAAGGAGAAGTGGGGGTAGGGCTGAGAGAAAGGGAGAGAAAATCTTGGGCAGGCTCCATGCCCAGCACAGAGCCTAGCACGGGGCTCAAACTCACAACTCTGAGATCATGACCTGAGGCAAAATCAAAAGTCAGATGCTTAACCCACTGAGCCACCCAGGTGCCCCCCACTCCCATTTACTTTTCCAATGTTATAATGCTGACTTCCTTGAAATCCCTGTCTAAAAAGTTCAAGGTCTCTACAAAAATAGCCCCCCAAGAAAATAACAAGAAATTGAAAAGGCGTGTGTGCTCCCATGACTCAGAGCTTCCATTCTGCCTACACCACAGCGAAAGTGGTTTTTTGTTTTATTTTGGTTGGTGTGTATCCATGTGTACTCAAAGAGTAAATATGGCCACTTTTTTCTTAAATCCGAATCAATAGGGAATCAATTGAACACTGGAAACCAGCAAACCAAGCGGGGGGCGGGATTCTCAGAAAAGGCTTCCAGCTGCCACCAGAGGGAAATGGATTCTGGCTGGAAGCTCAGAGCCTTCTCCCAGTTAGTGCTCTGCTGGGTAAGCTGTCCCTTTAAGTCAGACTTCCTGGTAAGGCTCAGAGATTTCCGCCTGCAGCTTCCTGGAGACGGTGTAAGATAAACAATAAACCTCGCAGCAAAATCTTGGACAATAAGCCCCACGTGGCCCTAACGAGAAGCAATTATAAGGACTGACAATGGCTAAAGGCATTTCCAACAGGAATGCAAATCTGTGATAAACATGGGGGAAGCATGCTACCCCACACACCTGCACGAACTAAACTAATTAAAAAAAAAAAGTTCTTAGCCTCTCAACAGACTGAGAAATAGTTGCTTCCAAATTTGGCACTATTTTTCTTAAATCATTGTCTAAGAGGAAGGCAGTCTGCTCTTTCTTTCTTAAAGTGCTACCACCTATTGGTGAGAGCTGTTGAGGCCAAGGGACCCCATGAGTCACCTACTCCACGTGTCTCTGTGAGGGACATTTTTAACCCTCTGGATACTCTGCAGTTCAACTGTCTTCTCGGGTTTAAGGAGAACCCACGTTTGTTCGGCTGAAAAGAGATGAGGATGCCACACACTTTCTCTCCCAGCTTCCCTTGTGGCTCTGGAAGGAGAGCATGAACTACGCTCAGCCAATCAGATAATCCCACCCCAAGATGTGGCATCAAAGGCTGGCATGCAAAGAGCAGGAACACTGCAGACGCTATTCTTGGAGGCGGGGTGCGGTGGCAGCAGCTCACAGAGGCAGCAACGAGGGTAACTGAGCAGCCACATTACTTGGCACAAACCGTGCTACCTACACCCGCGCAGCAGTGGCAGCAAGTGTGCTTGTAGGAAATGTTTAGTGGTGTAATCTGAGCTTGTTCCGGGTTCCCTAACCCTTCCGAAATTCTCTGAGTTTCCTATATCCTGTAATAAATTTCTCTTCTGCTTAAATCAATCAGAACTGGGTTTTACTGCTAGAGGTTAGCTCATACCCACAGAACACAGGACAGGCTAAAGCTGAAGCAGTCCAGAACCTGATCCCGCAGACTGATTCTGAGCACAAGGACTGAATGGCTTCTTTCACATTTCAAATTCCATCCAAACACTGTCCCTTGGTCCACAGGGCCCTGCATCAATTGGCCCCTGTCTCCCTCCTAAGCCCTTATCTCATTCTACTCTCCTGCCAACTCCCAAGCTCTAGTCACACTTTCTGTTCCTCATTAAGCTCTTTCCTGATCCCAGGGCCTTAGCACTTGCTCTCCAGAAAACCCTTTCCTCCAGATCTTCATGTTACAGCAGCATCTATCTCACAGTTTGGTCCCAGCTTACAGGAAGCCTTCCCTGACCAAGGTGCCTAAAGGATCACACTCCCCACCTCACCATCTCATCCCCTATCTTGACACCCTGTTGATTTTCTTTCCAGCACATGCCCTGTGATTAATTGATCTATTAATAACTTTGGCAACCACCACTGATTGGGGGCTTGCTATGCACTGGACATTAAACATTTAATTCTATGACCATTATAAGATAGGTACTTTTATTATCCTTAGTTTATAGATGAGGACACAGGCTCAGAGGGGTTAAGGAAGTTGTCCAAGCTTGGCAGTGATGGAATAGAAGTTTGAATCCAGGTCTGTAACACGGGCCCCTTACCATGGTGCTCATTCAGGCAGTTGTCTGACAGTGACTAAATGAGCATTAACCACAGTGTAGACTCTGGAGCAACAGGGCAGATCCCACACTCACGGAGCTGACAGCCCGGTGTTCCAGTCCTATCACCTGGAATTCTCTCTATTATCCACAGACCCTGCTGAGGAAAGAAATGCAGCTGGGCCTGTGTAAAGAGGGAGCAGGGGTCCTTCATTCACAGAAAAGTGCCCAGCTCAGCGCCCAAAGTGTTGGGCATACAAAAAAACACAAAAAACAAAAAACAAAAAACAAAAACCTCATGGGCCAGAGGGAATGCAGACCTGCAAAAAATGTTTGCTGCTCATCCTGCCATGTTCCATGGCCTTGGAACACCAGGAACACTGAGGAAACAGCCAGGGGCAATACTCAGGTCCCACTAGGAGAAGAGCCATTTGAGCAGGTCGTTAAAGTTGGGTAGGGTTTTGCTAGGCTGAGGGGAGGGGAGCCACAGTGAAGGAGAGAGGTGGGGAGATGTTCAAAGGGCCATGGGAAGCATGGGGTGGTTAAACTGGGAGAAGAGAAGGTTGCAACCAAGGGAGAAATTCCAACTCCTCCCTGTTGAAAATGGAGAATGAGAGGGCGCCTGGGTGGCTCAGTGGGTTAAGCCTCTGCCTTCGGCTCAGGTCATGATCTCAGGGTCCTGGGATCGAATCCCACATCGGGCTCTCTGCTCAGCAGGGAGCCTGCTTCCCTCTCTCTCTCTGCCTGCCTCTCTACTTGTGATCTCTGTCAAATAAATGAATAAAATCTTTAAAAAAAAAAAAAAAAAGAAAGAAAATGGAGAATGAGAGAAAGATTTTCAGTAAGAACAGATACACGATCAGATAGAATTCTTTTTGTCAAGAACAGTGGCCATGACTATCTAATATGGGCGATATTTCCCATGTTAAAGTACATATACATAAATATATTAGCTAAAAGCCAGGAATTTAACAACAATAACAAAATTCCACTTCTATGCTTCCCAACTCCCTCTCCTTGCTAAATGAGAAGTGAGACAAATTTCCTCTCCCAACAGGAGTTAAGCACAGCCATTCTCTCCCATAATGTGAAATTACACAGAGCTCTCGTGTCACTAATTTATGGAGCAAAGAAGGAATTCCCCTGCTACTTGACTTTACAACTCCAATCACCTCTGGCCAGACTCCTCCCATGTGATAACAGGAACCTTACCCCTGGGTTGTGTCATTAAAACGAAAGGCTGATTTTTATTTTTTTAAGAATGTACAAGGTTGAGGCACAAATGTCCTCCTGGGTTGAATGAGCACCTGGGAGCTGTGAGAGGAGTCCCCAGAACCACCCTCTGGGGCGAGGTGTGACCAAGCACACAGTGACGGGCCCTAGGAAGCAGTCTGCTAAGTTTGGAGCTAAGGAGGTCTGGGAACCCTGAGGCCCACCAAGGTGGCAAGAGTACAACATCTGGAAAGTAGATTGGAAATGAAGGCAAGCAGTTTAGCTTGGGGGTTAGGAACAGGATGTCCGAGCCAAACAACCTGAATTCAAATCCCAGTGCTATGCTTATCATGTGACCTCTGGCTACTGACTTTTCTTTACCTCCATTTTATCATCTGTTAAATGGGGGTAATAAGAGTAAGACAACCACCACAGGGAATGCAAGCTGGTGCAACCACTCTGGAAAACAGCATGGAGGTTCCTCAAAAAGTTGAAAATAGAGCTACCCTATAACCCAGCAATCGCACTACTGGGTATTTACACTAAAGATACAAATGTAGTGATCTGAAGGGGCACATGCACCCAAATGTCTGTAGCAGCAATGTCCACAATAGCCAAACTATGGAAAGAACCTAGACGTCCATCAACAGATGAATGGAGAAAGAAGATGTGGTATAGATATACAATGGAATACCTGCAGCCATCAAAAGAAATGAAATCTTGCCATTTGCAACAATGTGGATGGAACTAGAGGGTATTATGCTTAGCGAAATAAGACAATGGGAGAAAGACAATTATCATATGATCTCCCTGATATGAGGAAGTTGAGAGGCAACGTGGGGGTTTGGGAGGTAGGAAGGGAATAAATGAAACAAGATGGGATCGGGAGGGAGACAAACCATAAGAGACTCTTGATCTCACAAAACAAACTAAGGGTTGCCGGGGGTAGGCGGGTAGGGAGAGGGTGGTGGGGTTATGGACATTGGGGAGTATATGTGCTATGGTGAGTGCTGTGAAGTGTGTAAACCTGGCGATTCACAGACCTGTACCCCTGGAGCTAATAATACAATATGTTAATAATAAAAAAAATTTTTTTTAAAAGAGCATCCACCACACAAGGCTATATAAATTTCTATTTTAATATTATATAACATATTATACATAACATTGTATAATATGGTAATATAATAATAGTACTATGATCCACTTTAACCCAATTGAAGAGAGAATTTGTCAGGGCACCTGGGTGGCTCAGTCAGCAAAGCATCTGATTCTTGCTTTCCACTCAGGCATGATCTTGGGGTCATAAGAGCGAATCCCACGCTGGGCTCCATGCTCAGCAGGGAATCTGCTTGAGGATTTTTTCTCTCAACCTCTGCTCCTCCCCCCAGTGCCACTCTTTCTCCATCTCTAAAATAAATAATTTTTTTTTTTAAAGAAAAATTGTCAACAAAAATGAGGGATCTGAGGAGTGGAGGCCCGGGAGCAGATGGCTGGGCAGTCTTTGTGCAGTGATTTCTGAACACCTCGAGGCAGAGTGACAGTGACACTAACATGGAACCAGGCAATTTACTGAGCCAGAGTTCGGGCCCCACCACATCTGGGCTATAGGCTTGAGAGAGTCATTTAGCCCTTAAAACCTTCATTTCCTTGTCTCTGCAAGGGAACAACAATAGTACCCCCTTCATACTTTGAGCCAAGCCCTGGTGCTCAACTTCACAGGCATTTTTCACAGATAATCTCCCCAACAACACTGTGAATCACATACAATTATGATGTCCATTTTACAAACAATAAAACCCATGGCTCAGAGATGTTAATCAAAGCACCAAAGGGCACACAGCTAGAGTGACCTGCAGGAAGTCTGACCCAAGCCAGCACTCTAAGCTCTTGTCAATTCTGCCGACGTGTGAAGCATGAAAAGGGTGCACCAGAGTCCCTTTGCAGGAAGAAGGGGTAACTGATATGTGCATGGGAATTGCCCTTTTAGAAGGGTGTGTATTTGCCCATCCCAGATCCCTGCCCTTATGGCACCTGGCAGACCATGGATCTCCCCCTTGGTCAACACCTCCTATGTGCCAGGCACCGTGATGAGTGCCCATCCCATCATCACCATCTCATCACCAGGGCAACCTTCCTGGAGGCCAAGACTGAAGGGCGCTGAGGCTCAAAGAGGTTGAGTTCCTGGCCCACGGGTCACAGTTTGTCCATGGTGGCACCCCAACACACACCTGGGTCTGTCCTACACCCACTCAGACTTGGGGATGGGCCCTTAAATGTCCCTCAAGCGCCCCTCTCTCCCCCTCATTACCTCCCACTCAAAAAGCACAAAGCTGCTTATTCTGCACCAAGATAATGACCACGGGGGCCGAGCAGGGCCAAGGCACAAACTGTAATTACCGCAGACAACGATTTGCATTCCGAATCTGAAATGTGCTCAGGGCCTCACTTGAGACCTGCAATCAGCTTAGCCTCTGCCCAAACCTCTCTCATTATGAAGACATACTTGACGCACTGGGCCACAGTGGGATTTGGAGAATATGCCTCTGCTCCCAGTGACAGCCACCTGAGGAAAAACCATGCCATGAAGTGGCCAGGGTTGAGGGGGATTTAAACCCCAGAGAGGCCACATTCCTCCACTGCAGAACAAAGCAAACAGCAGCCAGGACAGCGGACAGGCAGGGCAAGACGGGTAAATAATTAAAGGCAGGAAATGCATTACATAACGCATGGGCCTCAGTGCCCAGAGATGGAAGGAACCCCTCTCCTCTTTATCACAGACTGCTGTCTTGTCCACGAGTCGCATGTCCAGGTGTGGTGACTCTGCTCCCCAGGACAACACAGGACACCTACTAGATCAGCAAAAGGCACATTATGACAAAGAAAAAAAATACAGTACTGCATAAGAGAAAGAGTTCCGGGAAGACCTTTCCATGCTATGATGTGGGTACTCCCAGGTGTGGAAGGAGGGTATAGCAAGGCAAGTGGTGATGCCAGAATTTTCAATCCTGCCTCTAGCCTCTTTTTACTATGTCTGAATCACAGAAGGATTTGTACTAAGTGGTAGGGTCCCAGGGATGGGTAACACTACTTTCTGTTAGTAGAAACAGAGGACAAAGGGCGCCTGGGTGGCTCAGTGGGTTAAAGCCTCTGCCTTGAGCTCAGGTCGTGATCCCAGGGTCCGGGATCGAGTCCCGCATCGGGCTCTCTGCTCAGCAGGGAGCCTGCTTCCTCCTCTCTCTCTGCCTGCCTCTCTGCCTACTTGTGATCTCTGTCTGTCAAATAAATAAATAAAATCTTAAAAAAAAAAAAAAGAAAGAAAGAAAGAAACAGAGGACAAACTGCATGTCAATTTCCATCACCCTGAATCCTGACCAAAGACATGCACAGGAAACTTCTACTGCAGCTGATGGTACCTGCAAGCTGAAGGTAGACAGCCCTAGGAATCAAAGCATTTCTCAAACCTTCATGGGCCACACATCTGCTGAGGATCTTGATAAAATGCAGATTCTGAGGTCTGGGGTGGGGCCTGGGAGTCTGCATTTCTGTTGCGCTCCCAAGTGTTATTGAGACACTGAGTGGCTGCAGAAAACCAAAAAAAAAAAAAAAAAAAAATTCATACTTCTTGTGTTTCTATAGTCATGGTGCCTAGCGATGATTTCACCCTAGGAGCAAAGAAGTAAACTCAAGCCCTAGATATCTTTAAAGTTCTTATCTCCAAGTTATCTCGTTGGTGGTGAACAGGATGACTGTTCCTGAAGGAAAACTTTGTTCAGATGCTATTAACTAAGGAAAATCCAGCAGATCTTCCCTTGGCTGACGTTTCTGAAATAGCACTGGATCCTCTGAGGTGCAAAGGACCTGAGGCATCAAAGGACAACATAGCTGAGCATCTTGCCTTGTCAGTGTTCTCATTCACGGATGCCTGTCCCCCATTCAGCAGTGTGGCAGGCCAGCCCACTGCAGGTGTAGTCATGTTCTAGAAACCGGGTAACCTGCTAACCCAGCCTATCAGTTGTGGCTGGGGGCACCTCAGCTACTTGAGCACGACATCAACAGTCACAGACTGCAACTTCCCAACCGGACAGGCCCCTTAATAGAATCATTCAACTAATCCGATGTATTTTTTATAAAAAACTGGCTGGAGCTGGCTGCCCTGTCCATTATGCAAACAGTACACAATGAATTGCTGATAGCATCTCCTCACCGTTGCCAACATAAACCCTACCAGGGGCAGTAGAAATAAGCCCGGTGACTGTAAGCAACAATAGTTGCATGAGATTGTTTAAATAAACACAACCAACCACAGGTAAAAATGTTTTTATCTCCTCCTATGGCCAAGCCAGAGACTTCTGCGATTGAATTCTTGTAGAAATAAAACCAGGATCAGGGGTAAGAAACAGAAGGCAGCTGAGGGGAGAATGCCAACTTCCTGTTTCTTCCAGAAACACACATGGAGATATCAGTTTTTAGAATAAGCAGCTAGAACTTATAAAATCAAATTGATTGACTTACAGTGTCTGTTACTGCCTCACTGTAGGGATCTTCTTTCCTGTTCTTGTCTACTTGTACACTCTCATGCACTTTTTGACATTTGTCCTTTGATTTGGGGAGTGGAACTATTTCTTAATATATTAAAGAAGTCTGATACCACCAAATAACATAAAATTACACATAAGAGATACAATAGGCAATATTAGCCTTTAGACCAAAGCTCTAAAAGAGCACAATAAAATGCAAGTGGACAAGGAAGGGAAATGAGCATTTATTAAAGCAGAGGGATCATGTTCAAGTAGGAGGCACGGTCAATGGAGGGACTTTGGTGAGCCACGTCAGAATGACTCATGAAACAAGATGGAGAAGTCACTTCCTGAGCAAAAGGGGTATCAGGACAAAAGGAAGAGTGAACTGAGGACAAGGGTTTTCATGGCACATATGTAGGGCCTCTTAGTCATTCTGGATAATGAGATGAGCACATTTTAAAAAGAAGGAAAAAGACATGACATGAAGACCGTAAGAATAAGCAGCAGGTTTTATTATGTTTCAAGAACAGCAAAATCTTGGCCATTCGTACCAATAATGCAGACTTGAAAGGACTATTTCAGTCTAAAGCTCAAGTTGTTCCCTTCCTGGAGATGTTTTAGAATTTGATGATAAATGTATTAATGCATGGCAAAGGTTTGGCCCAAGAAAAACATGTTTGATTTTAATTACACAAGCTGTAAGACAGGAAACATACCTTGGGGTGAAGGGTATTTTTAAAAAGCCAGTACCTTTTTGATCCCCAAATTACTAAGCCAATTTTGCAATCTGTAGCCCTCTGACTTTCAAAAATAAATGAAACCGAAGACGAAGAATGCACAGGCTACCATATTAAGCATTTTTCTCTAATTTTCCTGAAGTGACATTCTAAAGTGTTCCCCCCAAACCATCATCCAGAACCCATCAAAATAATGTACCCCAACTTAGTAAGATGCAATTGAGTCACCTATTAATTCTTTGGAATATTAACTCTTTGGGGGATGATTTCTTTCTTGGCTGAGTACACAATGTTCATTCTTATTAAGGTGCTTTCCTCCCCTCTCAAATATCCAAGTAAGATTTATGGATTTGTTGTTGACATTAGAAAAGGAAGACAAAATTCCTCCAGTTCACCTTAGTCCAGTTCTCACATTTGAAACTCCTACATAAACAGATGCCTTATTTTAAAATTCCATCTTAAGTAACCACGGGATTTGGGCCAATTCATTGAATTCCTGACTTAGATTTATTCCTCTTGCCTGCTGGGATGATTTTTATTCTTAAACCTAAAACCTAAAACTCCACTTCAAAGTTACAGTTCAAATAGCTGTCTTCTCCCCTCAATTTTTCTTCTCCATTATGAAAATTACGTACGTGCACACACACCCTGTAGAAACTTGGAAAAGCCAAAATAAAACAAAGAAAAAACATCACTTCAAGCTCACATACTAGGAGGAAATCATTATTAATATTTTGGCATGTTTAATTTTTTAATAGCAGTATCATTATTGTATATACAATTTTATTTCCTGCTTTTGAAAACATAAGAAACATTTTCACTGACTCACACTCTTCCACAACATCCCCTTATGGCTGCATAATACACATACTTATGAATAAAACACGATTCACACTGACCCCAAATTACTGGACATTTAGACTTTTCCACTTTTTTGTGTCATTACAGTGATCGCTGCACTAAATACTTTTGTGCATCAATCTTAATCCACGTGTTTGGTGACTTCTATAGGACGGATGCCTAGAAGCGGAATTATTGGGCCAATGGCCATAAATATGTTAATGTTTCTTGACATGAACAGCTTTCCAGAAAGATGATCAAGTAACAATGCCCCTGAACACCTGTGAGGGCATCTGTCCTACCTCACCTTCACTAGCATTCCAAATGACCACTTTTAGAAAGGCTGATTAAATCTGCAGGTGAAAAGCAACATTTTGAAAAATTTCCAATCCTCAGACTGACCTGCTGAGGTCAGTGATTTTGAATGTTCTCTCAATATCAAAATTATCTTCTTTCATCCTTCAAAACAAGATGCTCATTTTCCCCACATATAAAAAATGCAATCGAAACCACAAGCATGAGAAGAATGTAGACATTTGTTGGATATTTTCATTGGGCAACTAAGGTACCATGGTTAAGGAGCCAAGAACAGCCAGTTCGATGTACCAGTCTGTGACAGGACAGAGAGACAGCCCATGTAGAGAGATGCTCGCAAAATAAATTCAGAATTAAATCCACTGCCAAACTTCACATGATACGTAAGATTTGAATTACTGCAAGTCTGTACCTATCAGAACGAATACAGTAGAATGTTCAACAATATATGTGGACTACATTTGAAACTCGTTCAATAGCTTTTTGTGTAAGAAATTTTCTTTCCTCCCTCTAAATCAGTGCAAATTCCCATATACATCAAGTATGTCTTTGTTTGTTTAATAGCACAGCACATGTGAAGAACACATGGTCCAGACTCAGTCTCCCACAACCCAGGGCCTGAGATGATCACTCTATAACTTGGAAAAATAGTAGATAAATGGAAAGCTTTTCTACTATCTCAGAAATGTTTTTGGTATATTTTCCCACATTTTCTTTCCAGGGAATTGGCCCCACTTTCCCCACAGTTCCTGTTGAGTGAACAAAAGATAAAAGGGGTAGCAGAGGGGGGAAAAGTTTTTATTAAATACTTGGTATGGGGACGCCTGGGTGGCTCAGTCAGTTAAGCTGCTGCCTTTGGCTCAGGTCATGATCCCACAGTCCTGGGATCGAGTCCCATATCGGGCTCCTTGCTTGGCAGGGAGCCTGCTTCTCTCTCTGCCTCTACCAGCTTGTCCCTGCATCCTCTCTCTCTCTCTCTCTGACAAATAAATAAATAAAATCTTAAGAAAAAATTTTTAAAAAATTAAATAAATACTTGGTATGAATTATTTCATTTACTCCTTACCAGAGCCTGATGAGCTAGGTATATTTTCAGGTGAGAACTCTGAGTCTCAGTGAAGTTCATCCCTTGCCCAAACTGGTGAACAGCAGATTCACTGACCCTGACTTTCTAGCCGCACAGGACTGGACCAAGGAAGGAAGCCCTTCTAAGAACTGACCAGCAGCCTACCCACCACTCGGAAGGCCCAGCCGGAGAAAGATGAGCTGATAGGATCAGAGTTTTCTTAGGGAGTTGGCGATGGGGCACCTGAGACTACCCAGTGGGCTGTAGGAGAGCTAGCTGCTGAAAGATCCCAGCCACGTTGAGTCAGACCAGCCCAAGGTGTCCCATGCATGGAGAAGACGTTGGGAGCAGGACCTATGCATCAGAAGGGGAAAGTAGAGAAAGGAAGAATGAAACCAAGCAGAGAAATCCTGGGTTCCTGCAATTGTATATTCTCTCATTAAACAGCTTTTTTCCTGAGGTAATAGAACAAGTACCTGGGTTTTGTAGGGGTTTTTTTGGGGGGGAGGGTGTTGGTTTTTGTTTTTTTCGTTTTCGTTTTTGTTTGTTTTCTGTCTAAAATATCTACCAAGGACAAAGTCATGGTTACCAAAGGGGAGGTGGTAAGTGAAATGGGCGAAGGGGATTAAGAGTACACTTCTCGTGGTTGCCTGGGTGGTTCAGTGGGTTAAGCCTCTGCCTTTGGCTCAGGTCATGATCTCAGGGTTCTGGGATGGAGTCCCACATCGGGCTTTCTGCTCAGCCGGGAGCCTGCTTCCCATCTCTCTCTACCTGTCTCTCTGCCTACTTGTGATCTCTCTGTCAAATAAATAAATAAAATCTTTAAAAAAAAAAAGAGTACACTTTTCGTGATGTATGGAAGGGCTGAATCACTAGATCGTGTGCCTGAAGCTAATATAACACTGTATGTTAGCTATACTGAAATGAAAATTTTTTTTAAAATTAAAGAAAGGTAGATTGACAATAATTAATTAATTAATTAAAAATAACCATCAAAGAATCGACAGTAGAGTTGCTCCTCACTCAGAGCTGGGGCTTGCATCAGCAACTACCCTGTCTAGCACGTCAGCATAACAAACAACCTACTGCTGTGTGCCTCTTAACGTGCCCCTGAATGCCAAGAAGCTGGCATCCCTTGGGAGGTTTTCCTGCCCAAAAGTGTGTAACATGAAACAAACCAAGCCTTTAGACTTATCACTTTATAAATATAAAAGACAGAGGAGTAAGTTAAAGGACATCATAAGGAAGCAACCAGATAAATTTAAATGTGAGCCCAGATCCCATAAGCAACTGGGCTGGTCTTTTCAAAAAGTCAATTATCATTTTAAACAGGAGGGATCGTGATGAGGGAAGTATTTGAGAAAAAAAAAAGACTAAAAAACGTAGTAACGAAATAAAATCGTCGTTCTCAATTAGATTTAAAAAAATCCAAACAGAAGTAATGCATGGCTTTTGAATGGTTTGGGTGGGCAACCAATTATAAAAGACAATTGCAGAAATATGAATATGGAATGAGTCTTAGGAAACGGGGAATTTTTAGTAACTCTCATAGGTTCGGTAATGATGTTTACTGAAATGTAGGAAACCCTTATTGTTAGGACACATATACTGAAGTATTTAGAAGGGAAGGGTAATGGTATCTGCAATTGAAATGGCTTAGTAAAATAAGTCCAGACTGCATAAACAGCTATAGATAGATACATACATCAACGGATACATAAACAGATACACAGAGCAAAATACCAGTGATTGTTGATTCCAGCCAGTGGGTTGTTCATTGCTGTCATATTTCAACTTTCCATATATTTGACATTTTTCATAATAAAAGTTGAAAAAAATAACACAGAGAATAAAAATAATAATCATGGGAACTCCTTAGAAGGGCACCAGGTAAAGTCTGACATGCCTTCTCTCTATAAACCATACTCATCAGTTCCTACCCCACCGCCAGAACAAATACTGCACATAGATCTTCAGTTTCTCCCCTGATAACTGTTGCTTGATTTTAGGAAGAAGCTACACAAAAAGTCCACATCAGGACCTAGAATTACCATCTCCCCACCGGGACTGACAAACAGCACAGCAAGTTCACCAACCCGTCTAACACTGAGTTGTAAGTTCTCTCCCTACCCCCCTTTTTAATGAACAGGTTTAGTTGAACCTGTGTTAATAAAATGCATTTCCCTGATACCACTCCATGGCACCTTTTACAAATCAGAGCTATGATTTTAAACAAATCCTTGTCTGTCTCTAAAAAAGTAAGCAGCCTCATTCCTCCTTTTTTCCTAAATGGGATCTTAGGTCAAATCAGCCCTGAAGATACAAAAACACATCGTGTATTAGCAGCGTTGTGCACAGAACATTTCCTCCTCCTCACAGTGCATTAACCAGGTCAGGGCACTGGTGGTCTACACGTTGCTGCTGCAGCATCTAATCCAGCTGGTTTCATTACCAGCACCTTGTAGAAGCAGCAGTAATGATCATGCACGAAAAGGCTGATCCAGGAGTTGTATTCATTGAGATTTCCAGAGTTGAATGGCAGAAGGAGAGAGCCTGCATAAAGGAAGACAAGTGTCTGGTGCCCAAAAACCAAGTAAGAGAAGAATTTTCATCATCAGGCTTATATGGGGCAGCACACCTAGAAATGGGCCTTATGTAATCAAGAGGGAATAAGCAACAGTTTTAGAAAATATTTATTTCAATTACCGAAGATGAGAAGGTTTTTAAGACTTATTTATCTTCAGAAACAGAAATATTGAAGTTAAGTATAAATAAGTGGTTAGTAAGTAGAACATGTATATGGCCAACATAGAAAGGAGAGGGTGCAGGGAACAAAAGAACCTAATATTCATAAAGCAGCTGGCTACTAAGTGTTTGTGATGCATGGTGAGGAGGTGGGGTGAGACTGGAGAGGTACTAAATATACAGGGGCACTAAATACAACTGAGCACTTAACTTACAGAAGACCTTACTTTGGCTACCCCATTGGAGATATCCATTCTGGCTCCATGTGTAAACTTCAACACATCATCATCATCATCCATCACATCATCTATGAGGAAGGCCAAGGCAGTATGTAGAAAGAAAGGACACATTGGCGTTGTGGACCCCACGATCTGAGGGAATCTTTCCATCCCGCCTGCATTCTCTCTGCAGTGTGTTAATTTCCTCCAGTTTTTACCCCCCTGCTTTTCATTGTGTGTTGGTTTAACGGACAGTGTGGTTTGAGCACTTGAAAAGGGGCCGAGGGGGTACACAGAGTCACAATGAGCTAAAACAAATTCAATCCATCGAATAGACCACTGACGGTGAAGAGGAAGAAGTCAATAGGAGAGAAGGAAAGTCAGTGACAAAACCTTTTCCAACCACCCCCCATGCAAAAGGCTTTAATCCCTACCCCCAGCTTTTCACGTGGGCAGGAAATAGAAAATATAATCTAACAGGGAGGGGAAAAGGAAAATGGAGGGGGACGTTTCAGCTTCAGAAAAGGGATTTTCCAAATAGGTGTATCCCCTTGGTTCTCAACATTACCATCTCCTCCCACATCTGCAAATAGCATGGTCTTTTGAAGGTGACAAGATCATTGCCCTGTTACTGTTTGTGTAATGAAAGCTAAATTTGATTAAAATGAAAAATTAAAAAATAAAAAATAAATTAAATGAAAAATAAAAAGGTCCATGAGAAGTCACAAATTTGGCAAACTACAAAGCAACATGCAACTGATACTTGGGCTATTTTCTATTTAAAACCCAAGATCAAGCTCCAATAGTTTCCAATATTATAGAAACAGCCTTGAGCCATTTCAGAATGCAGTTTTCCAGGATCTGCTATTATTTCAATTAACCCAAAAGACAATTATGTCTTGTGTCTTACCGGCAGTCTATTCTTGTCCCCAGGTTAGACCTTCATGGTTGAAACAAAACAAAACAAAGCAACATAACTAAAAGGACCACTTCGAACCAAACATGGAAGAAGAGGAGTGTGTTTTGTCCACCTGAAAGCCAGACCCTGAGAATCAGGATGACTATCCTTTACTGTGGGAGGAGACTTCTGTAGACAAGAATTGTTAGTATCTGCCTAGTGCCTCTCCCCTTCTTCTGGAAACTGCCTCCTTCTTCTCCACATCACTATAGTTTTTTTTTTTAAAGATTTTATTTATTTATTTGACAGACAGAGATCACAAGCAGGCAGAGAGGCAGGCAGAAAGAGAGAGGAGAAAGCAGGCTCCCTGCTGAGCAGAGAGCCTGATGCGGGGCTCGATCCCAGGACCCTGATATCATGACCTGAGCCAAAGGCAGAGGTTTTAACCCACTGAGCCACCCGGGCGCCCCTCCACATCACTATAGTCAACATAGGAGCCAACACAGTGGTACAGCAAGACTCCACTTCTGGGGCTACTGCTGACTGGTCCAGGAATATCCACCTGACCTAAGCTGGACCAATCAAAATCGCTCCCTAGTAATCTTGGTTCAGAGAGCAAAGAGGCTGCTCTGTGCATATGGTTGCATTTCCACAGCAGAGAGAAATGGAAGAAGTCGGTCTGCAGAGAAAATGCAGCAAATAACAGAAGAATCCAAAATCCTCTGGGATTCCTGGTGCCCAGTTCCAGTGGCTTCTAAGGCCCCACTTCATCCCACGAGATAGTCCCCCAGACCTCTATAATTTTTTTTTAAAGATTTTGTTTATTTATTTGTTTATTTATTTAATTATTTATTTGTTAGAGGGAAAGAGAACAGGCAGGGGGAGCAGCAGGCAGAGGGAGAAGCAGGCTTCCCGCTGAGCAGGGAGCCTGATGCGGGACTCGATCCCAAGACCATGGGATCATGACCTAAGCCGGAGGCAGACACTTAACTGACTGAGCCACCCAGGCATCCCCAGACCTCTGTGATTTTTAAAACTTTTCTTGTTTAAGCCAAATTGAGTTGTTTCTGTCACCTGCAACTAAGATTTCTTAACCCAGAAAAATAAAGTCAAAATTATCTTTACCCTGCGTAATTCTGGAACACAAAAGGGAATGATCGATTAACGACCTAAAATAAAGGCATCTATAAATTCTGCCTCCAAAGTTCAGAATTTGTACTATTGTCAGAAAAGCCACTATGTCCCCACAGACCTCACATGTGACCAAAAAAAGAAACTGCTTTTGAATCTAAAACTGAGCTTCAGTGTGCCTGACATATCGTTGGTGTCAGCAGACGGAAGATGACAGGGGCTTATGCTCACAGGTGTCAGCAGCTGCTGGCTGGCTGGCTTCTCTGCTGCCCAAAGGGAAATGAGGCAAGAGGGCCCAGCGGAAACCAGAGACAGTCAGTTTTTCCTTTTGAGGGGGCACCTCACACGGAAAAGGCATCTCTGAAACACACGTATTTAGGAAACAGTCATTTCAGGTGTAAGAGAACTCTAGTTACAAGGAGCTAGTATTTTCTGCACACTTAACCAGATGGAAGCATTATTCAGATCACATTACACCCATTATAACTAAGTCTCAAGTTTTGAGAAATGGCATTACTGTCCCCATTCTGCCAATGAGGACTTGATGCTCTGAAATGTGCTTTGTCTTGAGTTTCCAACTGGGATTGCGCCTTCAAAGCAAGTGCCTTTTCACGACGTATGCCTTTGTTGTGACGGCCAAGGACTGTCCACCAAACTCAGAGTTCACCCTGTGAGTGCACTGAGGCAGCCTTGAGCCTATTGGAGGTGGGGGGTGGGGGAGGGTGAGGAGGATGGTGAGACGGGGTGGGGGCAAATGTCTTACTGCCCAGTGGGGTAGGTACCTGCCTCTTCTATGCGCCCAGATTCGATCAGCCCCCAGATGTTCTGCCAGAACACATGTTCAGTGATGCACCCTGATGTTCTCTAAGCGCCAGAAGCTTTTAAAATAAGCCTCTTCTTGCTTGTGGAAGGAGTTTATGTTTAATTATTATAAGTTTTGTTGTTTTTGCTAATTATAAAAGCAATATATGCCCTCTCTCAAAAACTCACACCTTGCCAAAAATGGAACTACCATAGCAACAGTTCCCTGGTACCACCCAGGTTGTCAGTCAACAGTGATATTCCTTCAGACTTTTTTTGGTGTAATAATATGTTCTCTTCCTATACAGGGCTATTTAGTTTTTGTTAGTTTTCTTTTTCTTTACTTACTGGTTTAATCCTAAACATATAGTTGTATACTATGTGCTTCTACATTACTCACACTTTCAACCATCACACGCCTGAGAGCACAGGCTGCCTGGGTTCAAAAGCTGGGTCCACCACTTTATTGTTGTGCAAACTTGGAGATAGGTAATTAAAATTCAGGGCCTCAGTTTGCCCATCCAGAAACTGGGTATAATAACAGTATCTATCTAATAGGGTTGTTGGAGGTGTGATGACTTGTAAAGTGCTAAGAACAGTAGCTAACAAATTCCAAGAGCTAAATAAATGAAATACATTATTATAGTATTGTTTTTATTTATTTTGTCATTTTGAAATATTTCTTTATTTATTTTTTAAAAGATTTATATTTATTTGAGAGATAGAGAAAGAGCAGGGGAAGGGGAGCAGAGCGAAGGAGGGACTTCAGAGTAAAGTCCAAGCAGACTTCACACTGAGCCAGTGTGGGGCTTGATCTCATGACCCTGAGATCAGGATATGAGCTGAAACCAAAAGTTGGATGCTTAACCAACTGTGCCACCCAAGCACTCCTAAAAATATTTTTAAAGTATGAGTTACAATGAGCAACTTGACTTTGTTTACTGGTCATATGTATTTTCTCTTCTGTGCTATTTATTTATACCCTTCAACTACTTTCCTACTGGGTTTTCAGATTTGTGTTATTGTTTTGCAAGAGTCCTCTGTATATTAGGGAGGTTAGTAATTTCACACTGAGGAGAAGTTCCCAAAGGTACAGGCAAGGAACATGGGCTTTGGAATGAGGCGAGCTCAGGTTAGAATCTGTCCGTGACCCTGAGCAAGCTGCTCCACATTTAAACCTCTGCCCAGCGGGCAGAATTCTAGCAGGGCCCCCCAAGCCCCCAGCCCCTAGTGTACACATGTATAATCTCCTCTCCTGAGTGCAGGCAAAACCAGAGAATGTGAGGAGGTATCACCCCTATGATTAGACTACTAACCACTGACTTTAAGATCAAAAGGAAGATGATCTGGGTGGTGATCCAATCTGTGACTCCTTAAAAGGAACTGGGCTCCTTCTCAAGTCAGAGACGGGAAGCATAAGCGATATTTGATGTGACGCGGAGTCTCCATGGATGGCTTTAAAGACGGAGGATGCCATCGGGCAAGCACCTGAGAGGGGCCTCTAGGAGTTAAGAGCCTCCCCTGGCTGACAATTTGCAAAGAAATGGGGATGTCAGCCCTAAAACCGCAAGAAACTGAATTCCCCCCAAGAACCTGAATAAGCTTAGAAGAGGCTTCTGTGACTCAGGTGAGACTCTACTCCCGCCGACACCTGCATTCCGGTCTTGTGAGACCCTGTGTGGAGAAGCCAGCACACCGTGCCCAGACTTCCGACCTGCAGGACCGGGACCTAATGAACAGCTGGGGTTTCAAGCTGCTAAATTTGCGGTAATTTGTTGCGCAGTGATCAAAAACTAACACACTCTACTTCCTCATCTGTGAAATGAGGATGAGGCTCTCGGGATTGTTCTGGGAAGTAATATATGCATAAAGCACTCCACACAGTGTCGGGTGTGACCTACGTGAGTGCCAGGGGCTAGTTACCTGGGAGGAACGGAGTTGTTATAATGGCATTCATCATGACAAATACAAAACTAGGTAACAAATTAACATTTTCATTAAAAAAAAAAAAAAGGAGGGAAGATCAAACCTTTCAAAAATGAGGTCCAAAGGAGTAGAAGGGAACTAGAAGAGATTCTGGGTGATGGAAGTTTACCATAGCATACTCACTCATTCCTAACATTTTAAAAAAGATCTTCATGTCTAACTTCTTTGAAGAAAAGTCCATGTCACCAGCCTTGTTTAAAGAGGCAATACGTGGGGTGCCTGGGTGGTTCAGTTAAGTGTCTGCCTTCAGCTCAGGTCATGATCCTGGGGTCCTGGGATCAAGTTCTGGGTGGATTCCCTGCTCAGCAGGGACCCTGCTTCTCCCTCTCCCTGTTCCCCTCCCCCCTGCTTATGCACGCTCTTTCTCTCTCAAATAAATAAATAAAATCTTTTAAAAAATAAATAAAGAGGCAATAGCTCTAATGGCCTGGGGACAGACAGTCCCGGGTTCAAATGCTGGCTCTGTCACTTACCACGGCTGTGATTTTAGGCAAGCCAGCACATGTGGGGCTCTGTTTCCTCACCTTGACATGGGAATAAATACATCTACCATGCAGAACTGCCACGGCCTTGCCCGGAGCTGATGTTCAGTAAGTGGAGGTAAATACACCTAGTGAGGCTGCAAGAGAGAGAATGCTGTGCCCCCTTCACTGCAGAGTGGACAGTGAGGTCGCAATAAACACTGGCCTGGCCATGCATGTATTGAGTCTTAGAGACTGTCACTCTACTAAGTTGTGAATTTTAGAACATTCCAGAGTGACCTTCAGGAAATATTCAGTGACACTGAGGTTCAGGCACTTGCTT
Organism: Lutra lutra; assembly: GCF_902655055.1. Lineage (NCBI taxonomy): Eukaryota > Metazoa > Chordata > Mammalia > Carnivora > Mustelidae > Lutra > Lutra lutra. The sequence continues at coordinate 198,095,665 of NC_062278.1, read as the reverse complement.
CCAAACACAGCACCTGGGATGCATCAAGGCAGCATGGAGCAGGCACAGGACCCACCATCTGAAAACCAGGTTCTAGCTCTGACCTCCTGGGAAAGACCAGGAGAGATTTGGTAACAGCACCAAACTCTTCCTTGGAGCCAATGACCCTTCCCTACCTCAAGTGGCTCTCATGGCACTGTCCTGACAAAGTCCCATCTGTCTAGCTCTCTCAGAGGGAACACATGACCAAGGCTTGTCTGTTTTCTTGGCGACAGTGATCGGCCAAAACGTAGCTATGTGACCCAAACCAGGGCAGTTCGAGTTGTTCACTAGGATTTCATATGTGGACCCTGGAATCAAAAGCTTGTCCTTCCTCCGGGAATGAGCTGTTGCTTCTGGTCATCCTTTCCCTCCAAAAGAGTTCAAATGTAGTATGCAGGATAAAACCAATACCCCAAGAGCAACAAAGCTGAGAGGGAGTATCCCTGGATACTGTTGTACCTGAAGCCTACCCACACCTCAGTGTCCCTTAGGCACATGAGCCTATTAATTTCCCTTTCCAATTGCGCTACCTTTAAGTGAGCTTCTATTAATTGCAATCAAGAGTCATGACAAATATATTAGGTTTTATTTTCCACATCTGGAAATTAAAAGGTTGGGGCTATAATGCCCAAAGCTTCAGAGTCTAGAAATTTCTCCCCAAATGGCCTGGGCAAGAGTAAAGACCAGGCACTGGAGAAAGAGACAAGACAAGCAACAGTCATGAAATTTGGTTGCTATTTAATGGAAACGTCAGTTCTAACACCTAAACAATGTCTTGTAATGGAGCAGTAGGGCTTGCTAAGTATTTCCTAGTTAATTGGTAGGCAATGGTAGGAGATTTGTTCCTAAGATTTCCATACTTCTAGAATGAGTTTCCTCCTTGAGTCTGTCACTCTTTCTCTCTCACCTAAAAGGAGGAGCAGTAGTAAATATTTACACGAGGAAGGGTGGAAATTCTGAGCTCAGCACTGTCCTGACCAGATGGGGACCAGATGTGCAGTAAGCCCTGACGGAAGCACTTAGCAACAGTACTGCAGGGTCCCACCTTCTTATAACTGTCATTCTGCTCTGGTTTTACTCATAATGTTCCTACCATAAGCCCCCCCACCCCCGCCACCAAACCTCCTCTTGGTTTCTTTCTGTGAGCATATGCACAGCACTCATGGGTCTGGTGAGAGATGGGCATGACCTGACCTCTTGTTCAGGAAGGTGGGGGAGTCAGGTTGGTACCTCCAAGGGCCTCTGTCTGCTTCGGCAAGGATAGGAATCGAGACACAACCTGCACTTAATAAGGACAACTCCTATAAAGGGCTAAATCACTTGGTAGATAGAAAGAATGTCATCCATGGGTCACCAGCTCTTCCTAAACCTCTCCACAGCCAAAAACTGTAGCCCCCCCAAAAAAGGAAAACCACAAAGCCTACTCCTAATGCCTTGAGAAGTAATGCAGATCTGCAGTGAATGTTTCTGGTTCAAAGACAAGAAGTCTCCCTCTTGGCTTCTTCTCTAGAGTGATGTGGTTCCTTGTCCTCTCAGCTTTTACCATCCATCTTCTCCAACCACTTCTCCCCACCCCACCCCCAAAATCCATCAATGCCCAGAATATAAGTGAACTAACATAGGGTCTTTATTTTTTACATGCCAAAGAGGAATGGAATTATGAACGCTTTTAATGGTTTCCTCTGCCACATATATAAATAAGGAAAATTTACTAATGCACAGATTCTAAAACCTTTCTTTCTCAATAAAGAAGAAAATAAAGCATTCACAAAAAGCATGCCCTGCCCTAGGACAGCATGCACAGCTCAATCTAACAGGCCTGGGAGTCACATTTCATTACAGAAAATGTATTAGCTAGATAATGCCTCAAATGTCCTCATCCTGGCATTCTGGGTCCTTCTTGTTCTTCAGTTCCAATTACCATAATGATGGTTACAAAGCATGGCCTGGCTGGGAGTAAGGGTATTTCCACTTAGTAGTGTTCCCTCCTACCCTCTCTGTGTCAGGGAGGATTATGCTCCAAAAGACATGAAGAGATCAGTTTGGCCAATCCGGCAACTGATCAAGCCTCAGACCATCTCCCTCAGGCATATCTTGATGTCAGTTTGTCTAACTTTACCAATAAGCCCCAGGGGCCAGGAGAAATCAAAGCAAGGACAAGGGACCAAAATAAACACCACAGCTGACCTAACCACCTAACAGACTCTACTCACTCCAACAATTTCAACTATTTGGGACAAAAAAAAAAAAAAAAAAAAAAAAAAAAAAAAACCTTATGAGCTGGCTAAGAATTTGAGGGGAGCTAGGAAGCTGAAATCAACAATGCATGAGATTTTGTCTCCTATTTGGTTACAATTAGCCAGGGACAGTTTGTTTGTTCTTCTGCAATGATTCCCTAATTTCAAAGTTACCATGCAGGGATGAAGCTAGCAAAGGGTCACTTAAGCCAAGGATATACCTAAAGGTTCTTTTGAGCAGCAATTTCTATAAACAGAGTTGTGCTCAAAAATTCACAAAACATTTTTGAAGGGAAAACAGTTGGAGAGGTCTTATAGCTATAGGTATGGTAACTAATTGTCCCAGCTTGCCTGGGACTTCCAGTGCTAAAACCAGGACAATGGCTGGCAAACTTGGGTGGCTGGTCACCCTAGATGTACCACAAGAGTTGGCTAGTGACCACTGCTGAAGCAGAAGGAAGGGTGGGGTATCCTGAGGGGAGGCCAGAGACAGAGAAAAAATAAATGTCTTCTCCAAAAGGCCCACTTGTTCATAGGAGGTCTAATTTCTCTACAGCTCAAAATTGACAATAAATGTCAACTATTCCAAAGTTTGTACAAACTATCTTGTCAACAAGGATTAATGAGCAATGACTACGGGAAATGCCACCAATGCCATCAACTCACCTTAACATAGTCTCCAAGCGCAGCAACACATCAAAGACTCTGAGAAGTCTTGCAGCGGTGAACATACTTAATTAGGTGCTCTCAGTGTGCCCCATGTTTATTTGACCACACAAGGTTTTTCACACCTAATGGTTATGATCATCCTACTGAACCCACTCAGAGGAATGGGGATCTTATCCGTAAAACCATAAAGAGCTTAGGAGACACACGACTTACATTCCATAAGACATGTCCATCTATTTAAGAGGTACACATTTCTCTTTGTACTCAGTGAAAAGCATATTGTAAATGTAGCGAAAACAGAGCCATGCTCTATATTTATTTTTAATAACACACTTGGGGAAAATGACTAAGATTTATGTAGGAGACTAAAGAGGAACTCAACTAGAAAAAACAGTGCTGAAAAGACCAAAGACGTGAGCTTGAAACACGGCTTCAAGTGGACTTTGTGTCCGATGGATGTGAAAGATTTATTTATTCATTCAACAAATTGATTAAGTATGTAGGTACAAGGCCCAGGGATCCAACACTGAGCAAGAAAGAATGACAAGGTCTCTACACACCAGATGCTTGGAGCTTCTAATCTTACATTTCCATGGGCACTATCTTATCCCAATAATGAGAAGGAAGTGAAGGGGTCCATAGGAGGTGGCTGAGCTCAGAAGGCTTCCCCACCACAGGCGATGTCAAGGCTTAAACCTAAGGGATGAAATGGGTGGGCCAGTTGCAGTGTAGACAGGAGTGTGGACAGGATAGGAGTGCAGTGCTGGACAGGATAGGAGTGTGGACGGTGTGTCCACATCCCTTCAACCTAAGGGATGGGAAGTGGGTGGGCCAGTTGCAGTGTGGACAGGAGTGTGGACAGGACAGGAGTACAGTGCTGGACAGAAAGGGCTCTGTTCTAGGCAGAAGGAACAATTCAGGCAAAGGCTGGTGGTGAAACAGAGCTCTTAACGTTCTTTACACACGCAACAGTCTTTTCCCTAAGATCAGAGCTAGGATTCATTTTAGCACATGTCAGGGCTTCCATACACTTTATTATTATTGTTTTTATTACTATTAATATTATTATGTTAAGAAAGAAAACTTTGCATCAAGAGGAGACTAGATCTGACTATACAATTCTAAGGGTCTATGGTTTTATGATTGGGAGATTTTTATGATTTCCCTTAAAAATCTGTTTAGAGCTTACAGACTTCTCCTTCTGGAAAACAAAGCTCCCCATGAAGTCGTAAATCTACATATGAACAGACGGTACATTTCCGATTTCTTTTTTCTTCGCTGTGCACTGGGTCCCTCCAGCTTCCCAAGAAAACAGGCACAATGCCTCCCCCTCCTCTACTCTGACTTGGCTTCTTCACCAGATGCTTCCAGGAGCTCTAGACCTACAGGGCAAACGAACATCGGTGGGTGCTTATAATTGAGCCACTTACATTTCCTAACTAAGCCACAACCACTGATACAAAAGTGATTTCTCCAAGTGCTAAAACACAGCTTTTTTGGCAAAGACCAGTTAGTAGAGCCAACCCCAACAGCCCCAGTCTCTAGAGCAGACAGAAAAGGGTGTACAGCTGTGGGACCACGCCCGGGGAAAACACTTACCCCTCTGAAATTCCAGGCTTTAGGGGAGGGGAACATGGGGAAGTTGTTTTGCCGCTGCCGCCTAGGCCTAGAAGAGGAGAAAAGACAAGACAATATGCTCATCACGCATGGGTTCGACACTCAGAGGAAATCACCGACTTCAAATGTAGTTTCATCAGAAAGAGAGAGGCCTGGAGAAATGGCCCAGGCTGATGAGGCAGCTGGCCTTTTCTACAGCCCCACAAGCCTTTGCAGCCAAATGCACCCCGAACTCCTTCCCAGTCCCCCAGCGCAAGAGCTCCAGAGTACCTTAAAAATATTCAAGCGCCCCCTCCTTAAAAAAAATCAAATCGAATCTAAAATTCAACCTGGTTGCAATGAGGTTGCAAGGGCCAGATCAAGCTCCCGATCTTGATCTTTATTTCTCACACACAAGCAATTCCCAAACGGACATCATCAGCTGGTGTTTGTTTACAGCTTCAGCTGCGCCTGGAACTCTCCCTGGTGCAAGCCGCACCTGAGCTCGGCTTTTAGGAGGACGGTCCACAGGACACAGAGCCGCTGCCTTGCCAGCCAGGACCGGTTTCCTCACCGATTAACCTCACCCCATAAGTCGGTATCCTTACAGGTGACAGAGGCAGGCTCCGGTGGGGTCAACCCCAGACATGGATAAACAGCACCGGGAAGGAGAGCAGCAGCAGCAGCAGGGCTGGGCAGCTCTAGGCACCCCAGCAACACACTTTACTTCTGCCCTGGAGAGTGAATCCAAGGCTGAACCTGCCAGCAGACCTCCAGAGACACCTTTTACAATGTTTTTATGGAGTAATAAATTACTCCTCCCAAAAATGTTGTTTCTGTCAATATGGAAATCAAATCTCGTGTTTGCTTAAAGTACCACCTCCCTGAAGAGCATTCCTGAGAATGGTCCATCTTGGACTTGCCCTGAGGCTTCAGTCACTGATGTGCAAAAAGGCACAGATGTTCCTCTGGTTCACTGACGTACGGAAAAGGGACCAGGTTGTTGGTTTTTCACAAGATAGCCACACCATTCCTTCGACTTCCCTGCCATAATCAGCAGTGATGCCAGACAGAAGTGATCACTGCACAGGCTTGAGTTAGCCTCGAGCAAAAATCTTAGCTGGCTCTCCCATACAAAAGAGATGAATAAGCAAAATGCAAAGGGATTATCGTAAGGGCAGTAGCTCACAGGTCTCTAGACTTTATAGAGTTAATCTCATTGATTCTCACCCCCTGAGCTAGGGTTTGTCATTGCACCCATTTAGTAGATAAGAAAACGGAGACCTAAGGATATTAAGTGCAACTATCAGCACACAGGTGAAATCAGGATTCTGATCTCAGCTGTCTGATCTCAGATCCCATGGTGTTTTACCAGCTGTGTGACCCTGGCCATGAGGCTTCATCTCTTGGGCTTTCATACTGCTTCTGTGCAAAACTGGGAGAAATGACACCCAGTACATACATAGTCAACATGGGATGAGGGTTCTAAGTCCAGGTCTATCACTGCTAAGTTCTCAAAGACGTCAGCGCAGAGCCCCTTCCTCTCCTCCCAAATTCTGGCTCCAAGTACAGCCTTCGACCAGGGGCACAGGACTGACACAGGAAAGCTGGGAGAACTCAACAAAAGCTGCGTCTTTATATCCAGCCCCACTTCTGCCTCACCCTCCTCCTCACCCACATGTATGACAGTAAAAACCCAGGCTAATAACACCTCAAGACACACAGAACACGTGGGTGGTTATTTAAATTTAATACACTTCTCTATTAAGTAACATGTTGGTCTAAGTTCTGCTAAAAAAGCATCTCCCCCTTGAGAGAAAAAAAAAAAAACAACTTAGAATTTAACAAACATCTCCCTGGATACTGTTCTCTCCTCTCCCGGGTTATAATTGGGCTTGGCTTCCCTAATTATTTGATGAGCTTCATGGCTTCCAAAGCAACCACATACAGCAAGCAGAACATTGTGAGTAAATGGGCCCTTGTTTTATATGTTGCGGTCCCCAGAAAATTATGATCACAATAATTAACGGCGATTAAGTTACATGATGAGCCTGGGACCGTGCTAAACACTCTGCCTACAGAATTTAAGTCTCACAGTAGGATGGGTGTTATGTTACAGAATATTGCTAGTACATGAGGTATAGGTAGTTACAATGGTGCTACATAATATTTTATATATGTATAAGTAGATACGTACAAATTTATAATACATAATACATTAGAATGACAATATTTTTTTAAATGTTTTTATTTATTTATTTATTTAAAGTAAGTGTTATGCCCGGTGTGGGACTTGACCTCAAGATCAAGAGTCACAGGCTCTACCAACAGAGCCAGTCATGTGCCCCAGCATTTGACACTTTTAAATAAATACTACAACTTTGTATCCATAACATTTGCATATAATATTATGGTATAATGGGGGATATTATCATTATACTACCTTAGAGATGGGATAAACTAGGACTCGGAGAGGCTAAGCCACATGCCAAAAGTCACACAGCTGATAGGTGGCCAAGCTAGGATTCATAACCAGATGTGTCTGCCTCCAGATTCAGAAAATGTAGCCCTTCTCATACAGAAAGAAACCCCACCAAACAGGGCACAGCGTGCTTTTGGAAGAATATGGCCTGGGGGTCCCTTGGGGGAGGGCACCAACTTAGCAGGGACTTACACTAAGAAGCCTCATAGGCAAAGAAAAGGGATCAGAGCAAATCTGTTGAGCCAGGGCCCTCTCAGGCAATTTGGACACACCCCTCGTGGCTAAGGAAACTGCCAGGTAACCTACCAAGAGAAGGACTGTCCCTAATTGTAGGCTCCCCGCAACCCTTGTATTCCATCACCAGCCAGGCCTCCTGATCATTCACATTAGCTGGGACCCCTTTAACAGTCTAATCTGGCATCATAAGAGTCTCCTACTAATATCCTCCTTCTCCCCAGCCAAACACTAACACCCAGGTGGCTTTAAAGGACTGCTTCAGGAAGGGTAGCTGGGTGGTTGTCAGTTAAGTGTCTGACTGTTGATTTCAGCTCAGGTCATAATCTCAAGGTCCTGGGATTCCGGCCTGTGTCGGGCTCCCTACTCAGGAGGGAGTCTGCACGTCTCCCTCTCTCATTCCCCCGTCCCTCCCCCTCCCCAATCCCTCCTGGAGCACACATCCTGCCCACACATGCGTGGTTAAGAAGCACAGCCTGTCCTGCCGATGTCAGGAGGACAACGCTGACCAGTAACCACCCACTTCCACGGAGGAACCCAAGGGAAGCCAGGGGTGGGCATGCAGTGGGAGAGAAGTCACCGAGACAGGACGGAGAGCTTCTTGCCTGGAAAGAAGCTATAATCCATAGGAAAGGTTGGGAAGAAAAGTTATAAACATTCCCTCCTCCAGAGAGCTTATGGTAGACATGGAGAAATGCCCACGAGAGAATCAAAACCTCAGGATTCAAGATGCATTTAGGGAATGATCTCAAATTCAGGTGTGTGTGCAGCTGGACTCACACAGAATAAGCTCAGTAGCAACAGGCCTTGGGGTTAGCAACAGAACAGAGGATTTCCCGCCACAGGAAAACAAATACAACTTTTTCCCACCACCCCGGGAAGAGGCTTAGTGACCATTTCCAGAGCAGCTCCTAAGAGTATGGGTTTCAGAAGCATCTGCTGCCCATGCTTTATGTGGGGCTAAGAGCCTCGTGTCTGGGGCAGGACCAACTTGGGGCTCTAAGAGTGGCTCCCTCTCTTTCTTGCTGGGGGACTTCCACCAGGCTACCTACTCTCTATGTCCTCTGAACCTCCATTTTCTCATCTGTAAAATGGGGATAAAAACCTCTCTTCACAAAGTTGAATTTACTATAGAAAATGGCATAGAATCTGGCACTTGCTAGATGCTCAAATTAGCTATTACAGTAGCCCCCCCTTCTGCATGAAAGGTTGTTTCAGGGACACTTGGATGGCTCAGTAGGTGGAGCATGTGACTCTTGATCTATGGGTTGTGAGTTCTAGCCCCACCTTGGATGCAGAGCTTGCTTTAAAAAAGGAAACATTTGGGAGGAAGCAAGATGGAGGAGTAGCAGACTAAAATGGCATCAGGTCCCAGGAGTTCCGCTAGATAGTTATCAAATCATTCCAAACACCTAGAAACCCAACAGGAGATAGAACAGAAGAAGAGCAGCAATTCTAGGAACAGAAAATTGACCACTTTCTGGAAGGTGGGACATGCGGAGCGACAGGAAGATAGACCATGCAGGGAGGGGCTGGCTCCGGCAAGCAGTGGAGCAGTGGAGCACAAAATCAGAACTTTTAGAAGTCTGCTCCACTAAGGGACACCACTCCAGAGGCTAAGTGGGGGTGGAGCTCTAGCAGCAACAGTGTGGTCTCAGGACCTGTGGGGTCACAGAAAAACCAGGGGTGTCTGAGTGTAACAGAATTCACAGGTATCAGAGCCAGGAAGCTGACTACAGAGACAGCCAAGGAATGAGCTCTCAGCTCAGGGTTACCTTAAACCGTGACCCAGGGGTAGGGACCCCACAGGCAGCAGATCTGGGGAGACCCCCTCCTTCCTCCTCCGTGAGGAGAGGCATGGGAGCACACAGCAGGAATCTGCTGGATTTGGAGACTCCAAACAGGGCCATGCACCAGAGATAGAAACACTTGGTCACAGGCTGGGTGAGCTCAGAGGATGGCCAGAGACCAGGGAGATGGGAGGGATTGACTGCTTTTCTCCAAGGGTGCACTGAAGAGTGGGGTCCCAAGCTCTTGGTTCCTCTGGCTGGAGAATGCGAGGCCGCCATTTTCATTCCTGTTCTCCAGAGCTCTATGGAAAGCACTCAGGGAACAAAAGCTCCTGAGAGAAAACCTGAGCAGATTACTTAGCTGGGCAAGGGTAGTGCAATTCCGCCTCAGGCAAAGACATTTGAGAATCACTGCAACAAGCCCCTCCCCCAGAAGATCAGCAAGAATATGCACCCAAGACCAAGTTCACTATTCAGTGAGAACTGCAGAACTCCAGAGCTAGGGGAAAGTAACACATAGAATTCATGGCATTTTTCCATGATCCCTCAGTCTTTCAAGTTATTTAAAAAAATTTTTTTTCTTATTCTATTTTTGTAACTTTTCCTCTTTCCTCTTAACATTTTTAAAAACTATTTTATCTTAATAATACCTTTTTTTAAAAAAATCTTTTTAAATTTTCATTGTTATAGTCATATTTTATCCCTTCATTGTATTTGACCTTATTTTTTGTATACATATAGGATTTTTTTCTCTAAAATTTTGGGATACAGTTTCTCCAATAGATCAAAATATACCCTAAATCTAGCACATGGCTTTGTTCTAGTCTCCAGCCTGATCACATTCTCTCCTCTCTTTTTTTTCCCCTTTTTCCAACCAACTTATTTTCTCAATTCCTTTTTTAGAATCTTTTTTAAAATTTCCATCTTTACAGTCATTTTCCATCCCTTCATTATGTTTATCCTTATTTTTGTATATATATGTTTTTCTTTCTTTAAAATTTTGGGAGGTAGTTTCTTCTAAGAGACCAGAGTACACGCAAAATCAAGTGGGTGGTCCTGTTCTATTCACCAGTCTAATATATATATATATTTAATTTTTTTAACTTTTTTATTTTTTCCCCCCTCTTTCTTCTCCCCCGGTTTTGGGTCTCTTCTGATTTCGTTAGCATATAGCGTATATTTTTCTGGGGTTGTTGCCACCCTTTTAGTATTTTATTCTCTTTCATATATTCTTATCTGGATAAAATGACAAGGTGGAAAAACTCACACAAAAAAAAGAACAAGAGGCAGTATCAACGCCTAGGGACCTAATCAATACAGACATGGCAATATGTCAGAACTAGACTTCACGATGACGATTATCAAGGTGCTAGCTGGGCTCAAAAAAGGCATGGAAGATATTAGAGAATCCCCTTCTGAAGAAATAAAATCCCTTTCTGGAGAAATAAAAGAACTAAAATCTAACCGAGTTTAAATCAAAAAAGCTATTAATGAGGTGCAATTAAAAATGGAGACTCTTATGCTAGGATGAAAGGGGCAGAAGAGAGAACAAGTGATATAGAAGACCAAATGACAGAATAAAGAAGCTGAGCAAAAGAGAGACAAATAACTACTGGATAAACAAGGGGAGAATTCGAGAGATAAGTGATGCCCTAAGATGAAACAATATTAGAATAACTGGGATCCCAGAAGAAGAAAGAGAGAGGGGCAGAAGGTATATTGGAGCAAATTATAGTAGGGAAGTTCCCTAATATGGCAAAGGGAACAAGCATCAAAACCCAGAAGGCACAGAGAACCCCCTTAAAATCAATAAAAATAAGGCCACACTCATCATCTAACAGTAAAACTTACAAGTCTTAGTGACAAAGAGAAAATCCTGAAAGCAGCTCAGGACAAGAACTCTGTAACATACAATGGTAGAAATATTAGATTGACAGCAGACTTATCCACAGAGACCTGGCAAGCCAGAAAGAACTGGCATGGTATATTCAGAGTACTAAACGAGAAAAATATGCAGCTAAGAATACTATATCCAGCCAGGCTGTCATTGAAAATAGAAGGAGAGATAGAAGGCTTCCAGGACAAACAGAAATTAAAAGAATTTGCAAACACCAAACAAGCCCTACAGGAAATATTGAAAGGGGTCCTTTAAGCAAAGAGAGAGCCTAATAGTAGTAGACCAGAAAGGAACAGAGACAATGTACAGTATCAATCACCTTACAGGCAATACAGTGGCACTGAATTCGTATCTTTCAATAGTTACTCTGACTGTAAATGGGCTAAATGCCCCAAACAAAAGACACAGCATATCAGAATGGATTAAAAAAAAAAAAAAAAAACCAAGACCCATCAATATGCTGTCTACAAGAAAATTATTTTAGACCCAAAGACATTTCCAGATTTAAAGTGAGGGGTGGAAAACAATTTACCATGCTAATGGACATCAAAAGAAAACTGGGGTGGCAATCCTTATATCAGATAAATTAGATTTTAAGCCAAAGACTATAATAAGAGATGAGGAAGCACACTATATCATACTTAAAGGGTCTGTCCAACAAGAAGATCAAACAATTTTAAATATCTATGTCCCTAACATGGGAGCAGACAATTATATAAGCCAATTAATAACAAAATCAAAGAAACACATTGACAATAATACAATAATAGTAGGGGACTTTAACACCCCCCTCTCACTGAAATGGACTGATCATCTAAGCAGAAGATCAACAAGGAAATAAAGGCTTTAAATGACATACTGGACCATATGGACATCACCGATATATTCAGAACATTACATTCCAAAGCAACAGAATACACATTCTTCTCTAGCGCACATGGAACATTCTCCAGAATAGATCACATCCTGGGTCACAAATCAGGTCTCAACTGGTACCAAAACATTGGGATCATTCCCTGCATATTTTCAGACCACAATGCTCTGAAGCTAGAACTCAATCACAAGAGGAAAGTTGGAAAGAACTCAAATACATGGAGGCTAAAGAGCATCCTACTAAAGAATGAATGGATCAACCAGGAAATTAAAGAAAAATTGAAAAAAAAAATTCATGGAAACAAATGAAAATGAAAACACAACTGTTCAAATCTTTGGGACACAGCAAAGGCAGTCCTGAGAGGAAAGTATATAGCGATACAAGCCTTTCTCAAGAAACAAGAAAGATCTCAAGCACACAACCTAACCCTACACCTAAAGGAGCTGGAGAAAGAAGAGCAAAGAAAACGTAAACCCAGCAGAAGAGAAATAATAAAGATCAGAGCAGAAATCAGTGAAATAGAAACAACAACAACAACAAAAACAGTAGAACAAACCAACGAAACGAGGGGCTCATTTTTTGCAAGAATTAACAAGACTGATAAACTCCTGGCCAGACTTATCAAAAAGAAAAGAGAAAGGACCCAAATTAATAAAATCATGAATGGGGGTGCCTGGGTGGTTCAGTGGGTTAAGCCTCTGCCTTTGGCTCAGGTTATGATCTCAGGGTCCTGGGATCAAGCCCTGCATCAGGCTCTTGCTCAGCAGGGAGCCTTCTTCCCCCTCTCTCTCTGCCTGCCTTTCTGCCTACATGTGATCTCTCTCTCTTTGTAAAAAATAAATAAATAAATAAATAAATAAAATCTTTAAAATAAAATAAAATCATGAATGAAAGAGGAGAGATTGCAACCAACACCAGAGAAATACAAACAATTATAGGAACATATTATGAGCAACTATACAACAGCAAATTTGACAATATGGAAGAAATGGATGCATTCTTTGAGACATATAAACTACCAAAGCTGAACCAGGAAGAAATAGAAAACCTGAACAGACCATAACTAGTAAGGAGATTGAAGCAATCTCAAAGATCTCCCAACAAACAAGAGGCCAGGGCCAGATGGATTCCCAGGGGAATTCTACCAAACATTTAAAGAAGAATTAATACCTATTCTCCTGAAACTCTTCCAAAAAACAGAGAAGGAAGGAGAACTTCCAAACTCATTTTATGAGGCCAGCATTACCTTGATCCCAAAACCAGACAAAGACCCCATCAAAAGAGAGAATTACAGACCAATATCCTTGATGAACATGGATGTGAAAATTCTCACCAAAATACTAACCAACAGGATCCAACAGTACATTAAAAGGATTATTCACCAGGACCAAGTGGGATTTATTCCTGGGCTGCAAGGTTGGATCAACATCTGCAAATCAATCAATGTGATACAATACATTAATAAACGAAAGAACAAGAACTATATGGTACTCTCAATAGATGCTGAAAAAGCATCCTTTCGTGATCAAAACTCTTCAAAGTGTAGGGATAGAGGGTACATACCTCAATATCATTAAAGCCATCTATGAAAAACCCATAGCAAATATCATTCTCAATGGGGAAAAACTGAGAGCTTTTCCACCAATGTCAGGAACATGGCAGGGATGTCCACCACTAGCACCACTGCTATTCAACATAGTATTAGACATTCTAGCCTTGGCAATCAGACAAAAAAAGAAATAAAAGTCATCCGAATCATCAAAGAAGAAGTCAAACTCTTGGGGCACCTGGGTGGCTCAGTGGGTTAAAGCCTCTGCCTTCGGCTCAGGTCATGATCCCAGGGTCCTGGGATCGAGTCCCGCATCAGGCTCCTTGCTCGGCAGGGAGCCTGCTTCTCTCTCAGCCTCTGCCTGCTTGTGCATGCTCTCTTTCTTTCTTTGACAAATTAATTAATTAATTAATTAATTAAGTCTTTTAAAAATTTTTAGAAAAGACCCCAAGCAGCCAAAGGAATGTTGAAAAAAAAAGCCAAAGTTGGTGGCATCATAATTCCAGACTTCAAGCTCTAATCATCAAGACAGTATGGTACTGGCACAAAAACAGACACATAGATCAATGAAACAGAATAGAGAGCCCAGAAATAGACCCTCAACTCTACGGTCTAGTAATCTTCAACAAAGCAGGAAAGAATGTGCAATGGAAAAAAGCAATCTCTTCAACAAATCATGTTGGGAAAATTGGACAGCCACATGCAGAATGAAACTGGACCACTTCCTTATACCACACACAAAAATAGACTCAAAATGGATGAAAGACCTCACTGTGAGACAGGAATCCATCAAAATCCTTGAGGAGAACACAGGCAGCAACCTCTTCGACCTCAGCCACAGCAACTTCTTCCTAGAAACATCGCCAAAGGCAAGGCAAGCAAGGGCAAAAATGAAGTATTGGGACTTTATCAAGATCAAAAGCTTTTGCACTGCAAAGAAAACAGCCAACAAAACCAAAAGACAACTGACAGAATGGGAGAAGATATTCACAAATGACATATCAGATAAAGGGCTAGTGTCCAAAATCTATAAAGAACTTATCAGACTCAACACCCAAAGAACAAATATTCCAATCAAGAAATGGGCAGAAGACATGAACAGACATTCCTGCAAGGAAGACATGCAGATGCCCAACAGACACATGAAAAAGTGCTCCACATCACTCAGCATCAGGGAAATACAAATCAAAACCACAATGAGATACCACCTCACACCGGTCAGAATGGCTAAAATTAACAAGTCAGGAAATGACCAGTGTTGGCGAGGATACGGAGAAAGCAGAACCCTCCTACACTGTTGGTGGGAATGCAAGCTGGTGCAGCCACTCTGGAAAACAGCATGGAGTTTCCTCAAAAAGTTGAAAATAGAGCTACACTAAAACCCAGCAATCGCACTACTAGGTATTTACCTTAAAGATACAAATGTAGTGCTCTGAAGGGGCACATGCACCCAAATGTTTATAGCAGCAATGTCCACAATAGCCAAACTATGGAAAGAAACTAGATGTCTATCAACAGATGAAAGGAGAAAGATGTGGTATATATATACAATGGAATACTATGCAGCCATCAAAGGAAATGAAATCTTGCCATTTGCAATGATGTGGATGGAACTAGAGGGTATTATGCTTAGCGAAATAAGTCAATCAGAGAAAGGCAATTATATGATCTCTCTGAAAAGAGGAATTTGAGAAGCAGGGCAGGGAGGCTGAGGGGTTGGGAAGGAAATAATGAAACAAGATGGAATTGGGAGGGAGACAAACCATAAGAGACTCTTAATCTCAGGAAATAAACTGAGGGTTGCTGAGGGGTAGGGGAGGTAGGGATAGGGTGGTTGGGTTATGGACATTGGGGAGGGTATGTGCTATGGTGAGTGCTGTGAATTGTGTAAGACTGATGATTCACAGACCTGTACCCCTGGGGCAAATAATACATTATATGTTAATAAAAATAATTTTTAAAAAATAAAAATAAAAATATAAAAATTTTTAAAAATCGTGGCGCCTGGGTGGCTCAGTGGGTTAAAGCCTCTGCCTTCGGCTCAGGTCATGATCCCAGGGCCCTGGGATCGAGCCCCACATGGGGCTCTCTGTTCCATGGGGAGCCTGCTTCCTCCTCTCTCTCTGCCTGCCTCTCTTCCTACTTGTGATCTCTGCCTGTCAAATAAATAAATAATATCTTTTAAAAATTTTTTTTAAATAAATTTTTAAAAGGGTACGTTTGAAGATGCCCGGTGGATGCCTGAATCATCGGATATGACTGAACCCCATACATGCTATGTTTTCTCCTACACATATGTACCTATTATGAATGGGGCATAGTAAGGGGATGACAACAATGACTCCTAATAAGACAGAATTATAAGAGGGGCACCCAAGTGGCTCAGTTGGTTGAATGAATGACTTTGGATTTCAGTCCAGGTCATGATCTCAAGGTCATGGATTGAGCCACAGGCAGCCACACCGAGCATGGAGCCTGCTTAAGATTCTCTCCCTCCCACTGCCCCCCACCCCGCTCTCTCTAGAGAAAAAAAGAATTATAACTATATGTAGTAATAAAAGTTACATGAATGTGGCCTTTCTCAAATATCTTATTGTACTGTATCGCCCTTCTTGCGATGATGTGAGATGATAAAATGCCTAGGTGATAAGAGGCAGTGAGGTGAATGACGTGGGCATTGTGACATAGCGTTAGGTTACTACTGACCTTCTGACAACTCATCATGAGGAGGAGGATCTTGAAGACTCCTTCTTTAACCCAGCAAGAAGGAATGTTACTTATCATTATCATTGGTATGGCTCATGTTGGGTAGCCAGTGAAATCCACACTAATTCTTATACAATGGATAAAACAGAAGTAAAATAAAACAAAGGCTTCAAATTGCCATATTTGTGTTAGACAACAACGTGACAACAAATATGAACACAAAGTAACCATGAAAAGTGATCCCTTCCATTCCCTGTCCAATTTCCTGCCCCCCACCCTGTTTCACTTCCAAAGAGTACCATCTTTGCCAGCATTTTGTTTGTTTTAAATACTGTAATGTCTTAATTCTCAATTCACGCCATCTTGCTAACAAAACTTACCTTTTATTTCTTTTGTTTTACTTCTCCCTATCCATGAAGACAATTACTAAGAAAGCCAAAAGGCTACATTTTATAAGAAAAATTAACACAGAATATGGTACCACCTGTGCCAGGTATTTTAATCTGTTTGGACCACTTAAGGCCATGACAGTCTCTTTCAGGTAAATGTCTTCTTAGTTCTGTGTGTAGTACCGAATTGAGGATGGACTGACAGATGTTTAGCCCAGTGAAGACACAACACTGTGTGGAGAAGTTCACGGTGAAGAGGTAGTTTGCCGAAGAGAAAGCTCCTCCCTCTGGCTCGTCACTTACACAAAAGCACCAAGGCACCACCCAGAAACACGTTTCCATAGTCCACAGGGCCACACTCAGCTTCATTCCCTCCTGCCATGGCTGCCACCCCTACTCCTTATGTCCTGATACACTGTGGGGGAAAAGGATCCCAGAACCTCAGAAATAGCCAACTGGTACAAGCACTCAGCACTGGTTGGGTCCTCAGTAATAATCCTGTAGAGAGGGCACCCTGAAAGAGAGCCTGCATCCTTTGGAGAGGGGGGCTGTACCCCATCATAGGGGCTCATACACCAGTTTGTCTCCAATATTATAGAACACTTGCAGACACAATACCAGACATTAGAGATCCAGTTATGTTACATTAATGAAAACACCTCCAGTGTCTGCTTTCATGAAGCTTACACAAGGACAATGTGTGTGTGACAGAGATAGAGCAAACATCGTTAAGTCTTAAAAATAAATAAATAAATAAAGTGGTAGGAGGGAGTGCCAAAGGGGCTCAGTCATTTGAGGAGTCAGAAGGACGTCCCAGAGGAAATGAGGCTCTCCTGTGACCTGACAGAGATGAGGGCCTCAAGCAGGTGATAAGACAGTGAGCAACAAGCCAGGCCACAGGAAAAGCAAGCTAAAAAGGCAGGAGGTAAAAGGCTGATCTTTGCAAAGATTACCAAAATAGACAAAACTGGCCAAACTGATGGCTAAAAGTTAAGAGTCAAGAGTTAAGATGCAAAAGAGAGATGGCATGTTGGAAAAACTGGAAGATAAACCTAACATCTTAAACATCTTAATGACTTGGGGCGCCTGGGTGGTTCAGTGGGTTAAGCCTCTGCCTTCGGCTCAGGTCATGATCTCAGGGTCCTGGGATCGAGCCCTGCATCAGGCTCCCTGCTCAGTGGGGAGTCTACTTTCCTTCCTCTCTCTCTGCCTGCCTCTCTTCCTACTTGTGATCTCTGTCTGTCAAATAAATAAATAAAAGCTTTTTTAAAAAATGGTAAACAGAAACAGGTAAGTTTAGTTTTAATAATAAAGTTTATTTAGCGTAATATATCCAGATATTATTATCAGTTCAACATGTAATAGAAAAATATTTAGAGATATTTTACATTTTTTCACATCTTCAAAATCCAATGAGTATCTTACTGGTGTGCCAGGAAGGCTCAGTCAGTTAAGCACCCGACTCTCAATTTCAGCTCAGGTCATGATCTTGAGGTCATGACACTGAGCCCCGCAGCTGGCTCTGCACTGCATGCAGAGCCTGCTGAAGATTCTCTCTCTCTCTCTCTTTGCCCCTCTGCTCTTCCCCCCTCCCGCTCCCCACCCCGTGTCTTTCTCTTAAATAAATAAATACCTTTTAAAAAAAAAAATCCAACGAGTATTTTACTCTTACATCAATCTTAATTGGCACTAGCCATGTTTCAAGGGCAGTAGCAATATGTGCCATGTGTCTATCATACTGGACAGCACAGTTACAGAAAAACAACACACGGGAACACCTGGGTGGCTCAGTAGGTTAAGCATCTGCCTTTGGCTTGGATCATGATCTCCAGGTCCTCAGATCAAGCCCTGCATCAGACTTCCTGCTCAGCAGGGAGTCTGCTTCTCTCCCTCTCTCTCCCCCTCTATCCCTCCCCATCGCTCATTCTCTCTCTCTCAAATAAATAAAATCTTTAAAACACAAACACATGCAGTTTCAAAGAGCCTCAGACTTTGAAAATTCACAGCTCTATGTCTCAGCAGCTAGTGACCAACCAAAATGTATAAACTGAGACCCTCTTGGAAAGTGAGACACTCTCTAAAATGATTTCAGGATCCATCTGAATTCAGAAAAATGCAGAAGAAAAAAATATTTCTCAAAGGTTTTAGAGATGGAGTCTCTGGGAAAAATACAGGAAATTATTTCCAGGTCACATCTTTACTTCAATAGAGCAACAAATGACATTTTTCCCAAATGGAGATTATCCCAAATAATGGGATATCCATGATCTCGTCCTGAATAACACAGAACTACTCCAACCAAACTAATTCCAGAATGAACTAAAAAGGTGAGATTGAAATGATATTTTCAACCCATGAGTGATTATATTTGTAGTACACCTTTTGTGAAGTGTTTGTTCAGGTCATTTACTCATTTAGATAAAGGGATGTTCTGTTTTGGTCACTGATTATGTAAGAGCTCCTTATGGACTCAGGAGCATGCCAGGCAGCATTCCCTATGGTGAAAGAAGAGGTTCCCTTTCTTTACTTCCTCACCAACAGCTGTTTCTTGTGCTGTTGATTTTAGCCATTCTGACAGGTGTGAGGTGATATCTCATTGTACTTTTGATTTGCATTTCCCTGATGATCAGTGATGTTGAGCATCTTTTCATGTCTCTTTACCCAAAGATACAAAAATACTAGTTCAAAGGGATACATACACCCTGATGTATACAGCGGCATTATCGACAATAGCCAAAGTATGGAAACAGCCCAAGTGTCCATCAACTGATGAATGGATAAAGAAGATGTGGTAGAGACATATATATATAACGGAATATTACTCAGCCATAAAAAAGAATGAAACTTTGCCATTTCCAGCAACGTGGGTGGAGCTAGAGAGTATCACGCTAAGTGAAATAAGTCAGTCAGAGAAAGACAAACACCATACACTTTCACTCATATGTAGAACTTAAGAAACCAAACAAATGAGGAAAGGGGGTGGAGAAAGAGAGGCAAAGGAAGAAATAGACTCTTAACTATAGAGAACAAACTGCTGGTTACCAGAGGGATGGGTGAAGCAGGTGAGGGTGAAGGAGGGCACTTGTCCTGATGAGCCCTGGGTGATGTATGGAAGTACTGAACCACCATCCTGCTCACATGAAACTAGTATGACACTGCATGTTAACTAACTGGCATTTAAAGAAAAACTTTTTTTTTTTTTTTAAGGATTTTATTTGTTCATTTGACAGACAGAGATCACAAGCAGGCAGAGAGGCAGGCAGAGAGAGAGAGGAGGAAGCAGGCTCCCCACTGAGCAGAGAGCCCGATGCGGGGCTTGATCCCAAGACCCTGGGATCATGACCTGAGCTGAAGGCAGAACCTTTAACCCACTGAGCCACCCAGGCACCCTAAAGAAAAACATTTTTAAAAAGGGGGAAACACCCTATGTCTCACTGCTCTGAAATTTAAAAAATTTTAAAATAGTGAGGATAAAATAAAAGTAATTTTCAGGCAAAATAAAAGATACATATCTAACGGAAAAAATCCTCATGAAATAATAATGCAAAACAAAATACCATTAACTACATCAGAAGCGGGAATCGTGTAAATAGAAGCCAGGAGAGTAAGCCCCATGTGGAGCTTGGGAACGGACAAAAATGGCTTAGATGTGAAGTTTTATCAGCACTTGTGAGAAATCCGCCCCATACGCCTCTGTTTCGGAGACACATATTTATGTGAATCCTTCAACAGTGATAACAATTCCCACACTCCGGCTTTCTCTGCTTCCTCCCATTCTCCACTCCAGGCCCAGGTTCTCTGTGCTCAGAAATTCCCCAGCAACACCCAGTCCGTCCTCTGCTCCCACCTCGTGAGGCATTCTGCTGCCCTCCTCTTTCAACCGGGAGCTTCCTGCAAAGCTCTTATCTTCGGAACAACTCTTCATCAGTGCTGTCTTCCAGAAAAAGAACTCTCAATGGTAGATTCTAGTGTTTTCCAAGCAGTGCCATGAAACGGCAGTGAAAAGTTCAGGTGCTTAGGGGAGCCTGGGTGGTTCAGTTGGTTAAGCATCTGCCTCTTGATCTCAGCTCAGGGCTTGAACTCAGGGTCATGGGTTTAAGCCTTGCATTGGGCTCCACGCTGGGCATGGAGCCTACTTTAAAAAAAAAAAAAAATGGAGGGCAGGTAATTGGAGCCAGATCTGCCATTCACTAGCTGTGTGACCTGGGACAACTGAATTACCCACTCTGTTCCTTACGTCCCCCATCTGTAAAATGGAGGTAATATCAGGATTCCCTCACAGAGCTGTTGTGAGGATTAAGTGAGTTAATGTATGTAAGGCTCCTAGCAGCACCTGATGCGCAGCAGGTGCACTTTAAAAACTAGCCCAGGGGTGCCTGGGTGGCTCAGTGGGTTAAAGCCTCTGCCTTCGGCTCAGGTCATAGTCCCAAGGTCCTGGGATCGAACCCCGCGTCAGGCTCTCTGCTCAGTGGGGAGCCTGCTTCCCTTCCTCTCTCTCTGCCTGCCTCTCTGCCTACTTGTGGTCTCTGCCTGTCAGATAAATAAATAAAATCTTTAAAAAAAAAAAAAACAACTAGCCCAGTTCTGGGGGGTGAGCTATGTGATCTGGGTTTGCTGCCGTCTCTGCACTCCCTGCATTTAATAGGACCTGAATCAGTAGCTGGAGAATGAATGCTTGGGGCTTGCCCTCAGTGGGTCTGTGGCCACACTGTCACAGAGTGGCCTTATATACACACAGACAGAACGTGCTTACAACCACATGCCCTTGAGAGAGGGAGAGCAGCTTCTACAGTTGAAGACACCCCCTGGGCTCTCTGAGCACTGGCCGTGCATGGCTCCTGCATGGATCTTGAGGCAAACCTGACAAGGGCTGTGGATCTGCATCCATCTCAGCTTTCCCTCTTTCCCAGGCCTCTCTCGGACTTCACTAGGTCCTAGGCAGGCAGTTTCTGAACAAAAGTTCCTCAAATTCAAGACAGTTCCTTGGCTAGAAATTGTTCAAATGAACAGCACCAGAGGGAAAGGACCCTGGTCATGAGGGCAGGTCAGCCTCTAAGATGGCACCTTCCCAAAGGCATTTAAGTGCATTATATATGATTTTCACCTTACCAATCCCACTATAGTTCCCACGCTGTCTCCTCATCCAAGAGAAAGTACCTACAAAAAGCCATAACTGCCTCCAGGAGAATAAACCCAGAACACTCAGAGATACCATGACAAATACATCCATGCTCTTGTCTGTTTGCATATTTCAAGCCCAAGGTGGGCCATTGGTTGCTCATTCACATTTCTGTGTGTTGGGCAGCCACCGGGAATCTTTCTAGAACAGAGTAAACACACCGAAGAGAAACAGCAGCCACACGAGGTGACCAGAGCATGGACTCTGCTGTCTCCAAGACTCTCGTTCAAGTCCAGGTCTACCAAGTGATCTTGGGCAACTTACAGAACTTCCCCGAGCCTCAGTTTCCACCTTGAAACCAAATCCAAATCACAAACCGGCAAGTCCAGGTCACACAAAGAGCAGCTAATCTTGCTACCGCCTACTCCCCTACTCTGCTTCATTCTTCTCTGCAGCACTGATCACCTCCTAATGTGAGCTCTGAGAGAGTGGAACTGTGGTTTACTTGGCAGCCTCCCTTATGCCTACAATGATGCCTGGCACATAGTAGACACTCAGCAAATATTTAGAGCTAACATTTATTGAGCTCTCAGTGTGAGCCAGGTAGGACACAGAGCACTGTACAGGAATTATTGACTTACTCCTCATAACAAGCCTATGCACTCTGTCTCACCACATCCATTTTCAAGCTGGAAACGGAGGCTCAGGGAAGTGTGGGGAGCAAAAACCACATGGTAAGGGCCCTACAGACTACTGCAAGGTTTTAGGTTTTAGTGTGAGTGAGATGAGAAGTCACAGGAAGATTCTGAGCAGAGAAGAAACATGATCAATGTTTCAAAAGGACTGTTCTCAATGCTGTGGGGAGAACACTCTAGGGGCAAGACAAGGGGCAGGAAGGTAGTGAGGGAGTGCCTGCAGTAGCCCAGGTGAGGGGCAGCAGGGACGTGGACCAAGATGGTGGTGGTAGTGAGCAGTAGCACAATTATGCACATCTTTGAAGATAAGGTAACAGGATCTGTGAGTGGCTTGGATATGGAGGGAGACATTAGAAAGAAGTAAAAGACACGCTAAGAATTTTAGCCTGAGCAGCCAGGAAGACGGAGAAGACCCATGGAGAGGAGTAGACTGGGGGACAAAAATCAAAAGCAGACAGAGCATCTGTACTGGTATGGATCTCCAAATGGACATTAGAGTGAGCAGCTGGACACAAGAAGCTGAAGGGTCTTCTCAAGAGGCATCAGCCTTGAGACTGAGGAGCCCCACTTCAGGGAGGGGAGGAACAAGGGAGAGGAATGTTCCAGAAGCCAGGTAAGAGAGTGTTTCAGGCAGGCAGTGCTCAACTATATCATTAAGTAGGAGATGGAGAAATGCCCACTGAATTCAGCAAAGCAGGGGTCCCTGGTGACTTGATAGGATAAAGTAAATGGAGTTGGGGACAGAGCTGAGAGGGGCTTGTCTCAAGATTACTCAGAAGCAATGTCTGTAGAAAATCTAAGTTGATAAGGACCTTAGGTATTGGCCAGTCCACTGAAGTCATGACAACGTGAGCTCCCTAAGGGTGAGCACTTCATCTGTTTGTTTTTTTAAAGATTGATTTATTTATTTGAGAGACCAAGCAAGTGAGCATGGAATGGGGGACAGAGAGCAAGAGAGAGAATCTTAAGCAGACTCCCCGCTGAGCACAGAACCCAACATGGGGCTTGATCTCATGACCCTGAGATCATGACCTGAGTTGAAATCAAGAGTTGGACGCTTAATGGACTGAGCCACCCAGGCGCCCCCTTCATCGGTCTTTTTGATGTTTTAGTCCCACCCCTTGGACACATGGCACATGATAGATGTTCAATAAATATTTGCAAGACTTTTCTGAACTTTTTTGACATCTCCAGCCAAACAGTACAGCTCAACAGGAACTTTGCATCCCTAACAGGATGGTATAGGAGAGGGTGTGGAAACTCACACGCAAATTATCCCGAGAGGGAATGTTTCATTCCCTTCCCTTGACTAAAGAAACTAGAATTAATACTACTTGGCATTTATTCAGGACGGAAATAACATGTTTTCCAGTGACTCCTCTCATTGGCATTCAGATCTATATCGTCTGTGGATTGAACGGCTTCTCATTGGCAACACCAAATCTCACCATTTATTTAAGCTAATTGTAAGCTGGTCTAATTAGCAGAAATTACAGAATATTTTTAAAAGGATGTTCTGTCACAGAGGTCTTTTGGAAATCCACTTTAGGAAAATTATTGTTTCATGTTCTCAATGTGCTGACCTACAGACAATGTTTCTAAAGCGTTTAGGGGTCACTTTTGAAAGCAAGGGGTGCATTCTCCCTCTCCCCACCTGCGTCCATGTGAATTATGGCACATTTTCAATGGGAAAGGCTTCATTACATCCTAAGGAAATCCACATCCTGCATCTCCAGGTCACAGTCCAGCAGAGAGAGGCCTCATGTCCCTCCGGAAAGGATAATTAGTTTTCTACCCTTTAATCAAGGAGCAGCAGATTGTTGTTTTTCTAAAGTTTTGCCTGGGGAGAGCCTGTTCTTTCCCAAGTGTGTGTTTTTCTAACCAGGACTCCTTGTACGTACCCAACCTTCCCTGAGCCAACACGGAGAGGCACTCCCCCCTTATCTGAAATGAAAAACTGAAGCTCTCCATGGATGTCAGCCTCTGGCCCCTCAACTCCACAGATGTGGGGTCAGGTCATGGTCATCGCAACTTCCCAGCACCAATGGCCTTTTATGTAAGGACCAAGAGAATCCTCTATCTCTCCATCATGGAGGGCATGTTTTCAAGGGTTTACTTAAAAAGAAACATTTATCATGTACCAGATACTAAGTGCTTAATAAGTATTAACTCAATGAACCCTCAAAACAACTTTATAAGTAAATACTTGTATTATTTCCACTTCACAGATAAGGAAACTGAGGTTCAGAGAGGTTAAGTGACTTGTCCAAAATCACACAGCCAGTAGGTGGCAGAGCCAAGATTGAAACCGAGGCAGTCTGCCTTCAGAAAACAGAGAAACAGATGTTAAAACCATTGCAGAAGCAGTGATAACAGAGAAAAGGAGATGGAAACCAAAGTGCCTACTATGTGGTAGGCCCAGAGCCAATGTTACTGGTTAGTTCCTCTTGACATGAAGTGCATTTTTCTATTTATTTATTTATTTATTTTAATTGGACTTTAAAAATAACAACAATAATGATGATAATTAGAGATTAGTATTATGTGTTGGCTTTTCTACATTAGCAAGTAGAAATCTATGCAGATTCAATGGTATATTTTTACTATGCGCATGTTAGTTTTAGTAGAAGTACAATTTTAATTTAAAAATCTTAATGGCTGAGTTTTCTTAATGTTTTAAAGGGATCTGAATCAAATAAACAACTCTGAGAAGGTGTTTTTAAAAAACCACCCTGTATTATGCTTAGCGAAATAAGTCAGTCGGAGAAAGACAACTATCATATGATCTCCCTGATATAAGGAAGTTGAGAGGCAACATGGGAGGTTTGGGGGGAAGGAAAAGAATAAATGAAACAAGATGGGATCAGGAGGGAGACAAACCATAAGAGACTCTTAATCTCACAAAACAAACTGAGGGTTGCCGGGGGGAGGGGGTAGGGAGAGGGTGGCTGGGTTATGGACATTGGGGTAGGGTATGTGCTATGGTGAGTGCTGTGAAGTGTGTAAGCCTGATGATTCACAGACCTGTACCCCTGGGGCTAATAATAAATTATATGTTAATAAAAAAAATAAATTAAAAAAACAACAACCTGAACTCTCTTTCCAATTTTTGGTAAAAAATTGTAAAAGTAAGCGAAGTCTTTGGAATTGTTCTATCAAACAGTATACAAATAAGAAACAGAAAGGAAGGAGATAAATTCGTGTTTTTTCAAATCCTGGAAAGCTCTAACTCAAAAATTGTATTTATATACACCATACTTTCCTAGTTTCTATCTAACAGGCATTCCATGAGGGTTTTTTACCCAGGGTAGGGCAGGGGAAAGTCTTCACACTTTATCCAATAATATATTGATCAGTGTCCCCGGGTGGCTTCGTCAGTTGAGCATGTGACTTCAGCTTAGGTCATGGACTCGAGGTCCTGAGATTAAGTCCAGCATCAGGCTCCGTACTAGTAGAAAGTCTGCTTCTTCCTCTCCCTCTACCCCTGCCCCACTCATGCTCTCTCTCTCTCTCTCTAATTAATTAATATATTGATTAGAAGCTAATAAATAAATCCATATGTAGGTGGCCTAATGCCTCCAAAATGAAAATCGCAATCCTAAAAATTAGGATTAAAAAACAGGCATCTCTAACAAATGTTCTGTTGATTCTAACTCATTTAAAAATAGCAAAAATTCTTAAATTAGCCAGCATCACTTAAAGCAGTTTATTGACTTTCTGATACAGGACCTACCACAGTCTCCAAGGTAATTAGAAACCCCCAAAATGCTGTTTTTGGCAGTGAATGGGGCGACACGTAAAAACATGTTTATTCCCAAACTGTCAGTGAAATATGGTGGTGGGGGTGGGACCACATCAGCATATACAGAGAAAAAGGAAAAGGTAATGCCAAGGGTACCATTCAAAGAGATCTTTTCATCACTATGACAAACAGCAAGTCACGTCCCAAATCCTGGGTAAGAGAGAGTAATTCTGAGCAAGACAATTCCTCAGAGTAAGAGAAATTCTGAATGAGACAGGGTAATATTATTATTTCAATAATAATGATGATGATGATGATGATAACACTATTAGTGCTGTCCTTATTATGTGGGTTAGTTCATTTAATTTTCATAGCTGCCTGGAAAATAAGGGCCATCGCAGAAGAAGGCTGTGGCACTGGTTAGACTTGGAAATGCTCCATGGCTACCAAATTCAGAGCTGGACAGCCCGATTCCAGGATGCCTGCTCTTGGCCCCTGAGTCTTGCCAAACTGTCTAAGGGATTTTCTGGCCACCTAATCCACAAAAGCCCCAAACTGGAGGAGGAAAAAATTAACCGTGGAGATCAGTTATGTGCTGCTCATCCAATATTTTTATCAACTGTGATCACAATGCACGGAACAGTCGAGCCCCAGCCATCCTCTAGGACGACTCATCTTCCAGCACACCAGCTGGGCTCCAGTGGGAACCGGGCAGTACTTGCATCAGCGTTGCCATAGCTACCACCATGGCAGCTGCCCATCGTTGCCCAGGCAAAGCTGCTCTCCCCTCTCGGGAGCCCTGATGCAGGGACGCAGCCCCGTGGAAACAAGTGTTTTTACCTGCTCCCAATTTGCTCAAGTCTTTACAAGACCAAGAACCAACTGGGGGTTCGCCAGGTCCCTGCTCACATTTGGACCTGACTACTACGTATAAAGGCCGAGGGAGAGATGGGGTTCACGGAGAGGCTGTACAGAACCGAGGAGAGGCGCCTCTCCTCACGCCCCTCTTGAGGTGCCTCAACGCCTGGCAGGGCTGCCCGAGTTCTGACTCTGGCACTTGCCACCTGGGGATGCTAAACATATGGTGTGCCCCTGGGAACCCATGTTTTAGAATATGAAAAACAAGGATAATGTTAGATCTTATACTTTCTAGAACTGCTGTGAGATCAAAGTAGCGCCAAGCATGTGAAGGACATACAGAGTAAACGTGGGATATTGTTGACTAATGTCCCCATTCCGTGGTGCAGGTGCCAGGAGAAGATGGGGAGTCCTCATGCTCTCACTGCTGCCTTTATGCCACTGCCCACTGATACTGAGAACAAATGCTTCTGTCCACAGCATGGAGGTAGTGACTCCAGGGCTGAACAAAGCCAGCAGACAGTACAGCCCACACACACCCTGCCGAGTGCAGGGAGACATAAGTCATCAGTGGGGACCCCAAATTCAGTACTATTCCCTCAAGACAACATGGCTTCCCCGAAAAGATTGATTTATCAAAATAAGCCTACTACGTCTATTCAACAAAAATGGCAACGAGTTGGGGCACCGGGGTGGCTCAGTCCATTAGGCGTCTGACTCTTGATTTCGGCTTGGGTCGTGATCTTGGGGTCGTGGGATCTGCCCTGTGTTGGGCTCTGCATTCAGGGGAGAGTCTGCTTGGGATTCTCCTCTCCCTCTTCCTCTGCCCCTCCCCCAGCTTGCTTTCAATCTCTCTCTCTCTCAAAAAAAATAAATAGGGGCAGTTGGGTGGCTCAGTTGATTGAGCATCTGACCGGTTCAGGTCATGATCTCAGGGTTAGGTTCCTTGCTCAGTGGGGAGTCTTCTCCTCTCACTCTCCTCTGTGCTTCCTTTCTTTCCCAAATAAATAGATAAATAAAATATTTTTTTTAATGCCAAGGAGCAAAACCCTTTTAAGATACTGAAGCCATGTATGAACAAAACTTCAGAAATCTTTAAGGCCAAATGATGTCACTCAGAATTTTCTAGAAAACTCTGAAAAAATAATATCCACAATGTTGGCAGTAATGATTTCTCGGGTTAGGACTGACCCAAGCAACCTGCACTTGCTATGTCACACATTCATACACTGTCTGAACTTTTATGATATGCATATGCTAATTTTGTAATAAAAAAAGAACAACTTCTAAAAAAAGCTGAAATGCTTTGCAATAACACAGGTAGTTCCCAAAAGAAGAAACCCAAATAGTCCATAAACAAATAAGAAGTGTACACCCTCCTTAGTAACTAGCAAAATGGAAATTTAAATTAGAGTATGTTTGCCTAAATTGGTGATTTTTATAGGATAATACCCCATAGTAGCCAAGAATATGGAGAAACAGACATTTTGCTTCACAATTATGAATGTCTAAACTGGCAGAATGTTTCCACAGGGTAATCTGGCAGCATTTTCCAAGAACATTCAAAGGACCCAGAACTTTACCTTTATAAAAATTAATTTGACAAGATAAACCATAATCATGGGTTTAGTGACGAGGATACAGCTTTCAGTGTTGTTTCAGAGGAAGGAACTAGGCTCAGCTCACAGCCAACACTTGGGACTAGCTAGCTACTGGAAAAGTGCCTTGTAAAGTTCTACGTGTTCATTATGTAAAACACAGACAAGAAGACTTGCTTATTCCACATTGTGAAACTACAGAATTTTCTGGACCTGGTACTTTTAATTGCATGCTTCCATCCCCACTCACTCCATTTTGCAGCTAAGCACACCAAGACCTGACCTAGAGACAGTTTGTCCCCAAATGGCCGGGACAGATTCATAATCTCTCCACCTTCCAGAGGGCAGAACTGTCACCTTCAAGGCCAGACCCAGGATCTGCAGGGGAGTCAAACTATGCCCAGGTGCCAGACAGGGCCTCGCTGGGGGTAGAGACATCTCTTCAAAGACCTCTTCCCCTAAAAAGCTACACCCTTCGAAGAGCTCTCGGCCCTCTTCCAGCTACCAGGAGCTGCCCAAGTCAAGGAACAGAGCTGGGGTCCGGGAGCCAGGCCCTCTTGCTAACAGCTGTCCTCCAGAGAAGCTCTGCTCCAGGCCAGGTCTGCACACAGTGCCTGCCATCAGTCCTCAGTCACCCCACAGCAACCCCAGAGTCAGCTTCCCCGTCTTAAATCATCCAAGCGAATCAGGATGTGAACTCCATTCGTGCTGTTACTTCTTGATGGTGGCTGCTGCTCCCTCAACCACAAAATGTGGAGAAGAACAGCAACCACTTCAGAGGGTGGGCTGGGGGAGTTAAATGAGCCAATCTACAGAAAGTGCCTGGAACATTTCCTGACCCACAGGAAGCTCTGCATCACTCTTATTATTTTAGTGTGACCGTAAAGCGTAGTGATTAGAACGCTAGAGCCAGCTGCCTGGGTTCAAATCCCACATCCACCACTCACTGGCTGTGTGACTTTAGGCAAGTTACTTAACTCTTCAGTACTTCCTCCTCAGCAAAATGACAATGACGATAGTTCCCACCTGAGTTCCCATGAATGACCACGTATATGAGCTGAGCTAATGTACTTAGCAGAGTTTAGAACAGTGTCTGTCACATAAGTGTCTGGGCCTATCCTATAAGCATAACACGTGTTAACCATTATAAATATGACACTGCTCTGTCTCCTGTTCGTCCATGGCTGTGTTGGAATGACTCCTCCACCACAGCCATTAGTCATTATTCTGGCTGACCAGAACCTGACACGTGTTCTCCTATTTAATCATGACAACACTCTAGGAGCAGGTGCTATTACTGTTCCGCTTTCAGATGGGGAAACTGAGGCTCAGAGAGCTCGGAACTCACCCCAGGTCACACAGCCAGGAAGCGGCACCGCTGCCGGGCTTTGAACCAAATCAGTTGGGTCCCGGGGCTCTTGGCTCCCGTACTGCACTGCTCAGCCCAAGACTCACATAGCTAATCCTTCCTCCTATGCAAGGGTGGGACATGGCTTCTAGCTTTGAGACGAGTCATGGCCGAGTCCCCACCAAGTAGGACAGACACTGGCCCCCATAGACATCTCAGGAACAGAAAGAGTAAGTCACCCCAGCACAGTCACCAAGGAGCAATCCCTGTCATCCCTCCCCATCTTCCTGGAGCAATACACTGGTATTCGTCTAACTGGAAAGATGAAACATAACCATTAAAACAGAATTCTGGACTGAGACATCTAATCAGTGTCTCGGAAACTCATGCTGACATCCACACAGCTGGTTTTCCCCACAGCTGTTGATAGTCATGTGTTATTTAAACAGTGGCCGGCTCCCAGGCTCAGGCTGGGAGGTAAAGCCAGGGTACATCTTCCATAATCTGCCATTCTGGCCTTTGGAGCATGAAAGTTGTGGCAATGAGTTCATTTTCCACCACCAGACTGAAAAGTTCGTGAAGCTTCCTTGCATGCATATGGCCAAAGCTGTAGCCAGGTGACACCAGGAGATGACATGGCTTGAGCAGAGACAAGTCTTGTGTCCCCCAGAGCTTCCTCAGCATTTGTTAAAAGAGCTAGTTGTTGGGGGGAAAAAAACCACTCATGGGTCTCACTAGGATCCATAAGGCTGTATTGTTTCAAATCCAGGAATTTAATGAAACAGTGTCTGTTTTCCACTAATGTACCTAAAACTCAAACAGATTTTTTTTTAAGATTTTTTTTTTTAATTTGACAGAGAGAGATCACAAGTAGACAAAGAGGCAGGCAGAGAGAGAGAGAGGGAAGCAGGCTCCCTGCCGAGCAGAGAGCCCGATGCGGGACTCCATCCCAGGACCCTGAGATCATGACCTGAGCCAAAGGCAGAGGCTTAACCCACTGAGCCACCCAGGCGCCCCAAACTCAAACAGATTAAGAGCTGGAAGGATCCTCAGAGAACCAGCCAGTCTACCACCCTCATTTAGACACTAGAAAACTAAGAGCTGGCTCCAGGTCACATGGTCTGTTGGTGACAGACTGGGGCTGTGGAAGGTAGTCCCATTCGCAGGATCTTTTCAGCCCTGGCAAGTGTTGCCAGGATAGACGTTTGCTGTTTCTTACTGCCCAGCATTTCGTCCCCCTTCTTCTGCCAATGCCACCCTGGTCCTCTGTTGAGGAACCCCCTCCCCTGGTCTTAAATGCTATCACTCAGGAAGGGCCAACTCTAGTCTCCCAAGATGGGCATATGACCTGGTCTGGAAGAATGAGAGGGAGACCTGAGACTTTTGCTGGAGCTAAAGAAAAGAGAGGCAGTCCTCCAGCACAATAGTTGAGCTGACGGGATGGAAACTTGGAATTGTGTAGGCACTTTGGTCAGAGAGCCTACCTGAGAATGAAGCTAATTTGGAGAGAGTGGAGTGGGAGACGGAGAGAGATGAATTCCTGGTGACAGAGATTAGCTATCTGAATCTAGCCATGGCTGAAGGCAGAACTATTACTGGATTTGCCAACTAAGTGAGTCCTTTTTTTTTTTTTTAAATTTAAGCAAGTATGCACTGTATTTCCATCACGCGCAACCAAAAAACTAAGCTTTTGTTTCTAAGTCTGTAGAAGGAAGTATATCAGAAAATGGGAATGTTTCCAGGAGACCCTCCACAGTGCCTAACACACAGTTCCTAACACATTAAACAAGCAATACATGTGTAACGGAGTGAAACCCTTCTTTCTGGTCTCTTCTCTGTAGGACTCTCCCAGATCACCCTACTGGAAACCGTAGCACCCCCAGCCTTGCGCTCCCCAGCCCCTGCCTCTTTCCTATGTTTATCACCATCAGACCTACCCTATTACTCATCATTTCTTGTCGGTTTCTCCCACTCGAGTCCCACAAGGGTGGGAATCTTTGTCTACTTTGTTGACTGCTGTATCCTGGGGCTAGAATGGTGCTCAACTCCCACAGGTGCTCAATATATATCTGGTGAATGAATGAGTGAGGAAATGGATGATGCAATGAGTGAGGGTACCGTACACAGAGGATGGTGCCCAGCACATAACAGGTCCCCAGTTCCCCACCTGCTGCCTCAGTCAGTAGCCTCTGGGACCTCTTGGATATGGGTCTCCTTTCCTGTTCCCTAAACCAAAGCTCCAACAGCCATCCCCACAATCCAGACAACCCAACCATCCCCACCTATCCAGAGAGCATGAGCAAGAATTAAAAGGTAAGTAGCCCTTTGGGTTATAAAGATGTTTCCTTCTTTTTTCTTGCTTATAAAAATACTGTATGCTCATTATAAAAACACACAAAATAAAAATGTGACAAGTAAACAAAAATCATAATTTAACCTCAAAGTTAAATTTTGGGTGCAAGTCACAAATAGGCAGACTGCTGATATATTTTATATGACCCACAAGGTGAATCCCTTTTTTAGTTGTTGTAGTATCCAACATTTAAAAAACTAAAGGGTTTCGGGGCACCTGGGTGGCTCAGTGGGTTAAGCCTCTGCCTTCGGCTCAGGTCATGATCCCAGGGTCCTGGGATCGAGCCCCACATCGGGCTCTCTGCTCAGTGGGGAGCCTGCTTCCCCCCCTCTCTCTGCCTGCCTCTCTGCCTACTCGTGATCTCTGTCAAATAAATAAATAAATAAAATCTTTTAAAAAAAGACAAAAACAAAAACTAAAGGGTTTCATTTGAGAGAATCTCCAGCAGACTCCGTACTAAGCTTGGAGCCTGACTAAGGGGTCCATCCCATGACCCCAAGATCAGGACCTAAACAGAAAGCAAAAGTCGGACCCAAACAACTGAGCCACACAGGACCCCCTAGAACTTTTTAAAAATATCCCTTTGTGGGGGCACCTAGGTGGCTCAATCCTTAAGCATCTGCCTTCAGCTCAGGTCATGATCCCAGGGTCCTGGGATCAAGCCCCCCATCAGGTTCCCTGCTCAGCAAGAAGCCTGCTTCTCCCTCTCTCACTTCCCCTGCTTGTGTTCCCTCTCTCGCTCAAGTAAATAAATAAAAATCTTTAAAAGAAAATGCAAAATAAAATAAAATCCCTCTGTGTATTTTCCATTTCTGTGTTACGAAGTTCTTTTTTAACTGTCAACATTCAACTATAACCAAGTGAATATTCTTCCCCTAGACTCTGACAGATTTTGAAACACCAGGGGGCCATGGAGGGAAAGATAATATTTTGGATTAGTTTGGCTCTTAGAGTGGAATTAAGAGGGGAAGAAAAGAAAACATGGGAGGTAAGTCTGACCTTCCACATTGAAACTGATCCTTCAAGACTCCTTGGTGGCCCCCGGAGTGACCGGTTACCCCCCACTTCACCTACTATCAGCAAAAGCAACATTAGTTCACCTTCCCAATCGTGGAAATCCAAAATGTTATGGGAAATATATTTCTTTTGGAGCAAAGGAGGATAATTTTCTCTGCACTGGCCTATGAATGCTTCTGAAGAAAAACAAGGAAACATAAGGAAATCTTCAAATACAAATACCTGAATTTAAATTCAAAGACACAGATATTGGAGAGGATGTGGAGAAAGAGGAACCCTCCTACACTGTTGGTGGGAATGCAAGCTGGTGCAGCCACTCTGGAAAATAGCATGGAAGTTACTCAAAAAGTTGAAAATAGAGCTACCCTATGACGCAGCAGTTGCACTACTGGGTATTTACCCTAAAGATACAAATGTAGTGATCTGAAGGGGCACGTGCACCCGAATGTTTATAGCAGCACTGTCCACAATAGCCAACTATGGAAAGAGACTAGATGTCCATCAACAGATGATTGGATAAAGAAGATGTGGTATATATATAGATAGATAGATGGATACAATGGAATACTATGCAGCCATCAAAAGAAATGAAATCTTGCCATTTGCAACAAAGTGGATAGAACTAGAGAGTATTATGCTGAACAAAATAAGTCAATCAGAGAAAGATAATTATCATATGATCTCCCCGATATGAGGAATTTGAGAGGAAAAGCAGGAGGCTTGGGGGGTAGGGAAGGAAAAAATGAAACAAGATGGGATCAGGAGGGAGGCAAATCATAAGAGACTTTTAATCTCTGGAAACAAAATGGTTTCTGGGGGAATGGGGGAGGGAAAGGGTGGATGGGTTATGGATACTGGAGAGGGTATGTGAAATGGTGGGTGTTGTGAAATGTGTAAGCCTGACGATTCACAGACTGGTACCCCTGGGGCAAATAATACATTATATGTTAATAAAAATTAATAAATACATTGAAAAATAAATAAAATTTTTTAAAAAAAAATTTTAAAAATTCAAAGACACGTGAGCCTAGAACAGCACCATGAGTCTGGTACAGCACACGCCTCACAGCAGGGCGTCGTGCTCTGACGATGTAATGTCATCACTGCTCCTGGGAGCCCCAGGTCAGGACTGACTCATCTCCAGGGGCATCCCCCAGACGCACAGGATGGGCAGCAAGAGCTCAAGACGGGCTGCTTCGTAAAGGCAGACAAGGAAACCGATTCTGAGAGGAGGAGTGCGCACAGGGAAGGACCCAGAACTGAGAATAAACACTTTCCTCCTTCCCGGTCCCTCCCCTCATGCATTTCACAAACCTTACCTGAGGGTTCCTAGGTACCAGATACTGGTGACAGCTGGCGAGCAAGTAGGGGAGGAGTTCAGACCCTTAACAAATCACCAAGTGAAGGATCAAGATAACCCCAGGGGGTGACCTGGTCTGGCAAGTGGGACAGGAAGGCAAGGGGAGAGAGAGTTATTTCTGGTTTCCCAAGGAGCCTCAGCCATGAAGTCCTGAGCAGTTACAAAGCCCCCAGGCTCCGCCAGACGCAACTTAGTAACAGATTGTATTTGGGCGCTGGAGTCCATGAGGGACGCATGAGTCACCTGCAGAGTGGACTAGATGTCAAAGAAACACATACACACAAACCGGGGGCGTCCCACACAAGACAGGAAGTGCGGGGTCTGGCCCCAGAAAAAAAGCCTTTTTGTTTGCAGTTCAGATTGGGGGTCTGTCACCCAGGGGAAGTGCGGGGTGTGGACCAGAACTGCTGTCTGGAGACAGACAGATCTGGGATTGGCCCTGCTTCAAACTGCAAAGGCTTCCCAACGCCCTCAGAATGGATTTTCATCTGTTTAAAGCTGCCAACCTCCCCGTGGTCCAGCCTCCCTGGCCACAGCCCACCCTCTCCCCTGTCCATCACGACCTCTCTGAGCAGACTTCTCTTCCTAGGGAAACTCAGCCCTCAGTGTCACTTCTCGAAGGCCCTCTACCCTGATGCTGCTCTGGTCCCACAGCACCCTGACCCTCCCCTCCGCACCACTCTTAGACTTACTTACTCCCCGCCTGTTTCCCAGAATGCTAGAAGGTGAGTTCCGTGGGGGTGAACACCAATCCATCCTCCTGAGGACTTGATCCTCTCAGCTCCCAGAGCAGCACCCAGCGCCCGGAGGGACTGAGGCAGAAAGCCAGAAGAGAAGACAAAGAAATCTCTCCACCATTTCCCAGGGTCCCGAGCCTCAGTTTCCACACCTGTATAGTGATGACAGAGTGTTCTGTGTTCCTGCCTGTATTTAGTTTTATTCATTTGTTTCTTAAAATACGCTTTTCTGTACAAGTTCACTTTTTGATGCACACATGTGAGTTGTGACCCTCACTGGTGTATGACCATCACTGCAGTGAAAACACAGAGCTCTTCCATCACCAGGAAAAAGTCCCCTCGTGCTGCCCCTTTGTAGTCATACCCTCCTTTCCACCCTAGCTCCCAGCAACTACCTATCTGTTTGCTGTTCCTATAATTTTGCCTTTTCCAAAATGTCATGTAAGTGGGATCACACAGCGAGTAGGCTTCTATGTCTTTTTCGCTTGGCACAGTGCTCTGAGATTCAGCCATTGTGACGTGTGTCTCAGTGGTTTGCTCCTTTATATTGTCCTCTCCATGAAGGAAATCTGTCCAGTGATGTTTAAAACATCATCTCGTATAACCCACCCACACCTTGGGGGGCAGATTCTGTTAGCATCCCACCTCAGAGAGGGGGAACCTGGCCACAAGGACAGCACGCAGTGTGGGAGCAGGCCAGGCAGCTGAGCCTGGCCCCTGAGGCTGCTTCTCCTGCAATGTGGAAGCTTCACAGGAGCCTGGGAGGGAAGCGTGTGGCACGGGGTGGGGGTGGGGGTGGGGAGCAGAAGGGAAGAAGCCAGGGGAAAGAGAGCTGGAAGATGAAGGGACCCGGGGCACGCAGGTGGCCGAAAGCATGCCCTTAGCTCCAAGCTGCTACACCGAAGCTTGGCTCTGTTCTTTTCAGCAGCAGAACTGTGTGTCAAACCTGATGGTACTCAAAACCCGAGACAAAAACCTGGTGGAAACAGAGCTGCTCAAATAGAAGGGAAGGAGGAAATGGAGCCAGACCGGCCAAGCTCCTCCTCTCCCTACAACCTCCCTCCTGGTGGCCTCTGAGGAAGGGGCCTTCCAAGGAATGCAGGGCCCCTTAGGGTCTCCACTCTTTGACGTATGCTCCCCGAGGACTGGCTCTTTCCTTCCTTCTTGCTTTCTTTCAGCTTTCAAGTTATCAAAAAACACATTTGAAACTAAAGTTAGCGGGAGAGGCCTTGTATCCTATGTCTGCACCCCACTGTCCCGCATATAATTAGGAGTGAATAAATGGGTGATGGGCAGGTCTGAGCAACACTTGTGCAGGGCAAAATCCGGATCTTCCCTCAGCAGCTAAGTGACCTTCAGCAAGTGTCTGACCCTCACAAAGCCTCAGAAGCCTCAGCACTTCCCTCATCTCTTAATATTTTAAGAGGTTTCAATAAGCAGACACTCCTAAGAGCACAGTGCCCAGCAAATGGTAGGTATTATACAGAAATGGTAGGTATAAAACAGAAAGCATTACCTATCATTATTCTTTTTTTTTAAGATTTTTTTTTTTTTTACAGAGATCACAAGTAGGCAGAAAGGCAGGCAGAGAGAGACGGGGAAGCAGGATCCCCGCTGAGCAGAGAACCCGATGTGGGGCTCGATCCCAGGACTCTGAGATCATGACCTGGGCTGAAGGCAGAGGCCTAACCCACTGAGCCACCCAGGCGCCCCTACCTATCATTATTCTTTTTTTTTTTTTAAAAGATTTTATTTATTATTTGACAGAGAGAGATACAGTGAGCAAGAGAGGGAACATAAGTAGGGGGTAGTGGGAGAGGAGGAAGCAGGCTCCCCACTGAGCAGAGAGCCCGATGTGGGGCTTGATCCCAGGACCCTGGGATCATGACCTGAGCTAAAGGCAGACGCTTAACACGTGAGCCACCCAGGTGCCCCCCTATCATTATTCTTAATCCTGCATTTGCAGGATTAGATCTGTGTTGGAGGAAAACAAAGAATCCACTGGAAGAAACTAAAATGTCCCCCACGGGAAGCGCGGGGCCCTGTAGGTCCCAACGTTGCTCCCTTCTAGGGCTGGCCAGCGAAACGCTCTGCTTTTTTAATCGTCTCTTTCATTTTTGTACCAATGGGAGGAAGGGCCTGGACTGCGGAGGTGTGAAGATCGCAAACCTGACACGCAGGGCTCATCTGGAGCCAAGTATGTATTAATTGGTGTTTATGTAACACTTTGTGCCCCTCTGGCCTGTTTCTGTCTGAACATGTGCTCTCAGAGCCTTGGAGAACGCCTCTCCCTGTTCTGACTCTTGGATGTTCAGACGAAAGCAAATGCTGTCGTTAAAATAACAGCACAGACATTGTGGCTCTAAAGGGAAAAGTCCACTCCTTGAGGACTCAGAGTTAAATTAGAAATAGCTGGAAGTGAGTATTTTCCAAGACTGACTTTTCCAGGAGACAGAAGGACTCCAGCCTCCGCAAGAGAACCTGGCCAAGGCAAGGGACAGCACCGAACGTGAGTGAAGAGTGCCCTCTGCTGGCTAGCGTCAGAAACGTTCAGCTGCCGACCTTGTCCACCTCCCACCCATCCCTCTCGGAGGGCGCCAGTCCCCCTGCCTTGAAGCAAACCTCCAACACCTTCTGCAGTTCTTTTCTGAAAAAATTAATCTGAACTGCAAACAAAAAGGCTTTTTTTCTGGGGCACGTGGGTATGCTAAGCATCTGCCTTCGGCTCATGATCCCAGAGTCCTGGGATGGAGTGCTGCGTCAGGCTCTTTGCTCAGCTGGGAGCCTGCTTCTCTCTCTGACTGCTGCTTCCCCTGTTTGTGCTCTCTCTCTCTCTCTCTCCCTCTGTGATAAATAAATAAAATTTCAAAAAAAAAGCCTTTTTTTTTTCCTAAAAGAAGAGCTAAGAGAAAGGTCATAGAGCATTTGATCCCCTCCTCACTTATGTTTTTCTTGCTGGAGCCCTTGAATGTCCCCTAAAAAATGGCCTTGGGAATTTTGAGTGTGAGCTCTACATCAGAGAATCCATGCAACGTTGGGCACTTGACCAGATGTCTGCAGGTCGCCCACAGCACCGTCCCATTTCTCTTCTCGGAGCTTATCCTCTTGACCAGACTTCAAACTTCACAGACACTCATCCTGAGTCAAAGCTGCCTGCTTTCTCCCAGAAAACCCCTGCGGGTCTGCACGCAAGGACAGCAAGATCCTAGTAGCCAAGAGGAGAGGCCACTCCAGATCAAACCCAGCCAATTCTGATGGCCTGCTCTGCAAGCTTGGAAACTTGGTACAAGACCCTTCCCCAACTCCCAGCTCAAGACCAGAACACAGCTTGTCTGGCTTCCTGCCAGGCTGTGCCTGACAGCTGGGACCCTTTGGACCTTGGTCTCCCACCCTAGCATAGTCCCCGCTCCACTCCCTAGGAACAGCCCTGACCTCCTGGGTGAGTTGTAACCCACCTGGCATGGTGCTCACTCTGACTTCATGCACCAGAGCCAAGCTGGCTGAGCTACAACTGCAGCTCATCACTTCACAGCTGTGGGAGCATCTCCAATGAGCTTCCTTCTCTGTAACAATCCTAGGAGCTGACATTTACTCGAGGTTCACTAACTCCCAGAAACTTGACATATACTCCTTTCAAATTAATCCTCATGACACACTATGAGGGCCTCTTCTTTCTGAATCAAGGGCAAGAACTCTTTAAAGGCTGAGGTTACCCAGCTTCTTGTCTGCTGGTTAAGGAAGGATTTTGCCATCTTCTTCCCTTCATTGTGCAACCTGAGTTAATCAGAGGGCAGAGAAGCAGGTGTATGGAGAGAAAAGGGAACACCAAGAGCGGGGGAGAAGAGAAAAGTCTTCTGGAGCACAGGGGAAGGTTTAGGGTGCCTGCAAGGCAAGGGTGAGCTGGAGACAGAAAGGGATAAGGAAGAGAGAGAGGAGTCCTTTAAAGGACTACTCTCGAGTATAAAGCATCCTCATTGGATCTTCTTTGAGAGAGAGCAAACCATAGAGCTGTTTTGACGGTCGCCTAATGGACTCCAAACTTCTGAATGCAACACAACCCCAAGTCTGCAGCATCAGAGGGGCTGGTATTTGCTCAGACTGCATCCCCATGTCATAAATAAGGAAAAAGAGGTGGAGGGGAGGGAGGGTCAGTACCTTGCCAAGGTCTACACCGCTCACGAGCTGCAGAGCCTGAACGCAAATCCAAGTGCACCTGACCCCACAGCCGTTTGTGTGACACTCTGGCCTGGGAATACTACCACCACCTCACCGGCCAGGAGAGGGGTAAACTTGGGACAGATCATGTGGACTAAGGCCTTCCTATAATGAATCACATATTGTAGATAATGCCAGAAGCACCAGTTCCTTTCCTTCCTTCCTTTGTCTCAATCTCTGAGTTCTCCTTGGTTCTTAAGACCCTGTTCTCACTGCTGGATTTCTGACATCTCCTTTTATTGCCCCAAATCCTGTTTAACTGCCCTACCACCTCAGCCTCCCCTTGGTCTGCTCACAGCTTGCTTTCTGACCCCAAACTCTCCAGTGGGAAGGCAGAAGCTCAACCTCGAATGCGTGGCATTCCCCATACTTAACACCCAGCCCCATGTGTGCCTGAGGAACCAACCTTCTTCCCGTGTGTTCATTCATTCAACACATAGCTACTGATATCTCCTGGGTCAGGCACTGTGCTAGCGACTCAAGGTAGAATGCCATTTTGAATAAGTATCCAAAACTAGGAAATAAAGCACACCTTTTCAGAGTCCGTAGCCGGAGCCTGCCTACAGGGAAGATAAATTTTGTTTGACTCACTATTCACTTTTGAAGAGAGCCCAGACTCTGTAAAGTTAAGATGTTAACTTATAATAGACTTGTAAGTCACAAATAACTTCTGTCAGGTATAAGACAGAATTCCAAAGGTTACAGTGTTATTTTCCTATAGGACCTAACCATCATCTAAGCATAACCTTGATCTAAGTTTGCAGTCTTATCTCAACATCCTTTTCTCCATGTTTTCCCATGACTATACACGTGTGCGTGCGCATACACACACACACACACACACGTATATATGTGTACATGTGTATATACACACATATATTTTTCTGAGTACTTTTCTTTTAAAATATTTTATTTTTAAGTAATCTCTACACCCAACGTGGAGCTTGAACTCCCAACTCTGAGGTCAAGAGTTAGTTGCATGCTCCACGCCCTGAGTCAGCCAGGTGCCCCACTCCTGAGTACTTATTAAAACTAGTCTTGTCTTCCTCATCCTTCTAGTTTTCTCATTTGTGAGTTAAGTAGATATTTTCCCCAGGCTAAGTATATATTTGTACAATGGTTAAGGTTTTCAGTTAGAAAAGTGGACCTTTGTATGAGATCTAAAGAATGACAGGGGAAAAGTATCCTGGGCAGAGGTGACAGCACATGCAGAGGTCCTGTGGTAGGGAGTGTGGCACACTGGAGAAACGGAAAGGTATGTGAACTCCAGCATCTGTGACTAGAACCTTTCAGCCAACACCTG
Organism: Lutra lutra; assembly: GCF_902655055.1. Taxonomy (NCBI): domain Eukaryota; kingdom Metazoa; phylum Chordata; class Mammalia; order Carnivora; family Mustelidae; genus Lutra; species Lutra lutra. The sequence goes on along the minus strand of NC_062278.1, from coordinate 198,054,876 downwards.
CTATCTCCACATCATGACATGGCTGTTGAGTCCCTCCTGTCTGTCTCAGACACATACAGTGGCTGTGTCCTAGGAACACAGAACTGGCCGCCTAGGTTGGGACCAGGAAAACTATGTTTCCTGGATTATGTGGCTACACCTCCATGTCACCTTTCTTCAGAAATTAGAAAGGATCCAGGCTGGCAAAGTCACAGTTCTCAGCCTCATCACCAGCACAGTGGAGAATCCTGACCTTCGGGCATCAGCAGCGCAGTGCCAGGCCCTCTGCCAACCCCAGTGCCTTCTGTGGCCCAGCCCACCTCCACCATATGCTTATTCACCAAGTCAAATCGGTATAAACACCTCCTCACAGAGGTCTAAATGATAACAGGATGGGAAACCCTGCACACTGTCACCCAAAATATCACTCCACAATCAAGTCTGACACCAGCCTCCTGAGAACAGGGGTTTTTCTCTCTCACAGTGTAAACAGCACCAGCCCTGGGGGCAGAAGACCCTGGCTGGAGGCTGGTAATTAACTACACGACCTTGGACAAGCTGCTTAACCTGCCTGAGCCTCAATCCTCTGGATATGGTAATATTCATAGCTCATGAAAAGGCTCAATGTTAATTTTCATAGCTGTTATGATGATCAGACACTATTTTTTTAAATACCACAAGGTAGGCACCTGGGTGGCTCAGTTGGTTAAGTGCCTTCGGCTCAGGTCATGAATCTGGAGTCCTGGGATCAGATTCCTGCTCAGCGAGGAGCCTGCTTCTTCTTCTGACCCTCCCCCATCTTGTGCTCTCTCTCTCTCTCTCTCTCTCTCTCTCTCTCATTCTCTCACTCTCAAATAAATAAATAAAATCTTTTTTTAAAAAATACCACAAGGCTTTGTTGACTAAGCAGTATGATGCTATGTGAAGCTCAGGGCAAAATGTCTGCATAAAAATGTAAAGCCAAGGGCTGATACCAACATCTATAAAGAACTCCTCAAACTCAATACCCCAAAAATGGACAATCATGTCAAAAAATGGGCAGAAGACATGAACAGACACTTCTCCAAAGAAGACATACAAATAGCTAACAGACACATAAAAAAATGTTCATCATCATTAGCCATCAGGGAGATTCAAATCAAAACCACATTGAGATACCTCCCTATGCCAGTCAGAATGGCCAAAATTAATAGGACAGGAAACAACAAGTGTTGGAGAGGATGTGGAGAAAGGGAAACCCTCTTACATTGTTGGTGGGAATGCAAGTTGGTGCAGCCACTTTGGAAAACAGTGTGGAAATTCCTCAAAAATTAAACATAGAGCTACCCTATGACCCTGCAATTGCACTACTGGGTATTTACCCCAAAGATACAGATATAGTGAAAAGAAGGGCCATCTGTACCTCAGTGTTCATAGCAGCAATGGCCACAATCACCAAACGTGGAAAGAGCCAAGATGCCCTTCAATAGACGAATGGATAAAGAAGATATGGTCTGCATATACAATGGAATATTACTCAGCCATCAGAAAGGATGAATATCCAATTTTTGTATCAACATGGACGGGACTGGAGGAGATTATGCTGAGTGAAATAAGTTAAGCAGAGAAAGTCAATTAGCATATGGTTTCACTTACTTGTGGAGCATAAGGAATAACATGGAGCACATTAGGAGAAGGAAAGGAAAAGTGAATTTTGGGGTAAATCAGAGGGGGAGACAAAACATGAGAGACTGTGGACTCTGAGAAACAAACTGAGGGTTTTGCAGGGGGCGGGGTGGTGGGATGAGTGAGCCTGGTGGTGGGTATTAAGGAAGGCACATATTGCATGGAGCACTGGGTGTGGTGCATAAACAATGAATCTTGGAACACTGAAAAAATAAAATTAAATTAAGATGTTAAAAAAAAAAAAGTAAAGCCAAAACGAAAACACGGCAAGAACACAATGTGGAACCATACAAGCTTTAGTCACGAAGGCAGGCAGGCAGGCTTCCTGGAGTGCTGGTGCGTCAGGCACTGTGCTGGGCACTCACCTGCTTTGCCTCGGACATACAAATAATAACTCACAGAAAATTTCAGTTCATTCATCCACATGTTTGGTCTTTCCAGAAGAGCTTACTTTGGGGGGTAATCTGGATATTTCTCTAAAATTATTTGCCAGGAAGGGAAAAGAACTTCATCAGCCCCATTCATTTCACCACCCCTCACAGAGGAGTTCACGTATTCCCAGCATGATGTGCCTTACTTGTCTCAAGATACTACCACTAACATTGATGGGTAATCTTTTTTTTAAAAGATTGATTGATTGATTTTAGAGAGAGCTAGAGAGAGAGCATGAGCAGGGAAGGGGCAGAGGAAGAGGGAGAGAGAATCCCAAGCAGACTCCACACTGAGCCCCAAACTGAGATCATGACCTGAGCCAACTGATGGGTAATCTTGTAATAGTTTTCTTTTTTTTTTTTTAAGATTTTATTTATTTATTTATTTATTTATTTATTTATTTATTTGACAGACAGAGAGATCACAAGTAGAGAGGCATGCAGAGAGAGAGAGGGAAGCAGGCTCCCTGCTGAGCAGAGAACCCGATAGGGGCTCGATCCCATGACCCTGAGATCATGACCTGAGCCGAACGCAGCGGCTTAACCCACTGAGCCACCCAGGCGCCCCCCTTGTAATAGTTTTATTATTAGATCCATAACAACACAGTACAATCCACATTCTTCTGAATCCAGGATAATAAAAGAAAATGAGATAGGTAGTGGGAAATATGACTGGCGCACACTGCATCAATTCTCAGACCCCTGTTTGTAATACCTCAGGATACACACTATGTCAAAGAGAAATGGGAAATGCTAAAAAAATTTTTTAAAAATAAAATCTTCCAAACCTAATTAATTCATTTTAACTTACTTCATATGCCTTGATGATCCTTTAGGAACAGACTGGGTGGCCATCATAAATCCAGACAGTGAGGCCCTTTGAGGCATCTAGCCCATAAGAGACACGCAATAATTATTTTTTGAATCAATGAATCCCAAAGTGGTTGGACTTGAAAAGAGGTATTCAAGAATCTGCCACTAGAGGGCAAAAGAGAGTAAAATGTCTCAGCATACTATTTTTTGGTATTCAAACCTGATCTCAATTTGAGACTCCACTAGAGAAAAACTTTAAAAAAAAAAAATCACTTGAAGCTAAAATTGGACATTTGAAGCTTTTTTGAATAAATTCTGATGAAACTTTCAGTGCTGACCTAAGAACTCTAAGCGCCTGTTTAAAATGGAAATAGGTTACCAGGGCTGGGTAACATATTAATACCCACCAACCATTAACTCCCACACATAACAAGAAGCAATTCATCAGCTGAGCCAGCAACGGGCAAGGCCCTGGGGCATGGGGCTCCGGCTGAGTGAGCTTCGAATGAGAGGAGTGGAGAAGGCAGGTGCTGGGACCTCTATGAACATGGTGGCAGGGAGGGAAAGGAAAACGGGGCTAGAACTAAGCCCTGTTCTGTGCATCTAGGAACTGTGGCTCCTCACTTAAAGAAGAAATTCTCCATGAATGGTATCACCATCTTCCATACACCCGCTCGGGACCCCGGAGAGTCCAGAGACCCCCACCACCATTTCTACATCCACTGTGCTTCAGACCCTTTCCACCCTGACCCAGCCCCCAATATTGACTCCCTGTACACACTTGGACCATCAAGGAGCTGTTAAATCTCAAATACAGTCATTCTCCCCTCATCCTTGCATCCCATTTCAAATCTTCGAACGGTTCCATATCTCTTAGAAAATAAAATCCAAGATAAAAAGTAGAGCAAAGTAGACTAACCACTACACTCCCCCACCCCACCTACCCCTGGACTTATTTCCTGGGATACCCACCCCAGCATCCCCATACCACACATCCAGCCCTGCTGAAGGATGCCCCCCCACTCTCATTACAACATCTAGGCCTGTAGTGCTTGGTTCTCTCCAACCAGCTGAGCCTCTGAAGACCTAGCCCTGGGCCACCCTTTCTGAGAAGCCTTCCTGACCCCCATGAATTCCCTAAGAATAGACCACTCTCCCTTCTGTCCCCAAATCTCAGTTCAGTCCAACCACACGCTGTCAGGGGGAGTTCCTGCAGGACAGGGTCCGCGTTTGGTGATTTCTGCCTGGTCGATGGCCTAGAAGAGAACTGGCCTTAGGGATGGGGCTGGGGGAGCTGGCTTCTTGGAAGAGGCTGCTATCGGAGGAAGCACAGCTTGTGGTGGGTGGGAAGACATGTCAAAAACAAACCTTGCCCCCTGACAGCTTAGCAGCGGGCTTGTCTGAACAAGAAGGACCAGGCAAGAGTGGGGTCTGGCAGCCTCCCCATAAACAGGGCAGACAGTACAGAGCCTCCCCGGAGGGACACGTTGTCACAGGAACTCAGAGGAGCTGTTTGCAGGGGCTTTCCCCCCATGCACTGGCACCTGCTTGACAGAGAAAGCCAGCCTGGGAGTAAAATGAGAGACCCCAGCAAGAGAAGGGGAGCAAGGGATAAATGATTCCAGTATCCACTCTGCACCCCTTACCCCATGGCCCTGATTCACCATTCCTCCTGCACTTGTAAGGAAACCCAAAGGATTTTATACATTCACCTATCCAGGGGCTCCATGTCCCAACCTAGAATTTCTGGAGGATGCTTATAACTTGTCGACTTTCACCTTTCAAAAAAGTCATGCTCGTGGGACGCTTGGGCGGCTCAGGCGGTTAGGAGTCTACCTTTGGCTCAGGTCATGATCCCAAGGTCCCAGGGTAGAGTCCCATATTGGGCTCCTTGCTTGGTGGGGAGCCTACTTCTCCCTCTGCCTGCTGCTTCCCCGGCTTGTGCTCTCACTCTTGCTCTCTCTCTGACAAATAGATAAATTAAATTTTAATAAAAAACAAAAAGTCATGCTCTTGACAAACTTGTAAACCACTATAAGCAACGTGGCATGCAGGGTCTTCTGGCCTCTATTTCTCCATTTGCAAAACGAGGAGGGTGAGACCTCCTTGCCTTTGATGTCCTGAGGCTACGGGATGGTGCACAGGGTGGTTTTTAGGGCTCTGGAGTTATTTATGCAAACACCAAATCAGTAATCTCACGCACTGCCACTCGCTTTTCAGTGCCAAATTTTTACAGTCGGCCAATGCTTCCTGCACACAGACAATTGAAAAACAAACTCCCCTTTATTCAACCCATAGAACAACAACAACAAAGAAGCCCAAACCAGTGCACTCAAACAGAAGGAGGCCCTCCACTCCGTCACTTGGTACGGCTGTTACTTGGTAACGGTATACTCAATATTTACAAATATGTACAAACATTAGTACCCTTTAAATGTGACCAGGAAGGTGGTTTAGCTCCTTTTCTCCTGGTCATTCTGGCTTTTCCTCCTTTCCCTCCCTGCAGCCAAGAGCAACACTGGATGGACGCTGGTTCACTTCCCCCCTTTCCTGGCTATGGGGCTCCCTGGGGCAAAGACCGTGTGCAGGGCTCTGTGCAGCCGTGAGCTCTTACACGGCCTTGGCAATCTATTGGGGGAGCCACAGCCAAGCCCCCGGGCCAAGCCCTGTGGCCCAGGGACCTTCCCAGCCTTCCTCAAGCCCTCTTTCCCAAATACCAGTGGAGCACCAGGCAGCAGGTCCTGTGGGTTTTCCTTGGTTTGACTTTTAACTCACACATTTTTGAGGAATGGCCGATTCAGTCACGACTTGCCTTCACGCTTTCCTCCTCCTTGTGGGATTAATCATTTTGGGATCCACAGGAAGTTATATCCATGTGTTATGCCCACGAGCGCACAGAGTCCTAACCTCACCAGACACCATGAAACAGACCCACATACACAGTCATGCATGTGGGTCTGGGGCCTCATGATGCCTAATGTACATCCATACAGGGAGATTCTCAGGCAGCTTTGTTACTAGTTAATCATTAGGACTGACTTCTTGATTCTTTACACCTGGTGCTTTCCATGAGTTCAGCCAACAGATTAAGTACAACAAGGATTTTGAAGGCTTTTTTTTAATCAAAAGTCCTTTTTTTAAAGATTTATATGCATTTATTTAAGAGAGAGACAGCGTGTGAGAGAGAGAGAGCATGAGCAGGGGGAAGGGGGAGAGGGAGAAGCAGGCTCCCCACTGAGCAAGGAGCCAGATGCCGGACTCGATCCCAGGACCCTGGGATTCTAACCTGAACAGAAGCCAGACGCTTACCTGACTGAGCCACTCAGGAGCCCTAACCAAACGTCCTTTAATCAGAGACATTTAACTTACTACAAGTGATCCTTGCCTACTCATCAAATCAATTACTTTGAGAAATACGACTCAATTACACACTAATTACAAAAATAACCTCCATGTAATAGGAAGAAATATTTTCTGGTTGTACTGCTCTTCCTCCACTTAATTAAAAATTATGAGTCTTAATGAAGGAAACATAACACACACACAAATAACAACGGAGAGATCACTACGTGTGGTATGTTTAATCCCTAGTAAGCAAGTCCTGCTCTCCTCCATGAATGTGAACCCTGACTCCGCCATGCACCAACTGTGTGGTCTTGGGCAAACGACTTGACCCCTCTGAGTCTCTGCTTTCTTGGCCATAGAAGGAGGCCAGTAAGCGGCGTCTGTATCAGGAGCTGGCTGTGAAGGGTCAAGGAAAAGTTCCTGCCAAATGCTCAGTGCAGGGCGTGGCCTATGGTGAGGCCTTTAAAAACTTAGCTCTTGTGATTGTGAATGTTATTATTACCCATCTACAAAGAGCTCCCCATGTGACTTTAGCAGATATAATCTTGGTGTATCAGATATAACCTTTTTTTTAAGATTTTATTTTTTTTATTTGACAGATTGAGAGAGAGAGAGAGCACAAGCAGGCAGAGTGGCAGGCAGAGGGAGAAACAGACTCCACTGAACAGAGGGTGTGACACTGGGCTTGATCCCAGGACCCTGAGATCATGACCAGAGCCAAAGGTAGACATTTAACCCACTGCGCCACCCACACTCTTGCAAAGGCCAGTTTGAGGCAGATTTACAGTAAAGCCCAAGGTGGGGCCCTCTTTTTCTTAAAAGGGAATCTCCCCCAATTATATATGCGGCAGGCCCCACAAAACCCGGATCCTTCCCTGGTCACAGGTAACAACGCATGCTCATGGAACATCCCTGCCTGGTGACATTCCTCCCCACTTCTGGCGGTGATGCTGATCACTCCTGATTCATATTTTTTCCTTACTGGGTAACTAGAAGCCAGTTTTCTGTATGTAAACTTTATCTAAGTGGAATCATACTGTGTTATACCTAACCTTCTGCAATTGTTTGATATTTTACATGTTTGACATTTACCCATGTTGATACACACAGGTCATAACTGCTTTAGAGCACTCGATGGTATGGATATGATGGCAATTTATTTGTGAATTTCCCACTAATGAATATGTAGGCTGTTCAAAGTTCTCTGCCATTACGATGCTGTGATAAACACACAACCATTCTTATTAGGATCTGGGGGACCTACCCCAGCCAGAGTTTCTCTGGGGAATCATGACAGAGGCTGATGCATCCCTTTGTCCTTACCTACAGAATCCAACATGCTGCAGTTAAACATTCTCACCTTCCCAAACCCCCTGCAGCTATGGAAGGACACACACCCTGGTTCTGGTCAAAGATGTAGGCAGAAATCTGCTGAGGATTCCCGAAGGCCTTGGCTTCCCTGCCTTAGTGCTGGCCCTCCCTTCTAGTTCCTCCCCAGCTGGAACATGGGCATGAGGGCAGGAGACGAGCAGCCATGGTGGGAACATAAGGACAAAAGCCCCACAAAGCGGACAGCAATGTGAGAAAAGACTTGAATGGTAGCCAATCGGATTATTTAGGTACTAGATTAGCCTCTTCCCACACTCAGTGCTACTTACGTATCATTCTACAAAGGAATAGAAAATATTTCCGCACACAAGATGCGTTAGTCTTATAGTCTTATATCCTAAAACCCTGAGAGTATTAAATTAAATATATATATACACGTATATATTTATTTATTTATTTATAAATATATATATATACTTACTCTAATGATAAGACTCTTCAGTTGTAAGTGTCAATATTCAGAACAACCAAAATGGAAAGTGGAACATGCATCCAAGCACCTTCTGAGTGCTTACGAAGAATAAGAGAGTAACAACAATAACAGCAAATACTCAAAATGCATTTACTTTGGTGCCAGGTGGTACTCTAAGCCCTTCACATCTATTACTTCAATTAAGCCTCAGAAGGGGCAGTACTATTACCATATGGGGAGCTGCATGGGCTATTCAGTAATTTGCCAGGATCACAAAGCTGGGGGCGGGGGGCAGAGCTGGGACGTGTGAGTCTAGCACTACAGGGAATGTTTGAGTGTGGCAGGCTAAAGACCAGCCCCTGAAAGACACCCATGTCCCAATTCCCAGGACCTGGGAATGTATCACCTTGCACGGCATAAGGAACCTCGCTGATGTGATGAAATTAAAGATCTTGAGGTGGGGAGAGTATCCCGGATTACCCAGGCAGGCCTGACATCCTCATCATCATCAGGCTCCCCTAAGAGGGACACAGGAGGGCAGAGCAGTAATAGGCGACATGTAGGAAGCAGAGGGCAGAGACCCAGGGAAGGGGCTATAATTCAACAAATGCAGTCAACCTCTAAAAACCAGAAAAGGCAAAGAAACAGATTCTGCCCCAAAGCCTCCAAAAGGATCCAGGCCTACTGACAGCTTAAAGGGAGCCCCGTAAGACAGATTTTAAACTATGGACTTCCAGAACTGTAAAACAACAAACGTGCGTTGTCTGAAACCACTATCTGCAGTCATGTGTTACAGCAGCCATAGGAAACAAACATGGTTGGTAACTCTGACACATGCATGTGCACATTCACACACACCCCCACAGGCCGTGCCCTCCAGAAGTTCATTTGCCCAGAGAGGGAGACACATAAGCCACTACCTGCTCTTAAAGACTAGATGGAATAAGGGTCACAGACCCCCGGGCACAAAGGGCTGCAGGAACTGGGGGAGAGTGCCTGGTCCATGCATGTGGGCCCCTGACCAACCCAAAAGAATGTCCTCGGCACCTACGACTGGTTACAACACCCAGGGAGATCATGACAGTCTGGAGCCGCTTACTAACGGACTTGTCAGGGGACTCGTTTTCTCATGGATCCACCCTGATAATGTTTCCGCATCTGTAAGAGACAAAAACTTGGCAAGGGAAAGGCAACGCCCTCCAAGCTTCCTTCCTGGAACCCTACAGTGGCTTGTCTGGATTTACCAGCCGGGTCTTCCTTCCATTCCCTTGGGTTGGGCTCCTGGTGCTGTCAGTCTATGCCTGACATTTCCTCTTTCTCTGGCCAAGGTCAGACACAAAAACAAACTACTCTAATGTAAGAGCCAGCATCATCTCCCACCCACAGGTCCCCTTTCAAGTAACTGCCTCCTCCATGCACCAGCACTCCCCAACCTCTCACCCCGGCCAGCCCGGAAACCTGAGCCTTCCCCATGCACTCAGAGAATAGTGCAGTCCATGCGGTCCCTGAGATAAATGGGGGCACAAGGGATGAATCGATCACCCTCTTTATAGGATGCCCACTTCAAATCTGCAAAGGAGGGATGCGGCGTGGCTAAGCCGGTTGAGCATCCAACTCTTGGTTTCAGCTCGGCTCATGAGATCTGTGAGGTTGAACCCTGCATTCAGCACCCCTCTTGATATGGAGTCTGCCAGAGAAATTCTCTCTCCTTCTCTTCCCCCGCCCCTCCCCCTATTCAAGTGTGTGCTCTTGCTCTCTCTCTCTCTCTAATAAATACATAAAGTCTTTTAAAAATCCACAAAGGAGCCCAGCCTAAAATGTAGACCATAAAAGTCAAAATTTCAAGCTATACTGTTGAACAAAAGAGACTCTGCTTCTGCTGAGAGTGCCTTCAGGATTTGGGAGATGGGAAAATGCAGGAATAACTACAGAGAAATGACTGTGAGTACCTGTTAGCTCTTCGTCTGGGTTATTGTAGCAATCCCATCACCCCCATTTGATAAACGAGGAAATGGAGGCATGACCACAGACAGGAAGCAGCAGAGCAGAATGAGAGCCCGGGGAAGCAAACACTACCGTAAGTTGTCAAAGTGTCTGCTGTAACCCACCTGCCACCTGAGTGCCACCTGTCACCACCTTCACCCAGTCAAACAGGATGACAAGGACTAAAGGAGCATTTCCAATGGGAACTGTGTTTATTGCACAACAGAAAAGCCTCAGCATGAATCAGAGTCTCAGGGAAGTTCCCTAATCAATACAGCATTCCAGTAGCTGCACAGTCTGCCTCTCCTGTCCCATCAGCTCTGCCCAAGACCTTAACTGTCCACGGCTAGCAGCTAAGCGTAAAGTTTGGAGAAGCAACTTGAGTCCTTAAAGGGAAGTGGGCTTCGCCTCCAAAAGGCTCTGCTCCCTACTATACAAAAGACAGAGAATAATGTTAGTAGTGTGCCCAGCACAGGGCCTGATCCTCATACCGTAACTTGGCACATAAAGGGAAGGCTGTGGGATAAAAATAACCCCGAGGGCTTACTTGCCAAACATTTTCTAGTGCACAAAATGCTTTACATATAACATCTTGTTTCGGGCAAGTTCCTGGTTAGGACATTAGCAGCACACAACAGGAGAGACAAATGCACAACATCTACCCCCCGTCCCAAAAATGAGCCACTTGCTTACCTGTAACACCGTAGGTTGATAAAGGTCACACACCCCACTCACTGTCTGTAAAGTCATCCCTAGCACCTGGTGCCCAGCTGGCACTTAATAAATGTTGAATGAATTCTGAATCAAGAGGAACCACTCTTACTAGGATCTGCTACTCTCTGCTGCCTTGAGCCACACAAAGCAAGTATATATATAGAAATCACCCCAGGCGCACATTCAAGTAATGTGAGCACAAATCACTGAGAGGCCGGGCTATGTCCACACCTGCCGTGGAGCTCCCAGCTGTCGGTATCAAGGACCAGTGTGAAGTCCACGTGGAACAGCCTCACGGACGACAGACTTCTCTTGTTTTTAAACAAACCATCAAAGAGGCTCACGGCTTCCCACAAAGAAACCCCACACCTTCGGCCAGGAGACAAGGAACTCATTAGGCAGGGCTGCCTCCTACCATGTCCATTGTCAGCAGGCACCATCCGGGCCCTCGGAGAACAGCTCCCAGGAGCCCACATGCTGACAGGCGGCATCCGGGACGATCAGATTTCTATCAGCAACGACACATGGCCTTTCTTGCTGGCTCCCCTTCAGGACCCCACTCCACCCCCAGGAGGCAGCTCACAGCTTCTCCTACTTCCTCAACAATCACGCCTTTAAGAAAACAGCAATGTGTCAGGGGCACACACAACATGACCGACACAATCACAAATTCAGGGTGCTGCCCGCCCAGCATGGCCCCCTAGGCACGGTCACAATTCCTCGTGCTCCCCTGCTCTCAAGGACGTGCCCACAAATCCGTCTCTGCCCCAGCCGATGAAACCACATCTACCCCAGCCCACGAATACCACGAGAACCTCCCTTCCAACACTCAGAGAACAACCCTCCCCAGCTGAGTGTTCCCTCAGCTTCACGGCACCCCCTGCTTAGGATGGCTGAAGTACAAAACCATTGAACCCCATCCTGGTGATTCCCTTTACAGAAAGTCGGAAGTCAGGATAGTGGTCCGCTCCTCCCCCAGCTGCCACGGAGGGGGCCACAGGCAACAATTCTGGGCACTGCTCATGCTGTGCTTCCTGAGCTGAATGCAAAGGTGTGTTCTGTGGGGGGAAAAGCCAGAGAGCTATGTGGTTATGTGCAGCCTCTTCTGCTTGGGTATTATTCGTGAGCAAAAAGTTAATAAATAAACTGTGGATTCACATGAATTCTGTTTGTTCTGGAACTTTAGAGATTGGAGGTGGGGGTTCAATTACACCATACTTCATCACATAAATCACAGACTTTCCTTCTCAACAGCCTGAAAAACCAGTTGTTCCCGCTGCTGAGAACCATAGATCGCACCGATTTCAGAAACCCTTCCAACAGCCCTGAAGGAAAGGCGGCCACAAAAGAGTGGCGGTGGCACATGCCTCCTGCTGAACCTGAGCTAGAACCAATTTTGTTTGTTCCAAGATCAGGCTTGGAAAGTGACCCCGTAGTCTTGCAGATAAAAACAGGCAGCCAGCACAGCCTGCAGAAACTCCAATTTTTAAAGCAGCCTGGAGGGTCATAGGGGATGGATGCCTTGACTGTAACACACATTGTTTTTGAAAACAGAGGCCAGGCCTGCAGCACCCACCCCACCCCTCCACATTTACCTCCTTGCTAAGCCTTTTCCTAGCTGGCCAGGGACGGGTGTGTTCCAGGAATGTTGCTGCCCATGAGTCACCCTCCCGGGGCCTGACAGCTGCTCCTGGATCCTGATCAATTTCCTCCAAAAGACTGGCTTTCGTGTTTGGGGTTCAGGCTACACTAACTTGCAAAAATAGAACTCTTCTTTTTACAAGCAGACTGAGCAGCACATGAGTACATAAGTCTCCAACCATGCATAACCCTCTCCCCCATCCCTCACCACCCCGCCCCCTGCCCCATGCACCCCCCCCACCCAGTGCGCCACCCCCCCAACCCCTGAAGAACAGGAGCCCCTTGGTCAGTCATTTGGCCACACCAACCATCTACCAGATGCAAATTTCTCATCACCTTATCCCAGCAGGGCTGCTCTGCTGAGCAGCTGGGGTTTGATGCCACAGTCCAGAGGCAGCACCGGTCTTTTCTAGCCAAAGGACAAGGATGACTTTGGCCTGACATCATGGCTATTATCCTAGCCTGCTTTGTGCTAAGATCTCCAAAATATTTTAAACGGTATAGATTCTTGGGCAGAAAATTCTGCTGAACCACGCTGGATGTACTTTCCTAGAACAGCTCAAACTTCAGCAAAATTAAATCCATGCACTGTTCAGGATGATGAGTCTGAGGAGGCAGCTCTGCCAAGAACAGCCTCTTCTGGGTATGTGCAGACGTCCTGGAGTCGACCGAGAATGGAGACCATGTTCAGGCTCCCTGGGGCCCCTTCCTCCTGCTGCCACTCTGTGAGCTCCACAGCAGAGCTGGGATGACCCCCGCCACCTGTAGTAAAACTCCATCCAAAGCCCTCGTGGAGGCCAAACACTATCCGGGTAATGCTGGGAGGTGGGGGAGGGGAAGGCCTGGGATCAGAGCCCCAGAGACCTGGATTCAAATCCAGCTCTGGAATCATGAATAAGTCACGTCTCTCCTGAACTCAGTTTCCTCAACTGCAAATTCCACAGGCACAAGCAGAGCATGTCTTAAGTCCCTTGCAAGCTGGGGGCTTTTCAATTCCAGCCCAGAGATGTAATTTAAAGGTTTTCTGTGGGGTGTTTTTTGTTGTTGTTGTTGTTGATGATTGGTTGCAAACCTTTCAAACTCTGAAGTGCTTTCAGGAGAAATCTGGAGATTTTACATTAAGATCCTGACTTCTGGAGTCTCCTGGGAAATCAGCAGATCTGGTCACAGTGGGCTTGCATTCCCAAAAGGAGGCAGGAACTGGAAGGAGCAAACAGGCCCCAGGACAGGGAACATACCGCCCATGCCGCCCTGGGGATCTTGTGAACACTTCAGTTTGGGACTCCTGACCCTAAGTCTGGCTTATTTTCTTTCCCTTTAACATATTGCTTAACTTTCTCACTTTTCATTTCAGCTGGAAGACTCAAGAATAAATTCTGAAGTCAAAATATTCCACAGATAATCCATTCTGTGGAAATCCACAACACCGGGGGCCTGCACCCCAGCCCGCCAGCAAGTCTCCTAATTGAGCGTCCAGGGACCCAGAGCTGTGTTAAAAGTCCTCCCCCCACCCTTTGACCTTTGTGGGGTGTCTCGTCCAACCCCCTAGCCCTCATCCAGGTCCCTCAGCCCCCGCGAGCCAGGGACACGTGTTTGGGAGCTGGGACAGTGAGGTCAGAGGCAGGCGGGTTTGTGAGGAGGTCAGAACCACATGTGCATTCTGTCATCCTTCTGGACAGGCCGGCATGTGCAGGGCTGCCTGTGGGCCTGCCAAGTCTCTGGAGCAGTTCAAACAAGTGAGCCACGTTGCAGCAAGGAGGAGCGCGCGTGGAGAGGAGGCTCGGGCAACTCAGCTGCGTCTGCAGGACAAAGCCAGGCAGGTAGCGGGGGAGGAATTCGGGGCCCCCTCTCTTCACAGGAAACACCTCAGCCAAGAGGAGCCGGAACAGGAGCTCTGTTCCCAAACCAGTCACGTCTCACTGGTAATAATAACAGCGTAATGACAGGGACAATAGCAGCAGCATGACCACTAACACGTGAGCCCTTCCTCTGTGCCAGGTGCTGGTGGTATTATCACACTGCTTTAGAGGAGAGGAAACCGAGGCCCGCCGAGGCCACAGGCTTGGATAAGATCACCAGGCAGCAAGTGTCAGCTCATGAACCAGATCCCAGGCAGCTGCCTCCTGAGCCCAGCCTCTCCCACATGGCTCCCTGCTGCTTGTCCAGTATGCGAGCCTCGTAGCGCAGGGCCTTGCTCCTTGGGATTCAGGGACACCTGCACTTTCTGCACCGCGTCACATTAAAAATCACAGGGGAGGGGCGCCTGGGTGGCTCAGTGGGTTAAGCCTCTGCCTTTGGCTCGAGTCATGATCTCAGGGTCCTGGGATCGAGCCCCACCCACATCGGGCTCTCTGATCAGCGGGGAGCCTGCTTTCCCCTCTCTCTCTGCCTGCCTCTCTGCCTACTTGTGATCTCTATCTCTGTCGAATAAATAAAATCTTTAAAAAAAAAAAAAGAAAAAAATCACACGTGCCCTCCTCGCTCCATGGTAACTATGTCTACTGACCTCTAAATACACAGGTCATTGCGGAGGGCTATACACAAAAACCACACATACTATTCTTCACGCAGAGTTTGGAGGATTTTTAAGATTAATTTTGGCCATTCGCAATCTGTACCTTACTCACCAGTGTTAGGTGTGCAAACTACCCCCTGCATCTCTGGCCCCATTCACAGTAAACAGTCTGCTCCCTCGAGCCCTGGCTCCCAAGAGCCCCAACCACCGTGAAGAAGAAAGGATCCCAGCATTTGTGAAAAGGCCTGACTAGTGGGAAGGGCTCTCGTGAAAAACAGACATGGGCTGTTTTACAAAATGTACTTTACCCCAAGAAAGAGATGTCTGGGCCCTCCCTCCCTGTCTCTAGTTCTTAATTTACCCCCATTCTATCAAACTTAGAAAGAACAGATGAGCAACAGCCAAGTTTGAGGCAGGAAATGAGCAAAAGAGGAGAGTCCTAAGAGATGACACAGGATCCCCAGGAAGGTGACCAAAAGGAAACTTCAAAGCAGGATTTGGCCCCAGGGACAAGGTTTCTCTCCCCAGTCCTGGTGATGGGGTACATCGCTACGTGAGAGCACCATCAGGAACCTGCAAACTGCTAACATGGGAAGTCAACAAGGAAAGATAAAGCTGGGATCCGCGTGTCATATTTCATAAAATAGGGAAGGGTTCAGACTAATGAGGAAACACAAGCACAGCCGAACAAAAAAAGTTATAGGCATCAGGAGGTTAAAGTTAAACCACCTGGAACTTACATGGACATGCTGGTTCCGAGCACAAGCTCTCAGACAAGAATCTCACTCTTCGTGCCCTAAGAGGGAACCCTCTGAAGAGTCCCCATCTGTACGTGCTGAGTACAGCAGTCCCCGCTGGAGGGGGAGGGGCTCCCAACCCCAGCCCCTCGCTGGCAAGCCGTGCCTCCTCCCTTGCCGCCAGGTGACCTCGGCAATGTGTGGAGAGCCTTTTGGTTGTCACAAGTTGGGGGAAGGTGTGTTATTGGCATCTGGCAGGTACAGGCTGGAGATGCTGTGCCCTATGACGTACAGACCAGCTGTTCTGTCCAGAATGGCCATGGTGTGCAGCCTGAGAAACCCAGATATGCACCGAAGCAAAGGTGGCCGGTGACAGTTTGACATCAAAAAGAAAGGTGTCCCACCACGATCATGAATTTACCTGCTGTGTGACCTTGGACTTTGGTCCCCTCACCTGCATGAGGGGATGATCAGTCCCAAATCCTGAGTGCACTCTGCTGGGGCTTAAGGAGACCTGGTTTTGGCAAGTGCTTGGTCACAGGTTTCACTCCATCTTCATCCCCCGCAAGGCTTGCCGACTCTCTGACTTGCACTGAGGCTAAAGGAGATGGGATGGAGAGAGAAGCTATGGAGTCTGGTTGGGGGGAGGAGCAATGTCTCCAATGTCTCCAGACTGCCCCTGGGTCCTACACAGACCCACTGAGGATGTGACTCCCAGGATCTCGGGCCACGGGAACTCGATAGGCCTGGGACCTCACTGCTTCTAGCAAGCTATGCCAGATAGGGTGGGGTTGATGACGGGTTGGGGTCTACAGGGCAGGGCATCAGCTCCATGACCTGCCTCAAAATCCAGGAACTGCTCCCATTCCCACAACAAGACAACCACAACAGGAATGAGAATAATGTCCAAAATCTATTGAACACTTAACCTGTGTCTGGCCAAGAATTAGGCCCTCTTCATGGGTGATCTTATTTAATCCTCACAACCACTGTGGGAAGTGAGTAAGATGAATATCTCCATTTTACAGGAACTAAAGTGATTTGTCCAAGGCCTCCCAGCTCATATATAACTGGCCTTCACACCCAGAGCTCAGACACCACAGTACACAACCTTATGCAAAACAGCACGGTCCTCCAAAACTACCACTTCCATCACCAACTGGACCGCCATATTCTAGAAGAAAACCAGAAACCAAACTGATGACCATAATTTCAATTTAAATAATTAGTGTGTATGCACATGCATACCAATGCAAGAAGGAAATTTCCTGCAATATTCACTGATTAACAGCATTTACTGATGAGTGGTAGAATTATACGTGATTATTTTATTGCTTCTTTTTATTTTTCTAAACTTCTCAAAGTTTTTACAATGAACACAAATAGTTAATAATAAAACATCTTTTTAAATTAAATTTATAAAATTTGCTTTTTTAACTTATTACTTTTTAGCAAAAAATCCACCAAACAGCCTTAAACTATTGTCTAGACCAGAAGTTGACAAACTATGATCTGCCTGTTTATGTAAATAAAGTTTTATTGAAACACAGCCACACCCATTCATTCACATAAATGACTGTGCCTGCTCTTTGCTACCCCAGTAGAGCTGAATAGCGGTGAGTAGACACATGGGAACACTACATCCCCTTCCTAATCTGGCCTAGGATGGACCTTATTTTCCCGCTTCAATTTCTCCTCACAATGTGTCTCTGCTTGTTCTGTTATAGCCCAAACTGGACGTAGCAGGAAGCTAATGAGGCTGAAGCCCCTCCTTAGAAAGGTATCCATATGGTCTTGCGCTTTTACAAAATTTGGAAAAGGATATTTTTGAATTATTCTTCTTGAGGAAGATAATCCCCCAGATTATGTTTCAGGCTCCTCAAACTTAGATCCATCCCTACCTAAAGCCCCAGGCACTTCATTGCCCTTATTCCATTTTTTTTCTAAAGATTTTATTTATTTGAGACAGAGAGAGAGAGAGCACAGAGGGAGAGTGGGAGGGAGAAGCAGACCCTCCACTGAGCAGAGAGGCCGATGTGGGGCTCGAGCTCAAGACCCTGAGGTCAGGACCTGAGCCGAAGGCAGAGGCTTAATTGAACCACCCAGATGCCCCACCCTTATTCTATTTTTAAGACCACAACCTGTTCGGTGGTGAGAAAGGTCTGGTCCTACCAATCCCCAAGCAGCTTTAGGCATGATGAGCTCTTTGGATTTCCAATCCCCCGATGGCCAGCTCCCACAGATCGAAGCAGCTACCCTTCAATATATAGCTCCAGGGACCACAGGGAAGGGACCCGACCCACCCACCCAGGCCAGTCCTCAGGATCCACCAGGAAGCTCAGAGCAAACCATCCAGACAGAGGAGCCCTGATAGCACCCACAACCATGACAGGAAAGGAGTAACACACCAGCTCACACATACCGTCTCTCAGCCATTCGTAACCTGCACTGAAACCCCACTAGTCAATGCAATTTATGTATTTCCTGATACAGAGCCATCACATTTTCAAAAGATAAGAGGCAGGTGGATGTTACAAAACTGTCTTCTAAAAAGTCAGGTTGGTCACAAGAACAAAAAAAGGATCAAATCACATAACATGTGCACAAATACCTTATTGTTTAGTTTAAAAACTTCTTCTAATTCAAACCATTCTGGTGGGGCACTTACATCAATCCAGAGCCCACAGAGCCCAGTCGTCCGATCAGATGCCCATCCATGCCTTAACGGTCAGTGGATAGTGTCCTTCACTCTCTAGCTCCTGGTCTATTATCTCGTCTCTCTCCAGTGTGGGGAGGGGGCTTTTGGGGTGCAGCTGGCGGTTTTGATAAGCGGTGTCATGCGTATGAAAATGACCTTGCTCATCAGCTGGTGGGAACCCAGTAGACAAGGGAGTCACTGTATCACTGTCTACCAGGTCCCAGCCCCCAAAACAAGGCACAGTGAGGCCCGGGGGTTGGGGGAGGGAAGCTCTCCCCGCCCCTCACACTCACACACACCCCAGACTGGGGGGGAGTCACCAGACAAAAGGAAACCTGCATAATTTCACCATTTCACCCAGGAGAGGAAAAGATTCCACTGAACAGGAAAATTAAAATCTAACAGTGAGGATGTGTTGAGGTGTTTCCCAAACAGCAGAGATAGACAAAGATAAACAAAGGACACTGATCTCTCAGAAAATCAAAGGGAAAGTCTGCATTCTCTGCAGAGCTGGCAAATGCAATTAGGAGAGAGTCGGCGGATGTGGAAGAAGAGGGATGTATACTCACCCAGCTGATTCCAGCATCCAGACAGCTAGGGCCGTGTCAATGGCTGTTACTGTACCAGCCGCTGGAAGGGGGCCAACACGCAGGACATGCTCTGGTGGCGGGGGGAGAGAATGTCCCCTAACCCAGTTTCCAATTAAATGTGGGTTAACTGGCACTGCTCCTTGCAGCTCAAGGGGCCGATTCAGAGCTGAAAGGAGCGTTTTTCAAAATTAAAAAAAAGAGCTGAGCCCGCCAAACCAGCACCTTTTATTTTCTCCCATCCTTTCAGTTGCTCAGCCTGACCCATGGCTAGCTGAGTTGACTTGCTGGTCCTCAGAGAAAGGAGCCCTCCCCATCACCATCAGCCCCAGACACCCTCCCGACACATGTGGGGCTGAACTCCATTCTGCATTTTCCCAGGAATGGTCACTGCTGCCCAAGGATGAGGCCCCCGTGAAAGCTACACATTGTCCCCAATAGACAAAAACACGCAACCCAGGAAAGTGGTCCCTTCACTCTTCTCCAAGCACTGACCTCTTCCTGTAACTTCTAGAGGCTCCTGCCGCCCAGGCAGTCACTCTTCTCTTCGGTCACTGACACAAACATGAGGAGAGAGCTTTCGGTGACATTCTAGCACAAAGAGAGTGCAGGCCAACTTCCAGCAAGTCACTACTAAGTCACATTTATTGCACATCGATGAAGGTACTGGGCTAAGGCAGTATGCTTTACCCATGATCTCATTCAGTCCTCAGAGCTACCCTATAAGGTAGGCCCTATTATCAGCCTCACTTTACATTCAAGGAAACTACAGCCCAGAGAGGTTAAGTCATTTACCCAAGGTTACACCATGCAACGGTCAGGATTTGAATCAAGGCAGTCTGTCTCCAGAGTCTGGTTCTTGAGTACCGTGTTATCATTATTACTAAACCAATTTAGAACTGCAAAATTAAAGGCATGTTAGAGTGTTCATACTTGGGGGGAGGTTATGATCTTGTCAGCCTACTTTTACATCACTTCTCACCTTACCTCCCACCAAGAGATGCTATAAACTGGCTTTTCAAATATAAAAATCACATGTGCCAGACAATGTGCTGAGCACACGACACCTGTTGAGATCACCCGATGAGGTTGGTATTAATATGATCCCATCTACAGATAAAGACACTGAGGTTCAGGAAGAGTAACAGCCTTGCCCAAGATCATAAAACAGAGCAGGGATTTGAACCCAAGAATGTCAGTTACCAGCACTTACATTCTTTCCATTATATACAGCACCTTTCACAGAGTTTCAAGATTTTCTGGTGGGGGGAGGGGGGATCAAGGGTATCATGAAATGAGAGTCAGACCAAATTGGGTGGCTGGCCTATAGCCACAGATCATCTGTCTAGCCTTGAACTTGCATCAGCCCATGACCGTCGGCAGCCCCTACCTCTCTTGCGGCCTCAGTTTCCTCATCTGTGAAGGAGGAGAAAGGGAGCAAGGGGGCCTTCCAATACTACAACTGGACAGTGCATTTACAGCCCCCTAGAGCCAGACGGCTCAGCGTTTATCCTCTGTAGATGGTAACTTCCCTCCTCTCTCCTCAAACACGTCTTTAGGAACAGGTTCCTATCTGTCCCTGGACTCAGGTCGGTACACCCAGTAGAGAGTTCTTAGGGACAGCCTTAGGCCAGGCTCTCCTGGGGTAAAGCAGGGAGGCTAGGAAGAAGCTAGTAAAGAGTGTTTGAACAAGTACTGCACCTTGATCTGAAGACTAGAAACATATGTAGAATATCACTGAATTTGACCTGAATTTGACACACACCATATATAAAATAAAGCTTAAAACACAAAAAAGTATGTGAAGACATGACAAATCGGACAAGGCAAGATTTTGCCAAATTAAAACTTGGTTATTACACAAGCTCCACATAAAATATTTAACATCCCGTCAAAGACACCCCTTTAAAAGTGTCTACCTTCTAAGTTTATTTTGGAAAGGGGACAATAGAGAATCACCAAAATGAATGATTACATTGGGTGAGTGCATCAGCAGTTAAGGGTGACCCAGGGTCACCCTTCATTTAACAACCAAATCTCAAAGTGCCTAGCTGACACCTCAACTCTCTACTCCTGTTTCTATGTGTAATTCAGTGGAACAAGTAAGGCCTAGAATTTCAGACAGAGACTTAGAATCTGGCTCTGACACTGACCTGCTGGGCCCTAGGATTAGATCACAGCCCCTTGCAGTCTCCCCTCTGACCTATGAAAAAGGACAGCAAAGACCACAAAGAAGGGGGATCACTGGTCCCAATGACATGTACATCGGGTATTTCCGCCACTGTGCTTCTGATTGCCCGTCTGTGGGTAACAGTACTTGACCTTCCTACCCATTCCCCTCTCAGTCCAAGGACTCAGATAAGGCTGATCTTATTCCCGACCCTCAAGGTCCAGAAGACAGCATGTGTCCCAAGCAGAACAAATATGAATCTACTTGGGAAGTCTTGTTGGAACAAGTGGGAATGATAAACTCTCAGCCTCAGCTGTGAAGAAGTCAGAGTGTTAGAAGCTCCAGAGCTGGAGCTTCTGGGAGGTATCATGTAAAGGAAGTCTTCCTGGGAATGAGGCCAATACAGAAGAAAGTGGAGCCAAGAGAAGGAAAGAGTGAGAGCAAAACCTAATAATGCTGAGCCCCTGGATCCAGCTATGCCTGAAGCTACCCACTCTTGGGCTGTCCATTTATATGAAACCATATATCCCCTTAATCCACGTTGAATCCAGGCTAAACTGTGTTTCTGTCACTTGGAACAACAACAACAAATCCTGACTAATGGAACCATCGCATAGAATTGTAAGAACTCCGAGCTACAAGGGGCACTGGAGGCCATCCAACCAGAGTGCTTTGCACATATCAGCATTCAGTAGCAATATGCTGGCCTAACAAATTAATGGTTTGTTCATCACTCCAGTTCTGACTTCTCAAACTGAAGTTAAACTATCCTGTTGACATTATTCTAAACCGCAGGATAAATCAACTGCATCTTCACGGAGCAGTAATTCAAATGACAGTAGTAGCTTGAAATGGTTTTTCCTTAAAAGAAATACAGAGCTCAACCAAATGCAGCTCACTCCAGGAAGGCAAGGATGGGTCAATATTAGGGAAATCTATCCATATAATTTATGTCATTAACAGGATCAAGAAGAAAAACACATGTCTCCTTAGATGCCAATCTTGTTAAATTTCAACATTTATTCCTTTTTTTTTAAATCTCTTAACAAAATAGGAATAGAGAGCAACTTCCTTAAGAGATATATAGCTTAAACTGAGAGCAGGGATTCCTACTAGTGTCAGTGGAAGGTAAAAATGACCCAATGACTTGTTTAACATTACTCAGGAAGCATTTGCCAATCTTTTAGACCAATAAACAAAGTATTACCAGTTGGGAAGGGAAAAAAAAGCAAAATCCTATTAACTTGCAGAGGATGTGATTATGTTATGTGCCCAGAAAAAATTCTCCCCACAAAAAAAAAAAAAATAAAATAAGCTCTAAAAAACTATTAGAACCAGTAGGAAAATTGTACAATATCTGTCAACATTAATAAAAGAAATTATTCATCAATAGCTTTCCTAGATACAAACAAAACAAAAATAAGAAAACATGAGTGATTTTTCTAAAACACATTCCTTCTTGCACTGTTTTTTCCGATCCCTGTTTAGTTCCCTGCCCTTACAAAACCTAAACCGAATTACAAAACCTTGCAGGGCAGGGACCCTGTTAGAGGTCATCTGGCTCCCGCCTATGCTGATCCCTATAGATCCCCCTGCTCAGCACAGTGCCTGGCACACAGCGAGCCTCCATCAGTTCCCATCCTTGAGGAAGATGCTGGCTTCTGGTCAGACTGCACGGTCCCGCTGCGGGTGGGACCAAAGCCACATTCAACTCCTGTGCCGGCCGCAGTCCTGAGGAAAGTCTTCACCTGAGTTTCCATGCTCTCCTCCCACCTAGAGAGCAAACACCTCAAGACTCTCTCCATCAGAACACCCCAGACAAAACCAGTGCTTTGTAACTGCATCTTGATTATTCTGTGGGCTGGGTGAGCCCTTAAACCATTGGGGTGCCACACCCCACCCCCAACCTCCCCAGCTCTCCAAAACTGATTCTCTACCTTTGGAGTTGAAAAGGTTGATGTACCTCCAGGGAAAGTGCCAGGCTCCTGCCTGGAAGGAACGTCTATCTGATTCCCCAGGAGGGAGATTGCCACACCTGCTCCCCACTAGCAAGAGTTCAGCATCAGGACCGAGGCTGCCTTTCACCCAAGACCCGTCCTTCCACAGACTGGGGTCTGTAAGAGTTCCATGAATTGGGTTCCCAGTACCACCTCACAATGTTGTGCCCATTCGAATGCCCTCCAGTCTGAGTGGTTTTTTTTTTTTTTAAGATTTTATTTATTTATTTGACAGACAGAGATCACAAGTAGGCAGAGAGGCAGACAGATAGAGAGAGAGGGGGAAGCAGGCTCCCTGCAGAGCACAGAGCCCGATGTGGGGCTCGATCCCAGGACACTGGGACCATGACCTGAGCCGAAGGCAGAGGCTTTAACCCACTGAGCCACCCAGGTGCCCCCAGTCTGAGTGGTTTTAAACATTTCCTAGTGGACACTGTGTGCCAGACCCCACTAGACCTTTCCATAAGCCCTTCTTGTCCTATGTCTCCTATTCTTGAGCTACATCTTATACTCATGTCTCCTTCTACACTGTGAGCATGGCCCACATCCAACTGTACCCCTGGGTACAGACTGTACAGCCTGATGGTACGTGGAGCATGTGAACAGTACTCGGGTAATTGTTGGCTGTTTTTTTTTTTTTTAAGAAATCAGCATACATTAGGGACGCTCGCCGGAAAGTAGAGGGCATGTGTTCTGACGGCTCTTCCTTGGGTCTGTGGTTGGTGGGAGAACGATTTAGGCACTGGGAGTGGACTCAGGCCAGGTGCCAGGTGCTGAGTAACTGAACTGGGCATTGCTTACTGAACTTTCCTGTCGACTTGGGGACCTAACTGCCACTGTTATCTGCCTTTCACGGATGGCAAACTGGGACTTGGAAAATGTCGACACTGAGCCAGGATCATCACCGCCTCCCCTAACACCCTCCTGACAGTTCCCCTTGTCACTGGAGCCGCCCTATAAGAAGGAGGCCACCAGGAATTAGGACATGCTGATGGGTTCCCATGAGCCGAATGCCTACCCTCCGTGCTTCAGTGGACTATCCTGGCTAAAATCTCAGTCCCATTCCTAGGGCAGATGCAGCAGCGCCCCCCAACCCCACACCATTCTGTAGAGGGTGCTCTGAGCTCCTGTCTGCAGAGAGAAGATAAGCGAGGGTCCCAATCATATGAGAAGCAGATGGGGTGGTGAAAAGGCTTTCTCCCCTTAGCCAGTCAAAGACAGGTTTAAGTCTGAACCCTATAATCACCTGTGACATTAGGGCAGGTGCTTAAAACTCTTGTTTCCTCATCTGCAAAAGAGACACAAACAGTGGGTCTTCTGCTCAGTCTCTGTGATGTCTGGAGACAACGTATATAAAAAGCCCTTGAGGAAGGAATCAGCAGGTACTGTTATAACTTGGGAGAAGTTATAATGTTATAACTTATAATGTTACAAGGTACTGTTATAACTTGCCCTGTAGCAAATTAGCCAGGCCCACCAGAGAACTGAAGGGCTTTTTCAGTGTCATCATGGCTGTTCTCCCAAGACCTGTCCTACTCAATGCCTTTGGTCAGTACAAGGACAGATATGGCCTTTGGGGGGGGCGGAACCGTAACAAAGCAGCACTTGAAGGTCAGAAGCCTGAATTTGTGTCTTGGCTCTTTTATTCCTTCGCAAGAGGACCACGGTGTAACCCTTTTTTTCTCAGAATCTCAGTTCCTTACCTGTCCAATAACATCATCTCCCTTAAGAGTCTTCATGTGTCTCAAAAAAGATCATGTGTACTGATTAAATTACTTTAACCATAACCTAGTAAGCTGTCTATGGGGTTATGCCAATGAATGCAATAAGGAGCCTGTTCTGTTTTCACGTTTATTCAACCCAGGTTTATTGACTACTTGATCCCAGGCACTGCCCTGAGGAATCAATGAGAAGAAGACACACAGACCCCAGGTGCCTCCATGATGGGCTTATAGTTGTTTTAAACAATATATGGGAAATGGTAGGTTTGAAAGGAAGCTCACCCATCAACCAACACCCTTCTTTGAAGCCATTGAGGAATCTGAACAAGAAGTAAAGAAACACACCCAAGGTCACACAGCCAGGAAGAGGGCAGTGTTTGCACAGGAGAGTTTCTGCCTGAATAAGAACTTTCATGAAGATACCACTTTTTCTCAACGGATTCACCAGCAGGCTTCTAAAATGGGTTGGAAGACTCGTTCCACCTCTTGCCTACTATACTATTTAAAAGTTCCTAATGAAAACAAAATAATTATGGAACATTGAAAAAAATAAAATAAAGTAAAATAAAATGTTTAAAAAAAGAAAACAAAACAAACAAAAAACAAACCAAAAACTGCTAAACAATTCAAATCCAACAATCGTGTTTTTTGGTTATTTTGCCTTTCTATCCTAGGCGTATCACTAAAGCTCTAGTAGGAAGCCTCGATGGCCCAGCATGTCCCCAGTGCAGTCTATGCAACAGCAAATGTGGGGAGCTGCACACTCTACCCTCTCCTGAGAGGCCCCTCCATGCACACTGACCTTTTACAGGCTATTTTGGGTCTGAGAAAGGCCACATATAAGTGAGCTTAAGTCAGCAAAACCCAAACAAGTTTGGCGACAGGCCCCATTTTCCCCTGCAAAGCCTACTGGTGTTTGGAAGAAACCATATTCTAATGAGCAGATTGTAGGAAATACTGCAGTGATCTCTAAGAAGACAGTATGGAGAGTGACCTTACCCAAGGTCACAGGGCTGGTGAGTCCAAGATTAAGGCTAGAGCCTCAGGTCAGGAGAGGTTGCACTCTCCCCTTTGCTGGGTTTCCAGCTTCTCAAGGTTAGCAGCTGAATTTTGGGAGGGTGGAGGAAGTGGAATGGGGCCCCACACAGCCCTGTGGGCAGTGAACAAGGAGATCATAAAAATCAGTGACCGAAACAGCTCCAGCCTGAGGACAAGATGGAAGCTGATAAGGAGATCATGAGAACGACTAACAGCACGCAGCAAACCGAACCCGTCTACAGGTGAGGGCTCTCAAGCAGGCTGCAAATCAGATACCCCTGAACACGAAACAGAGGGCAAACCTGTCTTTGGGATACAGCCCTTGGTGTCGCCGTCTACAAATGACTGTTTTCTGGCCCGTTCGGTCCACCGAAGCCGCTCACAGGCTGAGAGCCTACTGTGTGCTGGGCCCTGAGCCAGATGTGGGTGTTCTGCACCAGGCAAGGCCAGCCTTCCAGGAGAGGAAAGTCGAGCAGAGCTGGCACAGAGGAGGTTCTCAAGACATACTGAAATACGTGAGCGAGCCTGAGAAGATCTTTATTTTCATAAAGAGACTTGCATTTGTGCAGGCTGAAAGTGAAACGTCTTTATAATTCCTTATTTGAGCATTTTCCCAAAATGCTTATGGCTGCTGAGCAGTGAAGGGATACTGACTGACTGACCCACCCACTGAATGAATGAATGGATGACTGACTGACTGACTGACTGAATGAATGAATCAACGAACACACAAACTTAAACCTTTCCATCTCTCTGGCATGGGCTCAGTCCTAACCATGCACGCATGTCACCAGTCCCTTGACAGGAGGGATTTACAAGTAGAGCAAGGACTTCTCCCTTCAAAATTTTCCTCTTTGAACATCAGAAATTTCACATGCCTAATTCCACTGTGGCACAGCTGAGAAACTGAGGCCCAGGGAAGCATTATCCATCCACAGTCACTGGTGGCCCCAGAAAACTGAATTCCCCAGGGGCTTCAGCTCCTAGAAATCCTGCGTTCTCGTGAGTCAACTCCTAGAGCTGGAAGCGGTGAGTCACCACTGCTCAGGCAATAAAGGCTGTAGGGAGAGGTCTCCTCAATAAAATCACGAGGTTTAAAGACAAAAGGCCCACAAACCACCGGAGCAAAACCGGGGTCTCCAGGGAGCCACTCTCCTCGGGAAAGTGCAGTTAGCCCTCGGAGAGCTGAGGGTCCTTCTTGCTGGCCAGCTTTGTCATATCACCATACCTGAGGGTCCCATTGTCAATACTCTGCCTCCTACACTCAGTCCAGAAACACTAGTGAGCACCTATTGTGTGCCACACCCTGGGTTAAATGATAGTGAGCAAAGCAGTATGATCTGGCCCCATGGAATTCACAGTCCTTTCAGTGAGGCAGACACTAAAATATAAACACATACAATGAGAACTTGTGTCAACTGATTGTCATTTCTATTTTTTTAAATATTTTATTTATTTATTTGACACAGAAAGATCACATGTAGGTAGAGCAGCACACAGAGAGACGGGGGCGGGGAGCAGGCTCCCTGCTGAGCAGAAAGCCAGATGTGGGGCTGGATCCCAGGACCCCGAGATCATGACCTGAGCTGAAGGCAGAGTCTTAACCCACTGAGCCACCCAGGTGCCCCGGATTACCATTTCTAAAACACAAGTCAGGGGTGCCTGGGTGGCTCAGTCAGTTGGGCATCTGCCTTTGGCTCATCATAGTCTCAGGGTCCTGGGATGGAGCCCATGTCGGGCTCCCTGAGAGTCTCCACGGAGAGTCTCTGCTCCACGAAGAGTCTGCTTCTCCCTCCGCCTCTGCTCCTACCCCCACTCATGCTCACTCGCTCTCTCTCAAATAAATAAATAAATCTTTTTAAAAATAAAAATAAAACACAAGTCTGGCCCTATCAGCCTCCTGATAAAAAATCTTCCGAGGTTCCTCACCCTATGTAAGAATAAAAATAAACAGACAACCATGAAAACAGCCATCTTTATTGGGTGTCTACAATATGCCACGTACTTTATTATGATTAACTCAGGACATGCCCCAACAACCCACTGCAGCAGAGCCTATTATTATCACCACTGACCAACCAAGAATAGTTTTCCACTTAACTGAAGCTCATAGCGTGTGCCTCCTGCCCCCACACCCGACTCCGGATCCTCTAAGAACTCACCTTACCCATCTTTCTGTGTCTACCGCACAGGCAGCATTCAGTAAATGGCTACTGGATGAATAATCAATTGATGGATCAATGGGCAAGTTTCCTTCAAGGCATTATTGGCTTACGAGCTCAGTTTCTGGAACAAGTACTGCTCAGTGTTCTAATAACAACACTAAGAGGTAACTGTGATGTACAAAGAGCCAGAGTCAGACCCGGGACCTGAGCCCGAGGCTTGTCTCTGCGCGAACTCGGACAAACACATCATCACCCTAGGCCAGACTGCTTAAAACTACGGATGAAGAAACACGATATTATAATAATGAGCCTAAGATCATCTGGGTCTACACGTGGGTGTCTCTGAAACATCATGGGAGGGGGGATTTAGGAAGGCCTCTGGAACTGCACGCTGCCTGCTTTTAGAATGAGATCTAAACTTGCAATTTTAGTGTAGGGTGACTGATTGGGCCTGTGGGTGCAACAGACACACTTCCTTCCACAGCTCAGTGGTTGCATAAAGCAGATTTACTCCAATGACAAATATGCCCAACCTGGTTTTTAAAAAAAAAAAAAAAAGAAAGAAAGAAAGAAGGAAAAGAAAAGAAAAGGGGGAAAAAAACAAGCCTTACTCAGTCATCCAACTCTTGAACTTGGTCTTGTTAGTTTCAAGGCCCACGCTGAGGGTAGAGATTACTTAAATAAATAAATAAATAAACCTAAAAAGAAGAAGGAGGGGCACCTGGGTGGCTCAGTGGGTTAAGCCTCTGCCTTCGGCTCAGGTCATGATCTCAGGTCCTGGGATGGAGTCCCGCATCGTGCTCTCTGCTCAGCAGGGAGGCTGCTCCGCCCGCCCACCCCCCCCCCACCACCTGCCTCTGCCTACTTGTGATCTCTCTCTCTGTCGAATCAATAAATAAAATCTTCAAAAAAAAAAAAAGAAGAAGAAGAAGGAAGAGGAGGAGGAGGAAGGAAGGAAAGAAAGGGGAAAAGAGCCCAAATTGGACTCATTTACTCTCCCACAACAGCTAACCAAGACTTCATTACTGTTTCAACCTATCCCAGGGAAGTGACCTTATTAGAAGTCAACCTGAAATTTTCTCATCAGCACTAGAGAGATCACGTGCAAGATTAAAACCCTGCCATTCCCTCCCCAACCCAAAAAAGGTGTCTTGACCTGAAACAATCTTTACTTTTGCTAATAACTTTCTTGCCCAACCTCCTTCCTATAAAAACCTTCCTATTCTGTACACCTCCTCACAGCTCCTTTCTACTTGCCCAGGTCATGAATCGTTTAATAAAAGCCAGTTCAATCTTCAAGTTTACTTGGTTGGATTTCATTTTCTAACACTAGAAAACCCCTTTCCAGAGAAGCATTTTGGACAAACTTGGGTGAGGTTGCCACCCTAACCAGACCCCAGAACAGAGAAGCTGATGACACGCAGGAGCCTGTGTTCACATGACGGCTGTGGACAAACCCAAACCCGAACTCTCAGCTCCCACCTCTCCCCCAGGGAAGGCCATGGATGCAGAATAACAACCAACTGTGGCTAAGGCAACCGCAAACACCAGCATGATGGCCCCACAGCTCTGTCCTCAAGGAGAACTCAATGTGGGTATGTTTGTCACTGCAAGGGAGAGCAATGGTAGGAGCTGTTCTGTCCTAATGTTGCCTAATGGCCATAATGAGGGTAAGAACACAACTCCCTACCCTATAGGGCCATGTGAGAATTAAATGAGATATATCAGCCCAGTAATCCACACAGAGCCTGACACACAGCATCTTCTCGGAGGATTGCCAATGGTGATGATGGTGGCGATAGTCGGTGGATAGAACCACCTGAAGTAGGAAAATCCAGCCAAAGGCTCTTCAAAACCAGGAGTCTAGAGAGAAGCAGGTAATCCTGTGACATACTCTCCTGGAGAAGCATGCTTAGATACTTTCAGAAGAGAAAACAAAGCAGCACCCACTCCCAGATCGGACCAGGACCACCCAGATGTCCTGGGCCTTGGGATGGGTCACTAGGTTCCTCTGAGGACAGAGGTTTACCCTCTGCCATTGGGAAATGAAACCAGGTAACAGGGACCTGAGGAGATGAACTTCCCCAGAGTCAAGAGAAGGAGGAGGACATGACAACCAAGGAGAGATACCATTGTTCACCCAATGGACTGGCAAAAATGAAAGAGCATGAAGAGCTGGGGTCCAGCAGGAGGGCAGGCAAACAGGAGATCTGGTACCCTGTTGACAAGCTGCCTTTAGAGAATGACTTGGCAATATGTAGTAAGATCTTAAATGTATACACAGGATGATGCAACAACTCCATTCCTCAGTAGCTTCCTAAGAGAACTATCTGCCCACGTGTGCAGGAGGCACATACCCGACAGTGTAAGGGCAAACAATGGGACCCACCTACCCACCACCCACAAGAACACAGCTCAATAAACAGTGGGATTCTTATGCTACACATATGCTATTCATTTCGTAGCAGATAAAAGGAACACTCTCATGTACTGTCTTGAAAACATTTTAAGACAGATTAATTTTTTTTAAAAGGTTACCAAATAGACCAATAAGCATAGTATGACTGCCTGTATCAAAAGAACAGAAGGGTGGTGGGGAGAAAAGGAAAGAAAGAATGGCTTTTTTTCTCAGTATGTAAGCACCTAGAAAAAGTTCTGGAAGGAAATATACAAAAGCAGGTCACAGTAGTTACTTCTGGGAAAGGCAGGTGTGGAGTGGGGAGGCTGGGAATGAAATTAGGGAAGGGTGTGTCATCTATTTTTACCTAGGAAAAATATATCTATGCATCTCTTGGGCATTAAAATTAAATTAAATGAATACATTTGTTTTTAAGAAGAAAAAGAGGAGGTGGAAGAAAGAGAAAGAGGTAGAGGCCACCAAAGCTAAGGGACTGTCTTTGCCTTCTTTCAGGGACTGGCCACCCACACATGTAGACATAATCAACTGAGAAACTGTCCACAGTTTCTAGGAATGAGTACCCACAGCTTTTAGAATCAAATATTTAATTCTATACCACATTAGTTCTTTTTATACCAACTCTTCCTTCTAAGTCGTGGAAAAAAATCTCTCATACTTAACAAAGGTATCCTCCTCTGGTGTCAAAAATTGGAGATAGGGAAAGGGGACAAAAGAAGTCCTACTATTTTCAATTCTCGATGGCTTCCACTGACACACACAGATGTAGATGAAGTCCTACATTGTATTTAACTGATGCATGTGAGAATTTCAAAATTTTTAATTTTGGGGGCATCTGGGTGGCTCAGTGGATTAAGCCGCTGCCTTTGGCTCATGATCTCAGGGTCCTGGGATCGAGCCCCGCATCAGGCTCTTTGCTCAGCAGGGAGCCTGCTTCTCTCTCTCTCTCTGTCTGACTCTCTGCCTACTTGTGATCTCCCTCTCTGTCAAATAAATAAATAAAATCTTTAAAAAAATTTTTTTAATTTTTAAAGATATTTTTACCTTTCCTTGTTTCCTTCCATTCCTCTAAAGACACACTGATTCATTACTGTGGAAATGTCCATAGACACAGCATGGCTGGGCCAGGTCTTCTTTCTGAAAGCAAAACAACCAATATGTATAACCTGGACATATTTATGTTATAAACACACAAAAAGTTGCATTAAATACACACAAGGGGAATGTACCAAGGGCGGTC
Source organism: Lutra lutra (assembly GCF_902655055.1). NCBI lineage: Eukaryota > Metazoa > Chordata > Mammalia > Carnivora > Mustelidae > Lutra > Lutra lutra. Next base: position 198,023,220 of record NC_062278.1, on the reverse strand, counting down.
CAGTGTCCACTGAAATCCATTCTCCCTTTCTGCCACAGTTATTTGAGTTTTATCAGGGACTACATCTCCCTGGTGTCCTTGCAGGTAAGTTCCCAGTGGAATGAGAGAGGAAAGGTGCCACTTCCCCATCTATGTATTAAAACTTGGCACACAATTTACCCACCCTTCTCACTGGCTCCATCTGGCTAGAACTCAGCTTGGACTGTGCAGACGATGACGGTGCATTTATAAACAATGGAGCAACACGACAGAAGGCACCTGGGCCCGTGATTGCCACCTTGGAACTACTACCGTAGAGAGAAATTGCTTTATTCTTTAAGTCACTGTTTTATCTGATCCTATTTTTTTTAAGATTTTATTTATTTATTTGACAGATCACAAGTAGGCAGAGGAGCAGGCAGAGAGAGGAAGGGAAGCAGGCTCCCCATTGAGCAGAGAGCCCGATGTGAGGCTCGATCCCAGGACCCTGGGATCATGATCTGAGCCGAAGGCAGAGGCTTTAACCCACTGAACCACTCAGGCGCCCCTCTGATCCTATTTTTAAGGCTAGTTAACTCTCATCACAGTTGGCACTATCCTTAAATATTCCCTTCGGGGCCCTTTTAAGGGTGAGTTTGGTTATTTGGAGCTTCTGATGTCCTATGTCTATGGAGACAAGTAAGGCCAAACTATTTTCAATCACAACTTGGGTAAAATCACATGTAAGTTACGTAGTACTTAGTCAGTGTTAGATGGATGAAGATGTTAATGAGTATGTAATACCTCCCAGTGGGGAGACTATCAAGAGCAGGACACCTGGCAGAAATAGGGACACTGGGACCCACAAGCATGAGCTGTGAGCTTTGCTTCACAAAATGACTACGTGGAGTGGTAAAATATCCCAATGAACATGACATCCACAGATAGGGATTTGAGTCTATGTGCTTGGAAGCAACAGAAGCTAGGAGAGACACAGGGATAAGATAGATAACTAGAGAGAGAATGTTTCAATAGGCGGAGGGCTCTGCCAGCTCACTCTTCCGCCCCATGACCATCTGCCCCAGGTGAGTCTGAGATGGGAGGCTGAGTTTCCCTCCTCAGCCTCACGTACTGCATTCCTCCCCACCTGGGGTGGGGTTAGCAGGAGAGCAGATTCTCTTTCGACGGCATGGTCTCAAACCCAAACCAGCTGCTTCATCTGGTGTCAACCAAAGAAACAGCCATCAGTTTCAATACTGGAAGACTGGCTGTGCAGACCATATTGAGAGGGGGAGTACTGACCTTCAACCTGGTGCCTCCTAGGCAAAAGGGGTTTCGGGGTAGGTAATTCGGACACTTGTGATCCTCCAGGATCTCCCAGGCTGCAACATCAGGCTGCTGAACCTCAGATCTGCATGGCCCAATCTCCTACCCATCCTCCTCCATCGGCCCCACCATGAGTCTGGCCTTTTTCCGGATCAAAGCACTATTGTGGGGCACCTGGCTGGCTCAGTCGGTAGAGCATACAACTCTTGATGTCAGCGTTGTAAGTTCAAGCCTCATTTGGGTTCAGAGATCACTTTAAAAAATAAAATATCCTTTTGGAAAAAAAGTCTCCATGAGGATAAACTCTCAAATCCAGGTGAGCAGGACCAGATATCTTGGACTTGAGCACCCCAAGGCATTGGAAAGAGTCGGTATTGGGGAGAATCCCCAGCCATAGTCTCCAATGCTGCTCTTTTATTTAACTTGCAAAAAGCACACCATGAGATATTTTTAGCATCTGGATCCCTGTCTGGGACCACTGCTCTGGCTTCCATCAGAGCTAACTTCATCAGCTAAGGCATGTGCATTACAGAGGGGCCCAGAAGAAGGCAAGAGGGAAGATGTGGACCTGGAATGAGGAAAGACGGAAGGGTAGTGAGATGTGGGCTCGGAGTCTCGGAGGGCCACCACCTCCCCACCATCCCCACTATGAAGGGAGAGGGGAGAAAGCAAGCAGCCCACACCAGAGTCACTTCTGCAGCCCATTTCAGCTCAGCCTGGAGGCCACATCTGCTCAGTGTACAAGCCCTTCCACAGCACAGTAACCACTGCAAGGGGGTTCGACACCTACGGCCCCAAACTATGCCAACTCTCCTCGAAGCCCCATTTCTCGAGCAGCTGTGAGGGATCAGACCCTGCCCTCAAAGGAGCCCTAGCTGGTTCCGGGTCAGGGTTTCAGGTTTTCCCTCCCCATGCTAGAGAAAGTATTCCGTAGACAACCACCAATAAACCATCACCTTTCTGCCTGTGGCAAGGGGCAAGGATTGAGGGCAACCAACTCTTGTACCCCAGCCCTGAGGGGTGCCCAAGGCCAGGCACTGTCGTGGATTTTTTCATCCATTTCTCACATCAGTCCAGGATGCAGATACTGCCTCACTTTACAAATCAGGAAACTGGGCACAAAGAAGATTTGGCCATATGCCATACAGACAACAAAACGGCAAAGTTGAGATCTGAACCAAGCATTTGATCTGGGAATCCATGCCCCTAATCACTACATTATAATGTGCACAGTAAAGCTCAGTGATGGCTGAGGGAATGAACAAACAAATGATGAATGAATAGCTTCAAAAGCAGTTTCAGGAATGGGGGGGCTGTGGGGGACAGTGTCTCTATAAAGCCCTAGGAGGGTGGACCACCAGCCTGACCCCACCGACCCTGGATGCCAACCAATGGGCCTGATATTGTCAGACCCACCCCAAGACAGTCAGTCCCTGAACACTCTGAAGCCAGGGTTGCCAACTTCCATAAAAGGAATTTATTATCCTAATGCCGTTGTCCCAAATAACCACAGCTACCTGTGTGCAGGCAGTAAACTCTGGGCTCGCACCCAGAGGCTTCTTATCCACCCATGGCCCCACAGGGAAGACAGGACCATGCCCGTTTTACAGACACCAAAACCAGAGCTCCGAAGGGTGCGAGCAACCTAAAGTCACAGCGCTTGCATGAGGGCAGTTTTCAAACACTGAGCAGCCAGCCGAACAGCTAGCTCAAGCTTTCTGCTGAGGCATGATATCCGCCACTCCACCTTGCTCAATCACAGAATCGCAAACATCAGTGGCGTTCTAACTCTGAAGCTGAAAAGTTCTGTATTAATCTAACGTGACTCAGGAGTTTCCATCCCAGTCACTTCCATGGAAGAGGAATTCCACTTCACCCCAGCTAAACTCTTGGCACCACCTCTTCCTCATTCCTCTCCTCAGCTGGCTGGATCCGCACGGACCAGCATTTGCTGAGCACCAACTTCTTGTAAGGCACAGCCCTGTCCCTTGGACACCAAGCCCTGTTAATTCTGCACTGAAAAATCTCTCTTCTCAGGAAGCACCGAATTATGGTGAGGATATACAGCAACTACAACTTCACCACTGCTGTTGGTGGGAGTACAGGCGGGTCTAAATGCCCTTGAGAATGGCGGGAATACTTGCACTTGCTCCTAGGACCATATGTGCACCAGGAGACATTTTCTAGAATGTTCTCAGTAGTACTATGAGTAACAGTTCTCTATTAATTTCCTATTGCTGTTGTAACAAATCACCACAGACTTAGTGGCATAAAACACAAATGTATCCTCTTATAGTTCTGGAGGTCAGAAATGAATCTAAAATGGGTCAGCAGGGCTGCATTCTTTCTGGAAACTCTAGAAGACAACCCATTCCCTTGTCCTTCCCACCTCCTGGAAACCACCTGCGTTCCTCATCTCCTGGCCCCTTCCTCCATTTCAGAGCCAACAATGTAGCATCTTCAAATCTCTTCTCTCACCTCCGCTTCCACTTCCATGTCTCGTTCTTTGAACTGAACCCTCCCTCTTCCCTCTTGTAAGGATCCTTGTTACAATGGCCCCATCCAGATAATTCAGGATCATCTCCCCATGTCATGATCCTTAACAAACATTTGCTACTGCTCTCTGCCATGTCAACTTAGTCACAGGTATTACCAGGGAATGGTACCTGTCACTAGGTCATGGACATCTTTTAAGGGGCCATTACTTGACCTACCTCAAGCTCCAAACCAGAAGAGACCCCAATGCTCACCAGCAGTAGAACGAATGAAATAAATGGTGGTCACTCACGGCAATGAGAACAGAGGAGTTACAACTACTTGCCGCAACACAGGTTGCTCTTCATGAGAAGATGCTGAGGCCAAGACCCCAACATAAGAGTGTAGCGGTCGGGACAGCAGTTGTGGTTGGGGGAGCAGAGGCTGAGGAGGGCAAGAGGGAGCTTTCAGGGTGCTGGCCAAGGGTCTGTTTCCTAATCTAGATGCTGCTTACACAGATGTGCTCAGTTTGTGACAATCAAATAAATCAAATAACTGTAGTTATGATCTGTGCCCTTTTCTGCAGGTATGTTATGCTTTAATAAGAAGCTTTAGGAATTTTGTAACAACTAATTGGATCTGTTTAAAGTCCCCCCACCACCACTCCACCCAAGTCCTCAGTAATCCTCTCAAGTGGATAAGGATGCCGAAACTTTGTTCTCTATAAATCACCACAGCCATGCTAAATCCCCCAACTTTGCATCCTACAATTCCAGGCCAATAGTTATAAAAATACAATAAGTGTATTTAGAACAAAGGAGGAGAAGGAGGAAGAGGAAGAGAAGCAGTAGCTTCTCTGCCTCTCTCATTCCATTTCCACTCCACAGGCCATGTGTCATTTCACCTCTGGATGAAGCAGATCCCAGCTGGCCCACTCATCACCCCCTATCCTGGCAATCACTGCCCACCCGACTGGCCCGGAATGTTTCCCTGACACCTGCCCCCTTGGTCCTTCTCCCTCCTTTCACCCATCTGACATGTCCACAGGGAGCCCCACCTCCTCCCAGGAGCTCCCCCCAGCTCCTGTAGGACATGCAATACAAACCACAGAATTTGGACTTCCTTGCTACTGTCACATACTAACTCTTAGTTGTATCGAGTACCGAAATCTAAGCTCCCTGCAAAGACTGCAAACGCAAGAACAGAAATCAGGTCTTGTACATTCCATTCTTACTGATGTGAACCTCTTATGCTAATGAAGAACGACTACTAACATTAACAGCCTGTTTATGTGGAGCCTCTGCTTCATGTCACGTTCAGTGTTCCTCGTGCATTATTTCATTTCCTCTTCTCCTAGCCACTGAAATGGATGCTATCATGATCCCTCTTTTGAATAGGAGGAAACTGAGACACAGAATGGCTAAAGAACATGCTGAGGGTCCCAAAGCTCATCACAGGAAGGATGGGATTTGAACCCATCCAATCTGATTCCAGAGCCCACTCGCTTCCCTATGCCCCACCCAAAAGCCAGAGTTAGGTGTATTATTGGTATTTAATACACACTGTGACATGCTTGATCACAAAAAATACACACACACATATATTTTTAATATGTTATAAAACCCCTCACCAGTACACAAATAACAAATCAAGACTCTTCACCAAATAAGATCTTTTCAGCCGCAGATCTCAAAGGAGGACAGGCCCTCTGGAGAGAGTTGCCGAAGTTCTGCATATTCCTTGCTCTGCATCATGCTTGGCATCCAAGGGGCTTTATAAACATTTATCAGTAAAAAAAAAAAAAAAAACAGCCAGAATTTGTCCTCTAGCCTTTTATTAGAATAGGGAGAGAGATGGATACTTTTTTTTTTTTTGCCTGCCAATCTCAGGGTCAAAGCCAATGCCAGAGTTGAAGGCTGATTGGACAACTCAGTCTGTGACCACAAAGTCCCAAGCCACCTGCCCCAGATGACCTCATCTCCTCGACGGCCAAGAATTGTGACCTAGAGACCTTGGCTAGTACCAAGGCCACCACCCCGAAGCGTGGCTGAAGCCACGAAACTGAAGCAGAGATAATGACATCAGCAGTCCTGCGGTCCCCAGCATATCATGTGGCGGCTGGCTCAAGCCCAAGCACTCCCTCCCCTCAAGCCCGCCCCATGGTCAGGTACCTGTGCCATCCACTCACCCTCATCCTCTCACAGATCAGCTCCAGCATCTGTGTAGATACAGAAGGAAGGGGCTGTGCCCAGGAGCAGGCACACTATTGAGAAGACGTTACTTTTAACTGGTAACTTTTAACTGGCTTCCTCTGAGGAGGAACTTGGGGCTGGCTGGAGGTTAAGATGGGCTTCAGTTATATCTGTACTCCCAGCATCTTTACAAGAACACACAAAAAAAGTGTTTTTATATTTTGGAGGTTATTAAAATTGTTTCAAAGTTTCTTTTAGTAAAAAAAAAAAAGTATCATTACAGTACAGTGTGAGACCACAGCAATAGAGAGATATATAGTTACAAGGGGCTCAGCACCTACATCAGCCTGAGGGAATCATGGAAGGCTTCTCATAGGAGGCACTGCCTAGGCTGAGTTTTGAAGGAGGAATAAGATTGCCAGGCCAACAATCCAGGATTGCTCTGGGTGAAGGGCATGGCGTAAGTAACCGCAGGGAGGAAACAGAGGTCACGAGAGTGAGAAGAGGGTAGAAGGAAGTAGGAGGAGGGATAGAATACCACAGTACCTCCTCTTGATGGGCTGTGCACTGCCAAGTTAAATGACATAATTTATGCTGAGGGTTTAGGCAAGAAAAGGCACTTGTGAGTGGCTGGCATTATCCACTGTTACTTGTATGCCTACTCTACCCTCCCTGGAGACCAGACTCTGTGGACCTCCTGGGCGGGGGGGGGGGGGGGGGGGGGGGGGGTTGTTGGGGCAAGAATTTGGAAATGAGATCCCCACAACACTCACTGGGAGACACTGTGTTCACTCAACCACTCGTGTGCCCTCGGCCTTTCCCAGAGCCCGTCAGTGTCCCACTAGTCTCCCTCCACACTCTTCCCTCATCCAAATCCCACCCACAGGTGTGGAAGTGTCTCCCCAGCTGCACCAGCTTTCCTGACACCCCAACCATGAACACACTGACAGGTATAACAGTAGCTGAACAAACGAACAAGCCAGCTGACAGCACTTCTCCACACTAACGAAGGACAATGTGAACCTGCTACAGAATCAGGACATCACGGATGCCAACACCACACAGCTGAAGAAATAACCATGGGGAGCCAGCCACCCCATCATTACAGAAAAATGAGGTCCCAAGAGGCAAAAACCCCATAGCACCCACCCAAGTCCTTATGTCACTCTATCAAAGAAAGATGTACCCTAGAGACCCAAAGACTCGGGTGCCACAGCCCAGATACGAAGTCAAGGTGCCTCAGTGAGGAAATGGATCCAACAGGCTGATGCCATTTCATACTTGCTCCAACAAGTAGTTTGAACTCCACACTTGCCCTGGTGCCAGGCAGCCTCCAGGATAGGCAGCTGGCTTTCCACGTGTCTTCATGACATGGAGAGGCTGAGCCGAGAGTGCCACAGCGGCAGGTAACAGCACCGGCTCTCACCGCCTAGGTCAAGGCTGTGAGTGTGGGCACGGCAAGCTTGTTTGGGGAGGCATGGATGGGAGATTAGGTCAGTTCTTGGGGGCCTCATCACAAGCCTCCAGTCTCCCAAGTGCAAGCTCACATCCCAGGGTCTAGAACAAGGGGCCAGTGGGGATACCACCGGTGGTCAAGTCCTGTCCAGGCTGCCTGTACTTACACCAGAGGGTGTTCTGAGTTCAGCCAGGGCATCCCTACCCCCATGATTCTCATGCCGGGGTAAGTTCTCATATTCTGTAGTTTCAACACAACAACAACAAAGTTTGAAAAACCTCGCTTCATAGGAAACCTCTACCACCGCCTGCCTCTCTCTAGGTCTCTCCAATAATGTCTTTAGTGGACACTTGGTACATTTCTGTTGGTGGAGAGAGAGCACACTTATCCATTCACGGAGGAGCAATGGCAGGAGGGATAAGCAAGGCACTGTGGTCAGAGCCATCAGAGTCTCCTGTCTGTGCTGCCCGATAGAAGATGGATGCTGCCCCAGCAGAGCCTGTCTGAGGGAGGGCACAGACAGCCCAGAGGTCACCACAGCCCTCACTGTCCTCCTCCTCTTCACCATGGGCAACAGTGACAGTGGCCTTCCCATGTCCCCGGCACACTGTAGAGGACTTCAGATGCTCTGATTCCATTTCACCCTCTCAACAACGTTGTAAGGCTCTTATCTCCTTCTCACAGATGAGGAAACGGACACGCAGAGGGCTTATGTGACTCGCCCAGGCCCCCAGAGCTAGTGAGTGCAAGGGAAAACCAGGATATGTGCACACTGTCCCTCCTCCCTCAAACAAAAGACCAAAAGGGAAACAACGGTCATAGAAAATGGTCCCAGAAAAGGCCTTGTGGCAATTTTCCCAGTTGGGCAAAAAACAGGCAGAGATTTTCTGACCTGTTCCTTTGCCAACCAGGGCATTTGTTAAAATGAACTTCACAGAACACTGACACACATCACACTCGCTAACTCAGCGGGAGCACAGTAGTCGGTTTGCCTCCTTATTCCTTACCTGCAAGGACCAGTGCCCAGTACAGCAAACCGGATGCCCAGAGAGGGCTTCAAAACACCCACAGAAAGGTGAACTCTCCTAAAAGCCCAACCGGAAATCACATTTCATGAAATTGTATGTAGCTAGCCACTGGGAGACCACTCAAGATTCATGGGAATTTATGGGGCTCTAAGGGGAGGAGATGAACAAGACCTATCAAGGACCTATTCTATACCCATATGAAGTCACAACAGATCCCCGTGAGATGCACGCTGGCATCCAGGTGTTGCAGAGCAGGAAACGAACTCCAGCTGCAGCAGCTAGGTCAACCTCCAGCACCTGGAACGCTACAGCAGGGACTGAGCCACTGGGTCTGTCTGACTCCTGGGTCCAGGCTTCCAAACTTCCAACACCCCGAGGCTCTGGCACCTGAGTAAATACGCAGCTGGACTTCCCCATAAAATAAAACTCTCTGGCTAAATCTTAGCTCCATCTTTGTGCTCTGATCCCATGTGTCAGCTGAGAAAGACCCTGTAAAGGGGAGGACCAACTGCAGCCCTCTGACCCTGCAGAGCAAATTCTAACATTAGTGGGAACATCCTGCAGAGTCCAAAATTTCCCTGGAAAGCCCCTCAAGGAAGGTGCCTAATGGAGAGGGGCTCTAGAAGAGCCCTCGAGGAGCCCAGAAGAGCCCAGAGCTAGAGTAGGTGGTTGTGTGTTCAAATGCACTCAAATGCGCTCCAGGTCAAGTCTGTGGTTGGGTCAGACTCACCACAGTAGGGCTGCCCCACACTATCCGGGGCATGTGGGATGTGGGGCTAGCTTGGGTGACCCATCCCGAACATACACGCACTTCAGTGGAACAGCAGGATTAAATATTTATTTCTTTTTTCTAAAAGCTTCTAGTTTAGTTCACCTAAGTGAAATACAAGAGAGATATGATTCCAGGATACCATAATTCTGCAATAATACAATCTTCCATTTACTACTAGAACACCTATATTGTGAATTATAAACACATTCGCAACAGAGATAATCAACTGAAGGCTTGGGTAATTTGACCTTTGCCACTTAGCAGCTATGAGAGATTGGAAGGGACTCCTGTGCCTCAGTTTCTCCACCTGTAAAGGAAGACACCATGAGGTTTCTACCTCATGGGACTTCTGTGGGGATTCAGTGAAATAGTGCAAGTGAAGAACCCAGCACAGGGCTTCACAAAGGTTCGTGTGCCCTGCCCCTTCATAATAACCCAAAAGACAAGAAAGCACAGGGGCTTGGGGAGAGGTTAACAACTTTTCAGAGGTTCCACAGTGAGTAAGCTCCAGAGTCCACGTCACAGCCAGTGCTGTGGGTCTTGGAAGACCGGGTGTACGAGGGGAGACCTGGCTGGGATGAGGTGGCCCACGGCAGCTAGGTCTAAGGGCCCAGGGGACAGAACCTGAGGCTTCAGGAGCTGGGACGCTGAGCAGGAGGATGGAATGAAGTGGCAGAAAGCCCTTCCAAGGAATATAAAAATACCCAGTGAGGAACCATTCCAGACCCACCCAGAAGGCAAGACTCTACAGGCACAGAGATGTCAGGAGGAAGCAAATTGCCAGCCCAGTCCCAGTCACAAAGACGACAGTGACCTGAGTGACGGTCACCCTCAATGAGCCTTGGAGCATTCCACCCCTCCTGCCAGCCCACCCAGCACCCTCCTCCCTAACCCCTAGGCTTTGCAAGATCCCCTCTAGGATTCCAGATCCCTCCCCTTCCCCTCTAAGAGGCACACACCCACAGCACACACAAGAGATGACAGCGAGGAATGAGCCATCTGGAGCAGGGCCAGCCAAGTCACATGTCCAGCATTGGCCTGGCTCTGAATAGTCACTCCCTGCTTGAGCTGAGAATAAATGAGGGAGGCCCCTCTGACACTGTAATGGGACTTCTATCACACAGCAGCCTTGCACAGGTCACAAGTAAGACTGCACCTTCCACAAAAGCCATCTGGAAGATGTGCAGGCAGCAAGGAGACAGGAGTGAAGGAGGACCCTTCCTTTTGGTGCTAATCGTTCCCCTGAGTCCAGGGAGGGGCAGACAACGGAAAGGGGCAGATGCTTCTGGAGTCGAAGCCTGGCATTTGATCCCTGAGCTCTGCCGGGGTGAGAACAGCTGTTCCCCATCACTCCCCTCCCAAGAGGCTGGCAGGGAGCCCAAGACCACAACCCAAAGCAAATCTGGAGGCACAGGCCCCCACATTGCTGGGACATCAGCTGTAATAAAGACACTTGCCCGTGAATTCAAAACAGCAGGACATTTTAATTCCTACCAATTGCAGGAGGGGAGCAGTTGCCGCCACTACCCAGAAACTCTACCTGGTGACCTGGTACCCAGAAGCCCCACCTCACCCTGCAGGGCAGGATGTGCAAGGGCCTGTGGCTGAGGACAAGGTCCTTCCATGATAGAGTCATAAGTTGGCAGAGCTGGGAGGACCTACAGCCCTCAGAACCCACAGGTGCCTTGACTCAGCAAAGCACAGAATCGTCTGTGCACAGAACCATGCTTGGCCCCAGCGCAGTCCTTCTGAATCAGTCACCGAGGCTGGACCTGGGAATCTGCACCTTAAAGACCCCTCTCAGGTGACTGAGGCAGCCGTCCCAGCACTGGGCTGCTCTGGAAACAGAATCGGTCCAGCCTGCTGGGTTTCACTGGCGGGTGTTAAGGCCCTCTCATTGATGGTTCATCCATTCAGGCGTCTGTTGACTCTAAGAGCATTTACCCAAGGTCAACCCATAAGACACAGTTCCTGCCATTCACGGAGCATCTGGGTTCCCCTGGGGAACTTCTCAGAAATGCAGCTGTCCAGGCTCCACTCCCTGTGATGTAGATTCTGAGGGACTCAAGATCCAGTGGGAAAACCAAAACAAGGCCTGACACGGAGAGGCACCTGGAAATGGATGTCCAGGCAGGCAGTTCGGACCGAGGAGCTAGGCTGCGCGTGGCTTCGTGGAACAAGGGAGGGAGGATCTTACTCAACACCCACCACACGCCAGCCCCCTGACTACCGTTAGTGCTATGCATATCCCCACAGCCCTGCCAGAGGGCTATCTGAATCCAAATGATGAGCCTGAGGTCCTGGCACCGGGAAGCCTGAGCTGGGATTTGAACCCCAACAACCAGAGCATTCGCTCTTTTCAGTACCAGGCTCAGGCTCAGGCAAGGACGCCTCTGTCCACCCAACTGTGAGTCCAGAGACCTGAGAGGTGGCCTTGACCCTTATTTCTTCTTACCCCTTCTGTACAATCAGGCCTGGCCCTTTGTCCTCTACCCCCTTCTCTTGAACTTGACCTCTAACACCACAGACCGCCTCCATTATGACCTGTGGTATTGAAAATACAAGCCCAATCAGCCAGGTCACTCCCTGGCTTAATCCCCTGCAAGTCCTCCCCACAGGTCTGAAGATAACAAATCTTCCTCCCAGGTTTGCCATGAGGCCTTCCAGAGTATCCCCTCCATTCCCTCTCACTCCAGCTCTTTCAGCTCAGAGGCCTTCGGCCGACCTCCCAGGAACACCAGAACTCAGCTGGGTCCCCAGCGTCCTCCAAAAGGCAAGGCCACAGAGCAGGGGCAGCTCTGTCCTACCCACAGATGAACCCTTGCGGACGCAGTAGGGATGTGCGTGGCAGGGTAGGGGGTAGTCGCTGACTGGCCAAAGGACTCCGCAGCTGGCAGCAGAGAAGGCAGGGAAATCAGCAACTGGACAGACAGGCCAGGGCCAGACAGGGAAGGGAAGACTGTGAACACCACAGAAAGGAGCTAGGACAAAAGCCTGGCGGCAGCCGAAAAAACCCATGGAAACAAGGGAGTAATAGGACCAAATTCACATGCACACGCTGTTGGTAGAATTGTCGTTTTCTCTCATCTCTTTGCAAGGCCACCTGCTGAGAACCACCAAAATGTAAAATCTGCCTGCCCACCGACCCAGTAGTTCCAAGTCTACCATGGACACTCACTCATGTAGCATCCTTCTATATTAGCAAAAAAGAAACAGTGACCTCACCAGCCATCTGAAGAATAACCCATCACGGGCAAGTCCACAACCCCTCTTCCCACCCTTGCAGCTGGCTGCGTTTCAGAATTCACAATGTTTGCACCTCAGAAAGGTGACATGAAGTGTGGACAGCATGCTGTGTGAAACACCAGCGGGGTGAGGGATGGCAACCATAGTCAAATACGTAAGCATTTCTGCAGCTATGCACGTGACTATTCTGCTGCATCCTAGGAAAAGCCTCCTATTAATTCAGGCCAGGTATAGTCAAAGGATGAGTTTGCACCAAACTTTTTTGAAGGCATGCTGTTTTTTGAGGCTTAGGATGTCCCAACCAGCCAGCCTGGAGGACTGGAAATGAAGCATGTCCTTCTCCTGTCAGAGAGACACCTGTGAAAGCACCCAAGCCCAGAGCCAGAGATCCCGTACAGCTCACACCATGCCCCGGGACCCCCGAGATCCATTCAGCTCAGAGATCTGTCCCAGCACAGCCACCAGGCTGCCCCAGGCATTGGACGTAACAGACTTGAATTTGTTGCTGAGGATCAGCCCAGAGTGTGGGTGCGGAGTGATATGCCCGGGCAGACAGAGGCGGGTTCCACTTCCTCAATGGATCCTCTCCAACCTAGCCTGTAATACCAGCCGCCGCCACCGTTTAATCCTGGGCTTTGGGGAAAGCTAACCGATGCGCAGGTTCCCTCCTCTTCCAGGTTGGGACATTATAGGGACTCTGAGGAGAGCACCAGATAGATGCACCTCTCCTTTAAACAGCACCGCAGGGGCGTCTGGGTGGCTCAGTTGGTTAACCGACTGCTTTCGGCTCAGGTCATGATCCCAGGGTCCTGGGATGGAGTCCCGCATTGGACTCCCTGCACCTCGGGGAGCCTGCTTCTCCCTCTGCCTGCTGCTCCCACAGCTTGTGTGCTCTCTTTCTCTCTCTCTGTGTGTCAAATACATAATAAAATCTTGTAAAAATAATTAATAAATTAAACAGCACCACAATTAGGAAAGGTCCACATTCCCTCTCAAGCACTGGTCTTTCCTGCCAGGTAAGGATCACGCCAGGGGTGAGAGGTGGGTACTGCTCACGTTGCAGTGTCGGGGAGCGGGGCGGGGGAATGGGTGAAGACAAGGAGAAACACCGGGGAGAAGCAGCATCACGGGGAGAACTCAGGCCTCCCTCCAGCCCATCCTGGCCTCTGACAGCGTTTCAGTTCCCCAGCCTTCCTCCGAGGGCTCGAGACAAAGACTACCATGTATTCTATTTCCCCAATGTATTGATATACATTGATAGATTTCCCCAATCTATCAGTAAAATAGTTTGGAAACAAACAAATAAGTTTGCGACATACACAAACTACACAAATCTTAAGTGTACAACTCAGTCATGTTTGTAGGTACTTATACTCCCATGTCATCACCAACCAAATCAAGATATAAAACATGTCCAGCCACCTAGATGGTTTCCCTGTGCCCCTCCGGGAAGGGGTGTGACCCACCCAAAGGCTCTTTCCCATTGCAGAGTATATTCCATTGCGTGGATCTACTATTCACTTACCCATAAGGCTGCCGATGGGCACTTGGATCATTGCCATGTTTTGAGACTTATGAATAAAGCTGCTAGGATCGTTGTGCGCAAGTTCCTGGGCACTCATCTACAGCTAGCAGTGCTACAGCCTGGGGAGCCTGATGTCCAGCTGTGGTAGACACGGCCAAAATGGTTTTCCAAAGTGGCTGTACCAGTTCCTACCTCCACCAGCAGTACTGGAGGGTTTCACCTGCTCCTTATCTTTAACTACATTTTCGTTGTCGGTCTTTTTCATTTGGCCATTCTGGGTAGACACACAGTGCTATCTTATTGTGGTTAAATTCTTCTAATGACTCCTGAGGCTAAGCACCCTTCCATATGTTTATTGGTCATTTGGAATCCTCTTTGGTGACATGTTTGCTCAAGTCTTTTTTCGCTTTTATATTGGGTTGTCTGTTTCTCATTGGTTGGTAGAAGTTCTTTATATATTCTAGAGATGAATCTTTGGTGGGACGTATGTATTTCAAATATCTTCTCCCGGACAGCAGTTTGCTTCTTCACTCTCTTAATAGTGTCTTTTGAGAAAGAACTCTTAATTTTAATGAAGTCTAGTTTATAAATTTCTTTCCTTCTTTTCCTCACAAAAAGCATGATAGTGCTTTTTGTGATCTTGTCGAAGAATTCTATGCCTAGCCTAATTTTCACTCTTCCCTAGTATTTTCTAGAAGCTCCATGATTTGCCTTCCACGTTTAGGTCCTCAACTCATCTCCAGTTGTTTTTATATATATGGTATGAGGTAGCAGAGGCTGGCGTGTACTTCAAGTTCCATCAGCTGTGACCACCAACCAGACGCAAGAAGGACCGATAATTGGCTTCCCAGACACCCCTGGCTTTTACTGGATCTTGCAGAAGCATCTAATTCTACCTCGCCGCCTACAACCCAACAAAATTCAGATGTACACATCCCTATTGTTTGAGAGAATTTCTGGACACACACCATATACAAAGCACTCTCATCTCAGGGGAAGCTTCCACAAATTCCCACAGTCTATCTTGACAACTGTACACAGGTCAAATCCTTCTAAAATGCAAAACGGTAAAAAAATAAAATAAAACGCAAAAGAGTTAAGAGGAATATGCATAGAGACAATGTCAGATAGCACCTGGCTGTGGGATCTGCTGGGCGCCCGCTCTCTGCATCTGCAGGCTGGAGGTTAGGGGGGCCACAGGGTATGACCAGACATAGCCCCTGTTATCACCATGACCTCAGCCTGGAGAAGGGACCAAGAAAACATGAGGGATGAGAAAGTAAACAGGGAGAAGCACTGAGGGGAGTTCTCCCTTGTAACGTCTGAGCCAAGACCTGTGCCTGCAAAGGAGCCGGCCCTGAGAAGAGAAGGAATAAGAACATTCTGGATGGAAGGAATGTCACACTCAACGGCTGGGAAAGAACAGAGATTGGGATCTTGCTAGAAGGCATGACAGGGAGTGGCAGAGTGTGTAGGTGAAGGTAAGAAAAAATTTGGATTTTTTCCTATGCAGAACTGGAATCCACTGGAGGATTCCGCTACATCTCAGCTATCCTCTTGAATATGCACCACACATGTTCTCTAAGAGGATGAAGGGCATTCAGTCGACTTTGAAACCCTTCTCTCATACCACAGTTCAGCCAGGCAAAGACCTGCTCTCAGCCTTGAATGTGCCGGTATATGCATGTACACACATGTGCACACCCAGGCCCCGTTGGTGATACCTCAAGCTGAGGACTCTCAGTTCCTCCCCCAGTCCTGACTGGGATGGTGTCTACCCTGCTGACTTTTGTGTCTCTGCTCATGATTTTTCAGCACTTAAACCAGCTGTAATTGGGGGCGCCTGGGTGGCTCAGTGGGCTAATGCCTCTGCCTTCGGCTCAGGTCATGATCCCAGAGTCCTGAGATCGAGCCCCTCATCAGGCTCTCTGCTCGGCAGGGAGCCTGCTTCCTCCTCTCTCTCTGCCTGCCTCTGCTTACTTGTGATCTCTCTCTCTGTCAAATAAATAAATAAAATGTTGAAAAAAAAAAAAACCCCAGCTGTAATTGTACTTGCATTCATGTGATGGTTTGATTAATATCTGTTTCCTGAATGAGACTGTCTGTTGACTCCAGAAGGGCAGTGTGAGCCTGTCTTGGTCACCAAGATTTCCCCAGCACCTAGCACAAGAGCTGACCCAAAATAAGTGCTCAATAGTATATATTTTAACTTTTTTTAATGACAAAGTTCAAACACAAACAGAAACAGAAAGAAATGTGCCTAGAGTACAACTTCAATTAGCTCATTCTTTTTTTTTTTTTTTTTTTTTTTTAGCTCATTCTTAATTTTCTTTCCTCTACACCCTTCCCAGGGAAGTAAACCTCAGCCATCGTTCCACTCAATGCACCTACGGAGGCATGAATGAATGCATGTCCCCTAGGCTAAGATCGAGGAGAGCCAAGGAAGTGATAAGTTTCTCCACCAAGTTAGCAACTCTGATAAAATTTCAGGAGACGAGACTGAAACTATTGGCTAAAATGAATTTCCTTTTCCCCATATTTATTGGTCTTTCACTTTTCAGGGCTATCCATTGCCACATTCATTAAGAAGTGACTGTAAAACAAGGAAGGTTACATCTTTCCCATAATCTCTGTCACATAAAAATCTTAAAAGAGCAAATTTCTTTCCATAAAACAAGGCATGTCTTTTACAAACAAGAAAAAATAATAACCCCCACTTGGGGCAATCTATAGTATGCCTATTTTATCTATTGTAACATTTATGGTAACTTGTTCCCAGTGAGCCTGGTCTTCCTGAAGTGCCAATGTGGTGTTACAAAGTCTGGACACAAATGTCATGAACATGATAGTTCCAGTCTAGCTCAGTGAGTAGCGCTCAGTACTTAGGGAGTCTTTAATGTCATCCACTTTTCTATGTCCCAAACACCCATAAGAATGACCCGACATGCTAGAATGCAATCCTATCTCATGTCCTTTTTGTTGTAAAATATAGTATCTGTATTTTCTAACTTTTTTCCTAAGCTCTTCTTTCCTAGAGAAAATTCTTTCTTCAGACTTATGACCTAGACATAGCTCACATGTTAGTCTAACCTCCCATGAGCATGTGTGTGTGTGTGTGTGTGTGTGCACGCACAAGTGTGCATGTGTGTACTAGCATGATTATAAGTCCAGGCTCCTGAATCTCTGCCCTTTGTGGCCCGACAGGTAACCTCAGGCAAGTTGCTTTACCCCATTAGCCCACTGCCTCTGCTGTAGCTGCTGGGATGAGGTAGAGGCGTAAAGGAGACAGAGTGTGCAGAGCCCTGAGCCCAGCAGGTGCACACCAAATGCTCCATCAGTGTAGCTACTGTGATTTCTATTTCCAAAAAGGAGCTGAAAAACAACTCTGGACCACTTCTAACTTCTGCTGGGGAGCCTTCCTGATGGCCTGCATTGGAAGTGGGCACACCTGCCCCTACTCCCACAGGGCAGGGGCAGGGGTAGCCGAAGCCAGAGTTGGAGGGGGTGTGCACCCAGAGGAAGCTCAGGGCAGGGCAGCGGTGGCCTCTGAGTCACAGCCCAGCCCCTCCCTGCTACCTCCCTTTGTTCTCTGGGGGATGGAACTGTGACTCACCAGGGCTCTAGTCCTGGCCGGGGCCCATCTGACCAGGGGACCAGACTAGCCTGCCCTCAGTCACTAACACTCCATGCACGCAGGCTGGCTGGGGGAGCTGCTCCTGCCAGGCCGGACCCCAGCCAGCAGCAGCAGATCTCAGAGGGACCCTCTGGGCTCTTGTGGGTAGTTTACACACCACCTCCTTTTGGTTTGTGGCTGTTTTTTTTCCCCTGAGTGCTCCATCTTAATTCACTTTTAACCTGTGAAGAAAAAGTCCAAGAGACTAACTGTGATATTCATACCCATTTCATACCCTCTAACTCCTCTGATACTTCTTTGTTATTATAGGAAAATATACATAGCATAAAATTTACCATTTTAGGGGCACCTGGTGGCTCAGTGGGTTAAGCCTCTGCCTTCGGCTCAGGTCATGATCCCAGGGTCCTGGGATCGATGCGCCCACATCGGGATCTCTGCTCAGCAGGGAGCCTGCTTCCACCTCTGTCTTTCTCTGCCTCCCTCTCTGCCTACTTGTGATTGCTGCCTGTCAAATAAATAAATAAAATCTTTTTAAAAATTGACCATTTTAGCTATTTTTAAATGCACAATTCAGGGGCAGTAAGTGCATCACACTAACCATCACCACTGTCTGCCTCCAAAACTTTTCATCATCCCAAGCAAAGGCTCTGTACCCACTAAACTATAGTTCCCCCTTCTCCCCTCCCCTGGCCCTGGTAACCTTTGGTCTATTTTCTGCCTCCAAGAATCTGTCATTTGAGGAATCTCATGTAAGTGGAATCACACAGTTTCTGTTCTTTTGTGTCTGGCTTATTTCACTCGGCATATTTTCAAGATTCACCCCTGTTGTGGCAGGTGGCAGAACTCCCTTCCTATGGCTAGTAATACTCCAATGTATGTAATTACCACATCTGTCTATCCACTCATCTGCCAACAGACACTCGGGTGGTTTCCACTTTTTAGCTACTGTGCATAACGCTGCTATGAATACGGGTGTACAAATAAATGAGTCTTTCTCTCTAAACAATTCCCTGAGGTGGGCTGTGATTACTGTCATCCTCAGTTTACAGACAAGGAAACTGAGGTTACCCCTGTCAGAGGGCGGTGCCAGCATCTGAACCCAGACTGATGACATTTTTACCTTGTTTCTTCAGTTGTGACAAAGAAATGGAGCTGCTCAGCCCCCATGCATTTTCTGTCCTGTACAATGCCTTACTGAGGTCTGTAACATCGTTCCTTGTTCTAGCCTAAGTTCCACTGAGAAGGGGAATGGGGGAGATGCTGTACTAGTAGAATTAGTCTAGACTCCCTCCTTGCAGGGAGAAACCCAACTCCATCTAGACTGGGGAAAAGGGGTATTCGTTGGAAGGATAGTGGAAAAGCTCAGTCAAGTGACGGCATCCAAAGATGATGTACCCAAGCTGTCACTACTCCAAGTCAGGGGCCCTGTCCTTACTGGTCTGAACCTGGGTGCTTCTGAGCATCTTCTCTGTTGCTTCTGAGCAAGTCAGGGTGAGCTGGGAGAAGCCCATGGCCTGGCCGGGCAGGTTCTCTATGTGGCCCTGAGCCAGTCATCACAGCCAGTGGTGGAGATCGCGATGGACCCAGCCCGGGGCCGTGGCCCCAACCCAGGCTCGGGAGAATGGAGACTCCTTCTCAAGGAGAGGGAGGGAGGCTTGGCAAATGCCTAACACAGACGCTCACTGTGGTGCAATCTACAACAGCAACAAATTGGAAGCTGCCCAATAGTCCTGAACAAAACAAGGTTAAATAAATGAAGTTGCTACAACTCAGGGAAACATGATGTACTGTTTAACAAGTAATAATCATGAAGAGTACCTAGCAACTTAAAAAAAGAAAAGAAAAAAGAAGTTTGTACAGGAATGCCTGGTGGGAAAAGTCGGGAGACACAGACATACACATATACCTATCTCTATGAACAAGTCGTAGGTAAGAAAAAATACAGGCAAGCATTGTATCATAATAGAAGAATCATAAATGACTTTTTATCTCTAATTTCCCAATTTTCATTTATTGGTTCAATAAATATGCTGAGTGTCTACTTGGTGCCAGATGAGGTGCTGGGGATCCGGCAGAGAAGAGAACAGAAGGAAAAAACACCATCCTTGTGGAATTCACTTTCCAGTGAGGGAAGCAGACAAAAACCATATCCCCTATGCCGGACAGTGACAGGAGTAAGGAGACAAAATAAATCAAGGAAGGGAGAGAGGGATATTGGGGAGAGTGGTAATTGTTTAGACATGACAGTTAGGGAAGGAGATATCTGAGTAAAGGCTGAAGGAAGTGAAGGACCAAATTATGTCAACGTCAGGAGAAGAGAAATCCCCGGCAGAGGGAACAGGAAGAGCAAAGGTCCTGGGGCATCCAATTAGAGGAGAGCATTGAGGCTACTATGATTCAGCTGGGGTAATGAGGGGAAGAGTGAACTAAGGAAGGAGTAATAGAAGAAACACAGCCAGATCACGGTGGTCCTGTAGGCCACTGTGAGGACATTAGCTTCTGCTGTTAAGATGGGAGCCCTTCAAGGGTTTTGAGCAAAGGAATGGTAATCTGCCCACTAAGCGTCCCTTTAGCTGTGAACTGAGGACAAACTGGAAGGAGGTGAGAACCGAGCTTCGGAGACCAGCAAAGAGATCACCACAGTCACTCAGGTGAGAGGGGAGTGTAGTTTGGACAATGGGTGAAGAGTGGCCACGTTCTGGGTATAGTTTGAAAGTACGAACAGTGGGATTTCCTGATAAGAGTCAAAGATGACAGGCTTTGGGTCTGAACAATCAGAAGGATGAAATTGCTGTTAACTGGCAGGTGGTTAGAGGACCAGCAGAGCAAGGTGCCCTGGAAGTCAGGTAAAGAAAGAGCTTCAAAGAAGAGAAAATGCCCATCTGGATGGGGGCAGAGCCTGAGAATATGCCATTGGGATGAGCAACATGGCAATGAGCACAGACCTGGGCAAGAGATGTTCATGAGGGGAACCCAAACCTAGCTGGGAATCACGGGTTCCCAGGAGAACAGGACAGCAACATTATTCCAACAGCCAAAAGGTGGGAACAACCCAACTGTCCTTCAGAGAATGAATGGATAAACAAAATGTGGCATATACATACCAGAGAGTATCATTCAGCCTTAAAAAGGAAAGGCATAAGGACACCTGCTACAACATACATGAACCTTGAAGACGTTATGCAGAGTGAAATAAACCAGCCACAGACAGAAAAGACAAATAGTGCCTTGTTTGTATTGATGCCATTTATGTGAGGTATCTAGAGTTGGTAAATGCATAGAGACAGAAAGTAGGGTGGTGGTTACCAGGGACTGGGGGGAGAGAGAAGTGGAGAATTGATGGGAACAGAGTTCCCATCACCCAAGATGAAAAAGTTCTAGGGGTTTTGCACAACAATGTGAATACGCTTAACAAGACTGAATTGGATGCTTAAAAATAGTCATGATGGTGAGTTTTATGTTACATGTATTTTATCACAATTTTTTTAACAAATGAGAGGGGAAGGGAGGCAGAGGACAGTCAGCAAGTCCAAACAATTCTTTCAAGACGGTTTACTCTAAACTAAAGAGAAATGGGGGCATAAGTAGGAGGACAAGTGAACAGAGGGTTTTGGTTGTGGGTTTTTTTGTTGTTGTTTTTTTTTAAGTTGGGAGAAATAACAGCATGTTTGTTTTCTGATGGGACTGATCCAGCAGGCAGTGTTCTCAAAGGTTTAAATTATTTCCAAAAGAAAAGCTGTATTTTTGGGGGGTGATGAAAATGTTTTGGAATTGGATAGTTGTCATGGCTGCACAACCCTGCAAATACACCAAAAACTACTAAGTCACACTTTAAAAGAATCAGTTTTATGGTATGTGAATTATACGTTAATAAAAATCAGAGAAAATGAAAAACAAATAATAAATCTAATATTGTCTGGATACCATGGACTCACAGACAGCCTGAGTTCCCACCCAAAGAGCCCCAGATAGTTTCTGTGGCCAGTGGCCCACGGGTCACTCGGTACCTTGTAGCACAGGAGAAGGGAGCAAAGTCTTCCAAGTTTAGGCTGAGCTACAAATGCTACATCAGCACACAGCCTCTACAGAGAAAGCCACTGAACAAGCCCCCACTGGCTGCACATAAATGGCTCTATTTACTTGGAGCCATGAACTCTCAGGTCTCTGGTGTAAGAGAGAAATGTAAGAAAAATGCACTCAACTCAAAGCAAGAAAACCTGCACCTGCCACCCCCTCCCATCTGCCAACCCATGCCATGGTTGTCTAACTGCATGGGAACCAGGGATGGGCTTTAGGGGGCGATCAGTCATGGGTGGGGGGGGAATTCTTTCTGAAATGTCCTTCTATTTGTAACACTGTCACACTCAAGCTTCCCACTCACTGCCTTTTTCCTTTCTTCGGAACAGTATCTTGCTCCCTGTTATGCTTAATTTTATGTGTTGTCTAGACCATAATACCCAGATAGCTGGTCAAACGTTATTCTAGACGTTTTGTGAAGGTGTGGGTATTTTTTTAGATGACATTAATATTTAAATCAGTAGACTTTGAGTAAAACAAATTGCTCTTCATAATTTGGGTGGGCCTGATCTAATCAGTAGAAGGCCTTCATAAAACAAAGATGGACCTCCTCCTCTAGCAAGAAGGAATTCTGCCAGGAGACTGCCTTTGGACTTGAACTGCCTTCCCTGCCTCTCTAGCCTGCCAGCCTACTCTGCAGATTTTAAACTTGCCAAGCCTCCATACTCACATAGGGGGACTGTCACTTCCTTTAAATATATATATCTCTCTCCCTCTCTTGCTCAGTATATCTGATTTATCAATATACATATATCATATATATATGGAGACCAGAGAGTGAGGGAGAGTGGGAGAGAGCATACATGCCATTGTATATAACATATATCATTATAAATTATACACATCATATATTATATATGTACACATTACACATCATTATATATTACATAATATATATTATATACTTTTATATATTAACATCCTGTTCAATTTGTTGGTTTTGTTTCTCTGGAGATCCCTGACTAATACACCTCCAAAACTATTTACTTTCCATTGTAAATTATCCCTTATTATCTGTACTTGCACGAAATTTCAAGTCATCAGATGATTAAGAAGATAAAAATAAAAAGCCTACGTGGGGAACCTGGGTGGTGCAGGTGGTTGAGCCTCTGACTCTTGGTTTCAGCTCAGGTCATGATCTCAGGGTCATGGGATCGCCCCCCACATTGGGCTCCCTGCTCAGCATGGAGTCTGCTTGGGACTCTCTTTCTCTCCCTCTTTTCCTGCTCCCCCCACTCCCTCTCTCAAAATAAATGAATAAATCTTTTTTTTTCCAAATATTTGATAGACAGAGAGAGGCAGGCAGAGAGAGAGAGGGGGAAGCAGGCTCCCTACTGAGCAGAGAGCCCGATGTAGGGCTCGATCCTAGGACCCTGGGATCATGACCTGAGCCGAAGGCAGAGGCTTTAACCCACTGAGCCACCCAGGTGCCCCTAAACGAATAAATCTTTTTAAAAAAATAAAAAACCCACAAAATAAAGCAACTGAGGAAGAATAACATCTATGTATTGATCAAAGCCATCATAGTGGATATATGTGTCTTTAAATGCAACTTTAAGTCAAACAAGTGGTATTAATTTTGTATCCACTTTGTGGCTACCTTTTCAATCTGTAACAACTCATTAGGATATTAAGAGGCACCTGGTTGGATCAGTTGGTAGGGTGTGTGACTCTTGATCTCAGGGTCATTAGTCCAAGCCCCACACTGGGTGTGGAATCTACTTTAAAAATAAATATTTTTTTTAAAGGATAGTAAATTATACCTTCTTCCCTAATCATTACAGGAGACAGGTACAAGACCTGGGTTCATGCCATGAACTTGTAATAGGACTTAGCCTTTCTGGGTTCCATCCCAGCTCCACTACTCACTCACAGTGTGACCCTGGGCAAGTTACCTCTCTGTGCCTTTTGTTCCCCATCCAAAAATGAGGATAACAGTACCCTCTCCCTGAGGTTTTTGTGAGGATTAAATGAAATAATACATGTAAAACACACAGCAAACCATATAGCACAGAGTTTTTCAAACAGTAGATTTTCCCCTATTTGTGAAATAAATCTAGTGGGTCTCACAGCCATCATTTAAAAAAAAATCATAAATCCACTAATGTAGCAAAGAATGACTGGAGGACATTAAACAATACATAAGATAAGTATTATCTCACCAAACTTTCATTCTGGATACACATGTGCTTGCACACACATGTGCACTCATACATACAAATACACCAAGTGATAGCCTATAGATTTATTTCTTACAGTGGGTCACAGTCAAACACAGGTAGGAAAAGCCAGACTCCCACCATATAATAAGTGCTCAATAACCTTCGGTAGCATCATCATTATTATCTCATTTGGAAAGATAATATAACTTTCTTTATTAGCGCAAGAAAACAGGGTTGCTCACCCTCATATCACCTCTGTCACTCATTTGCTGCCGTGCTGTTTAAGAGTCACCCCACCTCCCTAAACCCACTTGCCAACTCTCTCTCCTCAAAGGCTTGGTGGTCATTTAAATATTTTCTGACTCACAGGGCTGGCCAAGGATTAGTGAGGCCCTGCCCAGCCCAGAACAGATGAAATGCGAGTGATCTGTTGAGAAAACCACTGGAGTTTGCAAGACGGCACAGGGTTTTTGTAAAATTAAAGCCAGGCTGGGGCGAATCTGTCCCCTGCACCCCCCTGGGAGGTGTGTCATGGGAAGAGGTTACACAAGGGCAGCTGAGCCGTATCTTCGGAGACTGGAACTTCAGCTCCGTAACACGCTTCCTTGTTCTGGGCCTGGGTTGTATCACTGTGTTTTTCCCCTAACTTTCCATGTGCACAGGCATGCACCCACACCCCACACTAAAGAATGGAAGTAAAATCCCCATGAACAGCTTGATCTAACAGATTGGGTAAAGGGAACCTGCTAAACCACAGGAACTTGGGTTCTGAAGATCTCAAAATAATTTCCATTGCCTATCATGTTCTTCCCCTCCAGAAACAAACTAAAAATCTCCGTAAATTAATACTTTTTTTTAATTCCTTTTTTTTAAACTGTGTTTTGTTTTGTTTTTGGAACAACAACTCCCCTCTCTCACACACAGTAGCACCATTTTGTTTAAAATGGAGCCCCTCGCCCCAGCAGAGAGCACGCTGAGGTGGAGTGGGTTAGCATCTCCCAGTGTAGTTCCCTGGGCTGTTCCTTCAGTTTGGAAAAGCAGTTTGTTGGCACACACGTAGGCACTTCACTTTTCACTTCTTCTTCTGTAAGAACACAATTGTGGACTTGTGCCAAAGCATGACATCTGGAATGCATAAGTGCAGGTAGAGGTGTAAACTAATCTTCTATTATGTGATAGTATTCCTTTCTTATTTTTATTCCATTCTTTAAACCATGATGCCAGTTTGGCGGGGAGGAGGCAAAAACTGCTTTAGCAGAACCCTTTCCTTAAATGAAATCCTGGCTCTGCTCAATAGATGAAACAAGTGAAAATGCAGCCTCACTCTGATACCCTCCAGCACTCCCTGGTGCCTCCAGGGCTGGGGGGCCAGGGTTGGGGGAGGGGGCGGGGAGTGCCAGTTCTCACCAGGATTCTGGTGAGGCAGGGAGTATGGGAAGATCTCTAGGGCTCACCATCACGCCCTCAGGTAAATGGAAGCCAGGTCTACCATTAGCTCAGTCTGTGCTAGAGGCATTCCCATTTCACAAGTTCAGGAGATAAATGTTTTATCCGAGGTCTCCGGACTTAGATTAGACAGGACACTATACTTACCACTTTCTTCAACAAGGAAAAGAGATGCTGATGTCCCCAAGTTTTGTCTCTGCAATCAGAAGTTCCCTATTAAAATCTTTTTTTGCAGGGGTGCCTGGGTGGCTCAGTGGGTTAAAGCCTCTGCCTTCCGCTCAGGTCGTGATCCCAGGGTCCTGGGATCGAGCCCCACATCGAGCCCCACATCGGGCTCTCTGCTCAGCAGGGAACCTGCTTCCCGTTCTCTCTCTGCCTGCCTCTCTGCCTACTTGTGATCTCTGTCTGTCAAATAAATAAATAAAATCTTAAAAAAAAAATCATTTTTGCAAAAACTTGACAAGCTGATCCTAAAATTCATATGGGGACCCAGAATAGCCAAAACAATCATGAAAAGGAACAAAGTTAGAAGACACACTTCTAGATTTCAAAAGTTACTGCAAAGCCTGGGTGACTAGGTTGATTAAGCATCTGCCTTCAGCTCAGGTCATGGTCCCAGAGTCCTGGGATCAAGTCCCACATGGGACTCTCTGCTCAGTGGGGAGCCTGCTTCTCCCTTTCCCTCTTCCCTCCTCCTCTGCTTGCTCTCTCTCACACTCTAACTCAAATAAATAAATAAAATCTTTAAAAAACAATAATAAATAAAAATTTAAAAACAAATCAATAATAAATAGGCAACCCAATTTTTTTTAGGTTTTATTTATTTATTTGACAGAGAGAGAGATGGCACAAACAGGGGGACCAGGAGAAGCAGGTTCCCCACTGAGCGGGGACCCAATGCTCCATCCCAGGACCCCAGGGATCACAACCTGAGCTAAAGGTACATGCTTAACCGACTGAACCACCCAGGTGCCCCAACAACCCAATTTTTAAAAATTGGTGAAATATCTGAAAAGACACTTCTCCAAAGAAGATATGCAAATGGCCAATAAACACATGGAAAGATATTCAACCAAGACAATATTAAAGAAGAACAAAGTTGGAGGACTGCCGCTACCAGACTTCAGGACTTATTACAAAGCTACAATAATCAAGACAGTGTGGTATTAGCAAAAAAAAACAGATAAAAAAACAGAGAGCCCAGAAATGGACCCACATATATACAGGCAACTGATCTCTGACAAAGGAGCAAGGTATTAGCAAAAAAACAGACAAACAGATCAAAAAACAGAGAGCCCAGAAATGGACCCACATATATACTGGCAACTGATCTCTGACAAAGGAGCAAAGGCAAAACAATGGAGCAAAGATATTCTTTTCAACAAATGGTTGAAAACTGGACATCCACATGCAAAAAAAATGAATCTAAACACAGACTTCTCACTCTTCACAAAAATTAACTCAAGGGGTGCCTGGGTGGCTCAGTGGGTTAAGCCTCTGCCTTGGGCTCAGGTCATGATCTCAGGGTCCTGGGATCAAGCCCCACATTGGGCTCTCTGCTCAGCAGGGAGCCTGCTTCCTCCTCTCTCTCTGCCTGTCTCTCTGCCTACTTGTGATCTCTCTGTCAAATAAATAAATAAAATCTTAAAAAAAAATTAACTCAAAATGGATCCGAGACATAAATATGAAATGCAAAACTATAAAATCCTTAGAAGATAACATAGGGAAAAACCTAGAAAACCTTGCATATGGTGATGCCTTTTTAGATATAACACCAAAAACACAATGTCTGAAAGAAATAATTGATAAGCTGGATTTCACAAAAATTGAAAACTTCTGCTCTGCAATAGATAATTCCAAGAGAATTAGAAGACAAACCACTGAATAGAAAAAATTATTTGCAGAAGATACATTTGATAAAGAACTGTTACCCAAAACATGCCAACAGCTCTTAAAACTCAACAATAAGAAAACAAACAACCTGAACTGGAAATAAGAAAGACCTTAACACACACCCCACCAGAGAAGATACATGGATGACAAGTAAACACGTGAAAAGAGTCTCCACATAGGTCATCAGGGAAATGCAAATTAAAGCAACAGGATATCACCCCAAGCCTATTAGAATGGCCTAAATCCACAACACTGACAATACCAAATGCTGACAAAGGATATAAAGTAACAGGAACTCTCTCATTTGTTGGTGGTGGGAATGCAAAATGGTACAGCCACTTTGGAAGGCAGTTTGGCAGGTTTCTTACTAAACCAAATATACTCTTTTTTTTTTTTTTTAAGATTTTTATTTATTCATTTGACAGAGAAAGAGATCACAAGTAGGCAGAGAGGCAGGCAGAGAGAGAGGAAAGGAAGCAGGCTCCCTGCTGAGCAGAGAGCCCAATGCGGGGCTCGATCCCAGGACCCCAGGACCATGACCTGAGCCGAAGGCAGAGGCTTAACCCACTGAGCCACCCAGGCGCCCCTAAACCAAATATACTCTTACCACACATACCAGCAGTCACACTCTTTGGAATTTACCCTAAGTAGCTGAAAACTTCCACACAAAAACCTGCACGTGGTTGTTTATAGCAGCTTTATTCACAAGCGCCAAAACTTACCAGCAACGAAAATGTTCTTTAGTAGGTGAACGGATAAACTGTGATACATCCAGACAATGAAATACTATTCAGAACCAAAAAGAAATGAGCTATCAAACTATGAAAAGACACTGAGGAACTTCAAATGCATGTTACTAAGTGAAAAAAACCAATTGCTACGTACCGTATGATCCTAACTATATGACATTTTGGAAAAGGCAAAACTATGGAGACAGTAAAAAGACCAGTGTTTGTGCGGGCAGGAAAGTGGAGATGAAAAGGTAGAGACAGAGGATTCTTAGGGCAGTGAACATACTCTGTATGATATTATAGTTGTGTGTAGAATTATCATTATTCATTCATTCAAACCCACTAAAGGCACAACACCAAGAGTGAGCCCTCAGGTAAACTACAGGCCTTGGGGCACCTGGGTGGCTTAGTGGGTTGGGCCTCTGCCTTTGGCTCAGGTCGTGGTCCCAGGGTCCTGGGATCGAGCCCTGCGTCGGGCTCTCTGCTCGGCGGGGACCCTGCTTCCTCCTCTCTCTCTGCCTGCCTCTTTGCCTACTTGTGATCTCTGTCAAATAAATAAATAAAATCTTAAAAAAAAAAAAATACGGGCTTCATATGATCATGATGTGTCCATGTAGGTTCATCCCTGGTATCAAATACACCATTCTGGTGAGTGATATTGATAATGGGGGAGGCTGTGCATGTGTGGGAGCAGGAAATATAAAGGAAATCTCTGTACTTTCCTCTCAATTTCATTATTAAAAGAAAAACTAAAACTGCACGAAAAATTAAGTTAAAAAAAAAAAGATGTTCAACACCACTAGCCATAGGGAAGTGAAAATCAAAACCATGATGAGATACCACTTCACACGCCCTAGGATGGCAATAATTAAAAAATGATGGGCAGTAACAAGCATTGGTGAGGATGTGGAGTCATTGAAACCCTCAAGCACTACTGATGGGATTGCAAAATGGCGCTGCCCCTTTGGAAAACAGTATGGCAGTTCTCCAAAATATCAAACAGCGAGTCACCATATAACCTGCAATCCCACTGCAGGTACATTCCTGAGAGAACTGAAAATACACGTCCACACAAACTTGTACCTCCCTTGGGGGAGGTGAGGGTATAGAAAGAGGGGAGATGTGTATAGACAGAGAAAGCACTCTTGGACATACGGCTAAATGAGGAAAAATTCACAAAATGAGCCCAATAGAGGTACCTGGGTGGCTCAGTTAGTTTGGTATCTGACTCTCAGTTTTGGCTCAGGTCATGATCCCAGGGTCGTGAGATCGAACCCTGTATGAGACTCCACATTCAGTGCAGAGTCAGCTGGAGATGATCTCCCTCTCCCTCCGCCCTGGTCCTCCTCTCTCTCTCTCTCTCTCTCTCTTTAAAAATAAATAAAATCTTTAAAAAATTTTTAAAATGAGCCCATTCTGCCGGTTTTTAAAGACATTCACAGGCACACACACCTGTACATCAAAACATAGGAGAAATACCCAACCAGCTGATCATAAATGTTCTCTCTGGAAGCAAGCCAGGGATGCGGGAGGTGGAACTTTACTTTTTACTCCACAATTTCCGATTTGTTTACATTTATGTACATGAAGAATACAAGCAGGAGCATTTCTTTTTCTAGGCAAAAGGGAAGGAAAGAGGGAAGAGGCCCCTGGAGTTGAGGAGTGTGGGAGGTTCTGCAAGGAGCGAAAGAGTATTCCAAGTAGTAGGAACAGCAGGGGCAGAGCTACGAAGGTGGAAAAATCCTCTGGGGCATTTGAGGGGCTGTTGGGTTCAACCGCATTGGAGGGTCCAGCAGGTGACCTGGGGTGGGATGTGGGGAAGATGATCTAGAACAGTCCACCGAAGCGGCCAGGTTCCGAGAGCCACAGGTACATGGAGGCCCCCCCTGTAGTGGGGGAGGCCTGGGAGAGACCATGGGGACAGGAGGGAGGACCATTTGGGCGTGACCAAAACTCACGCCATTTCACACCTGGCATCTGTCTCACAACAAACATGCCCTCGGCTCCATTATCCAGATTTAGCTCCGAATACAATCGTCTCCAAAAGCGTAGCACCCACCCCTGATGAAGTCTCCAAGTCTGAATGAAGAACTCCTGGTGTGTTTGAGCAAACTTTCGTGAGCACAGTGCCGTGACGGAGTGACATGTGTCTGCTTTAGGTCACCAGGGAATGACCACGGCCCTTCCTGCACAGGGGCTGTGACAGGATATGCGCTCTGTGCATTCATCTCCACGGCAAACCCATAAGGTCCAGTCAAGCACTGTCCCCATGCACAAATATGGAAACTGAGGCTTGGAGAGGTCAGGCACTTTGCCCAAGGTCACTCCACTAGTAACTCAATGCTGGAGCTGAGCCTGGAACCAGGAAGCCTCCCACCTCCAGACATATCAATGTGCCTTAAAACCAGCCACCACGCTAGATCACCACCCCAGCTTCCAGGAAAATATTAAGCTCAGAATTAAAGATGGATTCAGGGCTCAGGGCTCTATCCACAGGAGCAGCAAATCCTGATCCATAAGTTATCATAAAGCGGAGGTGGGGTTTCGGGACAAATAACTAACTTGGGCTGTTAAATAACTATTTCAGTCTTGAGCTAGATGAGCGAGGCAAGGCACCGACCAGCCTGCTTTGTCCTTCAACTCTGGCCAAGGTCTCCAGCCTCTCTCCTTGGAGCATTCGGTTTTGACTTGGGCCCCATGTCCAGCTCCGCCCTGAGTCATGGGTCTATCTTGGAAAAGTCAGGAGTCACCTGGGGAAAGAAAGCAATGGCCTCCTCCCGCCTTGCTGTTCTGTGGCCACCAGAGACCCTGGAGCATCCCTTAACCCCCCAGCAAATCCTCACCGTGCCAGGGACTGAGCAGTTGGTGGGAACCAGCCTCTGCCCTCCCAGAGCTGTCATTCCGCAGGGGCTGTACACCAAAGCAAGATCTGTAGGAGAGATTTAAATGCACCCGGCTCTCTTGACATCACTGAATCAGTCTTCTGGGAAGATCCCCCTCCCCTCCACCTCCTCTGATACAACTGAACAGAGCTCCAGAAAGACACAGTTGGCAAATTATTCACCACTTCCCACCTCGCTTTTCTTAGTCAGGAAGATGGGGATACTGAGAAGATCTGTACCACAGGAAGATTCTAGATGATAAATGAGGATGCCAGGCCGGAGCCCAGTAGCACAAGGCACAGCCATTCAGAAGAACTGGCATTTATTGACGGCTAAGACAGTTACTTTTCCACAGAATACACCAATACAAGGGTACACATGCACACATGCATGCACGTGCACACACACAGGCATGCGTGCGTACACACACACACACACACACACACACACTGCTATAACTGATGAGAACCTGAGCTCATTTGAGAGCTGGTAACTCTTCAACTGGACCTTTGCACATGCTATTCTCTCTCCCTTCCATCCCACCCCACCCTCTAATAGAAGGGACTTGTAGCCATCCCTTTCTTTTCTTAGATGTCACTTTTTCCAAGAAGCCTCCCTGTCATACCTCCTTTATGCTTGGCTAAGTAATGTCCAATGATCAGCCAATCAACCACTCAGTGGAGAGAATGGGAAGCGGGCATCTCCTGGTCCATGATCCTACACATTTTCATCACTTCATTTTTTTTCCATCAAAGCTTCACTAAGTAACTACTTTCCCTCTAGGTGGTTCCCTCTAGGTGATGACTTGCTTATGACCAAATGACACAAAAGAGGAGGAGGCCCATGGCTAGGGCAGGTGAGGGGAAGCAAGTCTTACTATGTGCAGGGTTATACTTCCAGCAGTACCCCCGAGGCTCATGCTCATTGCCCAGGTGGCAATTTCAGGAAACATCATCACTCCAGGTCCCTCCGGAAAGGAAGGCATAAGCCTTCTAGACAAACATGAGAGCCCACAGTGCCGAGAGCTTACTCCAGCCATGAGTTAGGATCTGGGGAGGAGGTGAGGAAGGTTCTGCCCACACTGCCTCATTTCCCCTCTCCCTTCCCCCATGAGAGAGACCATGTCCAGGACTCAAGAGCCAACTGGTCAAACCAGGAATTCAACCACAACCTTGGGTCCACATGTGTGGAACTGTCCTCCCCCGGAAATCCACCTTGCTCATTCCTCTAGGTTTCTGCTGGAATGCTGCTTTCTCAGAGAAACCACCCCTGACCTAACCCAATGCTG
Organism: Lutra lutra; assembly: GCF_902655055.1. Classification (NCBI taxonomy): domain Eukaryota; kingdom Metazoa; phylum Chordata; class Mammalia; order Carnivora; family Mustelidae; genus Lutra; species Lutra lutra. Next base: position 197,991,129 of record NC_062278.1, on the reverse strand, counting down.
CCTCCAGGGCAGTCTCTCTGGATCCCCTTCATCGCCATCATTCTACTGACCACACTCTGATATCATACTATAGCTCTACATGTCGACGGTCCGTCTCCGCCACTGGGACGTAAACCCCACAAGGGAGTGACGCTGCCGGCCTTCTTGACTGCTCTGTGGCCACTGTCAGAGCCCTCCCTCCAGAAGTGATTCTTGACTAAATGGAGTAAATGAGCTAAGCTAAGAGGCTAAGGCACCCATGGAGCTAGGACTCCATATAACTAGTCTTCCTTTTTTTTTTTTTTTAAAGAAAAAGTATACCCATTTTCATAACTGAATGAACAGTATTCACTAAAGTGAAGAAGAAGGCAAAACTCCTCTTCAAACCTCTCCAGAGCAGACCCCACTCCACCCACCACACCGGCGATCTCCCACAGAGCAATGCAAACTGACTCAGTTCATCAGAATCATGTATAAAAGCATTTCATTTTCACTCGTTTCAACCCGTTCAGCCTGTGCAAAGTGATCTGAATCAGACAATATTTGTACAAACCATTAAGATAATGCATCCAAGGATGAATTTTTTTTTTTTTTTTTAATATATCCGGGGCCAGGGCACCTGGCTGGCTCAGTCAGCACAGCATGTGACTCTTCATCTCAGGGCTTTGAGTTTGAGCCCCATGGTGACCACAGAGCTTACTTAAGGAGAAAAGAAAGTTCTTCAGCTCACCCCCACTTCACTCAGAGGCTGCTCATTCATTCTGTCACTAAGGACCATTTATTGAGCACCTACTGTATGCAAGGGGCCAGAGTTCAGTGGTAAAGAAGGCAGCACCTCTACCCTCTTGAAGTCTACATTCTCCTGGGTGGATGCAGACAATAAACCCAGAAATAGATACATGAATATGACCACTTCAGGGAAGATGCATGAATAAAATACAATAGGAGAATGGGAAAGGTACCGATAAGGGGGACAGACTGCTTTGGACAGAGTGGTCAGAAGAATCTTCTCCACAGAAGACACATCCAGGCTAAAGGGAAAGATCATGCCAGACTTGAGAAGGAGCGGCAGGAGAGTGTGCTCGGCAGAAGGAAGAGCATTTGCAAAGACTCTGAGGAGTCTCTTCAGACAATCTGAGTTCAAATTTTCATGAACCACATCCCTTCCTAATGGCCCCACCACAGGCCAACAGTCCCTACTCCCTCAGCTTGCCTTCTCCTTTCCCCAGCTGACTTCTTTATCAGATCTTCTCAAGTTAAGGCAGACCTGAATTTTCCAATGGAAGTTATACCCTGAGCAGGGTCGCAAAACGTCATGTGTACACTTCCGCCTCTGGGAGACAGAGGTCATGGTGACAACCTGGGTCTGCTCCTGTACAAGCGGTAAGAGTCTCCCTACCAGCAATGCAGAGTCCCCTTTTATGGGGCGCAGGCCCTCTGCAGAATATGATGAAAAGGGAACTCTCTGGAAATATACACCTGTGCTCCAAACAGATTTCATCCACATTTCTAATCTCATATACATTCCGGGAGATTCCTGGAGTCCCCTGAATCAGAACTCCTGCCTGTGGGCCTAACACGAAAAGAAAGAAGCTAAACTGGGGCAGGCTCCACTGATGGAGGGGAGGGGACAAGATCAGGTCTTCAGGCCCCTAACTACACTCCCACACTCACAGAGATCAGACAGGGTGTCAGCCTACCGGGGGGCCCAAAGCCTGAAGGAAATCAAGTGGAGCCTTATCCACTCCCCCTCAGTGAGGCAAATATCCAGTCACACCCTAGAGCTTCCAGAGAAGGTGTGAGACCCCATTTCCCACCAGTGTCCTTGACAAAGGTCATCTCCAATCTCATATTCTGAAATACATTTTGCAAAAGGCTGCTTAACCATAGGAAACGTTACCACAAAGCCTAAGTGTTTCAGCGCCGAAGGGACACCACTGTGTGAATAATTCAGGTTCTTAGAAAAGGAAGGAGCAAGAGCGCCTGCCCATACCCACCTAACTGGGGAGCTAGGCATGCGGATGCCCTGTTAGATGTCAGCCATAATAATAAGAACAACTACATAAGTAGAAATTACCATGTATCAGGCACTTTAAGAACTTGAACCTTATGCGACCCTTTAAGATTTGTACTATTGTCACCCCCATCGTACAGATGAGAAAACTAAGCATAGATGGGTGAAGTAACTTGCCTGAGACTATACAGCTAAGCCAAATTCATAGAAAAGCTCTCCTCTTCCACACCCCAACCAAGGAAGAAAGCAGTTATACCTTGTGCTGCGCATGAAATGCTTTAACATAAGTTTCTGCGCGTGCATCCAGGACAACTAGTGTTTGGCAGGTCTCACACCTCTGCCCAGTGCTGGAAGCAAGCCTGGTTCAGGCATTAAATGGAGAAAGAGTCCTCTAGGAACAAGTCGCTCTGTTTCAAAAACGCTCAAGTCCCTGAGGAGGCTGAGAGCGCAAGTGCCGCTCTCCTTCGTGGCAAAAGTCCAAAGGAACCATTCCCCCCGCCCCCTCCACGCTCGGTCCACTTCCACACTCAGAAAATGCTCACCGGTCTCTGGCTATGAGGCACCGAGATTCACCCTAACTCCCTGGTGTCTGCCTCCCTCGCCTCTACCTCAAGACCCTCTGGCTGCGCAATTTAAAAAGATGCAGCCGCCAGCACAAGGGCCCCGGGCGGGCCCGGAACCACGACCGCCGCCCTGCGCGCTCAAAGCCCGGTTCCTGGCAGCGAAGTGACCGGCAGCCCCGCGAGCCACCACCAACAGCGCCCGACGCGACGCTGACCTGTGGGCGCCCCACCAAGGCTGGGGAAGACTCCGAGGGAGAGGACAGGTGGCGCCTCCCTCCCCGGAAGTCGTTCCGGGAACTTTCGCTTAAAAGCTCCCAGGGACCAAAGTCAGAGTCTTCGGCGCCAGCGGCGGCCGGTCCGGGATGGCGGTGGCACTGCCCACCTGCGTCGCGCCCAGGCGCCCAAGCGCGCTCCGAGTGCCCGGGGCTAGAGAGCTCGAAGAGCCCGCCTTGGCACCGAGACCCGCAGGGGCGACCCGGCGGTGGGGGCAGGGGTCCAGCTCGGGGTAAGGAGTTCAAGACCGGGAGAATCCAGCCCCGGGAAGCGGCGGGCCCCGGGGCGTCTAGCGGGGGCGTCCAGCCAGGGAGGGTCTAGTCGGGGGGGCGGGGTTCCCGGCCGGCCTCCCGCACTCACCTCCGCGGCGCTCAGCGCTGGCCGGGCCCGGCGGGGCTGGAGAGCGCACCGCGGCGACGGCTGTGGTGGTGGCTGCTGCGGGGGCGGCTCCCCCGGGCAGGGCGGGGCCGGGGGCGGGGCGGGGGGCGGCGGGGGCGGGGCGGCCGCGCCAGCCACGTGGGCGTGAGGCGGGCGGGGGACCCCTGCCGGCGCGCGGGCGGGGGACCCCTGCCGGCGCGCGAGCGGGGTGGTGCGAGACCCGGACGCAGTCACGCCCGGCCGCAGCTCGGCACTTCCCCCTCCGCACGCCCCGCCGGGGTCCCTGGGAAGACTAGGAAGGCGGACGGAGGAGAGGAGCCCGGCCCCCGGGCCGCCCTTTTACCTAATCCAGAGTCTGGCGGGGGAGAATTTACCCGGTCGGGGAAGGGGTGCGCAGCCCGGCTCCCGCTCTCGCGGCGGCGAAGGAGTTGCGGACCCCCGGAGTAGGCTCGCGGGACAAGTATCGGAGCCGGAGGGGACTGGCGACCCAGGGGTGCCCTGGCGAGCGAAGGCCAGAGTCTGTGCATGGAGCTCCGCCCCCGCCCTAAGCTGACCTGCCCCGCGTCGGGTCTTGCCCGAGCCTCGCTTTCCTGGACGGTGGGGGTGAAAATGAGGACGATAGCGAGCTGCGCGAATCTCCGCGCGCCCAGAAATCCTCAGGAAGAGCCGCCAGTGGCCTGGGTCACCGTGCGGAAATAAACAGGCGAATCCAAATGAAACTATTTTCTGCATTCATTCATTCGACAGAAAACGCCTACCGTCCTCAGGACCCCTGAGGACCAGTAATAAAGAATGCGCTATACAGTATATAGCTCTCATGAAAGTACAAACTGTGATGGTAAAAATGGAAAATTCATCAGTACTTGCTTTCATGGTGTCAGGTGTGCATTTTAATTTTTTTTTTAAGATTTTATTTATTTATTTATTTATTTAAGAGAGAGAGGGCGCAGCAGCAGACTTCCCGCTGAGCAGGGAGCCCTACCCCGGGGCTCCATCCCAGGACTCTCAGATCTTGATCTGAGCCAAAGGCAGACGCTAAACCGATTGAACCACCCAGGCGCCTCTGGGTGTGCCTTTTAAGTGTTTGATCTACTTCTAACACTGACAGCAGCCCTGCGAGCTGTAGGAGTTGTGCGGGCCCACTTCCCAGATGAAGAAACTGAAGCTCGGAAAAGTGAGGCCAGCCCTCAAGTCAGAGGAAAGAGGATCAGCCCAAGAATTACGGCTCCTGCCAGGCTGACTCCCGTAAGTGGCAAGAGCAGCCTGAGGGGACCTCCTTCGTTTCTAACCACCACCCCTGCATTCCCAGCAAGGGGGCGCTGTTGAGGACTCCTTGGAAAGGCACCCGTCCTGATAGCAGCCTCTAGGAGGCAGACCTCCCAGCCCCACCCCCCACCCCCCAAGACCAGCCCGAGGTGATCAGAACTGATCTGAGAGCTGAGACTCTTCATTGCAACCCCTGGGTCTTGCTGCAGACACACGCCTCCTAGTTCTGGGTGGCCTCTTCCTGGCCTGCATCCTGCCTTTTGGGCCAGAAATGAAGCATCTTGAGCAAACCAGCTTTCATTTCAACAGCTGCAACTTCATTCCACTACAACTTGAAGGGGACTCCTTGACCCCAAATCCAGGGCCTCCTGACCCACTCATTTCTTGTTCAAGGAACACATACCCTATGCAGTACTCCATTTCCATTTCGGAGAGCAAAACCTATATCCAGACCCTTAGTCCTCAGCCTTTTCCCCAAAACCTCTTTTGCTGGCCTCTCCCCTACCCACTCCACACTATTTCTACCAGGTATGTTTATTAAGTAATAATAAAGGACTTCCACTCCCCGCATGAACCCAGAGCTCAGCAAGGGCTTCGGACCCACAGGTCAACACCCGGTGTTCTACCCAGGCAGCCTTGTCAAAGATAAAAGTTTTATTTCCATTAGCTTCCATTTAACAACAATTTGAGCATCTGCTACATGCCACACACTGTGCTAGGCTCTGGGGAACAGTCGTGAATCTCAGTATGACACACAGTCCCTGACCCCATGGAGCTCACAGCTGATACAGGAACAGCCAGACCCCTTACTGGGCAGTTAGGGAGCTGGATGTGGAGAAGCACACCTGGGGAAGCACTGGCCCCCATTCAGGCAGAGAGAGACTTCCTGTGGGAAGTAGGCCTCAGCTGAGCCCTGACCAGGCAGTGGGTGGGGGAGAACAAGTGATGCGAAAGCCCAGAGGTGGGAGAGCACAGGGCACACTTCTGGGAGTTTATGGAGAGGAACGGGTGTGGAAGAACAAGGCTAGAGAGGCCTTGATGGTCATGGTGTGACACTAGACCTTGACCACTGAAAGGTTCAGCCAGAGGTGATGGGATCCCACTGCTGCTGAGTGAGGGATAAATATACTAGGGGAAAGTTTCCTGTGCACAGCAAAGGCAATGTGCATTATTATTATTATTATTACTAAACTGACTTCCTGTTTTACAATTCAAGGTTTCCAGAAAGGAGAACAGATCTGCAAGTAGGATATGTTGACTAAAATCAATGTAATCCCACAAGGGTTTATACACCACAGCCCTCCCCTTCCACCCACGCCATGCTTGGCCCTGTGGTGGGGAGGCAGCAGAAAGGATTTGGCTCCTGGATTCACTTTAAGAGTCTTTGGTGGGGCGGGGGTGGGGGGACGCCTGGGTGGCTCAGTGGGTTAAGCCACTGCCTTCTGCTCAGGTCATGATCCCAGGGTCCGGGGATCAAGTCCCGCATCAGGCTCCTTGCTCGGCAGGGAACCTGCTTCTCTCGCTGCCTCTGCCTGCCTCTCTGCCTGCTTGTGTTACTCACTTGCTCTCTCTCACTCTCTGGAAAATAAATAAAATCTTAAAAAAAAAAAAAAAAGAGTCTTTGGGGGCTACAAAAGATACACCCAAAGGGAGTCCTTTGGTGTGGGGGTGGAGTGTAGAAGGAATGGCAAGAAACATGTGTTTCTGTCCACCAAGTCCTGAAACTGACAGAGAGGCCAAGACATTGATGACGAGCCGATCTTTCTCCTCCCGACAGTTAGTTCAGGAGGGCCTGTTCTTGAATTCAGCCCCATCTCCTTCCAGCTCTGCAAGATGGGATGGAAAGGGGGCCAGGACAGTCACCTCACTAAATCATCAACTGGGAAAGCCGGGTGTTGGCAAGAGACCCTCACGCGGCCACAGCAAGGCAGGAAGATGTGGTGTGAGTGATGCCAGGCCATGGCAGGAAAGGAGGGGGCGCCAGTGAGGCGCAGGGTAGCACAGGTGGGGAAAGCGAGCAGGTGGGGAGGAGACGCTGAGACCCCACCACCCTGGCCCACCCAGTACCATGAGAATGGATGGTGGCGCGTGACGGTACAGTGAAAACAGTCTGATTATGCGATTGCACTGGTGCTAAAACGACGCAGAGAGGCACCAGGCTGGCTCAGTTAGGAGAGCATGCGACTCTTGTCTCAGGGTGAATTCCAGCCCCACACTGGCGGTAGAGATTACTAAAAATAAATAAATAAATAAAACTTTAAAACTGTAGAAAATACCGAGGGGTTGAAAGAATAACGTAACACCCACCCACAAGCACACCCACCTAGCAATAACCGCTTTGTGTCCTTCATTTGTCCCTCAACCTACCGTGAGTCTCTTCCCTTTGTCATGAAGTACTCTCCTACCACGTGATCGGTTAAGGGCCGCTTATATGAACGTGCCTTCTTGTAATCAGCCTGACTGGTACTTGGTCTGCACCCCATTTCTCAGTATCCAGGACAAATGATGCTTGACCATGAAAACCAGTGTGCAATAAATTTTGGCACACGTTTCTGGTTATTTCCTAAAGATAGACCTGGAAGCGGGGTTACAGGGAAAGACGTCAACAATTCTCCCAGCAGCACCTTACAGACACACAGATGTCCCCTCCCTTTGGGGCAGGGCGGGGAGGCTGAAAGGTGTGGAGCCATCGGTTATGAAGCAGCACTAACCTGCAACGGTCCTCACCCAAGGGATGGGGACGCCTGTGGGAGGATTAAGGTGTTGGTCTTAGTGTTCGGACCTAAGCAATGCTCTGCAAATGGCTAATAAAAGGCTCCTTTGAAAACAGATCCTTTCTGTTCCCATAATCTGCGTTAGAGGAAAACCTGAGAAGCAAACCTGAGCAGGGGAGTGGAAAGACAGAGAGGGGCCAAGTTCAAATCTAACCTGGGCCCTGCCCGGATATAGGATGTCACCATATCCAGAGGGAGGATATGATACAGTCAGGCAATCGCACGGAGCTTGGCAGAGTCGCAGGCCTCTAGCCCACAGGGGTAATTCTAATATGTGCCATGTCATATAGGAATCCAGGACCCACAGGGAATGAAACCCTGAGATAATGCAAGTCATTCAAGGGGCTCTCAGCCCTGGGGATCATGGTAAATGACCAGATACCTTACCTCAATTTGCAAAGAAATAGACACAGTTTACTCCTCCAGGTAACCTTTTAAAATTTGCTAGTTGGGGGCGCCTGGGTGGCTCAGTCGTTCAGTGTCTACCCTTGGCTCAAGTCATGATCCCAGGGTCCTGGGATTGAGCCCCGCATCGGGTTCCCTGCTCAGCGAGAAGCCTGCTTCTCCCTCTCCAACTCCCCCTGCTTGTGTTCCCTCTCTGGCTGTGTCTCTCTCTATCAAATAAATAATAAAATCATTTTAAAGAGATTTTAAACTCTTTTTTTAAAAAAGGAAAAAAATTTACTAGTGGGAAGTGGGCTTACTTACTCTTGATGACATCAGAAACAAATATCAATGGTTTTGAGCACCTGCCATGTACCCACACCAGGCTATGCCCTCTACCTGATTTATCCTCATGACAATCCCATGAGGCAGATACATTTTACCCCCAGCCAACAGATGAGGGAATTGAGGACCAGAAAGATGGGGTGTCTTGCACCAGTGACCGCTGAGTATTAGGGCTGGGGTCCTAAGCCGGTTCAAAAAGTAGAATCAAAGCCCAGCCCCAAAGGAAGGACTCTGTAAATGACAGAGCCCTCCCTCAAGGAGCAGCCATTTTTGTGGACAAGAAAGTCCATCACAGAATCCTACAAACTGAGCAAGTGCCCCTGAAGGCAGGTGTCAGGACCTAGACCAGAGTGGACAGTGGGGTGGAGGACAGTTAGGGAAGGTTGACAGCAAAGGAGGGGTGGAGACAGAGAGAGTGTTTCAGGCAGAAGAAATGATGTAAGGGCCCAAGGCAGGGACACATGAGTGGGGAATCTCAAGAAATTCTGGTATGGCCATAAAGAAAAAAGGAACATACAGAGAAGAGGTTGGCAAGGGGCCAGGTCAGAACATCAGGGTTTACTTCCAAGGCCACTGGAAGCTTCAAGCAGTTAGGGACATCCGATCAAGTAGGCATTTGTTATGGAGGCCATTGCCAGCTGCCCTTCGGAACTAAGACCTCCAAAAGTTAGGAATTCACATCAGTTACTTAGCCCATTGGCTCCCCCAGCCAGGGCTGAGGGAGACATTTAGGGGATCCTTTTTCACAGCCACAACCCCTTAACCTGCCCCAGGTGACCACATGCCCACAGGCAGAGGGGCTTACCACATGTCAGGGTCTGTACCCAAACTCCACCCGGACTCATATCAGCCCTGTGAGGTACTGACCAATGACCTGTCTTCCAGATGCGGGAACTAGGTCTTAACCAAGTCACCTGCCAGGGTCACACAGATCTAAGTTCAGGGTGCCTGAGACCCATTTTAATCACAATGATAAAAAAAAAATTAATACTCTTGCCAATAAGAATGCACAATTATACACACATGTGCAGGGTCATTAAGTATATCTAATTTCAGGTTCACAAACCAAAGGCAGGACCTGCCTGTTTGCATTCTGTGGCCAGGACTGCTCGCCTTTCTTTGCCGCGAGTCCTCCGTGGCCTGGCCTTGCCCAGACTGGTGGGAAGTGTCTGTGGTTTGTCTGAAGGTTGACACCTGCTCGCTACCTGGAATGTGTCTGACCCAGAGCGGGAATCCCCAGGCAAGACCAACCATCCTGGAGGACCACTTCTGTCTCCTCCCCCTTCAACTTCTAAAAAGCAGAGAATTCCCCTAACCTTTTACAGGTTACGGAAACAATCCCAGCTTTTGTTCACATCCAGGGTAAGGCGTGTTCATCTGCCTGGCACAGGGTCCTTGAAGAAGCAAGTCTAGAAAAATGTGTCTCTATTGGGGCCGACAGGTGACCAAGATACAAGAAGCCTGGTGAATGGAACGTGAGCAGATCTCAGACTTCAGTCCGCCGACACAGGATACATATGTTCAACTACCAAGAACCCCAGCATTACTGTCTCAATTTAAGTTTGCCAGGAGCACCTCCCCCTCCCCAAACCCCATCCCTTCCATCCTGGACCAACACCAGAACAGCCAGGCACGGATCCATTCTCTTCTCTTAGGGGATAAGATGCTTAATCTCAGCACCTGACAAAGTCCCTGGGCTGCAACTCCTCTGAGCAGGGAACTGTCTCCCACCCATTTCCATCTGACCTCCACAGAACCCAAGTCTTGTTCTTCCACAGAGTGATTAGTAAGTCACTATTTCTCAAGTGCCAGGCACTTGACAAGCTTGGCCACGGGTGTTTTATGGACCCCATCTCATCTGAACCTCACAATAACCTCCATGCAGTGGGTCTTCAGTCCCGTCCCACAGATGGAAAAACAGGCTCAGGGGCGCCTGGGTGGCTCAGTGGGTTAAGCCGCTGCCTTCGGCTCAGGTCATGATCTCAGGGTCCTGGGATCGAGCCCCGCATCGGGCTCTCTGCTCAGCAGGGAGCCTGCTTCCTCCTCTCTCTCTCTGCCTGCCTCTCTGCCTGCTTGTGATCTCTGTCTGTCAAATAAATAAATAAATAAAATCTTTAAAAAAAAAACAAACGGGCTCAGAACAATCAGGTTTCTTGCCCACACTCCTATATATACAAAGAGACAGACTCAGGAGGGAAGGGATCATGTTTGCATCTTAGCCATTACTGTATCCCCACTACATACTTCAGACTCTGAGATGCAAGAGGGTTGTGTCATCTATAAATGTGAAAACTGGTGCAACACTCCCCCCCCCCCCCCAGAAAGAGGCTGGGGAGCCAAGCTCACTGATCTTGTATTACTTTCCCTTAATCCCAAAGACTCTATTTGAATTTTTATCTCATTGCAAAAGGCCTTACTGGGGTTTGTGTCCTTCCCTCCTTCACTGCATCCTCTACCTACCCTATTCTTGGACCACTTCAGATTTTGTTCCCGTGGACAGTGAGGACAGGATATGCTGGGGGTAGGGGTGGGAAACGGGCATCTGTTGAAGACCCACTGATGGCCAGGACAGCAAAGATGTATTTCTACATCTCCCCCCTCCATCTGCTTAGCTTGTTGTCAGTAGTCTCTTATTCAACCAAAGCAAATGAAATTCTAATTAGAGCCTGCAAGGGAAGCTGGTCTTTGCGCCCTTTAAGTCTGCATTTCTAAAACAAAGTAAAACCAGTTGCCCCACAGATGTTGGCAATTGTAAGAACGCTGAACAGGAGGAGCACCTGGCTCCGTCGGGAGAGCATGCGACTCTGGATGGTGGGGCCATGAGTTTGAGCCCCGTGCTGGGTGTAGATAGTACTTTAAAAAAAAAAAAAGATAGGGTTGCCTCGGCTCAGTTGGTGGAGCGTCTACCTTCAGCTCAGGTCATGATCCCAGGGTCCTGGGATCGAGCCCCACATCATGCTCCCTGCTCAAGTTCTTTCTCTCCCTCTGTGATCTCTCTCACTCTCTCAAATAAATTAAAAATAAATAAATAAATAAAATGGAAAGAAAGGAAAAAAGATAGAAAAAAGAAGGAGCTTTAAAAGCAGACTGTTTTCTACCAGTGTGATAAAAAAAATAGGTTTCTCTGCTGTCCAAAACCAAATCCCCACCCCCCCACTAAGAAAGAAAGTACTTACTGCAGCATCTGCCTGATCGTCTTCCAGTCGAGTCCCTTTAGATCTGTTTGCTTAAGCAGTGTAACAAATTTACTCTCAATATTTGCACACAGGAGGTGAGGGAATGTCTACTGGAAGAATGAGAAGCCACTTTTATTGGATGACAGAACATTCGTGGCTCCCACATCAGTGGCTCTTTTCAACATTTTTTTTTTTTAAGATTTATTTATTTGAGGAGCACCTGGGTGGCTCAGTCTGTTCAGCATCTGCCTTCGGCACGGGTCATGATCCCAGGTCCTGGGATCGAACCCCGTGTTGGGCTCCCTGCTCAGCAGAGTCTGCTTCTCTCTCTCTCTCTGCCCCTGCTCCCGACTCAAGCTCTCTCTCTAATAAATAAAATATATTTTTAAAAGATTTATTTATTTGAGAGAGCAGGGGGAGGGGCAGAAGGAGAGAGAGAAACAGGCTCGCGCAGGGCTCGATCCCAGGAATGCCATGATCACGACCTCAGCCGAAACCAAGAGTCAGATGCTCAAAGGACTGAGCCACTCAGGCGCCCTGCTTTTCAAATTTCTGAAAAGAAGTTCCATTTGTTCTGACAGTTGACCATGAATATCCCTGTTCTGGACTCCACACAGGCAATATGCATCTGCCTGCCAGAAGGCAAGGCAAATGCTCAAGGCAGCAGGTTTTCCGTGCAAGACCTACTGGCTGCCTTCGCCTCCTCACCCTGGATAATGTCTCCCCTTCTCAGAGGCAGAGCCCTCAGAAAGCTGTGCTAGGCACCCAGCTCCTCAGGAAACAGGAAAGATGATGCAGAATAACGAACCATTGCAATCTTAAAACATTTTATTTGGTGCAGAAATGCTAAGGTACAAAAACAACATTTTGCAAATGTCAGCTGTGACCTACTGTCACCTATTTACAGTTATGTACAAATCAAATAAGACATTGTTTTCAATGTAAAAATAGAGCACACTGTTACAGTCTGTCAGTGCTCACTATTCCTCTAAACCCCAGCAAGGACAATCTTAAAGATGAAACCAAGACAAGGACAACAACCACCATGTTCATGTTCCACAGGCTTTCCCCCCTAGAACGTAGTAACAGGGAGCTTCTGTAGTTTAAAAAAAAAAAATTAGTGAAAATAGAAATTACCTACTTTCTAAATGAACACATGTGGTTTTTACAAAAGTTTTTGCTCTGTCCAAACTCACCATTCTTTTTCCTTGAGGAAAAAAACCCAAAACTTTTAAATAACAGTTACACGTTAGTGTGACCTGACAGTAATTTTTTTGTCTAACGGATGGAGCAGGCAACTTTGTCCGTATCGTGTACAAACAGAAGAATGCTTCTTTGAATCTTCTCGACTGAACTTTTATTTGGCATCATCAACATCAGATATGATCATAATCAGATTGCTTTTGTCAGACTTCTGATTGTGCAAAACACGGTGCTGAGTCATTTCAGAGTCATGGCTCCAGCCCTTCAGAAGCCAGGAAAGCTCCTAAGGTTGTCTGCGGTCCCAGCAGAATTTCAGGGAGGAACCAAAGAATGGGATGAGAGGCAACCGGCCAAAATTCCCAAGAGGTCCTCCCTCACTCTCTTTGCAAATCAGCCCTTAGCCAACTGCTCTCCATCTCGCCAGTGGTTAAAGTGAAGTCCAAACCATCTAATAATATTGTGAGTCATCAATTAGAGGTGATGTCTAGAGAGATGAGAAAATAGAATCTAAAACTGGCAGGGAGGGGGAGCTGCCACTCAGAAGGTGAGAGCTGGTCTTGAAGCAGCTCAGGAATGGCATTAAACACATCAGGAATAAGCACCAAGTGTCTGACCACAAGAAGGGTGGGGAGGACGTAACAGGCTCTTGCTGGGCAGGAGGGATGAATGTGTCAACCAAGTAATCATCAAAATGAGTACAGGCAATATACCACTTTTTAAACTGTGCCATCACAGTTTTAAGTAGTAAGAGAACCTGGGTGCGTGAGGATTTCCCTGTAATCCCCATCCTGCCCTTGGCCTTCTCAAGGCACCAATGTGAGTAAGGCACCATGTTCTGTGTGCACGACGAAACTGAGCATGAAGCCGAGACACAGAACAGCAGTGAAAATGATCAAGCGCTTGCGAAACAAGAGCTATGAAGAATGGTTTAAGCAGGCGGGATTATTTACCACAGAAATAAAAACACCAAGGGGATGACTTCACTGGGGTTTTCAAATACATGGAAGGTAACCAGCTGTTCTTCTTCCACGACATGCGGAACAAAAGAAGGCTGGTTTGAATTTCTGTAAGATGTACAAAGAACTATCTGATCAGTGGGGTAGGTTACTGAATTTCCCTCCCTGAAAATCCAGCATCCCATCCATAGCCATATGTCTGAAATAATTCAGGCTCAGACCCCGCTGACACCAGCAGGGGGAAGACATGCTAGATAATCCAAACTTTCTCCCAGGTCCAAAACTCTGAAATTGGAAGCCAAGCTATTGGCTTACAGTCAGACTTCCTTTTGTTTATTTCCACTCTGAGCCTGGAAAAGGAGGTGACATAGAAAGGATGACCCAACACCCCATAAGGACTCCTAACTGATCTCTCAGTCTCAGGAAAAGCTTTTCTCCGTGTACTGTTTCACATCTCCAAAACAGAGTCGATTCACAGATCGTTTCAAACAGAAGACAATGCAAATGGCCTGACTCTGGTGGACACATGGGGATTCCTTGCCCCCCCCCATACAATGTCTGCTTTTCTCTTTAACTCTTGGCCGAAGCTCAGAATTGCACACTGTTTAAAAAATTATTAAGCCAAGAACTAAAACTATAAATATGTCCTTTAGGTTGTGGAATTCAAATGAAAGTTGCTCCAAGTGTTAGGTTTTTTAAATTGGAGAACATAAATCTGATTTTTTGTTTGTTTTGTTTTATTAAGATTTTATTTTTTAAGTAACCCTCTACACCAATGTGGGGCTTGAACTTACAACCCGAGATCAAGAGTTGTCCGCTGTACCAACTGAGCCAGCCAGGCACCCCTTTATAAATCTGATTTTGAAATTAGTAACTGGTTTGCCTTTCTCTTAAGGCACCACAAAACATAAAGAAATAATCAAAACATCACAAATACATTCACAATCATATCAAACTTCTTTGGGGGAGCAAGATGGGGGAAAATGATCTAGCCATCAGCTGCATTTAGCAAGAGCATTTTCTGGTAATACCAGACATCTGTAATTACCATGAATGCTTTTCATTTCAAATCTTATGAGGCAAAGGGGCAAACTGGCAGTTAGTAGGCCAAATCAGGCCCACTCATGTGTTCTGTTGAGCTTGAATTTAAAAAAAAAAAAAAAAAAAAGATTTATTTAGTTGCCAATACCATTAAAAAAATCATTTTTCATATAAAACCCAGACTGTCAGGGTGGCTGGGTGGCTCCGTTGGGTTGAGCATCTGACTCTTGATATCAGCTCAGGTCTTGATCTCAGGATCATGAGTTCAAGCCCCTCGCTGGGCTCCATATTAGGCAAGGAACCTACTTTAAAAAAAAAAAAAAATTCATATCCTCAGCCTCTCTTGAAAAATGGAAAAATCAGTAAACACTACATGGCCACAACTGCCTGGAAGAGCTGCCTTCCTGCAGGTGGGAGGTGCCTCCTGCAGGAAGCACTTGTTTGGCACAGTCCCCACCATGCCCTATGGTCTCTCTGACACTGAGGAGGCAGCTCATTGCCATTTATCACCACACCTTGTTTATCATTACTCCTGGCCTGCTGCATGGGCACCCCCTGAAGACATCCACTACATAAGAGCAACAGTCTTCACAAACAACAGAAAAGGCTAATAACCCTCACATGGGTATTGTCCACCTACATCTCTCCAATAAGGACACAAAGAATAATTCTCCCCTGAAAGAGTCAACTTAGTGCTGAGGCTATTGGGGATCGTGGGGTTTTCTTTTAAGAGAAGTGTATATCATTTCTTCTCCAGGAATAAAATAGCTTTCATTTCTTTTAAAGGATGCTCAATTCTGAAAAAAGGAAAAGTTCTGAAAATCATCTAACTCCACATTTTTGGAGGGACTGTCTTCCTGTTTATTTGTGCTTAAGTCAGGGAATCTGAGATGAGGTGTTGGTTTAAAAAAAAAAAAAAAAGAAGACATTTGCAGCTATGAAGTAGCAAGACTGAACTCTGATGTGTCAACATACATGAACTTAAATTACTACACATGGATTCCAATGTCATGGCTGTTAAAGACACTTTTCGAACAGTGCTCTGGGACTGTCTTCAGTTTTTACTAATGTGTCAACCAAAACCTGTCTCATGACTTTAAGGTCCCATCTCATTTTTGGCTCAAAATGCTATTACCTGGCTGGTCACCCAACATGAACACCTAGGCCTGGACCTGAGTGACTTCTGATTCTTTCTGGAGACCAGTGTGCCTCAAAGGCCCAGGATTTGGCCATCTGGAGGACACTGCCCCTCCTGTGTGTCTGGCCTGGGTCTGTCTAGGTGGTTCTTGTTGCTTGGAGCCAACCTCTGCGAGAAAAGCTCACCTTTACCTGGGTTTCCAGCTCCCTAATCCCTCCCACTCTGCAAAGCTGACTATATCCGATGCGAAGTCCTTTCTGCAGGGCACTGGTGAGTTAAGATCAACAACTAGCTCCCTACCTTCAACTACCTTCAAGACTTGCTTACCTGGTTCCTTGCACCTACCCCTGCTCTCCTGCCCAGAGGACACCAGCTAACTTAGCCACACAAGCCTCTTAGTCTCCAGATCATGGCTTCTCATGGAGACCATCCCTATAGTCTAAGTCTTATAGCCCCAATTTCTGAAAGCCTGTGGTTCAGCAGAACTTTTATCTGAATTCTATCTTACCATTTCCATTATCCGGAACAATGTCAAAGAATGCAGCCCTGCTTAAAACAGATGTTTTGCCTTAATCTGCAAAGCAACTGTTCTCATTCCCAGCAAGAGATGGAAAGGGTACAGAAGAAGAAGAAGAAGAAGAGGAGGAGGAGAAACTAATAAGGCAAAACCACAAAGTTGGGACATCTCAACTTAGTCTGATTTAGGCATTCATACTATGGTTTTGCTACTCGGTATGTTAGAATTTAATTGTGTTGAAACATAAGAAACATTTGTTCTTAAAAATAGGTATCCAAACCCTAAGTCCAAACTAAAACTTTACCTGATTTTTGGTCTAGCACAGTTTTTCCTCTTGCATCTTCAAAAGAAGTAAGTTCATTTAGCCATCTCTCTGCCCATGCTCATGGAGCTCCATTGATGTTCCCCCCACCCCCAGTACTCCGTGCTGCTCTGGGGATCGCTTTCTCAGAGATGCCTCATTTTATGTGCAAAGCTGAATATCCCAAAAGTAGCTCCTCATGGCTCCTTTGGAGCATGCACCATTTCTTGGCCTCAGTCTCTCTGATAATGTTCCAAAGTGAATTTTCATGTTCGCAAGTTCCCTTGCAGAACTTATTCCCAATGGCAGAATGGCAGGACAGTCACGTGTGGGCATCTGCACATGTCCCAGATTCCACAGTGACATGGAACATCTCTTCTCCAACAAGATGCCTGGTTTTATGGGGGAGACAGTTCTGCAGCTCCCTTGTCTCCCCTTCAGAGCAGCTGCAGGAAACCTGATGCTGGAGACAGACAAGCACGTTCTTCTCCCAAGAAGCCGTCAGCTGCCTTTCCAGAACATGCAGTGTGGCATTTGCATCAAAAATACACACAAACCTCTTCTTTCCAGCAAGGCTGCAAACCTTCCCTTCCCCATCTGCCAAGCATGTGCTTGGATGGAAAAGTCATGCCCCGTTCCACCTCCTACCCCTCCTTGAGCTGTTCCTCAGTATCTCCCGTAATATTGATCCTGTCTGCTAAAGGAGTGAAACCCAGGATCCCGTTTGAGTGCTGAGTAAAAGCAGGGTGCTCAAATCCAACAGCACCCACGGAAAAGGTGGAGAATATGCTTAAAGCCCTCAAGGGGACAGGGGTTTCCACAGGGAAGACCACGTCATCGTGACCCACATACCTAATACACAAACAGGATTTGAACACCTGTTTTCTCTTTTGGAAACAGAAATTCTGGAGAAACATCATTCATAGAAACAGAACATTTACTTTTCCTTTTTAAAGCAAATTCTTTCCCCCTAAGCTCTAAATAGCTCTTTTGGTAGAAGAGAGCACAAGAGACAAATCTCTTGTCTGGAACGTAGAACAGAAACACGCAGTGAAACATGATTCACAGGCTGGGTTGGTGAGGGGAGTGGGGAGGTGGGGAGTACTTTAAGATTCAAGAATTCAATGATTAAAGGTCTCCTGTCTTCTTCAGATGCTATTAGAAGAGCACACTCATCTTCGTGACCATTCCCTTCTTCTCACCCCCTTAAAATGAGACTTCTCATTAGTCAAAACCGGCTAGGCAAGGTAAGTGGCCGCCATCTGTATGCACAGCCATATTTCAGTCGATCCTGATCCCTAATATTCCAGACACAGCTTTAGAACAGAAGTCCCCTGAAGCATGAACTCCAGCTTCTAGTAAGACAGCCCAGTTGGGTATTTGTCTTTTAAAAATAAACTTCCAGGCAGCAACGTCTGAGATACTGCACAGCGAACAGAACCCAGGGAAACCTGGCAGGCAGATCTGGCCCCCCCATGATGCCTCCTCACACCAACAGGTGTTCCTGTGCCCTGAGTTTTGATGCTTTCTGCACAATGACCAACCCAGGTCAGGAAATACTGTCGCCATGTTCAGCCTGACCTCACAGCCCCCACCTCAGCCAGCCATGCCCCCACTAATACATAAAGACTCATTTTAGGAAAGGGGATAGTAGACTCAGTTACCTTTTTGACCTTTGACTCAGAGCTCTTTTGGACACCCACAACACTGCAAATTCTACACTAAAACCATCATCTGTAACAACATGGATCCCAGAAAGACTGGCACTTGATTTCTGTGGCTAGAATGGTACTAAGAGTGCTTCTCCCACACAGCATTTCAGTTCAAAGTAGCCAACGGCAAACAGGCAAAGTTTGCAGAGAGAAACAAAATCTGAGTGATCAGCGCAGGTATGTTCCTGCATCTCCGTGCCTGTTTCCTCCCTACCTCCCAGAACCGACTCTAATCCAAGGTCTGACCTAACGGGACAAGCTGCTCTCGGGCCTTATGGATATGCCTTTCAGAGATACCCATGTGGTTTGAGAAAATTGGAGACTTGGCCAAGATACCAGGTAGAGGGATGGGGCACGGAAAGCAAGTACTGGCCCGAATTTCACTCCAAATATCCTTGTCGGAGACCTCAGCTCCAAGTGGACTGCGCAACCAGAGAGAAGAGCTGGGGGACCAGAGAGAGGCGGCAGCTAAAGTGGCAATGCTTAGACTCTACTTCCGTTTCGTTACAAAGGGGCGACCGCGTGGAGTTCACCAGTGTAGCCACAGCAACCAGGGTCTGCTTTGCACGCCCCGGAGGCGAGGAGCTTGGAAGGGAAGGTAGGAGGGTCCTCCTCACCTAAGGAAAGAAGACAGGGGGGAGCCACACGTCATTGTACTTTACCGGACCAGGGGCTCAGGCCGGGCTGTGGCTGAACCTCGGTTTGGACTATGGGCTTTACGAGTGAGGCAGGCCCCCCAACCAAGTCAAGACTGAGCAGTCCCATCCTATTGGCAGGTTCCCTTTACTTGAGAGTCAAGGGCCTGCATGTACAACTCCATGCACTGTAAGGTACAACTCCAGAGGGCATCCTGCTGGCATTCCCTGGGGAGGCCGGGCTCTCCCACAGGGCCCTCCCACTGGGCCCTTTGCTGAGTCAGCTGTGGTGGACAGAACACCGTGCCCACCAACCCCAGGATCGTTAAAAGACATGGCTTTGAAAGCACTGGCACTGGTGAGGGGTGGCGAACACTGCAAAGCCCAACAAACACAAAGTCCACAGACCCTCATCTGGTACACTTGGGGCAAGCTCTGTCTTGGTAGCCAGAGGCCTGTGGAGGTCAGGAAGGTGATATGATGTACACACTGTATGTGGCATAACACTCCTGGCAGGGGCCAGGTAGCTCACCCTCACTTAGCCTCAGTATTCACTCACTGCTCACACAAGTGAACATCTCCATCGCCTAGAAGAAATCGACACTATCAGTGGAGTCGTGCTTCTGCCCATAAGCTTCATTGCCAATGAGTCTGCACCCAACTTAAAAAAACACTTGCATGGATTTGGGAATTAGGGACAAACGCTATGGACTGCATCAGGAACCCAACCCCAAAGCACCCTCAGCTCCCCCGTGCCTTACCCAGGCCGGAGGAGGAGGACACACTCTCTGTCAGCGAAGATGTTTCTGTCTGATCTGCCGAGAGTCCTTCCATTAGGGGCAGGGACAGCTCTGAGGAGGGCACTGACGAGTCGTAGATGCCCGAGTCCCGAGGCATGTCCGAGGGGCTGGAGGCTTTCCCGGCGTGCAGCAGGGGCCGCAGGACCGAGCCGCCCCCTGGCCCGGGCCCAGCCTCTGCATCTTGGTCCAGGCCCATCTGCAGGCCCTCCGAGGGCGAGTTGGCCAGTGCCCCGGGGACCGCAGCCTCCACCTTGAGGCAGAAATCGCCATCGGGCTCTGGTTTGCACATGACCTCATTTAACACCAAGCCCGAGTCAAACTTCTCCAGCACTGGCTCTCGGGAGTGGAGTGGGGGAGGCCGGAGGGGGACGAACTGCTTCTCAAACCAGTCAGGCTCCTCGTCGATAAACTGGTGCATGTTGCAAATGGCGACGTAAAGGGACCGGCCTGACTTGCTGCGAAAGTAGTTCCTTCTGCTCACCTGTCCCAGGTACTGCCCAGGCTCCAGGAAGCCATGGTCTCTGGAGTGCAGGTGGGAACAGAGCTGGGGAAGGTTGTCCATGAGCTTGTACTTGGTGCTCAGGTCCAGGACGCCAGGAACATCGCCCTCGCAGGAATAATCGAAGTACACGGCGATGAACTTGCTGAGCTGGGCAGAGGAGCTCTGCTTGGCCTGACGGAGCTTCTCCGCGATGGCCGCCACCGCCACCAGGAAGAGCTCCCCTTTTCCCGAGCCGCGGCCGCTGCCTTTGTGCTTGTAGTTCTTCTTGTCCACGAAGTACTTCATGCCTTTGGAACACACCACGATGATGAACTGGGACTCGTGGATCTTCTGGATGACCCATTCTCTCTGCCCTTCTCGGCAGAGGCTGAAGTCCTCCCACAGGTCCAGAGCCACCTGGAACGAGAACAGGGACCTCACTCACCTACACAGCCTGGGGCATCGGGCAACAAAAACAAGAGGGTTAGGAGAAGGTCCCCTCGTATGTCCTTTAAGCGCCATCAGCACTGCTGCATGCGGGCTCAGGGATGCAGGATCTGGGAATAGCTAGCGTTCTGTGGGTGACAGTGACATGCCAGGCCCCCTGCATGTGTGCTTGTTTCTGCCTAAAGTGGGGGCCTTTACCACTCACCCCCTACGAGGGAAAAAACGGAGGGAACAGAGCTTCTGGCAACCTGCCAAAGTCACATATCCCACGTGAGGCCCTCAAGGGGGCTCTGAGTGTGCTAGTGTGCCCCTTGAATGGGAGGCCTGGGGCCGGTCTCTGTGATGAGTGCAGCAGACACTTTGTCCCAAAGGCAAAGCTGGAAGGTGATGGTGGATAGGTCTGAGTGAGGGACCCCAAAGCAGGCAGGAAATTCAGCTCAGGTCTGGATGTCAGAGTGGCCCACAGTGCTAGCTGACTCATATCCACAGAATGTGATGGACAGAGAAGACCTCCTTGGCCCGTCTCACAGACCCAGGGTCAGCCATGCTGTTTACCAGTCCATCAACGACCAGAGTGGGGGGGGGGGGTGTGCTGGACTGCAGTAACATAGCCACTGCAGGTAGCTCACTTGTGAGTGACTGGCACTTCCCACCATGATGTCACAGCAGTCTGGGGGTGGGGGGTCATATCCATATAAGGCCTTTAATCCCAAGGAGGTTCTGGGAGGGAGCTGGGGTGGGGGCACCCACAAAGCAAAAAAAAAAGGGGCATGCATGTGCCCCTCAGAGGGCTTCACCTTCTCAGACCATTTTCATCTGATTCTGCTGAAAATGTCTCTTGGCAGTTTTAGTGCCTCTTTCCTTCTGTAGTCCAGAAACAAATTCTCAGTGGCTATGCCTGAACAGGAGCCATAGTCTCTTATGGGGAAGGGGGTTCTGAAATGACTTTGTCTTCCTCTTTGGCTCTAAGGAAGGCAGTCCCCAAGATCCACCCACTCGCTGAAAATAATCCTGAATTGACTTAATTAATTAATTAATTGCCTTAACTCTCAATAGCATTATACATTCTAAAAGCTAACTGGGAGTATATACCAAGCATTTTTAAAATGTTACCATCTTTGACCCAGCCATTCCACTTCTAGGCTTCCAGTTCTGGAAAGTCATCAAAAATGAGGTAAAATTGAACTAGTGACCTCTTTAGCAATATGAAATAACTCAATTATAGTGAAATGATATTATGGATCACTATTTAAAATTGGCTCTTGGGACTCCTGGGTGGCTCAGTGAGTTAAAGCCTCTGCCTTCGGCTCAGGTCATGATCCCAGGGTCCTGGGATCAAGCCCCGCGTCAGGCTCTCTGCTCAGCAGGGAGTCTGCTTCCCTTCCTCTGTCTCTCTGCCTGCCTCTGCCTACTTGTGATCTCTGTATGTCAAATAAATAAATAAAAATCTTTAAAATAAAATAAAATAAAATAAATTGGCTCTTTAAAATTGGATGGTGAAGCCACTCTGGAAAGCAGTATGGAACTTCCTCAGAAAGTTAAAAACAGAACTACCCTACAATCCAGTAATTGCACTACTAGGTTATTTACCCAAAGAATACAAAAATACACATCGGAAGGGATATACACACCCTGGTGTCTATAACAGCATTATCAACAATAGCCAAATTATGGGAAGAGCCCAGATGTCCACTGACTGATGAAGGGACAAAGATGTGGTGTGTATATAGCTACAGAGGAATATTATTCAGCTCTAAAAAAGAATGAAATCTTGCCATTTGCAACGACATGGATAGAGCTAGAGAGTATTGTGCTAGGCAAAATAAGTCAGTCAAAGAAAGACAAATACCATACGGCTTCACTCATGTGTGGAATTTAAGAAACAAAAACCATCCTAGGGGGATAAAAGGGAGAGGCAAACCAAGAAACAGATTCTTAACTCCAGAGAACCAACTGATGGTTACCAGAGGGGAGGTGGATAGGGGAGGAGTGAAATAGGGGTGGGGATTAAGGAGGGCACTGGTCAAGATGAGCACTGGGTGTTGTATAGAAGGGCTGAATCACTATACTGTACACCTGAAACTACTATTATGCTGTATGTTAACTGACGGGTTTTAAATAAAAACTTTAAACAATAATAAAATAAAATTGCAGTTTACATAGAACTTCCAATAGTGTAAAGAATTATTAAATGAAAAGACAGAAAAATCATTCTAATACCTCCCCATATGCAAAACCATATGCATGAGTTCATCTATGTAGAAAAAACTGGGAAGGAAATACACCAAATATTAACTGTGGATCCTCTTCCTCCAGGGTGAGATTACAGGTCATTTTTTCTGGTCATTTTTTCCAGTTTCCAAAATTTCTACAGTAAGTACTACACTCACAATTGGAAGACGTGTTCCCCATCCCCGAGGCTAGTTAATTACAAAACAGAGCACATGGGTCGTCTGAAGACTGTGTGGCACCAACCAGAGGTTCCAGTTGGTTTTTCAGTACCCGCTGGGGTCTGCCCATCTCCCCAGATTCACGCGTCAGCTTTGTAAATAGGCGTTATGGACACTAGGGGGCAGCCTTGGCACATGGAGAGACTGAGAAACCCACCAGCAGGCAGTATCAAAGCACTGGTAACTTTCATTACACAGCCATTGTACAGGTCTTGCATTGGTAAGAAATAGAGTGTGCCCTCCATGAGAGCTTCAAACTTGACTCTAAAATTAGCCCTATGACATAGAAAAGCTACATATTCATAGTTCAACTCGAGAACAGGCAAGAAACCGAGGCAGACCATTTGAGTCCTTGATACATTATTGTTTTCCTTTCTTAGCAAAACTCCTCCAAAGTATTGTCTAAACCCCCTGCTTGATCTTCCATCCTCTCTCTGACCCGTCAAGGCTCACCAAGATGTCTTGAGTGACCACCTCACCCCATTCCTTCTGCGTGTTCCCAGGGCATGGGCCATACCCCTCCAGGCAACTGCATGGTCTTCTTGATGTTTATCAAACTTCCCGCCAGGTAGGTGCCACAAGAGGCTTCTGAGAAGGGTTAGGACCAAGGGTTCGGGAACATTTAGTGCTGGTTATGGGCAGGACAGACTGAAGGAGGAGTGTGAGGCTGACCCCAATTTGGAAGGGGGCTAGGCACTGGGGGAGGGCAAATGTTGCCCAAGGAAGCCTGGAGGGAGGGAGAGAGCGTGGAGAGCACAGGGAGCACATGTCCTTCCCCGGGGGGAAGAGAAGAGACTTCTGATTCCTCACCTCACAGCCACAGAAGTCCTGAAGGAAGTAGGCAAAACACCGGACAACGTTCATGTGGTTCTGGCCATCTTTGCTGGAATAGCAGAGGAAGACCTTGGGCCGTGGCTGGAGCCTCTCCCTGGGGAGCACCGTGGTGTACGAGGACGACTCACAACTCTCTTCATCTAAATGTGAATATATATTTTCTAAATTGGAAAAGAAGATAGGGTTGATGCCTACAAGCAATGCTTTGTCCTGTGCCCTAAGACTCAGGGACCTAATGCCATCTTCAAGAAACAATAGTTGATACACCCAGTCCCCAGTCCCTGGGGTCCCCACTGGAAACAGGACAGCTGATCTCTCCAGTGGAGCAACAAATGGCCAAAATGGGTTGTTCACCTGAAAATGACCTTGGGTAAGCCGAGAAAACTGTCGGGACCACTCTGGTGAGCGGAGAGCACCCAGAAGCAGGTCTTACAATCAAGTGTACCTACCAGCCCAATTAAGCACTAACAGAGCTGACCTTCTTAAAAAAAAAAAAAAAAAGGCAAAACCAAAAGAAAACCCTTTTATTGAGGTATAACCTACAAAGGTAAAGTGCATAAATCTTAAGAGTAGTCTCGGTAAGCTTTAATCTAAGTAGATACCTGTGCAATCATCACTCAGATCAAGATAGAAAACATTTCCAAGCTCCCTAAAAAGTTCGCTCCCGACACCTGCCTCTCCCCTCGCTCATACTTTCAGGCTTCATTTATGTTCTTGAATTTACTACCCTGAGTTTGGGAACAGAATTTGGCCTCATGTTCATAGCTCCTGCAGTTAAAAGTCAAGTATCTTAATGCTAGGAACTACAGAACCCACATGGCCTCCCAGATACCCATTTGGTTGGGGGGCACGGTGGGGTACAGTAGTACCAAGGGCCCGAGGACTCCCAGGGTCCCATTGTTAGCTGATGTCCTGCCCACCTGGGGGGAACACACCACGCAAAAAGATACCTTGTTGTTTCTTGCGGCACATCACAGTGAAGAGGGTCGCAAATGCCGAGATGACAACCAGCGGCACAGTGATGGCAACAGCCCTGATGGGCCCAGCCCATGGGGAATGTGCTGGGAAATGTCAAAGACAAGGCTTGAAACTTAAGCAGCACAAGTTCAAAGAGAATTCTTTTTTTTTCCCCCTTTTTTTGTTTTTAAAGAGTTTATTTGTAAGTAATCTCTACATCTAATGTGGGGCTTGAACTCACAACGCCAAGGTCAAGTGTCCCACACTCTACCGACTGAGCCAGCCAGGCACCCCTCTTTTCCTCTTTTTAAACATAAGCAGGTTCTGGGAGCCCTGACCACTTTCTCTAGTTAGTACTGGTCTGGTGATTATGAAAGGATTCCTTTTAAAGAATATGTAAAATATTATTCAACAGTTAGAGTCACTGGGACAGTAAATATTTGTGAGAATTTTGCCCTGGGAAACCTCACCTCCCACCACTTTTCTTCCAAGGACAAGTGACTGTTTTGTCCCAGCTACACATAGACACACATACCCACACATACACACCAACCACACTGGCCTCCATCTTCCAGGCATCAACATTAGGATGAAAGGAAAGTTGCTTTGATGGAACATTTTTATTTATTAATTTATTTTTGGAAGAGTGAGGTGGGTAGGGGGAGAGGGAGAGAGAGAATGTTAAGTAGAATCCCTGGGCTCAGCACAGACCCTGACACAGGGCTCAATCTCACGACCCTGAGATCGTGACTGGAGCCAAAGTCAAGACTCAGTCACTCAACCAACCAAGCCACCCAGGTGCCCCTGAGGGGACATCTTTTAAAAGAGAGGAACTTGGGTGCCTGGGTGGCTCAGTGGGTTAAGCCTCTGCCTTCAGCTCAGGTCATGATCTCGGGGTCCAGGGATTGAGCGCCACGTCGCGTTCCCTGCAGGGAGCCTGCTTCCCCCTCTCTCTCTGCCTGCTTCTCTGCCTACTTGTGATCTCTCTCTCTCTGTCAAATAAATAAATAAAATCTAAAAAAAAAAAAAAAAAGAGAGAGAGAGAGAGAGGAACCCAAATGCTGTGTTTTGATTTTCTAAACCATGAAGTACAGAAAGTATCAAATAGCATGGTCTACTGCATTCCAGAGCCAACATTTCACGCAGAAAAAAAAAAAAAATCATACC
Source organism: Lutra lutra (assembly GCF_902655055.1). Taxonomy (NCBI): domain Eukaryota; kingdom Metazoa; phylum Chordata; class Mammalia; order Carnivora; family Mustelidae; genus Lutra; species Lutra lutra. The sequence goes on along the minus strand of NC_062278.1, from coordinate 197,965,338 downwards.
TGGCTTTAAGGCATAATGCATCACTTTCCTTGTTGTATTAGTGTCATCCACCAGCTGCAAAACAGAGGATGTTGTATCATTATTTTTTTGAAGTGATAACATCTCAACAGATTTCATTCATTTTTCCATCCGTGGACAGTGTGGGGGCAGGAGGACGGTGAGCTGATGCCACGGATCGTTTACAAGCTGAGACTAGACATTAAATCAGATAAATCTCTGCTTTGCCAACTCAAAACTCTCAACCTCATCACCTTCCATGAATCAAACATTGTTCATTCATTGGTGAGCTCAGCTAGTGAGTTCCATGTTCTAACAATCCTCCATTATAATGGCATCCTATCGCTCATTTTACAGGGCCACCATTAATGCTTTCAGCGGGTGTGTCTGTTCAAAACCACAAACTACTACCAAGTCATACAACACGTGTGTCTCCCAAAACGTTAAGACATGGTGACTGTCTCTAAATAGCAGGGCTGTGAACAAATTTTTCATTTCCTTTTCTATTTTTCTTTTATTCCTATTTTTGCGGTATGTTTGATACTGGAAAAGGAATCTAAAAAAAAAGAGGAAAAATACTATCATTTGCTTGCTTTTTTCAGTGGTATTTTATTTTATTTTTTAAGATTTTATTTATTTATTTGACAGACAGAGATCACAAGTAGGCAGAGAGGTAGGCAGAGAGAGAGGAAGAAGCAGGCTCCCTGCAGAGCAGAGAGCCCGATGCGGGACTCGATCCCAGGACCCTGAGATCATGACCTGAGCCAAAGGCAGTGGCTTAACCCACTGAGCCACCCAGGTGCCCCTCAGTGGTATTTTAGAATTTCACGTATATGGATATTGAAAATGTCAGCAGAAACTTAGAGAAGTATAGGCAGATATAATGGGCAGAACTTTTCCTTTCTGTTTAACTAGCAGTTTTTAGGGACACCTGGGTGGCTCAGTCGGTTAAATGCCTGCCTTTGGCTCAGGCCATGATCCCAGGGATCAAGTCCCAAGTCAGGCTCTTTGCTCAGTGGGGAGCCTGCATTGCCCTATGACTGCCTCTCTCTCTTGCTGACATATAAATAAAATCTTAAAAAAAAAATAAAAATAAAAGTTTTTAAATCTAAATTTTAAAAAAGATATTTTTGTAGTAGGGGCCCAGAGCAGCTTGCCACAGTAGGTAACACAATGGCCTACTAATAAATATTTTGTAATGTAACCACTGGAGAAAGAAGTAGTACAAGGACCCTCAGACCATACCTCTGTCCCCCTGAAAGCAGAAAATAGATCTCCCATATGACAAATACCCTCACTTCCCTATAAAGTAAAAATGACATCCTTAATTTTCTAAGATAGGGACTTTAAAGTCGAGAGAACTGTAAAAACAAAACCTTGTTACTTTTTTTGTCTAATTTATTAACTCAGCCTAAATTCCACTTAGAATCCTTTCCTAATTAAAGCTCCCAAACACCTATTTTCTTTATCCTGTCAATTCTTCACAAATTTATTATCTCTTTGTCCAAAAAGCATAACAACTGTGCCTGCCTTTGTCATTTCCTTGGGTTTCAATTTCATTTTGGGGCCTCTGTGCGCACTGAGTAAGACTCTGGTTTTTTTCTCCCCTTAATCTGTCTCACGTCAATTTAATTCCTAAACCAGCTGGAAGAACCCAGGGAGGAAAGAAGGAATTTCTTCCTCCCCTACAAAGGAATACTGTATAGAAATTCTAAATCATGGTTATGTGGACTAAATGGTTTCATAAAGATATTTATATGAACTATTTTAAATGCTGAATGAGAAACATCAAAGACTGATTACGTACAAACTTTCTAAAAAGCATGTTAAGGACTATGTAAAAATACAACTATGCATTACCTTCAATGGCTTGAAATTTTGGTGTTGTAAACAGTCGGAATTCTTCATGAACTAGATTCACTCTGTAGCATTAATAGTAGGGCTTTCTTGAGTTATACATACCTCAATTATATAATCCCCAGGAGAAACGTTTTGAAGGAGGCAGCTGGTTGTCTCTGTATTTTGCTCCTGCAAAGAAACAACACCAACCCTTTAAAAACTCACTTCTTAGATGACGGTCATCTGGACATCTCTTTTCCCCCAGAGCTGAGGGACACTTGCCACCTGTCTGACCATGTTCAGAATACATCAATTAGATCAATACGCAACCCTGTTTATCTGGCTACACAGGATTTGACCTTCACTCTGATAGGAAAGCCCAGGAGAGCACAGGACCCCCCATCATAGTCTATACTTAGTGGGGCCCTCAGTAGGACAATTTCATTTGCAGACAAGGAACCTAGTTAGCATACCCTTTACTTATTGAAAGGGTAAGGAAAGAAATTACCTGCCCATGTTTGTGCATATTTTATACGCTGTAATTTCGACGGGAGGTCAAGGACAGAGGTGAGAGCCCGCAGGCAAGCAAAACTCAACAGAACAGAAGCACATCTAGGAAGGTGCTAGGTTCTGCTACCATGACCAAAAACCTCTCTTGGTGCTTACTAGAGGCCGGTCCTGTGGTCTTCAACAAGACATTTGCCCCTCTTGCTGACAGCCCTCAGTTTAAGAACTTGGTTGTTGAATTTCTACTTAACTTTGGTCTATGTGTACAATCACAGTAAGCCCCTGAAATCTTAGTGCCTTGGCTCCAAGATGTGATTTTCTACTGACTAGCAGTGTGACTTTGAGCGAGCCAGGTGACCTCACGGAGCCTTGGGTCGCCCATCTGTAGAGTGGGGTGACAGCAGCCTCTGTTGCATAGAGTTGTAAGGATTCAATCAGCATAAAACATGGCAACTGGCACACAGTGAGCACCCAATTAATGTTTAAAAGAGCAGAATGGGGGCCCCTCGGTGGCTCAGTTGGTTGGGTGACTGCCTTTGGCTCAGGTCACAATCCCCAGATCGAGTCCTGAGTCGGGCTCCCAGCTCCATGGGGAGTCTGCTTCTCCCCTCTCATGCTCTCTCTCACTCTCTCTCAAATAATTAAGTAAAATCTTTTAAAAATAAAATAAAATAGAGCAGAATGAACTAGAAATACTTAATTCTTCTGGTTCCTTGGTAATACCTTTCCCAGGCTTCATCCCCCGTGGGATAGCAGGTGTGTAGATAACTGGAGAGTCAGTGTTGTCCCTGAGACCTAACATTCTGGATTATCTACCAATTGCTGGGATAAAGCCTCATGTTCACGTTTGAACCATCCAATTCCAAGGGCACAGGGGTCACTTTAAAACATGTATTAGGGGCACCTGGGTGGCCAGTTGGTTAACTGGTTAACCTTTGGCTCTGGTCATGATCTAGGGGTCCTGGGATCGAGTCCCTGCATCAGTCTCTCTGCTCAGCAGGGAAGTCTGCTTCCTCCCATCTCCCTCTGTGCTCTCAATCTCAAATAAATAAATAAAATTTTTTAAAAAATAAGAGAATAAAAATAAAAACAATGAGAGAGAGAGAGAGAGCATGGGAGGGGGGAGCCCGATGAAGGACTTGATCATGGGACTCCAAGGTCATGGCCAGAGCTGAAGGCAGTGGCCTAACCAACTGAGCAGCCAGGCACCCCCCCCCCCGCCAAAAAAAAAATCTTTTAAAAATAAATAAATAAATAAATAATGCAGTGTTCCTGAATGTACGCACAGCAGCAGCTCACCTGTTTACAGGTCTTTCTCCTGAAAGGCACTTCATGCTTGAGCTTATAGTGAAGATAGAAGAAACGGAAGCCAAGGTGTGTGGTGCGGGATCAAAGGACACCTGCATGTCCAAACCGTGCTGAGTGATGTTCAGGTTCCGAGGCTTCCAGACTGGGAGGAGGAAGGACCAGAGTGAGCACCCAGGGCCCCCCCCAGACACCGCCGTGTGGGCAGGACCTGACGGACGGGACCAGCTCTACTTACACGGCTTACAGGCCAGGTTGTCCGGCTGCAGCAACAGGTCGCAGGCTATGAAGAAAGACACAAAGTTTTAGTTTCCACACTGTTTGACATTTTCCTCATCCAAAAGGATGAGGCTCTTTTTATATCTTATAAATAAAATACATATATTTTATTTATAGATATAAATTTATTATATATTATATATACAATATATAATATATATATATATATATATAATATACTATAAATATATATATAATATAATATTATTATATATTATAAGATATACATTATCTTATAAATAAAATACATAAGAAAATAAAAATGTTGGATGTTCAATAAAATATAAATACACGGTGCAGGGTTGTGTGGGGAAAAGTATAAGATATGCCAATCAGCAAGGATTTTCAGTTACAGTGTAGTATAGCTCATGAAAATTTAAATTAGACACATAAAAATATTGAACGCACTTCATTTTATGCCAAATAAATGGAAACAGTGTCAAGTCACCCAGACTCTTGAAGCTTGTCGAGCATGACAGAGTTTCAAGGTCAGCAGCCAAGGGCAGGAGGACTGTGTTCAGGCTGCTGCCACAGACTCTGGTTTAGCTGCGAACAGAAATAAAGCCAGCCCCTGCTCCTCTGTCCGGGGGTTTAAGCACAACAGAACTCTGGAGTGATGCTGGTAACTGTCCTGGGATGGCTGTGACCTTCACTAGCAAATGCTCTGATGGAGTCTAAAAATGGCATCGAGACATCTACCAGGTAGTAGCACCAAACCAATAGGGCTTGGAAGCAGGGCTTAAATGTGATGCTAACACAGTAAGAGAGACCCAAGAGCTGGTCCAGGATGCCATGCTGCTCACCCAGGGAGAACCCTCCGGCGAATGCCCACACAACGCCAAGAAAAGCAAGGCAGCCTCCAGATCCCAGGGCACCGAAACAGTGATAAAATTCCTTCTTCTGCCTCTGCCTCACCTCCAAATAGACATGTTGATTCTGACGGGAAAAATTAACCTTCAACTATGTTAATTCTGATCAAAGCGAGCTTTTCATAAATGCATCCGAATCCTCTAATTGGTTATATATGCCAGGCATGGTGAGATCTAACATGCACATAGTCTTTGCCCTATGGAGTCCTATTTTGATTAAGAAAATGAGACCAAGTGTTATAAAATAACTTTGCTGCACAGAAACTACAGTTAAAAAAGAAGGAAGGAAGGAAGAAAAGGAAGGCAAAAAGAAAACAACCAGAGTATGAGTTCCGGAGTTGAGAACAAAAACATCCTAGAGTGGGAGGACGGCAATAAGGATGCAGGAAGGGCTGTCACACTGGACTGCCAGCGGGTCGTCGGGGGGCCTGGAACGCCAGACAAGAAAGGCCAACCAGGAGGGCAAGAGGGAACAGCTGCAGGTTTCGGGATGCCTGGGCACCGAATCCGAAAGCGGAGATTCAGGCTGAGGAAAGACACACCACACCGCGTGCAGAACAGATGGCAAAGGGAAGGCGGCACAGTTGGCTGTAGAGCGTGGACTTGAGAGTCAGACTTCTGGGTTTGAATCCCAGCTCCGGCCAGAGACTCTTTAATGTCTGGGTGTGTAATTCCACATCTAATAAGTGGAGATGGGAGGATTAAATTCTCTGAACGGTCGGGATGGGGGTAAACTGAGTCAGTGTTTAGAAAGGATTTAGAGGGGTGCCTCGGTGGCTCAGTGGGTTAGAGCCTCTGCCTTCGGCTGGGGTCATGATCCCAGGGTCCTGGGATGGAGCCCCGCATCGGGCTCTCTGCTCAGCAGGGAGCCTGTCTCCTCCTCTCTCTCTCTCTCTGCCTGCCTCTCTGCCTACTTGTGATCTCTTTCTGTCAAATAAATAAATAAAAATCTTTAAAAAAAAAAAAAAAGAAAGAAAGAAAGCATTTAGAACTGGGCCTGATACATAGATGTTAAACAAACTTTCTAGCATGGAGGTTCCTCAAAATGTTGAAAATAGAACTACCCTATGACCCTGCAATTGCACTGCTGGGTATTTACCCTAAAGATACAAACGTAGTGATCCGAAGGGGCACGTGCACCCCAATGTTTATAGCAGCAATGTCTACAATAGCCAAACTATGGAAAGAACCTAGATGTCCATCTACAGACGAATGGATAAAGAAGATGTGGTATATATACACAATGGAATACTATGCAGCCATCAAAAGAAATGAAATCTTGCCATTTGCGACGACGTGATGGAACTAGAGGGTATCATGCTTAGCGAAATAAGTCAATCGGAGAAAGACAACTATCATATGATCTCCCTGATATGAGGGAGAGGAGATGCAACATGGGGGGGTTGAGGGGGTAGGAGAAGAGTAAATGAAACAAGATGGGATTGGGAGGGAGACAAACCATAAGTGACTCTTAATCTCACAAAACAAACTGAGGGTTGATGGGGGGGAGGGGGTTGGGAGAGGGGGGTGGGGTTATGGATATTGGGGAGGGTATGTACTATGGTGAGTAGTGTAGTAGTAGTATGCTGTGAAGTGTGTAAACCTGGCGATTCGCAGACCTGTACCCCTGGGGATAAAAATATATGTTTATAAAGCTTTAAAAAAAAAAAAAAAAGAAAAAAGAAAGGATGAATACCCAAGTTTTGTAGCAACATGGATGGGACTGGAAGAGATTATGCTGAGTGAAATAAGTCAAGCAGAGAGAGTCAATTATCATATGGTTTCACTTATTTGTGGAGCATAACAAATAGCATGGAGGACAAGGGGAGATGGAGAGGAGAAGGGAGTTGAGGGAAATTGGAAGGGGAGGTGAACCATGAAGGACTATGGACTCTGAAAAACGATCTGAGAATTTTGAAGGGGTGGGGGGTGGGAGGTTGGGGGCACCAGGGGGTGGGTATGGTAGAGGGCACGGATTGCATGGAGCACTGGGTGTGGTGCAAAAATAATGAATACTGTTATGCTGAAAAAAAATAATGAATACTGTTATGCTGAAAAAATAAAAAAATAAAAAAAAACTTTCTAGAAAGAGGTAATCTCAGGGTTACTGATTTGACTGTCTTAATGTAATCCTGAAAACAGACAATCACAATCATTTTCCTGATAACAGGTAAAAAAAAAGATGGAATTTTTTCATGCTCTACCCTTCATCCCCAAAATCAACCGCTACTTTTTTGTCCCCCCCCCACCAAATGGTTTTAATTTATGGTTGTCTTATAGCAGCTGCACACCCCCACACACTCCAAAAAAAAAAAAAAAAAATCAAGCATCATGTCTACTCTTGAACCAGCTGGCAATGGGCATCTCAGGTCAGGTGAACTTCTAAGAATTGCTTTTCTGGATACTTTTTCTGGATGCTTTTGTCCTCACCATGCTGGTTTCACACTAGTATTTGGTGGGCTCTTCAACATATCGGCCCAAAAAGTCACTGGGGTCAGAAGCAGTCTCATGATAGGAACCCAGCAGGCAGGCCATACTTACCACGGGTTCTAAAGAAGAAAGGGTGGTAATTGCTTTCATTTTTAATGGAAGGAAAAGGGACGATCTTCACAAAGTAATCCGTTTCAAATTTCATATTCAGGAAAGGTTGAGATTCCATTCCCTAAAAGGGAATAAAAACAGACACGATATCATGAAGAAATCACCCAACCCTCCACCTACACACCAGACCTTCAGGCCTCCCTGACGGTCACCTACACACTCTTCCAGACCCGGGGTCTGTTTTCAGGACCACATTTAACAGGAATAAAAGATCGGCAGTGCTGCCAGTTCTCTGGCAGGAAGCCACGGCTGGTTAACGTGGAACCTCAGAGCTGGTGGGGAAGAGCTCACACCCTCTCGAGAGCACAAACCCACCTTCCAGGACGTGTAACCCGAAAGGTGTGTGCTGGAGGGATTCTCTGGGCGTGGAGCAGGCTTGAAGTGTTGCCGAGCTATTTCTCTCCCACCTTGGCAGGAGGGGTGGACCCCACAGCCCCTCCTTCTCCAGTTTCACAGACGTTCAAGCAGACCATGGCGTGACCCCCAGAACAATGGCGTGTCTTCAGGAGCACATTCCGTGCGTGTGACTTACGGTTCTTTTGAAGCTACTGTTGAGCTGCTTTGGGTCCTTTAGAATCAGTTGTTGGCACCGTCTTCCCTCCGACTTCAGCTCCTCCAGTATTACTCGAAATCCTTTTAGGAATTCGATGCCTAAGCAAAGCAGAATTCTTTTATGAAAAGCGGACCTAATTACCTTTGAACACACTTTTCCTGCCTCCCAGATTACCTTCCTTTCCGCCTACACAACAGAGTTAAAGGAATTCTAACTTCGGCCCGAATATCCGGGCTTTAAGGGAGGAAAACCACGTGCCCTGCATTCCTCTGGGACAGGCCAGGTGATTTCAGAGAAAATTAATTAGCTCTACTGCAGCCAGCCATTTCACAAATGCCCATTGCCTCTGTGACATCAGGGTTCGAACACTTAGGCTCAAGTCACAATTCATCCTAAAAGCCTACCGTGGAATACATAATTTCTAGGTCATCAGATGGGGTGTATTCGGCTGATGATAATTCCCAGTGCTGACTAGGACCTGACTCCCCCCAAACCATGTTTCTGCTTTAAGTTTTTGTCCTGTATTTGCTGGCATGGTTCACTGAGTCATGCACAAAATTCCCAACAAAGTGTGTGTCTGCACCCAAGGGGTTCCTAGGCTTGAGATTAAATCGTTTAGAATGCCTATGTGATTTACAAAGCAGTTCTTGTTCTAATCAGGCCTGAAAGGCAGACACCCAAGGGCTGCCCAGTGTGTGCTCTTCATACAGCCCTCAGAGGCCTTCATACGCCCACCGTGCTGCTGAAAGGCGTCGGACTAGCCTCCTGCCACCTGAGGATTAGCTCTGCTGATCACAAGAGCCAGCCCCAGTACTCTGCATCCCATGGAAACTGCAGCGGTCCAACCGCAGCTGGAGATCCCTGAAGCCGGCCTCAGTTGGCGCGGTATCGATTTCGCATTCTTTCTGAACCTCCACAAGGAGACAATTTCAACCCTTCCCCTCACAAGGCAAAAGTAATGACATAGGATGCAATTAACCAGGTGGGACAAATTACTGATGGCAAGGGACAGGGAAATCTTTTTTGAACAGGTTCTCCCTCCTATATTATTTGATGAAGAACATATATTTTCCAGTGAGTAGGGCAAAGGGGGCACAATGAGAGCTTCACATTTTCAGGGGTCACAGTGTAAAATATGCTGGTACGGACTGCCACGTTGCATTTCAAGTACAAGCTTCCTGGGAGGATAAAAGCCCGCCAACCCACAGCCTAAGATTCAGACATGCTCACAAGAGCCAAGGTCTTTGACCAGTGACCAGTTAGCAGATCTCACAGGAACTTCCCTTATGAGATCAAAAAAAAAAAAAAAAAAAAAAAGAGTTGAACAAATCCTTATTATTTATACTAAGATTTAATTCATGCCATGTCCCCAGAGCTGCTATTTAACAAAAGCTGGGTAATTAATAGGATTCAAGGCTGTACATTTCAGTTTTCATAAAAATTCGTCAGCTGAGGTGGGATTGGGTGGTTGTAGTCCTTATTTTTAAAAGACCAGCTTGAAAAACCACTATGTCAAGTCTGGGGTGGGGGTGGGGATAGGGGTAGAAGCAGCAAAAGTAAATCTTACATCGGAGGGACACCTTTATCACAACACCCTGAATGCCTCGTAGTTCCATGTGTAGCAACTTCATAGAGTAGCTTCTGACGAGGAAAACTTATTGCTCCTCTCCATCATTTAAAACCCACGAATCCTCCTAACATCCATGGAAGGAAGGTGTTATCCCCATTTGACAGATGAGGAAACAGCTATTGAGACCCTGAAGGACTTGCCCAGGATCACACAGGAATTAAATAGCAGATGTGGGACTCGAACCCTGCCAGTGTCTGGCTCTAAGCTGGTGCTCTTACCCCAAATGCTTCTCCGTCTCCCAGCAAGTTTCCTTGATAGGACTTAAAAGAACCTCAGAGAAGCAGAACCTGTCCACCCACAAATCACTGTGCATGAAAAGCACCACATTCTGCCCTCACCGCTCCACCTGTTAGTTTTCCAACCACATGCTTGAGTCCCTTCCTTTCATTCTAAAGGAGCCTGCAATTTGTCAGGCCAGCCCCTCTGCTGTACAGCCCTACATGGAGTGACCACTTCCCGTTTATCCACAGAGAATGTTTTTATCTTTAAATGTTAAGATAATGTTATTTTTGGAAAACCCGCTGCGTTCAGACCCAGCGGCATTTACATGGATAAGTGAGTCAGGCCCGTGGGTCTGATCTATCCTCCCTCGCTCTGCACTCACCTCTCCTACAGTCGGATTTTTCTGAGATTTATCCTGCTCAGATGAAGAAATCCAGGCTTTTATTGTACTTTTCCTTTAGCCAGTTTTTTTTGTTGTTGTTGTTGTTTTAATTCTAAGATTCAGTGGCAATGTCAAAGGAATAGGATTGAGGACCAGGTACTTTTTTCTTTTTTTGGATTTGACTTATTTATTTGACAGAGAGAGACATAGCGAGAGAGGGAACACAAGCAGGGGAAGTGGGAGAGGGAGAGGCAGGCTCCCCACCAAGCAGGGAGCCCAATGCAGGGCTCGGTCCCAGGACCCTGGAATCATGACCTGAGCCAAAGACAGATGCCTAACAACTAAGCCACCCAGGTGCCCCAAGGACCAGGTTCTGATGATGATAACAGTAGCCACTCCCCCCCCCATTTTGTTTTTTTCTTAAAGATTTTATTTTAAAGTAATCTCTATGCTCGATGTGGGGCTTGAACCTACAACCCCAAGATCAAGAGTCACATGTTCCACAGACTAGGCGATGCAGGTGCCCCAACAGCTACTGTTTTTTTAAGACCTCTTTCTAGGGGCAGCCAGCTAGCCCAGTCAGTGGAGCATGCAAGCCCTGATCTCAGGGTTGTGAGTTCAAGCTGCACACTGGGTGTAGAGATTACTTAAATAAAAACTTTAAAAAAAAGAAAAAAGCTCTTTCTAGAAATATACTGCACGTGTGTGTGTCTGGAAATCTTACAACAAACCAAGAGGCAATCATCTGCACATTACAAATGGCAAAGCAGGGCTCAGCAAGGGTTAGAGGCCTCTTGTAAGAAGTAGAATCTGGGTTTGCACCCAGGCCCATCTGAACAAATAAGCCCTGCCCATGTCCTACGCCCAGTTAGCGCATCCTCTCTGGTGTATCATCAGCTTGTTAAAGGGGATAAGCAGACTCTGCCCTAACTGGAATCTGGCCAGACAATGTGGGTTTGCTTTTCTCTGTTTCTTCATTTTGGTTTTTTTTCAGCCTACATGGTTTAAACAAATAAAGTGATTTTATGGGGGCGCCTGGGTAGCTCACTCAGTTAAACATCTCCCTTCTGCTCGGGTCATGATCCCAGAGTCCTGGGATCGAGTCCCACATCAGGCTCCCTGCTCTGCGGAGAGTCTGTGTCTCCCTCTGCCCCTCTCCCTGCACATGCTCTCTCTCTCTCTCTCTCAAATAAATAAATAAAAATCTTTAAGAAAATGATATCAGGGGGTTTTATGAAAACTGGATATTTCTGAAAACTCACAACATGTGCCATTGCCTGGATATCCATGTGGGCACAGAGATGGCTGATGCTGGATGCTGAGGCCATTACATTCTTGGACAGGTCACCTGTCCCCCGACTACTGCTGAGACCCAGAGGCCAAGGGGTCAATGTGATTCATCACCACACACTATCATTTTGCAAACCTACATCTCTCTCAGTAACAGCCAAGTGAATAAAAGATGAGCCGCGAGGCCCAGCATCGAGCCCGGTGCATGTCTAGCAAGTATTGACAACAAAGCAGGTGGTGTATCTGGGCCCAAGCACACCTAAGCTACACTTAGTTCAAGACCTGCCCGGCTCCTGGAGGCTGTCACACTGGGACCCCTGCACTGGTGACCACCCACACCGGCCACGTGGTGGACTCCATCTGACCACTTACCGAGAGCCCCCGGGGACCAAAGAATGGTGACTGCCACTTGGTCGTGGCAAGCATACTGACTGATGGTGATGTTCTGGGCATCAGCAATTACGTGTTTCCCCACCGGATTCAAGTAAGTGGTGCAATCTGGAGCGTTGGGAGATCAAAGAACAGTTAGATTAAAACATTTATTTTTTGAGGTCCATGGTCATCTCAAATTACACAGAGCCATCCGGAGGTGACCAAATCCATTCTGTCTAAAGACGAGCGCTACAAAAGCCCAGACAAGACATCAAAGTTTGACTGTTCGGAGAACTGTAATATGCTATAGTGGGTTTAGTACCAACCCTGTTAACCACCCTTCGAGTGAAATTCTAGGACAGCATGGGGAGGATCACATACAGTGTGACTGTATCTGTTCACACATATACAATCTGACTATGTATCTGGCATTGACTTTTTTTTTAAAAAAGATTTTATTTATTTATATGACAGACAGAGATCACAAGTAGGCAGAGAGGCAGACAGAGACAGAGGGAGAAGCAGGCTCCCTGCTGAGCACAGAGCCCAATGCGGGGCTCAATGCCAGGACCCTGAGATCATGACCTGAGCCAAAGGCAGAGGCTTTAACCCACTGAGCTACCCAGGTGCCCCTGGCATTGACTTTTTTACTATTATGACACTTTACCTAAATCAATCCTTATGTACATTGATTCAATCTGTTTGCAGCATGAGAGAGTGATCTGAAACAAAACAAAAGACTAAACAGTCTGGGGACTGCTTTTAGAAGAAACCTGGAGGCAAGGTGAGCAGGAAAAGGAAGCAGGACGAGGATGAGATTCACGGGGACGTGGCTCACAGCAAGACAGTTAAACAATCCAATTAGTACCTACAAAAGGGACCAACTGACTTCCTGACGAGCAAAGGTACCTTCAAAGGTACCTTCAACGTTAATAGCATCTCAAAGGTAAAACTTCTGTTCCCGGACACCATGTGTTAGCAAAGATACCCACAATGCCCACCAAATTCAAAGAGCTCCACGTTGCTCAAACAATGAAGACCAACTCTCTGGTACTGTGTGAGGACATTAGCTACTGCCAGCAGTCAACGCAGCCACGACCATGGGGGCAGCTGTGATACCTGGTATTGCTAAAGAAACCTTCAAAGTCTACAGGATCCTAAAAAGGTCCCGGAAGCTTCCAACCAGACTCAGAATGAGACTCTAGTGAATGGCCGAGGGCTGTTGTGGCCACTCATGCAGGGAGAACCACCAGCCATCCCTGCCAAATACCAACTCATGATTCTTACACTGCTTCATCTCCATTTCCTTCTCAATGATTAAAATGGAAAACTCTCGTTGGTACCTGCTCCAAAAAAGTCCTCAGTTCCATCAAATATCCAAACCGACTCATGATGCCTCTAAAGTCAGGGTGTTTTACTTTGAGGTGAAGCGGTCAGGGGTATTTTCTAGGCTCAGTGAATCTGTTCCGCTCCCTCTGCCCCTGCTGTACACCACACCATACACTTCCCTTTTTTTTTTTTTTAAGATTTTATTTATTTATTTGACAGAGAAATCACAAGTAGGCAAAGAGGCAGGCAGAGAGAGAGAGAGCGGGAAGCAGGCTCCCTGCTGAGCAGAGAGCTCCATGCAGGGCTCGATCCCAGGACCCTGAGACCATGACCTGAGTCTAAGGCAATGGCTTAACCCACTGAGCCACTCAGGCGCCCTTACAATTCCCATTTTTAAAAAAAGATTTTATTTGTTTATTTGAGAGAGAGAGTGTGAGAGAGAGAGAGGGGTGGAGGGGGGAGGCAAAGGGAGAGGGAGAAGCAGACTCCCCGCTGAGCAGAGAGCCCTCATGACCTGAGCTGAAGGCAGATGCTCAACTGACTGAGCCACCCAGGTGCCCCCGCATTTCCCACTTTTATGACTAAAAACGTTCCCTGGGTATTTGAAAATAATAAAAGAACATAAGAAAAATGTAGAAGTCGGCCATGCCCTCCCACCATACAGAGGTAACTACTACCAGCTTCTAAAAAATATCCTTCCAAGCCTTCCAATGTGCACATAATATTCCTCCTTTTTAAATTTCTTACTGCAGTTCACCACACATGCACTACAATGCACCCCCTCCCACTCTGGCAACTCCCAGCTCCCACACTGCCTGGGGCCCCGCCATCTTGCCTACCTGCTCTAGGTGGACCTGTTTCATAAACTCCATCTGCTTAAAAAGCAGCCACCTCTACACTTCAGTATTACTTCTTCGGAAGAGATGTTAATAATTAATAAAACCAAATTCTACTTCTAATGAAAATTGACTCCCAAAGCATTTAACATGTGTTCTCTGGGTGCAGAAGAGAATTTTAGGAGAGAAAAAAATTTTTCTTTAAACATCTGGTTTAACACCCACATTGTACAAATGAGGAAACATTTTGCAGCTAAGAGACCAGCTGGGTGGTTTTGGATTCCACTGCTGACCAGCCCTGGGTCAGGACAGAAAGCAGCCTTGGATGACTCATGCATGGCTCTTGCCATTCTAGCCTCAACACAGAGGTGATTACTATAGTAAGTTCTGAATCTGAGGTAGTCAGCCTGCAAAAAATCCTGGCTGAAACTAGATTCCCAACATTAAAAAAAAAAAAAAAAAAAGACAAGATCCCATCATAATTGTCAAATTCAAACTTTTTTTTGGTAAGGTTTTATTTATTTATTTGAGAGAGAGAGAACATGAACAGGGGAGGGGCAGAGGGAGAGAAGGACAAGCACGTTCCCCACCAAGCAGGGAGGCTGACCTGAAACTCAATCCCAGGACCCTGAGATCACGCCCTGAGTCGAAGTCAGACCCTTAACAAACTGAGCCACCCAGGTGCCTCAAATTCAAACATTTTTCCATTTATTGAAACCTCTGACTTAAATAGCTTTTAGAAAAAGAGGCACAAATAAGAGCAAATCAGTTTTTTTCTTCCTTTGTTCATTCTTAATGCCAAAATTAGCACTCACCAGGTTTCTGTAAATATAATTATGCAAATATGAAGTCTAAGAATGGAGAAAATGTATTACAACCTACTCAGGCCATTACCCCCTCAGAGCCTGAAGGAGAAACAAGAAAAGCAACATGAAAGGAGACATGGAGACCTATGAAATTCGCTTTTGACTTAAGGGTAAGACATTCTCTTTCTTTGTAACATTGAATGGCAAAGGAGTAGAAAAATAAGATTTTGTAGTTTCGTGCTTTTGGTGAAAAACTTGGTAATTTGTTCTTAGCTATTTCAAACAGAACTGGTAACCAGTCAACGGAGCAGTAACAGAAACTTCCTCGCGGAAGGGAGAAAGAAATATCTTTTCAGTGGAAAACAATGAATAAATTTTTTACACAAACCTGGATCCAATTATTAGGAACTCTTACATTTTGGATTCTGGTTACCAAAAAATTATGCCCAAATGATATTCTGCCAAAATGCAACTGAGCTTCAGATGTCTTGGGAGTCAATCTGAGTTGCGAATTAAATTCTAATTAAATGCTGAAGAATAAGAAAGAAAATAATGACGAAGAGACAGGCATCACGCACATGGGCCAAATATTCAGTCTCATGAAGAAAATAATAAGATACTTTTAAGTTTTACAGGTACAGATCCTCTTTCACAAAACCCCATATTAAATTTGAGCTGCAAATACTTGTTTGCAGCTGACCAGAAAATTCTGAACTCTTGAATGTAATACAAGATCAGCCTAGACCAAGAGCATATATTAGAAATTAACTCTGTAGCTCAAAGAGAGATCTCTAACACATGCCTTTACTTAGCTGAATTAAGTATCATGGACTTGCAAATCTTTCATTAGCATTGTAACATTTACCCAGAGAGCATGCACACACCACTGACATGAAATCTGTTTCAAATATAAGTCCTCATTGGTTAACTTGAAGTACTCAAGTCAGCAACTGTGGGCATAATTTGACACACATATTTGTATCTCAAAATTGTTAGATTGCATACACGACCTCAAAAATCTTGCTTTCGCAGTGATCATTTCAGAGGCCTCACTGTGACCCACACCCATCACTTACACGGATTCATAATCCTCTGCCAGAGATGAATCGAATGTCAGGAGTTACTGAACAGGAGTCAAGCTTCCTCTTGTTAACATTTTTACGTATAAATTATGGCTCATAAGGCTAAAATGCTCACAATTCTATATAATTACCTTCTTAGCATGAAAGCACTGCTGAGGGGGAATTCTATATGCTTAATCAGAAAAAAAAAAAAGCACCCCACCCTGCCCTGAGGAAATGATTCAGCCAGATAAAGCCACACTTCCTTGAGAGAAAGGGCCAAAAAGATGCTGTATTCCCATTCCGGTTGGAATGACTTCTAATATTGGCAGGTATCAATTACTGAGTGCACATCATAGGCCAACTAAATTGAGCAGTTAAAAGCATTACCTCATTAAAGCCTCAATACGATGCTCAGGAAGAAACTAATCTTTATTTTACAGCACGTGAGAACTAAGGCTTAGAGAAGTCCAGTGGCCTGCCATGGCTCACCAGTGACAGGTAGGGCACTGGAGGTGGAAGCCAGGCCTGCTGAGATGGCCAACAGGAGACCCGTGGGCCAATCTGGGACACACGTTCACTTGGCCCACTCTGGGCTTGTGAACATGTTTAAATGGATACCAATATTAAAAAATGTTCAAACAAACAAAAAAATGCCAATTTCTCTTTCTTCTTGCAAATCACAGCTGGCTACACTCAGAGGCAAGGCCCCACAGAGCCGGAATGGAGAAGCCAGTGCTCCCTTTGGACCAGACCTGGGCTGTCCAGTTTGCCACAGTCCCTACCATTCCCTAGCATGCCCCTACTTGAGCAGTGTCATCCACTTGTCCCCTGCTGGGCCCCTCCAAGCATCTGCTTTTGTTCTTAAGGACATGGTTATGTCTTGGAGACATAGGGTAGGTCTCCATACAGAGTTTCTCCCAAAACAGCAGACACTTGACCTATTTAAGCTCCCAAATACTTGAGTGGCTTCATTGAGACTAGCCCCCTTAGCTCTATCGATTAACCTGCGCAGGTTCAGAAACTTCCTCCACCCCAGGAGCCGCGGGGTCCTTGATGAAGCACAGCTCTGTAAGCTTCAGATCACTGAAACGCCTCCATTCTCCAGTGGTGAAGCCAGTTACTTACTGTCATATCGGAAGGTGATGTTGTGCAGCCCGCTGTTTCTGCTGGCCGGCCCCACTCCCTGTGGGAAAACAAGAGAACGTGATGAGGAGAGAAGCCAATTTGTTTTTCCAGCACACATCCCCATAAAGTCAAAATGTACACAAGATTGCAAAGACCCAGGGTCATACCAGTCGCTGAGCAATGTCTACTACTCCTCCCACCCACCCTGGGCCCCTTCTCCCCCACTGGCTGCCAACCTCCCTCCAGTGCAAGGAGATTCTTAACTTCCAGGCCAAGAGCATCACGAGCACTCACTTCCCCTAAGACAATAGGAGCACGCTGTTCTGTGTTTGGGGGTTAAATAATAATTCATTAACAGTAAAATTGGGAGAGAGACCATGAGCTGCCAGCTGGAGCCCTTCCAGTTGGATCCACTTTGAGCAGTGATTGGTTATAAAATTCGCCTACCAGACACTCTCGTCCAAAAGCTCTATTAAGCTACGACAGATAGGCAATTCCTCAAGTCTAAGGAAACTGGTTTCTCATTCCAAGACTGGGAATAAGTGTGGGAATAAGCCATTACTTTTAATGAGAAAATTCTTCACTGCATCCATACCTATGCTTGGAATATAGAGGGTGGGTCATAAAAGAAAAAGAAAAAAGACTTTAAAAGGGCTAACTCTAACTCTTGGTGATGTGGCTGTTAGCCATCTGCACTCTTAATAGCAGGGATAACAACTCCGCCAGACTCCCCACTTTAATTACAACATCCACAGAGGGAGCACCAGAATCCTCCCATCGCCCCACCTTTTCCTAACCCACCACTTATCCACCATGGGAAAGAGCAGCTGCAGATCCGCGACTCTGGCTGGTTTGACTGTTTCTGTAATAATCGGCAAATGTGCCATTCAGGGTTAATTGCAGAATTCGCCAAAAACAGTTAATTCTGAAATGCTAAATGATGGGAAAATATTCTAACCACACAGCTAAAGTTTCCACTCAACAAAGGGGATGCTGGGGAAAACCATATGCCGGCAGCCTGGTATTTAATGGGCAATTGTCACACTGAGACACAATGTGCAGAACCTGTCTGATGGAGCCCAGGGTCTTGGGCCACAACCCCATCACATCCATATGCTGGAGGCATGTTCACGCTGCTTATCCTGAAGCCAGCCATGCCCACTGAAACTCTATCCCTGAGCTCAGATAAACATGCAGCTCCAGGAAGGCACAGCTGCGCAGAATGGGAGGCACGCATGCGCGAACGTGCACACACCGAGATTCTAATTCAAGTAAGGATAAGCGCTAACATGAAATCTACAACAACGCAGAGCACTAGCCCATGATCTACTGGGGCTCCCCTTCTTCCTGATGCACCTTCCTTCTCCAGCTTTCCTGTTTCCATCCTCCCTTTCCCACGTACACAAGATTCTGGAGTTCCTCCCCTGAGCTGAAACACTTTGGAAAGGGTGGTTTTCTTATGAAAATCCTAAATGCCTCCACAATTCCTTAGGGACAAGGCCTCTAGGGTGCCACTAGAGGATGCCCAACTTCCAGATGGCCAAGACCGGAGTAGCACAACCAAGCAAGAGACAAAGCCATCCCCCCACCCCCCGCCACAACCCCTAGGAAATGCCCAAGACACCCAAACCACAGCCTTCTCCTCCCTTACGAAGCCCCAGGATACAAAATCACTCACCATCTATTATGAGCTAGACATTGCGCTAGGCACAGTGGAGAACAAAACAGCCACTGTCCCTGTCCTCAAGAGCAAAGTGACTCATTCCTTCAAAGGAGACTAATGGGGGTATGTGGATCACACACAAAGTACATAGATGAATTTCAAATCACACCCTGACCCTCCCAGAACTCTCAGTGTGAAACACAAGGCATACGTAGCTCGGGTGAAGAGCCAGCCAAAAGAAAGCACATAGCCTATGAAACACCACAGGCAGCACCGCACAAAGGATGATTTGAGCGGGGAGGACAGCACACCCCAGAAGCTTGAAAGAAGTAAGGATAACTGGACTAGAAGGGAGGGAAAGGGAGCTTCATGGGAGGGAAACAAAAATGCAAGGGGCCAAGATACATACCTTAATCCTTCCATCCTCCTGTTGGTGACCATGGGCAAACCACTTCACTCCACATGGTCCCAGCCTCCTCAACTATCTTCCTAAAAAGATAATTTGCATGACTTTCCCCTGGGAAAGGGGTTTGAGGAGGCCCACATGAAACCCTGTAGAGGAAGGGCTTTTCAAAAAGGAAATGCATTTCATTTAATAGCACATAGGACTCTTATGACCAGTCAGTGAGACCAGTCACCTTACTTGTAGGACTGTCAGCTTTCACTTTGTTCTTCTTCTCCCCATATTTCTACCGCAGCATATTTTTTTTTAAGATTTTTATTTTTATTTTATTTTTTTTTTAAAGATTTTATTTATTTATCTGACAGAGAGAAATCACAAGTAGGCAGAGAGGCATGCAGAGAGAAAGGAGGAAGCAGGCTCCCTGCTGAGCAGAAAGCCCGACGCGGGGCTCGAACCCAGGACCTGGGATCATGACCTGAGCCGAAGGCAGCGGCTTAACCCACTGAGCCACCCAGGCGCCCCAAGATTTTTATTTTTAAGTAATCTCTACACCTAACGTGGGGCTCAAACACATGACCCCAATATCAAGAGTCACAGATCTGCAGACTGAGCCAGCCAGGCACCCCTATAGCAGAATGTTTTTAACAGGTATTTACTGGGCACTTGTAACGAGCGATGTATTGTGGAAAGAAGCCCACCACCATGAGATGTGCTATATCCTGCAGATAAGAACCTAAATCCTTCCAAATAAGGTCTGTGCTGCCTACAGAGCTGTTCAGAAGGGGGCCTAGTGAGCTGGCCTCAAAGGACAGTGAGGCTTGCATGCAACATCTATTCACTACCCACAGAGCACTCCACCTGCACCCAGGCCCTACTGGGCTGGGCACTTGGCCCTGAATCAGACCTGGGTCCTGATCTTAAGGGGCGATGGCCACCAAGGTGATCTAATGTGCAAATCTGCCATTATTCCTCTGTTCCAAGCTCCCTGTCCCCTATAGAACTTTCCTGATGTGGCTTCTGCCTCTCTTCTCAGCCACTTCCCTCCCTACCTGCCAGACTCCTCCAGGCACTGCATTACTGCTCAGTCCATGTTTTGGAGCACTTCCAATATTCCAGAACGCCCTTCCCATCAGCCAGGTCCTGTTCCCGCCATAGGCTTCCCACCTTGGTAGAGCTCCATCACACTGGGTCTCTGACACAGAAATCTGCCTGCATACTCACTTGACGGAGGTATGATAATCCATCCCACAACTTGACCAGCATGGCACTTCTGCCAGGGCACATGAAAAACAGAACTTCTAATTCCACAAAAAATCAGAGACTAAAAGTCCCTGTCACGATGCCGGGTCCTTGAGCTCCAGGGCAACAGAGCGCAGTGCTCTCAGTTCCATGGCAAGGACCCACTCCGTGTACGCTGCAAGACCTTTCACTCTTGTAAGTCATCCACCGCATGGTTTCCCGGCACTGCATCAGACAGGTGCTCTACCAGCCTTTGCCCAGTTCACACTCAAGTAATGCACCTGCTGCTCCTGGGCCCTCAGAAACCCCATCAGGGGCGCCTGGGTGGCTCAGTGGGTTGGGCCTCTGCCTTCAGCTCGGGTCATGATCTCAGGGTCCTGCTCGGCGGGGAGCCTGCTTCTCCCTCTCTCTGCCTGCCTCTCTGCCTACTTGTGATCTCTGTCTGTCGAATAAATAAATAAAATCTTAAAAAAAAAAAAAAAAAGAAACCCCATCAGAAATGGTGTGCCCAGGCTAGCCCACAGAGCACAACTGTTTTCTTTCTACTGTGTGGTTGACAGACTAATACCCCCCACAAAAAATAAAAAATAAAATGTCTACATCATAATCCCCAGAACCTGTGTTACTTTACACAGACAGCAAAAAAGGACTACATAGACGTGATTAAGTTTAAGGATCCTGAGATGGGGAAATTATTCTGGATTATCCTGATGAGCCCAATGTAATCACAAGGGTCCTTCTAAGTGGGATTCAGGAGGGTCAGAGGAGGAAAAATGACCACAGAAATAGAAGGCAGAGAGACCAACATTGATTTCAAGATGCTGCACTACTGGATTTGAAGATGGAGACAGAAGGGGCTGATAAGGCAAGAAATGTAGGCAGTCTGTAGATGCTGGAAAAGGTGGAACATTGGTTCTCTACCAGAGCTCTCCCAGGCCTCCAGGAGCCAGTCCTGCCAACACCTTGCTTTTAACACCAAGGAAGACTCATTTTGAAATTCTGACTTCAACAACTGTAAGATAATGCATGTGTGTTGTTTTAAGTCACTAAATTGTGATAATTTGTTACAGCAACAATTGAAAGCTAATACTTTTGGTGGCAGTATGGTTGAAATGGATCTGAATGTCACAATCCCTCATGTGCTGTCATTTTCCCCTTCCTACCCCAGGGCAGACTGATCACTTCTCACTGCAAGTCTATCCCACCTTGGCTGCAGGAAGACATGGGACACAGACCCAGTAGGGCTGTTTCAGATTCTGCCATATACACTTCTGTGGGCTAGCCTCGGACATATCTGGAGTAGAAGAGTGGTTAACACAATGGGCTTTGGAGCTGTACAGATATGTGTTCAAATCTCACCCTCTCAAGCTGGGGGACCTTAGACAAGCTCCTTAATTTTCCTGAGCCTCATTTTCCTGAGCTCTATAAAGCATCTGAATAAAGCTTCCTGGAAAATCTCGCTGTGGGACTATGGGAGATGACACCAATAGGGCTCTCTACACAGCACGTGACGCATTGAAGGAGTGATGGCACCATTCCTGGGAAGATTCCTGCCCTAAATAAGGAGAGAGCTGTGCAGCGTGGGGGTAGGTGAAGTAGAAAGGGGAATGGTCACAGGAAGGGGCATCTCCAGACATAACCGGTCTTATCATCCAGACCCAGAGGGTCTGGCAGATGGATGGACAGGTCAGGGCAAGGTGACAAAGGCACTAACCACCGGACCACAACAGTCTTGGTGGGAACTGGGCAACCCTGTGACCCCCATCTCTGGTGAGTGTTCAGGTTGGATCAGATGGGGAGAGACTGAAGGCAAAATGACTAGGGCAGCCCCCCTACAGACTCATCCTCCCCGCAACTTGCCCCACAATCCTGGGCCTGGCCCATAGTCAGCCTTCGATCAATATTAGTTTTTTCCCCCGAAAACGAATCCACGACGAAGCCAGGTAATGCACACTGAGAACCCAAGAGGACCTAGCTTCATGTGACAGGGAGATTTATGGCTTGGAATCAGGACTCACACTAAGGGAACAAGGGTAAGCAAATTACAAAGCTGGTCAATGGCTTTGGAAACTGTTTTTCAGTAAACAAGTCAAAGCTTTTAGCTACTATACCCATTTTGATATTTAATGAGCTTACAATTAAGAATACTTGTTTGTCGCCTGTTACTTAAAATCTATAAACGCCAATGCTGTGGCCTCAGGGTGTCACATTCTTAGTTAATTAACCACCCCCATTTGCTGCACTTAGGGCAGCATTTAATTTGTTCCAATGCTAGCTGGGAGAAGCAAGCCCCAGGTGCCTGGGGCTCTGCTCTGAACACTATGGTGAGCAGAGACGGAAGCATCAAATGGGAACATAATGGAGAAAACATCTTTTACTCAGGAAAGGGGGAGGGGACGATAACCCAAAAGTGCTCTAAAGGATTAAAATTCAAAATCCATACCATGCTCCACCCATATGGCAAAAAAGCAAAGGCCTGAACACAAAGCCACAGGCAGGGATCCTACACAGAGCAGCCATCTGAGGGCCCATTTCCTGAGGGGTCCTTGGGGGTTCTAAGCCCATTGAGGACACTAACTTCCCAGAGCAACATTTCCAATCCAGCTCCAAAAGAACTGAGCTGCCATTTTGGAAAAAATGCATTTTGAAAAGGACTGTGCTAATTACAGTATCCCCCTTTCCAGGGGAAGGCAGGCCAAATAGTAAGGCCTAAGCAAGACTGCTTTCAGATCAGTTAAGGAAGGACTTCTTAGAATGCTGGTAACATTTTAGTGAACTGAGTTTGGGTGAAAATTAAACGAGAACATCCATCAGAAAGAACTGAGATAATGGGATTATAAAGGCACATTGAGCAACTACTTAAAAAACTAAGGCCAACTTATAACTTTCTATTTCCCCTAACATTTCCTCCACCTTGGGTTTCCAGTGAGTCATTGAGATATGAAAGATAGCAGATGGCTCTGTGAGGCTTAAAATGCACAACAGGACTGAAATTTTTGTCTCTGATCAGTAGACATGGTGAAGGCAAGAGGCAGAACGTGGGGTCAATTTATTCTGCACAGGTTCAGTTCAGACGGCCTCATAAATGAAGTCAGATCCCACTTCAGTTCAAACCTTTAACTAAAAAAAAAAAAAAAAAAGAGTTGGGGGGAAGGAGGGTGGAAGAAGTCAGCAAAAAGCAGAGAAGCCCCAGGTGATGTAAGCTGAGGAGAATGCCGGCAAACCCAAAACACAAGGCAAATAAATCACAAAGCCAGCTTGGGTCTGGATCTATTCAAGATATTCTTCTCCACATTCCCGGGAGCTGTTCTCTCTCACTTTCCAACTCCATGCAACCAACTTCAGAAACGAAGGGTGCCAGCTGTCTGATTTGGGGAGGTGAGCTCTCGGATGCCTGGTGGGGAACACACAACTCTGGGGGAGTACCGATGTGTTCCCACCAGCAATTACTGCGTCGGCCCAAAAAGACCCTGAGATCTTAAGCTAATTAGAGAGATTTGCTCAAGGAGGTAGGAAATCACTACTCCAAAGCATCGCCTGTGTACCAGACCAAAGCCGTAATCATGATTCATCTCTGACATGTTGCTAATCAGCACACACATGTTCCTAATTTCACGCTCCCCAAAGGAAAGCTGAAGGGACAATTGTTTCTGAGTTCTAACATGGAGCCAACCGATGCCAAGTTACCATGTGTTCTGCTTATCAAACTGAGAGCTCTAGTTTCCTTCTAAGTGGATTCTTATCCCTCCTTCCCTGCCCCCACCCTCATGCCCAAGGAAATCCATTCACTAAAGATAAAGATGTGTTAGGGCATTTACAGAAGTGTTTCTCAGACAGCAAGTTTTTTCTTTTTTTTTTTTTTAATTGAGATAGAATTGACATGTAACATTGTGTGAGTTTAAGGTATACAATGTAAAGATCTGATATATTTATACATTGTAAAAGCAACTTTCCTAAACTGGCCTAAACAGAATTTAATGTATTTTTAAATGTCTTTCCCTGCTCCAGACTTTAATTTTCTTCTTGCTTTGCCTCTGGAATATACATATGCAGTGAAAGCCCAGAGATATCAACACACACACACCACTGACTCTTCTGTGTTTCAAAACAAAACTCTGCAGCCTTCTTAGTTTTCACAAAGCAAAAAGCCCAAGTACTTTTTCCAATTAAGTCTGTTAAGGATCTGGGCTGTGTGTTCTCCCATGGCTGATACTGACAAACAGACAGGGCTGTTCCATTTTTCCAATTCTCAAAATGTTAAAAGCAAGCTATAAAACATGCCTCTGGCTAGCGAGCCAGACCTTTTCCCTCAGCGGCGCACACCACTCCCATCCACTCAAATGAGAAACGCATGGTAAAGAGCTGGCATCTTTAAGGTAACCGTCAAGCCATCTGCAGTTTCAAAATCACACAGAGACAACTTCGCAGACACAGATTAGCCGGGTTTCTGTAAATACTGCGTACGAAGAGGAAGCAAGCAACCAACCACCCAAACACCCACCCAGAAAATCGGCTACCAGCTTGCCCCCACTTAGCTGTGAAAGGTAGTTATAAAAACTTCACTCCAGAAGCTCAAGAAAGTGTCTTTCTGCAAGGGCAAAACAGTGATTAGACAATAGGGGAAAACTGAACACTGTACACATGATTGTTATGCCTAAGCTCAGAGGAAATGTTCAGATCAAAACAAACTACTAATAAAAAGCCTTAGGACCACACAGAGAGCGTGCGCTGAATTGAACAGCTTCAAATACTGTTTCTGAGGCCCTGGGACGGAGTCTCCAAATACTGCATCACATCTGGAATTCTGCTTTTACAGCACAAATGCCTGCAGAAACGGGGGATTGTGACGTTGCCATGGGGACCCAGCCTCCTCCAGCCAGGCAGGTCCCCAGTGTGCCCCACACATGTGCTTCCTTCAAGGTAGATTTCGCATATTTGGAAATTATGGAAGGCCGCCCTTTTAGGTTTTAGTGCTAATCGAAATATCACAGGCTACACTCGAAAGCAAGGCGACCCCTTCTGTCAGCCTATTATTTGTCCACATGGTGGTCTTAGAGAGAAATACCTCCTTAAAATAACAGTGGGAAGCAGCAAGTCAACAGACCCCTTTTCAAAAGTTATTTGTGGCTTTTCCCCCCTTCCTCTAGGAAGGAGACAGGCTTCAAGCGTCCCTTTTAAACTCTTTCCTTCTCTGGCTGCAAAAATCCAAGTGAGTCAACCTGTGCACACAGCTGCCACCCGTCGCTGGCCTATGGGAGGGACCCCAGGCTCCAGCTTGGAGCTTGGTTGCTTGCCATCGCAGGAAGTGAGCCACTAACCCCATCCCAGCAGGGCTACTGGCCAACGCAGGGGGTCTTCACTTTTAATTGCAGTTAAGGGAAAAAGTTTCTAGAAGCCATAAGAGAATCCTGTGGGAAATATTCCTTACCCAATTTCCACCCCCCCCCCCCCACCAAGAAACATTCTTACATAATTTGGGGGCATTCCCAGAACTCCCTGAGGAAACCGAGGGCTTCACAGGTCCCAGGTCCAAAGCCATGTGTAGACACAAAGAATCTAGAGACCCCACTTGGAAATGAAGAGGTACATCTGGGTTTCCCCATTTTCCTGGGATGCAGCTCCTCAATCCGACCCCTCCAGGTGTGGATTCATATAGATACATGAATGCAACAAACCCGGTTGGGTGGGGGCAAGTGTCCCAACCACTTCTCATCCTCCCACTGTCCTACCTCCCCAAGACCCCAGGTGGCTCAAAGCAATAGTCAAGACCCTCATCTCTCTTTCTGCCCGGAGCATTCTCCCAGCAGTTGTAACTAGAATGTCTCATGCAGCAGCAGTGCCTCTTCTAATATGTATCTGCCTCTCTGCAAGGTCTGGCCTTCCCCCGATCTTCCGGGGGGAAAGGAGGGAATCGGCCAGCACAGAGGTGAAAGTGAAGCCAAGTCACCAAGCTCCGTGGGCAGATCAAGGGGGCTCATGGGAAACTGGTTATCCAGGGGGCTCATGGGAAACTGGTTCTCAGCCCTGCCCGGGTTCAGTGGGACCTCCAGCCTGAACCATTTCCATCTAGTCTCTTCGATACCACATCCCAAAATGTCCTCCTGAGATGCAGCCAGGCTGTGTGTGTGTGTGTGTGTGTGTGTGTGTGTGTGCCACACAGAAGGAAAAAAAAAAAACAAAACACCAGGAAGTCAGCAGCTCGGCCCAGGTGTTAACACTTAGCGCATCCTGCCCAGCCCCCTCCAGCTTGAGGCTGGCCGCCTGGGAGCAGGACACAGCAATTAGGCCCTTCCCGGGTCGGGCGCCTTTGTCCCCTCGCTAACAGCATTAGTGTCTGACTTCCTGTGCACAACGGGGCCTCCCGGGGGGCAATCCCAGGCTGACCAGGGCAGGGCATTAGACTTCCTTTGTCAAAGGCCCTCAAATGTTAACAAGCATGTGAACAAGCCTCTCCTCCCCGCCAACCCCACCCCCCCATTTCTCCCCCCCCCATCCCTTCCCCACCTCAGCCACTCCTCCCGTCCCCCAAACACTTAAATCTCAACAGCCTTAGTTCTGGCAGACTGGTGGGAATCCGAGTTACTTGAGAGCAGTACCAAGCCTCTGTGGAAGCAAACAGCTAACTTTCTGCCGAAAAGGGGACAAATGTGATTTCCTAGAGCCGATCCCCTATAAACATGCCATTCTCATTTACAGAGTGTTTGCCGCTTACCAGGTCTGGGTCACTTGTCTGGCATGAACTAGGTAAACAGGAACAAAGATGGAGGTGCTCAGGCATGAGTCCCAGGCTTGGCAACACCCCCAGTCTGACATCCCTGTCAGCCCATGGGTCCCCTTCACGCATGCTCATGGGCTGATGCTCAAAATGGTCTCAAGATGCAAGGATATTTTGAAACTTTGAGCGATATTCCCAGACTTTCACACACCGATCACATCTGAAACCAGGGAAACAGGTACACCACCACCGTCACCATCCCTCTCTCAGCAATACTACCATCACCGGAACCAACATCACTAAAACCCTATCATTTACTCCACCATCCATCTCGACAAAGGGTCACAGCTTCATAGGTGGGGATGGAGAGGTCTGAGTATTTGGTGAGAGCTGCGGCCCACGTGTGAACACACAATCGTGCACACAGTATTTCAGGAAGCTTTTGGACCCATGCAATCCTCTCAGGGCCCCCAACAGCCTGCCTTATCCATAGCTCAACAGCTTAATTCCAGGTCTGTAGGACACCCTGAGTGGTTTAGTGATCCAAGAGAAACTTTGGTGACTAAAAGCAAAATTCAAATGGCAGAGGGAGGTGGTTGGGAGCAAGACCTCAATTTATTTATTTATTTATTTATTTATTTATTTTAAAGATTTTATTTATTTGTCAGAGAGAGAGGGAGAGAGAGCGAGCACAGGCGGACAGAATGGCAGGCAGAGGCAGAGGGAGAAGCAGGCTCCCCGCCAAGCAAGGAGCCCGATGTGGGACTCCATCCCAGGACGCTGGGATCATGACCTGAGCCGAAGGCAGCTGCTTAACCAACTGAGCCACCCAGGCGTCCCAAGACCTCAATTTTAAATAGAACTCTGGATTGATGCCTCAAACCTCATCCTTCATAGGCAGTATTAATCCTTCATAAGTCTGTAATTGTCCACTTTGCTCAGGATGTTAGGACTCATGAACTTTACAAAGTAGCAATGTAAAAGACAACTATTTCTGCTGTTATGCGCAGGAGCCCATTAAGTGGGACACACCTTTCAGGCCATAGGTGACAATAGTCATGTCTGCAGTCAAGTCAGTTTCACTGAATCAAGTTAAAAAATAAACAATGTGGCTATTTCTGATTTCTTTCTTTCTTATTCTTTTCTTTTTTTTTAATGGTACTCACAGTATCCAGAAGACCGAGAGAACAGCTGATTTCCCCCGCTCCTGCTCAGTTGCCTTGAAGGTCTATGGTGTTTGTGGTCAACACAAAAAATTGGGTTAGGTTTTGGATATGTTTTTAAATATTTGCCCAAGAGCTGCAATGGAGGATAATCTAAAAGTCCATTTTTTTTTTCAATGAAGACTAATCTTTGGCTTTCACTTCTACTCCAGACATATCTTCAAAAAGATGTTGGTAGACAGAGAAAGGACACGAGCACTTCTGTGATGCCAAGCCCCCCACAAGTTTATTTTGATGAACTTTACAAGTTTCAAACGAGTGAAGTATTTCACTACTGGTTCTGACTTTTACCTTTTGCCAAGCTAACTTCAAAATAGCCGGCAATCGGAAGAATATACTCAGACACTAATGGTCTTTGCAACTTTTACGTCTCCCTCCTTCTTGGATGGAAGCCAGCAGCCTGCCCTTAAACTATAAGCAATAAATCTAGAAGACTCTCCTAATTTCCCAATGATACCACCTGGAATTTCCATTAAAGCACACACATACACAATGACATACCAATTAAATCACTGGGTGATTTAGGCCAGGAAATAATTGTGTTTGCCAAGAAATGTTCAGCTTTGTTTTAAATTCCTTGAACAGCTAAAATGTCATCCTGAGAAGGAGGGCAAAGAATGAGGTGAAAATGAAGAATCACTGTCTTGGTTGATTTCAGACTTAGAACAACTTTCCCGTGGGTGAACGGAGGCAATACAGACATCCCAGGAATGAAGGCCTCCCCATACTACCTCTCCAAGGACTCCTGGCACGGGTTGGTATAGAGGAGGAAATTAGAAAGCAGATTCGTGTGAGACAGACAAGGCAGTGGAGCAGCAGTTAGGAGCTCACTTCTTCCCTGATGAAGTGGTCCTGGGGTGGGTTCCAGCTCATCTCCAACGAGACTGACACGAGCAAAATGGCACACAGCACTTCCTTGGTCAGACAGTAGACAGAAATCAACACATCTTGTCCCCTCACTAGGTTTTCCCTTGGAGAGATGTTTACAAAATCAAAGCAACATGAGGGAAAAAAATTAGAAGCTGTAACATTTTGTCATGAGGTTATGGTGAAACGACGACTTAACCAGGAAAAAAAAAAAAATCAAAGCAGTGACTAAACATTTCAAAAATAAAATAAAAAAGGGAGGTCAGAGTTTCTGGCGAAAATGAATTCCTCAGAAGGATGTGATCTTCCCTGGTTCTCAAAGAGAGAACCCGAAGAGTGGGTTTTTCAAGTTTCTAGGGAAAAGTGTATGCTTTTCTTTTGACCAGGGCTTTATTACTTTTGAAAATAAAACAAATTCAAAGCAAAGGAAATTTAAGTACAGACAATATGAAAATCCTCCCCAGTCAACTTCAACAATACTATTCCATATACTTCAAAATTGCTAAGGGACTAGTGCTTAAATGTTCTCACCACCAAAAAAAAAAAAAAAAAAAAAAAGATTATTATGTGACTTGGTAGAGGTGTTGGCTAGAGGTTCAGCTGTAATCATACTGAAACATTTAATGAATCAAATCAACATATAGTATACCCTGAATGTATACAATGTATACACTGTTACATGTTAATTATATCTCCATTGAAAACAATGGATATAAAACTCTCCTTCAACGTCCTTCCTTTTCCATCACTTGAAGAGTCTTCTGGACTGTCCCTATTATATGCATCACATGGCTTGACAAAAGCTATGTGGCTATGGCTTGACATAAGTTAGATCCTAATAGAGAGAACACCTGTTCTGATAAATCTCCAACAGCTAAAAATGAATGCAGCGCCTTTTGGGAGAAGTCCGTGCGGCCAATGGAAGAAGTAACAACAAATACTAATGAGGTAAGAATTAGGACAACTAGGGGCGCCTGGGTAGCTCAGTGGGTTAAAGCCTCTGCCTTCGGCTCAGGTCATGATCCCTGCTTGTCAGGGAGCCTGCTTCCTCCTCTCTCTCTGCCTGCCTCTCTGCCTACTTGTCATCTCTGTCTGTCAAATAAATAAATAAAATCTTAAAAAAAAAAAATTAGGACAACTAGGCCAAATTCTTTCTAAAGGTCCTGCCAGTTTTAATTATCCATCATTCTCTACCAAGAGAAAGCACCTATTAAAAAGTAGTAAGACAGGCCCTTTCACCTGTTCTACAACTGGTTGCACACATGGAAAGGTAACAGGGACAGAGCATTGAGAAGGCTTCCCGGTGTAGTGCAGACCTGTTGATATTTCAGTAGGCTTCCTGCTGACATGGGTATCCTGAATGTCTTCATGCTATTCTGTTGAATAACCAAATTACTCTAACTTATCCTAAAGGTTCTTTTTTTTTTTTTTTAAAGATTTTATTTATTTATTTGACAGAGAGAAATCACAAGTAGGCAGAGGGCAGGCAGAGAGAGAGGAGGAAGCAGGCTCCCTGCTGAGCAGAAAGCCCGATGTGGGGCTCGAACCCAGGACCTGGGATCATGACCTGAGCCGAAGGCAGCGGCTTAACCCACTGAGCCACCCAGGCGCCCCTATCCTGAAGGTTCTTAAAAATTACATGAATTTAGGGGATTTTTTTTGATAACTTGGCTAGTCTAATGTAAATAACAGAATTGTGTAAAATGAAAAAAGAAAACTCACAAACCCAAGAAGAGGGCTGACAACATCCTCGGACTACGCAGTCATCATCACATTACAGCCACATAAAAACCAAAGAGCCCGGGGCGCCTGGGTGGCTCAGTGGGGTAAGCCTCGGCCTTCAGCTCGGGTAATGAGCTCAGAGTCCTGGGATCAAGCCCCACATGGGGCTCTCTGCTCAGCAGGGAGCCTGCTTCCCCCTCTCTCTCTGCCTGCCTCTCTGCCTACTTGTGATCTCTGTCTGTCAAATAAATAATAAAATCTTTTGAAAACAAAAACAAAAACAAACCCAAGAGCTCAACTCTTCAGAGAAGGGCAGCTGAAGAACACCAGCCTGGGGAGAGTCTATACAGCAAGCTGAGGAGATGAAACCATTTATTTACTAAAACTGTAAAGTCTATTTTGTGATTAAAATCATAACACATGTGTAGCCTGGACATCGAAGAAGAATGACCTCTGCCCTTTGCCCGATCTAAAAGCAACACTTAACCCCAAGGTTCTCTCTTCCTCATTTACTCATGAATAACCTCCTAGAATTTATCAACAGATGTTTTAAAGGCTAGAAACATACTGTACACTGGGAAGGCCATTATGATTGACTGAGAATAAGGCTCCTCCAAAAGTTTTCAGCTCCTTTTGGAAAGCAATGCCAAAGGGCATGAGATTAGAGACGATAATGTTATAACCTTAAGAATGAATGTGCTAAGTTATGTGATTGAGCTCCAAGTATAAGAGAATTTCAGAAGGTGGTGTTGAACAGAAGAAGGCTCCCTAGATAAGTGTCTTCACAGAGGAGATAGGTCCCTAGCTGGACCCTAGGGCACTGGGAGCTTTGAAGTAGTGAAAGGGGGAGACTATTTCAAGCAAACGCATGCACAAATGCACAGGTAACCAACTACACCGCTCCCATGGCAAGCTTTCGGTGAATGGCCACTACACCTCAAGGTAGCTGTGGAACCTTCCTCATTAGCCAGAACAAGGGCTCTAGCAGTCCTGGAGTAGATGACCAATACCCTCAGGCTTCTATGTGAAACATGCCAACGGGCCTGAAAGAATGGGCACCAGAGGGGCCAGGGCCCAGTTCTGCATGTGGTGCATCTTGCAGTCAGGCGAGAAAAGAACAATGTGGTCCTTACAGAGGTGAGCACCAGCCTGATTTGGCAGGCAGGAGTCCAGGGGAAGGGCCTCTGATCCAAGCCAAGGTGGGAATGGGCTAAGCTCCAGGTAGAGAAGAAAGAGGCAATAAAACAGCAGCTTGAAAGGATAAACCAAAGGAACAGAGAGTTAAATCAAAGGGATGAGGCAGACCCCAGGGCCTGCAGACCAGAGGTGCCAGTGACAAAACAGCGAAGACCAAAGTGGGGTCTCCCTACACGTGTAATTTATTTTCAGTATGGGCCTGATTCCCTGCCCCTAATATGGATGGAAGGCATTTGGGAAGGAGCAAGGGGAGGCCTGGTCACCATCCACTTCCAATTTTCACCCCATTTTCCCTCCATGACAAAATCAGTAACTTTTGGTGAGTGGAGGTCCAAGCCGGGAGTCTCCATCAGCACCCCTCTCATCTTCCCCAGTCCCTCGCACACATCTCGACCCTGACTCTGTCTGCACCTGGGGTAAACCAGTTCCAAGCTCCCAGGTAAGAGTTCACTACATGCGAGAGAATAAGACTGAAACAAAGGCCTTTTGTTGGCTCTTACCAGCTCTTCAAGGAAATTTCTAAAGACCAGAATCACTAAATACAATCTTAAAAAATCTGACATTGGCACCAAAGGACAGAAGCTGTAGTGTTCCCCTGACTGAGGTTCCGAGAGTGGTCAAATTCACAAAGACAGAAAACAGAATCCGCAGGCTGCAGGGTGGGTGGGGGTGGGGAGAATGCAGAGTTACTCTTCAATGGGCACAAAGTTGTAGGTTAGGAAGATCAAAGTTCTGGAGTTGGAAGGAAGGGATGGTTGCCCCACCATGTGGATATACTTAATATCACTGAAATAACACTTAATGATGTTTAAAATGGTATATTTTATCTTGTGTCTCTTTTACAGTACTTTTGAGCAGGATTTCGAGGAGGAAGTTAACAGTAATAAAATAGTGCCATGACACATTTGCAGGAAGAACTAGGAAGGTGGCGGGGTGCCGGGGTGGCTCAGTGGGTTAAAGCCTCAGCCTTGGGCTCAGGTCATGATCTCAGGGTCCTGGGATCAAGCCCCACATCGGGCTCTCTGCTCAGCAGGGAGTCTGCTTCTCCTTCTCTCTCTGCCTGCCTCTCTGACTACTTGTGATCTCTCTCTCTCTGTCAAATAAATAAATAAAATCTTAAAAAAAAAAAAAAAGAAGAAGAAGAAGACTAGGAAGGTGGCAAGCTGGAGCTGAGCCGGGTAGGCCTGTGAGGCGGCCACCGCAGGCGTCCAGATGTGAGGTGGCACAACAGCAATGGCGGGGGAGATGATAGAGGTCAGGTCTGCGGGGCATTTTTAAGAACAAATGGCAGGTGGGACTTCAGGGCCAATGTGTTCCAGAGGTGATGATGGACTATTCCAAGATACCTTGAGGGCTCCTAGTTTGGGAATTTGGGAGACGTGGTTTGGGGAGCAATAAAGAGAACACTGTAAAGGAAGAGTCTTTCTTTTTTAAGGGGGAATGTAGAAAAAAACAGTGAAGGTGAGGTGACTGGAAAGTCTCTTCTAATATTTTTTTTTTGAAATGTAGGATTAGAATACAGTCATCTGTGAAGTCATGTCACAGAACCTTAGGGGCAGATGAGCTAATAGAAGGAATAAAGAAAAGCAAAAGGTCGGGAACTGGGCTTTGTGGGACTACCCACAGTTAGGGCACATGAGGAGGAAAAAAGAGTAGAGGGGCCCGGAAAAGCCATGAGGCAGTGAAGAATGAAACAGAATAAAAGAATATCAAATAGATTGCATGTAAAAAAAAAAATGTCAAAATGGATCTCTTCCACACAGAAACGACCTTGCTGATGATACAAATCCCTGAGGAAATCATATTGATGGATCATTTAGAATCACTCCTCCGTATCAATTCCTAAGTCTTTCACTGCTATTCAGACGCATTCCCTGGTTTCCTATAAAAGTAGAAAGCGTATGAAAAGGGCCATCTAATTAAAATCTTTTCATATGTTTGAAAACTTAAGAAAACAAGGATGATAGCACTGGAAAAAGGTACTGAAAGACAGTTGGTCACTGCCAGGCTTTTGTGTGCAGGTCAAAGCTACGACAGAGGCAAAGCTACCCTCGGAGTCAAGATCCTCCCAGGACAAGCCCCCCATGTCTCAGGTGAGGGAGAAGAACATAGGACCCCAAGTCACTGTGCCTCCCAAGATCTGCTCAGTGCTTTATAGTTTGAGCCACGGGTAAATGTACAGAACCTTTTTGCAATATTTGAAACAATGCTATCTGGAAAATATGGAGGCAACCAAGACTGAATTAACCACTAGTTCTAAATCAGGTCATTTTTTTTTTAACCAAATACTCCAACCAACTCATTTAATAGCTAGCATTCCAAATCACCAACAATCTCCTAGAACTCAAAGACAAAAAGTTGAAAAGGTAAGCTAGAACATTGTTGGTGTGACTCAAAGCTATCAAGTTAAATTTCAGTTCAAGCAAACCCTATTTGTCCAAAGCTCATGAAAAACGGTGAATTATTACACAAAGTCACAAATACAAATACTAATTTTCAGACTGTTCTGTTTTGGACATCATCCAACAATTGTCACCATTCGACAGATGTATGTCCTATAGCATTGACAGGCTTTGTAGAACAATTTTGGCTTCCGGGGCTAACAGCCTTCTTCTGTGAAAGTAAAGGGAAAAAGCCCAAGTGTGGTCAAAATTTGCTTCAACTCTGAGAAGAGGATTTCACCTCTACAGTTTATTTCCAGACACTCAGAACAGGTCTAGAGAATATCATATTCTAAGAAGCAATAAATACCACACTGGTTAAATGCTTATCACTAATGAACATTTACTGGGTAGTAACAGAGCCATAACTCTTATAATGTAACCACACTACATTCGTATGTTTCTGAAGGTACAACTTCATTTCATAAACGTAATTTTTAAAGGCATACGAGAAAACTCCTGCAATCACCAGTTTGAAATGAGCCATGCCATCTTGTAAGTTCCCCAACGTGGTAAATGCCTCTTTATCTTGTGTTTAGAAGTCTGACACTCAGGGCGCCTGGGTGGCTCAGTCGTTAAGTGTCTGCCTTCAGCTCAGGCCATGATCCCAGAGTTCTGGGATCGAGCCCTGCCTCGGGTTTCCTGCTCAGCCAGAAGCCTGCTTCTCCCTCTCCCACTCCCTCTGCTTCTGTTCCCCCTCTTGTTGTGTCTCTCTCTGACAAATAAATAAATAAAAATCTTTAAAAAAAAAAAAAAAAGTCTGACACCCATTTAAGCTTTTAAAATTCTACCCATCCTAGAAGAACCCCATGCCAACATCTAATAGACTAATATTAATGAAAGATTAGCCTCATTTTCTCAGCAACAACAAGGTTCTAGAAGATTTCCTTCTTTTAGAAGAAATCAAACACTATGTGATAAAGGGAAGATGTATTCCATTGCAGACCTTTGGGCTCTCAGATCTGGAACATTATAATCTGATTGTATCTATATGGTATTCACCATGAGGGCAATGTATGGGTAGAGCAGAACAGAGCGGGGCTATGAACATCCCTGCCCCATACCCCCAGCAGAGCCACAGAAAGAAGAAAAAGTAATTCCAAAAGGGACACATGGATTCCCCTATGCATCCCTTACCCACCCCCACCAAAAATAACCAACCATAAACTTTTAGCACTTCTCAAAGACTTCAAGAGGAGCATAAAGGAGAATGTGTTGCCCTAGCTAAGGACCCTTAAATCAGAGCAATTTCTTTCTTTATAGTTTTATTAAAATATGCAAGCACAGTACTTATAAACAAAGGAGGCATTTCAGTTTTTGCTTAGAAAAATGGGAGCCAATACATTCCTTCTGGGAATTCGGGGTAAAAGCTTTATAAAAAGTGTCCAGATGTGCTTAAAAAGTCAGTCTGTTCTTTCTTTCAGGGAAGAGTGAAGGGAAAAAAACAAAGGGTGGGAGAGACATTTTATTAAAAATTGAAAAGGTTATTAGTTTTTCTTGGCTCCCACTCAAACCTACCCTCCACTGACAAACCACACAGGAGCACGTGAGACAGGACCTCTGCGGCCTCCCGCAAAGTAGCAGGGAGGCAGGGACAGCTGGTGGCATCGAGAGCCTCTGGACCTTCTCTAACCTCCAGAACATCCTGCGTGGTAAATGGGTCTACCGGGTGATGATGAAATGGGGGAGAGACGGTGACAGCCTAAGATCCTCAAGTGAGAATCAAGCACTTTTGTATTAAAGCATAAAATAATCACCCTTGGGGAAAATCCTCACCCCCCACCCCACCCCTGCAAAGAAAGAAAGAAAAAAAATTCTTTCTTAAACTGAAATGTTTTGTCAACATCACATCCCAGTTTTAACCTGGAAGCTTTGTGGAGATTTGAAGCTTCCTCCCAGCAGTGATTCACTCCCAGAGTCCTTTTCAACCACAGAGAGATTTAAGGAGGGAGTGTGCTCTGAGGTGTTCCTTTGCTTTTACAGCCATTGATGCCGGCTCTGGGTACGGAAGGTAAAGGAGCATTTCAAAAAGAGCATAAATAAGGGAGACAGAGAGGCAGGCACATATTGTGAATAAAAAGATAATCCTAATAATAGTTTACATTTTCACGAACCAAAGTTTATATGAGCAGCTAAGCCCCCTTTCAAAGTAGAGGGCAGCTGCTGGTACGGTGGAGGAAAGTGGTATGTCAGAAATGTGACCTACCTTCAAGTTTGTTTAACTCAGCTGTCAGCCACCGTTTCCTTCCGCCACCTTTCACCAGGATGGGGGTGGAGGCGGCACCCTTTTTTGAAGTGTTTTGTTTGCAAAGGCATGGAACTGTCTCAGGACTGGAAGTACCTCATCTCCACAGTTTCTGGGCAATCCTGATGAAGGCCAAGTCACCCTCATCAGGCCCCGTGAGGGTGAAAATGGTGACCCCCCCCCATCAGAGAGGCAGCCCTGGGGACATCCTCCTCCTGCCCCCCAGGACTCCCAATAACACATTCCGGATGAAAAGTCTTAGTCCATGGAGGCTGCCAGGAACCTTACAGGAAGGAAGCCGGGAGGCTCAAGGCTGTGCTTACATGAGGACCTGCCATGTCATGAAGACCCTCCAGGCATCACACATTCCCCAAAATGCCCCTGCCCCCACATAAACCCCTTTTGCCAAAAGCCTTTATGGGTATAAGTTGAATATCCGCCCTCAGCAGAGTAATCTAGTCTTTACTCATAGAACACCTAGAAAGTGCAGAGGGCAGGGCTAGGCTGTGGGCAAGGGCCCAGCAGTGACTGAGATGGGGGCTGAGGGCTCCGGGAAGTGACATTCAGGCAGAAGTGACACACCTGCGTGACTTGTGTGAAGACTGGGCAAAAGGGCACCTTTCGGACGTAGCCAGGGTCACGTTTCCAAATTAGAACAGTGTTATATCTCCAGCCACTTATTTGGAGTTAAATGTATCTGTACCTACAGAAGCAGGAGGTAGGTGGGAACAGGAGAGAGGGTCCCTGCCATTTATCTCCTTTTCAATTTGGATACGAAGCCCATTTCAAGATGCGTTCACCCAGCCAAGAGCTTTCTGCAAAGGCTGAAGCTTCCGCCAGCGCCAGGCAGAACAAGGGGTAGAACCCGAGCAAAGAGTAAACTGCAAGGAGGCCACCGCCTCCCTCACCCCCTCTCAGCCTCACCTCAGCAGTGTGGCTCACGTGAGTACACTCAATGAATGGCCAGCTGGTGGGCCGGGGAGACCCTCAAATGATCTTGTAAACATACAAGAATGCCCATCGTTCTTCTGGCAGAGCACCACAAACCACAGGCCACAGAAAAGGGACCACCATTTATGGGGTATTGGCAAAGGTTCAGAGAAGGTGTTCACACCAGGCTTTCTCAGGGGAAGGGTCCTTCGTGGTACAAGCTGCATGTACCACGCACATCTCAGACCTTCCCACGGGGGATGAAGACACTGTTTGCTCTGCCCCTGTTGCAGCTGGAATTTCTGATTTAAAACCACCCAGTCCTGAGGCGCCTGGGTGGCTCAGTCAGTTAAGCATCTGCCTTTGGCTCAGGTCATGATCTTAGGATCCTGGGATCAAGCCCCACATCAGGCTCCCTGCTCAGCATTGAGTCTGTTTCTCCCTCTTCCTCTGCCCCTCTGCCTGCTCATGCCCTCTTGCTCATTCTTTCAAATAAATATCTTAAAAAAACACACACACAAACAAACCACCCCGTCCCTTCCCAGAGCAACCTGTCATCACTCTTATCTAAGCTCTGGTCTTCCGGGGGTATGACTGCTGAGAGAAGACTCTTCCTCCCTTCAGCCTTCTCAGCATGCACAAGCTGCGGGCCCTGCTGGTCTCTGAACGGGTGACCTCTTCCCCAGCCTCTCACGGTCCCTTGCTCATCTGGCCTGTGTCACAGGCCCCTCCACAGGTGCCAGTCCTCCTGACAGCCAGTCAGGCATTCCTGTCTCCGCTCCTTCTGCACATCAGAAGACACCAGTGTGAGCCTTCACCTTATCTTCTGAAAGCACGTCTCTGCTTTGATCTTCTCTCTCTACCCACCCATGTACGCTAAGTCCAGGTCCTCCGCTCTGTCCACTCTTATGGACATGAAGGGGTTGCTTTTAAGGAGCTCTTCCAAAAATGTTCTTAGGGACCCTCACCGGGGACCCACCTCACCTGGGCAGGTGGCAATCACTCAGGATGACAGCTCCTGGACTCCGAGGGAAACCCGGGGGACAGCAACCCCTGGGTGAGGGGTTAGGGTGTCTGAGTGTCACAAATTCCTTAGTGTTCTTAATAAGACAGCCTGGTGCAAAAGGGGGTGTAAGGGAAACAACCAAAAAAGTGAATCTCTCAGCTCTGCAATTACTCACATGCAGATAATCTGCCAAACTACTTCTTATCTCTGATCATCTGATCATCTGCGGCTGCCTTTCTCCTATCCCCACTACCACCTAGCACATATCCCGAATCCTCTCCTTCCGACAGTCGCTGACAGAGTGGTCCAGGCCTCTAGGACTGTCAACACCCTGATGTAATTCATGAGCTCATGGGGAGTCTGAGGCAGTGCCCTTGTTTATGGATTCAGTGATTGATTAGGCCCTAAGAGCTCCTGGCCCAGAAGACTATCTGGGCTGCGGTGTGATGTTAAAAGACAAGTGATGCAAAGGGGTCTCTGGCCACGTGAACAAGGTGGACGAGCACACAGGAAATGCCGAGGATGAAAGCAGATGGATGCCCCTGGGCAGCTCAGATAAACCCCAAAGGCAAATCAACCACAACCAGCAAGTGGACGGGGCACATTGTGTAAAAAATAAAGTCATCTGTGTGTGAATTTTTTTTTCTTTTGGTTTGCCTCTCTCTCTCTCTCTCTCTTTTCTTTTTTTTCAAGTTTTTATTTAAATTCCAGCAAGTTAACGTACAGCGTCCCACTAGTTTCAGACGTACGACAGAGTGATTTCACTTTGTACAACGCCTGGTGCTCATCCCAATTGCACTCTTAGGTCAGAATTTTTTTTTTTAAATTCAGAACCTAGGTGAAAGACAATTAGTTCATGTTATTAGAGAAAGATCTGCACCATAGCCACAGGCTGGTATCTTTTCTCTAGAGAGATCAAACATAGACACCCGGGTGTGCACGAGGTAAGAGTCCTGGTGGAAACCAATGTGACCACACTCAGTGAGGAGATGGAATGGGTAGGAGAGAAAAACCGCTCCCTCTGAATGAAAGGCTCAAGTTATCTCAATAGAAATAACTGTCCGAATCTTACAAATTCTAGTCTGACTGTCCCATTTGACAGGTAAATAAACTGAGAGTCAGCGGGATCTTGTGCCCTGTCCAAATCACAGACAGCTAGCCTGGGACGCCCTCATCTTGCAGGTCACGCTGATGTAAATGAGACAGTTTAACAGTGGCTTCTAACCACGATCAGAATTTGTGAGAACTCCAATAAAACAGGATTGATTTATATATTTTTTAAGGAGGAAATATGTGATCGATTCAAAAGTGACCTTGGAAAATATATAAATGAAGAAAAGGTTTACTAGCCAAATTACTGATACAAATAGAATTCCCACCATAATGCTTAAATTCAACTATTTTCATAATATGTTATTAAGTCCAGAAAGAATCAATATTCTTATTTTAAAACCCTCATTTTTTCACTTAAACATCTTCCCTGATACTCTCTACTAAGCAACATCTCATTCATACCTCACTTTAAAACTATCAGACTTAGGGATACCTGGGTGGCTCAGTCGTTAAGTGTCTGCCTTCACCTCAGGTCATTATCCCAGAGTCCTGGGTTGGAGTCCCACATCAGGCTCTCTGCTTGGCAGGGAGTCTGCTTCTCCTTCTCCCTCTGCCTGTCACTTACCCTGCTTATGTTCTTTCACTCTCTCTCTGACAAATTAAATAAATAAAAATTAAAAAAAAAAAAGCAGTTCTAATTATATGGTAGAGAAAAAATTTAAAACAAAAACAAAAAAAATTATCAGACTTAAAAGCAATAAAAGTTACTCAGAAGGTGAATTAAGTGGAAAGATTCAGTCCTTCTCTAATAAATGCAGAATAAGACAGGTATAAGGTACATCCAAAATAACAAAAGAATAAATAAGAATTATAAATGTCAATATTTTCTAGGATGTGGAAAAATGAGCTCACTTATTCCTCTGATAACAGATTGCCACCAAGGACTAAGCACTTTTTATGTGGTCAGGTGCAAAGCAAAATGTTATAAAGGCAGTATCTTACTTAAGACTCAAAACAATCCTGGGGAATAAACTCTTATTAACCCATTGTACATATGAAGAAATTTGTCCAACGTCATAGTAAATGAGGGCAAAACAGCGGAGCTGGAATTTGAAAACCAAATTTGCCCTCTTCCCAAAACACAATTCTTCATCATAATACAGGACAAACTGGCAAACAAACATGCAGTAA